>NC_135327.1:208251758-209609331 GCF_023851605.1 Tamandua tetradactyla | reverse complement strand
GTGTTTTCAAAACTCCATGACCATTGGAGAAATTCTCATCCAAAGGAAATAAGAAAGCCAATCAACTGGAGAGAAAGCACGTCACAGAGAGACATTATGTAATAATTCTTGGGGACATATAGGAAGTGCTCAATAATGCCAAAATAAACATTCAGATAAAACAGATGAATTATGATGCATGTCCTTAAGATTGTGTGTAATTTCATGTTCTCCAGATATATCATGATAGAGAATAGTAGTCATGCTATATTAAGTGAAAAAGCAGTTTACAACCTATATACTATAATTCCAACTTTATTTGAAAGATACTCAATTGTTAGCTTTGGTCCTCTCTGAGTGATGGGATGGTGAATAATTTTTTCATAATTAATATATTTTACATTTATAATTATAGAAAAATTATATTTTCAAGATATTAATGCCAATTTAATTAAGCCAAGGAGTGGTTGGGCTTAACATCCTAATATGATGCAATAATAAGGGACGCTGATGCCAACACTTCGCTTTCTTTAAGATAAGAGCAATCTTCTTTGAAAATGTTTTTCTCATACTCAGGGATATTTTTAAGCCCCTTTCATTTGAAAGGATAATTAAAGTGGAGGTAAAATCCAAAGATTTCCCTGGAAATAGCTCTTGCCTCTTGCCGTGTCTTTTATTGCTCATACTGCTGTGTAACCACTTTTGATTTCATGGTGTTTACCTGAATAGCTTGTCAAGACTTCATTTTTTCCAATTTAAAGCACCAGCCTTGTTCTATGTGTGACCAAAGCTTCAAAGGTATTTTACAGTGTTCCAAAGAAAAATGAACTCTTGGCTTTCCTGAGTTGCTATCGCCAGCGCTTTTGGAGAATTTAGCACCTCAAAGATCATTTGTCAGTGCACTGGACAAGTACAGACCCCTGGTTTCCCAGCTCACTGGGAAGCCACCCTCCAAGGCAGCAGCAGGGCTGCAGATCTGGTAAGGGAGACAACTATGTAAAAGCATTGCTGAAGGACAGCACAGTTTATGTGAAGGGGAAGGAGGCTGAGGCACACTTCATGGGGTCTGGATTTGTGTGGCTCCCCTATACCTTGATCTTTGAGTGTTTCTGGGTAGTATCTTTAAAAGGTGATGCAGAGGAGGCATAAGGGTAGTTCAGTGGTAGAATTCTTACCAGTCATGTTGAAGACCCAAGTTCGATTCCCAACCCATGCACTTTTCCAAAAGGAAACAACAACAAAACAATGGAAACAACAACAACAACAAAGTTCAACAAATGGTGCTGCAATAACAGGATAGTCACAGGGAAAAATAATGAAATGTGATGCCCACCATACAGCATACCAAAAAAAAAAAAAAGGTGATGCAGAAAGCAGTTTATAATGACAATGGAAAACGAGGCTTTAGAAATCAGATCTGAGCTTGAATCGTGACCATTCCTCTTAGCTGCTGTGCAACCTCACACAAGATAGTCTTTTCATCCTCAATTTCTTTATCTGAAAATGAGGCCTCTAATACCTACATCGTGGAGTGGGGATTATATGAACTATACCAAATAATTAGCAAAGGACTTGGAACATAGCAAAAAATTCAATGAATATTTATGGAGTGAACAAACAGTAGCTATATCATTGCCACCTATGGAAATGAAGACAGCTTCCTCAAAGCACCCTTTATCTGCATGGATCCACATAGTTCATGTATTTCTTCCTTATGGTTACTGCCACAAATTACCACAGTCTTAGTGGTTTAGAGAATACAAATTTAATATCTAACATTTCTGATAACCAGAAATCAAAATGAGTCTCAGTGGGTTAAAATCTAGGCGTCTGTGTTCCTTCTGCAGGCTGTAGGAAAGAATTTGTTTCCCTGCATTTCCTAGCTTCTTGAGGCCACCCATCTTCCCTGACTCACAGACCCTTTAGATCTTCAAAGCTAGCACCATCAGGCCAACTCCTTCTCATGCTGCCATTTCTCTGGTTTTTCCTCTTCTGCTTTCTCCTTCCACTTCTAGGAACCTTTGTGATTACATTGGACCCCCCCCCCCCAAATAATCCATGACAATGTCCTCTTCTCAAAGATAGCTGATTTGCCACCTTAATTCCCTTTCACTATGTAACATAACACATTCACAGGTCCCAGGGATTTGTACATGGACTGCCTTTGGAAGCCCATTATTCTATTATCATAGTTGGAATCGATGGTGACATAATTTGGTCGCCAAAGGCACACCCTAAACCACAATTTTCGGACCCACATACTTATGCAGAAGGATGAACAGAAGCCTTGAAGAGTATAGAAGAGGAAGGACAGAGGAAAGGGAGAAGGAAAGAAAGAGGAAAAGTGCGGACTGAGAATGGAGACTAGATTCTGATTCAATTTCCCAAATCAGCTATATAAACAAGGATGCCATAGCTGCCTCTTTCACCCAATTGCAAGTCAAACATGGGACAAGTAGATGTCCAGGCTCAATAAAAAGCAGGTTATCATATGTTTAGTGCAAAGAATAGGAAGTAGAAGAGAGCCTGCTATTCATGATCATGGGAAGTAAAAGAAGGCTAGATCCTGCAGTCATGCTTTTATGTATAATAGCCCCTCCAACTAGTAAATGTGGCTCAATGTCTTATACTCAGCAACTACTCAACAACTTACAGGTCACAAAGAAACTACCAAAACTCAGGGGACAACAGTCTCTCAGACCATATGTGAATTTTGTCCCCTGTAGTTGAACAGTGTACAACCTGTTCAACTAAAAATAGCAACTGGAGAGTGGACTACCTCCCCAGGAATCCCTCTTATTGGTGGAGATGGCAGACACAACCCTTCCATTGAAATGAAAAAAGGAGTCAAAAACTTCCTTGCTGCTGTTTACTAGATGTATTACTTTAAAAGAACAAAACTTTAGTACCCAGACAAATGAACAATCAATTCAATTCAGAGAAGAATACTAAAACAACATTAGAATTATGATGAAACCAAGTAAGCTCTAAGAAAGTCAAAGTGACACCTTTTCTGCTAATCTGGGAATGCAAAATTCACCAGGTACCAGGGGAAATTTCTGAGAGTCAAAGACTCTCTGGACTTGATCAAGGTACAGAGTAAAATGATCAGATTTAAGTCTCTGGTGGGGGGTTTACAGAAAAATCATATAAAAACTACAGCATTATTAGGGAAATGTAAACCAAAACCACAATGAGATATCATCTCATACCCACCAGAATGGCCATTATCAATGAAACAGAAAACAACAAGTCCTGGAGAGGATGTGGAGAAAGAGGTACACTTATTCACTGTTGTGGATATGTCAAGTGGTACAACCTCTGTGGAAGGCAGTTTAGCGGTTCCTCAGGAAGCTCAATACAGAATTGCCATATGACCCGACAATACCATTGCTAGGTATCTACTCAGAGGACATGAGGGCAAAGACACAAGCAGACATTTGCACATCAATGTTTATAGAAGCATTATTTACAATTGCAAAGAGATTGCACATCAATGTTTATAGAAGCATTATTTACAATTGCAAAGAGATGGAAGCAGCCCAAATGTCCATCAACAGACAAGCGGCTAAACAAGCTGTGGTATATACATATGATGGAATATTATGCAGCTGTAAGACAGAATAAAGTTATGAAGTATGTAACAACATGGATGGACCTTAAGGATATTATACTGAGTGAGATTAACCAGAAACAAAAGGACAAATGCTGTATGGTCTCATCATTAATGAATGAACTTGGATAATTTCCATTAAGAACAGAGGTCATCAGGAGATAGAAGGGATACAGATTGTGCAATAAGTCTGATTGTAAAAATTCAGAAATGGATAGCACAATACTTCCTAACTGCAATACAATAATGTTAGAATACTGAATGAAGCTGAATGTGAGAATGTTAGAGGGAGGAGGCTTGGGGGCACAAATGAAATCAGAAGGAAAGATATACGATAAAGACTGAGATGGTATAATCTAGGAATGCCTAGAGTGTATAATGATTGTGACTAAATGTACAAATTTAAAAATGTTTTGCATGAGGAAGAACAAAGGAATGTCAATAATGCAGAGTGTTGAAAATAGACGGTAATTAATATTTTAAAACTAATGTGTGAGACTAAAGCAAAAAATATTTATTTGGTACAAAATTTATATTTTGATTAGTTCATTTCCTAATATAACTTATGTGGACAGCTTAACTGACCACCATAAGTACATGGAACCTTGAGTAGGACATGAGATTTTGTAGGTTTGTCCAGAGTGATGTCTTGATAAATCCCAGAAGGATTTGAACAGTGATTTTAAAAGTTTTTGCAAAGTCTCCTTGGGGAAATGGTATGAAAGGGGTAAAATTCAACTTCCCCAAGTGGAGAATTCTTGATATTCTCACAAGCGATGGGGACAACCAAAGCAGTAGGCTGAGCCCCCAATCTTGGGGTTTGTTCATATGAAACTTAACCCACCAAAGGATAGGCTAAACCTGCTTAAAATTAGGGCCAAGAATCACCCCCAAGAGAACCTCTTCTGTTGCTCAGATGTGGCCTCTCTCTTTCAGCCAACACGACAAGCAAACTCACTGCCCTTCCCCTCTCTACGTGGGACATGACTCCCAGGGTGTGGACCTTACTGGCAATGTGGGACAGAAATCCTAGAATGAGCTGGGACTCAGGACCAAGGGATTGAGAAAAACTTCTTGACTGAAAGGGGGAAAGGAGAAATGAGACAAAATAAAGTGTCAATGGCTAAGAGATTCCAAACAGAGTAGAGAGGTTATCCTGGAGGTTATTCTTACGCATTAAATAGATATCACCTTGTTAGTCAAGATGTAATGGAGAGGCTGGAGGGAACTGCCTGAAAATGTAGAGCTATGTTCCAGTAGCCATGTTTCTTGAAGATGATTGTATAATCATATGGCTTTTGCAATGTGACTGTGTGATTGTGAAAACCTTGTGTCTGATGCTTCTTTTATCTACTTAAACATATGGATTAAAAATAAATAAATAATGGGGGAACAAATGTTAAAATAAATTTAGTAGATTGAAATGCTAGTGATCAATGAAAGGGAGGGGTGAGGGGTGTGTTTTGTTTTCTTTTTATTTCTTTTTCTGAATTGATACAACTGTGCATATATTCTAAGAAATGATCATGATGATGAATATACAACTATGTGATTGTAAAAAAAAGAATGCTCATATTGTATGTTGATTAGTTTTATTAATAAAATTTTTTTTAAACTACAGCATTCTCATATACCCTCTATTATTGACACTCTGCATTAGTAAGACAGCTTTGTTAGAATTGTTGAAAGAACAACAAAATTCTACTATTAACTTTAGTCCATAGTTTATATTACATGTATTTTCCCAAATACTATCCTGTTATTAACACATTGTATTATTGGCATACATTTATTTTAATTCAGGAAAGACATATTTGTTCTATTAACCATAGTCCATCATCCATAATAGGGTTCACTGTGTTATACAGTTCTATGTTTTATCTTTTAATTTATATTCTAGTAACTTATACTAGAATAAATTTTGTATTTTTAAAATTTCCTGTTTTAATCACATTCACATATAAAATTCAGTGCCATTAATTACACTGACAATAATGGGCTACTATCAGCACCATCCATTTCCAAAACTTTACAATTAAACTAAATAGAAATTCCATAAAATTAAAATTAATCAACTCCCCTTTCTCTACACCCAGTCTGTTCATTGGTGTTCTAGTTTGCTAGCTGCCGAAATGCAACACACCAGAGATGGATTGGCTTTTGATAAAAGGGGATTTATGTCGTTAGTTCTTCAGAGGAAAGGTAGCTAACTTTAAACTGAGATTCTTTCTTATGAGGGAAGGCACAGAATGGTCTCTGCTGGCCTTCTCTCCAAGCCTCTAGGTTCCAACAACTTTCCCCAGGTTGATTTCTTTCTGCATCTCCAAAGGCCTGGGCTGGGCTGCGAGTGCTGAGATGAGGTATGCTGAGCTGCTTGGGCTGTGCTACCTTGTGCTCTTCATTTAAGCACCAGCCAATTAAGTCAAACATCATTCACTGCAGCAGGCACACCTCCTACCTGACTGCAGATGTAATCAGCAACAGATGAGGTTCACATACCATTGGCTCATGTCCACAGCAATAGAACTAGGTGTCTTCACCTGGCCAAGTTGACAACTCAATCTAACTACCACAACTGGTAACCTATATTCAAGATTCTAACTCGAGGTGGAATGGTCTAAGACAGCAGCTCAGCGAGTTATGGAATTTGGTTCAACCTCTAGAGCAGCTAGTAAACAGCCAGGAACACTACAGAACAATTGCTGGGGCCACATCAGAGACCGGACACACAGTGTACACCAGTCTGGACAAACTGGACCAGCTGCAATCCCACTCAGAACTGAGAGACCATCAAGCCCAGAGGCTGGGGCCCCTGCCCCACAGGCTGCTTCCCAGAGAGGGAAAGGAAAGAGACTTTACTAACAGCAAGGGGCTGAACTCAACCAAGCTCCAATTTTGGACTTAGTTAACAAATTCTGACTATTACAAACCAGCAAACTGAACCGCAAATAAAAGCTGAGTTTGCTGTTTTTTGCCCCAGTGCAGAAGGGGCAGGGCTGATGGAAAGAGGGGAAAAAAAACAGAGTTTTTTCAGATCAGACAGCACAAAATACCTGAAAAGGTCTGAGCCCTGAAGGAAAGGACAGGGCACATAGTACCTGGAGATACATAGAGCAATGTACCAACTTAAGCTCTTGATTGGCAAACCCAAGGAACTGGGGTTCTGCTCTGAAAAGGATTTTTTTTGTTTTCTTTTTTGTGGCTCTGTTTCTGTGGCTTGACTGCTGTTTGTATACAACTGCAAGGTTTCTCAGGCTCCAACTGCCCCAGGCATGGGTGGAATTAAGCTTGTCTGAGAGGCAAAGAGGTTGATCAGGTGAAAGGAAGCAATTCTTTGGGGGCTGTGCCTTCCACAGGGGAGGAGTGGGGCCTGGCTCAAGGAATTCAGACCCCAGGTCTGTAAAACTGAAGTGATTAAAACCAGACTACAACCTCTCCTCTGTCTCAACCATGCACCAACAGGGAGAGTCTGCTGAAGTTAAAGGTACTGCATCACTTTATGCTGGTGGGACCCACAGACAGACAAGCACCACATACTGGGCAGGATAGGAAAAACACAAAGTCTAGAGGCTTCATAGGAAAATCTTTCAACCTGTTAGGTCTCATCCTCAGGGAAAACTGATGCAGATGACTCTTTCCTCCTGAGAGGAGCCAGTCTGGTCTGGGAAAATCTTACTGGGGTCAATAATACCTAAGTAGACCATCCTAAGGTTAAAACAAACAGACAAAAAAAAAAAAAAAAAAAAGGGCACCCTTTTTTCTGTGAAGGTTTTCTGCCTCCAGTTTCTTCCCCATTAGGATATACCATACCCAGGAGGCTGATGGGGTCAATACAGAAACATGGGTCACTCCAGAAAAGTGATTTTATAGTTAGGTGGTCCACCTAACACAAACTGGATTGAGTCCACCTCTTACAACCAGGTCTGCCCTGGCTTTTTTGTATGGAGCGCACAGCATGAGTTAGATGCTTGTGGTCTTCCCTGAGTCTCTGCAGACTTGCATCCCTGTGTCTGGATATAAGCATGATTCTAATTCACTGCGATGAGTCACTCTGTAGTCTGTGCCCATGGTGGAGGGACATAGACCACTTTCTTTACATGTCTCCGAAGCTGTATGGGACTAAATAAGGGGGAGATGAATGGACCAGTGGGTCTGGGACAGATATTTCCTACCTGATATTTTTCTTTTTCTTTGATACAGGATTTGTGGAGCTTCTCTCCAGTCTCTACCATCTTCAAAAGGTCTGAGCAAGTGGCGTTTGTTCCTTTATTCGTTGGTTTTCTGGGGAGGCTTTTTCAGGTTTTTTACATCACCGTGTTGATGATGGCACTCTAGATTTATTATTAATGGCAATGGAATCTCTATTTGCAGTTCCTTAAGCAAAGAGAGGTCTCCACATTGATTTACTGAAGGTCTAACCCAGAAAAGTTAATCCTTGGGCTGGACTGTGAACTTTGAGGGGCCTGATGGCAACTGGATAAGCCAACCATACTTTCTGCCTTCTCCTTGGAGGAAAAAATAGAAACAGTCTGTTGCTAAGTTGGCTCCTGAAGTTCCTTTGGTTTTACTGTGGCAAAAGATGAATCTAATTGTTCCTGCATGCTCCATGTAGACTTAGAAGGTAGTTCAGTTGAGATTCAGCTGGCTGGCCATTGGGGTCACCCCAAAAGCTACGTGATGGACAAAGGCTTGAGCTGATGTAAAAAGTCAGCATGGGAAGACCTTGATGAGTTCACCAGCTGCACCTCAGTGGACATTATGCTAAGGCCTGGGAAAGCAACATGCCAACTACCGCACAGCAAATACAAGCAAAAGCGAGAGGATAGCCCAAGATTCTGTGCAGGGGGAGACAAGACTGCTTTGTCCCTAGTGCCACAAAGTTATGTGAGACCTCCCATTACTCAGAAACTATTTTAGACCCAAGTAGGGAACAGGGTAAAAAATCCAAAAGAGACTGACTTAGTCAACAAGGCTACTTAAATTGAAAAACACAAAATAACATCTATTGGGATGTTTTAGCACCCATCATGCTACCAAGCTGGAGCAGGAAACATGAGGAAGATTATATCTGGAATACAAAGAAGTTGCATTTTATTTGCAAACACACTACCCCTCTGCTGTAGTAGTAGAAGAAGCAAAATAATACTCAAAATTAACAAGACCTAAGAGAGTAGCAGAGTCTAGTTAGTGAAGAAGCAGAATGAAAAACCACAGACTTCTACAGCTGAAGGGCCAAATGGATCTTCAAAATCCTCAAAACGACATACATCTGAGGCAGGGTTCGGTGAGGACAAAAACAAATAATATAAATGCTAACAGCTAGGAAAATTTTAGCTCAATTTTCAAAAACCGAAAGGGGAGCAAGCTGAGAAACAACCAAAAACTCAAAGACTGCTGAACATACTTGACTGAACTCCAGAGCTCCCTGGAACTGTTGATAGTTTCGCACAATATCATTTGATCATATGGAACATAGGATTCCTTTGGATTCTGTATAGATAATCTAAAACTGTTCTTAAATCAGACATTCATTGCTGATTATATTTCAGGTGCATATTAGATTATGATACAGGTGAACCACAGGCCCTTTTAACAGAGAGTCTTGGAAGATATGATTTTTAAGGGGTCAACTACATAGGCAAACAATTGTTATAACAATAAGTATGAATTCCAATTGGCCCAATTCTATACTGGAAAGCCCTGAAGCTATTCCTAATGATTTTAATTAAGACCTGTTCCCTGGAGTCTGATCCAAAATGCTGGGCATCAGTTGTATTAAGTGTTAGTCTCATAAGGTACACATGAAGAGACAGCAACAACTCTTGCAGAGGCAGAAATTCCTGTAGTTTTCTATGAAGAATCACAATCCACTCATTAGAGAGTCTGATAAAATTCCATCCAGGTAGGCCTCAAGTAAGGTCTTGTTTGAAGACATCTTAAGCCTTTATTCCAACTCAAAGTTGTCTGTAAACCTTCACTATAGAAGACAACTTGTCCTCAGAAAATGGAATTTTTAGTTGCTCTAAGACCTGGCAATACCAATACTTGGTATATGCCCAGGAGAGTTGAGGGCAGTGACATGAACAGGCTTTTACACACCAATGTTCATAGCAACGTTATCCACAATTGCCAAGAGATGGAAACAAACCAGGTGCCCTTCAACAGACGAATGGATCAACAAAATGCACGATGGAACATTATGCAGCATTTAGAAAAAATGATGTCCCAAAACATATGACAACATGGGTGGACCTTGAGGATATAATGCTGAGTGAAATAAGTCAGACACAAAAGGACAGATACTGTATGATTCCATTATTATGATTCTGATAAAGCCACCAGTGTTTTGGAGCAGCTACAAGGGAAAATCTGAGTTGAGGACATGGTAGCCCATGACAAACTCTGGGAACTATTCTGTACCTGCTTGTTGAAGTGTGCTTTGAAAATTGTTGGGTTTTTTCTTACTTTTCTTTGTATATATATATGTTATATTTTACAACTAAAAAACAGTTAACAATTTGTAATACATACTCTTTATGTTGGCATTGTCAAAAATTGCATCTTATGTAATACATGCCCAATAACATAGATTTAAGATTATTTTATGCATTTGTCTTATAAATTATATTGGGGAAAAAACAGCACAAATTAAAAATACAAGAATAAAAAATAAATAAATAAAAAGTAAAAATTGTTTAAAAAAACAATAGACAGTTATAGTACTATTAGATAAAATAAATTCCTGAAATCTAATATTTAAAAATATTTAGTAACATAGCACACTATTATAGCAAAGTTGATATTTATAATAACCTTTTACTTGATATTTTGAGAATGCACACAGTTTTTGATAGTTAATCAAATGGTATTTAAGATACTGTTTAATATTTAGAATTCAGGTAACTCTGTTATCTATATTTATAGATTTTTTTCCTTCCTTGCTTTAACTTTAAATTGGTTTATGAAACATGTTGTACAAACAGGCTTCAATAATGATTACTTAGATTTTTTTTTAATTTGCTTCTGGATAAACTAACTTAGATATCCATTTTAGGTGACTAAGATTTCCATATGTTAATTGCTACAATATTTGCATCTTCAAATTTTCCTGCAATAAGGAAAATATTTAGTAACATAGGTCATTACTATAGCAATGCAGATATCTGTAAGAACTTTCTACTTGATGTTTTGAGAACATTCACAGTTTTGACAGCTAATCAAACGGTATCTAAGTTAATGTTTAACACTTGGAATTTAAGAACTTTACTATTTGAATATGTATATTTTTTCCTTGTTGCCTCAACTTTAAATTGGCTTATGAAAGTTACTTGTAAACACAGGCTTTACATTGATTATATGAATAATTTATTTAAATACGCCTATGGTTAAGCTAAGATATCCATTTTTGGTACTTCTAAGTGCATTGTTTGCTTTCTTAAATAAAAAAAAAATTAACAACAAAGAAAAAGAAGAAAATTTGTCTAGGATCTTGACCATGTAGAAGGCATGCTCGTGGTGGAACAAGCAGGCAGTTGGTAGCAGAATATGAAGGGATGAAAGAAGAAGGTAGGGGATAGGGCTTCTCATCAGAGAAGCCCAAGCACCAAGGGCAGACTGACTCTGCTATTCTTCCAGCCTGTACTTCCATATATAGTTCAGCAGGAAGATTTCAGGGGAATCTTATCCCATTAACACTGTGAGGCAATGGGTCTAGGGAATGGCTGAATCTGGTGGAATAAATCTTGGTTTGTAAAGATATGTGAGACTCCTAAGTCTACAAATCACCTCATTCAGTGACAAGAATCTAATCCCCAAATGTTACGCAGATACAAAGCACTTCCTCCTATGGCCAAGGGCTGGAGCATGGTTTAAAGTGAGAGAAGAGGTGAACAGATTCCTGTCTTTGCAAATGAGGCTATTCTGGAGAGGCAGTTGGTCTCAGGAGCTGACAGTCAATAGCAAGTTGACTCCAAGCCTTTGGTGACTGAAAACTGGAAGGGGGCCTGAAAGTCATATGGTTAGAGCTGAGATAGGCTTCTATTCTTACAGAAAGGTCTCAGAATTCAGTAATCTTATGAGCTGAGTTCCTGGACAGTTTTTCAGTTGATTCTTGCCCATGGAGTCTTGTCAATTCTTCGAAGCTGCAAGGCACCAGGCTAGGGTGCCAGGATATGATACTTCATGTGTAATCTTAATTCATAATCTTCACAAAAGAGAATAAAGAGGAAATATTAGTTCTAGTTCTGGAACTGGCTCTTCTTAGCTATGTGCCATAGGATAAGTCACATAACCTATATATGAGTCTCAGTTTTTTCATCTGTTAACAGCACCCCATCACTAGATGACTTCTGTCTCATAATTCTAAACTTGGAGGATTCGTGATTTCATTGTCATGTCTCCAGAGTTTTTCATGCATATATTATTCTTTTTCTGCTGTTGAAGTCACCTAGTAAAGTGCTCAGTGCATAGGTGATTTTCATGACGTTGGATTAAATTGAATTCCATGCCTAAATGATATTTATTTTAAACTAAAAATTATCAAATACTTAACTATGGATTAGGTACTTAAAACACTTTTTCAAACTCTCACCACTTTAAGGAGTAGGTCTTTCTTTCTTCACTTAATAAATGTGGTAACTGTACCTTACAGAGAGGTTAAATAACTTGCCTAATGTATCAAAACTACCACGGGTCAAAGAAAGAACTCCAAAGTTTGAGCCCTTAACTTCTATGCATATACCTTTCAGGAACCAAGAACTAGGGACCCAGTGAAGTTTTCTTTAATACAGTCCTCCTCCATTTATTCACTGAGAATCTATAATTCTCATACAAGTTCCTCTGAATCATATCCTTAAGCCCAAAAGCTATTGTAACTGCACTTTCACAGTTCCCGAGAATACAAAATGTGGAAATCAAAGAAACAGACGATATTTTGGGTCTCTCATCAATATCAAGAAACTATGGCAGCATGAAATATGTTACCTCTGTGCCATGATGTGATACAAATGCAACGTGCCTCCTTGGAGCACACCATTCATATGGGTGTGGGAGGGCACTCATTTCTAAGATTACATTTTGGGACCACAAGTCTTTGTCATGTATCTAGAGCTAGAACATAGATAGGGGTATATAAATGATGATGATGATGATGACGATGATGATGATGATGACAGACAGATAGGTAGATAGATAGATAAAAACATATTGTTCTCATAAGACTGGTCACCTCGAACAAACAGAGTCAACAATGAGCCAAATCCCTCAAAGATTTTTTTAGGAAATTCTGTATTCATTATCACAATCATCTATAACTTCTAGGAGTGTCTTAAAGGATCATGCATTTGTGATTTCATCCCAGATCATTCTAAGAGTGTTCCAGTTACTTTCCAACAGAACCATGGTAACGGTTTTCAAACCAGGTCATGAATTGAAAACACATGGACCAACCACCTTCCATTAAGGGACGGACTCACACTCATGTATTCATCCATCATCTCACAAATGTCTGCCATTAGTCAGGAGAGTGACTTGGTGTGAAAGTGCCCAGGTATCAATGCAAATAATAATGACTATTATTAAAGTACACAGACACGCACAAACACATGCACACACACCTTGAAATTATGTCTTTTCCTACCATATCTTAGGTAGTTTCTAGGTGTCTGGAGCGTACCTTTGCCATTTGAAGGTGCTCAGTACCCATCACCACATCTACTAGCAGCCTATTTCTTGGGACACCATTTATCCTTGATTATTTATTGGCTTGGTGGGTTCACTTTTTACTATAGAAACCAAAGTGTTTAGATAACTCCTCCTTCCCCCTGCCTCAGTTAGAAGGGAGGTTGGCATATGAATTAAACCTGACCTATCAGACACTCACCATTAAAACTTTAACTCTAGAGATAAGTACGCAAGGAAACATCCTGATGAAATTGTTTCGGCATTAATCTCCCTACTCCTTAGCTGATTCTGTGAGCTCATGATATTTCCTTGGATGATTAACCAGAGCCAGCTTTTGTTGCTTGCTTCTAGAAATCCCAACTGATTAAAAAAAAAAAAAAATCTAAGCCTAATTTGAATTATCAAACAAGGTATTTCCAGATTCAAATTTTTACCATTTTCATTACTCCATTAGCACCTCTACTACAGATAGAAGGTTTTTCCAAACACTGTATTATATTTGTTTGGGCTTTTTCCCTAGAACAGAACTAAGATTTAGAAAGTAAAAATCAGTGTGTTGGTGGAACTAGGTGTTGGATAGCACAGATGATGGACGACCATGTGTGATAAGAGAGAAATAGCAGTCATCAAAATTATACACGTGTTTTCCTCTTAGAAAAATCAGGAGCAGCAAAGTCACTCTGGAACAAAATGTCAGCAATATACAAAGTATAATAAAAGGCTGTATGTGCCAACTGAAGCAAACCCAGAGTTTCCTAAATCTATATACCTTCCCTTTTTATATCAATATTTTAAAAATTGTTAGAAAAAATGAATATGGGCTTATTCAAAGCACTTAGCTAAACAATACAATCCTAGGTGCCTTAAAACACCAGATGTCTGAATGGAGTGAGATTAGTTTTCCTCACGTTGTATTTCTCAGATGTGTTATTCCATCATCACTCATCAACAGCAATGTAACAGAGTCCCTGTGCTCTTGAGAAACCGAATCACTGTCTATAATATCTGTACTTTCTATTACACCTCTGCTCTCTGCTGGGTGACTAAACTGCCATGAAAAATATGACATCCATTGTACCTCCAAACACATGTTCTTGTATAACCCAAACTCCTGAAGGAAAAACAAAACAAGACTCCCAACTCTTCCTCCACCATTTCCCAAGAATTCATTGCAGGCTACATTCCACCAAACTTCATTGTATCCCCTAATTATTAGTGCAATATGTCTCTGAAATATTTCTGTAGAGTGAGGGCAGTAGTATTTTCTAACTTAAGAGGTCACAGATAATAGGGTTCTACCAAAGTTGAGGAGACATTTTTATAAAAATCTTTGCATTGTTTTCACAGCCACAAACATGAAAAATGCTCATTGAATTTTCTGTTCCTACCTCAAATCTACTGAACATTTTTTTCTTATCCCCTTTTTTTTGAAGGGTGGGGTTGATAATAAGCCAACCAACTAAAATGAAAAATTGATTTTCATTCAGGCTGTTCGGACAGCATGGTTGCTGAACTCATACAATTTCCCACTTTCTGGAAAAACAGATTTTCTATCTTCAAGATATTGTTTGGGGTTTGAAATCCCTATTACTCATCAGATAGCTAACTGCATTTAATTGTTCTGGAAAGAGTGGCCCATATAGACTTGGCCTTCAGAGAAGTGACCTCGGCTATTGAATAGCAAAGCCAAAGAAACTGGTCTCCATGCTGCATCACGTTCACCATTCAGTTCTCATCTCTGGAAAGCAGCCCCTTGACAAATTGAAATGAGGTGATGGTGTCCATTTCACTGTCTGTCTTGCCTTGGATTCTCCCAGAAAGTGACTGCTAGACAAGGATTTGGGTACAAATAATTTATTAAGGAGATGCTCCCAGAGTAAAAGTAAAACTATTAGATAGGACAAAGAAAGGACAAGAAGCCAAAATGGCTATGATTTCAGGTGAAACCCCAAACTCAGTCTAATTTGAAGTCCTGGAATATAAATGGCATCTCAGAGTTTGTCCCACCTTATGCAGGGGAAAGGGGCAGTTTGGGGGAGTTGAGGAATATTGCAAAAGAAATCTCCCAACAATTGCATACTCTACTACCAGACAGGTAGCTCCAGTGCCAAGGGCAGGCCTCTGAAGTCCACAGGTGAAGCAAATCTACAGCACAGCATGCGGGGGGGGGGGGGGGGGGCGGGGGGGGGGGCGGGGGGGCGGGGGGCACTGGTCCAGTGGCAGAGTTCTCACCTGCCATGCTGGAGACCCGGGTTTGATTCCCAGTGCCTGCCCACATAAAAAAAAAAAAAGAAAGAAAAAAAAGCATACAGGGGTGGGAATATAGAGCCAGTAAAAGGAATCCAAGGAGATTTTATTAGGCAACAACAGTGTCCTATATGGCTAGGGTAGGCTGAATTGTAGCTCCAAAAAAGATATAGCCATGGCCTCACACCCAAAATTTGTGAAAGTTGCCTTATTTGGAAAAAAGGCCTTTGCAAATGTGGTTAAGTTAAGGATCTTGAAATAATAGCTTTCTGGATTTCTGGGTGAACCCTATATCCAATGGCAAGTATTCTTATAAGAGAGACACTGAGGAGATGGAAATATGACCACAGAGGCAGAGTTTGGAGTGAGGTGGCAATAAGTCAACAGAAACTGAAAAAGTCAAGGAACGGGGTACAAGGGTAGTTCAATGGTAAAATTCTCACCTGCCATGCAGGAGACCTGGGTTCGATTCCCAGTTCACGCATTTCGCTAAAAGCAAAAGTTCCACAAATGGTGCTGCAATAACAGGATACGCACATGGAAAAATAATGAAATGTGACCCTGTCAAACAGCAAGCAAAAAAAAAGTCAAGGAACAGACCTCTGGAGAGAGCACAGCATGACTAACATCTTGATTTCAGACTGCGGACTCCAGAACTGGGAGAGGATAAATTTTCATGTTTATGGTAATTTGTTACAACAGCCTGGGGAAACTAATACAGTTGCCCAACACAAAGTAGCATATTCACCACTCAGCACTGAGTAATACGGATATTTATTCTTTTCCTTTTTTCACTCATACAGTTATTTAATATTTGTATGATTCTCTATTGTATCAGTGTCTTTGCATTTGTCATAGTCAGAGATTATGCCTTTATTAGCTCTGTCCTATTTTAAATCATGGTTTATGTACCTAATGTAACTTTTGCCCTTAACTCCCACCCTTATTTTCTCTACCTTTCCTCTCATCCCAACCATATCACATCATGTGCTTTTTATAAGATCCTTCAACCTTGCCATCATTCCTGTCCCCACCCCAAAATTTCATTCAAAGAACCTCAGGTGCTCCCACACTAAACCTAAATCTGCAAGATTATAAGAGTTAAATTTCCTAATGATCATTGTTTTGGTCAGGATTCTCCAGAAAAACAGCAACAGAAAGGACGTGTGTGTGTGTGTGTGTTCAGGTAGGAGTGGATGTTGCAGTCTTGAGGCAAAATTTCTTTTCTGGGAAAGCCCAAGTGTTTGCTGTTCTGACCTCAACTGACTGGAAGAGGCCCATCACATTTTCAAGAGTCATCTCCTTTAAAGGAAATTCACTGTAGATTTAGCCATCTAAACATCTAAAGGTGGTCAGATGCTTGATTAAATTACTGTGTACTCTAACCTAACTGGGGACACACATAAGACTAACCATTGCAATCAACTGAAGGCATAGAAAGGGGTAGAAAGTAATTATCAGATAAGCTTGAAGAGTAGTTACTTGTTCATTGAGCACATTTACTTGGTACCTTCTATATGCACAGAAAGAAGCAATCTCAGCAGTAAACTCCATTTCCATCTTGAAGCTTAAAAGTAAGACATGCAATAGATTTTTCTAAAGAATTGGTCTAAGTCTTCCAAACTATACTTGAAGGGAGAAAGTTTTCATAACAACTCATCCCTGGAAAAAAAAGATATCACAGCAGAAAAGGCATGAAAATATGAATACATATCACTTTGCACATAGAAATATATGACTATGGCCAAAGAAGTGCTTTAATACTTGGTGGAGTAGGTAACCACCTATCCAGAAAGTTTTGGAAAAGCCAAACGAGTCCTTGCCCCAAAGTATAACCTCCACTGGATGGAAAAGCCCTAAAGCCTCAGATTAAAATGTTCAGCACACTACTAACATTAGTACTGTTCTTTCCCTGATTTCATAGGTCTGCCATTCCAGTGATTTAAAAGCATTCTGATGGATTGCAGCACAGGACTGGTGAGTTTTACCAAGTGAGACAATACCTGAAAAGTTTTAGGATGTTCTCACAGGCACTGTAGTTGTTCTCCAATCTGCATACCCCCCCTTCTGTAGTGCTGGAAGCCCTAGTTCTATGATTATAAAAAAACCAAAAAGTCTTTATTCTGGTTTACCTTTATATAGAGGTAATATTTCTCAGCCTCTCCCTAGGTATGGCCATGTACCAAAGTTTTAACTATTAGGATGTCAGTATAAATACAAAGCAATATCTGGGAAATATCCTTAAATGGAATGTGGGTACAATGTATGGAACTGAATAAGTCACCTCGGGCCATGAGAGGATATTGTGAATAAAAGATACTCCCAACGGAGCAAGAATTTTTTTTTAAATCTTGACTCACTGGCTTCAGGGAGCACTATACCAATCCTTAATAGATTACTTCCAGACTTAAATATGAGAGAAAAATAAGCCCCCCTTTTTAAAAACGTGTATTTAAATTTTAAGTGAGCATAGGAATCACTTGGGGACCTCATCAAAGTGCAAATTCTCTTCAGAAGAATTCAGAGATTTCTCTGCAGGTCTGGGTTTCAGATTGAGATTACACAGTTCTATAAAGATCCCATATGATATTAATGCTTCTGAAATATAAACCAAACCTTGTGTAGCAAATGCTTAAAGACTGTTATTTTGGGTATTCTATCACCTCTGAAACTAAGCCTGACTATTTAAGACAGATATTTCTAATTTGGGTGAGAAATTTCTATCTTCTTTATAACCACTATGATTTGGGGTCTCCTGTTACAGTATCCAAAACAATACCTTACTTAATATACCTCATTTCATTTAGGGAACAGAATGACAAATACGATCACAAGTTTCTTTGGAAATTACTTCTCAGTTTTTTTTGTATTTTTTGTTTTTTGGGGTGCATGATCGGGGAATCGAACCTGGGTCTCCCTCCTGCAAGGTGAGCATTCTACCACTGAACCACTTATGCACCCCTTACTACTCAGTTTTGATTGCTCAGTTCAAATATCACTTTTTAAGAGAATATTAAAAGCGTGTGTGAAAGAAAAAAAGTACATGTGGTTTCACACCCACTAGAATGGCTACCATTTTTTTAAGAACTAAGTTTTGGAAAGGATGTGGATAAATAAGGACACACATCATTCGTTGTTGCTGGTATTGTAAAATGGTACGGCTGCTGTGGAGAACAGTTTGGAAGTTCTTCAAAGAGTTAAGTATAGAAATACCATATGACCTGTAAATCCTGCTTCTAGATATACACCCACGAGAATTAAAGGCAAGGACTTGAAAATATATGCGCACACCAACGTTCATAGCAGCATTATTCACAATTGCCAAAAGATGAAAGCAAGCCAAGTGTCCATCAACAGATGAATGGATAAACAATATGTGGTATATACACACTACAGAATATTATTCAGCCTTAAAAGGAATGAAATTCTGATATATGCTCCTACTTGAATGAAATTTGAAGAAACTTGAAGACATCATGTTTAGTGCAATAACTTGATACAAAAGGACAATTATTGTATGATTGCACTTAAAAAGAAATTTAGAAAATGCAAATTCATACAGTCAGAGACTAGAATACAGGTTACAGAGGCTGAGTTGGGGTTAGGGAACCATGAATTAATGCCTAATAGGAACAGAGTTTTTGTTTGGGGTGATGGAAACTTTTGGGTAATGGATGGTGGTGATGGTAATACAACATTGTGACTGTAATTAACACCACTGAATTATGTACTTGAAAGTGATTAAAATGGGAAATTTTAGGTTGTATATATGTTACCAGAATTTTAAAAAAAAAACAAAACTGTACAACACAATAAATGAACCCTAATGTAAACTCTGGACTATAACTAATAGTAAATTATAATAATATTGTTTCATCAATTATAACAAAATTACCACATTAATGCAATGTTAATAATAGGGAAAACTATGTGTGTGAACTAGGTATGGGAGCTCTGTACTTTCTGCATGATTTTTCTGTAACCCTACAACATCTCTAAATTTAAAAAGCCCAAACAAAAAGTCCCTTCCCTGTAGGATTTGATGATTCTGATAATATATCTTCATTGTGAAAGGACACAGAGGTAAAAACCATACTTGCTCTATAATAACTGATTATAGATCCTCTGCTGCACTTCTTTTAACTGAATTCAAAGAAAGTCTGATACAGAGTTGGGATTTACACATATGTGGGGTTAGAAATAAAATATATATGTGACTAAAAAACTATTTTAGTAATATAAGTACATGTTTTTCAGTAGATAAACAATGGTGTTATTAGCTATTATAAAAGTATGTCACTTAGTATCTCAAAAAAATTGTGTGTGGTCTGATGGTGATTCCATGGACATTTACATATTTAAAAATTCACTGAGTTGTACATATAAGATTTGTGCATTTTACTATAAGTAAGGTATTCCTCTATGCACAGTATGGAAAATAACTTTTTGACATTAACTTATCAACTCTTATAACTCCCCTATCAGAAGAGAGCCAAAAGGAGATACTGGTTCCAAGATCCTCGGAGTTCTTTCTGTGTTTTCACTCCTATTTAAAATATTCTGTCTCTGAATACACAAGGAGAGAATGGAGGATTGATGCTGCTAAGAAAGAAGCAAGGGATTGTTGGAAGAAAAGTCTGAAACCAAAGATAGATGCTCTCCAAACAGAAAACCTCTTAAAATCACTTCTTTGCCCTTGGAACCATAATGCTGAGGGTTGTGGGGGTTGCTGCAGAAGTCCAGGGAAAAGGTAGAGTGTGTTTGTGTAGCTGTGTGAGATTCTGCATGCTGCTCCATTGATTATAATTGGGCTGCTTTTAAGAACAACATAGCTCGGAGCCTGCTAAGGGCATGGCAATGAAGTAAACAGTAGAACCTCTGTTGGTCAAGTTCAGCTGCCACTGCTGCTGGCAGCTAAATGTTTAGAAACTTGCCCTCGTTAGGGAATTCTAAAGTGGGAACTTGGCAGAGTTAATTGCATGAGACACTTGGCCCATGAGTTTACAGGGGAAGGCTTAATGAACTCCTCGTGTCAGTTGAGGATATCACTGCCTTAGGTGACAACCATGCCTGTTCATTGTTCCAACTTCCCACAAGATACCAATTTGTATCTTGTTTTGTTTTTATTTTTGTTTCTTGAGGGGAGGTACATGGTCTGGAAATCAAACCCGGTCTCCCACATGGCAGGCAAGAATTCTGCCACTAAACTACGCTTGCACTTCCCCAAATTTGTATTTTGAACCCCCCCCAAAAAGTTCTGGAGATCTGCTTGCCAATATAGAGAACAGAGTTTTCCTTTCTTTTTTTTCTAAATTTATTTTTACTAATAGGTTCAATTGACTTTTTTAAAAATTTTATTACTTTTCAACATCACTGACTTGGAGTTTTTCATTCTCCCTGTGACTGTATTTTTTTTTGGCATGGGCAGGCACTAGGAACTGAACCCAAGTCTCCAGCATGGCAGATGAGAATTCTGCCTGCTGAACTGTGGCCTGCCCTGTGACTGTATTTTTTGATGGATGATGTTTGAAAGTTTATTTTTAATGATGGGTCAGAGCAACTCCAACCCTCTCTCCTCAGTAAGACACCTAATAAAGGGATTTAAGTGAATCTCTAAGCATATAAGTGACATTTTTACTTTTAAGAAAATGTAAAATAAATGGAACCCCCATGGCTGCTGAAGTCAAGTGGCATTAAATCAAAATGCTCCCATGAACCTGACAGGGAAGGCCCCTCACATTCACCCCCAGCAGAATTGACTATATTCTGCAGAGTTGACTATATTTTCATTGATAATGATGATGGCGCATATCATTATCCATGTCTCACAGACAAATATTCTAAATCCAATATTTGGAAAACTGAACAAAGCATTTTCTTTCTAACTTCAACCCTGAAAGCTATTTTTGACTTTCATCCCAACATACTTCTCCTTCTTTGGTTCTCCATTCTCAAAATTTTGGAGTTTCCTTTGATTCTTTTGTATCTCCTTTTTACCTTCCTCAAGTCAATTTATCACCAAGTTATGCCAAATTCCTAGTTAACTTTAACAGCATCTCCTCCAATTTGT
Organism: Tamandua tetradactyla; assembly: GCF_023851605.1. Classification (NCBI taxonomy): domain Eukaryota; kingdom Metazoa; phylum Chordata; class Mammalia; order Pilosa; family Myrmecophagidae; genus Tamandua; species Tamandua tetradactyla. Next base: position 209,587,741 of record NC_135327.1, on the reverse strand, counting down.
TGGCCAATAGAGTTGCTCCATGGCAATGCATCCTAGATATACGGATGGGATATTTACAACACCTTAGACCCATTTTCAAAAGCCTAGGAAGTTCTTACCTACTCTATAAAATTCCCATGACTCTATGATTTTTACCAACTCTCCTCCCATATCATACTTACTTTTTTTCCATAATTACCTGACCTAATATTTCCATTGAAACACTATTGAACTGCATGTTAAAAAAATACAAATAGAAAATCTCAAAAAAACAGTGTCAGGAGCTGTGAGAAATTAAAAAGACCAATGGTAAATAAATGTATGCCCTCTCCTTGTGGTGACTGTTTTCATTCTCACCTTTGTGCCTGTTATAAGGCATCCCATTCACTTACAAAGCCTTCTCCCCCTAACACACCCCTTCCCACCCCTCCTACCATATTTATGCACAGGATCACTCTCCTTCCCTCATGCCAACTCTAGCATACCTATTTTCTTTTCACCCAAAAGTCAAATTTCATTTTTAGCTCTGACTAAGAGGCCAGAAGGCGGGGTGACTCAATGACAAAATGGTGCCATGAAATGATTCCTTCACAGCAGTGAGTTCTGGTAAAAGCTTGAACACCAGCTCTTTAAGACAATACAGTTTTTTAGAGCTTCCTGTAACCAGGATGAATGGGTACTAGAGAAGCTGCAAGAAGCAGCAAGATTCTCCATGCTAGGCCTGGGAAACCATTAGGCAGTACAACATCCATGATCTTGGGGTGTTCCAGCCTCCAGTTTACTCGTCCATACTTTCCATGTGTGAAGAGAAGACTTCTGCATTCACATGTGACTCTAGCTCTGGCCAGTGCAAGGCCACTTTCACTGGAGATGACACCCCTAGTGTCTTCCTCCCATCATGGGCTACCTTGGCCACCAGGATATAGTTGGTGGGAATGGATCAGAATGACAGCTGTGTGAGGCATGAGGCTCAGAGCAAGCATCTGAGCATATGATGCTACTGAACATGGCATCATACATCATACCAACTCGGATGACACGGAGAAGACCTAGCACCTCTTCAGCACAGGTGCATCACCATTCAAGGTGTGCTCTCCCTCTTTGCTTCTGGCCAAACAATGGGCATCAGAATGCCTCCACCCACAATATCCCCATCAATAAGGGCTATGTCCTGCCCCAGGCCATCACATGTCTTGACCTGGCTGGCCGTGACCTCACACACTACCTCTTGAAGGTCTCTACAGCTCTTTTGTGACCAGAGAAATTGTGCAAGACATCAAAGGGGATTTTTGAAGATGAGATGGCCATAGTAGCCTCATCCCTCTCCATGGAGAAGACCTAAGAGCTGCCAGATGTACAGGTAATCACCTCTGGCAATGAGTGCCTTCACTGCTCTTTCAGCCTCCCTTCATTGACATGAAGTCTGCCAAAATTCATGAGATCACCCACAATTCCATCATGAAGTGTGACATCGACATCTATAAGGACTGAGATGCCAACAATAAAACATGTGTAAAGACCCACATGCTTCTCTCCAGGAATACCACGAGGTACCCTGGTACCAAGAGGATGCAGAAGGAGATCACAGCCCTGGTCTCCAGCACCATGAAGATCAAATTCATTGCTCCCTCCCTCAGAGGGGAGGTACTCATTCTGGGTTTGGGGCTCCATCCTGGCCTCCCTGTCTGCTGTCCAGCAGATGTGGACTAGCAAGACTATGTGTGATGAGGCAGGGCCCTCCACTGTCCATAGGAAGTGCTCCTAAAGTCAGAACAGATTCTCTGGGAGTCCCCTTGAGATGGCTTTGTTACCAATCATGAAATATTGAAACCTACAAGCCTTAAAAGAAAAATACACTCTTCAAAAGGCCTTTTTGTAGTGTTTGCCAATTGCTATGGTGTAAATACTGCCACCATGGCCAATTCTAAGCTACCAACATGATGTCACCACACACAGAGATGCAAGGGGTTGCCTACCATCAAGCTCCAGCAAGCGTCAGCAGGCTCCACATGTGACTCCCCAATCTCTTCCACTGGAGACCAACCCTAGTCAGCCAGCACTGTGAAGACACAACTGCTGATAGCCAATTTCCTTTGAGATTCAAATTCTTCCAGGTCCTTGAGAGAAAAGTGAGAAGAGGAAAAAGGAAACTCAATGAGTGGTTAATAACCTGTGGTCTCTGCTTAAGCTTGGTGGCTGTTCATTGGATAGATGTGCTGACAAGTTAACAGAAGTGATTGTTTTTTCTTTCCAGAAGACGTCATGATAGACAAATGGTCTGTATCCAGAAAATGGCTTTCTCCTCACATAGCCGAATAGCACATACACAGACCCACAAATCAACTAATGAAACACATATAAGATTAAAGATGTTTAAATAGGCATCACATGGCAGTATAGCTCTTCTCCATTATTCTGCTCAGAACAGTTTTTCATTAGATGTTCCATCATAAAAATGATTATTTATTGAAGAAAATCATCAGAAGCAAAGGTGCTTTCCAGGACTGAAAAACAAAAACCCAGACACTGTTTTGATGAATTCATTCTGTTTTTCTAAATACTATGTGGAAAAGGTTAATGAATGAGGCTCAGGTAAGCCTGAGGGGTTTTATTTAAATCAGTGTATCAAAAGCTATGGCACATTCACAGCACTTTTAAGATAGGTTGTTGATAGGTATATTTCAAAGCAAACAACATCACTGCCCTGACAGACCAATTATATTACTTTACAATGCCTACAGGCACATAAATTATACACTAACATATTTTAGCCTACTCCTCCAGTAAGTCAAATGTTAAGGTTTCTGAAAAATCGTTCTCAGTTACAATGGCTTGCCCTGCCCCCTAGTGAGCTTTGAAGGAAATGACTTATTGCTGGAACCCAAATAGACTGTCAGTAAAACCCTCCATCCGTCAAGGGGGAGGAGTAGCTGGAGACCCAAAACAGATGAACTCGGATGTGAGATGGGAAGTGGCACAAAACGAATGGGACAAACAACAAGCCTGTCTTAATCAGAATTAGAGGGGAGACAGGAGCAGTTTAAAATGACAGGTATTTAAGATATCTTCCAGAAAACCTACGCAGGTTAAAGAGAAGATACAAGGGAACTGACAGTGATGAAGTTGTGGGAAGAAGGAAATGGATTTCTCAGTGAATGAAAGCTCCCCTGTTAGAATCAGGGAATGTTTCCAAGTGATTCTGAGGCATTCAGTTTGGGAGAGTTTAACAAAAAGAAATTGAAATAAGAGAATACATTCATCTAGCTACAAACCCAGATAAAAGGAAGTTTCAAGGATCTAGAAGACATTTTGTTTATTTATAGTATTTAAAAACCACAAACAAAGGTTAGTCATTTCTCTTTCCTTGGGCTTTTTTTTTTGCCCACAGACTGCTTGTCTGGTGTCCAAACATCACACAATGTGGGATGAGACCAGAAATACAGTAAAATGCCTCAGGAAGAAACGTAAAACTGTGAGACTTTCAAGCAATCGAATAATCAAAAAAGCTATTTTGTCCTCCTTGAACTACTGAAAATTGCAACGTATGTTTAAACACAATATGAAAGAAACACCGTCACATCGACCCTATTTTTTATGTCCCCCTTCTCTATCCATTTCATCCCCCTCTTATAATTATATTCAAATGAAGTGTAGGGCCATTATTTATAGTACTATTTTAGGTAAATTATTTATTATCATATTATGTACTATTTCCCCTTGAAAGCTAAGATTTCAGTTTTCAAATTCAAATAAGATTATAAGCAATCTCACAAAAGTTTTCAACATTTGGAGAGATATCTAATATCCCCATTTATATTGCAAATTCCCTCAGTCAAATTTTTTGGCTCTGATGATCGTAATTTTCAGGAAGTCCAAAATCTCATTTTACAGATGTGAACATTGAGACCCTGAGAATAACTTGCTCCCATTAAATAACTTTTGTCTAATTTGAAGAGAAAAAAGGGGTAATATAGGGTGGTAAATGCATTTTTAGAGAGTGGTTGAAGATTAAATTGTATCACAAGAAGCTATTACAAAGTCTAGCACCTCAAAGAGTTTAAACTACCCTGATTTTAAAAAATTATACAATGAATTTAGTTGAGATTTTAATTTATTGGAAAGGAATTTAGTATAGATTGTAATCTCCATGGAAAGGAAATTATTTAGAAGAGTTACCAACTTTTGTAGATAGACCAATACCTCCTTTCCCAAAGATGCCTGTGTCCTAATCCAGAGATATATTATGTTACATGTTGCAGATTGAATTAAGATTGGTAATCAGCTGACCTTAAAATAGGGAGATTATCCTGAATTATCTGGTGGGCCTGATGCAATCACAGAATCCTTAGAGTGAGACAGACACAGAGAGAGTCAGGGAGACGTGACTGCAGAACAAAAGCACGTTGAGATGCAGGTGCAGTGTTACTGGCTTTGAAAATGGAGGGAGTCAAGGAATGTGGGCAACCCTAGAAACAAGGAAACCGATTCTTCCCTGGAACTGCCATAAAGGAACACAGACCAGCAGACACCCTGATTCTAGTCCAGTGAGATCCAAGTTAGACTTCTACCCCATTGATTGTAGGATAATAAATTTGTATTGTTTTAAGCACTGAGTCTGTGGTAATTTATTACAGCAGCACCAGTAAGTTAAAACACGAGCTTTAACCAAATTACAAATTTTCATGTTTGTCAGATACTCTTAAACTACTGTTGAGATATGAGGATAGATATTGCTAGTGGACAAAAGCTGTGGATTCTTCTGCCTAATGCACTCAAAAACCAATTCCTGAGACACGGGTTTCAAAGAGAGAATGAGTTTATTACTACATGTATAGCAGGAGAATAGACAGCCTAACAGCCCAAAATCTGTCTCCCTGTGTTTAGGGATTTCTAGGTTTTTAAGGATTTTAGCAAAGGAAGATGAGGTCATTCCTTTTTTTTTCTTTGAAACTTATGCAACAAGAATCTGTCTCATGGTTTGGGAGGTTAGCAATTCAAAATCGAGGTCTCAATGGGCCATGCTTTCTCCTGAAGTCTGCAGCATTCAGATGCTGGCTTGCTGCAATCCTTGGGAGTCTCTGACTTGTGTGTCTGCCCTTAACATGCGTCCCTCTTTTCGGTCTGACCCTGTGACTTTCTCTTACCTCTGGTTTCCGCATTCTTCTGATTCATTGTGCCTGCATTTCCTCTCTTTATGAGGACTCCTGGCATATGGTTTGAGGCCCACCTGATTCATTTTGGCCTCATCCAAACTAGGATCTTCAAATACCCAGTTTGCAAATGAGTCCATAACTTAGTTGATAATAGCATTTTCAAAGGTGCTATTTACAAATGATTTCACACCCACTGGAACATGGATCAAGACTTGAACATGATACAATCTCCAACAGTTTCCTATATAAAATTTCTATTTTTCGATGAAATGCTACCGTGCATGTTAAATGTGTATTGTTCTATGAATTAAATAACACACATTTCATGACGATTAGTTTGGCTAAATAGTTATTTGGTGTCCAATAATCAGGTGTTCTGTCTTCAGTGGTCCTCCACAGGAGCCGCTTTCAGGTGGAGAACATGTTGCCAGTCAATCTCTCCTTCCTACCACGTTGCTCTGGCTCTGTGCCAACGCCCCTCTAAGTTCAGACTAGCCCGGGAATTTCCTCACTTCATGCTCCTATGGAGTTGGTCTCAGCATTGGCTCTGTCTTCCTTTTGGTGGTTCCATCCTTTGGTAGTTTTCTCCTTACAGCAAGATGGCTGCCAGGTATTCCAGGCTGTTATCCAATCTTACCAGCAACTCCAGTGGAAAACATGTGTCTCCCCCTTAAATTATTCAACTATTGGTCCATGTTTAAGTCTCATTTGGGTCTAACTGGTAACATACCCGTCTCTGTCATCATGAAACTAAGCAAGGACTGGGTCATGTACCTACCCAGGAAGGGGCAATTCCTCGAAGGAAAAAAGATGGCATTACTGAAGAGGGGTTATAGATGCTGGACAGACACAAACAGTAGATGTCCGCTGTAGAGGATACCTGATATCTTTATGTGACCATTTATATATATAAATAATAAATAATTAGATTGCCCGATGGGCATCCCCACCCTTTAATGCTCTGTACATACCTTCCACAGGCATTTCTTATCTTAAGCTCAAAGCAGAAAAGGAGACAAGTGTTATCACTATCATTCAATAGGAGAACATAAGTTGAAAGGAGGGGAGGCAGAGCTATCACTTCAGTACTGAAGGTATAAATCAAACAGAAGAAGTAGTTACTGGTCGACTTCATTAGCATTAGGACCTTTGCTCTATAAGAGAATTACCAGCTCTTACAATCACAAAGGCACAGGATAACGGCTTTTTACACTCATTTCAGATATCATGGTAGCTGGACTACAATTCAAAGATCTCAAGTATTTCCCTGTCTACTCCAAACATTCCAGAAAGCAAAAAGGAATTTTTATATAATGATTCACTAATCACTAAAATCATCCTTTAAATCCTGATTTCTTGGTTCCAATACAGATCAACATATAAAAATGTTAAAATACTGACTTTTAAGCTAAAGATAATAAATCTGGATGAAAGTTTTGCTCTTAAATGAGAAATTGCAAACATTTCATTTTGCCATTGCTTGAACAGTAATTTGAAGATCAACAGGGGTAGAATTTCAGAAGGTCTTACTTGAAATTTTCATAGCAAACACAATGAACACTAGCAACAAGGCTTGAGTTCAGGCATAGAAGAGGACATTGAGAAAAGGGAAACAAGGGAGATGGACAACATGGGGAGAAGGAAAAGGTGGGGGGATAACAACATGGTCAGCATTTTCTCCCCAAGCTGCTATGGCCTAAATGCTCCCCAGAGCTGAACCCTCTGTTTCTCAAATTCTTTAAAAAGAATTTGAGATTAAAGTATAATTCTGATTTTCCCCCTTTTTCACTGGAGGTCTTAGACTATGGATTAAGGCCAAAACATTTTTGTATAAAAAGAGTGTCTGACAATTTTCTATGTGTGTGTATGCACAAAACAAAGTAATTTTGTCTTCTCCTAAATAAACAAGAAGAAAACAAATGATTAAAATTATTGTGCCTTTTATGGGTACTTTTGGCTGAATTTGAACTACACTTTATCTAGCAGACATTTAATGCCAGAAAGACTGCTGAGAAACTCTGAGGTTCTTTTCTCTCTCCATCATTCTCTGATTTACAAGATAATAGAAATTACTCATTGGCTGAATAAGACCAATTATCCCTTTACCTCTGCCATTCTTAATCAGAAGCAAATGTTTAGAAATACCATATTCAATTCACTGAATAAGTACATTTGTTTATTTTTTCTACAACATTTTCAATATTAGACTTGCCAATCCTATTACCTATAATGCCAGTAAATATACTATCAAAACATAATTTTCTAGATATGTATGATGTATAATAATATACATAAACTTTGATGTATATATATATATATATGTATGAAAATTGTTCAACTTCTCTACCAATTTCTACAAGCAAATTTAGTTTGTTTTCCCATCAGCATAAATGCACGTGTTCTGAAATTAGTTGGTTTTGGTTTCATTTATCTTCCTTATTGGATTTTTAAAGCTCTTTGAAGAAAGAATCATTGCTATCGTGCTCATCTCTATGTGATATGTGATAAATTTTTTCATTCTTTTTAGTTGTGCTGCATCTGAGTCCCTTTCTAAATCTTCTAAATTTACATAAGGTAATTCTTTACCTTATGTGTGAAATTTTGAAGCCACTTTTCCAGGCTCCCTTGCAGCTAGAAATAGATTGCATCTATCTGTCTCTTGGCCTTTCTGAAGACTTAAAAAATTTTATGGTGTTCTGCCACGCACATAATGCTCTCCTGATGCTTTGCAAAGAGGACTTCTTCTGAAATCACACAATGATTCAGCACTTTTTACTCTCGGCCTTCATCAGCTGTGCTCTCCAATCTCATTTTCTCATCTTCTGCACCCTCCTTTCTCACACTATTCAATTCCTCTTTCTTATAAACATCCATCTTGGAACCTCCTTCTAGGATATCCAGGGTGATTTAACTGCCTTTTGTCAAACAACTTTTCCCTCCAGTCATTCAAAGGAATTTTGAAAATTTAATCATGAAGCACCCTATTCCCATTTTACTTCACCATCCTATTCAATTATTATCTCCTGAATCACATATTGAGTTTGGCATACCACTCATTCTTTTATGCAACATACCTACTTGCTTCTGGTGGATTTGTGCTTTGCACAATCTCTTCCCCAGGCATAAATTTCTAGAAGTAGATACTGAATTCAACTATTTCAATATGCCAGAATCTTCATGCGATGGTTTTCCAACAATGTTGAAAGACCATAGTCACTGCTATGTAAGTTCTAAATTACACATACACAATTTCCAACATGATGCAATATGAAATACATAAAAGAAACTTCTAAAAAGGTTATTTATACTGCAACCCAGTCCTTACAGTAAAATTTCCCTTTTTGAAAAGAAAATGCATCTAGAAAGAGCAGTTTAATTGAATTCAGGCACCAAGATAGTAGCTTTTAAAATTTAGGAAAAGTAAACTTAGTAGTACATCTCTAAAATGACATCATTTCGAACAGTTCTGCCAGAGGAGACTCACCACAAGCGTATTGTAAAAAGGGAATGGGAGTAGAGTTGCAGCTGTAGCTGAAGCAGAGACAATGAACATAAAGTGCCACTGCAGTGTGTGTGTGTGTGTATATGTGTGTATGGTGGAGAAGGAAACCAGGAGGATACTAGGCAAGTATTTGGGGGCAGACTAAGAGAGAAGTAATGAGAAAAGGAGCTTGAGGACAAAGAGGACAAATGATTTAGTTATGCCTTGAGTGTCCCCTGCTGGCATTGCCCACCAGCTTTAAAATCAAACTTTCTACTGTCCAGGGGTGCCTAAGACCAGTTAAAATGTCTTTCCCACATTTATGATCAATGGTTTTAAAATGGCAGAGATTGTGGAAGATATTTCCTTCTCCCCTTATCTCTCCTTTTTGCACAAAGAGATACTGCCAGAGCCACTCAATTTAACAATAAATCAGTTTTTCCTACCAGGCACTGATTTGCAGAAAGAGCTAATGTGCAGATTAAAAATAGACACGGCTGAGTGAAGCAATTTCCACCCTATGATATTTGAAAACACTGATAACTTCCATAGTAACTCACTCACTGCATTTTGGCTTCCTTCAGCTATGGTCTTTAGAGCTGTTTATTGTGGCCAAGAGGTTACACTGATGCTTAAAATGTTGAGACAATGTTGGTTTTCTGAAGCAGACAGAAATATAACTGGACATTAAATGGGAATTCAGTGTTTCTAAATTTAAAATTATATGGATTTAAGAGATGCTACTAAAAATTTGGAAGCTGAAAAATGTTGGTTCTGTGTGTTTTTTAATTTCCGTATTTAGAGAAATTTACAGAGGAAAGAAAATAGCCCTTAATATAATAAGCAGTACTGAGTCAAAGTAAATTGCCCATTCTTCAGTCCGAAGATACTCCATTAACTTCATAGGTAAGTATCAAGAGGGAAAAAGAACCTTAGTGTGAAATTGCAATGCAGTGGACAGTCATAAGATGGATAAGCAGTTTGAATCTCCTTAGATGGTGAGTTGGGGTAAGAGGAAAGGAAGAGGAGCTAGTTCATGAATCTTTTAAATGATCATATTAAATGCATAAGACAAGAAAGACAACAGCTATAGAACACTTTATTAAATCTACTTTTCTTTCTTAAGAACTCTTTATATATTCTTCTAACATGCTGTTTTTTGTTTTTTGTTTTTTTTTTTACTGATGCCATGCGTTAGATTTAATGCTAGGAACAGAACATAATTCCTGATCTCAAGGATTTTGTAATCTATATGACAGTAATGATTATGACAAATAATTACAATAAAATGTTACAGATATTATTATTTTAATTTAAACTTAATAATGGTGTCAATAATATGAAGACTAGCGTTCAAGAAAGCTTGATAGATGGCGTGCTCTTTGAGCTGAATTTTAAAGTGTAAGTCATATTTTTCCCAGAAGGAAAGCCTGGGAAAAGGGAGGTTCTTAGGCCATGGAGGAGCATGTACAAAGGGGCAGAGGGCAACACCACATGATGAAACCAAGGCTCTCTAAGCAAGTAGTCCAGTCATGCAGAGATGTAGGAATTGGAAAGGTCCAATTATGGAGGATATTAAATGTCACATTCAACTCTATTCTATAAAGCAGAGGCCAAAAAACTATTGTATGTGGACCAAATACACAGCTGTTTTTCTAAGTAAAGCTTTATTGAAATACAGCCCTGCCTATTTTTGACATATTATCTGCTGCTGTTCTCATGCTACAATGGCAGAAATGAGTGGTTGCGACTGAGACTGTTTAACCCAAAATGCCTAAAATATTTATTCTTTGGCCATTTAAGAAAAAGTTGCCCAACCCTTGCTTAGACAAAGGGGAACCACTGAAGGGCTTTAAGGAAACAATAACACAATCTTAACTGCATTTTAGAAAATCACCCTGAGCATCATGTGAGGGCTAGGGAAGGGGAAAATATTTTTTGGCACTTCAGTAGTCCAAGAAGGACATGTCAGAGTTTGGAATAAATCCAAAGTTTTAGAATTCAAAGAAGTATATCAACATTGGGAATGTTAGAGATATAATCAAGGTAACTAATTGAATCTCAGGAAGATCTGGCTTAGTGAAAAATATAGTAAGTTTATTTTGCCATTATTAGTCTTCTATTTTGGCACAACTGATTAAGCTCTTATTGAACTGACTTTACTTCACACAACAGAAATAAAATCTAGATAAAAAAATATTTAAAAAAAAACAGATGCTGAGGGCACTGTAGAGAAACTAAAAACAGGCAGATTATGGAGAAATCAACACTTGGGAGGAAGAAACTACAGTGAGAGAATTTCCTCTTTTCATGGATCCCAAGCTGAGGATGGGCTTCAAAATGAAACCTCCAGTATTTCTAGCCTGAAGGACCAGAATAAAAGAGGTCAGTGCAAGCAATGACTCTAGAAAGTGAGGAAGTTCCCAAAAAAAAAAAAAACAACCAGAGAAAGGGAGCCTCAAATTTCATTTATAAGTTACAAAATTTCTGGCTGCCCACTGCTTGCAGTCTGCATGGGGTAAACTCCAAGCAGCCTAGCTAAGGGTAAAAAAAAATGTTTCTTTTTTTAATATGGGATTTGAACTGTTGCAAAAGTAACAGAATTTGCTATTTTAGTCCATGAAAGTTAATCGTTTACTAAAAGATAAATTTTAAAAACAATACCTCAGAGGAATATAACAGAACCCAGAGTCTCCAAATATTACATTGAAAACATCAAGCTTATGATCCAAAATTACCCGACATAATATGATCCAAAATTACCCAACATAAGCAGAAGCAGGAAAACAAGACCCTTTCTCAAGAAAAAAAAGAATCAATAGAGATCAAATAAGATGACCCCAATGTCAGCATGCTCAGTGAAGTAAAGAAAACTGCAGTTAATGAAAGAAAAGATAGGTAAACTCAGCAGAGAATTAGAATATCTAAAAGAAAACCAAATGGAATTTCCAGAACTGAACTATATAGTATATGACATTTTAAAAATAAATTCCCTGGGAGGATAAAAATAAATTCCCTGGGAGGATTTAACATTAAAATAGATGTGAGAATAGATTAATAAAAGTTATTCAATATGGAGAAGACAGAGAAAAAAATATTGAAAATAATTAACAGAGCTTTAGGGATCTGTGGAGAAATACCAAAAGGTCTAATGTATGTGTACTTAAAGTTCCAGAAGGAGAGGAAATCACAGGGCAGAAAAAAGTATTTGGAAAAAGAATAGCTGAAAATTGCCAATTTTTGTGAAACACATAAATTTACCCAAGAAGTTTAGTGAAACCCAAGTTGCATAAACACAAAGTAATCCACAACCAACCCTATCACTTTCAAGCTGCTTACCACAAAAGAAACAGAGAAAATCTAAAAAGCAGTCAGTGAAATATGACATATTATAAACAGGAGAAAAAAAATTCAAATGACTGCTGACTTGTCATCAGGAGCAATGGAAGCCAGGAAACAGTCAAGCAATATAAGTAAAATGCTGAACTTGTAAAAAGAAAAGACCCATAAACCCAGTACCTTTGTGCAGTAAAAATAGCCTTCAAAAATAAAGATAAAATAAAGACATTTTTGGATTAAAGAAAACTAAGAATTTGTGTTCAAATAAATTAATTACAAAACTGCTAAAAGAATTTCATCAAGATGAGGAGAAATGATATCAGATGACGTAGAAAATGAATGAAAATCACCAAAAATGATAAATATTTGGGTAAACATATAAGTAAAGATTGTTCTTTTCCTTTCTTTAAGTCATATAGGCACCTTTAAACTTCACATTGTCTTGTGGGGTTTATAATATTAGTAAATGTAATGACAATTATGCCCTAAGAAATGGAGAATAAATAGACTTATACGGTTCCAAAGTGTATAGATTTCATGTGAAGTGATGCAATTACTCAAAGCATGCCGAGAATGTTAAGCATGTATGCTTTTGAATTGCTAGTGATCAGTGAAAGCCAGGGGTAAGGGGTATGGTAGGTATAATCGTGGGTTTTTTTTCCTGTTTTCGTTTCATTTCCTTTTCTGTTGTCTTTTTATTTCTTTTTCTGAATGGATGCAAATGTTCTAAGAAATGATGAATACGCAACTAAATGATGATTTTGTGAATTACAGATTATGTTAACGTTTTATTTCGTGTGTTAAAATATTTTCAATAACAAATTGAAATAAAATAACAATAAAACCAAAATAAAATAAAACAAATAAACATAAATTTGAAAAAATATCGGCAGACACCTGCTTCTCCTGGCCATCAGGGCATGTGGACATGAGGCCCACACTCATTTCCGAGTGAGCCTGGGAGGCATCTGCCTCACATCCGGGGAGTGAAAGAGCTGCCACTCCACTGCTGAGGTCACACCCAAGCTGGATCCGGACACTGTGCAGGGAGGCCCGGCTGCAGCTTAATTCTTACCATTAAAAATAATGCAATGTGGTATAGCTTAAAAAGCCAATACACATGTCAAAAGGAACATTAGAAACATTCAAATAACAAAAACAGAAGAAAGAAACAGAAAATAAGTAGCAAATTTGTAGGCTTAAATTCAACCATATCAATAACCACATTAATTGTTAATTTACTAAAAATTGCAATTAAAAGTCAGGGATTACCAGAATGGAGAGAAAACAACCCTACTATATGCTGTCTGCAAGAGATGCACTTTAAATATAGACACAATTTTAATGTAAATGAATGGGGAACAAACCATTTACAATGCAAACAGTAAGCTTAAGAACTCTGCAATTACTATATTAATATCATATAAAGTGGACTCTAAGTCACACAGTATTACTGAAGATAAAGAGGTACATTTCATAATAATAAAATGACCAATTAATTAAAATGATATAGCAGTCTTAAATCCTTAAGCACCTAATAATAGAACTTCAAAATACATGAAGCAAAAATTGACAGACTTTAAGTGAGAATCAGACAATTCCACAATCATAACTGGTGATTTTAACATCACTCACCTAGCAACTTATTAATCAATTAAAAGAGTTGAAATCATACAGAATATGCTCTCTGACCCCAATGAAATTAAAACAGAAATCAATAACAATAGGATACCCAGTAGAATTCCAAATACCTGAATATAAAATAGCACACTTCTAAATAATCCTGAATCAAAGAGGAAATCAAACAGGTAATTAGAAAATGTTTTGAGCTGAATGATAATGAAAATATAATACATCAAAATTTGTAGGTCAGAGCTAACTGTATTTGAAGGGAAATTCATAGTTTTAAATGCTTATGTTAGAAAAGAAGGTCTAAAACAATGATCTGGGGTTCCACGTTAATGTAGTGAATTAAAATAGGACAGGAGCTTTCACACTGTCATGCTGCCTCAGCATCTCTAACCCTGTTTTTAGTAATACAAGGAGATTCTGCATTGTCATAAAGCCTGAGCATCTTAAATGCTGTAATTTTGTCCTTTAGTGACCACCTTTTACAACTGCTTATACAAGATAAACAACTTCACTCTCTTGTCCCTGGGTTTGTGTCTCTGGGTTTCTGCCTGGGGTTGTGTCCCCACAAAAGTAAAATACTAATTTCCCAATCCCCAGTCTTGCTTGACCAACCACGAGAGCTCCACTGTAACCTCTACTCCCTACCTGGTTGGCTTGGCCTATGCTTCTGAGTAACCCACAATTGGGTGGGTCATATCTCCATGGCCATGTTAATTAAAAGTTCCCACTCAACAACATTGAACCAGGACTAAAGAACATGGCCTTTCTGAGGTACACAACAGTTTTGCGCTGGCACAGACATCTATGGAACACTCTCCCAGGGGCAAGAGGAGCCTTGCTAAAGCACTTTCCAGGCATTTCACCAATGCCAGATGACCCAGAAAACTACTCTCCACCCCCCAAGCCCAGAATCTCCCATCCTCCACACAGAGGCTACTGGTAGGCCAAGTAAGTGCCTTCTGCCCACTGGACTTGTCCGCCTCATTTAACAGCACCAAGGAATGAAACAGACCAGAACAGCATGGCAAAAGCTCTCAAAACTAAATTGTCTTTAGAAACAGAGACCACAAGAAAAGTCAAGAACTGTACCCTAACTCTAAACAGAGTAACTGCCTGCTAAGATAGAAGATTTAAAAATGCTCCAGTGTTCCAGATATATCCAAAATAGCCAAGATACAATGAAAACTCACTCATCACACTAAGAACCAGGAAAATCACAATATGAATGAGAAAAGACGATTAATAGACACTAGCATTGAAATGAATAAGATATTAGAATTACCTGAAAAGGATTTTAAAATAGCAATCATAAAAATGTTTCAATAAGCAATTACAAATACTCTTGAAACAAATGGAAAAAAGAAAATCTCACCAAATAAATGGAAGATATAAGAAGGCCCAAATATAAATTATAGAACCAAAAGATACAATAACCAAAATTAAAAATACAATAGAAGGCTCAATATGACAAAAGAAAGAATCAGTAAATTTGATGATAGAATAATAAAACTACACAATCTGAACACCGGAAACAAAATAGATTGAAACAAACAATGAGCAGATCCTTAGGGACCTATGAGACAATAACTAAAGATCTAAAATTCCTGTCATCAAAGTCACAGAAAGTAAAGAAAAAGATAATGACCCAGAGAAATATATTCAAACCAATAATTATAGAAATTTTCCAAATTTGACAAAAAACATAAACCTAGAGATTCAAGAATCTCAGTGAACCCCAAACAGGATAAACCCAAAGAAATCTATATCAGAACACAACATAGCTAAACTTCAGAAAACAAATGACAGGTAAAATATTTTGAAAGCAGTCAGAGAGAAATGATACATTACCAAATAGAAATTTTATACTCAAAAAATACTATGAATAAATCAAAATGGAATTCTAAAAAACTAACCCCAGGAAAGCAAAAGCAAAAAAATTAAAATGAAAAAAAAAACCCAGGGGAATAAGAAATGGAGAAAACAAATAGAAAACATTCAGTCTTAAGTCCTAACATGTCAATAATCACTTTAAATGTAAATAGTCTAAATGCATGAATTAGAAGTCAACAACTGGCTACATGGATTAAAAAACATGAACCAAATATACACTGTCCAAAAAAATCTCTCTTCAAACATAACAACATAATAAATTAGAAGTAAAAGGATGGATTTGGTTCCCAGCCATGCACATTCCCACCTTCACCCCCCACCAAAGAAAGCAAAAGGATGGATACATCAATCCAAAAAAAGTAAGAGTGACTGTATTAATATCAATTAAATTTTAGATTAAATTAAAGATTAATTAAAGAATCTTTAGATTAAAGAAAATTACTAGGCACACATAGCCCAAATACCCCTAGAGTGGGATAGAAGGATCAAAGGTGACGGTGGAGTTAGACAGAGAAGGTAGGGTTTAACATTTGAATATGATTGCTGAATCATTAAATTGATATTTCTTTTAGTCTCCAAAATCTTAGAGCAGCTAGAGGTAAAAAACTAAAATTACAGAATTGTAACCCATACAAAACTCTGAAATATATTCTACAACTAATTGTAGTGCTGTGCTTTGAAATTTATTGTTTTTTTTGTGTATATGTTATTTTTTCACAAAGAAAGAAAAAAAAAGTCAGTTGTGATGATAAAAAATATTTATTCCTTCTAGTTTCCTATATTGTGGAACAGCTAGAAGGAAAAATTTGAAGATGATATGGTAGCCCATGATGGACTCTGGGATCTGTCCTATAAGTACTCGTTGAAGAGTGATCTGAAAATCACTGCTTTTTTCTTTCTCTGCTTTATATGTATGTTATATTACACAATTTAAAAAGTTAAAAAAAATAAAATAAAACATCTTTTGAAAAAAGAAAATTGCTGGGCAGAAAGAAGGACATTGCTTGATGATAAAAGAATGAATCCAAAAAAAGACACAGCAATCTTAAATTTGCATGCACTAAATAACAGAGCTTCAAAATACATGAGCAGAACTGATAAAACTGAAGGCAAAACAGAAAACACTACAATTATACTTGATGGTTTCAACACCTCACTCTCAACAATTTATAGAACTATTAGAAAGAAAACTAGGAAGATTACAGAACTAAACCACTCCAACAAGATCTACTTGACTTTCATAGAACATTCCACCCAACAACAGTAGAACATACATTCCTTTGAAGCACTCATAGAACATTCACTGAGATAGACCATATCCTGGGTAATAAAAAGAAACCTCAATAAATTTTACATAATTGAAATTATACAGAGTATATTGTCTGACTATACTGGAATCAAACTGGAAATCAATGACAGAAACACAGTGGGAAAATATCCAAACATTTGGAAAGTAAACAACACACTTTTAAAGAATCCATGGTTGGGGACAACCAGATCAATGGGCCAAGCCTTCAGTCTTGGGGTTTGCCCCTGTGAGAGTTATCCTAGCAAAGATAGGATAAGCCTACTTAAAATTAGGCCTAAGAGTCACCTCCAGAGAGCCTCTTTTGTTGCTCAGATGTGGCCTCTCTCTCTCCCAGCCGATACTGCATGTGAACTCACTGCCCTTCCCCCTCTACATGGGACATGACTCCCAGGAGTGTAAACCACTGGACATATGGGACAGAAATCCTAGAATGAGTTGGAATTCAGCATCAAGGGGTTGAGAAAATCTTCTTGACCAAAAGGGGGAAGAGAGAAATGAGACAAAATAAAGTGTCAGTAGCTGAGAGATTTCAAACAGAGTTGGAGAAGTTGTCCTGCAGATTGTTCTTATGCATTATGTAGATATCTCCTTTTTAGTTTATGGTGTATTACAGTGGCTAGAGGGAAGTACTTGAAACTGTAGATCTGTGTTCCAGTAGCCATGTTTCTTGAAAATGATCGTATAATGATATAGCTTTCACAATGGGACTGTGTGATTGTAAAAACTTTGTTATCTGGTGCTCCTTTTTTTACAGTATGGACAGATGAGTAAAAATATGGATAAGAAATAAATAAATAAAAGGGGGAACAAAGGTTAAAATAAATTGGGTAAATTGAAATACTAATGGTCAACCAAAGAGAGTGGTATCACATGTATGAGTTTTTTCTTTTTTTTTTCTTTTGCTGGAGAGATGCAAATGTTCAAAATGATAATAATGGTGATGAATACATAACTATGTGATGATATTGTGAGCCATTGATTATAACCACGTCAAGAATGTTTGTATATCAAGAATGTTTGTTTATTGTTTATAATTTTAAAAAAAGAATCCATGGGTCAAGAAGAATTCTCAAAAGAAGCTGCATTCAACTGGACAAGACTTTGTGGGTACTGTTAAAGCAGTGCAGAAAGGGAAACAAAAAAGCACATGATATTTACATTAGGAAAGAAGAGAGATCTCAAATCAACCATTTAAACTCCTCTTTCAAGAAAACTAGTAAGAATAAAATAAATTTTTAAAAAATGGAAAAAATAATAAAGATAGGAATAGAAATCAGTGAAAATGTAGACAGGAAAACAGTAGAAAAAATCAATAAAACAAAGCTGGTACTTCAAACAGCCTTGATTATATGAAATACAATCAACCAGCTTTAATTATATCAGCTTTTATTTTAGAAAAATCAATGTGGTTGATAAACCTTTAGCTAGACTGACAAGTATAAAATAAGAGATGACTCAAATCACCACCATTAACAGCAAAATAGAGGATATCAGTACAGATCCTGAAACCACTAATCATAAGGGAATACAATGAACAACTTTATGCTCAAATAAATTTTACAATTTAAAGAAATTCCTCAAAAATCACAAAATACTAAACTCAACTAATATTAAATAGATAATAGGAATATTACTATGACCATAAAAGAAATGGAATTTTTAATTAAAATTCTCCCAAGTAAGAAATTCCAGGCCCAGACGGTTTCCCTGGAAAATTCTACCAAACATTTAAAGAGGAGTTGGCACCCATTTTTACACAATATCTTCCAGCAAATAAAAGAGGGACACTTTCCAACACATTTTATGAGGGCACAATTACTCTACTGGCTTAACTGGCAAACAGTACAAAAGGAGGAGGAAGAGGTGGAGGAAGAGAAAGAAAAGGAGGGAAAGAAGAACAGGAAGAAGGAGGAGGAGGAGGAAGAGAAAGAGAAGGGGAAAATTATAGGCCAATATCCCACATGAATTTGACACAAAAATCCTCAAAAAATAGTATCAAGTCAATCCAGCAATATATAAAAAGAATCATACACTATGACAAAGTGGGATTTATTCCAGGTATGCAAGGCAGAGTCAGTATTTTAAAACAATTTAATCTACCATATAAACAAACTAAAGAAGGAAAATCACATGAAAATTTAAAAAGCAAGCCACAGAAAGGGAGAAAATATTTACAAAATATATATGGTATAGAAGACTTGTATCCAGAATATTCAAAAAAACATTGAGAACTCTAAAACAATTGGACAACTCAACTTTTTAAATGGGCAAAAGATCAAAACAGGCACTCTACCAAAAACGTTATACAAATGACAATTAAGCAAATGTAATGTTAAACTTAATAGTCATTATGAAAATGCAAATTAAAACTACAGTGTGATACTGCTATGCTGCCTCTAGAATAGTTCATATTATAAACTGACATCAGTAAATTGGAAAGAATATGGAAAAACTGCAAGTCAGATACATTGTCAGTGAGAATACAAAGATAGGGCAGCTACTTTGGAATACAGTTTAGCAATTTCTTGTAAAATTGTAAAAGTATACACTTACCATATGATCTAGCCATTCCACTCCTAAGTAGTGACTCAAGAAAAGTGAGAACATATGTCTACATAAAAATCTGCTTTCAATTGATCATAGCAATTTATTCATAATAGCCCCAAACAGAAAATAATGCAAATGCCCATCAATGGGTAAATGGATAAACAAATTGTGGCATATAAACAGATTTTGGCAATTCATACAATGTAGTTTCAGTGACAAAAGAAGCAAACTTTTGACTCATTCAATAAAACAAATTGATCTCAAAAATAGACTGAGTGAAAGAATCTTTATATGAAAGAGTACAGACTATACAGTTTCATTTTTATGAAGATGAAGCTATCTATGATAGAAAAAATATCCGACCAATGAACATCTAGGGGAGGTTTGGTGGGATTTGGAGTTGACCAGGAAAGAGCATGAAGAAAATTCCTATGGTGGTTATGGTGTCATACATCTTGATAAGGATTGAATAACACAAAGGATGCATTTCTCAAAACTCAGCAAATGTACACTTCAGATTTGTACATTTTGCTAAATGTAAATTTTACCTTAAAAGAAATAAAACTACAAAGTTTTTGAAATATGATTAATGATATTCATCTTGAGATATTTAGAGAGAAGTGTAATACAATTTACTTTGAAATGTGCCAAAAAATAAAATGGATTGAAAGAAGGATAGAAGGATAGAGAGAAAGAGATATGTGATAAAGGAAGAACAATGAATTGCTTATGATAGAGCTCAGCGGTGGAAAGATGGGTTTTCACTATAAAAAATCTTGCATCTTTTCTTTGGGCTTGATAATTTTCAAAATAAAATGTGTAGAAAAATAAATTTTGACATGAGTTTTCTGTCATCCAGGACACCTGGGTAATAGAGGCTGGAGCTCACACATGTCTTGGCTCTGGAGATAAAATTTAGAAAGCTAGTAGCCTTGTTTCAGTGGGTGCAAACTCAAATAGCTGCAGGAGCCAAGCAGTTAATGCGACTGAGCAAAGTGGGCTGAGAGAGGACAGGACTGATCTGAATCATGGCTGAACTAGCTTCACAGAGCAGCTGCTCTTCAGCCCCAGTGAACTGCCTCATGGAAATACTGGCATGGCCCAATTTTGCATGTTCATGAATTAGAAGGCTAAATACAGTTAATATGTCAATTCTAACCAAAACAATTTGCAAATTCAACACAATTCCAATCAAATTCCAAGAGCCTTTTTTTTTCAGTAATGTAAAAGTCAGTCATTAAATTTATATGGAAGAGCAAGATTTCCTGAATAGCCAAAGCCATCTTGCAAAAGAAGAACAAAACTGGAGGACCCACACTTCCCAATCTTAAAACTTATTACAAACATAAAAACAAATTTTCACAATCAAATCAATGAAGTGAAAAAACAAAAGGCTTGAGAGAGTGCCAAGATGGTGGCTTAGCAAGGTGTGGGATTTAGTTCATCCTCCAGAATAGCTACTAAATAGCCAGTAACAGTACAGAACAACTGCTGGGGCCACATCAGTTACCAGACACACAGCGTACCCCATGCTGGATCAGCTGAACCAGCTGTGAGCTCCTCCTGAACTGTGAGTGCCCCAACCTGTGGAGCCAGTGCCCCTCCCCCCCAGACTGCTTCCCAGAGGGGAAAGGAAAGGGACTTTACTGGCAGCCGTAGCTGAGCGCAACTAAGCTCCAATTGTGGAATTAATTCACAAATTCTGACTACTAAAAACAGGCCCCCAGCTCAGTTGAACCACATCAAAGCTGAGGTTGCTGATTTTTGCCCTGGCATGGAGGGGGCAGGCTGACAGAAAAAGAAAAAAGAAACAGGTGTTTTTTGGATCGGGTAGCACATAATACTTGAAAGGGTCTGGACCCTGAAGGAAGGGAGGGGGTACATAGGATCTGAAGATACACAAAACATCTAACCAACTTATGTTCTTGATTGGCAAACCTGAGGAACAGGGGTCCTGCTCTGAGAAGGACTCTTCTCTTTCTCTTTTGTGAATACAGCAGCAGGGCTTCTCAGGCTACAACCGCTCAGGGTATAGGCAGAAACAAGCTTGTTTGAGAGCTTGTCTGGAGTCTGTGCCTTCCCAAGGAGAGGGCTGGGGCCCAGCTCAGGTGGAATCTCCCCCTCAAGGAATTGAGAGCCCAGAGTCCGTAAAACTGAAGCAATTAAGGCCAGCCTACAGCCTCTCCTCTGTCTCCACCACATCCCATCAGGGAGAGTCTGCTGAAGTTAAAGGTACCACATCACCTTATGCTGGTGGGACCTGCAGGCAGAAAAGTGCCACATACTGGGCAGGACAGGAAAATCACAGGGTCCAGAGACTTCATAGGAAAGTCCTTCAACCTGCTGGGTTTCACCCTCAGAGAAAATTGACACAGGTGATTCTTCCCTCCTGACAGGAGGCCAGTTTGGTCTGGGAAAATCTGGCTGGGGTCTATAATACCAAAGTGGACCCTCATAAGGGTGGGGGGGAAAGGCACCATAAGACAGGGCAAGACACAAGAAAACAAGAACTGAAAAATTCTGCTCTGTTAAACAAAACCTAAGCTAGTGTTCCAGAATAAGCCGAACTGAATGTCAAAAAACACATAGAAAACAAAGTCATCCAGCAAGAAAGTCCTAGGTAAAAAAGAAAGTGAAAGCAATCTTCAGGATAAACTAATTAAGGTAATTAAATGCCCAGATGCCAGCAAAAAATAATGAATCACACTAGGAAAATTGAAGAAACAGCCCAGTCAAAGGAACAAATCAACAATTCAAATAAGATACAGGAGTTGAAACAATTAACTCAGAATGTTTTCACAGACATGGAAAACCTCTTCAAAAATCAAATCAATGAATTGAGGGAGGATATAAAGAAGGCAAAGGAATGAACAAAAGGAAGAAATCAAAAGTCTGAAAAAACAAAGCACAGAACCTATGGGAATGAAAGGCGGAGTAGAAGAGATGAAAAAAATAATGGAAACCTACAATGTCAGACTTCAAGGGGCAGAAGATAGGATTAGTGAACTGGAGGATGGAACATCTGAAATCCAATAAGCAAAAGAAAATATATAGAAAAGAATGGAAAAAATATGGGTAGGGACTCAGGGAACTGAATGACAACATGAAACACATGAATATATGTATTGTGGGTGTCCCAAAGAGGAAGAGAAGGGGAAAGGAGGAGAAAAACTAATGGAGGAAATTATCACTGAAAATTTCCCAACTCTTATGAAAGACTTAAAATTACAGATCTGAGAAGTTCAGCATACCCCAAACAGAATAGATCCAAACAGGCATACTCCAAGACACTTACCAATCAGAATGTCAGATGTCAAAGGCAAAGAGAGAATCTTGAAAGCAGCAAGAGAAAAGAAATCCATCACTTACAAGGGAAGCCCAATAAGACTATGCGTAGATTTCTCAGCAGAAAACATGGAGGTGAGAAGACAGTGGGATGATATGTTTAAATTACTAAAAGTTGAAAAACTGCCAACCAAGAATTCTATATCCAGCAAAATTGTCCTTCAAAAATGAGGGCAAAATTAGAACATTTTCAGACAAAAAAATCACCCAGAGAATTTGTAACCAAGAGACCAGCTCTGCAAGAAATATTAAAGGGAGCAGTAGAGACAGATATGAAAAGACAGGAGAGAGGGGTGTGGAGAAAAGTGTAGAAATGAAGACTATCAGTAAAGGTAAAAAGAAGAAAAATTAGATATGATGTATAAAATCCAAAAGGCAAAATGATAGAAGAAAGTACTACCCTTACAGTAATAATAATTAATGTTAATGGATTAAATTCCCCAATCAAAAGACATACTGGCAGAATGGGTTAAAAAAAACAGAACCCATCTATATGCTCTCTACAGGAAACACATCTTAGACCCAAGGTTAACATAGGTTGAAAATGAAAGGTTGGGAAAAGATATTTCATGCAAATAACAATCAGAAAAGAGCAGGAGTAGTTATACTAATATCCAACAAATTAGACTTCAAATGTAAAACAGTTAAAAGAGACAAAGAAGGACACTATGTATTTATAAAAGGAACAATTCAACAAGAAGACATGACAATCATAAATATTTATGCACTGAGCCAGAATGCTACAAAATACATGAGGCAAGCCCTGAAAACATTGAAAAGAGAAATAGCTATACCTACCATAATAGTTGGAGATATCAATTCCCCACTCTCAACAATGGACAGAACATCTAGAGAGAGGATCAATAAAGAAACAGAGAATTTGAATAATACAATAAATGAACTAAACTTAACAGACATTTATAGAACATTAAACCCCACAACAGCAGGATACACCTTTTTCTCAAGTGCTCATGGATCATTCTCAAGGATGGACCATATGCTGGGTCACAAAGTAAGCCTCAATAAATTTTAAAAGATCAAAATCATACCAAACACTTCCTCAAATCATAACAGAATAAAGTTGGAAATCAATAATAGGCAGACTGCCAGAAAATTCACAAATATATGGAGGCTCAACAACACACTCTTAAACAACCAGTGGGTCAAGGAAGAAATTACAAGAGAAATCAGTAAATACTTCGAGGCAAATAAGAATGAAAACACAACATATCAAAATTTATGGGATGCATCAAAAGGCAGTGCTAAGAGGGAAATTTATTGCCCTAAATGCCTATATCAAAAAATAAGAAAGGGCAAAAGTTGAGGAATTAACTATCCACTTGGAAGAACTAGAGAAAGAACAGCAAACTAACCCCAAAGCAAGCAAAAGGAAAGAAATAATGAAGGTTAGAGCAGAAATAAATGAAATTGAGAACATGAAAACAATCGAGAAAATCAACAAAACCAGAAGTTGGTTCTATAAGAAAATCAATAAGATTGATGGGCCCTTAGCAAAGTTGACAAAAAGAAGACAGAGGATACAAATAAATAAAATCAGAAATGAAAGAGGAGACATAACCACTGACACCACAGAAACAAAGGAAATAATGAGATAATACTATGAACAACTTTATGCTAATAAACTAAACAATGTAAATGAAATGAATAACTGTCTAGAAAGTTATACCTTTCTAGAAAGGTATGAACAACCAACATTGACTCGAGAAGAAATAGACGACCTCAACAAACCAGTCAAAAGTAAAGAAACTGAATCAGTCATTAAGGAGCTCCCCAAAAAGAAAAGTCCAGAACCAGATGGCTTCACATGTGAATTCTACCAAACATTCAAGAACAAACTAGTACCAATCCTGCTTAAACTCTTCAAAAAAATTGAAGAGGAGGGAAAGCTACCTAATTCATTCTATGAAGCCAGCATCACCCTCATACCAAAGCCAGACAAAGATATAACAAAAAAAAAGAAAACTACAGACCAATCTCTCTAAAGAATATAGATGCAAAAATCTTCAACAAAATTCTAGCAAATCAAACCCAGAAATGCATTAAAAGAAATATACACCATGACCAAGTAGGATTCATCCCAGGTATGCAAGGATTGTTCAACATAAGAAAATCAGCTAATGTAATACACCATATCAACAAATCAAAGTAGAAAAACCACACAATCATGTCGATTAATGCAGGAAAGGCATTTGACAAAATTCAACATCCTTTCCTGTTGAAAACACTTCAAAGGATAGGAATAGAAGGGAACTTCCTCAAAATGATAAAGGGAATATATGAAAAGCCCACAGCTAACATCATCCTCAATGGGGAAAAACTGAAAACTTTCCCCCTAAGATCAGGAACAAAGCAAGGATGTCCATTATCACCACTATTGTTCAACATTGTGTTGGAAGTTTTAGCCAGAGCAATTGAAATACAAGGCATAAAAATTGGAAAGGAAGAAGTAAAACTCTCACTGTTTGCAGATGATATGATATTATATGTCAAAAAACTCAAAAAATTCACAGAAAACTACTAGAGCTAATAAGTGAGTACTGCAAAGCGGCAGGTTACAAGATCAACACTCAAAAATCTGTAATGTTTCTATGCACTAGTAATGAACAATTTGAGGGGCAAATCAAGGAAAAAATTCCATTTACAATGGCAACCAAAGGAATAAAATATTTATGAATAAACTTAACTAAAGAGACAAAAGACGTATCCAAAGAAAACTACAAGAAATTGTTAAAAGAAATCACAGAAGACCTAAATAAATGGAAAGGCATACTGTGTTCATGGATTTGGAGACTAAATATAGTTAAGATGTCAATTCTACCTAAATTGATTTACAGATTCAATGCAATACCAATGAAAATCCCCCAAAAAATGTACTTTTCAAAAATAGAAAAACCAATAACCAAATTTATCTTGTGGGGCAGAGTGTACTGAATAGCTAAAAGTATCCTGAGAAAGAAAAATGAAATTGGAGGTCTCACACTACTTGACTTTAAGGTGTATTATGAAGCTACAGTCATCAAAATGGCATGGAACTGGCATTAAGATAGATGTACTGACCAATTGAATTGCATACAGTGTTCAGAGATAGACCCTCTCATCTATGGACAATTGATCTTTGATAAGGCAGTCAAGCCAACTCACCTGGAACAGAACAGTTCCTTCAATAAATGGTGCCTAGAATACTGGATATCCATATGCAAAAGAATGAAAGAGGACCCATATCTCACACCCTATACAAAAGTTAACTCAAAATGGATCAAAGACCTAAACATTAGATCTAAGACCATAAAACTGTTAGAAGAAAATGTAGGGAGATATCTTATAAATCTTATAATAGGAGGTGGTTTCCTAGGCCTTGCACCCATAGCACAAGCATTGAGGAAAGAAAGAAAGAAATGGGAACTCCTCAAAAATGAACACTTTGTGCATCAAAGAACTTCATCAAGGAAGAAAAAAAAAGCAGCCTACACAATATTTGGAAATGATATATCAGATAAATGTCTAGTATCCAGAATATATAAAAAAGATTGTTCAGCTCAACAACAAAAAAGACAGACAACCCAATTACAAAATGGACAAAAGACTTGAACAGACACTACTCAGAAGAGGAACTACAAATGGCCAAAAGGCACATGAAGAGATGCTCAACTTTCCTGGCTATTAGGGAAATGCAAACCAAAACCACAGTGAGATATCATCTCACAACCACCAGAATGGCCATTATCAATAAAACAGAAAATGCCAAGTGCTGGAGAGGAGGTGGAGAAAGAGGCATACTTATCCACTGTTGGTGGGAATGTCAAATGATGCAACCACTGTGGAAGGCAGTTTGGCAGGTCCTCAGGAAGCCAAGTATAGAATTGCCATATGACCTGGCAATACAATTGCTAGATATCTACTCAGAAGACATGAGGGCAAGGACAAAACGGACATTTGCATACCAGTGTTTACAGCAACATTATTTACAATTGTGAAGAGATGGAAACAGCCAAAATGTCCATCAACAGATGAGTAGCTAAACAAGCTATGATATATACATATGATGGAATATTATGCAGCTGTAAGACAGAATGAAGTTATGAAGTATGTAACAACATGGGTGGACCTTAAGGACATTATGCTGAGTGAGATTAGCCAGAAACAAAAGGACAAATACTGTATGGTCTCACTGATTTGAACTAATATTAGTGAATAAACTTGGAGGATTTCATTGGTAACAGAGACAATCAGGAGATAGGAATAGGGTAAGATATTGGGTGATTGGAGCAGAAGGGATACAGATTGCGCAACAGGACTGATGGCAAAAAATCAGAAATGGATAGCACAATACTACCTAACTGTAATACAACTGAATGAAGCTGAATGTGACAATGATATATGGAGGAGGGTTGGGGGCACAAATGAAATCAGAAGGAAAGATAGATGATAAAGACTGAGATGGTATAATCCAGGAATGCCTAGAGTATATAATAATAGTAGCTAAATGTGCAAATTTTAAAATGTTTTTGCATGAGGAAGAACACAGGAATATCAATAATGCAGGGTGTGAAAATAGATGGTAATCAATACTTTAAAACATTAACTTATGTGTGAGACTAAAACAAAAAATGTTTATTTGATACAAAATTTTTATTTTAACTAGTGCAGTTCCTAGTGTAACTTATGTGGTCAGCTTAATTGAACACCATAAGTACATGGAACCTTGAGTAGGGCATGAGATTTTGTAGGTGTTTCCAGAGTGACGCCCAATAAATCCCAGAGTGATTTGAACAGTGAGTAAAAAAGTATTTGAAAGTCCCTTTGGGGGAATGGTGAGAAAGGGAGAAATTCAACTCCCCCAAGTGGAGAATTCTTGATATTCTCACAAGCAGTGGGGTCAACCAGAGCAATAGCCTGAGCCCCCAGTCTTGGGGTTTGTTCACATGAAACTTAACCCCACAAAGGATAGGTCAAGCCTACTTAAAATTAGGCCTAAGAGTCACCCCCAAGAGAACCTCTTCTGTTGCTCAGATGTGACATCTGTTTCCAGCCAACACAACAAGCAAACTCACTACCCTCCCCCTGTCTATGTGGGACACGACTCCCAGGGTTGTGGACCTTCCTGCCAATGTGGGACAGAAACCCTAGAATGAGCTGGGACTCAGCATCAAGGGATTGAGAAAATAATCTCAACCAAAAGGGGGAAAAGTGAAATGAGACAAAATAAAGTGTCAATGGCTGAGAGATTCCAAACAGAGTTGAGAGGTTATCCTGGAGATTATTCTTACACATTAAATAGATATCACCTTGTTAATCAAGATGTAATGGAGAGGCTGGAGGGAACTGCCTGAAAATGTAGAGCTGTGTTCTGAAGCTATGTTTCCTGAAGATGATTGTATAATGATATAGCTTTCACAAAATGACTGTGTGATTGTGAAAACCTTGTGTCTGATGCTCCTTTTATGTACCTTATAAACAGATGAGTAAAACATACAGAATAAAAATAAATAATAGTGGGAACAAATGCTAAAATAAATTTAGATTGAAATGCTAGTGATCAATGAAAGGGGGGGTAAAGGGTATTTTTTTCTATTGTCTTTTTCTGAATTGATGCAAATGTTCTAAGAAATTATCATGTTGATGAATATGCAACTATGTGATGATATTGTGAATTACTGATTATATATGAAAAACAGAATGATCAGATGTTAAGAATGTTTGTGCTTGTTTGCTATATCTTTTTAAAAATTAATAAAAAATCATTAAAAAGAAAAAGGCTTTAAACTTTAAAAAAATTTAATGAAGTGAAGGAAAATAAGGCAAAAGAGATGAAGGGTGTAAAGAGGACACTGGGTGACCATATAGAAGAACTTGAAAGCTTGAGAAAACAAATGGTAGAATTTAGGGGAATGAAAGGCACAATAGTAGAGATGAAACACATAATGGAAGAATAAAACAGCAGATATGAAGATGGAGAAAAAAGAATTAGTGAACTAGAGGATGAGGAATCCAACACACAAAAGAACAGATAGGGAAAAGAATGGGAAAATATGAACAAGATCTCAGAGAATTGAATGACAACATGAAGTGCATGAATATACATTTTATGTGTGTCCAGAAAGAGAAGAGAAGGGAAAGGGAGCAGAAAGAATAATGGAGGAAATAATCATTGAAAATTTCCCAAGGCTTATTGAAAGACATAAATGTGCAGAGCTGAGAAGCGCAGCATGCCACAATCAGATCATCAAATTTCAAAGACAAAGAGAGAATTCTGAAAGCAGCAAGAGAAAAGTGATCCATTACACACAAGTGAAGCTTGAGAAGACTATTGTATATTTCTCAGCAGAAACCATGGAGGTAAGAAGATAATGGTATGATATATTTAAGATACTGAAGGAGAAAACCTGTCAACCAATAATTCTATAATCAGCAAAACTGTCCTTCAAAAATGAGGGAGATTTTTTAATATTTTCAGACAAACAGACACTGAGAGATTTGTGAGCAGAAGACCTGCTCTACAAGAAATGCTAAAGGAAGCACTACAGGCAGATAGGAAAAAATAAGAGAGAGAAGATTAGAGAGGATTATAAGCAAAGGTAAACAGAGAGAAAAAGTAAGACATGACATATAAAATCCAAAAGACAAAATGGTAGAAGAAAGTACTGCCTTTACAGTAATAACATTAAATGTTAATGGATTAAATACCCCAATCAAAAAACAGAGTGTCAGAATGGATTATAAAACAGGGCCTGTCTATATGCTGTCTACAAGAGACTCATTTTAGATTCAAGGACAAAAATAGGTTAAAAATGAAAAAGGAAGACTAGGGGTATCTATGATACCAGAAGGAAAAATAGAGGATAAAAACTGGAACTACGTAACTTAACAAAACCTAAAGTGGACAATGATGGTGATTAAATGTACAATTACAAGAAAGTTTTTACATAAGGGAGAACAAATGAAGTCAATGTTGCAAGGTGTTCAAAATGGTATAGTATATGGAAAAGATACAATCAATGCAAACTAGAGTCTATAATTAACAGTAATACTATATGTCTCCATTAATTATAACAAAGGCAGTATACTAAAGCTAAATGTCAATAAAATGGGATATAAGGAAGGTGCATGGAATTATTCTTGTTGTCTCTCTTTTTTATTTTTTTAATCTTCATTTTTTTCTTTTCCTTTACTTCTTTCTTTGCAGAAGAAATGGAAATGTTCTCATTTAGAGTGTGGTGGTGAATGCATATCTATGCGATTATGGTGGGAGCCATTGATTGCTTACTTGGGATGGATTGTATAATGTGTGAATTAGACTGTTTAAAAATAAACAGAAAGATATAAGTACTGGAGCAAAAATGTAGAGAGCTCTACCTGTTCACTGCTGGTAAGGAGGTAGAATGGTGCAGTCCCTCTGGCAGACAGTGTGATGGTTCCACAGGACACTAACTACAAGTGTAATAGTTAGCTTCAGGTGTCAATTTGGCCAAATAATGGTTCCCTGTTGTGTTGCTGTGAACTAAAATAATCAGCATGTGAAATTCCTCTATGGCTGATTGCTCTGTGATTGGCTAAGAGGAGTGACTTCCAAATGAGTGATGTTTAATTCAATCAACCAGAGGTTTAAAAAAGAGAAATCAAAAGTGAGCTCAAAATAGCTCAGCTGAGCCCAGTACAACTCAGCTCAGAGCTCAGAACTGACATAGGCCCAGACATTTGGACATGCAGAAAGGAATCATCCTAGGGAAAGCCATTTGAACCCAGAGGCCATGAGGGAAGACCAGCAGATGTTTCCATGTGCCTTCCCATGTGACAGAGGCAAGCCAGTTGCTGTTCCTCTGAAGAATGTAAATTTGTAACCAAATAAATCCCCTTTATAAAAGTGGGTCCATGGGTGAGGGGGTGCAAGGTTCAGTGGTAGAATTCTTGTCTGCCATGCAGGAGACCTGGGTTCAATTCCCAGTCCTTTCACTTCCCCCAGCCACCCCCCCCCCCAAAAAAAACACAAGCGAAACAAACAAAAAATTCAACAAATGGTGCTACAATAACAGGATACTCACATGGAAAAGTAATGAAATGTGACCCCACCATATGCATGCAAAAAAAAAAGTGGGTCCTTCTCTAGGGTATTACATTCCAGCAGCCTCAGCAAACTAAAACAATAGGGTTGCTATATGATCTTCCCATTATTAAGTATATACTTGGAAGAACTGAAAGCAGGGACACAAATGAACATTTGCACACTGGTGGTTATGGCAGCAGTATTCATGATTGGTGATAGAAGGAGGTGGCCTAAGAGTACATGGATTGATGAATGGAGGGACAAACTGTGGTGTATGGAAGATCGAGTAGCTGCAAGAAAGAATGAAGCTGTGAGGTATGCAATAGATGAACGAACCTTGAGGACATTATGTTGATTGAAACAAGTCAGAAACTAAAAGACAATATTCTAAGTCCTCACTAATATAGACTAACTATAATGCACAAATGGAGAATTGAATTGGAGCACACAGGTTACCAGGCAATAGAACATGGGCAGAGATCAGGCGATTGATGATTGAGGAGTACAGAATGCTCAATAAGCTTATTGTAAGCTCTTACAGAAGTCACATTTATTCCCGAGTTTTAACTGTTACTTCTAAATTCTGAGATGCTGAGCTCTTTGTGTATAAACTAGTTGTTCCCTGGAACTCTGGGTATCTGTGTGACACCTGATAATTAGAGTTAGAGTTCTGCATCTCTGAGAGTCAGCATCACCCCATGTAGTAATGGTTAAAGAAACTGAAAAAGCGATCTGACTTCAATAGAGACACAAATGAATCTGATCTGATTAGGACTAAGATAAATGAGAAAAAATACTGCCAGGATGCAAGATACAAGAAATGGATTGAATTTTACAAAGGGGATTTATTAAGTTATAAGTTTACAGTTCTAAGGCCATAAAAGTGTCCAAATTAAGGCATCAACAAAAGTACGCCTTCACTTTAGAAAGGGTGATCACTTCTAGGGCTTCTCTGTTACATGGGAAGGTGCATGACCATGTCTGCTGTATCTTTGCTCCCCAGTTTCATTGCTTTCAGCTCCTGGCTCCAGTGCCCTCCTCTCAGGGCTTCTGTGGGCCCTCCCTTAGCACCTCTGGGGCAAATTCTGGATTTAATCTCTTAGCTCAGCATCTCCAAAAGTCCATGTCTTGGTTTCATTTCCGTGCTTTCCATGTTGGTTCTGAGCACTCTCTCTCTCTCTCTCTCTCTGTGAGCTCTTTTAAGGACTCCAGTAAACTAATTAAGATTCATCTTGAATGGGCAGGGTCACATCTCCATCTAATCAAATGGTTACACTCATAATGTGGTGGGTCACCTCTCCGTGGAAATAATCTAATCAAAAGATCCCACCCTACAATACGTCTGCCTCCATAAAATTGGATTAGTATTGAAAGAACACGGCTTTTCTGGGGTACATAATGGTTTCAAACCAGCACACAGAGTAAAGGAAGATATGATTGTATTTTAAAACTTCAATTTCTATTTGAGACCAAAAGAAAAGATGTTTATTTTGGTACACATTTTTTATTTTCTGTAGCACACTGTCTAATTTAACTTGTATGTTCAGTTTATTCAAATAATATAATTACATGGAAGCTTGAATAGAGAATGAGGTCTTGTTGTTTTGTACAGGCCAATGTAAAACCCAAAAACATCCTAGAGTAACTTAAGCAGAAAATAAAAAAAGTTTGCAAAGTCCTCTTAAGGGGTTAGGGGAAAAGGTGGAAATATTAAACTTTCCTACCTTGGGAACTCCTGATATTCTCGCAAGCATTAGGAAGTCCCAATTTAATAAGCCAAGCCCTCAACCTTGGGATTTTCCCTTATGAAACTTACTCCTACAAAGGGGAAGCTTAGTCTACTAATAGATATGCCTAAGAGTCACCCCCAAAGAACCTCTTTCGTTGCTCTGATTTGGCCTTTCTCTCTAAACCAATTCTGCAAATAAACTCACTACCCTCCCCCCTATGTGGGACATAAATCCAAGCAATAAGCCTGGCCCTGGCATCATGGGATTGAGAAAGACTTTTTGACCAAAAGGGGGAAGAGAAATGAAACAAAATAATGTTTCAGTGGCCAAGAGATCTCAAACAGAGTCGAGAGGTCATTGTGGAGGCTATTCTTATGTATTATATAAATATTCCTTTTTAGTTTCTAGTATATTAAAATATCTAGGAGGATACTTTAAGCTGTTGAACTGTAATCCAGTAGCTTTTGATTCTTGGTAATTATTGTATAACTACATAGCTTTTATCATGTGACCATGAGATTGTGAAAACCTTGTAACTGACACTCCCTTTATCCAGTGTATGGGCAGATGAGTAAGAAAATAAAAACAAAATAAATAAACAAATAATAGGGGGCAGCTAAGGGGTATGGAATGTTTTGGGTGTTCCAAATAAGGAATATGGAATGTTTTGGGTGTTCATTTTTTTATTTTTATTATTTTCTTAGAGCAATGAAAATGTTCTAAAATTGATTGTGGTGATGAATGCACAAATATATGGTGATACTGTGAGCCATTGATTGTATACTTTGGATGATTTTATGATATATGAATATATCTCAATAAAATTGCATTTTAAAAAGTATGTAATAGAAAAAATAGTATACGATGGAATGAATAGAGAGGACTTCTTGGGAAGGTGGAAGAGTAGGGAGCAACAAGAATCAGTCCTTTTACCAAAACAACTATTAAGGGAGAAAGAACTGTCTGAAACAACTGCGTTAAAATTTCAGAGGCCAGAAGAACACTGTACAACAACCAGTGAAGAGAAGAAGGAAGAGGCTTTAAAAAAAAAAAAACCAGCATAGTAACTGCTGCTGCAGCTGTGAGTTTTACTGTCACAGTAAATGTGGCTGCTGCTGGGAGATACTGGCTGGGCCCTAGTATCTACCACCCACCAAGCAGAAGCAGAGCCTTGTATGACCTGGCCATCAGCCCCACGTCACCAGACTGCAGAGATGAAAAACACAAGGGAGCCAAGGCTCCCCCCAGGGACAAATGTCAGGAATTTGTAGTTCATATTGAGGCCAGACTGAGGATGGAAGGTGTGGGACATAAGAAAGAATAGCAAGCTGAAGATTTCCCAGTACCATTACCAGAAGATGATAGGTAGCTGTACCTGGACCAGAGAGCCAGCCTGGCTCACTAGAAGTTAGTGGAAATAAAGTAAGAAAGAAAGTAGTGGCTCCAGACGTTAGCCTGACACTGGATCCTAGTGATGACTCTGTGCTGTCAGATGATTTACTTGAAAGGGGGAGATGGGCTTAGATGACTTAGAGATGCCATCAGAGAACTATTATGAATTTGAATGGGAAGAGGATTCTCCAAAAGCCAAAACTACTGAAGTAATCAGGAAAGGGTCAACTATTGAATACACAACAGTGAAGGAAAAAGAAGATGGTTGATGCTGGCATATGTTCAGAACTGGAGAACAGAATTGATATGAAGGTAATTGGACCCTATAAAAAAGTTATCAGCCATGGAAGGGATTATCGGGATGGGTTCAATGTCATTGCTGTGTTTGCTGTCTGTTTTGTGCCTGACAGTTGTCAATCTAATGATAGATACCTGATGGACAATGTCTTTAAATACATTACTGGTGCTTTGGATATGTCAGTGGCAGAAAACTTACGTGATAGTTTATTTAAATGATGCAGCGACTCAAAGAAAAATGCCCGGTATGGAATGGCTCAGGAAATGCTATAGCAAAGTTGAGAGAAGGTCACAGAAAAACCTAAAATTTGTAATCATCATATATTCCTTTTGGTTTATTAGAACACTTCTGACTGTTACAAGACCATTTATTAGAGGTGATCAGGAGCTTATGGAAAACAAGACAAACCAAAAACTGAACAGTGAGTTTGGCATCTAGTTTAATCAAGACTGAAGAATGTGCTGATGAAACAATGCTCTTTATTTTTTGCATTTATAATACATTTATTCACCCTTAATTTTAGGTAACCTGTTACAAAGTTGACTTCATTTGCTTCTTAACTGACTTTTGTACAAAGGACTGCTCACTGCTGCAATGGTTTGCAAATCTATTTAATTTAGCTCTTTTATAGCTAATTACATTGTAATCATTTTATATTTTAAATATCCAAGAACCATACATTAGATAAAGCAGTTTTTGCATTTGCTTGTTGAATGATGCCTCCTCTTCAGTAAAATGCTTATATTCATTAATAGTAAAGGAAAGAAATTATATATTTTATGTTTTTGAGCAATATTTTTAATGTATGCCTTCTGAAAGAATATGCAGATAAATAAGACCCTGATTTTGTAAAGTTCACATGTTTTTGTAAATGGCTAAATACATTTCCTGGGTAACTTAGAGAAAGGGACAGCTAAACTCCTGAATACTAAAGATCCTTCTTTTTCATGTATGTAATTTAAGTAGAGTAATACTATCCTAAGTTTTTTTATCATTACATATATTGTTCCTTAATTCAGAAGTGCAAATACAAGTACATAGCACATTTTCTCCTTTTAAACTTAAAGGCAGTTCAAAAAGCCATTTTTGGAATTAGAAAATGTAAGAAACTAGGAATTATGGTGTGTGTATATGTGTGTAAATGGAACATTTTATCTTCTGGTCAAAAGTCAGAACATAATAAAAATCTTAAATTTGTTCATTTGAAATAAGCTATGCATCCAGGGTAGCTCTCCCCTGAATTGACATGACTGCTGTATATTGTAGAGTATATAATGAGCTGTTCAGTCACTACTTTCTCCCATAGAATCAAGGGCCATTTTTAACTGCACTCAATGTGGGCACTTTACCAAAATACTTCCATATTGGTTATTTGTAATTGGTAGATATTTGACATAGACTGGTGAAGGTTTCCACATTTCTGTTTGTCAGTAAATTACATTAATTTTGTGGATCTTGGAGTATGATTAGATTGTGCTCTTTAGGATGACACAGTTAATATAAGCAGATAAACTTGTTTAATTTGGTAAGTACTTTTACTTTACATTAAGCTAAATTGTACTTGTGCCTCCAGAGTTTACCCATAAAATCATCCTAAAATAACAGAATAGTCTAATATTGTGTCATACAATAGTGTGACTCACATACATTTGGTAAAATTAGTATCCTCCAGATTTGGGGAATACCCTATTCTCTTGTCCAACCTCTGAGGTGTTTTACAAGAACAGCCTAAAGTAGCAAAGTCAAAGTGGATGTGAGCTAAGCTTTTAAGATTTATTCTATCCTATCCTGGTTTTTATTATCGTCTTTTTTAACACAAAGTTCCTAACATGAAAGGGAGTTTTCCTTTACTTTTTTGTCCTCATAAGTCATGAACTGGGTCTGCTAACTTAAAACCTCTCCTGTGAGATTCTGAGGAATGCCCAGGATGAAAACTTCCTCAGCAGCCTCCTGCTGTAATGTGGATTCAGCAGCTGTATGTAGATCTTAAACTAATGTCATCGTAGTAAATAAAGCCAAAACCATTATTTCTTGCTCAAATCTCAGAAACATTTTGTGTTAAAGAAATAAACTAACAGTAACAACTTAGACATTACCTCTTAATTCACTGTATGAAGAGTAAGAAAAAAGGATCATATTGAATTTAATTGTGATAAGATTATGTATGTATAGGGCATATTATCTTGGTTAGTGTGGGTCAAGTTTTTTTTTTGGGGGGGGCCAAGTTTTTTAAAACATAGTTTTCCACCATATTAAGTACTTATTTAGTTCTTCAACAAAGAATTATTCAATTCTTTATTGTTTAGTGACTTTTGCCTCTGGAATCATTGTTCCTAATTGTAGATACAACTTATTCCAGAAATGAAAATTTTTTCTAAATATTTTTTATATAGAATTAGTTTACATTCTATTAGAACATTAAAATTCAAAGAGGACAGTGATGTTATAATAATCTTCAGATATAACAAAAGGGACATGTTGTGAATCACTAGATTAAAAGGAAACTGCTTCAACCTATACCTTAAAGGAATGGTATAAGAAAGTCCCCAAAATGAATGTTTCATAACTATAAAATTTTAAATCATAACAAGTAGGCTAGAATAAATAGATTTAATAAGTTTACTATTTGAAATTTGTTACTATGTAACATTCTCCCCAATCATGTAATTTTAATTTTCCATTACTGATTGAGGTGAAAGTACATATATAATTGTATTAACCTACCTTTCTATTGGGGTCATGGATTTTAACTGGTTTAATCTGAGGTATCTAATAGCTATTTTTTATTATACTTGGGATCTGAATGCCCTTTTTTTCTTAAAAATTTTTCACATGAAGTATGAAGTAATTTGGTTCTTTGTCCTGCTTGATCATATTCCTAAGTAGCACCAAAGAAAGACACCATATTGTCCCTACATTTAAACTTAAAAGCTTTAACTCAGAAGTGGGTATGAAGAAATATGATTCTAAAAGGGTCCTGGCAGGGTAATTTGAAAGGAAAATAACTAAGCAGAGGAGTAAGAGAAAGAAAACTATGCAAAAGCAAGGAGTTAGCCATTGTTTATGGTACCACTGAGTTCGCCCAGTGTGTACGGCAGCTGATACTACTGTTTTCTGTATCCAGCAGGAAATCCTTCAGGCTACACACAGAATATGTGAATAGGAGGTATGTGGAGCAACAGGAAAAAAGACTGGCAATACCTGTGACGAGAATGCATATTTTCTTCTTTGTCTCTTCACACAGAAACAAGTTTGAACACAGAGGGTCAGAGTGCTTAGATTAAAGACTGAGTTATTTTTCATATTCCATGGTTGGTTAACCTTAGTGTAGTCTTCCAAAATGGGTATCACTAGTTAGGACACCACATTGAATACTGAAATCACAAGCATTTATCTGTAGCTATAATTTCTTCAGCTGCAATTCCAGAAATTCACAAAGGTAAGGGATCTGCTTTTTGATAGACTTCTTTTAAATGACTGTATGGCCTTACTATTTGATTGCTTTTAGCGCTCAGGGAATTTTGAAAGAGTGTTTGATTTGCTGCAGTAGTGACCTTTTAGATTACTTCAGTTGGTAGATAACTCAGCATTAGGGGTCGGTGAGGTGGCGGCAGCTGGGCAGGAGGCTTCAGGCTTCGGGGACCAGCCACGGCCACTATCCCACTGCAGGTGACAGTCCCATCGTCCAAGAGACGCCTGGGCTCAAGATGGAGAACGCTGCCAGTAGAGGTAACGTTTGCAGATTTTGATGGAGTCCTCTATCATATTTCAAATCCTAATGGAGACAAAACAAAGTGTTGGTCAGTATTTCTTTGAAATTCTATAAGGAACTTCAGGCACATGGTGCCGACGAGTTATTAAAGGAGGGTGCATGGGAGTTTCTTGGTAAATCCAGAATCAGGATACAATGTCTGTTTGCTATATGACCTTGAAAATCTCCCTGCATCCAAAGATTCAACTGCACATCAACCTGGCAGGTTGAAACAAAATTGTTTTGCCTCTGTCTTTAAGAAATACCTCTGGTTCCAAGAAGAGGGCAAGGAAGGTGAGAACAGGACAGTTCTCCATTAAAGGGATGATTATACCATGGCTGTTGAGTCCAAAAAGAACAGAGTCACAGTAGTTTTCAGCACAGTGTTTAAAGAAGATGATGATGTGGTCATTGGAAAGATATTTATGCAGGAGTTCGAAGAAAGATGTAGAGTCAGTCACACAGCCCCACAGGTCCTGTTCAGGCACAGGGAACCACCTCTGGAGCTGAAAGATGCAGATGTGGCTGTGGGAGACAACATTGGCTGCATGACCTTCGTGTTGTTCGCTGGCCACACCAACACCGGTGCCAGAGGCAACACCATCAACCCGATCCACATGTTTTGAGCCTACCTGCACTACCACATCATGGGCTCTAAGGCCTATATATGTTCACGCACGGATGCGGGCAAAAACATCTGACTTCCTTAAGGTGCTAAACCATGCACGCCCAGATGCTGAGGAAAGAGAAATGAAAACAATGATGGGGAAGATGCTTTCATCCCTCTAATGCTCGGGCATGGAAGGAGGAAGTAGTTGGCAGCTGAAGGCTGGAACATTTGCTACTAGATTACTATTTAGCTTTTAACCTTGCACCTTGCACCTCTTCAGGTTCTTAAGAGATTCTCCGTTTTGGTTCCATTTTGTACATATTTGGAAAATAATCTTCAGAAACAAGTTGTGCTTGCAAGGACTTCATAGTTCCCAAGAATTAAAAAAATAAATAAATGCAAAGAATAATTCCACTTGA
The DNA here is from genome assembly GCF_023851605.1 of Tamandua tetradactyla. Classification (NCBI taxonomy): domain Eukaryota; kingdom Metazoa; phylum Chordata; class Mammalia; order Pilosa; family Myrmecophagidae; genus Tamandua; species Tamandua tetradactyla. The sequence continues at coordinate 209,548,804 of NC_135327.1, read as the reverse complement.
AAAATGAATTATCATCAGGACATATTGGGTAGAGCAGCACAGCATTCTGTCACTTGAAGGAATTAGAGATCAACTACACCATTCTGTTTTGTTTTCATGCCTGCTTTTTCCCATCCTGCATGGTTATGTGAGAAATGAATCACAAAACATATTTGAAAGGGATGAGGTAGATAAAGAAAGTAATGTCATTATGTTAGGCCAAGCAACTATTCTGTTAAAGAATTTATCTTGTCATAGGGAATGTGAACTGTGTAGTTCGAGTTGCTGGGAGGGTGAGTCAAAAACTTAAAAACTTGACTAGGTAGGCCAACTGGTGAGGGAAGTTGAGGATGGAGTTATCTACTCTGTGTTCTAAGCTAATTCAGAAGAATTACCTGAGGGAGTCCTTCCTCTCCCTTCCCCTCTTCCAGATTCTGTATGAATTAGAATCAGGTAAGTGATGAAGCCCAATAATGTAACTTTCCTTCAAAGTTCTAAATGGTCATTGAAAATAGAGTAGTGTGTTCAATACAGAGTTTGAACAGAACTGTTAGTCTGTTGCAACTATATATGCAATTGATCTTCTACTTAATTTCTTAGGTTTTGAGAACTAAATAAAAAGTGCTATGGAAAGTTTACATACAGCACTTAACAACTCAAGCACTAGATAAAAAATCAAGAGTTTAGTGCTTTCAAATTAATAAAGAATAATATTAAGTGGTTTGTTTCAGATAGCTGCTCGATTTAAGATATTCTAAAAGAGGTTAAAACGTTTGCATTTTACTAGTGGTCAATGAGAGGGAGGTGTAAGGGTATGGGATGTATGCGTTTTTCTTTTTTTATTTCTTTTTCCGGAGTGATGCAAATGTTCTAAAAAATGATCACAGGGATGAATACACAACTATGTGATGATATTGTGAGTTATTGATTATACACCCTGCATGGAACATTTGTATGTTAAGAATGTTCATGTTTGTATGTTGTTTTTATTTTTTATTTTATTATTATTATTTTTGCATGGGCAGGCACCGGGAATGTTGTTTTTATTTGACAATACAAAATAAATTGAGTTTTAAAAACAAACAAAAAAAAACAACGTTTGCATTTTGAGATTTTTAGGCATTTTCACATTCATTTTGGCTAAGGAAGTACTTGGAAAATAACGTTGACAATTAGCTACCCCAGTGCATTTTTTATATGCAGATATCTTGAAGTTATATCACTTGCTTAATTGTTTATTTACCTAAACCTAGCTAGTAAATATCGGTGGTGGTTAGGGCCTTTGACTCCACAGCATTTGGGGTACCATTTCCATATAGCCCAATTCAGAGTTTGTTAGACACTATCACACTTTGGTATTTATTTCAAAAATGTTTTTGTTACCGTGAGTCCACCGGCTGTCATTTAAACAAAATTAATTTACTGTGGTCATTTTTTCAGCTATTGAGATGCTGTTGCTGAACCTAGAATTGTCATTTTACCGTGTGAAAAGCTCAATTCTGATAACTGTGTGTACAAGATAATGATGTGGTCCTATAAGAAATACTAGGGTCAGTCTTGATTTTCCAAGAAAATGTAATATGTTATTTCCCTTTGACTTATTAGATATACAATCATTTGTGTCCTGATTTGTTGCACATCACATCTTTGCAACATTAATGAATTTAAATAAATTAATTGAAAAAAAATTTTTTAAAGTATGATACTGACATCAATGGAATTAAATTGAGAGTTCAGACATTAACCTTCACATTTATGGTCAATTGACTTCTGACAAGGAGACATAGTCCACTCAATTGGGAAAGAAGTGTCTCTTCATTAAATAATGTTTGGAAAACTGGTGTCCATTTGCAAGAGAATGAAGGTTGACCACTACCTCCCACCATATAGAAAAATTAACTCAAAATTCATCAAAGCTATCAGAAGAAAATGTAGGGAAGCATCTTTAGGCCCTTGTGTTGTGTTATGGTATTTTAGACTTTACACCCAAAGCACAAGCAACTAAAGAAAAAATAGATAAATGGGATCTCATCAAAATTAAAAATGTTTGTGTATCAAAGGATTTTATCATGAAAGTAAAGTAAGAATCTACACAATGCGAGAAAACATTTGTAAACCACATATCCAATAAGAGTTTAATATCTAGATACATAAAGAAATTCTGCATCTCAACTGCAAAAAAGACAAACAACCCAATTTTTCAAATGAGCAAAAGACTTGAAAAGACATTTCTACATAAGAGATATACAAATGGATAAAAAGCACATGAAAAAATGATCTACATCATTGGTCATTCTTGAAATGCAAATCAAACCACAATGAGATAGCATTTCACTCTCATTAGAGTGGCTAATATAAAAAAAAAAAAAACAGAAAGTTACAAGTTTTCAGAAGGACATGGAGAAATAGGAATACCCGTTCATTGTTGGTGGCAATGTAAAATGGTGCAGCTGTTGTGAAAGACAGTTTAGAAGTTCCTCAGAAAGTTACATGTAGAATTACTACAGGAATACACCAGTGATATTGAGGGTTCGCTGCCAGACCACCACAATAAAGCAAATATTGCCATAAAGTGAATCACATAAATTTTGGGGTTTACCTGTTTATATAAGCATTATGTTTACACTATGTGATAGTCTATTAAGCATGCAATAACATTATGTCTAAAAAAAGACCATATACATACCTTAATTTAAATGTGATACAGAGACAAAGTGAGCATTTGTTATTGGAAAAATGGCACTGATAGACTTATGCAACAAAGAGTTACCACAAACCTTCAATTTGTGAAAAGTGCAATATCTGTGAAGGATAATAAAGCAAAGAGCAATCAAATGAATCATGCCCAACAATCCCACTTCTAGGTTTATGCCCAAAAGAATTGAGAGCAGGGACTCAAATACATATTTTCCCACCAATGTTTATACTGGCATTTTTCAGAATTGCTGAAGGTGGAAGCAACCCAAGTGTCCATCAACTGAGGAATACATAAACAAAATGTAATATAAGCACACAGTGAAATATTATTCAGTCATAAAAAGGAATGACGTGACAAGCTGGCTGTTTGGATAATTTCCAAAATGAGGTTGCTGCAGCAAAAAGTGTATTACATTAGGATATAAATTTGCTGCTGGAAATGGAAGTCCAATAATTTTAGAAAGCATACTATGTGGGCATGAGCCAAGCACCATGTGAAGACTCATTTGGACATTCCAGAGGTCAGCATGATACTGCAAAGGAAGCAATAAGACAATGTCAAACTCTGCTAGTTTTAAATCTATGTTACAAAAAGAAATAGAACAGTCAAGGGGTGTTGATGTCTGAGCGACAGATGGCAGAGCAGGTGAAGAAGGTGAACCCAATTGTGTCCTCATTCAAGGATGGCTGTGGGACAGATCTTCTACCTTCTACACAAAGTCCCACTGTGGCATTTAGAGGGCTCTGTCCAACAGATGCAGCAGAAGAAAAACAGAGGCAGGTACCTCAGTCCTCTAAGAGGACAGCAGTATCAACCTGGCAGCCAGGGAGTGGCTCCAAGATGGGCGTTGCATGGAGCCTGAGGAGTTCTGATGGGACTGATCCTTTCACACACCCCTTGTCTTCATCCTCCCCACCCAGAAGCTGGATGAATGCAAGCCTCCAGATAACTGCTTGGAGCCCAAAGAGCCTGTGTTCAGCGATGAGATGTGTGATGTCTGTGAGGTCTGGACCCCTGAGAGCCTCTTCCTATGTAGGGTCTGCACCAGAGTTTTCCATGATGATTGCTTACATCATGGGTTACGTACAAGGAGACAGTGCAGCAGAGGGACAAAGATGGCCCACATGGAAACAACCTGGAGCTGCCATTACTGTGTGAGCCAGGACTGCAAGGAAAAGGAGACTGCTCCTGCTCAGCAGGATCTTGGTACTTTTTACTGGAGGTCTAATCTTGGAGCACATGTTTTGAAGCAGTGGCAGACAGAGTTTTCTAATAGTAAAGACAAAACTCCTAAAGTTAGGACAATGTTTCTCAACCTTAACACTATTGAGTTTTTGGACCAGATAATCTCTGTTGTGGGCATTATATACATTGCAAGATATTTAGCAGCTTTCCTTGCCCCTGCCCACTAAATGCCAGAAGTACCCCACCCCCAGTGTAACAAACAACCAAAAATGTTTCAAGAGGAAAAATCACCCCCGGTTGAGAACCTCTGAGCTAGAGGATTGAATGGATAGGATGAAGCCTCATTACTCAAAATTAATTCTACATGGAGTAGTGCTTCCTGTAATTGTCATTCATTATTTTCATCTAAGAAACTAACCTGAAATCCTCACCAGCTTACCTCCAATATGGAGAGATTCTATCATGGGACAGATTCTATCACAGAAAAAGTTCCTAGTTCTGAGATCATGGCTTGGCCTACCACTTGACTCTAAAGAATATTTGTTCTTCATCTCTGAAATGTGCATTAGATAACAAAATTTTATTGATTCAAAGCTTTGCAAATTATATATAAATTCCTTTCTACTTAAAAAAAAGGAATGAGGTTCTGATAACATGTGACAATGTGGATGAAACTGAAAGACATCATGTTGAATGAAATAAGCCAGGCACAAAAGGATAAATATTGTATTATTGTATTATTTTGCTGATATGAAATAATTAGAATAAACAAACACATAGACTTGGCATCTAGAATACAGGTTACCAGGGGTCAGTGTGGGAATAGGATATAGGGAATTAAAGAAAAGAGTTTCTATTTGGGATAATGGAAATGTTTTCTAATGGATAGTGGTGATGGTAGCACAACCCTGTGAATGCAATTAACAGCACTGAATTATATTTTTGAATGTGGTTAAAAGGGTAAATTTTAGGTTGCATGTAATTTACTAGAATAAAAATATTCTTAAAAACCCATGGGCTAAGGCATGTCTATATCATTTGGCTGAATTGTATGATGTGTGACTAAAACTGTTTAAAAATGAACAGAGAGAGGGCAGTGTGACAGTGGCTCAATAGGCAGAATTCTCACTTGCCATGCTGAAGACCCAGGTTTAATTCCCAGTGCCTGCTTGTGCAAAAAAAAAAAAAAGATGGACAGAGAGAAACAAGTGCTAGGAAAATTGTGGTGAAAGAGATGTACCTATTCACTATCAGTAGGAAATGAGATGTCTAGCACCTTGGAGGGCAATGTGGTGGTGCCACAGAAGGCTAGGGATGGGGTTGCCATATGATCCTGAAAGACCCTTGCTCAGTACATACCTGGAGGAATGGTACACGAATGGACATTTGCACACAGGTGTTTCTGGCAGCAGTGTTCGTCATCCACAATGAATGGTGGTGGCCTAAGGATACAACAATTGAGGAATGGAAGGGGGAACAATGATGTATACGTGCAATGGACTACTAAGCAGCCACAAGAAGGAATGAATTTGTGAGACATACAACTAGGTAAATGAACCTTAAGAACTGCTTGTTGAATGAAATGACAGGAACAAAAAGACAAATGTTATCATGCCTTGATCATATGGGTTATATATGTAAATATATATATAAATATATATATGAATTTTTATAATATAAAATATAACAAAATATAAAAATTCAAAAATTCAGTGAACTAAAATTGAGAGCATTGGTTATCAGGTTGGGGCTCATTGTAATGGGTCCTAGATTATAAGCTCTTATAACTATTAATTCCAAATTCTGAGATACTGGACTGTTCGTATACAACATGGTCTTTTGCAGAAACTTTGCATATTTATGTGACATCTAAGACACAGGGTTAGAGCTCTGAAGCTATGAAAGTCAGCAGTACCCCATGCAGGAACTGTTTAAAAAGTTGAAAAAATGATCAGACATTGAGTGAAAATATGAATGAAGCTGATCTGGATAGGACTAAGGTATATCAGAAGACTGGGTAAAGGATGATATCATCCACATTTTAAAACTTCAACTTCTGTGTGAGACCAAAGGCAGAGATATTTATTTGGTGCAAAATTTATATTTTGGGTGGTGCATTTCCTAATTCAACTTGTATGGTCAGTTTAGGGGAACACCATAAGTACATGGAATCTTAAATAAGGCATGAGATTTTGTTGGTTTGTCCAGGTTAGTGTGCTGCCCCAATAAATCCCAGATTGAATTGGGCAGTGGCTAAAAAAATATTTGCAAATACTTGGAACAATGGGGAAAAAAGAGGAAATATTTAACTTCCCTATTTGGAGAATTTTTTATATTCTCACAAGCAGTGGGGACAACCAAATCAATAGGCTGAGTCCTCGATCTAGGTATTTGTCCCTATGAAACTTATTCCTGCAAAGGATAGGCTGACCCTACTTAAACTTAGTCCTAAGAGTCACCCCCAGAGAGCCTCTTTTGTTGCTCAGATGTGGCCTCTCTCTCTAAGTCAACTAGGCGGGTGAACTAACTGCCCTCCCCGTTATGTGGGACGTGACTCTCCCTGACAATTTGGGGTAGAAAGCCCAGGATAAGCCAGGATTTGGCATGAAGAGACTGAAAAAGCTTTCTTGACCAAAAGGGGGAGGAGAGAAATGCAAAAAGTGTCAGTGGCTGAGAGATTTCAAACAGAATTGAGAGATTATCCTGGAGGTTATTCTTATGTATTATATAGATATCTCTCTTTAGTTTGTGGTGTATTGGAGTGTTTATAGGAAAGTACCAGAAACTGTTGAGCTGTGTTCCAGTAGTCTAGATTGTTGAAGATGATTGTATAAAGATATAACGTTTACAGTGTGACTGTGTGATTGTGAAAACCTAGTGTCCGATGCTCCTTATACACAGGGTATGAACATATAAATAAAAAATATGAATAATTAATTAATAATAAGGGTGAAAAAGAGTAAAACCAATTGGGTAAATGGAAACATTAGTAATCAATGAAAGGGAGGGGTAAGGTGTATGGTATGTATGAGTTTTTTTCTTTTTTCATTTATTTATTTTTCTGGAGTGATGCAAATGTTCTAAAAAACAATTATGGTAATAAATACCTATCTATGTGATGATATTGTGAGCCATCAATTGTACACCATATATGGAATGTATATGTGTGAAGATTTCTCAGCAACAACAACAAATATATATATATATATATAAAACCATGGGGACTTCCAGGAAGATGGCCAACTAGAGTAGTGCAAGATTAGCCCTGCTCCATGGAAAAGTTAGAAAAGGGACAGGAGGGTGACTGAAGTGGTGATTCAGGAGTGCAGCTGACCTGAGAGAGCCTTCTGCACCTTATGCAGCAGCGCTGGTTGCAGAGGCCGAGTAGCTGAGAGGCAGAAAGCTGGAGACTGGCACAAAAGCACAGAGCTGCGGAGCCCATGGGACTGCACAGATGGGAGTGTGGGACTAGGAAGTAAGCAATCAATGAGAGGGAGGGGTAAGGGGTATGGTATGTATGAGTTTTTTTTCTTTTTCTTTTTATTTCTTTTTCTAATTGATGCAAATATTCTAACAAATGATCATAGAGATGAATATACAGCTATGTGATGATATTGTGAGTTATTGATTATATACCAAGAATGGAATGATCATATGGTAAGAATGTTCGTGTTTGTGTGTTATGCTTTAAAAAAAATAAGTAAATAAATAAAAATCAGTAACATTTCTTTATACAATCAATAAGGTAGCTAAGGAGTCAGTTAAGGAAAAAAATTCCATTCAAAATAGCAGCTAAAAGAATCAAGTACTTAAGAATGAACCAAACTAGGGATGTAAAGAACTTGTACACAGAAAACTACATAACATTGCTAAAAGAAATCAAAGGTTCTCTAAATAGGTGGAAAGACATTCCCTGCTCATGGATAGGAAGGATAAATATAGTTAAGATGTCAATTCTCTCCAAATTGATCTACAGATTCAACACAGTACCAATCAAAATTCCAATAACCTACTTTGAAGATTTGGAAAAGCTAACTACCAAATTCATCTGGGAGGGAAAGAGACTCCAAATAGCTAAATGCATCTTAAAATACAAGAACAAAATGGGGGGATTAACACTGCTTGACTTTAAAACCCATCAAAAGCCACAGTGACTGAAACAGTATGGTACTGGAACAAAGATAGAAGCACTGACCAAGGGAATCAAATTGAGAGTGCAGAAATAGACGACCAAATCTATGGTCAACTGATTTTTGATAAGGCTCCCAAATCCTCTGAACTGGACAAAACAGTCTTTTCAACAATTGGGCATGGAGTACCTGGATATTAATAGCCAAAAGAATGAAAGAGGACCCCTATCTTATAGCCTACACAAAAATTAACACAAAGTGGAGCAAACACCTAAATATAAGAACTAGCACCATAAAATTTCTAGAAGAAAATGTAGGGAAACGTCTTCAAGACCTAGTAATAGAAGGTAGATTCCTAAACTTTACACCCAATGCACAAGCAACAAAGGAAAAAAATAGGAAAATGGGAACTCTTCAAAATCAAATGCTTCTGCACTTCAAAAGACTGTCAAAAAGGTGAAGAACCAACCAACTCAAAGGGAGAAAATATTTGGAAATCACATATCAGAAAAAGGTTTGATTTCCAGTATATACAAAGAAATCATACAACTCAACAACAAAAGAACAATGCAATTCTAAAACGGGCTAAAGATTTGAATAAGCATTTTTCTGAAGAGCAAATACAGGTGGCTCAAAAGCACATAAAGAGATACTCATTTTCATTGGATATAAGGGCAATGCAGATCAAGACTATAATGAGATACCACTTCACATCTATAAGAAAGGAAACTATTAAACAAACAGGAAACTATAAATGTTGGAGAGGATGTGAAGAAACTGGGACACTTATGCACTGCTGGATGGAATGTATAATGGTGCAGCCACTATGGAAGACTGCTTGGCAGTTCCTTAGGAAACTAAATATCAAGTCGTTCTATGACCCAGTGATAGCACTACTTGGTATATACCCAGAGGGGCTGAAAGCTCACAAACAGACATTTGTACACTGATGTTCATAGCAGCATTATTCACAATTGCCAAAAGATGGGAACAAACCAAATGCCCATCAACAGATGAGTGGATCAACAAAATGTGATATATAAATATGATGGAATATTATGCAGCAGTAAGACAAAATGACATCCTGAAGCACATGACAACATGATGAGACTTGAGGACATAATGCTGAGTTGTTAGCCAGACACAAAAGGATAGATACTGTATGATTCCACTTTTATGACCAACATAAAGGTACAATCAGAGGCTTATAATACCAAATATAGGGGACTTAGAGACACATAGAAGCTAGAGATGGGTAAACCATTAGCTAATGAGGCTGAACTCCAATGTAAGGAAATAGATAGGGGTGAAAGTGGTTCTCTAGTGGTTCTGTAAGTAATATTACCATATTAAAAATGAACAAGATTGAAAGGGATTGTATAGAACTATGTGTCCCACTGATTAACACTAGAAAGATGAATTCTCACAAGAATTACTTCAAAAATATGATTCTTGTATAAAGAGTATTTAAGTTCAGGATACAGGGGGGATCTGCTATCGCATACTATGAGCTATGTTCAAAGGGAAGCCATCAGCACTACCACAGCAACAGCAGCGATAAATAATGGGGGGAGGGACAAGAGTTAAGAGGTTTAGATTTTCTGTTTGGCAAGGGTGTGTTTATTGGTTTTCTTTCTCTTGGGAACAATGAAATTATCTAAAATGGAGAATGTTGATGGAATATGTACTTTGGACCCTCTATGTGATGGCCAATGAATGCAGGTGGCTGAAGGATGTACTGACAGAGCAGATTGGTGAACGATGGTGTATACTTATGAATGAAGGTCATGCTGCCTCAAAAAGGAACAAAGTCATGAAGCATGCAATGATTTGAATGAACATGTGGGACATTTGGTGAGACAAAATAAGCCAGAAACAAAAGAACAAGAATGGTACGGTCACCTTTAGAAAATGCTTATAAGAAAACAGGGGCCTAGATTGCAAGCGTTTAGAGCAGACACATTAAGTCCAGAGTGGTAATTATTATTTCTGGGTTTAAGAGGCTATTTTATATATATAACCTGATATTTAGAGATAAGAACGAAGCTGAACAGGTTAGGGTTAAAGTAACTCAGAACTTAGGGGTAGGGAAGACAGTGTCTATATTTTAGAACACACATACTCTTTGAGACCTATGGAAGAAATGTTTATTCGGTCTGGAATGGAAATTTTCTGTAGTGCATAATGTAATTCAACCTATCTGTATAGCTCATTTGAACAATTGAAACACAGGGAGCACAGAATAAGAACGAGGTCTTTTAATCCTGTATAGATTATTGTAATGCCTGCATATGTCCTAGAGTATATTAAGCAGATAATCAAAAAGTATTGGCAAAGTCTCCTGAGGGACAAGAGAAAATATGGAACTATTAAACCTTACCATCAGGGAACGCCCTGATACTGTGTCAAATTTTAAGGACACCCAAATCAATAGGCCATGCCCTCGATCAGGAGGCTTACTCTTGTGAAGCTTATGTAGATTGCAGAGAAGCTTAGACTATCTATAGGCATGCCTAAGAGTTACTTTTTGGAGGATCTCTTTTGTTGCTTAGATGTGGCTTTGGTCTCTCTAAGCCCAACTCTGCAAGTGAAATCATTGCCCTCCCCACTACGTGGGACATGACATCCAGGGGTGAAAGTCACCCTGGTGACATGGGAGAGGACTTCCAGGGATGAATCCAGACCTGGTACTGTGAGATCAATAATTCCATCCTGATCAAAAGGGGGAAAAGAAGTGTAATTAATAAAGTATCAGTGGCAGAGAGAGTTCAAAAAAAAGTTGAGAGGCTACTCTGGAGGTTGCTCTTATGCAAGCTTCAGATAGACCTTGCTACCTATCATAACCTCCGAACTCCCAAGCAGGACCATTCCAGCCAACCCTAAAGAACACCTAGGGCAATATATAAGATTCCACAAAGGTTCCATGCACTAGAGTAACTTTCCAGAAACTTACAATCTCCAGGTGGGTCCCTGGTCCAGATAAGTCCTGAAACCTAGCCCAGCCTCTCCAGAACATCAGAGAGTTCCATCTCCCTACTCCATATTAGTGATAGTCCCTTCCAATATGAGAAATTTAGAATTGCCGCAGTCCAAACAACCCATAAAGAGAGGGATGGAAAGATCAAAGGTGATGGTGGAGTTATACAGAGGAGATAGGATTTAACTAATGAATATGAATGCTGAATCATTAAATTGGTATCTCTTTTAATCCCTAGTATTTTAGAGCAGCTAGAAGTCAAAACCTAAAATTGTGAAACTGTAACCCATGTCACACTCTGAAATATGTTCTACAACTAGTTGTGGTGCTGTGCTTTCAAATTTATAGCTTTTTTGTATATATGCTATTTTTCACAAAAAAAAGAAGGAAAAAAGTTGATTGTGATAATGAAAAATTATTTAAGCCCTCTAGCCTCCTGTATTTTGGAGCAGCTAGAAGGAAAAATATGAGAGGATTGTATTGTAGCCCATGACAAACTCTGGGATCTGTCCTGTAACTACTTGTTGAAGAGTGCTTTGAAAACTATTGCTTTTTTATTTCTTTGCTTTGTATATATATTATACTATACAATAAAAAAAAGTTTAAAAAAACAAAAAAAAATGTGATGATTCAATAGAAGGAGTGAACCCTAAGGTAAACCATCACCTATAATTACTAGTACAACTAAAAATGTGTCATCAATTATAGCAAATGTGTCACACTAATGCAAGGTGTTAAAAGAGAGTGGCAGAGAGGAACCCTGTATTTTATGCATGATTTTTCTGTAAACCCACTATTTCTCTAGTAAAAAAATTTTTCAATTAAATTAGTTAATTCATTTAATTAAATATGCTCAAAATACTAGAGGAATGATTTAACAGAGTAAGAGAGATTTGTAGGATATAAATAAGACTTAAATTGAACTTCCATAGGTGAAAACTACAGTGCACGAGATGAAAAATAAACTGGATGAGATTAATGGAAGAGTATACATTTCAGAAAAGATATTAGTGAACTTATGTAGCAGTAGAAACTATGCAAAATAAAACAGAGGAAAAACTAAAAAATGTAAACAAGACATCGGTAAACTGTGGGAAAATTTCAAGCAACCAAATAATCAAATAATTAGAGTCCACATGGGAGAGAAAATGGAAGAAGGGACAAAAATGTATTTGAAGAAATAATTGGGAAAATGTTTCCAGATGTGTTGATACTATAATCACACAGATCTCAAGCACAAGAAAAATGAAGAAAACTATACCAAGGCCTAGCATAATAAAATTGCTCAAAACAAGAACTATGAAAAAAATCTTTAAAGTACCCAAAGAAAAAAGACATGCAGTATATAGGGGAACAAATTGCTCAAAACAAGAACTATGAAAAAAATCTTTAAAGTACCCAAAGAAAAAAGACATGCAGTATATAGGGGAACAAAGATATGGAAGACAGTAGATTCTACAAAAACTCTTCCAAAAAACTCAAGAAGAGGGAAGGTTTCCCAACTCATTATATGGCCAGCATTACCCTATGCCAAAAACTGGCAAAGAGCATACAGAAAAAGAAAACTGCAGACCAATTTCTCTCATAAAAAGATACAAAAATCCTTAAGAAAATATTAACAAATAAAACTCAGCAATATAAAAATAATAAAACATTAGGAATGTAAGGCTGTTTTAATATTCAAAAATAAGTTAATGTTGTTATTTATAAATTCTGAGATGCTGAGCTCTTTGTGTATAATCTGGTCATTTTCTTTGCTTCAGGCATTTGTGTAACACCTGAGACTCAGAGCTAGAGTTCTTCAGCTATGAAAGTCAGCATAACCCAAACAGCAACTGCTAACAGCACTGAAAAAGTGATTTTTTTTCATATATCAATTAGAGATATAAATGAAGCTGTTGTGGGTAGGACTAATGTAAAACAGACTAAAGGGTAAAGAATGATATTGGCTGCATTTTAAAGCTTCAACTTCTGTGTGAGATTAAAGAAAGAGATGCTGATTTGGTGCAGAATTTATATTTTCAGTACCACACTAATTTCACTTCTATGGTCAGTTTACTTGAACACCATAATTACATGGAACCTTGAATAGAGAATGAGCTGTCATTGGTTTGTACAGGTTAGTGTGATGCTCCAATACATCCCAGAGTAATTTTAAGAGGCATTTGTAAAGTCCCCTTGAGAGACTTGGGAAAAGGTGGAAATATTAAATTTCCCTACATTGGGAGCACCTGGTATTCTTGCAGTCATTAGGGGCTGCCAATTTGATGGGCCAGCCCCTCAATCTTGGGGCCTGCCCTTATGAAACATTCCTGCAGAGGAAAAGCCAAGCCTACTTATGATTAGGCCTAAGAGCCACTCCAGAGAACATGTTTTGTTACTCAGATGTGGTCTCTCTCTCAAAGCCGACTCCACAGGTGACTCACTGCCCTCCCCCCCCTACGTGGGACATGACTTCCAGGAGTGTAAATCTCCTTGGCAACATGGGATATGATTCCTGGGGATGAATGTGGCCCTGGCAACATGGGAGTGAGAAAGGCTTCTGGACCAAAAGGGGGAAGAAAAATGAAATAAAATTTCAGTAGCTGAGAAATTTCAAATAGAGTGGAGAGGTCATTCCAGAGGTTATTCTTATGTGGTATATAGATATCCCTTTTCACTTTTTGGTGCATTGGAGTAGCTAGAGGGAAATATCTGAAACTGTTGAACAGTAATACAATACCCTTGATTCTTGAAGATGATTGAATAATTATAGAGCTTTTAAGGTATGTTCATGTAATTGTGAAAACCTCGTGACTGACACCCCCTTTATCCAGTGTATGAATAGATGAGCAAGAAAAAAGACAAAAAAGAAACAATAGGAATGAATGGAGGTATGCGATGTTGATTCTGTTTGCTAAAGTTGCTGGAATGCAATATACCAGAACTGGTTTGGTTTTTTCACAGGGGATTTATTAAGTTACAAATTTACAGTTCTAAGGCCATGAAAATGCTAAAATTAAGGCATCATCAACAAGAGGATACTTTCACTCAAGAAAAACTAATCACATCCATAGTTTCTCTGTCAGCTGGGAAAGTGAGTGGCTGGTATCTCCTGGGCCTTTGCTGCCAGGTTATGTTGCTTTCAGCTTCTGAATCCAGTGTCTTTCTATATCAACTCTCCAAGCATCTCTAAGTGTCCATGACTAGGCATCTGCTTTCTGTGTTGGTGCTTTTAAGGACTACAGTAAACTAATTAATACCCAACTTGAATGGGTAGGGGTCACATCTCCATGAAAATAATCTAATCAAAATATCCTACCAACAACTGGGTGGGTCATACCTCCAAGGATACAAACTAATTGAAAGATCCCACCCAAACAATAGGTCTGCCCCTACAAAATTGGATTAAGATTGAGGACATGGCTTTTTTGGGGTACATAACAGTTTCAAACCAGCACAGATGTTTGGGGTGTCCTTTTTTACTTCCATTTTAATTTTTATTCTTTTTGCATATGTGTGAAGTAATGAAAATGTTCAAAACTCAACTATGATGATGAATGCACAGCTATATGATGATACTGTGAACCACTGATTGTACACTTAAGATGATTATGTGGTATATGAAATATATCTCAATTTAAAAATAAGTTAATGTAAATCACTATATTACCAAGCTATAAAAGAGCAAACATATGATTATCTCAATAAGCACAAAGGGAACATTTTAAAATATCCTACATCTATTTCTGATTTTAAAAAAATCTTCAGCAATTGATGAGTAGAAGAGAACTTCAACTTGCTAAAGGGCATCCATAAAATGCATAGTTGACACCATAATTAATGATGAAGGACTGAATGATTTCCCCCTCAGATCAATAATAAGACAAGGGAGTCCAATTTTCATCTCTTCTATTCAACATTGTACTATAAGTTTTAGCCCATGCAATAAGGCAAATGACATTATCATCTATGCAGAAAATCTGACAGTATCTATTAATTAGCTATCAGGAAAAAATCAATAAATTTAGAAAACCTACAAAATACAACATAAATATACAAAAATCAATTGTATTTCTATATATCAGATGTAAATAATTGGAAATTGAAATTTTAAAAGTAGTACCACTTTTTCGCAATGGGTTTGCTGCCAGAACACAGGTGTCATGAAAACCATCACTGCATCTTAAGCCAAAATTGTGAAAGAAAACATTCATATCAACATTGTCATTATTGGACATGTAGATTCAGGCAAGTCCATAACTACTGGCCACCTGATCTACAAATGTGGTGGAATCAACAAAAGAACCATTGAAAAAATTGAGGAGGCTGCTGAGATGGAAAAGGGGTCCTTCACATTTGCCTGGATCTTGGATAAACTAAAATCTGAACACGAGCATGGTATCACTATTGATATCTCCCCGTGGAAATTTGAGACCGGCAAGTATGTGATTATCATTGATGCCCCAGGACACAGAGACTTTTATTAACAGGCACATCTCAGGCTGACTGTGCTGTCCTGATTTTTGCTGCTGGTGTTGGTGAATTTGAAGCTGGTATATCCAAAAGTGGGCAGACCCGAGAGCATTCCCTTCTGGCTCACACACTGAATGTGAACTAACTAATAGTTGGTCTTAACAAAATGGATTACACTGAACCACCTTACAGTCAGAAGAGGTAGGAGGAAATCATTAAGGAAGTCAGAACCTACACTAAGAAAATTGGCTACCACCCTGACACAGTATCATTTGTACCAATTTCTGGTTGGAATGGTGACAACATAATGAGCCAAGTGTTAATATACCTTGGTTCAAGGGATGGAAAGTCACCTGTAAGGATGGCAATGCCAGTGGAACCATGCTGCTTGAAGCTCTGGATTGCATCCTGCCACCTACTCATCCAACTGACAAGCCCTTGTGTCTGCCTCTTCAGGTTGTCTACAAAATTTTTGGTATTTGTACTGTGCCTGTGGGCCAAGTAGAGACTGGTGTTCTTAAAGCAGGCATGGTAGTCACCTTTGCTCCAGCCAACATTACAACTGAAGTAAAGTCTGTTGAAATGCCCCATGAAGGTTCGAGTGAAGCTCTTCCTGGGGACAATGTGGGCTTCAATGTCAAGAATGTGTCTGTAAAAGACGTTCATCATGTCAGTGTGGCAGGTGACAGCAAAAATGACCCACCAATGGAAGCAGCTGGCTTCACTGCTCAGGTGATTATTCTGAATGACCCAGGCCAAATTAGTGCTGGATATGCACCTGTGTGCTGGATTGTCACATAGCTCACATTGCTTGCAAGTTTGCCAAACTGAAGGAGAAGGCTGATCACCATTTGGCAAGAAGCTGGAAGATGGCCCCAAATTCATGAAATCTGGTGATGCTGCCATCATTGATATGGTTCCTGGCAAGCCTATGTGTGTTGAGAGTTTTTCTGACTATCTTCCTCTGGGTAATTTTGCTGTTTGTGATATGAGACAGACAGTTGCTGTAGGTGTCATCAAGGCAGTGGATGAGAAAGCTGCTAGAGCTGGCAAGGTCACCAAATCTGCCCAGAAAGCTCAAAGAGCTAAATGAACATTACCCATAATACCTGCCTCTCCAGTCTTAATTAGTGGTGGAAGAATGATCTCAGAACTGTTTGGCTCAATCAGCCATTTCAGTTTAATAGTTAAAGACTAGTTAATGATAACAATGCACTGTAAAACCTTCAAAAGGAAAGGAATGTTTTGTGGGTCATTTGTGGTGTGTGTGTGTGTGTGCGTGTGTGTGTGTGTGTTTCCTAGAACAAGTCAGGGAACACTTTATTTAGATAACCAAAAATAATGTTTTACATTAGGGGAACTGAAACAAGCAAATTTATAGCTGCAAATCTCAAAAAGATGGACAGCTCTTTATTGAGGTGAACAAAAAGAAGATTTTACAGAAAGGGAATCTTAACAAGCAAATATATAGCTATAATTTTCTTTTTGGCATCAATACCAATTCCCTCTAAAAACTTTGTACCAATTTGCAATTTCCAAGTAAATCTAAAGTTTGTTTGAGAGTTATTCCACCTAGAACAAAAATGAAAAGTTTGAAAAAGTTTGTCTAATGCTAAAAAACTAATTCTTTAGTTTACATGTGGTAGTTAGATTCAGTTGTCAACTTGGCCAGGTGAAAGCACCTAGTTCTGTTGCTGTGGACATGAGCCAATGGTAGGTGAATCTCATCTGTTGCTAATTACATCCGCAGTCGGCTAGGAGGCGTGTCTTCTGCAATGAGTGACGTTTAACTTAATTGGCTTGTGCTTAAATGAGAGAACACAATGTAGCACAGTCTAGCAGCTTGGCATTCCTCATCTCAGCACTTGCAGCTCAGCCCGGGCCCTTGGAGATGGAGAAAGAAATCACCCCGGGAAAGTTGTTGGAACCCAGGGGCCTGGAGAGAAGACCAGCAGAGACCATCCTGTGCCTTCCACGTAAGAAAGAACCTCAGTGGAAAGTTAGCTGCCTTTCCTCTGAAGAACCAACAAAATAAATCCCCTTTTATTAAAAGCCAATCCATCTCTGGTGTGTTGCATTCCGGCAGCTAGCAAACTAGAACATTTATATAACTAGAAAAAAAAATGTGTTTATTGCTGACAAAAAACTGCAACTTCTAACTCTTATTTGAACCAGGCTGAATTATTTCAACTTTCATGACCCCACTGTTTTGTTAAATCTTCACCTGAAATTTAGAGCACAGAGCTAGATTGTGTTCTTATAGAAATCATGAGCTTTAATAAATTGCCCTGGGATTCTTGGTGCCGTAGAGCACCTCACAGGCAGCAACATAAGCAGACTCTGGGAAGAAGTCACCATGGTATTGTGCTGAAAACCTCAGAAAGTGCTTCAGTAAAGCCTTCCGATACTTCTCAGAAAAGGACATCCTTCCAAGGTGTATTAGTTAGGGTTCTCTAGAGAAACAGAATCAACAGGGAACACTTGCAAATATAATATTTATGAAAGTGTCTCACGTGACCGTAGGAATGCAGAGTCCAAAATCCACAGGGCAGGCTGTGAAGCTGATGACTCCAATGGATGGCCTGGATGAACTCCACAGGAGAGGCTCACCAGCCAAAGCAGGAATGCAACCTGTCTCCTCTGAGTCCTCCTTAAAAGGCTTCCCATGATTGCATTTAGCATCACTAATTGCAGAAGACACTCCCCTTTGGCTGATTACAAATGGAATCAGCTGTGGATGTAGCCACGTGATCATGACCTAATTCTATGAAATGTCCTCATTGCAACAGACAGACCAGCGCTTGCCCAATCAGATGAACAGGTACCACAACTTGGCCAAGTTGACACCTGTCCTTAACCATGACAGTCCACCCCTTGTCAACTTGGCACATATATATATATATATATATATATATATATATATCACCTTAGACCATACTTAATTTCCAAATGAAAACAAATAAGCACACATTTTTTCTTTTACCTGACAATACTCAACTGTTCTGCATATAACTGGAAACACATTAAATCTCTCCAGAATAGCGTGCAAATCCTTGGGCAACATTCATTCTTAAACTTGATATCTTACAACTTAAATAGTATAACACAAACAAAACAGCATTACAGTCCTCGTTTCTGTAACTGATCACGTGGTCGAAGTTCATATTTATCACTACCTTCTTCCACTACCCATTCCATGTTCCCTTTCCCCTCAGCAAGCACTTCAGCTGGCCGTGGTTCTTTGCCTGGTGGGGTGACCCAAACCTTCATTCCTGAAGTCTCAGAGCCATTAGTGGTCCTGCCTGGATTGTGTTGTTGCAGTTTTCCATTGATTTTAATCACAGGGCATGGTAGTACTAATAGACGCCCCAGGGGATCTCCTATATTCCAAGAAAACTCTTCTTTACCTCCATTATGTAGTTGCAGTCCTACTTCCTTCTGATAGTCAGGGTCAATTACCCCAGACAATAATGTAATCCCCTTCTTGGTGTGTTGATCCAGAGGCATAAGTAGCCCAAAGTGGCCAGGTGGCAATCTTAACTTCCAGTTCAGTGGTATGACTGTTGTTTCTCCTGGAGAAAGCACACCCCATTTTGGAACTAAAACCTGTAGACCAGCAGAACTCAGGGTAGCAGGGACAGGAAGCAAAAATTTTCCTAGTGGATCACTAGGTGTAATAGTGAGTGGCACCACACCCATTTCCACCCCTTGGTTCCTGGACCCATGGATCCTGGCTATGGGAGAAACAGCACCATACAGTGGACGCTGATTCAGAGCATACACAGCTTCCTGGAGAACATTACCCCAGCCTTTCAAGTTTTTGCCACCTAGTTGGCACCGTAATTGAGTTTTCAAAAGGCCATTCCACCGTTCTATCAATCCAGCTGCTTCTGGATGATGGGGAACATGGTAAGACCAGAGAATTCCATGAGCATGTGCCCATTCCCGCACTTCATTTGCTGTGAAGTGTGTTCCTTGATCCGAAGCAATGCTATGTGGAATACCATGGCGATGGATAAGGCATTCTGTAAGCCCACGGATAGTAGTTTTGGCAGAAGCATTGCGTGCAGGGAAAGCAAACCCATATCCAGAGTATGTGTCTATTCCAGTTAGAACAAATCGCTGCCCCTTCCATGAAGGGAGTGGTCCAATGTAATCAACCTGCCACCATGTAGCTGGCTGGTCACCTCGGGGAATGGTGCCATATCGGGGGCTGAGTGTGGGTCTCTGATGCGGGCAGATTGGGCACTCAGCAGTGGCTGTAGCCAGGTCAGCCTTGGTGAGTGGAAGTCCATGTTGCTGAGCCCATGCATAACCTCCATCCCTACCACCATGACCACTTTGTTCATGAGCCCATTGGGCAATAACAGGAGTTGCTGGGGAAAGAGGCTGACTGGTATCCATAGAATGGGTCATCTTATCCACTTGATTATTAAAATCTTCCTCTGCTGAAGTCACCCTCTGGTGTGCATTCACATGGGACACAAATATCTCCATGTTTTTAGCCCACTCAGAAAGGTCTATCCACATACTTCTTCCCCAGACCTCTTTGTCACCAATTTTCCAATTATGGTCTTTCCAAGTCTCTGACCACCCAGCCAAACCATTAGCAACAGCCCATGAGTCAGTATACAAACGCACCTCTGGCCAGTTTTCCTTCCAAGCAAAATGAACAACTAGGTGCACTGCTCGAAGTTCTGCCCACTGGGAGGATTTCCCCTCACCACTGTCCTTCAAGGACACCCCAGAAAGGGGTTGTAATGCTGCAGCTGTGCACTTTCGGGTGGTACCTGCATATCGTGCTGAACCATCTGTAAACCAGGCTCGAGTTTTCTCTTCCTCAGTCAATTCACTGTAAGGAACACCCCAAGAGGCCATAGCTCTGGTCTGGGAAAGAGAAGGTAATGTGGCAGCAGGAGTGGAAACCATGGGCATTTGTGCCACTTCTTCATGTAACTTGCTTGTGCCTTCAGGACCTGCTCTGGCTCTATCTCGTATATACCATTTCCACTTTACAATAGAGTGCTGCTGTGCACGCCCAACTTTATGGCTTGGTGGGTCAGACAACACCCAACTCATGATAGGCAACTCAGGTCTCATGGTAACTTGGTGGCCCATGGTTAAGCGTTCAGTCTCTACTAAGGCCCAGTAGCAGGCCAAAAGCTGTTTCTCAAAAGGAGAGTAGTTATCTGCAACAGATGGTAAGGCTTTGCTCCAAAATCCTAAGGGTCTGCGTTGTGATTCTCCTATAGGGGCCTGCCAAAGGCTCCAGACAGCATCTCTATTTGCCACTGACACTTCCAGCACCATTGGATCTGCTGGATCATATGGCCCAAGTGGCAGAGCAGCTTGCACAGCAGCCTGGACCTGTCGCAGAGCCTCCTCTTGTTCAGGTCCCCACTCAAAATTAGCAGCTTTTCTGGTCACTCGATAAATGGGCCGGAGTAGCACACCCAAATGAGGAATATGTTGTCGCCAAAATCCAAAAAGGCCAACTAGGCGTTGTGCCTCTTTTTTGGATGTGGGAGGGGCCAGATGCAGCAATTTATCCTTCACCTTAGAAGGGATATCTCGACATGCCCCACACCACTGGACACCTAAAAATTTTACTGAGGTGGAAGGCCCCTGTATTTTTGTTGGATTTATCTCCCATCCTCTGACACGCAAATGCCTTACCAGTAAATCTAGAGTAGTTGCTACTTCTTGCTCACTAGGTCCAATCAACGTGATATCATCAATATAATGGAACAGTGTAATGTCTTGTGGGAGGGAGAAACGATCAAGGTCTCTGCGAACAAGATTATGACATAGGGCTGGAGAGTTGATATACCCCTGAGGTAGGACAGTGAAAGTATATTGCTGACCTTGCCAGCTGAAAGCAAACTGTTTCTGGTGGTCCTTACTAATAGCTATTGAGAAAAAAGCATTTGCCAAATCAATAGCTGCATACCAGGTACCAGGGGATGTATTGATTTGCTCAAGCAATGATACTACATCTGGAACAGCAGCTGCAATTGGAGTTACCACCTGGTTGAGTTTACGATAATCCACTGTCATTCTCCAAGACCCATCTGTTTTCTGCACAGGCCAAATAGGAGAGTTGAACGGGGATGTGGTGGGAATCACCACCCCTGCATCTTTCAAGTCCTTAAGAGTGGCAGTAATCTCTGCAATCCCTCCAGGAATACGGTATTGCTTTTGATTTACTATTTTGCTTGGTAGGGGCAGTTCTAGTGGCTTCCACTTGGCCTTTCCCACCATAATAGCCCTCACTGCACGAGTTAGAGAACCAACGTGGGGATTCTGCCAGTTGCTCAGTATGTCTATGCCAATTATACATTCCGGAACTGGGGAAATAACTACAGGATGGGTCCGGGGGCCCACCGGACCCACTGTGAGATGGACCTGAGATAAAACTCCATTGATCACCTGGCCTCCATAAGCCCCCACTCTGACTGGTGGTCCAGAGTGACGTTTTGGGTCCCCTGGAATTAATGTCACTTCTGAACCAGTGTCTAATAATCCCCGAAATATCTGATCATTTCCTTTTCCCCAATGCACAGTTACCCTGGTAAAAGGCCGTCGGTCTCCTTGGGGAAGCCTTAGAGGAAGGTTAACAGTATAAATTTGTGGCAGTGTAACAGGTTTCTCCCCCATAGGGACCTGGCCTCCCCTTCATTCAAGGGGCTCAGGGTCTGTAAACTGTTTCAAGTCTGGAAATTGGTTAAGGGGCCGTGACTCTGTGTTTTTGTAATTCAGGTTAGACTTCTGTTCCCTTGACCTAGAACTCTTTTGTTTATACAGCTCCAACAAGAATTTAGTAGGCTGCCCTTCTATTGTATTTCTAGGCACCCCATGATTTACTAGCCAGTGCCACAAATCTCTGTGTGTCATATAATTTTGATGCCTCCTTTGAGTTTGTTGTCTATTATAATACCCACGTCTACCCTGTCTTTGGTGATTAAGTGCTGCCACCTGGCTTCTGCCAACTCGGGATCCTGTCATCCCCATTGTGTTTAAGGATTCCAGCTCAGTGACAGCAGTTCCTACAGTAATATCTGACCTACAGAGAAGTGCAACCACAGAGCTCTTGAGGGATGATAGTGCTAGTCTCACAAATTTATTTCTCACTGTTCTGGTAAAAGGTGCATCCTCTGGACATTCCTGGGGTGTAAGAGCAGGCTTTACATGATAAATCCACTCTAACATCCCAATCTCTCTAAGCCTCTGGATCCCCTCATCTACATTATACCAGGGCAGTTCTGGCATTTCAACCTCAGGTAATGTTGGCCACCTTTTGATCCATGTTTCAACCAACCACCCAAACAAGCTGTTAACACCTTTTCTAACTGCTCTAGCTATAACATTGAATGCAGAATCTCTGCTTAGTGGGCCCATATCAATAAATTCAGCCTGATCCAGCCTTATATTCCTCCCACCATTGTCCCACACTCTTAAAATCCATTGCCACACATATTCTCCTGATTTCTGTCTATATAAATTGGAAAACTCACACAGTTCTTTTGGAGTATAATGTACCTCCTCATGTGTGATACTTTGTACCTCACCTTTAGGGGCCTGTTGGGACTTTAGTCTAGTTATAGGTCTAGAAGAAATGAGGGGTGGTGGGGGTGGGTCATGAAAAGAATTAGAAATAGCTTCCAAGCCATTTGCTTCAGGGCTTTCATTTGCAGTTTCATCTGGTGAAACAGGATTAATAACTCTAGGGCTAATCCCTTCAGGAGGAGGTTGGGTGGCCAATTCCTCAAGGCAGGCTGGAGGTGGGGCGGCTATGTCCTCAGGGCAGACTATTACAGGGTTATCTAAAGAAGGCTCAGCATGGTCTAGGGTTTCAACCTCACCCCCAACATAATTATCAATCCATATGTCACCATCCCATTTTTCAGGGTCCCACTCCTTTCCAATCAATGCCCTCACTTTAACGGCAGACACCATGCAAGACTGAGATTTCAGTTTACGTTGTAAAGTTGCTACTCTAACAATAAGATTCTGAGTCTGATTTTCAGAGATCTCAAGTCTATGGCTACAGGAAATAAAATTTTCCTTCAGGATACTCATAGAAACCTCTACATCTTTCAGACGGCACTTAAGCTTCTTGTTTGAAGCCTTAAGCCCATCCCTTTCACCCTTTAATGTAGACAGTGTATCTAACAACAACCAACCAACATCTCTATAACTCTTATTTCTACAAAACTCTGTAAAGGTGTCAAAAACATTATCCCCCAGAGTCTGGCTTCATACAAGCGAAGCATTAGGAGAATCAAATGATGATATTTTGACTATCTCCTTTGCCAACTCAGTCCATGGATTGGGAGTGTCATTCTGATTACGGGAATCAGAGTCCTTAGTGTCTCTGAGCCCAGTCAGAGTAGAAAACCATTCATAAAAACCCATTTTTAAGATTCTGTTCCTTAAGAACCACTCCTGGTACCAAGATGTATTAGTTAGGGTTCTCTAGAGAAACAGAATCAACAGGGAACACTTGCAAATATAAAATTTATGAAAGTGTCTCACGTGACCGTAGGAATGCAGAGTCCAAAATCCACAGGGCAGGCTGTGAAGCTGATGACTCCAATGGATGGCCTGGATGAACTCCACAGGAGAGGCTCACCAGCCAAAGCAGGAATGCAACCTGTCTCCTCTGAGTCCTCCTTAAAAGGCTTCCCATGATTGCATTTAGCATCACTAATTGCAGAAGACACTCCCCTTTGGCTGATTACAAATGGAATCAGCTGTGGATGTAGCTGACGTGATCATGACCTAATCCTATGAAATGTCCTCATTGCAACACACAGGCCAGCGCTTGCCCAATCAGATGAACAGGTACCACAACTTGGCCAAGTTGACACCTGTCCTTAACCATGACACAAGGGTTTCTGGAAGTTTGACAAACAAGCGCAGCAGATGTTGTGACCCATAAGTGTAGACGGGTGGAGGCAGCTGATCACTTGGGAGATAATTGTCAGGACTTGTCATCATTACACCATGTCATATGCCAACATGAGTTTCCAGGAAAGGACTTCATTTATTTCATTATTTCTTCTCCCTTCAAAGCCAGCAAACACAGCACTCCCTTCCTTATTAGGAGTCAGAGAAATAGGTGATGATGATCTGCTATCCACAGGTGTCTTCTTTTCCAGGTACAAGAGCAGGGCATGGTGGCAGATGAGTCTACATGTTGGCACTTGGGCTGAGGTGATGCACTACTCTCAGACAGCCTGTCACAGCTTGAGGTGGGACAAGTGGACCACCTCAGAGACTGCAGTGCTTCAGGTCTTTTGGGTGTGGCTTTTGGATGTGGCTGGCTCACCTATGGTAGGCTGACTCCCAGTGGACTGCAGAATGGATGGAGTCAACAAAGTTGGGCATGGAGAAAGCTCATCCTGGTTCCTGGTAGTGCTTGTGGCACTTTCCTTATGGAAGGAAAAACTTGGATGAAGTCATCTTTTTGTACTGAGCTTGTTTATATGGATAGGGCAGAACCAACAGGAGACTGTAATCAAAGGTTATTCTTAATCCATCAACCATCTCCTTACAAAGGTCAACATTCTTCTCTGCTAGTATATGGTGCACATTCATGTTGGCATATGACACGGTGTAATGATGAAAAGGCCTTTCATTGGTTGAAAAAGCTACATTGGTAGCAAAATGCTTCATGCAGGATTCCAAAATAGTTATGATGTTCATCTGGCATGGCAATTTCACTAACTGTTTCCTCCTGTTAATGTGGTAACAATTGTCCTCAAGCTTTTTCTTCAGAACTTTAGGAATATCTGTAGTTATTGTTCTTTCTTCCATTTCCCTTTTCATCTGCAGTTCTAGTTCTTTCACTTCAGTCTTTTCCTCAGTATCACTTTATTCACTTATTCCCATGTTTTTTCACTGTCAGCAGAATTGCTTATTGAACGTACAGTATTTTCATCTTTTTCTTCAATAAAGGTTTTTTAAGACATAGTCGACCCCACGCAACCTGCAGCACATCTTCTTTCTTCCTTTTCCAGGAGAACCACAGCTTTTCTTGCCAATTTACACTCCAATCTTTGGCTTTCATCTTTGTCAGGAAGTACATGATCTTCAGCTGCCTCCCTCTCCCAGCTTCTATTCCAATCATTAAAATGGATCAAATACTCTGGGATCTTTCTTCCCTGTTTGTCCGACAATCTGACAATCTGAAACCAGCAAAAATTGCCCACAAATGATAGAACATATAGAATGTCAGAAGTGAGATCAGGAAAACCAGTTCATAGTGCTTTTTTTCCAGTCAGGAAAGCATTCTCTCTTTTTTTAGACTAAGAGCTGGGTTGGAACATTTTACAATTCCATTTTTTTCCCCATTTGTTTTTGTGTGGCTGTTTTAACTTAATAGTTTTTCTCCTTCCATTCAACATTTGGCAGACAGATTAATATGTGTCTTGGGGAAGGTCTATTTGGCTTTATTCTATTTTGAGTTTGTTGAGCTTCTTTGGCTTCCTATTTATGTCCTTTGTAAGTGTTGGGAAGTTTTCTCCCATTATATCTTCAATTAATCTTCCTAGCCCTTTTCTCTTCTCCTTCTGAGACACCAGTGATTCTTAAATTTCTGTGCTTTGTTTTGTCCATCATTTCCCTGAGATGCACTTCAAATTTTTCCATCTTTTTTGCCATTAGCTGTTTTGAGTATTCAAAATCTGTTGTCATGTCCTCTAGTTTGCTTATTATTTCTTCTGCCTCTTCAAATCTGTTCTGTATCTCTAGTATGTTTTTTATTTGGTCTATAGCATCTTTAATCTCTGTGATAGCTGCTATTTTTCTATTTATTCTTTCAAATGCTTCTTTATGCTCTTCTAGTGTCTTCTTGATCTCCTTTACATCATTAGCCATCCCATTATTTTATTTAGTAGAGTTATATGAACATCTTTGATTAGTTGTTCCAATGTTTGTGTCTCCTCTGGTGTTTTAATTTGGTCATTAGGCTGGGCTCTATCTGTATGCATCATGATTAGTGATCTTCTGCTGTCTTCATGGCATGTAAATATCTTGATTGGTTTACTTTGAAAGTTGATTTCCTTCAGTAGTCTAAAGCCTTGTATTTGTGGGATAGATGTGGAACAGGATGCAGGGCATGGGGTAGGGCACAACAGTGTGGTGATATGTTGCAGCACAGGTATTCTTTGTTAATTTTTAAACAGTTTTATTCACACATCATACAATCCAAACTTAGTGTATAGATATGCCTTTGCCACCATAATCTATCCAAAGATATTTCCTTTCCTTTCTTGTAGAATCAATACCTTTTCCCCATACCCCCAACCTGTTGGCATTTAGTTTTGGCATAGTCTTTTTTTTTTTTTTTTTTACATTAAGTGGAAGCATATTACATGTTACTATTGGGACTATAGACCCTAGCTTGAATTGACTGTACTTTTTCTCACCTATTTTCAACACAATGCGATGTTCACATTCATCTGTTCTCCCTCATGCAAAAACTTTCTTTCTTTTTTTTTTTTTTTTGGCATGGGCAGGCTTCAGGAATCGAACCCAGGTTTCCAGCATGGCAGGCAAGAACCACCACTGAGTCACCACTGCCCACTCCCCAAATTTATTTTATTTGTATGTTTAATCACCATCATTTTCCACTCTAGCCATTCCTGAATTATTCTGTCTCAGTCTTTATCCTCAATCTTTTCTTCTTGGGTTATACATGCCCTCAGTCCTTCTCCCTCAATCATACTAACATTCAGCTTCATTCAGTGTACTTATATTATTGTATTACAACCAGGTAGTATTTTATTATGCATTTCTGAATTTTTACAATCATTCACGTTGCACAATCTGTATTCCTTCAGCACCAATTGCCCAATCTCTATTCTATTTCTGTCTTCTGATAACTTGTGTTCTTAACTTCAATTCTCAAAATTCACTCATTAATGCTAGTTTATATTAGTGAGACAGTATATGTTCTTTTGTTTCTGACTAGTTTCACTCAGCATAATGTCCCCAAGATTCATGTATGTTATTACATGATTCTTGACTTTATTCTGTTTTACAGCTGTGTAATATCCCATCAAATGTACATATCACAGCTTGTTTAGCCACTTATCTGTTGATGGACACTTGAGCTGCTTCCATGTCTTGGCAATTATAAATAATGCTGCTTTAAACATTGGTGTACAAATGTCTGCTTGTGTCCTTGTCCTCAGGTCTTCTTACTATAGACCTAGTAATGGGATAAGTGGATCATATGGCAATTGTATACTTAGCTTCCTGAGGAACCACCAAACTGCCTTCCAGAGCTGTTGTACCATTTTACATTTCTACAACAGTGGATGTTTGCCCCTTTCTCCATATCCTCTCCAGCACTTGTCATTTTCTGTTTTAGAATAATGGCCATTCTAGTGGGTGTCAGATGACACCTACTTCAATTTTGATTTGCATTTCCCAATAGCCAATGAAGTTGAACAATTTTCATGTGCCTTTTAGCCAATTTTATTTCCTCTTCTGAGAAATGCCTGTCCCTGTCTTTTGCTCATTTTTAAATTGCGTTGTTTATCTTTTTATTGTTGAGTTGGAGAATCTCTTTATATATTCTAGATAGGAAACACTTATCTGATGTGTGATTTTGAATATTGCTTCCCATTGCATAGGCTGCCTTTTTGCTTCTTTGATAAAGTTCTTTGCTGCAGAAAAGTACTTAATTTTGAGGAGTTATCATTTACCTATTTATTTTTTCAGTGCTCATGTTTTGGGAGTAAATTCTAGGAAACCACTTCCTATTACAAGATTTAAAAGATATTTCCTACATTTTCTTCTAAGAGTTTTATAGTCTTAGCTCAAATGTTTAGGTCTTTGATCCATTTTGAGTTAATTTTTGTATAGGGTGTGAGATATGGATCCTCTTACATTGTTTAGATATGAATACTCAGTTCTCCAAGCACCATTTATTGAGGAGGTTGCTCTATTCCAGGTGGAGTGGCTTGACCACCTTATCAAAGATCAATTGTCCATAGATGAGAGGGTCTATTTCAGAACACTCTATTTGATTCCATTGGTCAGTATATCTATCTTTATGCCAGTACCATGCTGTTTTGGGCAGTGTAGCTTTGTAATGTGCTTTAAAGTCAGGTAGTGTGAGGCCTCCCTCTTCATTTTTCTTTCTCAAACATTGTTTGCTATTCAGGGCACCCTTCACTTCCAAATAAATTTGGTTACTGGTTTTTCTATTTCTGCAAATTATGTTTTTGGGATTTTAATTGGTATTGCATTGGATCTATAAATCAATTTGAATGAAACTTATTTAACTATATTTAATCTTCCAATCCATGAAAACGATACTCCCTTCAATATACTTGTCTTCCATGATTTCTTTGAGCAATTCATTGTAGTTTTATGTGTATAGGTCCTTTGTATCCTTAGTTAAATTTGTTCCTAAATATTTTATTCTTTTGGTTGCTGTTGTAAATGGACTTTTCTCCTTGATTTCTTCCTCAGATTGCTCATTACTAATGTATAAAAACACTACAGATTTTGGGGTGTTAATCTTGTACCCTGCCTCTAGGCTATACTCATTTATTAGCTCTAGTAGCTTTGTTATAGATTTTTGGGATTTTTGACATAGAGTATCATATCATCTGCAAACAGTGAGAGTTTTACTTCTTCCTTTCCAATTTGGATGTCTTTTTTTTTTCTTGTCTAATTGCTCTGGCTAGAACTTCTAGCACAATGCTGAATAACAGTGGTGACAGTGGGCATCCTTGTACTTTTCCTGATCTTAGACAGGAAGCTTTCAGCCTTTCCCCATTGAGAATGGTGTTAGCTGTGGGTTTTTCATATATTCCCTTTATTGTGTTGAGGAAATTCCCTTCCATTCTTATCCTTTGAAGTGTTTTCATCAACAAAGGATGCTGAATTTTAGTCAGATGCCTTTTTTGCATCAATTGAGTTGATCATCTTGTTTTTCTTCTTTGATTTGTTGACATGGAGTATTACATTAATTGATTTTCTTATGTTAAACCATTCTTGCATACCTGAAGTAAATCTCACTTGGTCATGGGGTATAATTCTTTTAATGTGCTGCTGGATTCAATTTGCAAGTATTTTGTTGAGGATTTTTGCATCTATATTCATTAGAGTGATGATGGCTTCATAGAATAAGTTAGGTAGGTTTCCCTCCTCTTCCATTTTTTTGAGGAGTTCAAGAAGGATTGGTACTAATTCTTTCTTGAATGCTTGGTAGAATTCACAGATGAAGCCATCGGGTGTTGGACTTCTCTTTCTTGGGAGATTCTTGATGACTGATTTAATCTCTTTACTTGTGACTGGTTTGTTGTCTGTTTCTTCTCAAGTCAATATAGGCTGTTCATGACTTTCTAGGAAGTTCTTCATTTCATCTACATTATCTAGTTTATTAGCATAAAGTTGTTCATAGTATCCTCTCATTACCTCCTTTATTTCTGCAGGGTCAGTGGTTACGTTTCCTCTTCCTTTTCTTATTTTATTTATTTGTCTCCTCTCTTTTATTTGTCAACTAAGGATCCATTGAGTTTTCCGAGTTTTTTGAAGAACCAAATTCTGGTTTTGTTGATTTTCTTGAAAGTTTTCATGTTCTCAATTTCATTTATTCTGCTCTAATCTTTGTTATTTCTTTTCTTTTGTTTGCTTTGGGGTTACTTTGCTTTTCTTTCTCTAGTTCTTCCAAATGAACAGTTAATTTTTTCTCTTTCTTCTTTTTAAATATAGGCATTTAAGGCAATAAATTTCCCTCTTAACACTGCTTTGCTGCATCCCATAAATTTTGATATGTTGTGTTTTCATTTTCATTTGCCTTGATATATTTACTGATTTTGCTTGTAATTTCTTTATTGACCCATTGTTTGTTTAAGAGTGCACTGCTTATCCTCCATATATTTGCAAATTTTCTGGCCCTCTGCCTGTTATTGATTTCCAACTTTATTCCATTATGATCTAAGTGCTTTATATGATATCAATCTTTTAAAATGTATTGAAAGTTTCTTTGTGACCCAGCATATGGTCTAGCCTTGAGAATACTGCATAAGCACTTGAAAAAAATGTGTATCCAGCTGCTGTGCGGTGTAATGTTCTGTAAAATGTGTGTGAAGTCTAGTTCATTTATTGCATTATTCAATTTATGTTTATTTATTGATCATCTGTCTATATGTTCCATCCATTGTTGAGAGTGGGGAGTTGAAGTCTCCAACTAATATGGTAGAGATATCTATTTCTCCCTTCAGCGTTGTCAGTATTTGCCTCATGTACTTTGGAGAATTTTGGCTCAGTGCATAAATATTTATGATTATTGTCTTCTTGTTGAATTGTTCCTTTTATTAATACATAGTGTCCTTCTTTGCCTCTTTTGACTGTTTTACATTTGAAGTTTAATTTGTTGGATATTAGTATAGCTACTCCTGCTCTTTTCTGATTGTTGTTTGCATGAAATATCTTTTCCCAACCTTTCACTTTCAACATTTGTCCTTGGGTCTAAAATGGGTCTCCTGTAGATAGCATATAGATGGGTCCTGTTTTTAATCCAATCTGCCAGTCTATGTCTTTTAATTGGGGAATTTAATCCATTACCATTTAAAGTTACTACTGTAAAGACAATACTTTCTTCTACCATTATGTCATTGGGATTTTTTATGTCATATCTAAGTTTTTTCCCTCTTTTTATGTTTACAAAGTCTTCATTTCTGCATTTTTCTCCAGACATCTCTCTCTTGCCTTTTCCCATCTGCCTGTAGTGCTCTCTTTAGTGTCTCTTACAGAGCCAATCTCTTGGTCACAAATTCTCTCAGTGATTTTTTGTCTGAAAATATTTTAATCTTTGCCTCACTTTTGAAGAACAATTTTGCTGGATATAGAATCCTTGGTTGGCATTTTTCTTCTTTTAGCACCTTAAATATATCATATCACTGCCTTCTCACCTCCATTGTTTCTGCTGAGAAATCCACACATTGTCTTATTGGGTTTCTGTTGTATGTGGTGAATTGCTTTTCTTTTGCTGATTTCAAAATTCTCTCTTTCTCTTTGACATTTGACAATCTGATTAGTAAGTGTCTAGGTCTATTTGGATCTCTTCTGTTTGGCATATGGTGCACTCCTTGGATCTGTAATTTTATATCTTTCATAAGAGATGAGAAATTTTCAGTGACTATTTCCTCCAGTAGTCTTACTTCTCCTTTTCTCTTCTCTTCTCCTTCTGGGACACCCACAAAACATACATTCATGCACTTCATGTTGTCATTCAATTCCCTGAGACTCTACTTATATTTTTTCCATTATTTTCCCTATATTTTCTTTTTTGTGTTGGATTTAAGATGTCAAGTCATCTTGTCCACTAATCATTTCTTCTGCCTCTTCAAATTTATTGTTGTAGGTGTCTGTTCTAGTTTGCTAGCTGCCAGAATGCAACACACCAGAAATGGAACAACTTTTAAAAATGAGGTATTTATTAAGTTGCAAGTTTACAGTTTGAAGGCCATGAGAATGTCAAAATTAAAGCAAGTCTATAAAAATGTCCAAATTAAAGCACCAACAAACAGTTACCTTCACTCAAGCAAGGCTGATGAAGTTCGGTGTTTATTTTTCAACTGGAAAGGCACATGGCAAATGTGGCAACATCAGCTACTTTTCTATCCAGGCTTCTTGTTTCATGAAGATCCCCCAGGGGTGTTTTCCTTCTTCATCCCCAAAGGGTTTTAGCAGCATGGGCTCTCAGGCTCATGGCTCTGCTGCTTCTTGCCATTGTCTCCAAAGTACTTCCTCTTTTAAAAGATTACAGTAAACTAATCAAGACCCACCTGGAATGGATGGAGTCACATCTTCCTCTAATGACAAGTTAATACCCACAATTCTTTGAGTCACATCTCCGTGGAGATAACCTAATCAAGTTTCCAACATACAATATTGAATAGGGATAAAAGAAACAGTTGTGCCCACAAGATTGGATCAGGATTAAAGCATGGCTTCTAAGGGCACATAATCCTTTCAGACCAGGACAGTTTCTATTGTTTTTTTTTTCAACACTTCTTTTGTGCCTTTCATTCCTATAAATTCTGTGATTTGTTTTTTCAAACTTTTGAGTTCTTCCTTTTGTTCACCCATGTCTTCTTTATATCCTCCTCCAACCTACTGATTTGATTTTTGATGAGATTTTCCACGTTTGTTCGAACATCCTGAATTAATTGTTTCAACTCCTCTATCTCATTTGAAGTTTTGGTTTATTCTCTTGACTGGGCCATATCTTACATTTTCCTAGTATGACTCATTATTTTTGCTGACATCTAGATATTTGATTTCCTTAATTATTTTATTCTGGAGGCTGTTTTCACACTTTTACCTAGAATTTTCCTGTTGGATGGCTTTGTTCTCTATCTGTTCTTTGACATGCCGTTCAACTTATTCTATACCTCTAGCATAAGTTCCATTTAACTGATCATAATTTTTTAGTTCTTGTTTTTCTCTTTCTTGCTCTGCCTATATGGAGACTTTTATTTCCAGGAGTGTCTCCTCAGATACTGTAGACCCCAGTCAAGTTTTCTTTGACTAGACAGACCCACATTTCAGGAAGAAAGAGTAGCCAGCATCACTTTTCCCTGAGGGTGAGACCCAACAAGTTGACAGACTTTCCTATGAAGCCCCTAGACTCTGGATTTTTCCTATCCTGCTCAGCATGTGGAGCTTGTCTGCCCATACCTTCCCACCAGTGTAAAGTGATGTAGTGCCTCTAATTTCAGCAATCTCTCTCTTCTGGAGCTGTGGTTGAAACAGAGGTGAGGTTGTAGGATGGCTTTGATTACTTCAATTTTCCAGTCCCTGAAGTCTGAATTCCTTGAAGGAGGGATTCAAGTTGAGCTGGGCCCTACATTTCTCTTGGGAAAGATACACTGGGGAATTAACTCCTTCTACCTGACTAGTTACTTTGTCTCTCAGACAAGCTTAATTCCACACTTGTCTGGGGCAGTGCTGGAACCTGAGAGTGTTTCCAGTTCTATCAAATCAATTGTTAAGGAATAGGGAAAAAAGCAAAAAAAAACTTTTCAGAGGGTTTGTCAATCAAGAATTTAAGTTGGTTCTTAGCTCTAAATATCTCCAGGTTCTATATGCCCCTTTTCTTGGATTCCAGCACTTTTCCAGTATTTTGTGCTGTCTGACTCAAAGCCTCTTTATTTATTTATTTATTTAGTTAGTTAGTTAGTTAGTTAGTCATTTGTCCATCAGTCCTGGCCCCTCTCTGTTGTGGCAAAAACTAGTACCTTTAGTGCTTATTCCAGTAGTCACAAGTTTTAAATTAATTCTGCAATCAGAGCTCGGTTGAGTTAATCCCTTCTCACTAGAAAAGTCTGTTTCCTTTCCCTTTGGGGAACCAGCCTGCCATTTCCATGGGGGAGAAGCACTGGCCTCCCTGGCTTGGGGGACTTACAGTTCTGTGTGGGGTCTCAGCTGTTCCACCTGGTCCAGATTGGTGTATTCTGTGTGTCCAATCACTGATGTTCCCCCAGAGGTTGTTCTGTACCATTCCTTGCTATTTGCTAGCTGCTCTGGAGGAGAAACTAAATTCCATACCTCACTAAGCTACCATCTTACCCTACCTCTCCCCCAGTTGATTCTTTAAGTCCATTTACCATCTTCTGAATTATGTGTAGGCTTTTTACATCACCCTTAAAAGCTAATGCTTGAACAAGGCCAGTCAACTGGTGTCTTAGAAGGTAAGTGCTCCAGATTCAAGGCTGTTGTTAGAACCTCTTTCCAATAATCATGTTTAATTTGTGTTGAGATGAGGACAGTGTTAGAGTGTTATTTAGCATGAAGCCCTGGAAGTGGCTCTCAGTGACAGATTTCACTTGCATTGTTTGTGCAAAATCATCCTTCGATAATAATAATTTTATAAGATTGCCATAAATTCCACTGTGAAATATAATATTTTGACTTTCTGCTTTCAGGAAAATAACATATGCATTTTCACTTCTCTTCCATGCACAGGCATTCAATAGTTCTTTCTGGAAATTAGTTTCTACAGGTGAGGTTGATGAAGAATTCAGGGAATTTTCATCCTCATGCCACAACTCAGGTATATCACATTGAAGTTCCTGATTATGGTTTTTAGGATTTCTGCCAATAACCGTAATGTCTTATCATGAGGAATAATATTTTCTTCTTGCATTTTGTTCCAGACAGCATTAGCTCTTTGCCACTTACCATTTATTTTATATAGTTTTAGCAGATTCTAGTATATCTGATCTCTATCACATTCATACAGCTTCTGTGTCAGCTCCACTAATTTTTCTAGAGTTTCAACCTGGTTATTCTATGTTGCTTTGATTACTGTAGCTTTATAATGTTTTGAATCATATTAGTGTTAGTCATCCAACTTTACTGTTTATAAAGGTCATATATATATAAATGTTATAAAGGTTATTATAGGTCATTTGAATTTCCACATGCATTTTAGAATCAGCTCACGAATTTCTATGAGAAGCCTCCTTCTGTTATTGGAATTGTGTTGAACATATAGATCCTTTTAAAAATATTGAGATTTCAGATCCTAAAGAGCATATCTGTCTTCATTTATTTAGGTCTTCTTTAATTTTTTCCAGCAATATTTTGTAATTATCAGACTCTTTCACATCTTTTGACAGATAATCTCTAAGTATGTTATATTTTTTATGCCATTGTAAAGGTATTACTTTCTTTTCCTCATTAAACTTTTTTTTAATGGGTCTCAAAATTCTGTGACAGATTTTTGGTTGTTATTTCCATTTTTAAAGTACTGATTTTACACCAGAATGGCCATTATCAACAAAACAGAAAATGACAAGTGCTGGAGAGGATGCGGAGAAAGAGGCACACTTATCCACTGTTGGTGGAATGTCAAATGGTGCAACCACTGTGGAAGGCAGTTTGGCGGTTCCTCAAAAAGCTGAATATAGAATTGCCATACGACCCAGCAATACCATTGCTGGGTATCTACTCAAAGGACTTAAGGGCAAAGACACAAACGGACATTTGCACACCAATGTTTATAGCAGCGTTATTTACAATTGCAAAGAGATGGAAATAGCCAAAATGTCCATCAGCAGAAGAGTGGCTAAACAAACTGTGGTATATACATACGATGGAATATTATGCAGCTTTAAGACAGGATAAACTTATGAAGCATGTAATAACATGGATCGACCTAGAGAACATTATGCTGAGTGAGTCTAGCCAAAAACTAAAGGACAAATACTGTATGGTCCCACTGATGTGAACCGACATTCGAGAATAAACTTGGAATATGTCATTGGTAACAGAGACCAACAGGACTTAGAAACAGGGTAAGATAATGGGTAATTGGAGCTGAAGGGATACAGACTGTGCAACAGGACTAGGTACAAAAACTCAAAAATGGACAGCACAATAATACCTAATTGTAAAGTAATCATGTTAAAACACTGAATGAAGATGCATCTGAGCTATAGGGTTTTTTTTGTTTGTCTGTTTGTTTGTTTGTGTCTTTTTTTTTACTATTATTATTTTTATTTTTTTCTCTATATTAACATTCTATATCTTTTTCTGTTGTTTTGCTAGTTCTTTTCCTAAATTGATGCAAATGTACTAAGAAATGATGATCATGCATCTATGTGATGATGTTAAGAGTTACTGATTGCATATGTAGAATGGAATGATTTCTAAATGCTGTGTTAATTTATTTTTTTCTTTAATTAATAAAAAAAGTACTGATTTTAAAAATTAATAACTTAGAATCTCTGGGAAGATGGCAGAATAGGATAGATCGAATTCAACCCTGCTCCAAGGAACAGCTAGAGAAGGGGTGGAAGGGCTACTGAGATGGCGATTCCATTGTGTAAGTGATTTGGAAGTCTTCTGCACCACATAGAAATGCCCTGGTTGCAAAAGCTAAGGAACTGAGAAGCAGAGAACCGAGACTGTTTGGCTGGTGCAAACAGCCTAACATGGAAGCCTGGAGCTCTCAGGAGTGCACAGACAGGGAGAGAGGGACTGAAAATAAGCCAAACCACTTTCCTTGAACATGGTTACCTCACCAGCACAGTCCCACAACCTGCAACTCAACCCATACCCCCCACACCTGAACCTCATCACCCCCCACTGCCTGCACTTCAAGAGCAGTGCATACCCCACACCTCAATCCCAAGGGTGCACATGCCAGCCCCAGCCCAGCCCACCTCTCCTGCAAAAGTGCAGTCTTGACCCACCCCTCCTAAACCCTACTTCCCCGTCCCTGCCCCATGCAGCCAGCCGACAGCTTACCTCCATACCCAGGGCACACCTCCACCCACCCATACAGTCGCGCAACCTCTGCCCCCAGCTCTCTGCACATGTACATCAGTTTATGGCCCACATAGATCTGCACATGTGCGCAGGCCCCTAACCATGCCCACCAGCTGTGCATCTAGGCTGTATCCATCCCCCAACCCTGTAGGCACAATGCTGACCTGCTGCTCTGAGCTCTGCGCATGCGCACAAAGGACCCTGAGCCCTAGACCAGCACACAGCAGGATCCTATCCCCCATACCCGTGCACCCACACAGCCACATCCTCTCCACCACTGGGCACCCATGCTCGCACCAGCGTAGCATCCCCAACCTGCACCTGTACCTGCTCTGCAACACATCACCGCACTGTTGTACCCCGCCCCATGCCCTGCATCCTGCTCCACAACCATCCTGCAAATACAAGACTTTTAACTACTGAAGAAAATCAACTTCCAAATACTACTGGTCAATGAGAGGGAAGGATAAGGGATAAGGGTTATGATATGTATGAGTTTTTTCCTTTTTCTTTTTTCTTTTTTTATTTTTATCTCTTTTTCTGGGGTGATGCAAATGTTCTAAGAAATGATCATGGTGATGAATATACAACTATGAGGTGATATTGTGAGCCATTGATTATACACCAAGTATGGAATGTTCCTATGTCAAGAATGTTCATATTTGTATGGTGTTTTGTTTTGTCAATAAAAATATTTTTAAAATAACATTGTTTTGACACAAATAAAAACAATAGCATAGATGTTGCAATAGAAAACATTGAAAGTATGCTTACTTCAGGGATTCAAACCGTGAGTCACTGGTTATTTGTCTTTGCATACTTATTCAGAAAAGTAATGGATGAGCAGCTGGCACTGGCACTTGAAAAGATAAGTAACATGGCAGAGAGATCGGCCAATCATTTTACAGTTTACAAACATGTTACTGATCTTATCCTTCAGCTTGTAGATTCAGGCAAGTTGGATGATGCCTGAGTGCTCCTACAGTAATGCAGTGCAATCATTGAACCAATCCCAATTTTGTTGGTGTTCTGCTATAAGAGTTCTTGGAACCAGGACAGGCATCACCATGAAATGCTGGAGAGTCTGTCTCTGTCACTGAACACCCTGAAAGCTTTGAATTTTATGTGAAGCAATTAAAGAAATTAAAGGAAAGACCCTTGTGAAATGAACAGGACTTTGTTTTGTATATATTTGTGATTCTGGTTCTAAAATTTTATATTTTAAAAAAGTATTTGAGGGCGGTGCAATGGTGGCTCAATGGCAGAATTTTCATCTGCCATGCTAAAGACCCAGGTTCAAATCCCAGAGACTGCCCATGCCAAAAAAAAAGTATTCAAGAGAGAAAAATTGAAGAAAAAAAAAACGTGAAATTTTTGTAAAGATATATATCAATGGAACAAAATGCAGAGTCCATAAATGCCCATATATAGAGACTAATAACTTTTGACAAAGGTACAAGGAAAATTTATTGAGTAAAGATAGCTTTTTCAAGGAATTATGCTGGAACATTTAGATATTTATATACAAAAAAAATGAAATTCATTCCATATACATTCAAAACACAATAGTTTATTCAAAATGAATCGTAGATTTAAATCTATGAATAAAGCTTAAAACTATAAAACTTCTGAAAGAAAACATAGGCTAGGTGAAAGCACTTGTCAGCTTCCCCAGGTTAAGCAAAGATTTCTTAGATTTGACACGAAAACACGAGCCATGAAAGAGCAAATTGATATGTTGGACTTCACCAAAATTAAAACCTTCTGCTCTTTGAAAAAAACTATCATGAAGATGAAAAGACAACCCTAAAACCTGGAGAAACACTTGCAAAGCATAATCTGATAAAAGACTTTCAGAATATATCAAAAATTCTCAAATTCCAGTAAATAGACCAAGGATTTGAACAGAAGCTTTATAAAAGGGGATATATGTATAGCAAATGATCACATGAAAAGATGCGCAGCATCCTTAGCCATTAATGAAATACAAATTAGAATAACAATGAGAAGCCTCTACACATCTGTTAGGATGTCTAAAATGAAAAAGCCTGAAGATACCAAGTGTTGGTGAGGATATGGAGCATATGGAACACTCACACACTACTGGTGGAAACAAAAACATTGTACAACCACTTTGGAAAACAGTTTAGTAGTTCCTTAAAAAGTTACATGATCCAGCCATCCAATACCTATGTAATTGTCCAAAGGAAATTAAAGCATGTTGATAGAAAGATTTATTCATGAATGTTCATAACAGCTGTGATGGTTAGGTTCTTGTGACAACTTGGCCAAGTGATAAGAAACATTAGTTCTGTTTCTCTAGAGAACCCTGACTATTACAGCTTGGTACCAGGGGTGGTTCTTGAGAAACAGAATATTAAAAATGTTTTTCTACTCTGATTAAATTTACAGGCACTAATGATTCTGTTTCCAGTAATTAAGATGTACAGACAGTCCGTAGGGCAAGTTGGCAAGACGGATACTCAAAATTTCACTGTTGGAGTCTGCTAATTGTATGCTTATATGAGGCAAGGCTCTGGGTGAGAGGGTTTTTTGACGCCTTTACAGAGTTTTGTGGAATTAAGAGGTATAGTGATGTTGGCTGGTTGTAGTTAGATATGCTGGATAGAGTGATAAGGGAAAAGGATGAACTGAAAAACTTCAAATTTGCAACTTACTTAAGTGCTGTATGAATGATGTAAAGGTTTCCATTTTTGCCCTGAAAGAGAATCTTATTTCCTGTGGTCGAAGACTTGACATCTCTGAAAAACAGACACAGAGCCTCATTGTGTGAGTAGCAGATTTACAGTATAAACTAAAATTTCAACCTTGAAGGATGTCTGCTGCTAAAGGAAGGATTGGAAAAGAATGAGATACTGAAATGTGGGGTGGTAATATATGACTTCAAAATGATGGCAATAGGAAGATGGGATCATTGGAATCTATTGAGACTTTGCTAGATAGACCTGTAATGAACTGCCTTCAGGAAAGAGCCTCGCGACGTCCAGCCTGCCTTGAGGAAACAGTTTCCTGGCCCCCAGTCTTCCCAGAGGAGTCTGCCATCCAACCTCCACTTAACAAGATTAACCCTTCAGTATCTGCCAACCCAGTAACCACCTTTCCTGGGGAAACAGCCCTCACTCCTCCATCTGGAGTGACTAATCCTGTTTCATCAGATGAAACTGTAATGGAATGCCATGAGGTAATTGGCTTGAAAGACACTTCAATTTCTCTTCATGACCTACCCCCACCATCCCTCTTTTCTTCAAAACCTATAACTGGACTAAAGTCCTAATAAGCCCCAAAGGTGAGGTACAAAGTGTGACCTATAAGAAGGTATGCTATACTCCAATATAACTGCATGAGTTTTCCAATCTGTATATACAGAAATCAGTAGAATATGCATGGGAATGGATATAAAGGTGTGGGATAATGGTGGGAGAGATATAAAGTTGGATCAAGCTGAATTTATTGATATAGGCTCACTAAGCAGAGATTCTGCATTCAATGTTGTAGCGCCATAGGGTTAGAAAGGGCATTAGCAGTTTGTTTGGATTGTTGGCTGAAACATGGATCAAAAAGTGGCCAAAATTACCTGAGGATTAAATGTCAGAACTGTCCTGGTATAATGTGGATGAGGGGATCCAGAGGTTTAGAGAGATTTTAATGTTAAAGTGGATTTATCATGGAAGATCTGCTCATACACCCTAGAAATGTC
Organism: Tamandua tetradactyla; assembly: GCF_023851605.1. NCBI lineage: Eukaryota > Metazoa > Chordata > Mammalia > Pilosa > Myrmecophagidae > Tamandua > Tamandua tetradactyla. Next base: position 209,508,356 of record NC_135327.1, on the reverse strand, counting down.
CAGAGGACACATCTTTTACCAGAACCTTGCAATATAAATTTATGAGGCTGGCTCTATCATCCTTGAAGAGCTCTGTAGTAACCCTTCTCTGTTGGTCGGATATCACTGTGGTAATTGCTGTCACTGAGCTGGAATCCTAAAACAGAATGGGAATGATTGGATCCCAAGCTGGCAGAAGCCATGTGGTGACAGTTAATCACCACAGAAATGGTGGATGTGGCCACCATAATGGACAGCAGTGTAAAAGCAGCAGTCAAAATAATATGACTCCCAGAGAGTTTTGGCATTGGTTAGTAGATCGTGGAGTATCTAGAAGTAAAATAACGGGTAGTCTACTAAACTCTTTTTTGAGCTGTATAAGCAGGATTCTACGTCAAGTGAACAGAAGTCTAACTTGAATTACAAAAACAGAAAGCTGGTGTCCCTTAATCAATTCCCAGACTTGAAACAGTTTACAGACCCAGAGACCCTTGATTGAGGGGAGGGCCAGAAGCTCTTGGGGAAGGACCCTTTAACACTGCCCAAAATTTACACTGTTAACCTTCCTCCCAGCCTTCCCCAAGGAGACCTATGGGCTTTTAACAGGGTGACTGTGCATTGGGGAAAAGGAAATGATCACATAGTTTTGGGATTATTAGACACTGACTCAGAAGTGACACTAATTCCAGGAGACCCAAAATGCCACTTTGGTCCATGTCAAAGTAGGGACTTATTGAGGTCAGGTGCTCCATGGACTTTTAGCTAAGGTCTGTCTCACAGTGGGTCCAGTGGGTCCCTGGACCTATTCTGTGGTCATTTCCCCACTTTCAGAATGCATAATTGGAATCAACATACTCAGTAACTGACAGAATCCCCACATTTGGTTCTCTGACTCATGGTTTGAGGACTTTATGGTAGGAAAGGCCAAGGGGAAGCTATTAGACCTGCCTCTACATAGCAAAATGGTAAATCAGAAGCACTACTGGATTCCTGGAGGGATTGCAGAAATAAGTGCCACTCTTAAGGGCTTGGAGGATAAAAGGGTGGTGATTCCCACAACATCTCCATTCAATTCTCATATTTGGTCTGTGCAGAAAGCATGGGTTTTGGAGGGTGACAGTGGATTATCATAAACTTAACCAAGTGGTGACTCCTACAGTAGCTAATGTTCCAGATGTGGCATCATTGCTTGAGAAAATCAATACATCACCTGGCACTGGTATGCAGCTATTTGTATGGAAAATGCTTTTTTCCCAATAACTGTCAGTAAGGACCACTAGGAACAGTTTGTATTCAACTGACGAAGCCAGCAGTATATCTTCATTGTCCTGACTCAAGGGTTATATCAACTCTCCAGCCCTATGTCACAACCTTGTCTCCAGGGACATTGATAGCTTCTCTCTCGCGCAAGGCATCACACTGGTCTGTTATACGGATGATGTCATGTTGACTGGACCCAGTGAGTAAGAAGTAGCAACTACTCTAGACTTATTGGTAAGACGTTTGCATGTCAGGAGATGGCAGATAAATCCAAGAAAAATACAGGGGTCATCCACCTCAGTGAAATTTCTAGGTGTCCAGTGTTGTGGGGCATGTCTTTATATCCCTTCTAAGGTGAAGGGTAAGCTGTTGCATCTGGTTCCTCCTATGACCAAAACAAAAGGCATAATGCCTGGTTGGTCTCTGAATTTTGGAGACAACATATTCCTCATTTGGCTGTGCCACTCCAGCCATTTACTGAGTGACCTGAAAAACCACTAGTTCTGAGTGGGGACCAGAACGAGAGGAGGCTCTGTGACATGTCCAGGCTGCTATGGAAGCTGCTCTGCCACTTGGGCCATATGATCAAGCAGATCCAATGGTGCTGGAAGTGTCAGTGCCAAATAGGGATGCTGTCTGGAGCCTTTAGCAGGCTCCTATAGGAGAATCACAATTCAGACCCTTAGGATTTTGGAGCAAAGCCTTAACATCCACTGCAGATAACTACTCTCCTTTTGAGAAACAACTTTTAGTCTGCTACTAGGCCTTAGTAGAGGCTGAATGCTTAACCATGGGCCACAAAGTTGCCATGAGACCTGAATTGCCTATCATGAGATGGGTGTTGTCTGACCCACCAAGCCTTAAAGTTGGGCATGCACAGCTGCATTCCATCATAAAATGGAAATGGTATATAAGAGATAGGACTCAAGCAGGTCCTGAAGGCACAAGTAAGTTACATGAGTAAGTGGCCCAAATGCCCATATTACCATATTACCTTCTCTTTCCCAGACCAGAGCTATGGCCTCTTGGGGAGTTCCTTATAGTCAATTGACTGAGGAAATGGAAACTTGGGCCTAGTTTACAGATGGTTCTGCATGATATGCAGGCAGCACCTGGAAGTGGACAGCTGAAGCACTACAAACCCTTCTAAGATGTCCTTAAAGGACAGTATTGAGGGAAAATCCTCCCAGTGGTGGAACTTCAAACAGTGCACCAGGTTGTTCATTTGCGTGGATGGAGAATTAGCCAGAGGTGCATTTGTATACTGACTCATGGCTGTTGCTAATTGTTTGGCTGGATGATCAGGGTCTTGGAAGGAGCATGATTCAAAAATTGGTGATGAAGAAGTCTGGGGAAGAGATATGTGGATCGACCTTTCTGAGTGGGCAAAGAATGTGAAGATATTTATGCCCCACATGAATACTCACCAGAGTGTGACTTCAGCAGAGGAAGGTTTCAATAAGTGGATAAGATGAGCTGCCCTGTGGATACAGGTCATCCTCTTTCCTCAGCCACTCCTGCCATTGCCCAATGGGCTTATGAACAAAGTGTGCATGATGATAGAGATGGAGGTTATGCATGGGTTCAGCAACATGGACTTCCACTCCCCAAGGACAACCTGGGTATGGCCACTGCTGAGCACACAATCTGCCAGCAGCTGAGATTCACACTCAGTCCTTGGTATGGCATCATTCCCTGAGGTGATCAGCCTACTTACTGGTGGCAGGTTGATTACATTGGACTACTTCCATCATAGAAGGGGCAGTGATTTTTTTCTAACTGAAATAGACACATACTCCAGATATGGGTTTGCCTTCCCTGCATGCAATGCTTCTGCAAAAACTACTATTCATTGACTTATGGAATGCCTTATCATGGTACTCCACACAGCATTGCTACTGATCAAGGAAGCCACTTCACAGCAAATGAAGTGCGGGAATGGCACATGCTCATGGAATTCTCTTGTCTTATCATGTTCCCCATCATCTAGAGGCAGCTGGGTTGATAGAATGGTAGATTAGCTTTTTGAAGACCCAATTATGATGCCAACTAGGTGGCAATACCTTGCAGGGCTGGGGTGATGTTCTCCAGGAGGCTGTGTATGCTCTGAATCAGCCTCCACTCCATGGTGCTGTTTCTCCCATAGCCAGAATTCACAGGTCCAGGAATCAAGGGATGGAAATAGGAGTGGCACCACTCACTATCAGCCCTAGTGATCCACTGGGAAAATTTTTGCTTCCTGTCGCTGAAACCTTAAGCTCCACAAGGAGGAGTGCGCTTAGTTCCACAAGGAGGAGTGCCCCTACCAGGAGACACAACAATGATTCCATTGAACTGAAAGTTAAGACTGCCACCTAGCCACTTTGGGTTTCTCATGCCACTGAATCAGTAGGCATGATAGGGTATTACTCTTTTGTCTGGAGTGATTGATCCTTACCATCCTGTGGAAATAGGACTGCAAATACACAATGGAGGTAAAGAGTTTTCCTGGTATACAGGAGATCCCCTAGTGGATCTCTTTGTACTACCATGCCCTGTGATTAAAGTCAATGGAAAACTGCAACAACTCAATCCAGGCAGGGCTACAATGGCCCAAAAACTTCAGGAATGAAGATTTGTGTCACTGCACCTGGCAAAGAACCATGGCCAGCTGAAGTGCTTGCTAAGGATAAAGGGAACATGGAATTGGCAGTAGAAGGTAGTGATAAATAGGAATTACAACCTCATGACCAGTTACAGAAATGAGGACTGTGATTGTATGAATGTTGCCTCCCTGTTTTGTTATGAGTATGTTTGCATTTGTAAATAAGCAAATATCTTGTTTTCCTCTTATCATATGACATGTTGTATTGTTCATGTTATAGTATTTAAGTCATAGGATATGAAGTTTAATAATGAATGTTACCTAAGGGCTTGCACCCTATAGTGGAGAGATGTAATGCATTTCCAGTTGTATGCAGGACCGTTGGGTATTGTTAGGTGAAATATATGTCTGTTATTGTGTTCTATTTGGAAATTAAGTATATCTCAAAGTATGTGTATAGCTGCCAAGTTGAAAAGACGTGGACTGTGATGGTTAGGTTCTTGGTCAAGTGATGATGCCCAGTTGTCTGGTCAGGAAAGCACTGGCCTGAACATTGCTGCAAGGATATTTTGTGGCTGGTTGCTAAAGTGGAAGGCTGGTATATTAAATCATCAGTCAATTGACTGCATCTGTGGCTGATTGTATCTTTGCTCAACTGTTTGTCCCCCACAACAAGATAATCCAGTCAGGTGAAGACTTTTAAGGAAGAAGAGAGACTTTTTCACTGCTTTTTCAACCAGCAAGCCTCTCTTGTATCCGGGCCCTTCATTGGAGCTGCCAGCTTCACAGCCCACCCTATGGATTTTGGACTCTTCCATTCCTACAGTTGTGTGAGACACCTTTATAAATCTCATATTTATCTCTTGTTGGTTTTGTTTCAGTAGAGAACCTTGACTAATATAACAGCTTGACTTGTAATGAGCAAACTGGAAGCAATTTAAATGTCCATTAAACAATAAATGGACAAACAAATGTGGTATATTCATAAAATGAAGTTATTATTCAGCAATAAAAAGGAATGAACTATTGATACATACAATAACATGAATGAATCTCAAAATAATTATTCACAGTAAAGGAGGCCAGACAAAAATGAGTATGGATTATCTAATTGCATTTATATAAAATTCAAATTAATCTTTACTGACAGAAAGCAGATCTGTAGTTACCTGGGGATGGGAGGGTGAGGAGGAGTGGTAGGGAAGAAATACAAAGGACATGAGTAAACTATTGAGGGTGATTGATATGAACATTATCTTAATTGTGGTGATGATTCCATGCATATACATGTTAAAACTTACCACATTTTACACTTTAAATAAGTTTAGTATAGCATGTGCCAATTATAACATAATAAAGCTGTTTTTAAAAGGACAAAAAAAGTTTAAGTTGGCATCACTTAACATTAGGAAGGGATTAGAGAATATACATGATTAAATCTATCACTGAAAAAGAAAAAATTTTTACATAGTTGAACATTTTTATATTAACCATTGAGAATCATATCAGAAGGTTGAAGACATTTGCAATGAATATGCAAGATTTGATTGTAGAATATGAATATATTTTACCAAATAGACCAAAACTTATCTACTTATGAAAAAAAATGCTGTTTTACTCAAAGCACAGACTGTGAGGATAAATATTCATATTCCAATATGTAGCTATTGCTCAACACAATTTTTGGACCATCTTCTCTGGATTTGAAATTATCTTCAGTCCCAGGTTATGAGCAACAAGAGAAAACCACTTTCATTGTTTTATGATCACACCTGGAAAATGAAATCCTTATTACATTTCCCCCTTTAAAGCAAGAATTTCTAAAATGTATTTGAAAACAGCCCAATTTTGACACAGTATAACATATTGCCTTTTTACAATCTCCTTAGTGACCATTTTCTCAAGAACATTATCTTGGAACAGAATTGACTTTGTGTTTCCTCCTACCAAATGTACATATTGGTTGAAAATCAGAAAGTTTAGAGAAATAAAACTAAATGCTTAGTAAATGAAAAAAGAACTAATGTCTGAAGTAAATAAAATATGGTTATGCAATGATAAGCTTGATACTGATGTTGTCAGAAAATATTACTATAAAATACCTCATTTTATCAGCATTTTTTTATTTGTCTTTGAAATAGCATGCGCTTTTTTTATTGGTCTTTTATTTATATACTATTTAATACATATGGATTATAGGGAAACATAATTATGTTACAAAGTATGGAAATGGAAACACAAATACTTGTACACCCAGTATCCAAATTAAGAACCATTGCCAATTCTGAACTCTCCCCTGATCCCATCCACTCCCTCTCCAGAACCCCACCCTTCCATTCTTGGTCCAAAGAATAACTAGGCTGAATTGTTTTTCACTCCCATGTCCCAACTCAAAATCTGACCACAGATATACACCTATGATTTGGTTTTGCTAGCTTTGTGCTTTATAAAAATAATTTCATACTCTGTAGTTTTCAGTGGCATATTGTTTCATTCTACCTTATGTTCCTAAGATTCAACAATTGTACATAGCTGTGTGTTGTTCACTGATTTTTAACTATGTAATATTTCATTATGAAGAGATACCACAATTTATTTCACCATTCCCCTGTTGATGTGTATTTGGGTTGTTTCTAGTTTGGTGCTATGACTGCACATTTCTTAGTTCACATGTGGAAAAGTTTCTTTAGGACAGTGGTTTTCAAAGTGAGCAGGAGAATCACATATAGGAGCTTATTTAAAGTGCAGATTCCCTATGGATAAAAAATAGGGGGGACAAAGGTTAAAATAATTGGGGTAGATGGAAATACTAGTGGTCAATGAGAGGGAGGGGTAAGGGGTATGGTATGTATGAATTTCTTTTCTTTCTGGAGTGATACAAATGTTCAAAAAAATGAACATGGAGATGAATACACAATTATGTGATGATATCGTGAGCCACTGATTGAACACCATATATGGAATGTTTGTATGTTAAGGATGTTAGTATGTTTGCATGAGCTTTATCAATAAAACCTTTTTTTTTTAATGCTGATTCCTGCACTCAATGCTCAGAGATTCTGAGCCAAGCTCTGGGCTTGGACCCAGGAATCTTCATATTAACAGACACTCAGCATGATTCCAATACAGGTGTTCCAGAGATTACACTTCGATAGAAACTTGTAAATTATACTTCTAGTAATTGCTGGAGCATGGGGGTATGCACACAGATTGGCAAGATAATGTTAAAAAGTTTCCCAAGTCCTAATTGGTCCTGTATGACACGGTGCCCTTTTGTCACTCTGAACTCATCTTGGGCCATTCATCCCTTGCACTGCTCTGCAATCATGCTGTTGTTTCAGTGGCTAAAACGTGCCGAGCTTTCCCATGTCAAGGTTTTGCTAGACATTCTCCCTTGCCTGGAATTGTTCTCCTCCCTCCTCGTTTCCCCCTTTCCATGACATCTTAATCAACCTTTAGGTTTCAGTTTAAATTCCACCTCCTTAGAGAAGTTTCTTTGATCTAAAGCAGTTCCTCATAATTCTCTATCTCAACACACAAACCATAAATTGGCCACTAAGAAATTGTGATGTTTGTCTATCAGAGCTCTTACAGCAACAAAGATATTTAGTCTGTTTCTTTCGACAAAAAAAAAACCTGCTTAATAAAAGCTATTTTAATAAAATTTATTTTAAATGATGTATTTTTAAAAATTCCTAAACATTGAGAATCTCTGTTGTGTATATATTACATAGTCCATGTGGTTGTTAAAGAACCACAATGCTTCACTTGGGTAAGAATATAATGATGCACAAATAGTCACTGTCAATCATGATATGCATTCTCCCACAGAAAATGGTGCCTATCACTAACTTTTGTTTTTATTTTCAAACAAGCATAACTGTAAAAGGAAGAGTACAAGTGTTTTTTATTTGAGAAATTTTACCAAAAACATGTTTTATACCTACTTGCTTGTCAACCTCTACAGAATTGTTTTGGGGGAAGAGGGAAGAGGGGATAAAGAAATATAATTATGTGTCATTTAATTTTGGTGTGATAGATGGATAGGAAACATAGCACAATTGATTTTAGTCCAAATTAAAATTCTTCAAATGGGCAATAATTAATCTGTCCAATTTCTATGTCATTGTGATGTATATGCAGTCATTTACAATCTTTCACCAAAGCAAAACGTAAAGAAAAAAAAAGTAAAAATAAGAGAACAGACTTCCAATAACATAAAAGTTTTTTATAATAGTAATTATGGAATATGGATGTTTTAATGAATTTCATATTGCAATGAAAACACTGAACACTTAAAAACAATTACATCAATACAATAAAAACGACTGATTCCACATAACACTTATAAATGCATACTCTTTCTCCCAAAGAAACTTGTTTTTCAGATTTAAGCAACGAATGATTTACATAGGATTCTTCAGATTCCAAAATATGTACAGAACTTTTGACTCTACAGAAACCTGATGTGCAGTGGTTGAGAAAATGAATGTTGCTTTGTCCAACAATGTATCTCATGAAATTCTATACCAATAAACATTTTTCTATTATACACAATTTCCTTCCATTAATAAATGAAATTCTGGACCTGTCAGCAAACAACAAAACCATTCCCATTTGAAAACATTATTTCAAATACCACATGTGGCTGGTAACATGACTTGAGCCACACACACACACAAATCACTATCTCCAATCTCCTTTATGACTTGCTGAAAATAACATTTATGGCCACAAGGAGCAAATGAATAAAATCAAGTTAAAAGTTGACATAGTAGTTAACAGAGTAAATATTATCCTGATTCTGAGAACTCTGCTCTAGCACCATTAGGGTTTTTCAGCCTCAGTGGAAATGAGTAGAGACTCATTTCTGGTGTCAAGTTGGTTACCCTTGTTGCGACAAAAAGGTGAAGCTATTGGCAGTGAAGGGTACTAGTCTGCAGAGAATGAAATGGCCATCAGGTATGCTTATTTTTACAAGTGTCAACATTTTTAATTTGGAAAATTTAATTTTTATGTGATATTTGTATACATTCTGCAATATTCCTATAATGACTCTAAGATACCTAGCCTTTCAAATTAAAATGAAACAACCTAAAAACATGGTTTCTGCAGTTTATAATCCAGAAGTCATTTAATGCTCTTGTCTTCAGATATATGGGAATGAAAGGAGATATGGCAATATTTCATTATAAGATTAAATTAGGCCATAGCAAATATCTTGAGAATAGTAAAGTACTCCATCATCAAGCAAAATATACCTAGGATGGCAGTCGCTGAAACTTGAAATTCTAATCCACCATAGTGGCAAGTCTGACTTCAGGTCTCAAAAACAATGTGGTTACATGAATATAAAATGACAGACTTTAAAAATACAACAAATTTTTGAGCTCTAAAAACAAAATTCACTACAACATTTGTTTGTCCCTCTGTTAGCGACCTCAACTATGTATTATGTTATTATTGGCATTCTTGGGTTCCTTCTTCCCTCCCAGCCATTGTACATTATTTCAGAATTATTCAGAATGATTGAGATCTGAAGTTCATATGATCAGCTACTACACGACCTAATAAAATATGTCAATAAATGAGGCAGTTTTTCACTCTTGATAAATTCCACTGAAGGGAAAGCCTGTAAGTTCTATTTTTAATACTACACCTTACCAAATGGCTACTTACCAATGACCAGCTCCTGTAACCTCCTGTCACAGGAGGGAGAAAGCACAGTAAATTGGGGGGGCAGTAAGGGGGGAGGGTTTCCCATGACAGTTTTAAATATACCCCCTCTTGTGTTCCTCCAAGTTAACAGTCTCCAAATGGACATATTTAAAACTGTTTCCCATGACAGTTTTAAATATACCCCCTCTTGTGTTCCTCCAAGTTAACAGTCTCCAAATGGACATATTTAAAAATGAGGGACAGTACACTGAGATGTCTATCAAAACTATAAATCAGCAAGAAACATTAATTTACAAATATAAAATGAAAAACAATTTCTTAGAAGGCAAGAATACAGGCTCACTCACACAGTAGAACTGGCACTGAGAGGTATCCCAGCTACTAAAGACAAGAACATCTTGTTAGCTATGAATTATTTGTTGTGATTATCATACGTTGTTAGCTTAATCAATGAAACTTTTATCTTCAGGATACATTTGGTTCGATTCTTTCTTGCCTTCTAAGTTTCAGTATTCCAGCTATAAATCAAAAGTGCTTTAACTAGGCAACAGTGAGACTCCAAAGTTTTCCAAATACATTTATTTTTGAGGTAGTACTCTTTATTTGCATTGTTGGCTCTCAAATACCCCCAAGGAAGTGAACCCATTTAGAAATATGCAAACTAAAGGTGTAAAAAATAAATAAGATTTTGTTTTCAGGTAGCAGGTCCTTCTAACAAAGGTCAAGTCACATTCAATGGATAAGTCATTTGAAACTTCTATAAAACTGTTTATAACCATAGCTATAAACTAAAGTGCTTTAAATTTTGCTTCAATATATTTCAGTGATTAGAATCAGTATACCTTAGAATTTGCTAGGATGAGACCTCAGGATATTGAAATGATTTTCTATAAAAAGACCTGAAAACTTTTTCTTCTCAAAAGAAACTCTCTGAATGTTGCAAACAACATTCTACACATTTTTTTAACTTTTAAAATCCAGGTTACTTTTACAGAACTGTAATAGAAATAAGAATTGAAGGTGAATTACACTATAGCACATGCTTAAATTTCATCCAGCAGTAAACATAAATTCTCTGATCATTACTGCCATTCATTATCCAACTCAAATCCAACTCTGCAATCTTTTTAATACAAGGTAGATATGTATAATTATTCCAGAAAATGCCACAGACTACTAGATTTCTCACAAGTACAAAGGTTTCACATTTAATTCACAGAAATGTAATGCCCTATTGTTTATCTGTCAAATGCTGAATGACTCATGAGCATTTATGTGCTACATGGGAAGTGAACTTCATTTCTACTGACCAGAGAATGTCAATATACAAAAGGTCATACACAGGACAAAAAAAAACAAACAACAACAAAAAAACAGATCACATATTTTCTGTACATTTCATGCAATCTGGGTACAATGTGAAAAGAACACTAAAATAAAATCCTCTTTTTCAGGGTCAAATTCTCTCAAAAATGACAGATTAATATGCAGAAGTCTGCACCAGTTAAAGGTCCATGGCGAACAATGAAACAAAGGAATATCAGCTATCTTATTTTTCTTGTAACAGTGCAGGGATGTTGATATTCCAACCAATGGCTTGCCTATCAAACCCACAGGTAAATAGATTGCATATAGGGTGGTCTTCACTCCAAGCTGAGCAGCATACCATTCTTCGATGACCCTATTAACAGTCAAACAAACCAGAATTAGTGTATTATTCTTAAAATATAAAATTTGAAAACCTCAACCAAATTAAGAACTTATACAACCCAAAGCTATTAAAGCAAAAGAAAAAAATTAATAAGCAGGATTAGCCCAAGTGAGTCAAAAATCATAATAGCAATGGGGCTTTAAGAAATATACTGATGGAGGAGAAGATGGCGGCTTAGTAAGACGCGCGGATCTTAGTTTCTTCTCCAGGACAGCTACTAGGGGAGTAGAAACGATACAGAAAGCGCCCAAAGCCACAACAGAGATAAAAAAGACAGCGTACCCCATCCTGGAACGGCTGGCTGGCTGAGAGAAGCCGCTCGGGTGAGATCGCCAAGGCGCGCGGGCTTCACCGGGCGGGGCGGCAAGCGGCCGGAGTCACTCCCTTCCCCCTTCCCGGGCCGGCTGGGAGAATTGGAGAGGCAGTCCCCTGAAACCGCGGAGGCTGGCGCCCACACCACGCGCGGCCCCCCGGACCAACTGAGAGAATTGGATCGGAAATCCCCAGGCCGCGGAGAACGGTGACGGGTGGGGGAGGCCCCTTCCAAACCCGTGACTCCCCGGGAACGTGCACTCTCCCGGGCGGGCCGCTGCTGCTGGCGCCCTCCCGCCATGCTTGTCGCCCCAGGCCGACTAGGAAAATCAGACGGGCGCTTTCCCAGGCTGCGGCGGCCAGCAACCCTCCCCGCATTCGGACCCCGGGCCAGCTCGAACCCTTCCAAGCCGCTTCGGCTAGCGAACCTCCCGGACAGCGAGAGTTTTCCAAAGTTAAAGGTCCCACAGCACCTTTTACTGGTGGGACCCGCAGACAAACGTGTGCCACAAGCGCCACCTACTGGGCAGGATAAGAAAAACAGAACCCAGAGATTTCACAGAAAAATCTTCCAAACTTTTGGATCCAATACCCAGGGAAATCTGTCTAAATGCGCAGACGCTAACAGAAGATAACGGATCACGCTCAAATAATTGAAAATATGGCCCAGTCAAAGGAACAAACCAATAGTTCAAATGAGATACAGGAGCTGAGACAACTAATGCTGAATATACGAACAGAAATGGAAAACCTCTTCAAAAACGAAATCGATAAATTGAGGGAGGACATGAAGAAGACATGGGCTGAACATAAAGAAGAAATAGAAAAACTGAAAAAACAAATCACAGAACTTATGGAAGTGAAGGACAAAGTAGAAAAGATAGAAAAAACAATGGATACCTACAATGATAGATTCAAAGAGACAGAAGATAGAATTAGTGATTTGGAGGATGGAACATCTGAATTCCAAAAACAAACAGAAACTATCGGGAAGAGAATGGAAAAATTTGAACAGGGTATCAGGGAACTCAAGGACAATATGAACCGCACAAATATACGTGTTGTGGGTGTCCCAGAAGGAGAAGAGAAGGGAAAAGGAGGAGAAAAACTAATGGAAGAAATTTTCACTGAAAACTTCCCAACTCTTATGAAAGACCTAAAATTACAGATCCAAGAAGTGCAGTGCACCCCAAAGAGATTAGACCCAAATAGGCGTTCTCCAAGACACTTACTAGTTAGAATGTCAGAGGTCAAAGAGAAAGAGAGGATCTTGAAAGCAGCAAGAGAAAAACAATCCATCACATACAAGGGAAACCCAATAAGACTATGTGTAGATTTCTCAGCAGAAACCATGGAGGCTAGAAGACAGTGGGATGATATATTTAAATTACTAAAAGAGAAAAACTGCCAACCAAGACTCCTATATCCAGCAAAATTGTCCTTCAAAAATGAGGGAGAAATTAAAACATTCTCAGACAAAAAGTCACTGAGAGAATTTGTGACCAAGAGACCAGCTCTGCAAGAAATACTAAAGGGAGCACTAGAGTCAGAACCGAAAAGACAGAAGAGAGAGATATGGAGAAGAGTGTAGAAAGAAGGAAAGTCAGATATGATATATATAATACAAAGGGCAAAATGGCAGAGGAAAATATTATCCAAACAATAATAACACCAAATGTTAATGGACTGAATTCCCCAATCAAAAGACATAGAATGGCAGAATGGATTAAAAAACAGGATCCTTCTATATGCTGTCTACAGGAAACACATCTTAGACCCAAAGATAAACATAGGTTGAAAGTGAAAGGTTGGGAAAAGATATTTCATGCAAATAACAACCAGAAAATAGCAGGAGTGGTTATGCTAATATCCAACAAGTTAGACTTCAAATGTAAAACAGTTAAAAGAGACAAAGAAGGACACTATATACTAATAAAAGGAACAATTAAACAAGAAGACATAACAATCATAAATATTTACGCACCGAACCAGAATGCCCCAAAATACATGAGGAATACACTGCAAACACTGAAAAAGGAAATAGACACAAATACCATAATAGTTGGAGACTTTAATTACCCACTCTCATCAATGGACAGAACATCTAGACAGAGGATCAATAAAGAAATAGAGAATCTGAATATTACTATAAAGGAGCTAGACTTAACAGACATTTATAGGACATTACATCCCACAACAGCAGGATAAACCTTTTTCTCAAGTGCTCATGGATCATTCTCAAAGATAGACCATATGCTGGGTCACAAAGCAAGTTTTAACAAATTTAAAAAGATTGAAATCATACACAACACTTTCTCGGATCATAAAGGAATGAAGTTGGAAATCAATAATAGGCGGAATGCCAAAAAATTCACAAATACGTGGAGGCTCAACAACACACTCTTAAACAACGAGTGGGTCAAAGAAGAAATTGCAAGAGAAATTAGTAAATACCTCGAGGCAAATGAAAATGAAAACACAACATATCAAAACTTATGGGATGCAGCAAAGGCAGTGCTAAGAGGGAAATTTATTGCCCTAAATGCCTATATCAGAAAAGAAGAAAAGGCAAAAATGCAGGAATTAACTGTTCACTTGGAAGAACTGGAGAAAGAACAGCAAACTAATCCCAAAGCAAGCAAAAGGAAAGAAATAACAAAGATCAGAGCAGAAATAAATGAAATTGAAAACATGAAAACAATAGAGAAAATCAATAAGACCAGAAGTTGGTTCTATGAGAAAATCAATAAGATTGATGGGCCCTTATCAAGATTGACAAAAAGAAGAAGAGAGAGGATGCAAATAAATAAGATCAGAAATGGAAGAGGAGACATAACCACTGACCTCACAGAAATAAAGGAGGTAATAACAGGATACTATGAACAACTTTACGCTAATAAATACAACAATTTAGATGAAATGGATGGGTTCCTGGAAAGACATGAACAACCAACCTTGACTCAAGAAGACACAGATGACCTCAACAAACCAATCACAAGTAAAGAAATTGAATCTATCATTCAAAAGCTTCCTAAAAAGAAAAGTCCAGGACCAGATGGCTTCACATGTGAATTCTACCAAACATTCCAGAAAGAATTAGTACCAATTCTCCTCAAACTCTTCAAAAAAATCGAAGTGGAGGGAAAACTACCTAATTCATTCTATGAAGCCAACATCACCCTCATACCAAAACCAGGCAAAGATATTACAAAAAAAGAAAACTACAGACCAATCTCTCTAATGAATATAGATGCAAAAATCCTCAATAAAATTCTAGCAAATCGTATCCAACAACACATTAAAAGAATTATACATCATGACCAAGTGGGATTCATCCCGGGTATGCAAGGGTGGTTCAACATAAGAAAATCGGTTAATGTAATACACCATGTCAACAAATCAAAGCAGAAAAATCACATGATCATCTCAATTGATGCAGAGAAGGCATTCGACAAGATTCAACATCCTTTCCTGTTGAAAACACTTCAAAAGATAGGAATACAAGGGAACTTCCTTAAAATGATAGAGGGAATATATGAAAAACCCACAGCTAATATCATCATCAATGGGGAAAAATTGAAAACTTTCCCCCTAAGATCAGGAACAAGACAAGGATGTCCACTATCACCACTATTATTCAACATCGTGTTGGAGGTTCTAGCCAGAGCAATTAGACAAGAAAAAGAAATATAAGGCATCAAAATTGGAAAGGAAGAAGTAAAACTATCACTGTTTGCAGACGATATGATACTATACGTAGAAAACCCGGAAAAATCCACAACAAAACTACTAGAGCTAATAAATGAGTACAGCAAAGTAGCAGGATACAAGATCAACATTCAAAAATCTGTAGCATTTCTATACACTAGTAATGAACAAGCTGAGGGGGAAATCAAGAAACGAATCCCATTTACAATTGCAACTAAAAGAATAAAATACCTAGGAATAAATTTAACTAAAGAGACAAAAAACCTATATAAAGAAAACTACAAAAAACTGTTAAAAGAAATCACAGAAGACCTAAATAGATGGAAGGGCATACCATGTTCATGGATTGGAAGACTAAATATAGTTAAGATGTCAATCCTACCTAAATTGATTTACAGATTCAATGCAATACCAATCAAAATCCCTACAACTTATTTTTCAGAAATAGAAAAACCAATAAGCAAATTTATCTGGAAGGGCAGGGTGCCCCGAATTGCTAAAAACATCTTGAGGAAAAAAAACGAAGCTGGAGGTCTCAAGCTGCTGGACTTTAAGGCATATTATGAAGCCACAGTGGTCAAAACAGCATGGTATTGGCATAAAGATAGATATATCGACCAATGGAATCGAATAGAGTGCTCAGATATAGACCCTCTCATCTATGGACATTTGATCTTTGATAAGGCAGTCAAGCCAACTCACCTGGGACAGAACAGTCTCTTCAATAAATGGTGCCTAGAGAACTGGATATCCATATGCAAAAGAATGAAAGAAGACCCATCTCTCACACCCTATACAAAAGTTAACTCAAAATGGATCAAAGATCTAAACATTAGGTCTAAGACCATAAAACAGTTAGAGGAAAATGTTGGGAGATATCTTATGGATCTTACAACTGGAGGCGGTTTTATGGACCTTAAACCTAAAGCAAGAACACTGAAGAAGGAAATAAATAAATGGGAGCTCCTCAAAATTAAATACTTTTGTGCATCAAAGAACTTCATCAAGAAAGTAGAAAGACAGCCTACACAATGGGAGACAATATTTGGGAATGATATATCAGATAAAGGTCTAGTATCCAGAATTTATAAAGAGATTGTTCATCTCAACAACAAAAAGATAGCCAACCCAATTACAAAATGGGAAAAAGACTTGAACAGACACCTATCAGAAGAGGAAATACAAATGGCCAAAAGGCACATGAAGAGATGCTCAATGTCCCTGGCCATTAGAGAAATGCAAATCAAAACCACAATGAGATATCATCTCACACCCACCAGAATGGCCATTATCAACAAAACAGAAAATGACAAGTGCTGGAGAGGATGCGGAGAAAGAGGCACACTTATCCACTGTTGGTGGGAATGTCAAATGGTGCAACCACTGTGGAAGGCAGTTTGGCGGTTCCTCAAAAAGCTGAATATAGAATTGCCATACGACCCAGCAATGGTATTTCTCAAAGGACTTAAGGGCAAAGACACAAACGGACATTTGCACACCAATGTTTATAGCAGCGTTATTTACAATTGCAAAGAGATGGAAACAGCCGAAATCTCCATCAACAGAAGAGTGGCTAAACAAACTGTGGTATATACATACGATGGAATACTATGCAGCTTTAAGACAGGATAAACTTATGAAGCATGTAATAACATGGATCGACCTAGAGAACATTATGCTGAGTGAGTCTAGCCAAAAACTAAAGGACAAATACTGTATGGTCCCACTGATGTGAACAGACATTCGAGAATAAATTTGGAATATGTCATTGGTAACAGAGTCCAGCAGGAGGTAGAAACAGGGTAAGATAATGGGCAATTGGAGTTGAAGGGATACAGACTGTGCAACAGGACTAGATACAAAAACTCAAAAATGGACAACACAATAATACCTAATTGTAAAGTAATCTTGTTAAAACACTGAATGAAGCTGCATCTGAGCTATAGGTTTTTGTTTTGTTTTGTTTTGTTTTGACTTTACTATTATTACTTTTATTTTTGTCTCTATATTAACATTCTATATCGTTTTCGGTTATGTTGCTAGTTTTTCTAAACCGATGCAAATGTACTAAGAAATGATGATCATGCATCTATGTGATGATGTTAAGAATTACTGATTGCATATGTAGAATGGTATGATTTCTAAATGTTGGGTTAATTTCTTTTTTTCCATTAATTAAAAAAAAAAAGAGAGAAGGGGTAATTGAAGGGATACAGACTGTACAACGGGACTGGATATAAAAACTCAGAAATGGACAGCACAATACTACCCAATTGTAATGCAATTATGTTAAAACACTGAATGAAGCTGCATGTGAGGTATAGGTTTTTCGTTTTTTTTTTTTCTTTCTATTAATGTTTTAATTCTTATTCTGTTGTCTTTTTATTTCTTTTTCTAAATCGATGCAAATGTACTAAGAAATGATGAATATGCAACTATGTGATGTTATTAAGAATTACTGATTGTACATGTAGAATGGAATGATTTCTAATTGTTTTGTTAATTCTTTTTTTAATTAATAAAAAAGGTAAAAAAAAAAGAAATATATTGATGGAAATGCTAGTGACTGAATGAAGTGGAATTAAAACACATAATAAATTTAATAACATATCAAAACCAATCTATAATTCTTTAAGAAAATGACCAAGATTACAGTCAGAAAAAAATTAATGATCAATCTGAAAATTTTAAATGAATAAATGAGGTTAGATGATATTTGGGGATAAATTAAATAAAATCCACTCAAGGAACTCAAACCATTTTAACAAATGATTGGTTCAGAAAGGAAAGGAGATAGAAAAATACATTTGGTACTAAATTTAAGCAGGATAAAATAAAATCTACTTTCAAGTAGATTCCTGCCAATTTCAGGAATCCTAGTTAAGTGTCAAAATGTTGGGAAAAAGTATTGCAAAATATTTGACAAAGTTTATAGTGTTATATTAGGTTTATACGTATCTAGATACAAGCATTTAACATAATGCCTATAATACAGTGGCTGTTATACTGTTATGTCACACAAGAAATGCATGAGTCAGTATTAAGAAAAACTGACAGAAATTTAGTAAGTAAAAGAAATACTCAGAGTGCTACAAAATTTTCCTCTGCAAAATCAATCATATATGGCACTATTTGTATATTTGGAGAGAGAACTACAATAGGCCACAAATGTAAAATTACTGTGAGAAAGGAAAACCACATAACAAAGGTTAATGAAAGGTATCATATCACTTTTGTTAATGATGATAAAAAGAAAAGAAACGAATAATACATTCATTAACTGGACAGTAAAATCATGCCTTTTTACAAGAAAAATTCAAAGACTAAAAACTCAAGGCATTCACTGTAGAATCACTGACATCGGGTTCTTAATAATAGAGTAAGGGACAAAGACCCCACGGAGCCTATAGAAAGTTGATTAAAATAAAGAGCTAAATAGTAACAAAGCTGGAAGCTAAATCTCTTAGTTTTATAGTTCAGCACCTTCATACAACATAGATTCCTATAGTGTGTTCACACACGTCTAAGGACCTCATCCACTCAGAAAAAAAAAATTCCATTAACAAACCTATTTTGAAAATGTTCTATAGATGCATTAGCATATTAAAAACTCTGACACTCTTGCTTTGAGGAATCCTGTTTAATTTTCTTGAAATCTACATTTCCCAAATATACTAGAGACCACAGAACCATGTAATTCCTCTTACGATTCTATAAAGCTCCCTTTCTTTGAAACACGTTTTTGGGAAATATCATGCATACTTTCTCAAAAGAAAAACAATTTTAAACTATCAGTTCCTTTCACTCTAGCTTTTTAAAAATTCAAGTAAGTGGATTTTTTCCTCTTTCCTCTCTTTTTAAAATCTGTCAGTTGAAAGATGCTAGAATGATATATCAGTGATTTCTAGCTGTCGTTTTGTGACACTGAAAAGCCTATTTATCTATCTGAAGTGTTTCAAATTCAAAATGTAGTAAATATAATCCATTTATTGTAAAAATAAATCTATTGCATGTGCCATTTTAGTAGGAGATAAATATAATAACAACAGAATCCTACCATTCCAACAAGGTTGAATGCTTAATGATAATTAAACACGAAGTTGTCTACATAGAACTAGAACCACAAAGAACTCCCTACTTCCTTGAAGAAAAATATTCTCAAAGTAATAAAGTCACATACATTCTCATAAACTTTTGTTTCAAAATGCAAACTCTGCATGTTGTATAGGTGAGGTGTCTTGATTTTACACAGAGAGAACATTTAAAAAGGCAACATTCTGCGGCATTAAAGATGTAGCTTAGGAGATGGATGAATGTACTCAGCAGTTAAGAAGT
Organism: Tamandua tetradactyla; assembly: GCF_023851605.1. NCBI lineage: Eukaryota > Metazoa > Chordata > Mammalia > Pilosa > Myrmecophagidae > Tamandua > Tamandua tetradactyla. The sequence continues at coordinate 209,488,788 of NC_135327.1, read as the reverse complement.
AGGAAAAAATTCTCCTGGACAAGCCAATTTATGGCTTTGCTAGGGGTTGTGAAACTTTTTTAACTCATTTTAGCTAATTTCAGGAGTAATTTTTCTGTGATATGAACTCAAAGAGTAAAAAGATAATTTAAGGTGACCTTACATACTATAAAAGAGAAAAGAAAACTAAAATATACTTGTTTCAAGGACAGTTAGCTTTTGGGAAGCTCCTGCTTCAAAGAAAAAGTGTTGCTATGTTGGTAGCAAATACCCACTTTCCAATCTATCTACAAAGCTATCTCTGGTCTATAATTTTTGAAGTACACATATATTGTAGAGCTGGCATATGGTTTATGAAATGTACTTTGGGACTTTGTGAAAATAAGATTGGTGGAAATCAACAGTAGCAATGTGAGGCAACAATTGTAGAAAGTGTTATTCTAAGAAAAGGGATGAAAACTGCTTGTCAGAGGTATGTACTTACATACATAGACATGTGTGTGCACACATGAACATGCATACACACAACTGACCAGCAGAATCAGGGAATTAATTCATATAAAAACAAAAGAATTCATTGGCATATTAATCATGCAGATGTTAAGATGACATTCAGAAAAGATTAAAAGAAAACAATGGAAAGAGTGATCATAATATGGGGAGTCAATTAAATATGTGTTTTTATTATTGTGTCTACATAAATCAGCTATCAACGAAAAACAGCCAAGAAATTCATTCACTACCCTCAAACTTCAAAATATATCAGTATTACCTAAGTTATTTATTTTAAAAGCTGATTCTGAAGGCATTACGTTCTGAAATTCTGATGGTGTCAGTCAGAATTCTTATCAAACATGTCAGGTAGCTGCGGTGGGGTGATCTAAAAGTCACAGTGATCTAATGTGTAACATGGCTAACTCTCCCACATACTACATCTTCTGAAACATTTTAACAAGAAACAATTGCTGAACTTACAGGTAGCATTCCTTCTTGTCAGCAATAATCTCCCACAGAAAGGTGATTTTTTTGGTTGGAGGTGGAGTTAAGGATCCTTTCTTAAAAAGCTACACACATATCCGCCAACCTACAACTAATACTGGTCCTGATTCATTACACTAAATATTGTTCATTTAAAATATTTCCAGTCTCTATAAATTCAATCGCAAATATCTAAGACTGTGTTTGCTAATTTGAAAGTCATAAGGAATGTGCCACTGTGCTCTTGAAATGTAGCTAGTGCCACTGAGAAACTGAATGTGTAATTCTATTTATTTTTAATTAATTTAAATTTGAATTTAAAAACTTATTTATTTACTGACAAACTTTCAAGTGGCTTTGAAACAACTTGGGTATGTAGAGCTGCTTTTCCAACTTTAAATTTTATGAACTCTAAATACAGATCAAGTATTCCCAATAAAAATTTAATGTCAAAAGACTTGGTATCATCTAAGAAATGATGAGTATGCAACTAAGTGATGATATTGTTAATTACTGATTATATATGTTAATGTTTTAGTTCATTTGTTAAATTTTTTTAATTAATAAATAATTTTTAAAAAGACTTGGTATCAAAATAAGAATTTTATATCTAATAGTTCTCTTTATTTATAACATGTTGAAAAGACATTATTTTTTATATATTTGATTAATGTTGTTAAAATTAATTTCTCATCTTTTTTTTAATGTGGCTGTCAGAAAATTTTAAATTACATGTGTGACTCTCATTATATTTTTATTACACAGCGATGATCAAAGATATAAAATTCCAGCTCTTCTCTTTCTTTGTGAGTATATATTCTGAGACTTACAAACACAATTCTGTTACCTGTCTATTGCTTCGAGGCAGCCTTGCTAATCGTACTCCTGACATATCAAACAATCGAACCTGTCGGTTGTCATGTGGAAGGGCAATGATTTTTTGGCCAACACATACATTAATCCTGAAAAGAAGAGAAAAGTGGATTATGTTTAAATAGTGACAGTATAAGTTTTTGAGTTGACAGATAATGACATAGTAGGATATTTAATATTCATATTTTGAGGCATAATACATTATCCCGTTGCAGGTATTATCTCTATGTGGTATCAGAATACAGAGACCAAATTACTTATATGTAACTACAAGATACACACACATTCACTCAAACACAAACACTCATAGTACAGACACACATGCATTACCCAGAGTATCAATTACCTCATACTAAATAAAAACCCTACAACATTATGGCCATAAATGATTTTATACTTATGAAGCTCACATCACCAACCTGATTTTATACTTAATAGATTTAAGTGATTATTGAATACTGAATTTGCATTACAGGATCAAGAAAATATATTTTTGCAGGAGTTTAAACTACTTTTCCCAAGGATATATCAATTAAACACTAAATTTATATAACTAAAACATTAAAACACACTTACTACTCCTTTCAAGTAATTGCAGTATTATTATGCAAGTTAAATGTTTTATGTAATGAATAGCTTTATTTTACCTGTTAATGGCAGAGTCTGTACGAATTGTTGCAATTGGGGATCTCATATTTTTTAAATCCCAAACTTTCACAGTACGGTCATCACTGCCTGAAACAACATTATCTCCCACAGTAAACACAGCAGAGGTGACAGTGCTAGAAGTAAAAGATGATGGGAGTCAAAAATCTCAAAAGCAAAGTTCCAGCATATAAACAATGAAATATACATAATAACATAACATATTCAACATAATCAACATAACAAAGTTGTGTTCAGAAACTCTGGCAAAGTAGACAGAAATGAATTAGAGATGTGGGAGCTTTACAGTTGTCTTTTATTCTGCAAACTGCCCCTACCTGTTTAAAAATTCTCTGTAAGCTTACAAAATAACTCATCCTGTTTAATTTTTTTCTCAGTAGTTAGGAAAATATACTCCATTCTACTCTATTCTACCAATCTAGCCCATGAGCTAAGAAAAGTCATGAGAAAAATATGGATTAAAAAGAATTTGCCAAAATATCTATACATTTGCATTTGATACCAGAGATTTTTTTTAAATCATTCCAATAGCAAATTTCAATCAATTTAATCAGAACATAAGAAACAGAGAAAACCTATTATTAGAACCATTATTGGAACCTGTTTATATAATCAAAGATAATAACTTTCTTTTTAATTCAAATGTTCTGAAACACAACTTGACTGTGGTAGGAGGGAGGGGGCAGTTTGTGAAACAGAAGAGGATATAAAATGATTAAGACAGTGAGATGTAAGAATCATATTACAAATCAAAAGTACTATAAAAACAAAAGAAGAGTTAAAGAAAAGATTTCAACTTGTGTTATTTCCACCATTTTATAAATTTTGCTCATGAAATTTATAAAATACATAGTGTTTGATACAGTGGTAAGTTTATTAAATATTCTAATACTGAAACTAGATTAAAAATATAAGCAAAAGGAATTGTTATCTCTCACACTGCACTAAGAATTTATGAAGAGACTCAAACAAATTATTCAAAGGAAAACTGCAATCTTTCTACCTGCTAAGGTCTGTTACATGGCCTTATAAATTAATAAACAACGCTAACCTCCCAATCAAAGGAAAGCCACTACCCTACTGGATCAGAGAGGGGAAAAAAATCACATGGTGGAAGATATTTATAACTGAAACAATAAAATAACATCTGAAAAAGAAAAGCCTAAATACTTTAAAAGAAAAACCTCTGTTCATTGGCAATTTTTTACAAAAAAGAATGTGATAAACTTAATTTTTCAGTTAACTAAGGATTAACATATCTATGCACATATCCTTTAAAATATCAATGCTGCCATGAATGAGTACTCTGAATGTTAGGCATTTTTTATTTCAGCATATTGTTTAATGACACAGAATTATTTTCATTTTATTCATTTATTCAACAGGCTTTTACAGAACTTAATTATGGCAAAGTCACACACTAGGTGTCATTTTTAGTAATTGCTTTAATAAGAAATCTCACCACAACTGGCTTTTCCATGAAGACATTAGATGATTTTAAGCCAGAGTTAGCAACGAAGATTTACCAAAGCTGTGAGATCGGTAATTTTTCAGAGTGACGTATAACAACTAAGTGCCTTACCTTTGAAATTGTAAACCATGTCCAAAAAAATTGGGGTCACTAACTCTACACAGAGGCTTAAAATATTTCTCAGAAGTCATCCATGCTATTAAAATCATCCTACAAGACTACAAGCATGTAAATTTCCACCTTATAATATTTTCTTATCTTCATTAATCATTCATTTAAATAGGCCAAAACTGGGTTTCCACATATTTGATTTAATGGTATGTAATCTAACTGGGGTCATGTACATTAATTGCTTGGAATTTAGTAATCTAATTTAAAATGCCAGTTGTTCATGTCACTTAAACTGTACCATGAGATTTTACTTCCTGTTTTATTCAGACTACAGATTGAGATTAACACTATCTAGTCACTGTAGCTTAATTTAAATGGACATCAAATTAAGTTCTAATTAAAACTAAGCCCCACTGAATTAATACAAAGTTTTTTTTTTAATATAGTATCAGAATATAGCAAAGAAAAACATGACAGGACACTAGAATCAAGGAATTTCAACAATGCCTCTGACAAAGCATGATAAATTATGCAAAACCAAGGTCCCCAATAGCAAAATTTAGAATAATATAATGTTAACATTTTAACATGGTACATCTGTCTTTTGAAATGTAGTCTTTGCTACAATACATATATCTGTAGTATGAAATAACTCATACAGAACTGGTAAATAAGGAATAAAGTTAATGTGGGAATCACAGTTCATATTTCAGTTTCCCTTACACATTTAATATTTTACACTATCAAGTAATGCAAAATACGTTAAAGAAATTAACTGTTCAGACCTTATGTGTTGGTTTGAAGCTGTTATGTGCCACAGAAAATGCCACATTCTTTTTGATCCATTCCTGTGGGTATGGATCTATTATTCGTGGGAACTCTTGACCAGGTTATTTCAACTGAGATGTGATCCATACAATTCAAGGTGGATCTTAAAGATTTACTGGAGTTCTTTATGAGAGGACAAAAGGCAAAAAAAAAAAAAAAAAAAAGCCAAGGGTGCTTAGGAGAAAAGCCCTGGAGGATTTAGAGAAGACCCACAGAAGCTCAGAGATAAAGCTACCAGAACCAGCAGCTGAATGCAAGAGAACCCAGGAGCGAAGGACTAGCAGGCGCCAGCCATGTGCCTTCCCATGTGACAGAGGTATCCCAGATGCAGGCAATCTTTCTTCAGAGTCCAGTTATGGTCCTGGTGATGCCTTAATTGGGACATTTTCACAGCCTACCAACTGTAAATTACAAGTAAATAAATGCCCATTGTACAAGCCAATTCATTTCTGGTATATTGCATTCCAGCAACTTTAGCGAACTGAAATACCTTATTTCCAGCTCCTTCACCATCCTGGTCCTCCTCCAGCCAGACCTAGCCCACAATGCACGCAATAACGTGAATACCACAAAGCTAAAGTTATTGTTACCATCCAGCTCGCCTATCTTCACCTTACAATTTCACCAGCTCAAGTGAATGTGTGGTCGGCAATAATACACGACAGATGCAGTTTTCCACTCAGTTCAAAGAATGCCTTTCTGACAGGGCTGCCCTGGAAGGAATTTGGGAAGCAGACTGCTGAGTAGTATTGAGACAAGGCAACCCTTCATTCTGAGTCTGGTAGGGAGACTGTAGAGGCCAAACAAAGAATAAAGAGAATAGAGCAGACCCTGGAGCTACAATCAGTTCTGAGATGCAATTCTTAGAGAGTCCTATAGGGCTGGGATTTCAGGCACTTCCTCCTCTTCCTATTATCCTCAATTGTAGGAATATACTTCTCTCCTTGCCCGTTTCCTCTGACTGAGGAGATTCTCACCCAGCTTCCCATAAGTCCTGAGCCTGTGAGATATACGTGCTACTGCTAGTATAACCAGGTCTCTAAATGGGTGTACTCAGACATTCTAGAAGTGGAGCACACTGAGGTTGGCCCTGACCCTTTGTGGCTTAATCTGAACACAGTGGAATCCATTCAAACGCCAAGGTTCCTGAGTGAGTGATGTGTCCTGGTCTCATCTCCAGTGGCTCCAATACAGGATAGCCTTTGCCCACTAACCCCCAGCTCTTCTCTCTCAAGGCTCAAGAATTAGTATAGGCTCAGCACCTCTGCAACTGGACTGGCCCAAGGGGTCCAAGGAGTCCAAGTGCCATGCCAGACATGGCCATACTAGGCTAGCTCCAGTCTAGCCTCTGTGCATTATCTGGCCCCAGTTCAACCCCACACCTAATGCTCTGGGCTAGGGTCTACCTAGCTACTTATCCTTAAATCTATTTTTCCCAGAAATCTTGAAAATTTTTATGCACGAATCTGCAGGGATTTCCAGCAATCACTTAATCACATTACAGCAGTAATGCCTATATACTTTATTTTATATGTATCAAAAAGTAGCTGTATCTGTGAAATCAAAACAAGTTAAAGTAGCACTAAAGTCTATAAAACTAAATATATTTTTAGATTAGTTGGAAAAGTATCCCACTACCATATGAAGTTACTTTTAGGAAAAATACAGTCTTAAAAACATATCTGCTTCCTAGGGGGAAAAAAGCACAGCTATATTTCTCTAATAGTATATAACTGTTCTAAATGAAAATACAATGAATTAAGTAATACACATACTTTGATTTCATATCAGTTTCATAAAAAAAAATTTATTTTTGGCTAGTAACCAAATAGCATAAATTTTTCTAAGGGGATTAAGATTTTACTTTGTTAGTCAATAGGGTAAACCAAGTTATTCCAAAGAATAACTTGGCCTAGGTTTTTCCTAAGACTGAGAAGCATATTATATAATTTTAGCCAATTAATTATAAATTTAATATAAAGTCATTTGCTATTCCTTAGGACTTTAAAAATGCCAGAATAGCTTTGTTTCCACACTGCTAAATTCCTGTTTATTCAATCAGGCCACCAACTTAGCAACTGTTAATGAACATGTACATAATTAACACTCACCTATAATGTACTATGAAGGAAGAGTAGGATAAAAACAGAGGGCTTTCCCTAAGGGAGCTTGAAATAGCAAGTGAAAATTCAAAATGAATTTTAAACTGAAGATACATGAAATACAAGAACAGCAAAGAATATCCCGTAGTGAGCAGGCTGACTCTAATTCTTCCCCTGACAATAGCCAACAGCATGACTTTGTCAAGTCCTCTCAATTATGTGCACCTTGGTTTCCTTACCTGAAAAGATAAAAAGAGAAGTCTTGGAAGAAATGGTTCATAGATTCTGTGAAAACAAATGGCCAAGTAGAAAAGAATATCACAGGCACTGAGAAATTCAAGAAAAATAAAAGACATTAAAATGTAAAAAATAAAAAGATTTTAAAATCTTCAAGCATCTTAAGAAATAGACACAAACTTTGGGAATATGATAATGGCAAAGGTAAATTAAGCCAGATTACTGCTAAATAAATTACGCTGGTAAAATTTTGTTTTGAGGGTATGAGGGGGACAAATACTAGATGCCAATTATGTTCTAGGTATTGGGTTCTAGCTATATATCTATATACAGCAGGATATAAAACAAAGAACCTATACTTACAAAAACATATTCTAGTGAAAATAGATATATTTTCTATCATATATATTTCTATCATATAGTGACAAATGCAGAAAAATAAAGTAAGAAAAGGGGATAGGGATCAGGGTCAGGGGCAATGGTGGGAGGGACTGGAAACCATGGACAGAGAGGGATGATGTTTTATATAGGGTGGACAGAGAAAGCCTCTCTAACAATGTGACGTCTGAATAGAGACTTGAAGAAAGTAAAGTAAAGTGAGCCACGGGACAAATGGGTAATTGGGAACAGCAGGTGCAAAGGTCCTCACCAGAATATGCTGGGCTTGTCTCAGGAAGAGAACAACAGCATATGATGAAACAAGAGAAAACTGATGTCAAATGAAAAAAAGATTATGTGACCTAAGCAGGTACTAATACAGAGATGTGTATGTGTAATACACATCTTAAGACATTTTAAATGTATCTATCTCAAGGTAAAGCTCTTAATTTTTTCATTTCAACTTTAAACCTTTCAGTGGTATGCTGAGACACAGTCTTACAGAATATATAATCATCTGAAATCATCAGTTTAATTTCTTAGGCTGACTGGCTCTAGCCAAGATATAAATAATCTGACTTGAAACCAAATTCACTCCTACAAAAAAATATTTTAGTGTCTACTCTTATTAAGGCAATATAGAGACACAATGGTAAACAGGGCAAATAGTACACAGTCACACCCTAACAAAGCTTAAAGACAAGGGGAGGGGGCAGGCAGACATTAACCAACAAATCACACAAATAAAGGAAAACCTGAAAATCTGATTTATACTCTGAGGGAAAGGCAGATGATACAATAAAAGCACTCAGAGTGGGTGATGGAGATCAGGGAAAGCTTCTTGAGGAAGTAATAAGTGTGATTATAAGATGAAGTAAGGATTTAATATATATATAAAAGGGCAGGGTGGTGAAGGAGTTTTCAAGGCAGAGGAACTGGCATGAAAAATTCCCTGTGTCATGGGGGAATGTGGAAACCTGAAGAACTGAAAAAAGGCCAATATGGCTAAAGAACTGAGAATTACAAGATGAGGCTGGAGCATAGCGAGGTATCAAACCATGAAAGGCCTTATAAGCCATAACACTTTTAGTCCTTATTTCTAAGAGTAATGGAAAGTCCCTTAAATGTTTTAAGAAGGAAGGGTAACATCAATTTGGCTACAGTGGATAAAAGATGCACTGCACATGGGAGCTGAAAAACAAGGTATCAAGAATGAGCCCTAAGAGGGGTCCAAGGGTAATTTAGCAGCAGAATCCTCACCTGCTATGTGTTCAATTTCCTGCCCGTGCCCTTCCCCCCACACCCCACATCCCAAATTCAACAAATGGTGCTGCAATAACGGGACAGTCACATGGAAAAAGAATGAAATGTAACCCCCACCACACAGCCTACAAAAAAAAAAAAAGTAGAAGGGGATCAGGATGGCATTGGGAATTGATCATGAATGTGGCATTGACTATGCTGCATCTGAGGGGTCTGTGAGAAAACTAAATGAAAATGACTTAAAGAAGACAGTCAGTTACTGGACTGGCCTAAGCTAGAGATTTAAATCTCAATGTCACCTGTAAGTAGACACACGCAACTGAAGCTACTGGGATTGATGAAAACTACTTCATCCAAGGTTAGAAGCCTTTGTTTTATGTTCTGCCAGAACTTAGAACTGTGGGAATAAGTAAAAAAAAAAAATAATATCCTCCTGCAAGGATAAGTTGCAATCAATTTATTTACTAAAACAACAAAATGACCAGTTCAAATAGATATCTTTGCTTACTTTAATAGTCAAATTGTAACTTTTGATGTTTCAAAAGCTATAGAAAACCTAAAAATAATATCTAAGTTTATTTTCATATGACCTGAATTCTATCAAAGTTTTCAAAGGATCATTTTTAAGATAAGAAATAAACTACATAATAGTATATAGTAAATTGTCAAGTACTACACAAAAAAGAAATTATGAGTGAAACATGGTGGAAATCCATGCCCTCTCAATGTGAGCCTTATGTTAGCTACTAGATTCTTGTTCTTACCATGATTACACTGAGAACCTTTCTGCCTGCAGCAACGAGAAAAATAAGGCAAAAATAGAATCACAGAACCAGTACTCTACTTTGGGTCTACAAAACCAGGAATGGCTGAGAAAACAGTGTTTATAAAAGGGTCAAGGAAATAGTTTCACTGACCTATTCCTCAGAAAACTTTTGGCCCAAAATAAGTCTCCCAGAATTAAAAGCCATTTTTTAAGCGGTATAAAAAATTAACTACAAATAAATTATAAAAATTTGCATATATTAAAACAAGGAATAAACTTTTCAGGATCAGAAAATCCAAGGCAAATCCAGACCTTAAATGGAAAACCGCTCTATTCAACTATCACCTATTATTAACTATTTACTGAGTATTTACTACAGCAGGGTTTCTCAACCTCAGCACTACTGACATTTTGGACTAGACAATTCTTTCTTGTGGTGAGACTGTCCCATAAGATATTTAGCAGCTATAAAATATTTAGCTCTATAAGATATTTAGCAGCATCCTGGCTTCTACCCACTAGACGTCATAGCATCTCTTTCCCCACAACCCCCATCCCCTTCTGTGACAACCAAAATTATCTCCAGGCTTTGCCAAATGTCTACTGCAAAATCCCTCAGGTGGAAAACCACTATACTAGACCTAGAGGGACATCAAAGAAGATACAACCCTACTTTCTTCTGAATAATTGGAGAACAAGCCATATATAGCAAAGCAAGAAATGGGGAAAAAGAGGGTAAATCTATAAAATCGAGCCAATGACTAACTGTATTCTTATTTCAAAAATTAAAGAATGTTAAGGGTTCAACTATAAATTAAGTGTTGCTATTCCTTAAATGCAAAGGTTATAAAGTATAAAGCATTTCAACTACTGGCAAAACTTAGAAAAATTTTTGAAAAATGAAAGATTAAAATGCCTGTTGTCTTCTCCTTGGACTGTAATCTTCAGAGGGTTTTAGCCAAGTCAAATTTCAGCTAACATTCTGCTAAATTAATTAAAAAGTGTCAACAAAAGATCATATAGCCCTATGTTAATGAAATGCTAAAAGACATAAGGTTTTTAATAAATCACAATCTTGACAGGTATTGTAGGACGTCAAAAGAAAAAAAACTGGCAAAGAGGCAGCAGTTTTAAAAGCACTCGTAGACCATGGGCCCCACAGGGAATTGGTGTGCTACTATTGCTCATTGGAAAAGCTTCAGACTCTGCCAAACTCCAGCAAAACTCATTTATCTTGTCGAAGAGAGCAGCCAAGCATACACTTCCAGCTGACAGCATGGCACCTTCTCACCACACACCACTGCCTGATCTGGAACATTCTGCTCCCTCCGTGGGTCTCAATCAATGGAAATACTGTAATGCTAGCACTCCTCATTAGGACTAACAGCTGTCTTCCCAGTCACACAGAGACACAAAACTGTTTTGCATAACAATCTGCTGAAATTTCACGGCTAAGAAAAAAAATATATGATGTGGAAAATGCTGGACCATGAAATGCTGATGCAGTGAGCTTTTCTGGCACCACATCAAAAATTGACTGTGGAGTTTCTTTTCCTTATTTTTTAAATGTAGCTTCCTACAAGATAAAGTGTTATTTTTTATTTGAAGAGCAGACCAGTTTGCTCACAGAAGAACAAGCACTTTTTAGGTAGAAAATGACATGATGGCAAAGAGCATCTCTTTCCTTAGAACACAGGCTTAATTAATCTTTTCAAGTTACATAAAAACTGATCTTTAAAAAGAGTATCTATGAACATATCATTGTTACTTTAGTACTTTGGTCAGTCAATTATTAAAGTATGTTATAGTATTAATATAAAGGTGCAAGTAAAACACCCATATAGTACAAGGTCCAACAGATTCTGATACTAAACATACATTATGATCCAGAATTAGTAACCAATGTATATTCTACAAACCAAACCAGAATTTCTAATACATTTGTATAGAAGAATGGCCCAGAATTGGAATGTTTTTTTTCATGTACAAAGTAATCATATCACCAGATACCTTTCTGACCATCATTTTTTCAAACTATTTTTTTTTAATTCAACTTTTAACAGATGAAAGAAATTTTCACTCTTAAAACCCATGTATTCTAAATTAACTGACATTCCAGGTTCTCGGGAAGTAGACTCTTCTTTAGCCTTCCCTATTACATGTGCTTTACAGAACTCATATAAGCCTGTATTTTAAGAACTCAGACATCTAAATGAGATGGAAAGCTCATCCTAAGTGAAACACACTTCTGAATCTTCCCTGATGACCAACCCCCAAGAGCTAGTTTAAAATAAAAATAATTAAAGGGAAATGCCAAACTTGTACCACATGATTCTTTTTCAATATCGAAATTCAACTCTTCTTTATAAAACACAAATTAATTTCAAATAACTTGCAGCACTCACTCAACACTCTCACTCATTTACACTACTGTCTAAACTTCTTTCTTCAGGATTAATTGAGAGATTGCCAATCTAAATTACTAGTCTATGGAGTTGTTTGTTCAACAAATATTTACTAAGCACTCACTACGTGCCAAGTGATTAGTGTGAGAGAATATACAATAAAGAAGGGGACAAAATCTTTGTCCTTCTGACTCCCAGGATGAGTCTGGCCCTGTAACCATGGCATCAACAATGCTATCCTGAAAAAAAGGGGGAAAAGAAATGTAACCAATAAGGTATTAGTGGCTGAGAGAGTTCAAATAGAGTCGAGAGGCTACACTGCAGTCACTCTTATACATACGTTTTCAGTTAGACATTGCTACCTATCATAACTTGCCAAACTCCAACCAAAACCATTCCTGCCAATCCTAAAGAACTCCTAGGGCATTATATAAGATTCTACAAAGGTTCCATGCACTAGGGTAACTCTCCAAAACCTACCACCTCCAGATGGAACTAGTTCCATCCCCCTATTCCATATTATCACCAACCTTTTCCAACATGAAAAAGTTAGAATGGGCATAGCTCAAAAATCTCTTGAGAATGGGAGAAAGATCAAAGATGATGGTAGAGTTATACAGAGAAGGTCAGGTCTAACAAATGAGTTATGAGTATTGAATCACTGATACTTCTTTTAGCCCCCAATACCTTAGAGTGGCTATAAATAAAAACCTAAAATTGTAGAATTGCAACCCATACCAAACTGTGAAATCTATTCTATAACTAATTGTTGTGATGTACTTTGAAATGTATTGCACTTTTATGTACTTATGTTATTTAAAGAGAAGGAGGAGTACAACAGAGAAGACAGGATTTAACAAATGAGTATGACTGCTGAATCATTATATTGATATTTCTGTCGGTCTCCAGTGTCTTGGAGCAGCTAGAAGAAAAACAAAATATCATGAACTGTAACCCATACCAAACTTTAAAATCTGTTCTATAACTATTTGTTAAAAAGGTACTTGGAAATTTATTGCTTTTTTGTATATATGTTATATTTCACTATTTTAAAAAAAAGTTAAAAAACAAAACTTTGCCCTGGTGACATTTACATTCCAGAGGAGAAGACAGGCAATAAAAAGTGTTTTTAATGAAATACAGTGAAGCATTAGAGTATTCAATATAATTCTAATGCCTAAAAATATGCTATTGAAAGAGATCAGGCCAAAGTTACCAATAAGATTTTTTTTAACATGGGCTAGGCACCGGGAATCGAACCCGGGTCTCTGGCATGGCAAGTGAGAACCTTGCCACTGAGCCACCGTGGCCTGCCCACCAATAAGCTTTTGAAATAACCATCTTTATTAATACACACAGATAAAAGCTCCTAAAGTGGTTTTAATAGTGCTTCAAAACAATGTATTTGGTTAACTTGACTAAATTCTTCTCAAGATTTTACTAAATTAGTAAGATGCTTAATCACAGATTTATTCAAAGATGATATTCATAAAACCTGGTTTTAAATTACAAAGGAGTTAAAATTAATAAAATCTGTATAATAATTGCAATTTTGCAATATCAGAGGTCAAGGCTGTAATCTGTTTTCTGTGAAATATAGTCATTCGTTCTCATTCTTAGTAAGCAAACTATTTGAAAATCAACCACAAATGAGTTTTAAAGAGTTATAATTACATCAGTGATAAGTGGAATTATTAAGTTTAAATTTGGTGAGGAATATCTTCTTCAGCTTTTAATAACCTAACTTTTCATTCACTTTTTTCCTGGGTCTAAGATGTTCCCTGTTACATGCTTATCAATTAACAATAGCCAATACCTCATTATCACTGTTACATGATACTGTGTATAAAACTTGGTAAGGGAATTTCAAAAAATTCAAAGAATCTAGGTAATCTTCCAAAAGGAAATATTTTATATCAGCTTTTAAAGTAATATGATACATACAAATTCCATTCATTAGACTAATTAGAAGAAATTAAAGTCAAATATATTAGGAACTACAAGACTTTTACTCTCAACATATTAACAGATTAACCAAAAACTGCAAAGCAGAAGAAAGGTCACTATCATTTCAACAGATTTTTTTTAAAAAAAATAGAAGAAATAGTGTATATATTGCAAGAGTGCCGGAGCTGGAAGTAAGAGTGCAAAATTCTTAGTTCCATATTAAGTACTCACAGAACCTAGGAAAGTCATCTTTTTGTAAAATAAGGAGGTTGACTTTTAAGTGTTTTTAAACTTAAGAATGGGCTGCCTCCATTTAGCTAACACTAGGCTACCTGTATTTAAGACCCATTATAGCTCTAGAATTATGTGAGACTGTATCAAAACTATATGAATATGCCTATAAAATAATATATCCTATATATAATATAACATATCTATAAATAAAATAAGCCATAACTAACCTCTCACTGATACACAAATTGATGTTAATTTGGTAACTATGTTTTGAAACAACTGTTTTTTAATTAGGTTATCTATGATTCTACTACTCATTGAAGGAGGCTTAAAAGCAAATAGTCATTTAGCTCCAGGGAAGCATTAGTGGGTTCCACACTTAAGAAGGGAAAGAAAGAATGAAAGCCAAATTTCATTTTTAAAAAGTACAGAATTAGTTATCACAGTTCTCTAACACCTTGTACATCCTTATTCATTAGAGAACCACCCAAGTGAAATATTTTTCTAAGAACATGTGGAATGCGTGTATTTTAAGTATCTCTCTTATCTTCTGATGACTGACATGAAAGGACCCAGCTGATATCCATTATACAAAATATGAAAAAGTCCACATCATCCAGAAAACCTTTCAGTGCTCACAAAAGGGTGATTTCTGCCTCAGAAAGCCAAGAACCTAACAGAAGACCAGATCATCGGATGAAACCTACAAGAAAAAATATTCCTGAACTGGGAACCACAGTTGCACTGGCACAAACATGTAACTCTGTTTACCTGACAACATAATTGGATATAGGCTGTTACAGTAATGGGGAGGGGGCTTGATAACCATAAAATGTCTTAATGGGATAAGGTTATTAGGCCTTGGCCAAAATACTCTCCTTTAAGCTAAGGTTCAGATATTATAATGAATAACTCATTGAAGATAATAAGCCTTCCAAAGATGTGCCAAGTTACAGAGTCCTCTGTCCTTTTCTGCATTACTGAAGGACTTCATGTAGGCCACAAATACTAATATGAAAGGAAATGCAGTAATTGGTATCATTGTTTCCTTAGCAAAAATATTTTCACAGGCCAACCCACAACCAAATTAAATTCGAAGGTCAGCTTAACTTCCATGGATAATCATTGTAATTTTACCCTGGCAATTCCTCAAAATTCCCTTGGGTCCATCTCTTGTTTTCTTTGTATTCACTTGGCAAAACCACAACCTAATTAAACCCAACTCTCTGCTTACTTCATGCTTGTACTTGGACAGCTGAACAAAACTGAAGAAAAACACACAACCATGCTGATTGGTTCCATCTTAAATTTACGGCCATGTACCAGAAGTGGGCCCTTAATGCCACCCTACAATCATCTTATCTACTCCTGTTACTTTCCTTCTCCTAGAGAACTACTGCACATCTCCTCTATTCTACAGCCCCATACAAATCCCTTCTGCTCCTCACTTTCAGTTTTCTACATCAGAGCTTCCACACACAACCAACTTCCAGGAAAGCAAAAGCAAAAACAAAAACAAAAGCATCACAAAAAGCAGAGACCCACATTCACTAAATGCCAACATCTGCATGATATATACAGCCTTTCTGTCTATTGCATGACATGACTTATCTATGATACTATTGACAACCAGTCCTTTTACCTCTGGACTAAATCCCGTCACTTCTGACTAAAGAATGTGGCTGCAACAATAATCCTCTTCCCTATTCCCTACTATCATCAAATATTGACACTACTGAATCATTCTATTAGAATACACACACTGTTTTTCCTTCATCTTAAAAAACAAAACACAAAAAACTTCTTGACCCACTTCTTTCAACAAACACTATCCCACTTCTGTGGGCTCTCTGCAGACAACTCCTTGAAAAAGTTGCATGTTCTCACTGTCTACACCTCTTCTCTTAAACCACATGAATCAGGTTGATGCCATGACTCCACAATAAAGCTTGTGTCACAATCATCAAAGATAGTAACACTAAATCTGATGGCCAGTGCTCAATTTACTTTACTGATAGGAAAGGAGTTGCTTATTCCTTTCTTGATTCACTTTCATAACTTGCTTTTGCAACACCACAATCCTAGTTTTCCTTATCTCTTACTGACTGTGCAATTTTATCATTAGTTGGTAGAAATTAATTTCCTGATCCATCTTCTTTTTAAATTGCAACTCATAATAAAGATGTGTCTTAAAACAACTGCTTCTTGTGAAACACGTACTTTTGTAAAAAATATAGTGCCTAAATATTTTCAAGATCTCCCCACAGTAATTGTTACTGAAAAAAACAGAATACCAATGCCTATCAGAAATTCTAGGAGCAAAATATGGCACATTTAAGATACAGTGCTTTCTTTCTCAAATTAGAAGACAAATTCTAAAAATTCTTTTTGTTGTCAACTAAATTAAGCTGTTTTTATTATACTGATTCTACTTACTATTTTGAATGCCTAAAAACAAGATTTTAAGTTAGGTCCATTTAACAGCATGCTGCTGAAGGACACAAGAACCCTCCCAAATTATTTCCTTAGCAGGGCTAATGAGTATCATCTTGACTATTATGTAAGAGGTGGAAAACAACATTATAGAAATAGTTAACTGTGGTGTGCCTGAACTACGTAACATAGCATTCAATTCTATGTTATTTTGATTTGTTCTATTTTTCATGCACTTCCTCTGTCTTTCCAGGAATATTTAGACTACTTACAGATATAGACCAATTCTCACACGACCTACATTCACAGGGCTATATACGTACATATTTATGTTGCTGACTTATCTTGCAACAAGACCTCTAAGAATATAGAAGAAAATTCCTAAAGTCTGTGCAGTCATGTACTTTCTTTCTAGGAGTAGCCCTCAGACCCTTATTCAGACTTAATTTTTATTTTTACTTTTTTTTTGCATGGGCAGACACCAGGAATCGAACCCAGGTCTCCGGCATGGCAGGCAGGAACTCCGCCTGTTGAGCCACCATGGCCTGCTCTAATTTTTATTATTGTAACAGTTTAAAATATATTAGAAAAAAATATATATTAGAAGCAATAAATAAGAGGAGGAATTGGAGGTTGAAAGAGAATGTTAAGATGCTAATACACAAATATACATACACACACAAACCTACAAAAAGCAGAGACCCCTTTGGGTCCATAAATGGCATATTTTGTGACCACTTATTATAATGGCACAATAAAAACATGTGATTCCTGAAAGTATCCATATCTCCCTTTACTCACACATACCACACAAAGAATATCAAAAAAGGCATGCCCATAATTAACTCAAGCCATCAAGAAAAGATTATTTTAGGGGAAGTATCCTCTGGTAAGCAGTAGCAACTACTGAATTATTATTATCATTTTTTTTTTGAGAAAGACTTTCATCAAAAAGTCTTTGGATGAAAAAATATATATATTTTTTAAGTTTTGGTTGAGGGATTACTGGAAAATCACATCTTTGGAACATCTCACTTTCCAAAGATGCCAGTTAAATGAAGTGTTACTCTACCCTATTACCAAGCTTCAGAACTCTGCAGCTCAAAATGCAAAGCAAAGAATTCAGGCAGTGACTGAATGTCAGAGGTAGTAAGAAGCAATGTCAGATGCTAACCAAGCGATAGGCTTCACCTGAGTTAAATATGGACCAGGCTGTCAGTCTCGTACTGGTGTGTGCACGAACCAAATACAGAGATATTGCACCATCTTTTCCAAAAATAAACTATATATTTTAGCAGTGTTTCCATTCTCCCAGTAATCTATACTGTTACTCAGTTATGATTTCTGCCAACACACAGAATCTTATCAAGTACATTTTATGTCTGTCAGAGATGTATTTAAAGCACCTCACAGTTAAGTTTTCAGTCTGTGTTAAAAACAATTGTTTTTTAAGTCATCTCAATGAAAAGTAAGGCACACTGATAGCTAACAACAAAGCTGTTCAATTGGACTGATTTAAATGCACGTATTTCCTGGTCTTTATTAGTTACTGAAGAGCCCTTCTTAAATGAGAAATGTTAAAAAGGGTAAAATGGAGAAATATTAAATCTCCCCTTACTTTGAATATTATATCCTGATTTGGAAACAACGTTAAAATGCATCAACAGGGGACTGGTTAAATAAATTATGGCAAACTCAAACTACAGATTAACAGGCAGAGATGAAAAGAAATGAGGTGTTAGTTTATATGTACTGATAGAAAATCTCTAAGAGCTAAGTGAAATGCAATGATACTTGCAAAAAGATCTCATTTATAGAAAAAGAATTATGTAGGAGTATACATGCATGCAGATGTATACTTTTAGCAGCTTAGCAACACATTGTGTTTACTAATGTCTCTCTTATCACTTCCATGATTTTAGGGCAAATCTTTCACTAATTAATACAAACTAATCCCTAAATAACACATCTTAATAAAATCATTGATGCTAGATCACATCTTCTGCCAGCTCCTGTTCCATTATATTCTTCTATATATAGAATCGGAGCATCATATTTAGACTAATAAAGATGAGAAAAATTAAAAGGGATCAATATATTGAAAATTTACACTGTTAGCATATTAGCCCTTATGGCAGTAATTCACAGTTTGGGGGTTATGACAATCTCAGATGTCAACCAATTATTACTAAGAATAGTGTAAGTCTAAACTTTGTCAAAATAAAATATTTTTAATTCAGCTAATTTAAAAATGATAGAACAACCATTCTTTTCAGACATATGGAAAAGGTGAAATAAAATTGAGATGGAATTTTAAGTTAAAAAAGGCATAAGCATAGTAGTTTTGTGGCCACTGTGATTCTATTAATCATTTTATTTCTCAGATAATTTACATCCTAAGAAACAATATTGGAGTATCCTTCAGTCCCTAAGAAGAAAGCAAGCAAAAGAATACCTGTTTTCCTGCCTTTCCTCTTCACAGATCAGGGCTTAAAAACAATCACCAAAAGTAAAATAGACTTCATAAATCATGCTTTGTCTACCAAAATCTAGTCACCTGCCTCCAAGGCAGTCTTCCAACAGAATGCTACCTAGTTGATACCATATGGCTATATACATACAATATGAAAATGAGGATGCTGACACGTACCAAATATAAAATTCAATTATAATTAAAAATGTTGAATTTTCTAAAGAATTTTTCTTTTTATAAAACTGTTGATGTACCATATCACAAAATTCACAAGCTATTTTTATCTTCGTAAGTGTATAATATAGAATTTAATATTAATCTAAATATCACTCCCAAGTATCTGGCAATGAAAATGCTGTAACTTTAAAGCAAATATCATTTTTCAACCGTGATTTTTAAAATATTTTGTTATATGTGGTGTTTTGTTTTCTTTAGCAGAGCCAAAGTTCATATTTTGTGAATATGGAAAGAAGAGAAGAAAAAAAGGAAGGAAAGAATAAATTTTGCATTCTCAAATATTTTATCTCTGTTGAACTAATTTCAGATTTTTTTTCAATGCCAAAGTTTATACATACTTGTAAATATTGCCAGAGTGGTATAAATTGGAGTCATCAGCTCACTCGCTCATGAAGTTTAATGACCAGTAACTGCCTCAACTGCCAGTTGCTTTTCATAGCAAATTAAACCAAACAAAACAAAACAAAAAAGAAAATCCTATCAAGTACCGCAAGAAAAGAGGGATAGTGCTGAGAGGCTAGAAAGTCATGAGAACCAAAGTTATAATCCCTTTGTTAAAGAACAATCCAAATGGGTATCCTACATTTTCCTTTAAAAGGAGAGTTAGTGGGTTAGTGGACTTAACCTAAACATAAATTTTATAACAATAAGAACCTTTTACAAAAAGTTATATATATCTATAATCCATACAGTAAGAATTTATTCAGAGTCCATGCTGAAATTATTTCTATTTTTACGCAGCCCAACTCTAGAAAGCTATATAAAACAATACAGTAGAGTATAATCACTGATAAGAATTTTAAAACAGCTAGGCTTATTTAATTATATTGTCTTGTGAAAAACACATGAATATGTAAGGATTTAACTTATTTCAGAGAAAAGGCATTTCATTTCCAGCTCTTGAAGATTAAGGCATAAATGTATGACAAACTGCTAAGAATTGAGATTCCTATACCATCCAAAATTTCAAATTAAATATTTCTATTATTTACAGGCATAGCATATACTATGATTTGCTATTTGCAGTATTAAAATTACTTTTTAAATAAATTGATACACACTCGCAACTAGTCATATAATAAATTTAGCCACAGTTATACCAGGTAAACCCTGCTACACTGAAATTCATATTATAATAAAAAAGATTTCATATAAAAATAAATATAATGCATCAAAAAAGAAAAGACTTACTCTAAAAATTTAAGAGGAAAGTATCAAAGCTTAAATCAGAGAGTTTTATCCCTATTCAGCAAAAATAATGACTACAAATTTCAAGGAGTCTATTTGGCTATATTTTTTTCCCTTACAATGAAATGTTACATTTCAAACCTTACTTTCTAAGAAAGGCATAAAAGTCAGAGATAACAGTAAAAGGAAATTAAGAGGAAAAAATTTCTCTCCAGCTCCTAGAGAAAAGAGATTTTAAATATTGAAGCCTATCTATATAGCTACTTCTTGGCTGAAGAAAATCAATACACAGAAATTCAAATTAACTTGGTAGTTAAGTGGATTACATTATAAAATGTCAGATTCTAATATCTTTTACTAAAGAATTTATGCTGAGATGTTAATAAACAAAAATAGGACCTAAGATAAAATTTTGCAAAGTGTGTTTCACACAGTATCAATACGAATTATGTGAGAAGAGATTTTTATGGTCACTGTTTAAGCAAAAAAAACCCCTCACATATGACTTCTGAAGCCTTCACCAACCTTACTTCTACAGCAAACTTTTTAAGAAAGTCATGTCTGTGTTTTGCTTTTAATGTTCAAGAAAAGATACAGGTTAAGAGAAATTAAGTAATTACACTGAAAAACCAACAGAGTTACTTACTATTTTAGAAGATAACACTATATACCTAAAAAACAGTATAGCTTAAAAATGAAGTCATAACAGAGCATTTCAATTTATATCTTTAAGGTACCAGACACTGTGCTAAGTACTAGAAGTACAGGAGCTAATCTTTCTAAAGTCACAGAGCCCTTTGAGAATATGTTGAAAGCAACAGGCTGCCTTGGGGATGCAAACAAAACAACACAATACCAGGGGGCCCATGGATGCCCATTAGAATGCCAGTCCTTGGACCACTATGGAAAAGCCTCTAGAGTACAGGACCCATCAGAACAATGGATTTGAAGGGGAAAAGTCTTCAGCAGATGATCTGGGATTTGTTTTTCAAGTCATATTCAGAACATTATAGATAACTGATTAAACTGAAAATACTTCGGACAAAGGTCATTCCTTCTCTCTTAATTGACTTTAATAAAGGTAAGCCTCTGAGTGGGTATTCATTTATATACATTCACAAAGATAATGCCTTCTGTAGGTTTTATTTGTTATATAGGCTCTAATCAATGGAACGCATGCTGAAGACAGAAAGTAGAACAGCTATTTACTAAGATTCCTCAGATGAAACCCCATGAAATGTCTCCATTTCTTTTCTAAATCTGAGGTTTTCTAGAGGCTTACTGCCAATTGAATATTACGAAACATATTGTACTAAATAAAGGAGTCTGCAGCTCCATCTGCTGACAAAATCTTAAAACTATTGTTAAAAACTATTCCACGTGTTAAGTGAAAAATCTTCAAAGGCAGTGGCCTCACTAAAACAGATCTGACTAGTAACAGAGATGAGATGCTTCCTTGTCTATCTACTTCTTAATGGTGTTAATGAATATGGATGCAGAGGAGTAAAAATTCAGAATGATGTAAACCTTTGGCCTCTCAACATAGCAAAAGTGCAACTCTTAACAAGGTCCCATCAATTTAAAAGGCTTAAAAAAGATTAAAGTTTCCCTTCTTTGATACTAACAGTAAAGAAATTAGTACCAAAAAAAAGAATTTTTGAAACTTATTTTTGGATCTACACATCAACAAAATATGCTAGCACATGCTAACTTAAATTTAAAAAGAGAACTATAAAGAATGTGGACAGCTGCCCCTGTACATATATTTTATTTTCATTAAAAAATTCACTTGCTCTTACAGTCAAAATGAATGTAAACATAATTTATTTCTTAGAAGGTTTGAATGGGAATAAAAGACTCAAGTGAACTTACATAACTCCAAGTTTACTCTAATTCTGCACCTGATTCCATTAAAAAAAATCCCTAAAAAAACTGTATACTTAAACGTCCCCATTAAACATAATTACATTCCTCCTATGTACCTCTCCAAAAAGCAACCACTATTTCATGTATTTAACAAACAAATGGGTAAATGTAAATATGGACTAGATACTAGATGACATTACAGAATCTTTAATTTTCTTAGGTGGTTAATGGTATTCTATAGTTATTTAAAAAAATGACCTATTCTTAAAAGATTAGGAGGCAACGTGTCAAGACATCTGCAACATATTTCAAAGGGCTCAGCAAAAAAAAAAGTTTGTGTGTGTGTGTGTATCTATATATATATAGATAGATAGGTATAGGTATATCTAGATATATATATAGATACACACACACACACATACAAAATGGTAAAGGTATACAGGGAAAGAAAACAAAGTGGTGAAATAAAAACAACTAGTGAATCTAGGTGAAGGGTAATTGGATATTTATTTTATTACTCACTCAACAGTGCTTCCAGAATATATCCTGAAAATACGTTTAAGAACAATAAAAACTAGACATAAAAAACCCCAGTAAGATTACTCTTAAATGTGGTTGTAAAACAGTCCTAGTCTTACCATTCTCGGTAAATGATATGACCATCCATCTATTACTCATTCCACAAACCTTAGAATATCTCGTGATTCTTCTCTTTTAAACATCCTCCCCTCTCCACCTACCCCCCAACATATCCACTGCCCTATTCTATCCTCTAACCTATTTTTCAAAAGATCCTCAGAGTCTTTGCTTAATCTCCTAAATTCCTTGAAATCTTCAAAAATCAAGCTTAATGTTTAGGAAAAGAAGAGACATTCTGAAAGAGTGGAATTGAAAATTAAGGTAAGAATTAAGTTTTAATGTCAGCCCACAAAGCTTTTAATTTAAAAGTTAAGAATAAATATCTACAACAATAACTACTTACTCTGTGTGGCCCTGAAAAACATTCACAGAATGAATTGAAGGATCCCTGAAATCCCAAAGACGAAAAGTTGTGTCTCGAGATGATGTTACCACAAGTCGCTGGTTGGGATGTGTACAACAATGTGTTAATTCTTGGTCATGTCCTATAATCAAAGATGAGAATTATTAGAGTAACAAAATGCAAGACCATTCACCTGCAAATACACAATTAGAATGAAGCTTTTTTAAAACATCAAGAGTCAAATACCAGCCTTTATGGGCAGCACTACTAAAACTCAATATAAAAGTAAATCTAAAAGAGTAATTTAATATTATGTGATGTTACAGTGGTCCCATATTTCCTCAGAACCTCAGATCTAGGGAGTTCTGGCAGAGGAACAGATAAGAGTGTGTAACCCACTTTCTGATCCTAAAAGACAGAAAGCCAGGTAAATCACTGTGGAGCACTCAGAAAAAAAAAAAACTGAAGTTTCAGGAAATACATTTAGGGACAAATTTTGAAAAACAACTGTGGAAGGCAGAATTCTAAGACTGCCCCTAAGATTTCTGCCCCAGTGTACACATTTTGTATAATATCCTTCCCTTGAATTTGGGCAGAAGCTGTGAATATTATGAGATTATCACTCTGGGAATTATTTTATATAGCTAAAGTAAGTATTCTGTGGCAGAAGTAATTAAGAATCTTTAATCAGTTGACTCTGAGAAGAAAGGTTATCCTGACCTAATTTTTAAAAAGATCCAAGTCTCTCCAGAAATTAGAGATTCAAAGTTGTAGAAAAAAAGCAAACAGCCAGCTGAGATGCCTTTGGAGGGGGCCACAAGGAACCTGAGGGCAGCCTCTAGATGATAAGAGCAGTCCCAAGCCAACAGTTAGAAAAAGGGGACCTCAGTCATAGGGCCATAAGGAAATGAATTCTGCTAACAATCAATGAGCTTGGAAAAAGGCCCAAGCATCATGTGAGATGACAACCCTGACCAACACTTTCATTTCAACATAGTGAGACCATGAACAGAGAATCAGCTAACCTGTACCTGGATTCCTACGACAAGGTTTTATGAGAGAATGAATTTATGTTGTTTTAAGCCCCTAAATCTGTGGAAATCTGTTACAGAGCTATAAAAAATAATACAACCATATTTCAAGTATCTAAATACTATATGGTACAATTAAATCCCCTAAAGATAAAATAAATTTAGCTACCAATAGTTCTACTAATTAGAAAGGATCTCCAGAAATTAAAATCTAAGAACCAAGAGGACTAAAAATAACTGGCCAACTACTTAAAATTAGGCCTAAGAGTCACCCCCAAGAGAGCCACTTTTGTTGCTCAGATATGGCCTCTCTCTTCCAGTCAACACGAGAAGCAAACTCACTGCCCTTCCCCTCTCTACGTGGGACATGACTCCCAGGGGTGTGGACATTCCTGGCAATGTGGGACAGAAATCCTAGAATGAGCTGGGACTCAGCACCAAGGGATTGAGAAAACCTTCTCAACCGAAATGGGGAAGAGAGAAATGAGACAAAATAAAGCGTCAATGGCTAAGAGATTCCAAACAGAGTTGAGAGGTTATCCTGGTGGTTATTCTTACACATTTAATAGATATTACTTTTTTTTTAAAGGCATAATGGAGTGGCTGGAGGGAACTGCCTGAAAATGTAGAGCTGTGTTCCAGTAGCCATGTTTCTTGAAGATGATTGTATAATGATATAGCTTTTGCAGTGTGACTGTGTAATTGTGAAAACCTTGGGTCTGATGCTTCTTTTATCTACCTTATGGACAAATGAGTAAAACATATGGATTAAAAATAAATAAATAATAGGGGGAACAAATGTTAAATTTAGTAGGTTGAAATGTTAGTGATCAATGAAAGGGAGGAGTAAGGGATATGGTACGTATGTATTTTTTTTCTGTTTTCTTTTTCTTTTTCTGAATTGATGCAAATGTTCTAAGAAATTATGATGATGATGAATATACAACTATGTGATTAAAAAAAGGAATGTTCACATTGTATGTTGATTGGTTTTATTAATTAAAATTTTTTAAGTGGAATTATACAATAAAAATAAATAAATAAAATAAAAATAACTGGGTAGGCCACAGTGGCTCAGTGGCAGAGTTCTCGACTGCCATGCCAGAGACCCAGGTTCGATTCCCAGTGCCTGCCCATGCAAAAAAAAACAATAATAATAAAAATAACTGGTCAAGAAATAATTTGCAAGATACATTATAAATACATTAAATTTAATAAGCCGAAGTAATCAAATAAGTAATTAAATGTTTAAAATACCTGTCAGAGAATGAACGAGTTCAGATGTCTCAACATCATATAGATTGGCTGTTCTATCCCAAGAGGCTGTTACTGCCTGCTTTCCTCCAACCAGCCAATCGGCTGCTATGACCACTCCTTGGTGGCTTTTAAGAGATGTCAGGGGAACTCGAATGGTAGGGCAATCACTGGAAACATCACC
This sequence comes from Tamandua tetradactyla, assembly GCF_023851605.1. NCBI lineage: Eukaryota > Metazoa > Chordata > Mammalia > Pilosa > Myrmecophagidae > Tamandua > Tamandua tetradactyla. The sequence continues at coordinate 209,462,902 of NC_135327.1, read as the reverse complement.
ATCTACATCAGGTTCATCTTTATCAGAAAACTCTACTTCATCTTCTCCAGATATCTGCTGCTAAAGATCAAAAAAGAAAGAAATCTCCTGTGAACTTTGAGCTGTTAATGGCACAGCTACATAATCACATTGTTTTTATTTAACTTTTTAGGACTTATTCGTCATTATGACCAATACCAGCACAATATCCGCCACCGAACTGCTACTCAATGAATGTTTATCAAATTGTGGTTATCTACTTGGTTAAGGGCCAAATAAAAGAAAAAAATTTAAGACCACTATGACATCAAGTGAAATATAATTCATTTCCACTAATGAGTAAAATGAAAAATGGCAAATAAAATGATTTTTTAACATTTAAACTTTTTAATCATTCATTAGAAGAAATATAACATAAAACTAAGAAATTACAACTGAAAGTTAATTTATCATAGTAAAAAAATCAAAATAATGTTTTAATTCCCAGGAGCCTGTTTTAAATATACTCAGAATTCTATTGTTATAATAACAGATACGAGAATTTGCTTTATTTTCCTACAGTATCAATGAAATCTTTCGTTAAAACCCAAAGCTAAAATAAAAACATATTCTCAGCCTAGGTTTCAGCTATTTAGGTAAATACATTTATCTATTCATTCAACAAATATCATCAGATTCTAACGATATGCCAGGTACAAGACCAGGTGCTGGTCAGAGAACAGAGAAGATGACAGACTGTATCTGTCTAACATACACATATGTAAGACTATGCATATTTCAGGTGACAAGAATATTGCAGTGAATAAAACTGGCAAAGTCCCTGTCCTCTGGGGTTTATGAGCTTATATACTAGCAAGAAAGAAAAGCAAAACACACACACACACACACAGAATCAGGTATAGTAACTAAAAATAAACTCAGGCAGTAATGAAAAATAAAGCAGGATAGGAGATAGATATCAAAGGAGTTGCTATTTTATATAGGATTAATGGGAAAGGCACTTCAAACGCAACTTTTGAGTTGGGTCATGAAGAAAGAAAGAGATTAAGGCCCAGAAATATAGAGGAACAGCCTTCCAGGCAAAAGGGATAACAAGTGCAAAGGTCCTAAGAATACTCGGCATGCTCCATGAAAAGCAATTACAGCGCAGTAATGGAGTGGAGAGGAGTGAGAAGGAGTTGGAGGTGGTAAAATATGAAGAGAATAGCTCATTTAAAACCTGGTAGACCATGGACAAGGCTTCAGATTTTATTCTAAGTGTGAGAGAAATCTCCAGACGGTTTTAAACAAAGAAGTGACATAATCTGACTAGTGTTCTAAAAGGCCCACTTGGCTGTGTGGAGAACACACTTCAGATGGAAAAAAGCAAAAGGAGGGAAACAAACAGGAGGTGAATATAGAAGTCTAGGTAAGAGAAGACAGCATGGACTAGGTAGTAGTAATGGTGCTGAGAAAAAAGACTGGATTTTAAGATATTTTGAATAAAGCTTCAGGATTTACTGATGGTTTGGATATGGAGTACATGAAAATGTCAGTTCATGGATGATTAGAATGTTTTAGTCTAAACAACGAAGTGAATGATACTGGCATTTTCTGAGGTGGGTAACAAAATGGAAGGGACATATTGCAGGGAACATCCAGAGTTCAATTTTGGACTTAGTTATAACACCTTCAAGTTGAGATCAAATAAGCAGTTAGATATAGAAGTCCGGAGTTACCAAGAAAAAAAAGTCAGAGTCATGATAAAAATTTGGGACTGAGCAACATGCAAATGGTATTTAAAAGCCTCAGTGCTATATGAGATCACTTAGGTTATGAATAAGCAGAGGAAAAAAATAAGAAGACTGAGACTGAGAACTGAAGCATGTAGTCAGGAAGAAAAGAATGATCCAGAAAACAAGACTAACAAGGAATAGCCAGAGGGGAAGTAAAATAACAGGAGAAAAACAAGAGTGTTTCATGGAGAGAGGGCCAACTGTGTTCAATGTCATTAAAAAGTAGACTATGAAGTGGCTTAAAATTGTCCAGAGGATTTGGCATTTTGAAATGATCATGATTAGACTGGCATCATTAGAGTGGCATGGACAAAAAGCCTAAGTAGAGGAAATGTCTTGAGTGACAGAGAAAATGGGGGGAAAGGAAATGCAGGTAACACTTTTGAGAAGATTCAAACAAAGAAAACCAACGGAATGGGGTAGAGCTAGAGTGAACTGTGGGAATGATATGAGAAGGAAAAATGTTGATGATGCATGAGAGGAAATCACTGCAGGAACAAAGGTCACAACTGAGAAAAGGAACAGAATCAAGATAGGAAGTTTAGCCTTAGATGAGAACAAGGATCTTCAAGAGGAAAAATGGGTGATATGAATATAGATGCAGGTAGATTGAGAAAGGATATGGAAGTTCCCTGTGGTTCCTTCTATCTTCTTAGTGAACTAAGAAGCAAAATCTTCAGCTGAAAATGAGTAAGGAAAGAGGGTATCGGAAATTTGAGAGAAACTGGGTAAACAAGTCTTCTGGGAGAACAGGAGAATTGACTAAGGAAATGCAACGACTTCAGACTTGCCATTTTTTAAATACCACTTCAGACTTGCAGTGTGAAGTCATAAACTTAAAATAAGACCAGTTAACAAGGGTGTTTACTGCTTAAGTGCAGGAAGGAAAGAGAGAAAAAGCTAGGTTTAACCAGAATTGGAATTTCTCCAAGAAGAGAAAGGTTCATAATTAAAGTTGTACACAAACAAATGATTATGTAAAGAATTATCTATTTAAAATTATGATAAGTGCTACAAAGAAAAAGTGCAATATGCTATGAGAGTACATGATGAGTAACCTAACTCTTTGAGAAAGTAATGCCTAAGCAATATTTGTAGGATAAGGAGTTTGGGGTAGGAGTGACAGGAAAAGGGAAGAGCATTGGCCTCAGAAGTGAAAGAGAACTACACATTTTCAGAGAAGGAAGAGTAGTTCAGTTTGGGAAGACGAAAATAAGGCTAGAAAGGTAGGCAAAGAGCAAACATAAAAGGCAATATAAACTAAATAAAAGATTTTGGACTTTATATTGAAGGTACTGAGGAGTCACTGAAACAACATCTGTATTTTTAGAAAGATTATTCCTGATGTAGTATGGAAAATAGACTGGAGGTGGGCAGTAAGACTAGAGACAAGGAAACTAGTTGAAAGGCTACTCTAGTGGTCTAGGTCACAGATGATGATGGTTTGTACTCAGTAGAATGATAAATTGTTAACAAACCCCCCCTCTAATTTCTTCCCTGGAAATCTAATATCACTTGGAATGTCACTCTGTTATTAAACTGCATTGCTTAAAATAAAAATGATTCTGATTAGTAAACTGCATATAAACTCAGAGGAACTATACATTTATTATGAATACCTCATGGGGACGCCGTAAGTTTTGCACTTTCTGACTGGGTGACTCATAACTGACATGTCTCCAGAAGCTATGCCCACGGAGTTGTTAGGAGAGAGATTGGCTCCCTAAGGCATGAAACTACTTTCTAAGCCAGAGCAGCTCCCAAACCCTTCCTTATGAGTCTTATTCACCTGGATCTGAGCTGTCCCCTGTGGAGAGGGGAAGAAAAGAATAGTACCTGGATAGCTCTGTGGACAGCAGCATGAACTGCTGCAAGAGCTGAAGAAAAAGAATATTGGATGCTGCTCTGCTGGCAAATTGTTTCTGGTCCTATATCCTTCTAAGTGAACCTGATGCCAAATGTGGCCTATAGTAGTCCTGAAAATTTAATGTTTAGTTGAACATCTTTCGGTGGATGCTGTAGAAGTGGTATCATAGGGACACAGAAAAACAGATTAAAAAATTAATTAGGAATTAATTAGGAATTAGGGTACATAGGTGGTTCAATGGTAGAATGCTCGCCTTTCATGTGGGAGACCAGGGTTCGATTTCCAGACCATGTATGAAAACACAAAAAAACAAAAAAAAATTAATTAGGAATTAGAATCAGTAAAATTTAATGGATTGCTTAGAAATTGGCCCAGGGATACAGATAAAAGATGTCACAGATAATTTGAAACATTCTGACAATTTTGTTAATTGCTATATCCCAGACCTACAATAGTACCTGGCACTTAATATGGTATTCACTAAATATTTCTGAAGGCAGGAAGGAAATAAACAACTAGGCATATAATGATGCTATTTCCTCAGGCAGGAAATACTAGAGGAGAATAGAGAGTAAAATTATGTGCTCAGTGTGAAGTACTGTGAGACATTCTAGTAGAGTTAGCTTGTGTGCAGGCTGAGCCTGGAGTTCCCATTTTTAGAAGTCATAGTAATTGAGATTCATGTTTTGTAAAAGTGAACCAAAGTCAGTATATTTATAAAATTGATTTTTTTCAAACTAACTAAGGAATAATATTAAAAATATAAATGTGATGAATCATATTAAAGCATATTTATAAGATCTTTTAACTTAATTTGGCCAAAAGCAGGGCTTGGAATAGTAGGGATTATGTGTATTGCCAACATCTTAATTTTAATTCAATTTTAATCATTTGTACTGCCAGTAAATTTTTAATAGAATGTTAAAAAAAATTCCAATTTATTACTGCTAAAGTTATCAACTAACCACTAGCAGACTACAGAATCGATAACTTACTGAGTCATGTAGAAAGGGCCACTAGAAGCCATTTAGTTTGCTTCTTTCAAATGAGAAAAATCAACCCTAAGTTAAATTAATTACTCAATATCACATAATTACAATGTGTGACCATTACTTAGGAGGTAACTTACAGCTGTTTACCCTATGCCATCCAAATATTTCTTTATCAACATTGTAGATGTTAAATAAAAATCACTGGTGTAAAATTAAAACAAGAAAAATTCTGTCCAAAAGCTGTCCTGATTTAAAATGTATACAGATCTTACATTAAAGTTGATTTTTAAATCTGGGGTTAGAGCTGCTAAGCAAATATGAGTCAAAACTGGCCAGCAAAAGTTTAGGAAAATCATTTGTGATTCAATGATAACTAAAAAAAGAGAGGACAAACAAAACTCTTTGGCCATTCTAAAGAGATTCAAGTTAGCACATATAACTCCGGCTTATCTTTAATATAGATTGAACTTCACCCCAGTTAGCCCCAAATCCTGAGGTGACAAATCACAAGCATGAAAAGTTCCTGCATCCAAAGAAAACAAAATAATAAAGGGGAAAATAAAATCAATATTAACATTCTAAGTAAACTAAGTTCAGTACACAATTTTTGCCTGAGGGAAAAAAGGTGCTTTTTCCCTTATTTATTTGATAAAATAAAAAACTAATTTTCTGAGCACTAATTCTCATCTTCATCACTCCAACTTTATCCATTAACAATGTCCATTCTATTTGTTTCCTGAACGAAAGAATGAATGTATGTATGCAGGCACATATTAACATAATATTTCGGTAATTCCATGAGGGAAAAAAACCTTTTAAAATAAAATACATCATATGCTCAATTAAAAATGAACTGTGCTAGGCTCCCAAAGAAATTAAGACCTTTTAATTAAAGAAAACTCAATTGTTATTTGTCACTGGAATTTATTAACTGCTAAACCTATCTCCAAATACGATGTCATAAAACGTTTAAAAATATTAAAAAGTAGTAAAGGAATATTCAAAAGGCAGAAAAACTAGGAGTAGAAATGTAACAAAATAAGGTATCAGTGGCTAAGAGAGTCCAAATAGAGTCAAGAGGCTATTCTAGAGTCTACTTCCTATGCAAGATTCAGCTAGATATTGCTAATTACCATGGTTTGCCAAACCCCAATCAACACAATTCCTGTTAACACTAAAACAACACCTGGGGATCTATCTGAATCTCTACAAAAGTTTCATGCACTAAGATTACTTTCCTGAAACCTACAACCTCCAGAAGGTTCCTAGGCCAGATAAAGTCTGGAAACCCAGCGGGGCCAGCCTCTCCAAGAATATCAACTAGTTCCATCCTCTTATCCCATACTGTCAACACCCTTTCCAATATGAAACAGTTAAGAATGGCCATTGCCTAAATATCACTAAAGAGTGCAAGAAGGATCAAAGGAGAAAAAGTTGTATCAGAGAAGACAGGATTTAAAAAAGGAGTATGACTACTGAATCATTACACTGATATTTCTTTTTACTCTCAGTATCTTTGAGGAGCTAGAAGGAAAACACCTGCAATGGTGGACCTGTAACCCATACTATACTTTAAAAATTTGTTCTAAAACTGTTTTGTTAAAATGTTCTTGGAAATTTGGGCAGTACAACAGTGGCACAGTGGCTCAGTGGCAGAATTCTCGCCTGCCATGCCAGAGACCCGGGTTCGATTCCTGGAGCCTGCCATGCCAAAAAAAATTTTTTTAAGATCTTGGAAATGTATTGCTTTTTTCTATATATGTTATAGTAACAATAAAAATGTTAAAAAAAAAAAAAGTATGGCTTAAATGTATTAATCTCTCCTTCTTTTTAATATGCCTCATCTTTTGTTACTTACATTAAAACTATGCCCACATAAAAAACACTGCACAATACTGTTAAGGAGACTAATACCACCAAATTGTATGCTTGGGAGCAGTTGAAATGGAAAAGTTCATGTTGTATATAAGTTTCCACAATTAAAAAAAGAAGGATTAAAGAGGCAATAACAACTAAACACAATATTTGATACTGGACTGGATCTAATAATAAAGAGGAAAATGCCAAAAACAACATTATGATGCATGTAAAAATTTGAATATAGAATGAAAGCTTTGTAACAACGTTGAATGTCTTGTTCTTAGGAAATGTATATGGATGTATTAGATGCTCAACGAAAGTGGTATATTTAACCTGCTCTCAAACTTTTAGAAAATTGGTAAATAAGTATACAGATGGAGGAACTGAGAGATAAGATAGTTGGATAGATAAAATGATAATGGCAAATGTGACAAAATATTAAAAGTTGGTGGACTGAAGACATGGGTGGGAGGTATGTTGGAGTACTCTTTACTGGTATGCATTAATTTTGCATTTGTCCTGTTAGTCTGAAATTATTTCAAATTATAAATCATGTATTACATTTATACATTTAAAAATGATGCCATACTGGAGGGAAATGCCTGAAAACCTAGAGCTGTGCTCTGGTAGCCATGTTTCTTGAAGATGATTGTACAATGATACAGCTTTCACAGTGTAACTGTGTGATTGTGAAAACGCTGTGTTTGATGCTCCTTTTATCTACCATATCGACAGATGAGTAAAACATATGGACTAAAAATAAATAAATATTAGGGGGAACAAATGTTAAAATAAGTTTAGTAAATTGAAATGCTAGTGATCAATGAAAGGGAGGGGTGAGGGGTATAGTATGTATGAATTTTTTTGTTTTCTTTTTATTTTTTTTTCTGAATTGGTGCAAATATTCTAAGAAATGATCACGATGATGAACATACAAAAAAAAATGATGCTATACAAGTCATTAACTTATATGGTAATAAAAGAACCTGAAAAATAAACCTGTTATCTAACATTAAATATCAATATTAGATAATATAATCTATACATAACAATTAACAAGACTAAATGACAAATAATTTAGTACTTGTGGAAACGAAGGTAAAGCAAACATATGCGGATTTAAATAAAGGTACTTCTTTTTAGATACTATAAATTTATTCTATAATCTACACAGCTTCAAGAACCATACCAACATACCCCATGCTGACTTTTCAGGTTAAATAAATGTGTGGCTTACACTAGTATCTGCAATTGGCTGAGGGGTTGGTAGTTGTACCATATATCTCCATATATGAGCAGTCTGATCTCCAGAAGCTGAAAGAAGAAATTGGGGAAGTTTACCCAAAGTACACATCATGTACAAAATGTGCATTTTACTATGCTCTTGCCAAGCAATATTATCAGACTTTTGTAACTCAGTGATGATCATTTAGCAAGACAAATATGCTTCATTTAAATTGCTATGTCTGAGACTGCACAATACTCATAAGAATAGAGTAAATGTGCAAAAGTAGTAAGATAATTATTTCTAAAAATATTCCCTCTTACATTTTAGGGTAAAAACTTGTAGAAGGTCAAGAGAAATTTTACAAATACTAAATTTTATTCTCCATCTCTCTAATATAAGTAAACTGAAACCAAATAGTAGTATAACTTGTGATTATATATGCATTCCCAAAAAGTAATGCATAATACATGTTTCCATTCATTCGACATTTATGGGACTTTATAATTTTTCAGGCTCCTATCAATACTACAATCTTAATTGTGTTGCTACCCTGTTTCTCTCCTTTTGCCAGCCCAACTTTACAAGAAGATGCTTTGACTTAGGAATGGAAGGACAAAGGATAAATATACAAAAAAAGGCATAGAATAAAGCATTCAAATATAACATAATAGTTTGTATTTTCTCCCATTATTTCTCACTGCTTACAAAAGCACTATCTGACTTCTGCCTTCTCTTCACTATTGTAGAGCTTCCCAAAAGCAGTTGTTATATGCCTTGCTAATGATGGTAGTCATTTTTTACAGTGTCAAATAAAAATACTGTCAATTTGCCCTGATTTCTCTTCAAATCCAAATCCCATTCTGGTTCTCCTATCTCTCTATCCCCATTACTCAATCTGTTTCAAAGTTTCTAAGAGTTCCTTTTTTTAAAAGTTCTCTTGATTTCAATAGAGAAAAAAATTTGACATACCAGTAAGAGCCAACTGCTCCGACGGATGAAATTTTATAGAATTTACTGCAAAATAAAAACATTATAAAAACAGTTTTAAAGTAACAAGAATATATCATTATTTATTAGCTATAGCAGGTATCACAGAGTTAAAATTTAAAAATCTATTATAGAAGTTCAAGATTATATATGCCCATTCAACTAAAGTATGAATAAATTAAGATTAGAGGGAATAAAAAACTACAGTAAAAAATAACCAATAAACATAAAAGAAATCCTTCAACTCAACAAGAAAAAGACAAACAACCGATTAAAAAAATGAGCAAAACAGAATTCTCGCCTGCCATGCCAGAGACCCAGGTTTGATTCCCAGTACCTGCCCATGCAAAAAAAAAGGGGGGGGCAAAAGATCTGAGTAAACATTTCTCCAATAAGATGTACAAATGGCCAAAAAGCACATGAAAATATACTCAATATCATTAGCCATCAGGGAAATGCAAATCAAAACCACAATGAGATACCATTTCACACCCACTAGAACTGCCACTATTAAAAAAGAATAATGGGCTCAGTGGCAGAATTCTCGCGTGCCATGCCAGAGACCTGGGTTCTATTCCCAGTGCCTGCCCATGCAAAAAAAAGGAAATTTGCAAGCGTTGGACAGGTTGTAGAGAAATAGAAACACTCATTCATTGCTAGTGGAAATGTAATATGGTATAGGCACTGTGGAAGTCAGTTTGGCAGTTCCTTAGAAAGTATAGAATTACCATATGACCTGGCAATGCCACTTCTAGGCATATAAACAAAAGAACTGAAAGCAGGGACTCAGATATTTGCACACCAATGTTCACAGCAGCATTATTCACAATTATCAGAAGATGGATGCAACCCAAGTGTCCATCCGCTAATGAATGCATAAACAAAATGTGGTATATATGCACAATGGAATTTTATTCAACCATAAAAAGGAATGAAGTTCTGACACATAAGACAACATGGATGAACCCTGAAGATATCATATTGTGTGAAATAAGCCAGACACAAAAGGACAAATATTGAACGATCTCTCTGATATGAAATTAGAATAAATAAACTCATAGAGTCAGAATCTACAATACATTTACCAGGGCATGGGGTGAGGACAGGGAATAAGGAGTTAAGGCTTAAAATGTACAGAGTTTAAAAAAAAAAATGTACAGAGTGTCTTTCTGGAACAAATGAAATGCTTTGGTAATGGATGGTGGTGGTGATAGTACAACATTGTGAACATAATTAACAGCACTGAAATATATATCTGAATGTGGTTTAAATAATAATTGTTATATAGCCATTTGAGGTTAAGGAGTAAAGAAGTATGTATATGTAAAAGCATGATGTAAATTTTTATTTCTCTTAAAGAGGTGCTTCTTATATAAAATTCAAAAATTAACAAATATTAGAATAGGTTATTATTTTTAAAATAGAAGAAAAAAGCAGAATACTTAAAATAGTTACATGTGGTTAGCTTCTAGGAAATGAAAATAGGCAATAAGGAAGGATGAGGCAAGAGAGTGCTATCATACATAGGCTATCTAACACTTTCTTAATTTTTAGGCTGAGTACATATATTCAATTTTTTAATGTTTTTTCAAATAAATCAATCATTTAACAATTTTTCGTTGTATTTTTAAGCCCCTCTTACGTATATTCCAGGCATTGCATTAGATAATTGCAGGTAATACAACAGCAACGCAGACACAATCCTACAGGAAGATAGATGGGAATGTAGGGAGGAGATAAAGACTGATGAAGATACAGTATGGAGAAAGGATGTTGTATATGGGAGAGACATGAATCTGTCTATATGCTAAGATAAAAAGCCCTTAGTGGGCAAGAGATAAAAGATACATATGACAACAAGGATAACTAAAAAAAAAGTCAAACGAAAAGAGGTTGGGATCCATAGCACACTTAGAGATGGATAGGAAGACATTCAGATGAATGGGGTTCACCTAAATTAGTAGACAGGGTAACACCTAACTTTTTAGAAGCTGAAAGCAATAATGCTAACTCTGAGTTTGTCAACAAAGTTTCAGGGAGTAGCGGTAGTTGGCAGAGGGATGGGAACAGGGAAAGGTAGCTTTTGACTCAGATTGCAAATGAGGGCATTCCAGACAGAAGGACAAGAAAGGGAGTTTGAGAGAAAAGTGAAAAGTGAAATTTGGTCAAAACATATGGTATTTATAAGAGTACAACTAAAGAAGCAGAAAAGAACTATTGTAAATAGCATTAACTATACGCAAGGAAGCACATTAATCGCAGGTACCTTTTAACCTGAATACATCTAAATAATCACTACATTAAAAGTAAATCTCTATGAGAACTCTGCTTTTTACATGATTGTTCTATAAACTACAACTGCTCTAATTAAAATAAAGGGGAAAAAAAGAATGTTAACATTACATAAGTGAGAAAGCAGACAGCAACAGCTAAATAAATAAATATTTAAAAGTCTCTAAAATGATACCTATTTTTTTATAAAGCACACATTTTCAGTTCTAAAACTTTCTATATATGACTTTATAAACAACATTAAATAAAATGTAGACTACTACTATTTGTACTTTGTCTATGGAGTTAAGCTCTTCCCCTTTATTAAATTCATATAAGCCGAAGGTACAGAGATTATCTTAGTCTGTGGATAGGCCACATTGCCCATTAAGAGCCAAATATAATAAAACTTTCAATCAGATAATACAGTGGACTTCATAATGCCAGATTCTAAAAACAAATCAAAGTTGGGCCTAACAAGTGAAAATGAAGCGTTCATTTACATAAATGCTTACCTGACCCAACATGACCAGTGTATTTGACAAGGCACTTTCCCGTTTCTATACTCCACAGCAAAGCTGTATGATCTGGAAGATTCAAATTAAAAAGTGTAACTCAACCATGATCAATTTTATGGTCTTTTTAATAAAAGAATAAGAGAAATACTCTATAAAATATGAAGTTAAACCACCAATAATGTCTCCTAAAACTTTAACTATATTATCCTGCAAATTATTCCATCAAAAAACTAAAATATCTTAAGAAAATCAAAGAAGTTGGTGACATGTTCAAGAACTACAAAAATCATGACTTCATAGTTTATTATTACAAAGTTTTCATTATTCTTGAAACTTAAATCACAGAAGTCATTTATGTAATGGTTTCACTATTTTGTTGAAGTAGTAAAACTTTCCAGAACATCTTCTAATATTAAAATTCCTATCAATAGCACCCAAATTCAGTTAGAAATAATGTAAAATCAGTATTCCCTCATCTTACAGGCATAATATTTTTAAAAGTAGACAATGGAAAAATCTGAGAAATAATACCAATTACCCAAATAGCTTTCAAAAGTGTCAGAAAAGGACTCTTGCATTCTTTTGTGTATTATAATTTCCAAAACAATCTAGAGTGCTCATGTATGACCAGTTTGACAAGAAAAAGTGTAACAAAGAGAAAGAACTTTCTTCATCACTGTAAGCAGTTTATCATTTCTCTATTCCCACTTTAAAAATCAGAATCTAGTGAATGACAACTCACAAGCTAGAAAACTGATTTTCAACAAGAGAGCACCACTTTTAATTTTAGCATCTTTATCTGAAGGTTACTTTATGTCACCTCACACAGCGTTCATAAAATATCTTTTCCTTAGTTAGAACAAAGGAGTCTCTTTCTAACACCCCACTCCTGTGACTCCCAGAGGTAAACACTAGGAGACTTCACCAGTCTCCACTGTGGCTTACATTCCTAGGACTATGTGCACTTCTTTTTTTCTTTTTTTTTTAACATGGGCAGGCACTGGGAATCGAACCCGGGTCTCTGGCACGACAGGTGAGAACTCTGCTTGCTGAGCCACCGTCGCACGACCCTATGTGCACTTTTAAATTATAATCTCACAGCTCTTTCCCTCAGTTGTACTTCAATAATAGAAAAAAATGTTAAGTATATTTTCAAATCAAGAAACCCAATCCAGTAGAAATAACAAGAAAACCAAACAAAAAATACTGAATAACCTAGTATGTTTGAAAAATACTCTATTTTATGTTGCCTTTACCATTCAAATGATTCTTCAACGCAATTAAATTAAATCCACAGAAGGGGAACAAGATGGCTTAGTAAGCTGTGGGATTTAGTTCATCCTCTAGAGCAGCTAATAAATAACCAGGAACAGTATAGAACAACTGCTGAGGTCATGTCAGTGATCAGACACACTGTGTACACCAGACTGAACCAGCTGGGAGCCCACCCAGAACCGTGAGTTTCCCAAGCCAAAGTGACCGGAGTCCCTCCCCACAGGCTGCTTTTGAGAGGGGAAAGGAAAGGAGCTTACCAGCAGCAGGGGCTGAGTGCAACCAAATTCCAATTGTGGAATTAATTTAAAAATTCTGACTATTAAAAATAGGACCAAAGCTCAGATGAACCTTGAGTAAAAGCTGAGGTCGCTGGGTTTTGCCCTGGTGCAGAGGGGACAGGGTGACAGAAAAGAGAAAAAACAGAGGTTTCTTAGATTTGAAAAGGTCTGGGCCCTGACAGAAAGGAGGGGGCACATAGGACATGGAGATACACAGAGTAACGTACCAACTTAAGCTCTTGATTGGCAAACCGGAGGAATAACGGTCCTGCTCTGAAAAGGATTTTTCTCTTTTGTTTTGGTGGCTGTGTTTCTAAGGCTTGACTGCTCTTTCGATATAGCTGCAAAGCTTCTCCGGCTCCACTGCCCCAGGCGTAGGCAAAATTAATTAAGCTTGTTTGAGTATTTGTCTGGAGGCTGTGCCTTTCCCAGGAGAGGGGTGGGGCCCAGCTCAGGTGGAAACCCTCCCTCAAGGAGTTCATACCCCAGGGTATGGAAAAGTGAAGTGACACAACCTCTCCTCTGTCTCCAGCACGGCCCCAGCAGGGAAATGTCTGCTGGAGTTAAAGGTACCCCATCACCTTATGCTGGTGGGACCTGCAGGTAGACAACTGCCACATATTGGGCAGGATGGGAAAAACGGAGACCCCAGAAGCTTCACAGGAAAGCCTTTCAATCCACTGGGTCTCATCCCCAGGGAAAACGGACCCAGGTGACTCTTTATTCTTCACAGGAGGCCAGTTTGGTCTGGAAAGATCTGGCTGGGGTCTATAATACCTAAGTAGACCCTTCTAAGGGGGGAAAAAGGCACCATACAGGCAGGGCAAGAAACAAGAAAACAGGAACTGAAAAATTCTGATCTGTTAAACAAAACCTAAGCTAGTGTTCCAGAATAAGCTGAACTGAATGTCAAAGAACAGATGGACAACAAAGTCATCCAGCAAGAAAATACTAGGTAAAAAAAAAAGTGAAAACAATCTCTAGAATGAACAATTAAGGTAATTAAATGCCTAGACACCAGCAAAAAACAACAAATCATACTAGGAAAACGGAAGATAGGGCCCAGTCAAAGGGACAAACCAACAATTATCAAGTGAGATACAGGAGTTGAAAGAATTAATTCAGAATGTTGAAACAGACATGGAAAACCTCATCAAGAACCAAATGAGCGAATTGAGGGAGGATATAAAGAAGGTAAGGAATGAACAAAAACAAGAAATGCAAAGACTGAAAAAACAAATCACAGAACTTATGGGAATGAGAGGCACAGTAGTAGAGTTGAAAAAAACATGGAAACCTACAACATCAGGTTTCAAGAGGCAGAAGATAGGATTAGTGAACTGGAGGATGGAACATGTGAAATCCGACAAGCAAAAGAAAATGTAGGGAAAAGAATGGAAAAATATGAGCAGGGACTCAGGGGACTGAATGACAACATGAAGCACACAAATATACATGAGGTGGGTGTCCCAAAAAAGGAAAGGAGGGAAAAGGAAGAGAAAAACTAATGGAGGAAATTATCACTGAAAATTTCCCAACTCTTAAGAAAGACTTAAAATTACACATCCAAGAAGTGCAGTGGACCCCAAAGAGAATAGATCCAAATAGACATACTCCAAGACATTTAATAATCAGGATGTCAGATGTCAAAGAGAAAGAGAATCTTGAAAGCAGCAAGAGAAAAGCAATCCATCACATACAAAGGAAGCCCATTAAGACTATACGTAGATTTCTCAGCAGAAACCATGGAGGTGAGAAGACTGTGGGATGATATATTTAAGATTCTAAAAGAAAAAAACTGCCAACCAAGAATTCTATACCCAGCAAAACTGTCTGTCATAAATGAGGGGGAAATTAAAACATTTTCAGGCAAAAAATTACTCCAAGAATTTGTGACCAAGAGACTTGCTGTGCAAGAAATACTAAAGGGAGCACTAGATACAGATACGAAAAAAGAGAAGAGAGAGGCGTGGAGAAGAGTGTAGAAACGAAGATTATCAGTAAAGGTAAAAAGAAGGAAAATTAGATATGACATAAAATCCAAAAGGAAAAATGATAGAAGAAAGTATGCCCATACAGTAATAACATTAAATGTTAGTGGATTAAACTCAGTATTCAAAAGACATAGACTGGCAGAATGGATTAAAAAACAGGACTCATCTATATGCTGTCTATAGGAAACACATCTTAGACACAAGGATAAACATAGGTTGAAAGTGAAATGTTGGGAAAAGATATTCCATGCAAATAACAATCAGAAAAGAGCAGGATACAAATATCCAACAAATGAGACTTCAAATGTAAAACAGTTAAAAGAGACAAAGAAGGATACTATGGATTAAAAAAAGGAACAATTCAACAAGAAGACATAACAGTCAGAAATATTTATGGACTGAGCCAGAATGCTCCAAAATACATGATGCAAATCTAAAAACACTGAAAAGAAAAACAGACACATCTACCATAGTAGTTGGAGACTTCAATTCCCCACTCTCATCGATGGACAGAACATCTAGACAGAGGATCAATAAAGAAACAGAAAATTTGAATAATATAATAAATGAATTAGACTTAACAGACATTTATAGAATATTACACCCCACAACAGTTGGATATACCTTTTTCTAAGGTGCTCATGGATCATTCTCAAGGATAGACAATATGATGGGTCACAAAGTAAGTCACAATAAATTTAAAAAGACTGAGATCATACAAAACACTTTCTCAGATCATAAAGGAATGAAGTTAGAAATGAATAATAGGCAGAGGGCCAGAAAATTCACAAAGAAATGGAGGCTCAACAACACACTCTTAAACAACCAGTGGGTCAAGGAAGAAATTACAAGAGAAATCAGTAACTATCTTGAGGCAAATGAAAATGAAAACACGACACATCAAAATTCATGGGATGCACCAAAGGCAGTGCCAAGAGGGAAATTTATTGCCCTAAATGCCTATATCAAAAAAGGAGAAAGACCAAAAATCAAGGAATTAACTGTCCACTTGGAAGAACTAGAGAAAGAACAGCAAATTAACCCCAAAGCAAGCAAAAGGAAAGAAATAATGAAGATTAGAGTGGAAATAAACGAAAGTAAGAACATGAGAAAATCAACAAAAACAGAAGTTGGTTCTATGAGAAAATCATAAGATTGATGGACCCTTAGTGAGGCCGACAAAAAGAAGAAGAGAGAGGATGCAAACAAATAAAATCAGAAATGGAAAAGGAGTCATAACCACTGACCCAACAGAAATAAAGGAAGTAATGAGAGATTACTATGAAGAACTTTATGCTAATAAACACAACAATGTAGATGAAACGGACAACTTCCTAGAAAGGCATGAACAACCAACATTGACTCAAGAAGAAACAGACAACTTCAACAAACCAATCACAAGTAAGGAAACTGAATCAGTCATTAAGAAGCTCCCCAAAAAGAAAAGTCCAGGACCAGATGGCTTCACCTGTGAATTCTACCAAACATTCAAGAAAGAATTACTACCAAAACTGCTCAAAATCTTTAAAAAAATTGAAGAGTAGGGAAGGCTACCTAACTTATTCTACGAAGGCAACATCACCCTCATACCAAAGCCAGACAAAGATATTACAAAAAAAGAAAACTACACACCAATCTCTCTTATGATTATAGATGCAAAAATCCTCAACAAAATTCTTGCAAATCGAATCCAGCAGCATATTAAAAGAATTATACACCATGACCAAGTAGGATTCATCCCAGTTATGCAGGATGGTTCAACATAAGAAAATCAATTAATGTAATACAACATATCAACAAATCAAAGCAGAAAAACCACATGATAATCTCACTTGATGCAGAAAAGGCATTTGACAAAATTCAACATCCTTTCCTGTTGAAAACACTACAAACAATAGGAATAGAAGGGAACTTCCTCAAAATGATAGAGGGAATACATAAAAAACCAACAGCTAACATTATCTTCAACGGAGAAAAACTGAAAACTTGCCCCCTAAGATCAGGTACACAAGGATGTCCACTGTCACCACTGTTACTCAACATTTCACTGGAAGTTTGAGCCAGAGCAATTAGACAAGAAAAAGAAATACAAGGCATCAAAATTGGAAAGGAAGAAGTAAAACTCTCACTGTTTGCAGATGATATGATACTATATGTCGGAAATCCCGAAAAATCCACAGCAAAACTACTAGAGCTAATAAATGAATACAGCAAAGTGGTAGGTTACAAGCTCAACAATCAATAATCTGCAGTGTTTCTATACACTAGTAATGAACAATCTGAGGGACAAATCATGAAAAAAATTCCATTTACAATTGCAATCAAAATAATAAAATATTTAGAAATAAATTTAACTAAAGAGACAAAACACCTATACAGGAAAAACTATAAGAAATTGTTAAAAGAAATCACAGGCCTAAATAAATGGAAGGGCATACCGTATTCATGGATTGGAAGACTAAATTCTACCTAAATTGATTTACAGATTCAATGCAATACTAATTAAAATCCCCAAAACCTACTTTTCAGAAATAGAAAAATCAATACCAAATTTATCTGAAGGGGCAGGGTGTCCTGAATAAATAGCTAAAAATATCCTGAGAAAGAAAACAGAAGTTGGAGGCCTCACACTACCTGACTTTAAGGTGTATTATGAAGCTACAGTGGTCAAAACAGCATGGTACTGGCATAAAGACAGATATACTGACCAATGGAATCGAATAGAGTGTTCACATATAGACCCTTTCATCTATGGACAATTGATTTTTGATAAGGCAGTCAAGTCAACTCACCTGGGACAGAACAGTCTCTTCAATAAATGGTGCCTAGAGAACTGGATATCCACATGCAAAAGAATGAAAAAGGATCCCTATCTCACACCCTAAACAAAAATTAACTTAAAAAGGATCAAACACCTAAACATTAGATCTAAGACCATAAAACTGTTAGAAGAAAATACAGGGAAATATCTAATCAATCTTATAATAGGAGGCAGTTTCCTAGACCTTACACCCAAAGTACAAGCACTGAAGAAAGAAAGAAAGAAATGGGAATTTCTCAAAATTAAAACTCTTTTGTGCATTAAAGATCTTCATCAAGAAAGTAAAAAGACAGCCTATACAATGGGAGACAATGGTCTAGTATCCAGAATATATAAAGAGACTATTCAACTCAACAACAAAATGACAATTCAATTGCAAAGTGGGCAAAAGACATGAACAGACACTTCTCAGAAAAGGAAATACAAATGGCCAAAAGGCACATGAAAAGATATTCAACTTCCCTGGCTATCAGGGAAATGCAAATCAAAACCACAATGAGATATCATCTTATACCCACCAGAATAGCCATTATCAATAAATCAGAAAATGACAAGTGCTGGAGAGGATGTGAAGAAAGAGGCACACTTATCCATTGTTGGTGGGAATGTCAAATGGTACAATCACTGTGGAAGACAGTGTGGCGGTTCCTCAGGAAGCTAAGTATAGAATTGCCATATGATCCAGCAATACCATTGCTAGGTATCTACTCGGAGGACATGAGGGCAAGGACACAAACAGACATTTGCACACCAATGTTTATAGCAGCATTATTTACAATTGCCAAGAGACAGAAACAGCCAAAATGTCCATCAAGACACAAGTGGCTAAGCAAGTTGTGGTATACACATATGTTGGAGTATTATGCAGCTGTAAGACAGAATAAAGTCATGAAGCATGTAACAAAATGGATGGACCTTAAGGACATTATGCTGAGTGAGATTAGCCAGAAACAAAAGGACAAATACTGCATGGTCTCACTGATATGAACTGACATTAGCAAATGAACTTGGAGAATTTCAGTTGGTAACAGAGACTATCAGGAGATAGAAATACAGTAGATATTGGGTAACTGGAGCTGAAAAGAAAGGACAAATACTGTATGGTCTCACCATTAATTAATGAACTTGGATAATTTCCATTAAGAACAGAGGTTATCAGGATATAGAAATAGGGTAGATATTGGGTAATTGGAACTGAAAGGATACAGATTGTGCAACGGGACTGATTGTAAAAATTCAGAAATGGATAGCACAATACTACCTAACTGTAATACAATTATTTTAGAATACTGAATGAATCTGAATGTGAGAATGATAGAGGGTGGAGGCCTGGGGGCACAAGTGAAATCAGAAGGAAAGAAAAACGATAAAGACACAGATGGTACAATCTAGGAATGCCTGGAGTGCATAATGATAGTGACTAAATGTACAAATTTAAAAATGTTTTGCATGAGGAAGAACAAAGGAATGTCAATAATGCAGGGTGCTGAAAATAGATGGTAATCAATACTTTAAAACTTTAACTGTGAGACTAAAGAAAAAAATATTTATCTGGTACAAAATACATATTTTGACTCATGTGTTTCCTAATATAACTTATATGGACAGCTTAACTGAACTCCATAAGTACATGGAACCTTGAGTAGGACATGAGCTTTTGTAGGTTTGTCCAGAGTGATGCCTTGATAAATCCCAGAAGGATCTGAACAGTGAATAAAAAAGGATTTGTCAAGTCCCGTTTAGGAACTGATGAGAAAGGAGAAAAATTCAACTTCCCCAAGTGGAGAATTCTTGATATTCTCACAAGCAGTGGGGACAAACAAAGCAATAGGCTGGGCCCCCAATCTTGGCGGTTGTTCATATGAAACTTGACCCCACAAAGGATAGGCTAAGCCTACTTAAAATTAGGCCTAAGAGAGTCACCCCCAAGAGAACCTCTTTTATTGCTCAGGTGTGGCCTCTCTCTCTCTCAGCCAATATGACAAGCAAATTCACTGCCCTCCCCCTGTCTACATGGGACATGACTCCCAAGGGTATGGACCTTCCTGGCAACGTGGGACAGAAATCCTAGAATGAGCTGGGACTTAGCACCAAGGGATTGAAAAACCTTCTCAACCGAAAGGGCGAAGAGAGAAATGAGACAAAATAAAGTGTCAATGGCTGAGAGATTCCAAACAGAGTAGAGATGTCACCCTGGAGGTTATTTGTACACATTAAATAGATATCACCTTTTTAGTTATGGTGTAATGGAGAGGCTGGAGGAAACTGCCTGAAAATGTAGAGCTGTGTTCCAGTAGCCATGTTTCTTGAAGATGATTGTATAATGATATAGCTTTCGCAGTGTGACTGTGTGATTGTGAAAACCTCGTGTCTGATGCTTCTTTTATCTACCTTATGGACAAATGAGTAAAACATATGGATTAAAAATAAATAAATAATAGGGGGAACAAATGTTGAATTTGGTAGGTTGAAATGTTAGTGATCAATGAAACGGAGGAGTAAGGGATATGGTATGTATGAATTTTTTTTCTGTTTTCTTTTTCTTTCTTTTTCTGAATTGATGCAAATGTTCTAAGAAATGATCATGATGATGAATATACAACTATGTGATGAAAAAAAGAATGTTCACATTGTACGTTGATTGGTTTTATTAACAAAAATTTTTAAAAATTGAAAAAACATTAAATCCACAAAGAACAAATATTTACTTATCCAGATACTTAAGTTCACTGTCAGCTACAGTATCACACACAGCTACAGTACATAAAACATATTTCAAGAAGTCCAGGAGGATGGTGTAATAGGACAATCCTAATCCATGGAACAACTAGAGAAGTGACAGAAAAACTACTGGGACAGCAGTTACAGGGTGCAAGTGACCAGAGAGGGTCTTCTACACTATACAGGGAGGTCGTGGGTAAAAAAGCAGAGGAATTGGGTTGGAGAGAACAGGTAAGTATGCTTGCTCATGACTCCACTGGGAACAAAAGCTAGTGCACAGGAAGAACCTGTCCCAGGAGCTAGATCAGCCCTCTCAGCTCTGCAACCGAGAGCTCTCATCGGGAACCCGGAAGCCAGCAGATTTGCTTTCCCTGTACACAGAGACCATCAAGCTGGTACACAGTGCATACTGGTCCCCTTTCCATAAAGAGACCCAGAGAGCACATGAGTCACAGAGAAGCAGGGACAAAGAAGCAAGCTACACAGGGCCCGACACCCCATGCCCTGCGCACTGCCCAACACATCACCCTACCCAGCCCCACCACCCCACCAGGCATTTTCAGGTTGGCTGTGGGCAGGGGCAGTTGAAATACCCAGTCCCACAACCCAAGGTTATTCCAAGTGGGCACACAAGTGAAATCTCCACTGAAGTGCATACTGTCCACGCCTCAAACCGAGGATCGGCAACTTTCAGCATGCGCCAGGACCAGCAGACCTGGCTATGATTGCACAGAGTCTCCATCCAGCTCAGTCGGTGTCACAGTCAGGGAGAGGTGAGCCTGAGGGGAAAAGAAGGCTAGGAAGAAATGGAAAGTGTACTCTGATAAATTGCCTATCTGTCTAGGTTTAAACAGATCCTCAAATAGAGTTGCATCCTCTGCATGAGGGTCTGGGAATTGGTTAGGCAGGGAACTTATGACAAATCAAGTGCAAAAGAAGACCTTCAATGAAAACCCAAGAAAATACAAAACCTTAGATGAGTGCGGGAAATCAATTTTCAAAATAACCCTATCAAGACAATCAAATTTCTTGAGGACAACAGAAAATCAACAAAGCATATAAAGATGCAAGCAGATATGGCCAAAGCAAATGGCCAAATTAAAACACCAGAAGAGATACAAAATTTGGAACAATTAATCAAAGATGTTCACACAAATCTCCTAAATAAATTCAGTGGGTTGGCTAATGACATATGGTTATCAAGAAGACATTAGAAGAGCATAAAAGGAATTTGAAAGAATAAACAGAAAAACAGTAGATCTCAGGGATGAAAAATACTGTAGACCAAATTAAAAATGTACTAGAGACATATCAGAGCAGATCTGAAGAAACAGAAGAAAGAATAAGCAAACTAGAGGACAGGCCAATTAAATTCAGAGTACAAAAGAATAAAAGATGGTAAAACTGGAACTGCATCTTAAAGAAATGATAGACAACACAAAGCACACAAATGCAAGAACCACTGACTGTCACAGAAGGGAAAGAAAAGAGTAAAGGGCTAAGAAGATTAGTTGAATAGATAATGGAAGAAAATTTTGCAACCCTTAAAAAAGACATAAAGATGAAAATCTAAGAAGCCAACAAACCCCAAATAGAATAAATCCAAATAAGTCTACTCCAAGACACATAGTAAACAGTCTGTTAAATGCTGAAGACAAGAGAAACTACTGAAAGCAGCAAGAGAAAGGCAATGTACCACGTACCCAGGAAATCACATTCAAAAGTGAGGGAGAGATTAAAATTTCCACAGAAAAACAAAGGCAGAGAGAATCTGTTAACAAGATACTACCCTCCAAGAAATACTAAAGGGAGTTCTGTCAGCTAAAAAAAAAAAAAAAAAAAAATGGAAAGGGAAGTCTGGAGGAGGACACAGAATTGAAAAGTACCAGTAAGGGTAACTCAAAGGATAAAAAGAGATAGAGGTAAAAGAAAGAATATATAGCTTGAGAAATAACAATCAAAAGATATGAGGGCAGATTCCAGAAATGCCTTTACAGTAACAACTTTGAATATTAATGGACTAAACTCATCAATTTAAAGATACAGGTTGATGGAATAGATTGAAAAATATGATCCATCTATATGCTACTTACAAGAGACTCATCATAGACCTAATGTATAAATATACTGGGAGTAAAAACATGGAAAAAGATGCTCCATGCAAGCTGTAACCAAAAGAAAGCAGAAGAAGCTATACGAATATCAGAAAAAATAGACTATATGTAAAGATGTCATAAGAGACAAAGAAGGATACTACATTCTAATAAAAGAGAAAATTCACCTTGAGGAAATAATAATCATAAATGCTTATACTCCTAATCAAGGCGTTCCAAAGCATATGAGACAAACATTTGCAAAACTGAAGGGAGCAACAGACCTTTCAACAGTAATAGTGGGAGACTTCAATACACCACTCTCCTAAACAGACAGAACAACCAGACAGAGGATCAACAACGAAACAGAGTATGTAAACAACATGACAAATGAATGAAATCTAACAGGCATATATAGGTAGTCACACCCCACAATACCAGGATATACATTCTTCTAAAGGGCTCATGGAACATTTCCCAGGAGAGGTCATATGCTGGGACACAAAACAGGTCTGCATAGACTTTAAAAGATTAAAATATTCAAAGCACTTTCTCTGACCACAACAGAATGAAGCTGGAAATCAATAACCACCAAAGAAACAGAACTTTCACAAACATACGGAGACTAAATAACACACTCTTAAACACAATAAAGTGGGTCAAAGAAGAAATTGCTGGAGAAATCGGGAGCTATCTGAAGACATACGAATATGAGAATACAACATATCAGAACTTATGGGATGAGGCAAAGGCAGTGCTGAGAGGGAAATTTACGGTCCTAAATGCCTATCTTAAAAAAAGGTTAATTCCAATGCAAATAAAAGAGAAATAACAACAAATTAAAGCAGAAATAAATGGAGAACCAAAAACCAATAGAAAGAATCAATAAAACCAAAGTCGGTTCTTTGAGAAATCAATAAAATTGAAGGAACCCTAGCTAGTTGACAAAGAAAAAGAGAGAGAGGATATAAATAAACAAAATCACTGGGTCAAGATGGCGGCTTAACAACGTGCACATTTTAGTTCGTCCTCCAGAACAACTACTAAATAACCAGAAACAGTACAGAACAGCTCCCGGAGCCACGATAGTGACCGGACACACAGTGTACCCCAGTTTGGACCAGCTGGACCGGCTGCGAACACCCCCCAGAACCCATGAGTTCCCAAAGCTGCGGTGGCAGTGCCCCTTCCCCACAGGCCGCTTCCCAGAGGGGAAAGGAAAGGACTTTACCAGCAGCAGGAACTGGGGACAATCAAACGCCAATTGTGGAACTAATTAACAAATTCTGACTACTAAAAATAGGCCATCAGCTTAGGTGAACCTGATCAAAGCAGAGGTTGCTCATTTTTGCCCCGGCACCAAGGGGGCAGGGCTGACAGAAAAAGGAAAAAAAAAGAAGGAAACAGAGGTTTTCCTAGCTGTGTATCTACAAAGGCTTGACTGACTCTGGATACAGCAGCAGGAATTTTCAGGCTGCAACTGCCCCAGGCATAAGCAGAAGTGCGTTCTTTGGGGGGCTTATCTGGAGCTTGTGCCTTCCCCAGGGGAGGGGTGAAGCCCCACCCAGGTGGAATCCCTCCATCAAGGAATTCAGACACCAGGGCTTGGTAGTTTGAAGTCATTAAAACCAGCCTACAATCTCTCCTCTGTCTCTACCACGCCCCCAGCAGGGAGAGTCTGCCAAAGTTAAAGGTACTGCATCATCTTATGCTGGTGGGACCTGCAGTCAGACAAGCGCCATATACTGGGCAGGATAAGAAAAACAGAGTCCAGAGACTTCACAGGAAAGTCTTTCAACTTGCTGGGTCTCACCCTCAGGGAAAACCGACGCAGGTGACTCTTTCCTCTTGATAGGAGGCCAGTTTTGTCTGGGAAAATCTGGCTGGGGTCTATAATATCTAAGTAGACCCTCCTAAGTGTGTGTGAGGGAAAGACACCACACAAGCAGGGCAAGAAACAAGAAAACAAGAAATGAAAAATTCTCTGTTAAACAAAACTTAAACTAAAGGTCCAGATAAATCTGAACAGAATGTCAAAGAACAGATAGAAAACAAATTCATCCAGCAAGAAAACCCTAGATAAAAGAAGTGAAAGCAAGCTCCAGAATAAACTAACTAAGGTAATTAAATGCCTAGACGCCAGCAAAAAATAACAAATCACACTAGGAAAATTGAAGATATGGCCCAGTCAAAGGAACAAACCAACAATTCAAATGACATACAGGAACTGAAACAATTAATTCAGAATGTATAAACAGACATGGAAAACCTCATCAAAAACCAAATCAATGAATTGAGTGAGGATATAAAGAAGGCAAGGAAAGAACAAAAAGAAGAAACTGAAAGTCTGAAAAAACAAATCACAGAACTTATGAGAATGAAAGACACAGGAGAAGAGATGAAAAAAACAATGGAAACCTACAATGGTAGAGTTCGAGAGACAGAACATAGGATTTCTAAACTGGAGGACGGAACATCTGAAATCTGACAAGAAACAGAAACTATAGGGAAAAAATGGAAAATTATGAGCAGGGACTCAGGGAATTGAAAGACAATATGAAGAGCACGAATTTACGTGCTGTGGGTGTCCCAGAAGAAGAAGAGAAGGGAAAAGGAGGATAAAAACTAATGGAGGAAATTATCACTGAAAATTTCCCAACTCTTACGAAAGACTTAAAATTACAGACCCAAGAAGTGCAGCGTACCCCAAAGAGAATAGATCCAAATACACATACTACAAGACATTTAATAATCAGAATGTCAGAGGTCAAAGAGAAAGAGAGGATCTTGAAAGCAGCAAGAGAAAAGCAATCCATCACATACAAGGGAAGCCCAATAAGACTATACGCAGATCTCTCAGCAGAAACCATGGAGGCGAGAAGACAGTGGGATAATTATTTAAATTATTAAAAGAGAAAAACTGCCAACCAAGAATTCTATATCCAGCAAAATTGTCCTTCAAAAATGAGGGAGAAATTAAAACATTTTCAGGCAAAAAGTCACTGAGAGAATTTGTGACCAAGAGACGAGCTCTGCAAGAAATACTAAAGGGAGCACTAGAGACAGATACGAAGACAGAAGAGAGAGATGTGGAGAAGAGTGTAGAAGGAAGACTACGAGTAAAGGTAAAAAGAAGGAAAATTAGATATGACATATAAAATCCAGAAGGCAAAATAGTAGAAGAAAGCACTACCTGTGCAGTAATAACACTGAATGTTAATGGATTAAACTCTCCAATCAAAAGACACAGTCTGGCAGAATAGATTAAAAAACAGGACCCATCTATATGCTGTCTCTACTCAAAGGACACGAGGCCAAGGACACAAATGGACATTTACACATCAATGTTTATAGCAACATTATTAACAATTACCAAGAGATGGAAACAGCCAAAATGTACATCAATGGACGGGTAGCTAAACAAACTGTGACATTTACATAAGATGGAATATTACGCAGCTGTAAGACCGAATAAAGTTATGAAGTATGTAACAACATGAATGGACCTTAAGGACATTATGCTGAGTGTGATTAGCCAGAAACAAAAGGACAAATACTGTATGGTCTCACTGATATGAACTGACATGAGTGAATAAACTTGGAATATTTCCTTGGTAACAGAGACCATCAGGAGATAGAAATAGGGTGAGATATTGGGTAATTGGAGCTGAAGGGATACAGATTGTGCAACAGGACTGAATATAAAAACTCAGAAATGGACAGCACTGTAATGTAATTATGTTAAAACACTGAATGAAGCTGCATGTGAGAATGACAGAGGGAGGAGGGCTGGGGCATAAATGAAATCACAAAGTAAGATAGACAATAAAGATTGAGATGGTGTAATATAGGAATGCCTAGAGCGTACAATGATAGTGACTAAATGTAAAAATTTAAAAAATGTTTTTGCATGAGGAAGAACAAAAGAATGTCATTACTGCAGTGTGATGAAAATAGATGGTACTTAATATTTTAAAATGTCAACTGATGTGTGAGACTAAAGCAAAAAATATTTATTTGGTACAAATCTATACTTTGACTAGTGCATCTCCTAATATAACTTATGTAGATAGTTGATTGAACACCTTAAGTACATGGAACTTTGTATAGGACATGAGATTTTGTTGATTTGTCCAGGTGATGCCCTGATGAATCCCAGAGTGATCTGATCAGTGAGTGGAAAAGTATTTGCAAAGTACCCTTTGGGGAATGGTGAGAACGGGGGAAAATTCAACCTCCCCAAGTTGAATTCTTGATATTCTCACAAGCAGTGTGGACGACCAAAGCTATAGGCTGAGCCCCTAGTCTTGGGGTTTGTTCATAGGAAACTTAACCCCACAAAGGATAGGTCAAGCATACTTAAAATTAAGCCTAAGAGTCACCCCCAAGAGAACCTCTTTTGTTGCTCAGATGTGGCCTCTCTCTCCAGCCAACACAGCTAGCAGATTCACTGCCCTCCCCCTCTCTATGTGTGACATGACTATCAGGGGTGTGGATCTTCCTGGCAGCGTGGGACAGAAATCCCAGAATGATCTGAGACTCAGCATCAAGCGATTGAGAAAAACTTTAGAATGAGCTGAGACCCAGCATCAAGGGATTGAGAAAACCTTCTCGCCCAAAAGGGGGAACAGTGAAATGAGACAAAGTGTCAATGGCTGAGAAACTCCAGACAGAGTCGAGAGGTTATCCTGGAGGTTATTCTTATGCATTAAGTAGATATCACCTTGTTATCCAAGATGTAATGCAGAGGCTGGAGAGAACTGCCTGAAAATGTAGAGTGTGTTCCAGCAGCCATGTTTCTTGATGATGATTGTCTAATCATATAGCTTTCACAATGTGACTGTGTGATTGTGAAAACCTTGTGTCTGATGCTCCTTTTCTCTACCTTATCAAGAGATGAGAGGAACATATGGAATAAAAATAAATAATAGGGGGAACAAATGTTAAAATAGATTTAGTTTGAAATGCTAGTGATCAATGAAAGGGATCAGTAAGGGGTATGGTCTGTAAAATTTTTTTTTCTGTTGTTACATTTTTCTGTTGTCTTTTTATTTCTTTTTCTGAATTGATGCTAGTGTTCTGGGAAATGATCATGATGATGAATATGCAACTATGTGATGATATTGTGAATTGCTGAGTGTATGTGTTGGGAATGTTTGTTTCTTGTAATTTTTTTAAATTAATCAAAACTTTAAATATATAAAAAAAATAAAAATAAACAAAATCATAAATGAGAGGGGGTCATTTCCATGGGCCCTGAAAAAATAAAACAAAAAAATCATAAGAGGATACTATGAACAATTATGTCAACAAACTAGACAACTTAGATGAAATGGACAAATTCCTAGAGACACAAAAAACACCCTACACTGACTTGAGAAGAAACAGAACATCTCAACAAACCAATCACAAGTAAAGAAATCTTCCTACAAAGAAAAGCCCAGATCCCTGGACCACATAAGTCCTGAAACCTAGTAGGACCAGCCTCTCCAGAACATCAACTAGTTCCATTGCCCTATCCCATATTATTGAAAGCTCCTTCCAACATGAAAAAGTTAAAATGGGCATAGCTCAAATACCCCTAAAGAGTGGGAGAAAGATCAAAGGTGATGGTAAAGTTATACAGAAAAGGTAGGGTTTAACAAACAAGTATGACTGCTGAATCATTATGATGATATTTTCTTTAGTGTCCTGTATCTCAGAGCAGTCAGAAGTTAAAACCTAAAATTGTGGAGCTGGAAGTCATAGCAAACTCTGAAATCTATTCTACAACTAATTGCTGCGATGTACCTTGAAATGTATTGCTTTTTGTATACATGTTATTTCTCATAAAAAGGGGGGAAAAGTCGACTGTGATATTAAATAAAAGTAATATATATTAAAAAATGAAATTGAAAAAAAAAGTTGGTAGCCTGTGTTTGTATGGACCTACTTCTGGATGTTTTATTCCATTCCATTGACTATATATCTATCTGTTACAATAATTTTGGTTATCTTACCTTTATTGTAAGTCTTTAAATTGGATAGATACAATACTAGGGGTCAATGGGGGGAAAGGGATAAGTGGTATGTGTTGTTTGGGGTTTTCTTTTTTCTTTTTATTTCTTTATCTGGAGTAATGCAAATGTTCTAAGATTGCTCTTGGTGATTAATACACAACCATGTGATGATACTGTGAACCACTGAATGCAGACTTTGGATAGACTGCATGGTGTATGAATATATCTCAATAAAATTACATTTTAACAAAAAAAAGAAAGAGAGAAAGAAAAGAAAAGCCCAAATGGCTTCACAGAGGAATTTTATTAAACATTCCAAAAAGAACTAACACCAATTCTGCTCAAACTCTTCAATAAAACTAAGGAAAAAGGAATACTACGTAACTCCTTTTATGAGGCTAACATTACTCTAATACCCAAACCAGATAAAAAAGCTACAAGAAAGGAAACCTACAAGCCAACCACCCTAGTGGATATAGACGTAAAAATTCTCAACAAAGTACAAGCAATTTGAATCCAATGACATGTTAAAAGAATTATACATCACTACCACGTGGGGTTTATATCAGGAAGGCAAGGGTGGTTCAACACAAGAAAATCAATGTAATACAGCACATTAACAAATCAAAAGGGAAAAATCACATGATCATCTCAACTGATGCTGAAAAAGCATTTGACAAAATTCAGCACCCTTTTCTGATAAAAACACTTCACAAGAGAGTAAACAAAGAAAACTTTCTCAATATGATAAAAGGCATATATGAAGAACCCACAGCCAGAATGTACTCAGTGGTGAGAGACTGAAAGCCTTTCCCCTAAGATCAGGAACAAGACAAGGATGTCCTCTGTCACCACTATTATTCAACATTGTACTAGAAGTTCTAGCTAGAGCAATCAGGCAGAAAAAAGAAATAAAAGGCATACAAATTGTAAGGAAAGAAGTAAACTTTTCATTGTTTGCAGATGACATGATTGTATACTTGGAAAATCCTGAGAAATCTATGACAAAGTTACTTGAACTAATAAATTCAGCAAAGTGGCAGGAAACAAGATTCGCAAAAATCAGCAATGTTTCTATACACAAGCAATAATCCAACTAAGGAGACAATTAAGGAAAAAATTCCATTCAAAATAGTAACTAAAAGAATTAAGTACCTAGGAATAACCTTAATCAGCGATGTGAAGGACCTGTACACAGAAAACTACAAAACATTGCTAAAAGAAATTGAATAAGATCTAAATAGGAGGAAAGATAATCCCTGCTCTTGGATAGAAAGGCTAAATGTAGCTAACATGTCAATTCTACCCAAATTGATCTACAAATTCAACATGATACCAATCAAAATTCCAACCTACCTTGAAGAATCAGAAAAGTTAGCTATCAAATTCACATGCAAAGGAAAGTAACCTTGAAGAGCTAAAAATATCCTAAAAAAGAAGTGGGAAGACTCACGCTTCTGGATTCCAAAGCTTATTTTAAAGCCACAGGGCTCAAAACAGCATGATACTGCCACAAAGATAGAAGTATTGACCAATGAAATCAAATCGAATGTTCAGAAACAGACTACCAAACCTATAGTCAAATGACTTTTGACAAGGCACCCAAATCCACTAAGTTGGGACAAAATAGTCTTTTCAATAAATAAATGGGCATGGAGAACCGGATATCAATAGCCAAAAGAAGGAAAGAGGACCCTTATCTTACACTCTACACAAAAATTCATTCAAAGTTGATCAAAGACCTAAATATAAGAACCAGAACCATAAAACTCCTAGAAGAAAATATAGGGAAACACATCCAAGACCTAGAAATAGGAGGTAGCTTCTTAAACCTTACACCCAAAGGACAAGCAACGAAAGAAAAAATAGATAAATGGGAACTTCTCAAAATCAAATGTTTCTGTGCCTCAAAGGGCTTTGTCAAAAAGGTGAAGAGGCAGCCAACTCAATAGGAGAAAATATTCAGAAACCATATATCAGATTAAGGTTTGATAAGCTGTATACATAAAGAAATCATGAAACTAAACCAGAAAAGAACAACAACCCAATTATAAAATGGGCTAAAGATAAAAGACATTCTTCTGAAAAGCAAATACAGGTGGCCAAAATACACAGGAATAAAAATTTAAATAAAATTATAAATAAACAAATAAATAAAAAGCACATGAAGAGATGTTCACCTTCATTAGCTATAAGGAAAATGCAAATCAAGACTACAATGAGATATCACCTCACACCTACAAGAATGGCTGCTATTAAATAGGAAACTACAAATGTTGGAGAGGAAATGGAGAAATCGGAACACTTATTCACTGCTAGTGGAAATATATAATGGCACAGCCGCTGTGGAATAAAGTTTGGCAGTTCCTTAGAAAACTAAATATCAAGTTCCCTTATAACCTAGAAATATCACTATTCGGCATATACCTAGAAAGTTGAAAGCAGTGAAACAAACATTTGCTCACTGATGTTCATAATAGCATTATTCCCAACTGCCAAAAGATGGAAATAATCCAAGTGCCCATCAACAGATGAGAATAAACAAAATGTAGTGTATACATATGATGGAATATTACACAGAAGAGGTTCCTGAAACATATGACAACATGGATGATACCTTGAGGACATACTACTGAGTGAAATAAGCCAGAAAAAGGATAGACATTGTATGGTTGCACTTTTATAACCTTGGTAAAGGTAAAATCAGAGGCTTATAATTTAGAATATAGGGGATCTAGAGTTACACAGAAGTTAGAGATGGATGAATGGCAAGCTAATGAAGTTGAACTCAAGTGTAAGGAAATGGGTAGAAGTGAAGGCAGTTCATTAGTGGGTTTATTAGTAATACTGCCATACTGAAGATGAGCATGACTGTATCCCACTGATGAACTCTACAAATTTAAGTTCTTGTATGAACTACTTCAAAAGTATAAATCTTGTACAAGGAGTCAATAATAGAGGAATACAGGGGAGAAAACTACTATTGCATGCTATAGCCTATAGTTAACAGGAAGACATAAACAGTACTACAGAAATAACAGGGGTAAATAATTGAGGGGGGAACAACAGTAAAGGGAAGTTTGGATGTTATTTTTGGTGAAGGTTTGTTTGTTATTTTTCTCTTTAGTGCAATGAAACTTGTCTAAAATTGATGACTGTACAACTAAGCAAGGATAATGTTAGACATAGATTGTTTTCTTTGGGTGTTATCCATGATGTCCAATGGATGGAAGTGGTTGAAGGAAACACTGACTAAAATCAGAATGGTGAACTGTGGTGCATACAATATTGTACGGCAAAAGACAGGAATGAAGGGGAATGTGAGGGTAGTACAGTGGTAGAATTCCCGCCTGCCATGTAGGAGACCCGGGTTCAATTCCCAGCCCATGCACTCCCCAAAAACAAGTGAACAAGCAAATGAAAACAACCAAACAAAAACAAAAATTCAACAAATGGTGCTGCAATAAAAGGATACACTCGCATAGAAAAAGAATGAAATCTGACCCCTGATAAACAGCATACAAAGAAAGAAAAAAAAAAAGAAAGGGATGAAGTCGGGAGGCATGCAACATGGTGAATAAACCTTGGAGACATTATATGGTGCAAAATAAGCCAGAAACAAAGGAACAAATATTGTTATGGTCTCTTTTAGAAAGTACTTAAAAGAAAACTGGAGCCTAGATTATAAACTCTTATAACAGTCACATTTAATCCAGGGCTGTAATGGTTATTTTTAGATTCTGAGATGCTGTGCTATATATATATATATTCCCAACGAACTTTGGGTATCTATGTGACACCTAAGAGTTGGAGTTCTACAGCTCTGAAAGTCAGCCCTGCTACATGTAACAACTGCTAAAGAAAACGAAGAGATCAGAATTCAATTAGAGATAAGACTAAAGTCAATCTGTTCAGGACTAAGGAAAAGTAGAGTACAAGTTAAAGGACAATATTGTCTTTATTTTATAACTTTACCTACTGTATGAGATCAAAGGAAGAGAGGTTTATTTTGTCCAAAACATAAATTTTCTCTAGCACATAATCTAACTCAACCTATCTGGATAGCTCATTTAAAGAACCCAAACACATGGAGCCCAGAATAGGAATGAGGGTTTATAAATCTGGATAGCTTAATGTAATACCCAAATATACCCTAGAGCATGTTGGGCAAGTATTTTAAAGTACTGGAAACTGTTAAACTTTCTAGCTGGGGAAACCCCTGATACCATCTCAAACATTAGGGACTCCCAAATCAATAGGCCAAGCCCTTGATCTTGAAGCTTGCTCTTATAAAACCTAATTCTGTGGTGGAGAAGCTAAGTCTACCTATAGCTATACCTAAGAGTTCCTTCCAGAAAAACTCTTTTGTTGCTCAGATGTAGAATCTCTCTCTCTAAGCCCAACTCTACAAGTAAAATCATTACCCTCCCTTCTACATGAGACATGGCTCTCAGGGATGAGCCTGGCCCTGGCACCGTGAGACCAACAATGCCTTCCTGACCAAAATGGGGAGGAAATTAAGGTAACAAAAGAAGGTATCTAAGAGAGTTCAAATACAGTCAAGAGGCTATTCTGGAGACTACTCTTACACAAACTTCAACTAGATATCACTAATTATAAGGGCTTGCCAAACCCCAACAAAAACCATTCCTGTTAACTCTAAAGAACACCTAGGGCTCTCTCCAAGATTCTACAGAAGTTTCACATGCTAAGATTACTTTCCAGAAACCTGCAACTTCCAGATGGTTCCTAGACCAAATAAGTCCTGAAAACCAGAGGGGCCAGCCTCTCTAAAACCAACTAGTTCTATCCCCTTATACCATACTGTCAACACCCTTTTCCATGAAAAAGTTAGAATGGGCATGGCCCCAACACAACTAAAGACTGGAGAAGGTTCAAAGGAGGAGGAGGATTTATAACAGAGAAGATAGGATTTTAAAAATGTGTATGACTGTGAACTATCATATTGATATTTCTTTTAGTCTCCAGTATCTTGGAACAGCTAGAAGGAAAAACCTCAAATTGTGGAATTGTAACCCCTACCAAACTTTGAAATTTTGTTCTATAACTACTTGTTACAATGCACTTCAAATTTGGTTGCTTTTAAGTC
Organism: Tamandua tetradactyla; assembly: GCF_023851605.1. Lineage (NCBI taxonomy): Eukaryota > Metazoa > Chordata > Mammalia > Pilosa > Myrmecophagidae > Tamandua > Tamandua tetradactyla. The sequence goes on along the minus strand of NC_135327.1, from coordinate 209,429,134 downwards.
AGATTTCACAGTGGGAAATATTAAATACATAAATAAATATTGTAAAGGCAGAACTAAAGCACTGCTGGGTACTCATACAAAAGGATGAATTTTTTTAGTTTTAGTGACTAATCCATCATACTTTCGCTTCAAAGGATTTCAATCAGTTGACAAGTAATTCTGTTTTCAATAAGATAATTGTTTGATTTTTCTCTAGTTTAAATGTGTCAAAATTTACCAGCAGATGCAGTTCCCAGCACCACTGGCTGTGTTCTTGCAACACTCACATCCCAGATTCCATCCCTGTGACCAATATACTCCTTCACAAGCTGGCAGATTGCCCTTGATGTTGTAGTCTTAAAGCTGGAAACAATCTAAAATAGCAAAGGGAATGAAGTGAGTATTTTAAGCTTAAAAGTGCAACAAGGAAAAAATGTCTTAAAAAATCCATAAATCAGGAACAGAATTTTAAACATTAAAGAACACAGCACTGTGCTAGATATTACAATGGTCCTCATACAAAGTTTTGAGAAGACTTCCCCTTACTTCACAGCTTGATATTATTCATATAAACAATGTATTAGAAAGTTTATTTAGACATTTTAAGTCACTCTTTCATAAACCATGAAATCATCACACAAAATTTCCAAAATTCTAAAAAAAAAAAAAAAAAACAGCATAGTAGCTAGCTAGCCAGTCAGACTTGAGTCAGGAAGCTATTCCCCAAACTGTTAACAATAGGCGTTTTTATTATGGGGAGGGAGGAGGTCTCCATTTTTTCTGTATTTGGTAATTTACAACAACCACATATTATGGAGAGAAAACATAATGGGGTTGGGAATTTAAAAGACGACACTTCTAACAAATGAACAGGTTTGTTTAAAAATCATTTATTGAGCACTTGACAGGTGCCAAGCAATGCACTAGCTGCAGAAAACACAAAGAATAAAACACAGGTTCCTTGCCTTTAAGCAGCTTACAGTCTAACAGAAGACAGACATGAAAACAATACAGACAAAATGGTGCATGTAAGTATTGTCTCATATAACGATATACACAACAAACAACCCTGATTTTCTCTTATAAGAAAAATATAAGGAAGGAAGAAACTAAATGCTAATATTTCTTTAGAGTTTTGTCTTCAGATGTTGTTCTCAGATCAAAGAATGAGTTTTAGCTTTTAAGTAAACAAGAATATAGATTATTAAGAACAGTTCAGAATGTAACAGTAAAATCAAGTGTAAAAGAAAAATGGGTGATATTATACAGCTTATTTTAAAAACTGACTAAGCAAAGCCCTGAAAATTTACCTAGATACATTCTTACTATAAACACATTAAAATTCAATCCACTGTCTGTTCCACCAACTCAAACATGTGCATTTTAATGACTCCCCTGATACAGAAAAAGACTAAACGACATGGTTGGTGAAGAGATGACTTTCACTGATAATATAAAATGGTTCCATTTGACTTGGTTTAAATTTAAAGAAGAATTACAAAAGGACTTGTTCAACCCCAAACCCATCATCCTTTTTTTTTTTTGAAACTAATATATATATCCTATTCAACCCAGCAAAATTATCCTTCCAAAATGTGAAGAAGTGTTTTTGCTGGCATAAAGTGTCATTCAGACGTTAAATGATATTTTTATGAGGAAGTGAAATTAAAGAGCATGCAAAACTTTCTCCCATAGTAAGTTAATTTCATTTTCTAAGCCGCTCACCATTCTAATAAAAAAAAAAAAAAAAACTAAGTATAGCCAAATTCTTTACCTCTTCTATTTGTACAATAAGAACATTCAATCCAACCACATTTTTGGTTGCATTTTGGAAGCAGAGAAGATATTGCATTGTCTGTGGATATTACGACTATTCACTCATAATGTTGTCTCAAAAATGTCTATTACACTCTGACCACCTATTAACTTAAACTCTTTGTTCTTAAAAACGTGGACTTTGTAAAATTACAGAGGCTCAATGAAACAGACCGAATTACTTAAAGGAAATGTTCGTGACAGAAAAGCAATAGAATGAAATAAATTGACGTTTATGCCTGTCATCCTAATTTATTTAACTATGATACAATATAAAATATTTTTTAAATCAGAAAGGGTTTTTTCCACAAGGAAATTAGATGTTTACTTAATAAAAAAAATCACTTTGTGAACATTTTTACAAATTCCTTTAAAGTGGTTTGCATGTTACACTCTCCTTCTCATAAGGCATTAGAAATATACTATTAGACTTAAGGAGAGAAACCACTTCTAGGGTTACTTAATGCACTTTTTTTTTTCCACTTTCTCACCAAACATGCTATTTGCCTTCAATGGCTCTGAGTCAGAGGAGAGCAAGTACTGATTCTAGACTGTACTATTTTTCTTGTACCCTTACTTAGCTTTAACACCAAAATTTCATACTGTAGTAGAAATCAGAATATAATCTCTAATAGAATTATTTCAATTTTCAAATACTGCCTTGTATTTTCCTTATTATTCTTTAAGATGGGTAAACACAGTGTGCAAAATGCTAAAAAGATAATTAGAAATATGTTCCTTATAAGATTAAATGAATTTCCATAGCTAAAATGCCTAGGGCTTTAAATATCTCCAATAATTTTTTATAAAAACAAAGTATTCTTGTACATACCCTAACCTTTTCCTAAACTTAATTTTTTATTGCTCATGATAAGGGATAATTTGATATAATAATTTCTTCCTCTACTTCCAAAATAATCAGAAACTTTGAAATTTGGAAGTCTAAAATCATACATTACATATGCAGCTGTAGCTACCAGAATAAACAATACATCAGAAGAAGTTAAATGAGGAAAAACATAATCTCACACTTCAGTTTGAACAAAAAGTTTAGTTTTAATTTATTTAAAATGTGAAAATTAATAATCATAAGCTAAATGACATTACATGATAAAAAAGCTAATTAGCAACTTACATTCTAGAGGTTACCAAAGGAAACAGTAGAAAATGCCAGTAATAATCAGATATTTGTAATAACAAAGAATTACCAAAGACTTTCAAATAAGCAGAAATAACAAGATAATTTGCTCTACTAATCAATTGCAGTTATTCTTTCTGTGGATGTCTTGCTAAATAACCTTAGCTCATGGGAAGAAGCTGGAAAAAGCTAACAATAACTATGCATCACAGCAAACTCACCACAAATCTTGAATATTTTTTGGTTTAATGAAAGGAATGTACATTCATTAAAATTAGATCATTTATCTTTTGTACAGAGCAAATACTTGAAAGTAGAGTATTTTGATCACCTCAAAATATTACTTCTTAATGGCAGTTCATAAATTCATTTCCAAACACTTAAATCCTTGCCACTTAAAAAGGTAAAAACAAGAAACTTTAGGAGAAAGCAAAATACCACAGATGTCCCTGTTTGCCTAAGAGACAGACCACTTGATAATTAAGGAAAAGAAGACAATGAACTAAAATGTAACTATAACTATAGCTCAGTAGGTAATTGTCATTGTTTTATACAATGAAAAAGTCTTTACGCATCAAGCCAATTAACAACAGAAAATATATTTTCCCTCTAAAGACAATTATTTTTACTAACACAATGTATTAATCTCAATAAATATTAGGGCAGGTTAGTGTGTAAGTGTCTACGTATTTTGGGCATTTAACATATCTATGTTATTCCTTTTAAAAATTATATTTGTCTTAAAACAAGATATTCATCTTTTTCTGTTACATATATCTAATTGAAAAATATGCAATTTAAAGTACACATCTACACATTTTAAATACCACATGATTGGTTCAAGAGTAAATACTGATGTGGAACCAAGAGTTAGTGTCTTGCATACCTTGCTAGTAGAAGCTTTATATGTGGTCTTTAATTTCTGAGAAAGCTGACTGGTACTATGACTGGCTGTAGAGACAAAGAATTGACAATCAAATACAATCATCCAATCTAATTACCACAGAATGAACTTGATATATCATATCCAATCTCTCATATTTTACACAGGAAGAAAATAAACCCAGAAAAATACAAATGTCCAAGGTGATAAGTAGAAAATGGCAGACTTGGAAGATGAACCCATGCTTCCTTGCTCTTTTATCTTCCACACCTATACCTGAATTAAGTATTTCAAATTTTGCTGATTACAAAAATGAATCAGCATCCTTCAATAAATTATAAATTTTCACAATACATAATTAGTGAGACACTTCTTTTAAGAACATCCAACTTTACCTTTTGTTTTGAGTTGGCCTTTACTCAGTTCTGCCCCATCAATTGCTTGTCCTTCAGCAGCTAATCGTTCATTTAGAGTATCGATTTCTCTACGCACTAGGAATAAAAGAAAATTTTTCAAAAACGTAAAATATGCACTTTCTAGTTTAAATGCATTCCCCACTTCCAAAGCTTGAACATGTAAAAATGTTAAATATTAATGTTGTCTAAACAAAGATATGAATTATATTCTAATAAAGAAGATCAAAGTTAATAGCGTTCTAAAAAATCAATCCCTAACAAGAACAAAAAAAAGACAAATTCAATTTCAGACTACATTCTAACTTGAAATATAAGAAAGAGAATAAACAAAGCAACATTTATCATTTTTTTTAAATACAAGAAAATGAGAAAAGAGTAAGATACTGTTCCAAGATATTTCAGAAATAAAATCTCAAAAGCTCTTCCTACCCTGTGCAAGATATGCATGCTATCAAGGTTCTCAAGCAGGGATCCTGCATTTCAATAATTAGTTTCCTTTGTATCTTATTCCATGCGTTTAAAAACATTATTCTGATACTGTCTGAAATTCAATAAAGTATTATTTACAATTTAGCTGAGAATACTGAAACTGGAGAAAAAGACACAATAATAGGATTGTTATTATTATGCACTACCAGTGCATGATGCCATAAGCACTAAGTAAAGATTAGATATAATAAAGAATAAAAATTCAAGAAAAGTTCTGAAAAATCAGTAAGAATTACAGACTTACAGGGAAAAAAAAGAAGGATAAAAAGGAAGGACATGAGGTATAAAGAACAAAGACACTGGGAAGGAAAATTAAATTAACAACATTGATGGCTTTCTATGCATCAGGCCCTAAGTAATGGGCCTCTAAAATCAATGTTGTAACCCATATTGTAGAGATTAGGAAAGAGAGACCCAGAAAGGTTAGGTAACTAGTCCAAAGACACCGAAGTTAATGAAGTGATGAACCTGGGACCTGACCTGCATACTTATCCAGCTCTAAAGCCTATATAACTGCCATGTAACCTCCCAACTACTGTACGAGATAAGATCTATTCAGAGTATAATGAGAAGATTGGTCTGGTAGGGTCTGAATAAAAGAACAGAATGACATAAGGTTAGACAAAGTGGTCAAGAGGAAAAGGCTCTAATTATTATCTACCCTAAGCAGTCCTGATATTTTACAAGCAACAGAAAGCTAACAAAACTTTTAAGAAACTAATAGCGTAAACCCAAACCTCTAGCACCAGTAATTTTTAATTGAACAATCTGCACAAATCCATAAAAATACTGCTTTACTGCTTAAGATCACAACAGAAACATAGTGACACCCTTCAGTTGTTAAAACTCTGATACTTAAAAAAAAAAAAAAAAGCTTAAAATTAAATGCACAACATTGTACCTAATTTTTATTTTATATAATGCTGGGAAAATTTTCTGTAAATTTTCAAGGTGGATTTACGAGAAGGAGAATCCAACATTAAAACATCAAAATTGTCAAACAGAAAAGATTAAATAACAAAGGATTACATTCATTTCACTATTCCATCCATCCACACCACTTTATTAATAATGCAAATATTTATTAGTTTTTTTAGAATCAACTTCTAGATATCGCACAAAAGACTTAATTATCATTACATTTGCATAATGTAAATATTATGAACACAAATCTAAAAAAATAATTAACAAATTGGAATGTAATGAAGTAGTGAGAAGGATAAAGAAGAATGTGGTCATTTCCTAATACTTCATAGCAAAGCATTAATACATATGGCCTAAACTTGACAAATATAAAAATAGATCATTTAAATTTATAGAAATAATCACCAGAAAAATCAGAGGCAAAAACCGCAGAAAATATTTTCCTTTGAAATACGGGGTATGGGGTTGGTGGGTAGGGATAATAGGAAAGAGATTTTTCTTTCTATACAGTTTGGGTAGGGATGATAGGAGTGAGATTTTTCTTTCTATACAGTTTGATTTTTCTTTCTATACAGTTCGAATTTTCTATACAGTTCTTTCTATTCATTTATCCTAAACTCCTATTTTACATCTTTACATAACTTACTTCTTTACTTAAAGAAATTACTTCTAAAATAATAAAAAACTAAAAGGCTTCATCAATTCAAAATCCTATTAATCTTTAATTAACAGGTTAAACAGGTAATACACACATTTTAAGAAATTTTCAAATTATGGTATCTTATAAAGAAAAGCATAAATCAAAGTTTTCTCAATTTGTAGTATAATTGGTACAGGAAAAATTGTAAGATGCATTCATTGTTCATAAACTCATTATTTGGATTGGTAGACGTGATAGGAAAAATAATGCTCCACTTCACAAAGATGCTCATATTCTAAGCCCCAGAATCTGTGATATGCCACCTTATATGGCAAGAGGAACTTTGCAAGTATTTTTAAAGTTCAGGCTCTAGAACTGGGGAGGTTATCCTGGATAAACAGGTGGCCAAATCCAATCACATGTCCTTATAAGTGGAAGAGGAATGTAGAAGAGTGGGCTTCAGAAATCCAACAGGAAAAGGATTTCACCCAACAATGCTGGCTTTGAAGATGCAGGAAGGGGGCTATGAGTAAGGAATGAGGTAGTTATCTAGAAGGCAGAATGGCCCTCATCTTACTGCCAGCAAAAATACAGGGACCTACAATCACAAGGAAATCGAATTCTGCTAACAATTCGCAAAATGGATACTCCCCTAATGTCTCCAGAAAGGAGCACAGCTCTACCAATACATGATTTTAGTTTGGTAAGACCTGTACCAGACTTCTGACCTAGAGAATTGTATGATAATAAATTTGTGTTATTAGGTTTGTTATGGCAGACCAGAAAACTAATACAGTAGGTGAATATCTACCCATAAATTTGACTTTCAAAGAGATCTATGGGTAAGTGAAAAGTTATAAGATTATATTAAGATAGGTGATACTCACATTCTAAGTTTTCAATATAAAGGTTTTCAAATTCTCTTTCTATTTGACCAAATAGTTCCAGAAGTGTACTACGAACCGAGGAAGGCAGTTTAGAATCCTATAGAAAAGGAAGATTATGTTTTAAATAAATAGATAGAGGGAGAGATAACTCAAATACTAAGCACAACCATACTTTTTTCGAAAGTGAATTTTTATTCTAAACTCTTATTTTACATCTTTACATAATTTATTTCTTACTTAAGGAATTTAAAGTTTCAAATTTCTACAGAGGAAACTGTAATTGAATTTCACAATTGGTTACTTTACACAATATGGCATTTAAGAACAAGTACTTCTTCAAAATAACATTTTTCCTTTTACAAGGGAGGAAATATACCCACTGTATTCAAAAAAAGTTCAAATTTGTAGAAAAGGCAGTTCTCATAAATGAAACTGCATTATGAAAAGCCTCCATAGGGTACACAGGAGGTTCAGTAATAGAATGCTCACCTTCCATGCAGAAGATCTGGGTTCAATTCCCAAACCATGTACCCCCCTCCAAAAAAAAAAAAAAGCCTTAAAATTCTGTATTATACACTATTATAAATGTATTTTAATATGTAGAAATTGTGCCTTTATAGTGGTCTCGTTATGTTTCACTGTGCTTCAAGCAAAATAATCTGGCTATTTCTTGTACACTATTTTTAATACCTAAAACACTGAGCTGTAAAATAGGAGAAAAAGAAAAATCTTACCTAATAAGATCAAAATCTCTACTAGATAAAAATGAAAACATTTAAGCACCCCAATTGTGACATATAATTCCTCCCTACATGCCTTTGCTGTCTCACACCTCGAGTCTCTCTGTTTACAGCCAAGGAGTTTAGGGAGGAAGCAACATCTCAGCTGAATGTTTAAATATGGGCAAATGAGTTAGCAGTATCCTAGGTACTAAATATGTTCACAAACATTTCCTTTTCTTAGACAATGCTAATAAATAGCAGACAATTTGATATAGAGTTTCTTTCTACTTTAATTTGAGGATGTGGCTATATAATATATTTTGTGTCCCCTTGTGCTAGTTTGAAACCGTTATGTACCCCAGAAAAGGCGTGTTCTTCTAGTCCAATCTTGTGGGGGCAGACCTATTGGGACCTTTTGGTTAGCTGGAAATGTGACCTTGCCTATTCAACATGAGTCTTAATCCTTTTAGTGGAGCCCTGTGTGAAAAGGATAAAAGTCAGAAAAACTAGTGCTCAGAGCCAACACAGAAAGCAGGGAGATGAAACGAAGACACAGATATTTTGAGATGTAGAAGGAAAAACTCCAGGAGACTCCAGAAGCTGAGAGAGCCATATGAAACGAGAAAGGGAAAGAAGGACAGAAGATGTCCTCATGTGCCTTCCCATGTGACAGAGAAAACCCAGATGTGATCAGCCTTTCTTGAGTGAAGGTATCCTCTTGTGGTGCCTTATGTAGACAGTCTCATGGCCTTAGAACTGTGAATTTGTAACCTAATAAATCCCCTTTGTAAAATCCAATGCATTTCTGGTATATTGCATTCCAGCCACATTAGCAAACTGAAAAAACCCTTTCCAGTATTTAGAATAATTTTCAAGTGAAATTCTCAACAAATACTACTAAAATAATATTTCAATACTTAACTGCTGTTGTGTAATTTTCTCAGTGACTTATAATTTATATATAGCACAAACTTCTTGATGTTTAATGAGTCTAATTAAAATAAAAGGACACAATGCTTATTATAAATCCTAAGATTAGCTTTTTAGGAAGATAAAAATGATCTCTAACGATATAAGGGTTTTAGCAATGTGAGTTTTAAATTAATCACAGAACTCTTAAATTTCAGGCACTTAAAAAAAAGTATATGAAACCACAGGTTTAAAATTTGAACCTGGTAGTAATCAGTAAAATACAGCCTCTCCCAACTTCCCTCTAAAATACCAACGAGGAAAAGAAAATGAAAACTTAAACAATGAAAATTAAATTCAACCTTTATGGGAGGAAATTTCAATAACTACAAAATGTGAGAACTGAACCAAGAATCATATTTAACATACACTCTGCCCAGCCTTGTGGTCTCTGCATATCTTATTCCCTCTTTATGGAACATTTTTCCCCCACCTCATCTGGTTAATTCCTCCTCATACTTCTGTACTCAGCTCAAACGTCACTTCCTTAAGGAAGTACTTCTGACACCCTATGCAATAGACCAAATCTCCTCTTACATATATAACTTCCTTCTCTCCTATACCCATAATCATTTAAGATCCCAATTATTCAGCATCTAAAATACTTTATTTACTTGAGTATTATATGCACCTCAATATTAAAAGTAACTGTCATGGAAACAAAACTGAGATGTCAGCAAAAAATCTCAATTTTATAAAGATCATCAAAAAAGTAAAGTGAAATGAGAACTTTCCCACTTGAAGGCAAGTTGAACAAAAGAGGAAAAATCCTTATAAAATTCATTTTCAACCTTTACTAATAGTACTATTTGTGATGTCATTAAATTTCACAAATCCTGAAATGGTAGGAGCTAAGCTTTCAGTACCTCTGAAGAAAATTTATTTCAAAAGAGCTACTATGAATTCAGTAAATCTTCTAAATATATATGCATTTAATTACTTCTGCATTTTCACACATCTAAAAAACTGCAGTAGAATCCACGGGTAGTTCAGTGGTTAGAATGCCTGCCTTTCACACGGGAGACCCAGGTTCGATTCCCGGACAATGCACCCAAAATAAAAGGCAATGGATCCCATTTCCAACGGGAAAAAAAAAGAACTGTGTAAAAAACTACAGTACATAAATACAGGTAACATTTTTTTCATGCTACAATCAATACTTTGCAACAACAGACTTCTCATCCCTGCATTAATCACTGTTTTCTAAAATACTTCATAAAATAAAGATTTATGAATCAAAAATATAAAATTAAACCTACCATAACATCTCATTCATATTAATCTTTGCTTTCTTTTACAATACTCCCCAACAATTGAAAGAATATTCTTATATACTTTTGTCTATAAAATTATTATGCCTAATATTCAATTCAATATTGGTAAACAACCATTCTTTACTCCTAAATCCTTCCACTTATACCTACCATGCCAACTTCTTGCACCAAAACACTATCATTATCTTCTTCCTCCTGCTGCTGAACTAGTGAGAGCCACTGTTTCACTGGTCACTCACAGAAGTACACTGACTGGTCCAAACGCAAATAATTGTACCCATTCAACATATAAGCACTGTCAAGGGAATGTTGAAGACACAAAGTGGAGTGTCGTAAGAAAGGTACAGCTATCAGGTTGTTTAGCTTGATAGAATTTTGAATTACCTGTATAAAGGGCCCTATGAAGTACAACTATCTACTCGTATTACATCACAATAGAGGACTGGCATTCAGGAAGGCCAAGAAAATAAGAACAAATACCTTATAGGGAAGTTAACTCTAGAATATGCTTGCAAAGAAGGCTGGTGAATTCTTATTACTAGAAAGTTAAGTAAATCTAAATTTTTTTAAAAACTTTAATGTTAGATGGTTACCTGCATTGTCCAATATGGTAGCCAATAGCTGTGTTTGACTATTTAAATTTAAATGTAAATGAACTTTTGTGTTGTGAGTGAAAATTTTTAACAATTAAATTTTCAGTTCCTCAGTCACACTAGCCACATTTCAAGTGCTTAATAGCCACATATGGCTAGTGGCTACCATATCAGATAATGCATACACAGAACACTTCCATCAACACAGAAGTTCTATTGGTCATCTCTGGTTTACACAATCACTTTCCTAAGAATATCAAAGATATTTTGGAGGCTCCTCAAAGTCTATGATTTTTATTTCCAATATTAAACTAAAATGAATTACTTTTTATAGAGTAGAACCAAGTATTTATTTATTCTTCTTTCAATATATAATAATTGAATTCTAATTCATTATCTACTTTGTGACAGGGAACCATATAAGGTTCTGAAGTATATACTACTGCCCTTGTAGACATTCCATCTTACAAGTCCCCAGAGATAAAAGCCCCTAACATAAATTTATCCTTATGATTATAACAAGATCTAACACAAATACGATCCAATTTCTCAAATTTAAGTCTTATTTTCCTGTAATATTATGGTTTATGAATTAGTTTCAAGAGGGGGTAAAATGGCTATAAATGTAAAATATATATACAGATATTAGTTACATCTGTAATTTATTTTGGCATAAAAGAGTTTTGTTTAGGCTTCACAACAGTATTTAAACGTTCTAACACATTGTCATCATCTATAAAGATATTCACTAAGAAAGGCATAAGCAAAACTTATTTTATCAATAAAATACTAGTTTATTTAATGAAGGAAACATCAATTATCAGAAAGATACATAACACAATTTTTAAAAAAAGCAGATGACATACTCACTGCAGCAAGGACAAGGATAGAGCCAAGTAAAGTTACTACAAGACTGATTCTAAAAACTCTTCGGAGAACAGGAAGAAATAATTGTTTATGACTCTCTTAAGACTAACACAAACAGAAAAACTAAAATTTTACTCTGTCAATTAGCAAACTAATCCAAATTGACACACCGATCTTTTTTTTTTGTAACTAAGCATTATAAACAGAGGTTAGTCTAAGAATATAATTTCATCTCTGTGTATGTTATTGTATTAGACAGCAATTTTAATGTCTTTTTTTCTTGGTTTGCGATTTTAGTTATTATTGTTTGTGGTACATTGAATTATATACTCTAATATACACAAATTCTTAATCCTCATTCCTGTGGTTATGAATTTATTTTAAATAGGATTTCTTGGAAATGCTATTTTTAGTTAAGATGTAGCCCAGCTCTTTTGAAAGAGGGTAAGCCTTAATCTGGATTATTCTAGGCTTTATAAAGAGAATCAGGAAGTCGAAGAAGCAAAAAAGGGAAGGACATCACCATGTGACAGGAGATGAACAAGCCAAGGAACCGGAGGATTGCTGGCAGCCACCACCAGAGTGCTAGCCTTCAGGGAGAAAGCCAGCCTTGCCAATATCTTGATTTTGGACTACTCTAACCTCAAAACCATGAGCCAATAAATTTGTGTTGTTAAGCCAAAAGCAGCCTGTGGTATATTCATGACAGCAATTTCAGCAAACCAAGACATTGCTGTTTTGGTATTATAAACCTTTTCCTAGTTGGAGACTTTTTTATATTTGGCTATTTTTATAACATTACAAATACGATCACCATCTTTTAAAATTAAGACACTGATCTATAACTACTTACCTGTCCTTCTAACATTTCTCTTGGAAGTCCTGTCCTTTCCTGTTCTGAGCTGTTAGTTCTTCGTATAGAAAGGCTATGTGATTTGCGTTTCTGTTTTGCTTGGCGAGCAGTTGAACAACTTCCACTTTCTGTGGGCATTACTTCAAGAAGATAATGTCCTGGTCACTTCTGCAATAAAGTAAACAAAAGCAGGAAAAATAAACCTTATGATACAGCAACTTGAAACAAAGGGAATATACTGGACAAAATAACTATTATTTTTAATAAAAACTTCCTTACATGATTAACATTAACTATATAATTTAGGAAAGGACAAATGAAAATGTTTTAAGGTAGAAGTCACAGCCTTTGTTAAGGAAATCATTCTTAACCAAATTTCACTAATGATGTTTTAAAAATTAAATAAGAAAGAAGAGCATAAAATGAAAAACAACTATCCCTTAACCTAACTTTCTCTGGGCTCAGCCTACTCCATCCCCACATGGGGAACCCATTTTAGCCTCGTGTTACAGAATCTAGATTCTAGAGCAGTGTCATGAAAAAAAGGACAAATATCACTTGCTCAGAATTCTGGAGGAAGGTAAAGATTGGAAGAAGATCCCACAAAAGCTGAATCAAAGAAAGAGAAAAACATCAAGTAGGGAATGTCTGTCCTGGACTTGCTGGTTCCCTTCCTCCCGCTCACTCAGTGCCATACCACTTGAGAAGCGCAGAGGCACCAGCAGGGATCCCTCCCACCGAGGACACATACTATAAAATCTCTCACAGCAGTGGGACAGATCCCCACCCATATCTAGACACTGAGACCCAAGACCTAAGGGACCCACAGCAGGACGCAAGATGCTGAGGAACGTGGAATACAAATGTGCCGTAAAGACGAGCTTCCAAAATGGAGTAGAGGGAGGAAATGGCAGAACCTACTTTTCTCTCAAAAGCAGCAAGAAACCAGGTAAAAACTGTCTGAATCAACTGTTTGTAGACTGAGATAAATGGGAAGACATTTCAATGCCCAGGTCAGTGCAGCAGGAAGAGACAGGAAACATGGGCATAGAATGTAACTCCAGCAGCAGCAAATAGCGCCTATGCTCCACCCTTAAGAGAAGCAGCAACCAGAGGCCTGATCTTTATCTGGGGGATAGTTGCAGACCAGAATGGCTACAGGAGTCCTCCACCCCAAGTAAAGAGGCAGACACAGTATGACACTGAGCCAGATACTAGCCAGCAAAGTTTCAGCCCTGCCTTGTTGGATGCTACTGGGCAGGAATAAGTAACCAAAGAGCGTGTCTCCTGGACAGGTCGGAAGTTGCAGGGGGAAAAAAGCAGGCTTTTTGGAGCCTCTCCAGACCCTATCACAAGGCCTCAGTGCTGGTCTACACCCCCTACACAGGTACCCAGCCCTGTTTTAGCTGGAAAATATTGACAATTCAGCTGTCAAAGCAGTGTCCTAATACAAACCCAAACAACAAGTAAATCCTAGACAAGAGAGAAACTGACATTCAGAACAGACCCATCAAGACGAGATGAGAAGGCATCAGCAAAAAAAAAATCACAAGGCAATAAAACACAGGAAGATATGACCCAGTCAAAGGATCCCAATAAAAAGTCAGAAGAGACACAGAATTTGGAACTAATCAAAGATGTTAGAACAAATTTCCTAAACAGATTTGATGAAATGGATAAAGAGATAAAGGATATTAAGACAACTATGTGAACATAAAGAATTTGAAAGAATACACAGAAAAATAACAGACTTATGGAAATGAAAGACACACTAAATGAAATTTAAAATATAGTAGCAACACACAACAGCAGATTTGAAGAGGCAGAAGAAAGGATCAGCAAGCTAGAAGACAAAGTAACCAAATTCGAAGAGACAAAAGATCAAAAACTATAATGTGAGCTTCATATCATTTTAGATTTTCCAGTAATCACATTTAAAAAGGAAAAACGGGTGAAATTAATTCTAATGATGTATTTAACCCAATATGTTCAAAGTATTATCATTTTATAAACAATATAAAAAACATTAATGAGATATTTTACATTTGGCTTTTATACTAAGTCTTCAAAGTTCAGTATATTTTACATGCAAAGCACACCTAAATTCAAACTAATCACATTTCAAATGCTCAGTAGCCACATACGATTAGTGGCTATCATCAGACAGCAGTTCTTGAAGTCATTATTCAAGCTTCTAAATAATATAAACTTTTTTAATCACCCATTTTGGATATTACTTATTTATTTCCTGCTATTATCAACATCTCCTCTCAATATAATTGTATCACTGTTAGTTAATGTAATTTTAAGTAACATATTTGCATATTTTATCTTCCTTCAACTACAGATTTATCTAATCTGGACATTGCCTACTCATTTTTTGCAATTAATCTCTTCTCCCAATGTAATCATACCACTACCTGATATAATTTTAAGTAGTATACTTACATATTATATCTCCCTTCTTCAACTACTGTCAATGTCTTTTAATTCTCTTCTTCTCCCCTACAGCCTTCCATCTCCCAACTTTTGTTATCTATACTCTGTCAAGGCTTATTATTTATATTCTATTCTGGTACCATATATAACATATCTATTTGGGGTATAGGTTAAGAAAGTTTATACAGTGTTAGCATGATTATGGAAATATGGTAATTATAATTCATTAATGAATAAAAAGTTTTGTGTACATTTTTTTCCTCCTGAAATGGATGACTTTATATTCATTACTTTGCACTATATGGCATATATCTTTGATGTCTTCCAACTTCTAAAAGATAAAATGGAGGCTCTACTTGGTCTATGTTCCTTCTTCCTAAAGCTCTCCACTCTCCCCCTCCAGGCTCAATGGTCTAAGTCTATTAAACAATTATTTTCCTTGTTACTTCTACTGGATAGAATCTATTACTCCTTAGACTTCATCCCATTCTCTTTCTTGGTTTGCTCAGCAGTTTTGCTGCAGGACATCCTCTAGTAACATTCTAATAAAGAGTATCTGGAAAGTTAGCACACCAAATGTATGCATGTCTTAAGATGTCTTAGATCTACCAACACACAACTGAGATCCAAGATGACAGCTTAGTGCAGTGTGGAATATAGTCTGTCCACCAAAGCAGCTACTAAATAGCCAGGAAGAGTACAGAACAACTGCCGGAGCCAATCAGTGACTGGACACACAGCGTACACCAGCCTGGACAAGCTAGACCAGCTGTGATCACACCCAGAACTGTGAGTCCCCCAAGCCCCAAGGACCAGAACCTCTCCCCCACAGGCTGGTTCCTGAAGGGGTGCTAGTAAAGGAGACTTTACTAGCAGTAAGGAGCTAAGCACAACCAAGATCCAACTATAAAGTTAATTAACAAATTCTGACTGCAAAAGATAGGCCCCCAGCTCAGCTAAACCTCAAATAAAAGCTAAAGTTACTAGGTTTTGCCCCAGCACAGAGAGGGCAGGGCTGACGGAGAAAAAAAACAGAAGTTTTTTGGATCGGACAGTACAGAATACTTGAAAGGTCTAGACTCTAAAAAAAAAAAAAGAGGGCACATAAGACACGAAGATATGTAGAAAAACATACCACCTTATGCTCTTGATTAACAAACCCAAGGAAAGGAGATCCTGCGCTGAAAGGGTTTGTTTTTTTTTTTTAAACAACTGCAAGGCTTCTCAGGCTCCAACTGCCACAGGCAAGGGCAGGATTAAGCTTGTCTGAGACACAAAGAAGCTGGTCAGGTGAAAGGTCTTAATTCCCTGGAGGTTATGCCTTCCCCAGGAGAGGGTTGGGGCTCAGCTCAGGTATAATCCTTCCCTCAAGGAATTCAGAACCCAGGCCAGCCTATAACCTCTCCTCAGTCTCAACCATGCCCCAAGCAGGGAGAGTCTGCTGGAATTAAAGGTACTGCATGACTTTATACTGGTGGAACCCGCAGGCAGACAAGTACCACATACTGTGCAGAACAGGAAAAACAGAAAATCTAGAGGCTTCATAGGAAAGTCTGTCAACCTGCTGGGTCTCACCCTCAGGGAAAACTGTTGCAGGTGACTCTTTCGTGAGAGCAGGCCAGTCTGGTGTGGGAAAATCTGACTGGGGTCCATAATACCTAAGTAGGCCATCCTAAGAGAAGAAAAAAAAAAAGGCACCATACAGGCAGGTCAAGAAACAAGAAAACAAGAACTGAAAAATTCTGATCCATTAAACAAAACCTATGCAAGAAGTCTAAAATAAGCTGAAATGAATGTCAAAGAACAGAGAACAAAGCCATTCAGCAAGAAAATCCTAGGTAAAAGAGTGAAAATAACCTCCAGAATAAACTAATTAAAGAAATTAAATGCCTAGACGTCAGCAAAAAATACCAAATCCTACTAGGAAAATTGAAGATATGGCCCAGACAAAGGAACAAACCAACAATTCAAATGAGAATTGTTTCAACAGGAGTTGAAACATTTAATTCAGGATGTTTGAACAGTCATGGAAAATCTCATCAAAAAACAAATCAACGAATTGAGGGAAGATATAAAGAAGACAAGGGACAAACAAAAGAAATTGAAAGTCTGAAAAAACAAATCACAGAACTTATGGGAATGAAAGGCCCAGTAGAAGAGATGAAAAAAACAATGGAAACCTACAATTATAGATTTCAAGAGGCAGATGATAGGATTAGTGAACTGGAGGACAGGATACCTGAAATTTGACAAGCAAAAGAAAATATAAGGAAAAGAACAGAAAAATATGAGCAGGGACTCAGGGAATTATATGAAAACATGAAGCACACAAATATAGATGTTGTGGGTGTTCCAGAAGGAGAAGAGAAGGGAAAAGGAGGAGAAATACTAATGGAAGAAATGATTATTGAAAATTTCCCAACTCATATGAAAGATTTAAAATTACAGATTCAAGAAGTGTACCATACCTGAAACAGAACTGATCCAAAAAGACATATTTCAAGACACTTACTCATCAGAATGTCAGACGTCAAAGAGAAAGAGAGAATTCTGAAAACAACATGAGAAAAGCAATTCATCACATATAAGGGAAGCCCAACAAGACTATGCATAGATTCTCAGCAGAAACCATGGAGGTGAGAAGACAGTGGTATGATATATTTACAACACTAAAGGAGAAAAACTTCCAACCAAGAATTCTACATCCAGCAAAATCGTCCTTCAAAAATGAGGAGGAAATTAAAACATTTTCAAGCAAAAAAATCACTGAGAGATTTCGTAACCAAGAGACCAGTTCTGCAAGAAATACTAAAGAGAACACAAGAAACAGATAGAAAAAATCAGGAGAGAGGTGTGGACAAGAGTGCAGAAATGAAGACTATTAGTAAAGGCAAAAAAAAAAAAAGAATAATTAGGTATGACATATAAAACCCAAAAGGCAAAATGGTAGAAGAAAGTACTTCCCTTACAGTAATAATACTAAATGTTAATGGATTAAACTTGCCAATCAAAAGATATAGACTGGCAGAATGGATTAAAAAATAGGACCCATCTATATGCAGTCTACAGGAGACACATTTTAGACCCAAGGACAAACATAGGTTGAAACTGAAAGGTTGGGAAAAGATATTACATGCAAACAACAATCAGAAAAGAGCAGGAAGAGCTATGATAATATCCAATAAATTAGACCTCAAATGTAAAACAGTTAAAAGAGACAAAGAGGGACACTTGTGTTAATAAAAGAAACAATTCAACAAGAAGACATAACAATCATAAATATTTATGTACTGATCCAGAGTGCTCCAAATTACATGAGGCAAACACTAAAAACACTGCAAAGAGAAACAGGCACATCTACCATAATAGTTGGAGACTTCAATTCCCTACTCTTATAAATGGACAAAACATCTAGACAGAGGATCAATAAAGAAACAGAAAATTTGAATAACAAGATAAATGAACTAGACTTAACAGACATTTACAGAACATTACACCCCACAACAGCAATACACACCTCTTTCTCAGGTGCTCATGGATCATTCTCAAGGATAGACCATATGCTGGGTCACAAAGCAAGTCTCAAGAAACTTAAGAACATTGAAATCCTATAAAACACTTCCTCAGATCATAAAGAAGTGAAGTTGGAAATCAATAATAGGCAGAGGGCCAGAGAATTCACAAACACTGGAGACTCAGCAACACACTCCTAAACAACCAGTGGGTCAAGGAAGAAATTACAAGAGAAATCAGTAAATACCTCGAGGCAAATGAAAATGAAAACACAACATATCAGAATTTATGGGATGCAGCAAAGGCACTGCTAAGAGGAAAACTTATTATTGCCCTAAATGCCTACATCAAAAAAGAACTGTTGTAGTTTGCTAGCTGCTGGAGTGCAACACACAGAGACGGACTGGCTTTCAATAAAAGGGGATTTATTTAGTTGACATATAGTTCTTCAAAGGAAAGGCAGCTAACTTTCAACTGAGGTTCTTTCTTGCATGGGAAGGCACAGGGCAATCTCTGCTGGCCTTCTCTCCAGGCCTCTGGGTTCCAACAACTTTCCCCAGGGTGACTCCTTTCTGCATCTCCAAAGGCCTCGGCTGAACTGCGAGTGCTGAGATGAGGTATGATGACCTGCTTGGGCTGTGCTACGCTGAGCTCTCTCATTTAAGCACCAGCCAATTAACTCAAACATCACTCATTGCAGCAGGCACGCCTCCTAACTGATGATATGTAATCAGGAAAAGACGAGGTTTACATGCCATCGGCTCATGTCCACAGCAATATAACTAGGCATCTTCACCTAGCCAAGTTGACACCTGACTCTAACTACCACAAGAAGAGGAAAAATGGAGGAATTAACAGTTTATTTGGAAGAACTAGAGAAAGAACAGCAAACTAACCCCAAAGTAAGCAAAAGGAAAGAAAGAATGAAGATCAGAGTGGAAATAAATGAAACTGAGAACATGAAAACAAGCGAGAAAATCAACAAAACCAGAAGTTGGTTCTACGAGAAAATCAATAAGATTGATGGACCCTTAGCAAGGTTGACAAAAAGAAGAGAGAGGGTGTAAATACATAAAATCAGAAATGGAAGAGGACATATAATCACTGACCCCACAGAAATAAAGGAGGTAATGAGAGGATACGATGAACAACTTCATGCTAATAAAGTGGACAACACAGATGAAATGGGCAACTTCCTACAAAGGCATGAACAACCAACACTGACTCAAGAAGAAATAGTTGACCTCAACAAACCAATCACAAGTAAAGAAATTGAATCAGTCACTAAGAAACTCCCCAAAAAGAAAAGTCCAAGACCAGATGGCTTCACACGTAAATTCTACCAAACATTCAAGAAAGAATTAGTACCATCCTGCTCAAACTCTTCAAAAAAATTGAAGAGGAGGGAAGGCTAGCTAACTCATTCTATGAAGCCAATATCGCCCACATACCAAAGCCAGACAAAGATGCTATAAGAAAAGAAAATTACAGACCAAACTCCCTAATGATAATGAATACAGATGCAAAAATCCTCAACAAAATTCTTGCAAATCAAATCCAACAGCACATTAAAAGAATTATAACCATGACTGTGCTGGTTTGAAAGGATGTATGTCCCCTAGAAAAGCCATGTTTTAATCTAAATCCCATTTTAGAAAGGCAGAATATCCCTATTCAATACTGTATGTTTGAAACTGTAATCAGGTCTTCTCCCTTGAGATGTGATTTAATCAAGAGTGGTTGTTAAACTGGATTAGACAATGACATGTCTCCACCCATTTGGATGGGTCTTGATGAGTTTCTGGAGTCCTATAAAAGAGGAAATATTTTGGAAAATAAAAATGATTCAGAGATTCAGAGAGAGCGACACTACGAAGCAGAGAGTCCACCAGCCAGCGACCTTTGGAGATGAAGAAGGAAGACGCCTCCCGGGGAGCTTCATGAAACAGGAAGCCAGGAGACAAAGGTAGCAGATGACACTGTGTTCACCATGTGCCCTTCCAGCCGAGAGAGAAGCCCTGACTGTGTTCGCCATGTGCCTTCTCACTTGAAAGAGAAATCCTGAACTTCATCGGCCTTCTTGAATCAAGGTATCTTTCCCTGCATGTCTGTGACTGGACATTTCTATAGACTTGTAACTGGGATGTTTTCTCAGCCTTAGAACAGTAAACTAGCAACTTATTAAATTTCCCCTTTTAAAAGCCATTCCGTTTCTGGTATATTGCATTCCAGCAGCTAGCAAACTAGAACAATGACCAAGCAGGATTCATCCCAGGTATGCAAGGATGGTTCAACATAAGAAAATCAATTACTGTAATACAATATAACAAATCAAAGCAGAAAACCACATGATCATCTCAATTGATGCAGAAAAGGCATCTGACAAAATTCAGCATTCTTTCTTGCTGAAAACACTTCAAAGGACAGGAATAAAAGGGAACTTCCCCAACATGATAAAGGGACTATATGAAAAAAACCAGTTAACATCATACTCAATGGAGAAAAACTGAAAACTTTCCCCTTAAGATCAGGGAAAAAACAAGGATGTCCACCGTCACCACTGTTATTCAACATTGTGTTGTAAGTTCAAGCCAGAGCAATTAGACAAGAAAAGGAAATACAAGGTGTTCTGGTTTGCTAGCTGCTGGAATGCAATATATCAGAAACGGAATGGCTTTTAACAAGGGGAATTTAATGAGTTGTTAGTTTACAGTTCTAAGGCCGAGAAAATGTCCCAATTAAAACAAGTCTATAGAAATGTCCAATCAAAGGCATCCAGGGAAAGATACCTTGGTTCAAGAAGGCTGATGAAGTTCAGGGTTTTTTTCTCAGCTGGAAGGGCACATGGTGAGCACAGCATCATCTGCTAGCTTTCTCTCCTGGCTCCCGGTTTCATGAAGCTCCCCGGGAGGCGTTTTCCTTCTTCATCTCCAAAGGTCACTGGCTCGTGGACTCTCTGCTTCGTGGTGCTGCAGCATTCTCTGCTCTCTCTGAATCTCTCATTCTCCAAAATGTTTCCTATTTTATAGGACTTCAGAAACTAATCAAGACCCACTCAAATGGGTGGAGACATGTCATCCCTAATCCAGTTTAACAACCATTCTTAACTAAATCACATCAACCAGGGAGATGATCTCATTACAAGTTCCAAATCTACAGTATTGAATAGGGATTATTCTACCTTATGAAATGGGACTTCTATTAAAACATGGCTTTTCTTAGGGGGCACACTTCCTTTCAAACCAGCACACAAGGCATCAAAATTGGAAAAGAAGAAGTAAAACTGTTTGCAGATGATATGAGACTATATGTCAAAAACTCCCAAAACATCCACAGCAAAACTACTAGAGCTAATAAATGAGTACAGCAAAGTGGCAGGTTATAAGACTGTTGCTCAAAAATCTGCACTGTTTCTATACACTAATAACAAGCAATCTGAGGGGGAAATCAAGAAAAAAATTCCATTTACAATTGCAACCAAAACTATAAAAAATTTAGGAATAAACTTAACTAAGGATACAAAAGACCTCTACAAAGAAAACTACAAGAAAATGCCAAAAAAAATCACAGAAGATCTAAATTAAAGGAAGGGCATACCATGTTCACAGACTGGAAAACTAAACATAGTTAAGATGCCAAATCTACCTAAATTGATTTATAAATTCAATGCAATACCAATTAAAATCCAAAAAACTTACTTTGCATAAATAGAAAAACCAATAACCAAATTCATCTGGAAGGGCAGGGTGCCCCGAATAGCTAAAAATATGCTCAGAAAGAAAAATGAAGTCGAAGGTCTCACACTACCTAACTTTAAGGAGTATTATTAAGCTACAGTGGTCAAAACATCATGGTACTGGCATGGAGATAGATATACTTACCAATAGGATCGAATAGAGTGTTCAGATACAGATCCTCTCATCTATGGACAATTGATTTTGATAAGGCAGTCAAGTCAACTCACCTGTGACAGAACAGTCCCTTCAATAAATGGTGCTTGATTGGATATCCACACGCAAAAGAATGAAAAAGGATTCATATCTCACACTCTATACAAAAATGAACTCAAAATAGATAAAAGATCTAAAAATTAGATGTTAGACCATAAAACTTTTAGAAGAAAATACAGGGAAACAGTTTATAAAACTTGTAATAGGAAGTGGTTTTCTAGATCTTACACCCAAAGCACAAGCATTGAAGAATGAAATAGATAAAAGGGAACTCCTCAAAATTAAGCACTTTTGTGCATCAAAGAACTTTGTCAAGAAAATAAAAAGACAGCCTACACAATGGGAGACAATATTTGGAAATGATATTTCAGATAAAGGTCTAGTATCCAGAATTTATTAAGAGATTGTTCACTCAACAACAAAAAGATAAACAACCCAATTACAAAATGGGCAAAAGACATCAACAGACACTCCTCAGAAGAGGAAATACAAATGGCTAAAAGGCACATGAAAAGATGCTCAACTTCCCTATTAGCAAAATGCAAATCAAAACTGCAATGAGATATCATCTCACACCCACCAGAATGGTCATTATCAATAAAACAGAAAACGACAAGTGCTGGAGAAGATGTGAGAAAGAGGCACACTTACCCACTGTTGGTGGGAATGTAAAATGGTACAAATGCTGTGGAAGGCAGTTTGGCAGTTCCTCAAGAAGCTAAGTATAGAACGGCCATATGACTCACCAATACAACTGCTAGGTATCTATTCAGAGGACATGAGGACAAGAACACAAATGGACATTTGCACACCAATGTCTATAGCAGCATTATTTACAATTGCCAAGAGATGGAAATAGCCAAAATTTCCATCAACAGAAGAGTGGCTAAACAAGCTGTGGTATATACATACGATGTAATATTACACAGCTTTAAGACAGAATAAAGTCATGAAACATGTAATAAAGTGGATGGACCTTGAGAACATTATGCTGAGTGAGATTAGCCAGAAACGAAAGGACAAATACTGTATGGCCTCACTGAAGTGAATGAACATTAGTGAATGAATTTGGAGAATTTCAGTTAAAAACAAAAGGTCATTAGGAGACAGAAATAGGGTAGATAGTAGGTTATTGGAGCTGAAGGAATATAGATTGTGCAGGACTGATTGTAAAAATTTAAAAATGTATAGCACAAATACTGCCTGATTGTAGCACAATAATGTAAGAACACTGAATGAAGGTGAATGTGAGAAGGATAGAGGGAGGAGTGCTGGGGGCACATATGAATCCAGGAGGAAAGACAGTTGATAAAGACTGTTTTGGTATAATCTAGGAATGCCTAGAGTGCATAATGATAGAACTAAATATACAAATTTAAAAATGTTTTTGCATGAGGAAGAACAAAGGAATGTCAATATTGCAGGGTGTTGAAAATACATGCTCATTCATATTTTAAAACTTTAACTTCTGTGTCAGACTAAAGTAAAAAATGTTTATTTGTACAAAATTCATATTTTGACTAGTGCACTTCCTAATATAAGTTATATGGACAGATTAATTGAACACCATAAGTATTTGGAACCTTGAATAGAGTATGAGATTTTGTAGGTTTGTCCAGTATGATGCCCCCATAAATCCCAGAGTGAACTGAACAGTGAATAAAGAAGTATTTGCCAAGTCCCATTGGGGGAATGGCGAGAAAGGGGGAAAATTCAACTTCCCCATTTGGAGAATTCCTGATATTCTCACAAGCAATGGGGACAACCAAAGCAATAGGTCAAGCTTTCAATTTTGGGGTATATCCATATGAAACTTATCCCCACAAAGGACAGGCTAAGCCTACTTAAAATTATGCCCAAGAGTCACCCCAAAGAACCTCTTTTGTTGCTCAGATGTGGCCTCTCTCTCTCTCAGCCAACATGACAAGAAAACTCACTGCCCTCCCCCTCTCCGCATGGGACATGACTCCCAGGGGTGTAAACCTCCCTGGCAACGTGGGACAGAAATCCTAGAATGAGCTGGGACTCAGCATCATGGGCTTGAGAAAACCTTTTCAGCCAAAAGGGGAAAGAGAGAAATGAGACAAAATAAAGTGTCAATGGCTAAGAGATTTCAAACAGAGTTGAGAGGTTATCCTGGAGGTTATTCTTACGCATTATATAGATACCACCTTTTTAGTTTAAGGTGTATTAAGAGGCAAGAAGGAAGTGCTTCTTGATGTAAATATAGAGCTATGTCCAATAGCCATGTTTCTTGAAGATGATTGCATAATGATATAGCTTTTGCAGTGTTAAAGAGTGACTGTGAAAACCTTGTACCTGGTGCTCGTTTTATCTACCTTATGGACAGATGAGTAAAACATATGGATTAAAAATAAATAACAGGGGGAACAAAAGTTAAAATAAACTTAGTAGACTGAAATACTAGTGATCAATGAAAGGGAGTAGTAAGAAGTATAGAAAAAAACTAGGGGAAGCAAAGACTAAAATATATTGATAGATGGAAATACTAGTGGTCAATGAGAGGAAGGGGTAAGGGATATGGTATGTACGAGTTTTTTCTTTTTATTTCTTTGTCTGAATTGATGGAAATGTTCTACAAAATGATAACGGTGATGAATATACAACTATGTGATGATATTGTGAGTTACTGATTATATATCAAGAATGGAATGATCACATGGTAAGAATGTTCATGTTGTATGTTGTTATGTTTAAAATAAAAATTTAAAATTCTTTTTTAAAAAAGCTATCATTTAACATCAGCCACTCTAAGAAATTTTGCAGATCAGTTACTTTGTGCATACATAGAAAAAATGGTACTATTGATTGTACACAGTTATGAATTACATCTGTATCACAACCAATTCCAAGTACATTTATGCTACATGGGTTTCTTAATTTAGTTTGAATGTTATTTTTAACAAAATATGTACTCTTATAATCAAGACAAAAACAAGTAATTTTTTCCTCTAATGTTGAATTTTTAACTGTCTTTAGAATAACATTCACACATGTCAGATAATTCATCTCTAAGAGAATGAACTTCCAAAGACTTAGGTCTTTAAGACCTAGTAATAGGAGACAGATTCCAAAACTTTACACCCAAAGCACAAGCAATAATAGAAAAAAAATAGGTAAATGGGAACTCTTCAAAATCAAATGCTTCTGCACTTCAAAAGACTTTATCAAAAAAGTGAAGAGGCAGCCACCTCAATGAGAGGAAATATTTGGAACTCACATATCAGACAAATGTTTGATTTCCTGTATATACAAAGAAATCATACAACTCAACAACAAAAGAACAAACAACCCTATGGCAACAATTGCCTATACCTGTGAATATACCAAAACCACTGAAGTATACAATTTAAAAGGATGAATTGCATGGTATATGAATTTTGCATAGTATGTCAAGAAAGCTTGTTAAAAAAGGAAAAAAAGAACAAACAACCCAATTATAAAATGAGCTAAAGGTATGAATAAGCATTTTTCTGAAGAACAAATATAGATGGCTCAAAAGCACATGAAGAGATGTTTATTTTCATTGGCTATAAGGGCAATGCTGATCAAGACTACAAAGAGATACCACTTCACACCTATAAGAGTGGCTGCTATTAAACAAACAGGAAACCATAAATGTTGGAGAGGATGTGGAGAAATTGGGACACTTATGCACTGCTGGTGGGGATGTATAATGGTGCAGCCACTATGGAAGACTGTTTGGCAGTTCCATTGGAAACTAAATATTGAGTTGCCCTATGACTCAGCAACAGCACTACTTGGTATATACCCAGAACAGCTGAAAGCAACAACACAGACATTTGCTCACCGATGTTCACAGCAGCATTATTCACAATCGCCAAAGGATGGAAACACACCAAATGCCCATCAATAGATGAGTGGATCAACAAAGTGTGGTATATACATACGATAGACTATTATGCAGCAGTAAGATGAAAAGACATTCTGAAGCACATGGCAAGATGGATGAGCCCGGAGGACATAATGCTGAGTGAAATTAGCCAGCACAAAAGGATAGATACTGTTTGATTCCACTTTAAATCAGAGGCTTATATTACAGGGGATTTAGAGATACATAGAAGCTAAAGATGGGTGAACTGTTAGCTAATGAGGTTGAACTCCAATGTAAAGGAATAGAAAGGAGTGAAGGTGGTTCTCTAGTTCGTCTATAAGTAATATTACCATATTGAAGATGAGTAAGATTGAAAGGGGATATATAGACCTATGTGTCCCATTGATTAACACTAGAAATACGAATTAGTTCTTGCAAGAATTACTTCAAAGATATGGTTCTTGTAAAAAGAGTGTTTAAGTCCAGGCTACAGGGGGAAAACTGCTGTTGTATGCTATGGCTATGTTCAAAAGAAAACCATCAGCACTACCACACAACAGCAGAGGTAAATAATAGGGGGTGGGACAAGAGTTAAGAGGAGGTTTAGCTTTCCTATTTGGCAATGTTGTGTTTATTGGATTTCCTTCTCTTGGGAACAATGAAATCATCTAAAATTGAGAATACTGATGGACTGTGGATGTTGGGCCCTACACATATGCCCAATGACTGCAGGTGGCTGAAGGATGTACTGATGGAGAACTAGATTGCCGAACAATGGTGTATACTTACAAATGACTGTCGTGCTGCTACAAAAAGCAACAAAGTCATGAGGCATGCAACGATGTGAATGAACATGTGGGACATTAGGTGAGACAAAATAAGCCAGAGACAAAAGAACAACAGTATGGTCACCTTTAGAAAATGCTTATAAGAACACAGGGGCCTAGATTGTAAGCTTTTACAGTAGACACATTAAGTCCAGAGTGGTGATTATTATTTCAAAACACATTTTGAGATGCTGTTTTATATATATAACCTGATATTAAGAAATAAGAATGAAGCCAAACAGGTTGGGGTTAATGTGATTCAGAACAGAAGGGTAAGGAAGACAGTGTCTGTATTTTAGAACCACACATACTCTTTGAGACCAAAGGAAGAAAGGTTTATTTGGTCTGGAACTGAACTTCTCTATAGTGCATAATCTAATTCAACCTATCTGTATAGCTCATTTGAACAACTGAAACACAGGGAGTACAGAATAAGAGGTTCTTTAATCCTGCATAGATTATTATAATACCTGGATACATTCTAGAGTATATTAGGCAAATAATCAAAAAGTATTGGCAAAGTCCCCTGAGGAATTGGAGAAAGAATATGAAACTACTAAACCTTACCATCAGGGAATCCCTTGATACCGTGTCAAACTTTAGAGACACCCAAATCAATAGGCCACGCCCTCAATCAGGAGGCTTACTCTTGTGAAGTTTATATAGGTAGCAGAGAAGCTTAGACTATCTATTGGCATGCCCTAGAGTTATTTCTGGAGGACCTCTGATGTTGCTCAGATGTGGCCTTAGTCTCTCTAAAACCAACTCTGCAAGTGAAATCATTGTCCTCCCCCCTTTGTGGGACATGACATCTGGCGGTGAAAGTCTCCCTGGCAATGTGGGAGATGAGTCCCAGGGATGAATCCAGACCTGGCACCGTGGGATCAACAATTCCATCCCGACCAAAGAGGGGAAAGAAGTATAAATAACTAATAAAGTATCAGTGGCAGAGAGAGTTCAAATAGAGTTGAGAGGCTACTCGAGTCTTCTCTTGTACAAGCTTCAGTTAGACCTTGCTACCTATCATAACCTGCCAACCTCCAACCAGGACCATTCCAGCCAATCCCAAAGAACACCAACATAAGATTCCACAAGGGTTCCATGCACTAGAGTTACTTTCCAGAAATCTACAAGCACCAGATGAGTACCTGGTTCAGTAAGTCCTGAAATTTAGCCCAACCTCTCCAGAACATCAGATAGTTCCATCTCCCTACCCCATATTAGTGACAGACCCTTCCAATATGAAACATTTAGAAATGCCATAGCCAAACACCCCTAAAAAAAAGGATGGAAAGATTAAAGGTGGTGGTGGAGTTACACAGAGAAGACAGGATTTAACAAATGAATATGAATGCTGAATCACTAAATTGATATCTCTTTTAGTCTCCAGTATTTTAGAGCAGCTAGAAGTAAAAACCTAAAATTGTGAAATTGTAACCCATATCAAACTCTGAAATATGTTGTTCAA
The DNA here is from genome assembly GCF_023851605.1 of Tamandua tetradactyla. Taxonomy (NCBI): domain Eukaryota; kingdom Metazoa; phylum Chordata; class Mammalia; order Pilosa; family Myrmecophagidae; genus Tamandua; species Tamandua tetradactyla. Next base: position 209,400,632 of record NC_135327.1, on the reverse strand, counting down.
CTAATTGTGGTGCTATGCTTTGAAAGTTATAGCTTTTTTGAATATATGTTATTTTTCAGAAAAAAAGTCAATTGTGATGATAAAAAAAAATATTTAAGCCCTCTAGCCTCCTATATTCTGGAGTAGCTAGAAGGAAAAATATGAGAGTTTCATATGGTAGCCCATGACAAACTCAGGGATCTATCCTGTAACTGTTGAAGAGTGATTTGAAAACAATTTTTTTTTATTTCTTTGCTTTGTATATATGTTATACTAAAGAATAAAAAAGTTAAAAAATTTTTTAAAAATTGGGTAGAGTACAATACTAGTTGTCAATGGGAGGAGGGTAGGTAAGGGATATGGGATATTCAGGGTTTTCTTTTTTCTTTTTATTTCTTTTTCTGGAGTAACGCAAATGTCCTAAATGTGATCATGATAAAAAACACACAAATATGTCATGATACTATTAATCAGTGATTATATACATTTGATGGGTTGTATGGTGTGACTACAGATTAATAAAATTACATGTAAAAAAAAGTCCAAACTAAGGCATCCAAGAAAGATACCTTAACTCCGAAGAAAGGCCAATGTCTATCATATGGGAAAGCATGTGGCTGGTGTCTTCTGGTTCTTGTTCCTGGTTCCACTGCCTTTAGCTTCTGATTCCAGGGGCTTTTTCCTTAGATATCTTTAAGTCCTGTACTTAACAGTTCCAGGGTAAAATTCTGGGTTTCATCTGTTAGTTAGCATTTCATGGAAAGGTACATGGCAATGTCCACTGGGCTTTCTTTCCTTTCTAGATTCTTTTAGCTCTCTCAACTCCTAGTGTCTCCTGCTCATGCATTTCCAAGGTCCTCCTTAATGTTTCCCTAATCAAGACCCACTTTGAATGGGCAGAGTCACATCTTCACCTAATCAAAGGTCACACCCACAACTGGGTGTGTCACATCCCCATGGAAACAACTTAATCAAAAGATCCCACCCTACAATATTGAATCAAGATTAAAGAACACAGCTATTCTGCAGTAAATAACAATTTCAAACCAGCACAAAAAAATAATTTCAAACTAGCACTAGATCTTTTTTGTTCTTTATTTCTTTTTTTCTGTCACATTTTGTTTCTGCCTCTTGTTTTCAGTCTAGACAACTGCATACCTTATTATTTTTTTTTTTTTGGATGTGCTGAAGTGAGCGGCAAATACTTTCAATTTCCAAAGAATCTTAATTAGTTTCCAAAAACTACTTCTTCATAATATAATATCTTGTTATTTTATGGTTACAGTGCTTTCTCAAACCTCACTGAAAATATTAATTCCTTTTTTAAGTGATCTTTTTTTTTGGGTGGGGTTGGTGGGTGCATGATTTGGGAATTGAACCTGGGTCTCCTGCATGAGAGGCAAGCATTCTACCACTAAACCACCCATCCTGCAAATATACAAAGTGTTAGGTAGGGTACTGAAGAAAATCAATTTCCAAAGTAAATCTATCAAGATATGTACATGCCTCGAATGCAACAGAAACTCACGAAGCATATGAAGATGCAGACACATACAGCCAGGCTAATGACCAAATTAAAAAACCAGGGGAGACACAGTCTTTGTAACAACTAATCAAAGATGTTCATATAACTTTACTAAACAATGGGCTGGCCAATGACATAAAGGAGAATAAGAAGACACTAGAAGAGCAAGCATAAAGAACAATTTGAAAGAATAAACAGAAAAATAGCAGATAGCACAGAGATTAAAGATGCTGCAGACAAAATAGAAAACATTAAACTAGAGACACAAAACAGCATATTTCAGGAGGCAGAAGAAAGAATAAGCAAACTAGAGGGCAGGACAACTGATTATGAACACTCAAAACAGCAAATCATACAATTCAATAACATAAGAACAAATAACCCAATTATAAAACGGGCTAGGGCAGTGCAATGGTAGCTCAGTGGCAGAATTCTTGCCTGCCATGCTGGAGACTTGGCTTCATTTCCCAGTGCCTGCCCATGCAAAAAAAAAAAAAAAAAGCAGGGGGGTGGGGGGGACCAATGATATGAATGGGTATTTCTCTGAAGAGGAAATATAGATGGCTCAAAAGCACATGAAGAAAAGCTCATTTTCATTAGCTATAAGGGGAATACAGATCAAAACTACGAGATACCACCTCACACCTATAAGAATGGCTGCTATTAAACAAACAGCTATTAAACTATAAATGTTGGAGAGGATGTAGATAAACTCGGATACTTATGCACTGCTGGTGGGAATGTATAATGGTACAGCCGCTATGGAACAGACTGCCAGTACCTCAGAAAACTAAATACCGAGTTGCTCTATGACCTGGCAATACCACTACTCGGTATATACCCAAAAGAGTTGAAAGCAGCGACACAAACAAACATTTGCACACCAATTTTCATAACAGCATTATTCACAATCACCAAAAGATGGAAAAACCCAGGTGCCCATCAACAGACAAGTGGATTAACAAAATGTGGTACATACATGCGATGGAATATTATGCAGCAGTTTAAGATGAAAAGACATCCTAAAGTATGTGACAAAATGGATGAACCTTGAGACATAACGCTGAATGAAATAAGCCAGACAGATAAGGACAGATACCACTTTTGATCATGGAAAAGGTAAAGTCAGAATCTTACAATACAGAATATAGGGGACTTAGAAATACATGCAAGCTACAGATGGGTAAAATGATTAGCTCATGAGCTTGAACTTAAATGTAAGGGAACAGATAGAAGTTTAGGCAGTCCATTATTGGGTCTATAAGTAATACTAGCTTATTGAAGGTGAACATGATTGAAAGGGATTGTATAGACCCATGTGTCCCATTGATGAATGGTACAAATATAAATAAATTCTTGCATGAACTACTTCAAAGGTATGAATTTTGTAAAAAGAGTCTATAATTTCATGGTATGGGGAAACTGCTATTGCATGTTACGGACTATGTTTAACAAGAAAACATCAACAGTACCACAGCAATACCAGCAGTAAATGACAGGAGGAGGGACAAGAGTTAAGGGAAGGTTTAGATTTTCTATTTGGTGAGGATGTGTTTATCAGTTATCTTTATCTTGAGAACAATGAAACCATCTAAAATATAGAGTGTTGACGGACTGTTGACTTTGGACATTATATATGATGCCCAGGAATGGTGGTTGCTGAAGGATACACTGAGAAGTAGAACTGCAAACAATGGTGTATACATATGATCGAATATTGTGCTGCTACAAAAAGGAACAAAGTTGTGAGACATGTAAAATTGTGAATGAACCTGTGGGGCATTTGGTGAGGCAAAATAAGCCAGAAACAAAAGAGCAAATATTGTAAGGCCTCATTTAGAAAATACTTGTAAGAAAACTGGGGTCTAGATTATAAGCTCTTATAGCAGTCACATTTAGTTTGGAGTGGTAAATGTCATTTCTGGATTTTTAGAGGCTGTGCTATGTATGTCTAACCTGGTATTTAGAGATAAGAATGAAGGCAATCAGGTTGGAATTAAGGTAATTCAGAATACAGATAAGGCAAACATTGTATCTTAGAACTTCACCTACTCTATGAGACTAAAGGAAGAAAGGTATGTAAGTTTGTAAGCTGCTGTAATGCAATACACCAGAATGGAATGACCTTTAAAAAGGGAATTTAATAAGTTGCAAGTTTACAGTTCTAAGCCTATGTAAATGTCCTAGTCCAGGGAGAGATACCTTAATTCAAGAAAGGTCAATATGTCTGGAACATGTCTGTCAGTTGGGAAGGCACACTGGTCCCTTACTGATCCCTTGCTCCTGGGCTCTGTTGCTTTCAGACTCTGTGACTGTGGAGGTTCCTCACTTTCTTTCTCCAAGGTTGACTTCCAATTCTTGGCTTCACTTGGCTCTCTCTGGATGCTGACTTGTTTAACATCTCATGGTGACGTCTGCTGAGCTCCAATCATCTCTAAACCTCTGCCAAGTTTCAGCATCTGTCTCAGCTCTGCTCTAAATTCTCTGCTGGCTATGTCATTTCTGAGATATCTCCAAATGTTTCCCCTTTTAAAGCTCTAGTAAACTAATCAAGACCCACCTGGATGGGTGAAGTCACATCTCCATTTAATCAAAAGGTCACACCCACATGTGGATATGCCACATCTCCATTGAGCTAATCCAATCAAAAAGTTTCCAACCTACAGTATTGGGTTAGGATTAAAATAAACATCTGACAAGTTTGAAGTAGGATTAAACATGGTTTTTCTGGGGTTTCATAATATTTTCAAACCATGAGAAAAGGTTTATTTTGTCCAGAACCTAAACTTTCTGTAGCACATAATATAACTCAACCTGTCCAGATAGATCATTTAATCAATCCAAACAAAGGGAACTCAGAATAAGAATGAGGGCCTGTACTCCCATATATCTTAAAGTAATGCCTGGATAAATTCCAGAGTATATTAAACAGATAATCAAAAAACACTGGCAAAGCCTATTGAGGGATAGGAGGAAAAATATGGAACCATTAAGCTTTACCACTTAGGAAATTCTGATATTGTGTCAAATTTAGGGACACCTAAATCAATAGGCCAAGCCCTTAATCTTGAAGCTTGCTCTTGTGAAGCTTATTTATATAGTGGAGAAGGTATGCCTAAGAGTTACTTCCAAAGGGCCTCTTCTGTTGCTCAGAGGTGGCCTCTCTAAGCCCAACTCTGTAAGTGAAATCATTACCCTCCCCCTTACAAGGTTATGACATCCAGGGGTGGAAGTCTCCCTGACAATGTGGGATACGATTCCCAGGGACTCCCAGGGATGAGCCTGACCCTAGCACCATGGGATCAACAATGCCATCCTGACCAAAGGAGAGAAAAGAAGTATGTTCTAGTTTGCTAGCTGCTGGAATGCAATATACCAGAAATGGAACGGCTTTTTAAAAGGGGAATTTAATAAGTTGCTAGTTTACAGTTCTAAGGCCAAGAAAATGTCCCAATTAAAACAAGTCTATTGAACTATCCAATCAAAGGCATCCAGGAAAAGATACTTTGGTTCAAGAAGGTCAATGAAGTTCAGGGTTTCTCTCTCAAGTGAAAAGGCTCATGGAGAACAGGGTCAGGTTTCTCTCTCATCTGGAAAGGCATATGGTGAACATGGCATCATCTGCTAGCTCTCTCTCCTGGCTTCCAGTTTCATGAAGCTCCCCGGGAGATATTTTCCTTCTTCATTTCCAAAGGTGGCTGGCTTGTGGACTCTGTGCTTTGTGGTGCTGCAGCATTCTCTGCTCCCTCCGAATCACTTTTATTCTCCAGAATGTTTCCTCTTTTATAGGACTCCAGAAACATATCAAGACCCACCCAAATGGGTGGAGACATGTCATCACCTAATCCAGTTTAACAACCACTCTTGATTAAACCAAATCTCCAGGGAGATGATCTGATTACAGTTTTAAACATACAGTATTGAATAGGGATTATTCTACCTTTATGAAATGGGATTTAGATTAAAACATAGCTTTTCTAGGGGACATACATCCTTTCAAACCAGCACAAAGTACAGTAAGGTATTGATGGCTGAGAGAGTTCAAATAGAATCGAGAGGCTACTCAGATGGCTACTCTTATGCAAGTTTCAGTTAGACATTGCTACCTATCATAGTTTGCCAAACCCTAACCAAAACCATTCCTGCCAACCCTAAAGAACACCTAGAGTGCTATATGAGATTCTACAAAACTTCCATGCATTAGGATTACTTTCCAGAAACCTACAACCTCCAGATGAGTCCCTAGACCAAATAAATGCAGAAATGCAGAGGGCCCAGCCTCTCCCAGAACATCAACTAGTTCTATCCCCCTAATCTATGATATCAACAGTGCCTTCCAACATCAAAAAGTTAGAATGGGGGAGGGTTACAGTGGCTCAGCCAGCAGAGCTCTCACCTGCCATGCTGGAGCCCCGGGTTTGATTCCTGGTGCCTGCCTATGCAAAGAAAAAAAAAAGAATGGGTGTAGCCCAAAAACCCCTAAAGAGTGGGAGAAAAATCAAAACAGATGGTGGAGTACACAGAGAAGATAGGATTTAACAAATGAGTATGATTGCTGAATCATTACATTGTTATTTCTCCAGTGTATTAGAGCACCTAGTAGTAAAAATCTAAAATTATGGAATTGTAACCCATATCAAATGGAAATCTGTTCTACAACTAATTGTTGTGGAGTACTTTGAAATTTATTGCTTTTATGTATTTATGTTATTTTTCAAATAAAAAGTTGATTGTGATGATAAATGCACAGCTATATCATGATACTGTGAACCATTAATTGAACACTTTGGATGATTACATGGTATGTGAATTTACGATATATATCAACAAAATTGCATTAAAATTTCTAAAAAATCCCATGGAGAGATTAAGGCAAGAGATCATGGCCTGTTTGATAAAGTACATGATGATCAGTATTTCTGGAGTGAAAAGTGCAAATGAAGTGGCAGGACAAGAGGTTAAAGAGGAGCCAGGAAGCAGTTCATAATAGAGCTTTCATAATATACCCTAAATTATAGCTTTTATTCTAAAAGGGGTGGAATAATACCAAAGAATTTTATCAAAAAAAAAGTGACAATCAGATTTGAATTTTAAAAAGATTCCTCTTGAACTAACATGGAAATCCAGTTAAACAGGTCTACGCAGTTATCAGGCACTATAGCAATCTCGCCAAAAGTGACAGAGACCTAAACTAAATGAGAAAGTGTAAGTAAGAAAGGCAGGGGGGAAGTTACTTTAAATAATTATATTTGCTATATATTAACAGGGCAAAAGGTATGAGTAAGAATGTTTACCACTGCACTATTAATAATTTCAAGAATGTGGGAATAATCTAAATACAAATCAATAAAACCATAGCTAAATATTGTGGCACACACCTATAAAAGTAAAAATAGCCTGTAGTCATTAAAATAAAAACAAAAGATATTTAGAATATACTGTCAGAGGGGAAAATAAACAAATTATAAAAGAGTATGTATAGTGTCACACCTTTTACGTTTCTGTATGTTTTTAGAAATACAAATAGAATGGATATGTATGCACATGCATAAAAGAGTTCGGAAATATGGATACCAATGATGATGGGTTAAGTAGTGGAATTAAGGATGAATCTTATTTTTTTGTTTTTCTGTATTTCTGAAGTTTTTTATTATGAATTTGCATACTGTCTTCAAAATCAGAAAAAAAACTACCACCATATATATTCATCACAATTTAGATTTATAGAAGCTCCTCCTAGATTTAAATGAGTTTTGTAAACTGTTCTAGTTTGCCAGCTGCCAGAATGCAATATACCAGAAACAGAATGGCTTTTAAAAAGGGGAATTTAATAGGTTGGTAGTTTACAGTTCTAAGGCTGAGAAAATATCCCAATTAAAACAAGTCTATAGAAATGTCCAATCAAAGGCATCCAGGGAAAGATACCTTGGTTCAAGAAGGCCAATGAAGTTCAGGGTTCCTCTCTCATCTGGAAGGGCACATGGCAAACACGGCATCATCTGCTAGCTTCTTCTAGCTTCCTGTTTCATGAAGCTCCCCGGGAGGCATTTTTCTTCATCTCCAAAGGTCGCCGGCTGGTGAATTCTGCTTCTCGTGGCTATGTCGTTCTTCTCTGCTCTCTTTGAATCTCCATTCTCCAAAACGTTTCCTCTTATATAGGACTCCAGTAAACCAATCAAGACCCACCCAAATGGGTGGAGACATGTCATCCTAATACAACTTAACAACCACTCTTGACTAAATCACATCATCCAGGGAGATGATCTGAATACAGTTCCAAACATACAGTATTGAATAGGGATTATTCTACCTTTATGAAATAGGATTTTGATTAAAACATGGCTTTTCTAGGGGGCATACATCCTTTTAAAGCAGCACATAAACATTACAATCTCCCTTTATTTCTGGCAATGATTTCCAGAAACACAGTGAATGAGCTACCAGTTACTATATTAATATTTAAACTCTCACACCATTCCCCTAACATTCAAGTTTGTAAGGGAGAATTGGGTAAAATTATGACAATATATTTGTCAGTGACAAGAACAAGGACTTTGGTATAGTCAATACTTTATGGATCTGTTGTTTGTTGCACACATATGTAGAATTATGGCTTCTACATGAATTAATCTTTTTATTCCTGCTAAAGTAGCTCTGAAGTCTACTTTATCTGATATTAATATGCCCACTCCTGCTTTCTTTTAATGTTTGAATATCTCTTTACATTCTTTTACTTACAAGCTACCATACTGTTATAATTGAAGTAGCATATACAGTCAGGTCATGGGTATTTATACACTTTGTTGATGTCTATGTTTTAATTAATGTATGTAGACTATTAAAATTAATATAATTACTGATTGTGTTAGAGCTTGACAGTCACTTTATTGTTTTCTGTTTGTTCTATTTTTTGTTTCTTTGTTTTCTTTTTCCTATTTGCAGGTTACTTGAACATATTTTAGAATTCCATTTTGATTTACTTATAGTGTTTTTTATACTTTTTTAATAACTTTATTAGTGGTTGCCCCCCCCAGGTATTGCACTATATATTCATAATTTATCACAGTTTACTGATACTAACATTTTACCAATTCAAGTAAAGTACAGAAGCCTTACCTTCCTTTATACCCCTTTACCCTCTCCCATTTATAATGCATTTCCTCTATACACAATGAGAATGATATCATTATAATTTGTTTCCTTCAAACAAGTTTCCTTCAAAGAAGAAGGACTATTGTATTTACCAATATTATTGCTCTTTTTCTTGTTCTTTCTTCCTTCCTAATGTTCCCAGATTCCTTCTGTTTTCGTTTCCTTTCTGTTTAGAGAATTTCCTTTAGCTATTCTTTTCAGGTAGATCTGCTGGCAACAAGTCAACTAAAGGATATTTTCTCCTGATACAGGATTCTAGGTGACAGTGTTTTTCTTTCAGAACTTGAAAAATGTTCTGCCATTTCATTCTGTCCTCCATGGTTTCTGATAAGAAATTCAATTATTCCAATATTTTTTCCCTGTAGGTAAGGTTTCATTTCTCTCTTGCTGCTTACAATATTTTTTTCTTTTTAGGTTTCACAAGTTTAACTAGGACGTGTACTAGCATGGATTTCTTTGCATTTATCCCATCTGGGGTTCATTCAGCTTCCTAAATCTACACTTCAGCCTTTTACCAAATTTAGGAAATTTTCTGCCATTATTTCTTCAAATACATTTTTAGCCCACCTTTCTTCTCCTCTCCTTCTGAGACTACGATGACACCAATGTTAGCTCTTTTGTTATAGTCCCACAGATTCCTGAAGCTCTGTTTATTTTTCCCAGTCTATTTTTTTCCCTGCTGTTCAGATTGTATAATTTCTATTAATCACTCTTCAAGTTAACTGGTTGTGTCCTCTGTCCTCTCCATTTTGCTGTTGTACCCAGTCAGCTTTATTTTGCTTGTTGTATTTTTCAGTTCTAAAATTTCCATTTGTTTCTTCTTTATATCCTCTAATTTTTTTTTTTTGGCTTAGACTTTCTAATACTTATTTGTTCTAAGTGTTCTTTACACAAAAAGGATTTGTTCTAAGATCCTTTAAGATCTTATTAAAGGATCTGTATAATGGCTGCTTTAAAACTCTTGTCAGATAGTTCTAACATCTATGTCATCTCTGTGTTGATGCCAGTTGACAGTCCTTTTTCATACAAGTTGAGATGTTCTTGGTTCTTGGTATGATGAATGATTTTCAAAAGCAACCTTGATAATTTTGGGAATTGTTATCAGATTGAATATGATTTTAAATCTCATATAGCACACCACCACTAGTACTGTTCTAGCAGGGGAAGAGGGACAATAATTTGTTTCTACCAGGTGGAGGTGGAAGTTCAGCCTCTGATGACCAGTGGTAATTAAATACTCTGGTTATTCCTGGATGGGGGTGGGAGTTGAGGCTCCAACCAGGTCTCTACTGACATCCTGGGTCAGGAGTACCTCATTACTTGCTCCCTTGTGTCCTCCCCTAACACTCTAGCATGGCAATCTCATCTCTACTGGGCAGTGGTGAAATTCTTGAATATCTACTAAGTCTCCTCTGACACCAACCAAACAGGGAAAAGGAGGGGTGTGCTTCACTACTGCCTAGAGAAAATGAAAGTCCCAGCTCCTCATTCTGCATTCTTTGATACCACTCCAGCAGACAGGGGCAGCTAATTGTAATGGGCCAACGGTGGAAGTCTAGATTCCCTGCCCAGCTTTTCACCATGGGGATGAGGATGGAGCCCACAATTTTTACTGTGGTATTTGCTATAGTAGAGCAGTTATTGTCTTAAAGTGTTCTCTCTGATAAGCTGACCTTTTCCTGGTCTTTTGGTTAGAGAAAGCAAGTTATTGGGGGTTTTTATGTTTGTCCTCTGGTGTTTCTGTGTTAGTCCACCTTCTTCTCTCCACCTTTCAGAGCCTTTTGTTCTATATTTAAGTGAAAAGAAGGGAATCATCTTTTGTCTCTCAAATTACATATGTATACACCTTATTTTAAAATGACAAGAAGGTAAGTCTTGTTTAACAACACTAAAAACATTCAAATTGATAAAATATTAGTTGTCTGTACTTAGGGTTTAAAGTACTTGAAATCCATTAACATCATAAAATCATCCTTTATTTTCTCTCTCAAAGCCAACACCACAAAGACTGGGATATAGCTGTTTGGATATAGCGCTATATTCCGAGAGCCTACCATGTTGTCACACATAAGGTCATCCTCAAATATCTGACAATATGTAAGTGAATGAATAGTAAGGGCTAGTTCTACCACTTGCGAGCTGTGTAACTGTGCTGGTTTGAAGTTGTTATGTACTGCAGAAAAGCCATGTTCTTTTAATCCAATCTTGTGGGGGCAGACTTATTGCTGGATGGAACCTCTTGATAGGTTGTTTCCATGGAGATGTGACACACCCAATTCAAGGTGGGTCTTAATCCTTTTATTGGAGCCCTGCACAAAGAGAATAAAAGGCAGAAAAACAGAGTTCAGAGCCAACACAGAAAGCAGAGAGATGAAACCAGACACAGATGTTTGGAGAGGCTAAGCTAAGAGATGAAACCCAGTGACTTACCCGGAGAAGTTAAGTAAGGACCCAGACACTTCAAGAGAAAGCCACCAGAAACAGGAGTGAGAGAGCCATTTGAAACCAGAAGCCAGGAGAGAGGGCCCAGATGCAATCAGCCATTCTTGAGTGAAGGTATCCTCTTGTTGATGCCTTAATTTGGACATTTTCATGGCCTTAGAAATGCAAATTTGCAATTTAATAAATCCTCTTTGCAAAAACCAATCCATTTCTGGTATACTGCATTCCAGCAGCTTTAGCAAACCAAAACCATAATCTTGGTTAAATTTCACACTTCCTATAGCTTAGTTTGTAATTGTACAGCAAGGATAATAACAGCACTTACTCTTACGTCAATCATCAAATATTTTTTAAATTCCTACATGAGCTATGTACTGAGAATATAGCAATGAACAAAACAGACTTGGCTGGTGGCAATATGAGATGACCTGATATTAGCTGGTTAGGAAAGGTACGCTTTTAAATTGAGAATGAAGAAACAGCAAGAGTTAGCCAAATGAAAAATAGAAAGTTGGGGAGCAAGCTATTGTAAGAATAGCAACAGCATATGCAAATGTTCTAGCCTGTGAATCAGACAGGTTTAGTAGAGATATTAAAAGATAGGTGTGGTGGTTTGGAGCTCTGTACCCCAGAAAATCATGTTCTTAAACTTAACCCATTCCTACGGGTATAAAACCTTGTAAATAGGACCTTCTGAGGTGGTTTCTTCAGATAAGGGTGGCCCAGGGTGGGTATTAATCTTATAACTAAAGACCTTACAGGGAAGGTCACAGAGAGAGAAAGGCAGAGAGGAAGGCCAGAAACTGAAAACCAATGAAATCCAGAAGAAAAGAGAGAAGCCAGTAAAGGTTGCCTTGTACACTGCCATGTGACAGAAAAGCAAAGGACCAAGGATAGCTGGGAACTAGCCCTAGAATGCCAGTCTTCAGGAAGAAAGTATCTCCTTGATGATGCCTTGATTTGGACTTTTAGCCCCAAAAACATGAGTCAATAAATTCCCATTGTTTAAGCCAATCCACTGCATGGTATTTGTTTGAGCAACAAGGAAACTAAAACAGGTGTGGGATGCTGCTATTGCAAATACCAAAAAAATGTGAAAAAAGTTTTGGAACTGGGTAATTCGCAGAGACTGGAAATGGTGAGGTGTTTGACAGATTAAGCCTAGACTGCTTTGAAGAGCCTGTTGGATGCTAAAGGTACTTCTTATGAGGCCTGTGCCGGTTAGAAGCTATTATTTACCCCAAAAAAAGCCATGTCCTTTAATTCTCATTCAATATTGCTGGGTAGGAACGTTTTTATTGTTTCCATAGAGATGTGTCTCCATCCATGAGATTGTCTACTGGAGCCCTTCAAGAGGGAACCACTTTGGAAAAAGCTTTAAAGCCACCACAGCGACCAGAACTGACAGAGCCCCAGGGAAGCTACTGAAGAGAAAGCTAACAGATCTCGCCATGAACCTTTCCAGCTGAGAGAGAAACCCTGAACATCACTGGCATTCTTGAACCAAGGTATCTTTCTGTGGATGCCTTAGATTGGACATTTTTATACCCCTGTTTTAATGTGGACATTTTCACAGCCTTAGAACTATAAACCTGCAACTTAATAAATTTTCCTTTTTAAAAACCATTCCATTTCTGGTATATCACATTCTAACAGTGTGCAAACTAGAACAAGGCCTTAGAAGGAAATGAATGTGTTACTGGAAACTGGAAGAAAGACAACCTTTGGTTTAAAGTAGTAGATAAGCTGATAAAATTGAGTTCTGATGTCAGATGGAAGATAAAACTTAAAAGTGATGAACTTGGATATTTAGCTAAGGAGATTTCCAAGCTAAGTGTGGAAGGTTCAGCCTGGTTTCTCCTTGCATACAGTGAAATATGAGAGAAAATGAATAAATTGAGAAATGAATTAAGCACAAAGAAACCAGTAAATGACAGTGTGGAAACCTCTGAGTGTATTGAGATAACATGCTCTGAGACTAAGGCCAGAAGCAGCTTTATCAGGGACTGCCCTGAGCATCTGGAAAGCAACTCCCTGGAGACCAGGGCTCCATGTGAGGTTTAACAGAACATGGGTCCAGTCAACCATTTCAGTGGAAGTCAAGGCTAGAAATACAATTATGCAGAAAAAGATCTGGGGAAAGTCCTTCTGGTGATAGTTTGGATCCCTGTAAACTACATGCAAAGCCAACAAGGTTTTTGCAAAATTTGTATAAACAGAACCACAGTCAGGCCAGACCAAAAGGGACAAGTTAAAAAAAAATTTCCATCTTGATTTCAGGCAGCCAGTTTCTCCTGGGAATTCATCAATTATTCTACTTATCTATAAAACAAAGTATAAATCCAAGCATACATATGTTATAGGTGATCAGATCAGATAACTGAACCTCTTGCTAGAATAAGAGCAACATTTTTATACGAAGATAACAGAATCCAAAGTCTCTACATTATGTTATAAATAATGTCCAATATTCAATAAAATAATCACTAAGTATACAAAAAACAAGAAAATGTAATTCACAGTCAAGGAAAAAAGCTCTCAATACAAACTGAATCTTATATTACCCGAGTATGGGATTTTATGGCAAAAAAACTCTGAATCAATAATTATAAATATGTTCAAAGAATTAAAGAGAAATATTTCAAATAATTAAAGAAAAATATGGCTTTAATGAAGAAACAACTATGGAATCCCACTGTAGAAATAGAAACTCTTAAAAAGAACCCAATAGGAACGTTAAAACTAAAAACTATAGTACCTCAAGTGAAAATTTCACTGAAGGGCTTAACAGTAGATGAAAGATGACAGAAGAAAAAGTTGACAATCTTGAAGACAGATCAATAGAAGTTACCCAAAGTGATGAATACAAAAGAAAACCTCATCAGAGTTCCAGCTTGAAACCTGCTCTATGAAATTTGGACTTGAGCATCCCTTCAGTCATATGAGCTAATTCCTGTGATAAATCTCTCCTGTTGATTCTGTTTTCTTGGAGAACCCTGACTATACTACAGGTAATGTGACTGCAACATAGTCAACAATAGAGAATGGTTCAAAATAAAGCAGGAGAGGCAGACAAGCTTAAATTTTATTCTACTACTTTTAGATTTTATCCTAAAAGTAAAAGGAAGCTACAAAAAAGGTTCTTCAGCAAATAAGTGATCTTAGATTTGCATTAAAAAAAAAAAAACCTCTCTGGCTAATGTGTGAAAAATACACAAAAAAACAAGATGACTAGGAATGGGAGACCAGTAAGAACACTACTCAAGTAGCTTAGGCACTAAATCATACTAATTAAGATTAGAAGGAGGATGAAAGGATTTTCACATGGGGGAGGAAGAATATCAAGAATAATTCCCTCATTTCTGATGTAAATAGTAAGATGAGTTGAAGGTCAGATCATTAAGCAGATTTGGGGAGTAATTCAATATCAAACAAATTATGTTTGCAATGTCTTTAAATTTCTGAAATACAAGAGAGCAGAAGGTCTACAGGTCTAAAAATCAAGGAAAGTCCAGACTATAGATAAAAATCTGGGAGAAGTCTATGCTTAAAGATGCTATTTAGAGGGTATATTCTCTGGTATTCGAGTCTGTGGCCTTTTTCAGGACTCTTTCCCTTAAGGATGAAGATGGCTTAAACTCCATTGCTGCTAGATCCAACAAAGTGGGAAAGTTTGGAAGTTGTTTAAAAAAATGTGTTATAAAGTAAAGGAGGGCATTTTGACCCAATCATGGCTCCAGATTCAATGCCTTGCCATATTACTCTTCTATAAAAGAAGAAAAATTTTTTCATGATAAATAATACTGGCAGAAATAACTAACACAAAATAAAACTGAAAATTCCTAAAATGGCACACAGGAAAACTATTTTTACTGAAAAATGACAGAAGAAGCAAATCTAACAAAATTTAGAACCGAAAAATTCTATCTGTGAAAATGGCTGAAATAATCACATTAAAGAAAACCCAAAATAGCAGAATATGTAATTGGTAGAATATTTTATTGGCCAAAAAGATTATATTAAATATGACATTTAAGTTTAGCAAATCTGTATTACAAAATTCACATGATCCCACTAAAGAATATTTTTAGAAAAACTAAAAAATTGGCCAAGAAATTAAACTGACAATAAAATCTTCTCCAGAAATTAAATTCTTCATAAAAATATAGGAAGGTAGATATGTCTTTTTTTCAGTGATTACACATAAACGCAAAAAGTATCTCAGTTGTTAAAACAGATAACAGCAATTTAACAGTTACCTTGTAGTTTATAAAGCATGCTTTGCAAAGGAAAGAAAGTATCAAAACCTTCTAAAACCTGTCCTAATAGAGTCTCAAAGAAAGGAAACTTTGTCTTCAGATATTTAAATCAAGCAAATAAAAAAGGTAAAGGGCCTTCCTTCTCCTTCTTAAGAATTCTCATTCAGCAGAAACGCTCTGAGAAATATAAACTGATGATTAATGCATTCAAAAGATTCTACAAGTTGGTTATATAAAACGCAAAACTGTCAATATCAACTCTCCTTTCACCTTAAAGTTGTGGGGTTTGAATGACTGTTTTTTTTTCTTAAGCATCACATCACTTGCTTTTTCAGTCACTGTAATTTCATGAGGAAATGAATAGTCTTCTCAGCTAACTCTCAAAATCCTCACATTATGCCTTTCACTGAGCCGTTAAAATATTCTAAAACTGATCATTGGTATGAATGCACAACTATGTGATAATACTGTGAGCCAGTGACTATACTGTGGATTGGTTTGTATGGTTTGTGAAATATATCTTGATAAAACTGCATTTGGGGAAAAAAAGGGGGGGGAACCTCAGAAAACTGGGTTCCATTTGTAAAAGAATGAAGGTGAACCCTACCTGACTCACAGCATATAGATAAGTCAACTCAAAATGGATCAAAGATCTAAAATATAAGATTCAGAGATATAAAACTCCTAGAAGAAAACATAGGGAAACAACTTCAGGACCTTGTGTTAGGCAATGTTTTCATAGACTTTACACACAAAGCACAAACAACAAAACGAAAAATAGACAAACAGGACCTCAAAAAATTAAAAACTTTTGTTCCTCAAAGGACTTTATCATGAAAGTGAAAAGACAACCTACTCAATGAGATAAAATATTTAGAAACCACATATCTGACAAAGGTTTAATTCCCAGAATATAAAGAAATCCTTCAACTCAACAAAAAAGACAAACAACCCAATTTTAAAATGAGCAAAGGATCAGAACAAACATTTCTCCAAAGAACATATACAAATGGCAAAAAAAAAAAAAAACATGAAAAGAATACTTACCTTCATTAGCCATGAAGGAAATAAAAATAAAAGCCAAATGAGATAGCATTCACACCTACTAGAATTGTTTCTATTTAAAAAATGGAAAATTTCAAGTGTTGGAGAGGATATGGAGAAATAGGAGCACTCAGTCACGTTGGTGAGAATATAAAATGATGCAGATGCCATGGGAGACAGTTTGACAGTTCCTCAGAAAATATAGAATTGCCACAGAACCCAGCAATTCCACTTTGAGATATATACCCAAAAGAACTGAAAGCAGAAACTTGAACAGATATTTGCACACAGATATTCACAGTGGCACTACTCACAACTGTCAAAAGATGGAAGCAACCCAAGTGTCCATCAACCAATGACTGCATAAATAAAATATAGTATAAACAAACACACAATGGAGTATCATTCAGCCATAAAAAGGAATGATGTTCCTGTACATGTGACAACATGGATGAACCCTGAAGATCCATTGAGTAAAATAAGCCAGACACAAAAGGACAAATATTGCATTACCTCACTGACATGAAATAATTAACAAAAGTAAATTTTCAGAGTCAAAATCTAGGACTGAAGTTACCAGGGGACAGCCTGGGGTAGGGAACTGGGAGTTAAGGCTTAAAATGTACAGAGTTTCTATTTGGGATGATGGAAATACTTTCTAGTGGATGGTGGTGACAGTAGCACAACACTGTGAATGTAATTAACAGCACTGAACTATATATATTTGAATGTGGGTAAAAGGGGAAATGGGTTGTATATATGTTACTAGAATAAAATTTTTTTAAAAGAAATCCATTAAACCACAAAACAAATAGTGAACCCTAAGTTAAACCGTGGGCAATAGTTACTTGTACAATCATAAAAATGTGCTTTCATCAATTGTAACAAATGCACCACATCAATGCAAGATGTTAATAATAGGGTGGTGCGCTGGTTTAAAACTGTTAATGTATTCCAGAAAGGGCCACCTTCTTTTAATCCATTCCTGTGGGGGCAGACCTAATGTGGGTGGGACCTTTCAATCAGGTTGTTTCAATTGAGATTTGACCCACCCAATTCACAGTTTACTAGAGTCCTTTATGAGGGGACAAAAAGCAGAGAAGTTTGGGGAGAGCTTAGAGAACAAGTGACTGGAATCAGAAGCTGAAAGCAACAGAACCCAAGAGAAAACAAACACCAGTAATGTGCCTTCCCATGTGACATAGGAACCCTTGATGTCAGTAGCCTTTCCTCAGAGAAGGTATCTTCCTCTTGATGCCCTCATTTGGACGGTTTTATGGCCTTAGAACTGTAAATTTGTAAACTAATATATCCCCACAGTAAAAGCCAACCCATTTCTGGTATATAGCATTCCAGTAGTTTAGCAAATGGAAACCGATGGTATATGGGAATCCTGTATTTTAGGCACGATTGAGTTGTAAACCCCAAGTTCTCTACTTAAAAATAAAATTAAAACTGGCTTAACCTGTTTAAAATGTTTTATCATTGACTTAAGTGAAGGCACAGAATATATATCAAGTCTACTGATGACACTGAACTCGAAGACATTAACAGATTAAATGAACCAAGATTTTTTTAAAGACCTCAATAGCTAAAAGAATGAGCTCAAACCAACGATGAAATTTAATAGGGATAAATATAAAATCTCGTCCTTAGAAAATTCAAGACAGGATTTAAAAAAATAAGAGAATTCTCAGTATTACCTCAGGGAAAAGGATTTAATGGTTTTAACTCAAGACAATCACAACAGAAGTAAACATTTCAACTAACATAGCTACCTAAAATAAGTACTAACAGAGCTGGAGCAAAGAGGAAGGAAACATACTTACTAAACATCTCCTGAGTCCAGCCCTTTGCAAGAATGCTATTTCTGATGTGACAAGATCCTCTCAACAACAAAATAAGATTGGTATAAACATCATTTTAAAGGATAGGGAATGGAAATTTTGATAAGTTCCCAACCCAAGGTCAAACTGCTGTCATTAAATGTGGCCAGTATCCACTACACCACTCTGACTCTAGTAGGTGGTATTAATAGAGTGTCCAAAACAAGTTAGATAACAGCTTCACTATTAATTTATTTCACTTTGTGAGTTCATGACTAGATACTGTGTTCCAGTCTAGGGACCACATTTCAAAAGGGGTTCTGAAAGACTAAAATTTGATCAGGAAGGTAGCCAAAACAGCAAAAGGGAATGGGAAGGCACTCTTAAGAGGAGGGGAGAGAAGATCCTGGAAGTACGTAATAACTAGCTTATTCCTGGAATACTTTCAGGGTCATGAGGTGAAAGACATAACTGCATAGGCCAACATAATGAATTTAAGGGAAGTCCACGTGAGCTTAAATAAATGAAAAATCCAATTTGTACTCTTCTATAAAGGATTTAGTTTCAACTGACACATAAGGTATAAGATTTTAAGTTTAAATTTCTAAAGACCGTAAGATCCTCTACTTATAAACTATAAATATTTACTTATGCAACTGTATCGAGTAAATGCATATATATAATGCGTTGCTGTTGTGTTCTTCCGGTGAGTAGTTATCTCAAAACTGCTACCCCTGTGGGAGCAATTTACAGGAGCGGGGCACGGTGAGGGGGGGTAGGCGGAGGGGGGACAGAAGTCTTCAAAATGGGAACAAAAACATCGCTGCTGTATTTTTTTTAAACATCAGCTCATTTTTAATTCATTTCACTTCTCATTTCCCCTCAGTTGCAAATGACTCTTTTTGGTGGGCGATTTTGTTTGTGAAAAGCCTCCAAAGAATCCTATAACAGAAACCAGAGACTTCCAGCGACCCGGTGATGGCGCGGCAGATTGAAAAGTGCACACTCCTCCTGAAAGAGGAGGGCACTGCTGGTGTGGCAACACCGGTTAGGAAAGAGAGGGGCGGAGCGGAAATCTCCCGGGAAGATCCAATGAATCAGAAACCTAACTTAGAGAGGCGCTGTGGAAAACCCCAGGAGCATCCGGTACAAGCACCATCCCATCTCGTTCTGCGTAATGTAGTCGCTCCTTGCTTAAACTGGGTGCACGGCTCCATTTCCCGAGGATCGGGCAGCAAGGATATGCCTTGTAGGAAATGTGAAAGAATAAGGCCCAGGCTTTTAGGAGCTCGCGAGGGTGAATTAGGCCACCGTACGGCCCTGAGAACTGCATTATCCTGGGGCCCGGAGAGAGTAAGAAAATGGGGGTTTCGTGGATCTACATGGGTCGGCTCCAGGCAAGAAGATGGCGGCCCCGGCTTTCCCGGGACAGACGAGCCCGTGTGCGGAGGGACGAAAGCCAATGCACTCGGCGCCGCTGCCCGCAGACCGAATGAGAGAAGGGGTGAAGCTAACTCGGAAGCGCGGCTGGGGTACCTTTGGGACACTCACACTTACCTGTCAAATCCGCTGCCGTGCCCGGCTACTGCCCAGTTCCCAACCCCGGGTTGCTTCGCTGCAGTCGGACAGCTCCCAGCGCCAGCGGCACAACTGAGAACCCGCAGAAAGTGCTGGACACCAGGTATCTCTCGCAGCTGACAAGACCTGGAGCAACCCGGCCAGCCTGGACTCCGCCCTCACTTCCGGTGTGCCGGAAGTCCCGCCCCTCGGCTTCATTCTACTGCCGGCCGGGCTCGGCAGTCCGGGCCTTCCTGAGCCGCTCACACCTCAGGAAGGACATTGGGAACTGTGGAGAGGTAGTGAGCCCCTCTCCTTGGCCGTGGTGCAAGAGGCGTTGGCCACCTGTCGCCGAAGTACACTGAGGCCATCCTTTTCCGTCACGCTGAACGGCAGCGTCTATCGGAACCAGTGGGACACTGAGAGGACGAGATAGAATAACCTCCTAGGCAGCAGCCGGTACCGCGCCACCTACTGGCTCGGGTCGGGGCCACGAAATCGTGTCAAAATAGCACTACGGTTAATACTTCGACATCACACTGCAGAGAGGCACATCATTTTCTTCATTTAAAAAAATATGTCACAGGATAGGAGAAAACTCTTCTACCCAAGTCCATTTCAACGAGACTATAAATTAAAAATCTAAATTAGCTGGGCTCCTAAGTCACTTCCCACTTAAACTTAAAATCCAGCACCCCCAAACCCCATCCCCTCCCCCGCACACAGACACAAACACAGTCGTTCAAAATAAACACTTCCCTTGGATTTCTGAACACACTTAAAATCTGAAAATATAGAAATACTCCTCTTTGGAAGATATACTCACTGCAGCAGGTGTATGGGTGTATTCCAAGATCACGAAGGTTTTAAGTCCATCTGTACTAAGAATTCCCTCACGCCTCAAAACCTGGGGAAAAGAAAAAAAAATCCCTTAAGATCTAAGTTCAAGTATTCTGGTCATAACTGTTAATCAATTTAAAATCCTTTCAAATCCAAAACACTTGGATAGTTTTATTTGCCATGAATCTCCTTAATGACAGAGTTCTGTGGGAGTGATGCTATTTGGCTGCATGGAAGTCTGATGGAGATAGAACTATTAATATTTCAGCTTATCTGCAGAAGATGACTCATCCAGTTTCCTTTCTGAAATATTTGATCACCATTGGCTAGAAAGAAAGAAGAAAATCAGCTGTTCACTGCAAAAGGTGGGACTTCAAGTTTTTTTTTTTTTTCTTTGATCTAGGCTGAAAAACTATATAATAAACTGAGATTGTTACATAAACAGCTTTAGAAACAACCCTAACTGGACTTTTAGGGCCCACCAGGGGTAAATCAAACCAATTGTTCTTCTACTGTGGGTCAACATTCTTTCTCCTTTTTAAAAAAAAATATGCTGGTCAACTTTACTGATTTTAAGATACTACAATTTGTATACATTTCAGTGATTTTTCAAAATTTTGCAGCACTACAATTCATACACTATACTGCACAAAATAACCAGCAAAACTGGAATGATGTATTAATAGTAGGCACCATAATGCTTACTACATTACCAGAGAGCAAAAATACAATAAAGACAATTTTCACTGTACACAGCTTAAAGAAAGAAAAAAAAAATGGGAGGAGGAGTGTGTTGAGCAGCCAGTCAGCCAGCCATCCCTGCACTGAAAAGGGGCAAGGATAAAAATCTAAGATTTTCTACCAAATCTGGTCTAATACTCAAGACCACAGCATTTGAAGTTCTGAATTGTGTTATTTAGTTCATAACTAAATGGAGGATAAAACCTGAAGTTATTTCTGCATTAAATATAGTAAAATTTAACATCAGAAATATCATAGAAATTATGGACATTGACATTATTTTTTATTTTTGTTTACTCTGTTTTCCCCTTCACAGAATATAAATTATATGAGAGCAGCACCTTTTTCTGATTTGTTCACTGCTGTATTCCCATGGCCTAGGAAGGTGCAAAGAATATAGTAGGCACCAAAAAAAAAAAAATATATATATATATATATATATTGGGAAAAAAATATTTTCCAAAGAGTAAAGAAATGTCTGTGCTTCTCTTCATGAATATATAAATTCCTGAATGGCAGAGGTCACGTTTTCTAATTCCCATTTATCTGCCAAATTTATCTAGCTCCATACAAGATAGAAAATGAGAAAAGCTTAAATGATTGGCTAGTATGTGAGTATAATGATCTGAACAACTACCCAATCTCTTGCTCCTACCCATACTTAACCTGACTAGGACAGGATAAGTGTTAATCCATGGTTTTGTGGACCAAAGAGTTCAGTCTACCCAGTGAACCTTCATCAGCACTGACTTAATACCCGTTTTTCACCTATACCTCATCCCTAACACTGGAACAGATACTGACCAAGTAAAGGTTCCCAAAGTCCCACCTTGAAAAACATTATCACACTCTGTATTAGGTTCTACCCAAGTACATACTTGTCATCTTTTCCCTAATTTTTGAATAGAGTTTGTTACTGTGTGTACCATCCATGTGCTAATCAAAAAGGGACAACATTTCTAATCTTACGGTAAGTATACATTTGGTCTTCAAACTGTTTTTAGAAATATAACTTTGATTCTGTTCTAGAAAGGGAGTTTTCAAGATTTTACAATGTGGCTGTGTGATTGTAAAAACCTTACATCTGATGCTCCTTTTATCCAGGGTATGGACAGATGAGTTAAAAAAAAATGGATAAAAATAAATAATAAGCAAAAAAAAACAAAAAGAAGAAAAAAATAGGGGGATAAGGGGCAAAATAAATGGGGTAGATTGAAATACTATTGATCAATGAGAGGGGTAAGGGGTATGGGATGTATGAGTTTTTTCTTTTTTCTTTTTATTTCTTTTTCTGGAGTAATGCAAATGTTCTTTAAAAATGATCATGTTGATGAATACACAACTATGTGATGATATGTTGAGCCATTAATGTTACACCATATATGGAATGTATGTGTGTGAAAATTTGTCAATAATGAAATTAAAAAAAAAAAAAAAGGTGTCCGCTATAACATAAATTGCCCCAGGCACTACCAATATTTATCTGGAACTGTATTATCATCACTTCTCTATTGCAATTCTGTTTATCATCTTTATGTATCACATACCTGCATGACATCATTCACTTTCACACACCGGAAACCTGGGAGTAACCCAAGATTTACTCTTATCCCTAGACTTTTCCTCCCCATCCAGATGCCATATTTCGTTAATCTAAGATGGCACTTTTGTTCATATCTCTAAATTAGGGATCTGTCTTAACAGATTTTGTTGGAATCTTTTGATAGCTGGGGTTTCTTGAGAATACAGATTATTTCATTTATTTCAGTGTCCCCAGTGTCTGACAAAAAACGAAATGAGAATACTTTTGTTGAAAGAATAAACTAATAAATGAAGGGCATAATAAGAACACAAGAAAGCAATAGGATTAAGCTTTAGGAATAGTAATGGTATTGAGGAAAAAATATCTGACTAATCACCTGTTGTGGGAGGCATAATTCTAAACTGGCCTTCCAAAGATGTCCCACCCTAATCCCCTGAATCCATGAATATGAGGAACTGTCACTCCTCTATGTTACATGACACAGTTGTCCTTAATATAGGGAGACTATCAAAGTGGTATCAATAGAATTGCATGAGGTCTTAAAAGCAGAGCACTTTATCTGGCTGATGGTAGGAGGAGAAGTCAGAAAGATTCAAAGCATGAACGAGGCTTGACACATAGTTGCTGGTTTGAAGATGGAAGTGGCCATGTGGGAAGTAATGCAGGTGGCCTTGAGGAGTGAAGAGGCCTTGGGCTGACAGCCATGGAGGAAATGGCCAAAGGAGCTGAATCCCAACAACCTGAACAAGCTTGGGAGCAGCTTTTTCTCTCCTAGAGCCTTCAGAAAAGCATCCAGGCTGACTGACATCTTGACCTCAGCCTTTTGAGACCCTTAACGGACAGCCCATTTGTGCCCACTGAAGTAGAAAACTAATATACCTGCAGTTGCTATGGCACTAATCCATTATCCAGACACCTGGTAAGTAAAGGGCAAGAATCAAATATTTATCCTTTTTTTCCTCTGTGAACTGAGTCTCAGGATCGTCAAACATAGATGAGGAAATGCTTTACTACATAGAAGATTCCAAAATAATAGAATCAGAAGGAATAATAGAATTTGAGTATTACCACTTTGCAGGGCCTATTATTTAATAATGGATCTATTACATATATTTCTAGAACAAAATACTGTTCTATGGCTTGACATATTCTCGAGCCTCTCAGAGTTTGTGATAATAAAATCTAACATTTGAATAGTATAGATTCACGTATGACAAGCATTTATGCATATTTTCTTTTAGTCTTTCCTAAGTTTAAAAACTGGGTTTTAAAAAAATATTTAAAAGTAGTTCCCCTTATAACCTAGCAATATCTATGCTTTTTTGTCTGGAAGGTCCCTCTTCCTTTAGGATCCCAAAACCTCAAATAATTTTGGGGGTGATTGGAACACAAGATAAAAAGATATGTCATAAGGGTCATGCTAATCTCCTTCCAGCTTGGTGTTCTGTGCCTTCACAATACCACTCATGAAATATTTTAAGATTAAGGGAAAAGAATTTCCACAGATTTACACTTACTTCTAAGATTTTTTTAAATTAGACTATTTGATTGGGTTATTCTTCTATTTTATTTGTTTCTTACTCCATCACACAAACTATGTAAAGCTGCTTGCAAAATTACCTGTAATAGTAAGAAATAGTTGAAGGAATCTGCAAAATAATGCCAAGGGTCAAATGCACACAATGCAATCCTGATAACTGGTTGAGGAGAGCCGCAAATTAATCCCTAAATCCCTGTTATACTCATTTCAATTTCAGTATCTCTGTGATCTCAGCCTGTGTGGGGTGAGTGCTCCAATCACAGCTTTGCTGTAGAAGCTAGTGGATGACTGTTTTGGTTTACTAAAGGTACCGGAATGCAATATATCAGAAATGGGTTGGCTTTTACAATGAGGCTGTATTAATGTATAATTTACAGTCCTTAGGCCATGAAAATGTTCAAATCAAGGCATCAACACGACAGTACCTGGACTCTGAACACAGGCTGCTGGCATCTGGGATACCTCTGTCACATGGAAATACACGCTGCCAGTATCTGCCGGTCCTTTGCTCTGGGTTTTGTTGCTTTCAGCTTCCGGCTTCAGTGGTTTCCTCTCTGAGCTTCTGTGGGTCCTTTCTTAGCTTTTCCAGGGCTTTTCTCTATGAGATTTTCTTAATTTCATCTCTTAGCTTCTGTATGTGTTTTTTCCTTGTACAAAGGACTCCAGCAAGAGTATCAAGACCAACCCTGCATGAGGTGGGTCACATCTCAATTGAAATGACCTAGCCGAAAGTACCCCCTATAACAGGTCTCCACCCACAGGAATAGATTAAAAGAGCATGGCCATTTCTAGGGTACATAACAACTTCAAAATACCACAGTGACCATATTTTGAACCCTGTACTCAGTTCCTGTTGACCATTGCTGATTGGTTCAGAAATGGAATTCTGACTCAAGAGCAGACAAATCAAAAGTGAGCAGTCCACAACAAAGGCCAGCTCAAAAAAAGTCCAGGGATCTCAATTACCCCTCTTTCAGAAGGTTTTAGTAAGACATAGAAAGCAAAGAAAGATTTAACAATTAGAACAAAAGTTGAAAGGACTGCTTGGATTATGAGGAAGCTGATGTTGGAAGAGAGAATGTAACTATGAGAGATGAGAGAAATGAAGAGTGCGGAAGCCAGTTATCAGTAACAAATTCCTGCTGAGATTCCCAAGATATTAGATAACGCAGATCCCACCTTCCATTCAGGCTACCGAGTCAGTACCCTGTTAAATCTCTTGTTCCTGGCCTATCATGAGTTTTACCCTCCTTATACCTTTACAATATTCATCTCCTTTTCCATCAGTTAGCTTAAGGATCTAACTATAACAACTCTGTTGTGATGAAAGCAAAAGCAGAGCATGGTTGATTAAAAGATTCTATGCTCAGATGATAAAAACAAGCCATATATTCAGAAGCACAAGTTTCCTGATAAAGTACAAAAGAGGCCTGGGTCTGTATAAAGTAGGGATTGTGTATTCTCAGTCAGTGGTACTTGAAAGCTTGCCTAAACTTGGCCTGGCCTAGCTAAGCGAGAATAACCTGGAACAACTTACTAAAATGTTAGATTCCCCAGACATCACTTCTGGAGATTCTGAGTCCATGGGGCTAGGGTCCCAGAGGAGCCCACAGATTATATTCTCCACAACAATTTCAGGCTATGGGACTTAATCATTATCCACAAATTGCAGGAATGAAAACTTAAAATACACATGTACACACAACAAAAGTTTCTCTTATTTTCTTGTTATTAGAGAAAATAGAAAGAGAAATTTTTTTTTTACTTTTTTATATAGGAGGCTAGAGGGCTTAAATACTTTTATCTTCACAACTGACTTTTTTTTCCTTCCTTTTTTGTTAACATATATACAAAAAAAATAGCTATAAATTTCAAAGCACAGCACCACAATTAGTTGTAGAACATATTTCAGAGTTTGACATGGGTTACAATTTCACAGTTTTAGGTTTTGACTTCTAGCTGCTCTAAAATACTGAAGATTAAAAGAGATATCAATTTAATGACCCAGCATTCATATTCATTTGTTAAATCCTATCTTCTAGTATAATTTCACCATCACCTTTGATCTTTCCATACCTCTCTTTAGAGTTGTTTGGGCTAAGGTGATTCTAAATTTTTTATATTGGAAGGGACTGTCACTAATATGGGGTAGGGAGATGGAACTATCTGATGTCCTGGAGAGGCTGGGCTAGGTTTCAGGACTTATCTGGATGAGTGACACATTTGGAGGTTTTAGATTTCTGAAAAGTTACTCTAGTGCATGGAACCCTTGTGGAATCTTATATATTGCCCTAGATGTTCTTCAGGATTGGCTGGAATGGTCCTGGTTGGGGGTTGGCAGGTTATGACAGGTAGCAAGGTCTACCTAAAACTTGCATAGAAGCAACCTCCAGAGTAGCCTCTCGACTCTTTTTGAACTCTCTGCCACTGATACTTTATTAATTACACTTCTTTTCCCCCTTTTGGTCAGGATGGAATTGTTGATCCCATGGTGCCAGGTCTGGATTCATCCCTGAGACTCATCTCCCACATTGCCAGGGAGACTTTCATCCCTAGATGTCATGTCCCACATAGGGGAGGACAGCAATGATTTCACTTGCAGAGTTGGGCTTAAAGAGACTAAGGCCACATCTGAGCAACAACAGAGGTCCTCCAGAAGTAACTCTTAGGCATGCCTACAGGTGGTCTAAGCTTCTCTGGGGAAACATCTTTTAATGAAGTAATCTCCGAAATTTCAGTTTTTTCATTTGTAAAATGGAGATAACACCACAAAGAATTGTAAGGATTAAATGAAATAATGTATGTGAAAGTTCCTAACAGTATCTAATACAGGAAAATTTAAAGCTGGAAGGGAATTAAAGGCCATATAACCTCTCCCTTACTACCAGTGGAGGAACTCAGGGCAGGCGTTCCATTCCAAGATCACTCAGTGAATGAGTAGCAAAGCCCACAGTGGAACTGATGGTCCTCTGAGTTCGGTTGACTGTTCACTACATCAGCAGTTCTCAAAGAGTAATCTAGGGACCCCTGAGGCTTCCTGAGACCCTCTCTGGGGGTCTATGAAATTAATTTTGATTAATACTAAGATGTTAGTTGCCTCCTCCACTCTCATTCTCTCCCAAATGTCCAGTGGAATTTTCCAGAGGCTACATGCTGTGTGATGACATCATCATTCTGAAGGCTAATGGAATGTGTTTCTATATTATATATTCTAGAATTTTTTAAAACAGTAGGTTTAGGGCTGTGGTTCTCAAAGTTTGATCCACAGATACCCAGCCAGGGGTTTCTGAGAAACTTTCAGGAGGTCTGTGGCTTCGAAACTATTTTCATAACAATACTACAATGTTATTAGCCTTTTTCGCTGTGTTATTTCCCCTAATGGTGCAAAAACAAGTGGGACCAGGGATGGCTGCTGGTACCTTGGCAATAATCAAACTGCCACTGTATTGTTTATTGCCGTACACTTGCAAGAAAAAGCAAAATGTCAATTTCACTTAGCAATCTCCTTCATGCAGTAAAAAAACATTAATTTAAAAAATCTCTATCCTTGAATACTCATCTATTTTTTTAATGTTAAATTTTTTATTTGGAAATACTTCATAACTTACAAGAGAGTTCCAAAAATAATACAAACCCCAAACAGAGAACTCCAACATACCCTTTCCCCTCCAAATACAGATCCACCAATTTTAACATTTTGCCCCATTTGTTGTCTCATTTTATCTATCTAGCCATTAATGTAACAATCTGTCTATCCATGTATCTGTTTATCAATCCATTTTCTGAACATTTGCGAGTTCTCATCTTTTTAGTACTCTGTGTAACAAAATGGGAAATATACATAAAGCATTTCTGCTACATACCAAAATACATGGGATAGTTGTCTTAAGGAAAAGCACTTGTTAGAATATTTGAGTTGCCAGCTGAACCGATTAAGTGCTTTTCTTTCATGAAACACCATATTTACTGGAAAGAAAGACTGACAGAGAAACTAAAGTTATTGAGACCTGGGTATTTGGCAGACATTTTCTTAAAAAATAAATGAAGTGAACATGACACTTCAAGGAAAATAGTAGACATTATTTGTGGCTAATAAAATTTGAATTTTCTTGTAAAAATTTGAATTTTTAAATACTTGTATCTGCCACCAAAGGTTTGACAACTTCCCAATACTTAAAGATTTTTCTGATGAGATTTGTAGTGTTAGTAACACATGATTTTTTTTTAGTATTGAATAATGAAATGTGCCTGTATTTGGAAGGTCCGCATAATTTAATCATTTTCAAATGTCCAGTGCATATTACAAGATCATGCATAGAAAAATATGCATTCAAGGTGCAATTTAAATCAATTTATTTTAATATAACAGAATGTAAAATGTTCACTGATGCGGTTTCAGATTTCAAATAGTAACTAACCTTTAAAAATCTGCTGCTGTCACCTTCCCTTCCCTTACAGCTCCTGAGAAAAAGATGGTCATACTAACAGGTGAACTGTACAAGGTATCTGTGTATTTTGTGTAGCTTCAGAGTTAGATTGAAATTGCCAGGCACAGACTTAGTCTTGTCATTTTGTTTACACATTGGGGGAAAAAATCAGTTTATTAAATGTTTCGTGTAACTGCACCGAAGTTTTGCCAAGCTGGAAGCATGGACATTTTTTGTGTAATGACTTTTTAATTCTAATCTTCATAACAAGGAGATCAGACTATTGCTTTGGAGTTTGCTTTGTTTTGTAGTATCTGTACTCTTCGTATCTTTCCAGAGCTATTTTGCAAACAGATGATGTATTTCTCTATTAAAAGCAATTTTTAAAAACAGCAAAAGAAAAAAAAGATTTAACAATAAAAAAATAAACATGTAAGGACAGAAATACATGTATCCCCTTTAACATAGTACAATACTCAATAGCTTGCTAAGGAAAAGTCTCAGAGGAAACAAATTTTTTTTGCTTGAGCCTACTGTTTCCAAGCAGTCTCTGTCCAAGAGATAAGTAGGTTCTATGCGTCAACAAAAGTTTTCAGTTTTTTCCTTAATATACCTGTTGAGAACTTTTGGCTTTAGTTCATTTCAGGGATTGCCATACTTCTTAAATGAATAATGAAGTCATAAAACAATGGTTAGTCAGAGAATTAATGATGATTGAAAAGAATCATAACAGTTGATGTAACTGATTAGCAGCAAATTTGCCAATTTTAAAAAAAAATTATACTTTCTAATCAAAGATTCTAAAATGAATGTTGACTATGTGGTTATTTTACTGTTCTCTTCCTACTGCTGAAGAATGTTTTAATAAAGTGATTTTTGACCACTAAAAAAAATCTACTACCGTGGATGACACCATATATGGCAGTTATTCTTTGTCCTACAAGAATCTGCAGGAGAAGAAAACCCTTTGACACAAAGTCAGAAAGCAAGGAAGTCTTTGTGAGAGCCAGAGCCTCGAGTTTATTTTCTACTAGCTGTTTATCCGGTTAAGGGGCCATCTGGAGTTAAGCTATCCATTGAACACCAGGGGAGGTTCCCGTTTGCCTTGAGGAGGTATCTTTAAGAACAAAGCAGGAATTTTCTCTTGAGCAGGAATATATGTTCCAGATAAGCAAATGTCACAGAGAAGCAAAGTAGGCAAAAATGCAAATGACACAACCAAGCAGACAAACATCTTAAGCTGTTTTCAGCTTCAAGTTGACAAAACAAACAGGACATGCAAACACAGAGCAAGCTTACAAATGCTTTAACCATATCCTCCCCACATACTATTTGTAGTGTTTTGGTATAGTACCAAAAAAAAAATAATCACGATTATCTGAAAAGGCTACTAAAATATTTCTCCATTTTCCAACTACATATCTGTATGAAGCCAGATTTTCTTCATATTCTTCTCTCAAAACAACATATAGCAAAAGACTGAATGCGGAAACAGCTGTGTTCTGTTAAGCCAGAGAGTAAAGAGATTTGCAAAACTGTAATTAAAAAAACAAAAAAGCCACCCCTAATTTTTTGTTGTTTGGGGAAAAATAATTATTTCTTATAAAAAAAGGTCATTCATGTTAATATGTAAAGGGTTTATCGCTGTTATTTTTAAATGAACTAAATATTTTTTTTTGACTTTTAAAAAGAGGAATTTAATCAGTTGCTAGTTTACAGTTCTAAGGCCAAGAAAATGTCCCAATTAAAACAAGTCCATAGAAATGTCCAATTTAAGGCATCCAGGGAAAGATACCTTGGTTCAAGAAGGCAGATGAAGTTCACGGTTTCTCTCTCAAATGGAAGGGCATAAGGCGAACACAGTCAGTTTCTCATCTGGAAGGGCACATGGCAAACACAGTGTCATCTGCTAGCTTTTTCTCCTGGCTTACTGCTTCATGAAGCTCCCCAGAAGGCATTTTCCTTCTTCATCTCCAAAGGTCGCTGGCTGGTGAACTCTGCTTCTCGTGGCTATGTCGTTCTGCCCCGCTCGCTCTGAATCTCCTTCATTCTCCAAAATGTTTCCTCTTTTATAGGACTCCAGAAACTTATCAAGACCCACCCAAATGGGTGGAGACATGTCGTCACCTGTAATCCAATTTAACAACCACTCTTGATTGGTTACATCTCCAGGGAGATGATCTAATTACAGATTCAAACATGCAGTATTGAATAGGGATTATTCTGCCTTTACGAAATGGGATTTTGATTAAAATATGGCTTTTCTAGGGTTGAACTAAATATTTTAATGTATCAGCTTTCATTTCTAATAGGATAAAGAGGGATCGCTAGAAACAACAGTAAGAAAAAGTTCTTTGAGACCCTCAATACATTTTAAGAGTGTAAGTGTCCTGAAACCAAAGTTTGAAAACTGCTGTACTATATCATGCTTAGCCAAAAAATTCAATATTTTAAATTTTGCACACAGAATTGAAGGAAATAGCTAAACTCCCTGTGCTTAGTTTCCTGAGAGAAGCATAGCTCAGACAAAGGCTGGATAGGAATTTTTATAAATGCTCCTCCAAGGGGGATGCTCTGTCCTGGTAACAATCCCCCTTTGTCTATATACAGATCCTCATTCTTCAGGGAAGTTAAGGGCAGGAGATCTGATGTCTATAGCTGTTTCCTGCTGCGCATGGATGTAGTCAAAGGGCCTAGGAGAGGAGCAAAATCATTCCCTAACTACCTTAAGGTATGTTTGACTGTCAACAGGCTGATGACCAGTTGTTCAAAGCTCTGGGTTATGATCATTTGCAGCTTAATAGGCTCTAGCCTTCTAGTCACGAAGGATACCAAACAGTTAAGAAGGCAGGGACCAAATATTAACAGCATGAAAATAATTATTAGGAGATGTTATGGGTAGGAACTATGATAATTTAGGCATGTGATCTTTGATGGCCCTATATATCTATGGTACAAAAGGATTGTTGATATTTTGTAACCAAGTGACTTGGGTGTTCAGCCTCTATGTTTAACTCAGTCTGGGTTGAGGTGTTTATCCATGCACAGTAGGAACTATTTGCTATTGCACATACCCTTCCTTGCTCTGTCAGAAGATAGTCCAGGGGCACCTGATTATCTGTGACATTTGCTAATGTGTCTATGGAAACCCAGACTTCTTTGACAGCTGCAGTAATGGTGTTGGCAAGTTCTTCTACTGTGGCTATTAGGTTCCATAAAGTAGGCTGATGATAGGCAAAATCCTGCCAGGGGACTAACAGTCCAATGACCCTGGTCCAGCTACCACCATACCCAGGGCACATTTATTTTCAGTATGGCCAGTAGGCTGGTAAATACAGACATCAGGTTTCAGATATCTTATGGTACACTGACTCCTTATCCGAATGTTATTTACACATTGAAGAATCCTGACTTGGGAATCAAAGGTGGCTCTTTCTATACCTTCAAAAGGCAAGTGATTCTTAGGACTGCTATATGTCATCTTTTCATGCACATAGGAACCCGTTGGTTTCTCATAAAACTTGGATTTTTCTAAAGACTGTCTATTGAAAGGTTCTTATGATAAAGTTATCCTGCCATTTTGAGCTTGCAGATCAGAGATGTTAAGGGTTAGAAAGGCCAAAAGCAGATAAGTTTTTTGTTGTATTAGTCAAGCTTACAGCTGAGCAGGCCACTCTTTACACTCAAAGAGATTCCCTGACCCACAAATGCAACACAGGATCGCCAGTATTATGACAGCAATAATGAAAAATATACAGAGCAATTCTACGTTTAGTTTAGGCATGCAGATTACTTAGCTTTTTGCTCTCACTTAAACAATAACTTCATGTCTGATAAAGGTTCACAGGAGTATAGGGGCTGGCTTTGTTCAGGTAAAGCATGCTCAGCTGCTCTTTTTACTCTGGTATGATGGATCCATGGGGTAATGCCCTGAAATTTTAAGATTGAATGGGTGGTTAAAATCACCAGGTATGGTCCCTTCCATTTGAATATGAGCTGGTCCTGGGGGCTCCCAATCTTCAAAGTTTTGAAATATACCCTGTCTCCTGGCCTGAAAGGACGTGGCTTAGGTTGGACTTGATTGCCATATGCTGAGGGCTTTCACAGTTTCACCTGCTTGTAGAACATGTCTTATCAGTTCAACTTCTAAAGGGTGAAATTGGCCACCCATGCTTTAATTCAGAAGTACTTAGTGTTAGTTTACCGTGAGGGGCCAGGCACTTTGAAGGAGGGCTATGGGGAGAAGTTGAATCCATCCTTCCTATGTTTCCTGACACAATTTAGTCAGTGTTCTTTTGAGTATTTGATTAGTTCATTCCACTACTCTGAGAACTGAAGTGTCCAAATAGAATGTGGTTTCCATTCACTTTGGAGTGAACGGGGTGGGGAGCCCCAAATCTGGGGATTATCTCCTTTAACAGGGCCTTGGGGACTTCAGCTGAAGTCTCTGTTCAAGCCAGAAATGCTTCTATCCTCCCACCCCCCACCCCGACAAGGGATCTATTGTCACTAGGAGTTACTTGAAATTTCCTTGTATATACATATGAACAAGGAAATTTTTGCAACGGAATCTGCCTTGGTTTTCCCTTTAATTAATTTAGCCGCCCCTTTTTGGCGTCCTCTGAAATGGGTTACTGCCACTTTCTTAGGGAGTTTTACTGCTGCTAGGAGTTGCAATATATTGGCACCATGTTTTACCCGTTGATGCTCTGAGATGTACATTTCCCTCTTCTTACAGACAGCTCTTTGGGCATGGAGGATGTCATAAACATCCTTACAGTCTGCATAAATGTTTACTACTTTGTCTTTATCTAATTCCAAAGCTTGGGTCAGGACTATGTGTTCTGCTTTCTGGGCAGAGATTCCCTGAGGCAATGCTCTTGCCTCCAATGTTTGTCTAAATAAAGCACTGCCTATGCAGCTAGCCTCTTCTCTTATGTAACTGCTTCCATCTGTAAGCCATTCCTCTTTTGCATGGGGAATTGCTCACTTTCTAAATCTAGCCTACTGGAGTAGAGTGCATCTATTATTTCAATAGTCATGCTCTAATGCTCTTGGTCCTTCTGGCAACAAAGTGGCAGGGGTGGAGGGGAGGGTTAGGACTTGGCATGTTTTAATAGTTACTGTTAGGTTGTCTAATATCAAGCCTTGGGTCTGAATTGCCCTTCCTTGTGAGAGCCATTCAGTCCTTTTGGCCTTAACTAGGGCCTGCACTTGGGTTATGTCCATAAGGTTACAGGGTGGCCAAAAGTTTCTCTGCTTCCTTTGTAAAGGAACTGGTTCTGCTACTCCCCTTAGGCAGGGTGGCCAGCCCTGTGCAGTCTAGTCGGTTTTGAGAAATATACTACCACTTTAGTTAGAGATCCTAGCTTTTGGGTTAATGTCCCAAGGGTCTATTCCGGCTTTCTCATGGATGAAGAGATGAAAAGGCTTAGGCAAGGATGGAAGACCTAGAGCTGGAACTAATAGCAATAAGGTTTTTAGCTTTCTAAGGACATTCTGGTCCCCACTCTATAGGGACTTCCTCTTTGCCCTTAAGTTGCTCACAGAGGGGTTTGGCTATTAGGCCAAAGTTGGTATCCACAGCTGCCACTCTGCCATGACCAAGAAGCCCATGAGTTTTCTATTTTTTCAGGGTGGAGCCAGACTACAAACAACTTCCTTTCTTGAGAGATTCCTACCTTCTTTGGTTAGAGTAAATCCTAAGTAGGCGACCTTAGCGAGTAAGATTAGAGCCTTCTTTTTGGATACTATATAGCCCTTTTTGGCCAAATGGTTTAAGGTGATAAGTGTGTTTCTGATAGTTTGGATGGGCTGGCTATAAGCAGGTCATCTACATAACTGAAGCAGAACTCCTCGGTCAAGGTGAAGATCACTTAAATCTTTTGCTAAAATTTCTCAAAAATAGCTGGGGAGTTTTTAAATCCTTGGAGCAGGACTGTCCAGGAGAACTGCTGCTTTTGCAGGGTGTCTGGGTCTTGCCATTCAAAGGCAAGTATCTCTTGGGACTCCCAGGCTAGAGGAATGCAGGAAAAAGTCATCCTTGAGATCCAGTATCGTGTATGAAGTGTTCTCAGAGGGTAGAGAAGCTAGCAAGGTGTAGGGGATTTGGGACTACAGGATGGATGTCTTCCTTGGCCTCACTGACTGCTCTTAAATCTTATGCTATCCCATATTCCCCACTGGGTTTCTTAATTGAAAGGATAGAGGAGTCACAAGCTGATCTACAAGGCCGAAATAAGTCCTTGACTTAGCAAGTTTCTTATTCTGGGGGCTTAGTTCCAGAACACTTCTGTCACTGGAATGGCACATGGCAACACTGCTAGCTTTCTCTCCCTGGGACTGTTTCTCTTCTTCATTTCCAAAGGTCTCTGGCTGTGTGGGCTCTGTTGGTTCTAAAACTTTCCCAATATGGTTCCTTCCTAAAGGGCTCCAGCAAGCAACCCCACCTTGAATGGGTGGAGACACATTTCAATGGACATCATCTAATCAAAAGCTACCATCACCACAACTGGGTGAGTCACATCACCCATCTAACAATACTGAATAAGGATTAGAGAACTTGACTTTTCTGGGGTACACAACAGATTCAAACCAGCACAACAGCAGACAGGAGAGCCTCAGTACTTCCTGTATTTTCTTAAGACAGAAAGAGCTAACACCCTCCTGGCGGAGTTTCCAAAATGCTGTGGGAAGAACCCTCAAAACAGATATCCTGTCCAGTATCGCTCGCACCGACAGAACAAAACCACGTTCAGTAAAGCAAAGCAGCACTTTATTCTTTGACCAAAGAATGGAGAAGGGTGGACTCATGTCCTATAGGCACCTTCTCCCAGAAGGGAGCTGAGGGAAGTTCTTTTATGGGGGATAAGGGGCTTCTTGGGTATGTGCAACTAGTCCCACTCAGTACTTCAACCCTTTCCACCTGCAGTTGGCACCTTTGAATTTTCTACCTGCAGACAGCAATTCTGAATTTTTCATCTGCACGTGATATTCAGCGTTGGACGTCTGGGCTGTCTTCTTTGATTACTATCTTCCTGTGCTTAGTTGCTGAAAGCAAGCACAGCTCAGACAAGGGTTAGGAAGCGTGGCTTCCTGCGCTCAATTTCTGAAAGCAAGCAAAGCTCAAAGGCTGGATAAAAAATTGTATAAATGCTAACCCAAGGGTGACAATACTTGGCTTTATCTCACACCACAAGTAAGTTCCTTCTACCCTCTGTAAGTTTCCGTGTTGACAAGAAGTCACAAGTTCATGTTTCCTGCCATATTTGTAGTACCTAATGCTCAATCCGGCCCAAGCACCCAAAAGCGAGACTTTCCAGAGAGGTTCCGGCGTCAGCACGCACGCTCCGCAGCGCTGCAGACCCGCCTTGAGACCCTGCCTCTACAGGATTGGCTAAGACAGACCAGGCCGGGAGGGCGATTGGCTGGCCTTCAGGTTGGCCGCTAGCTCCACCTATCCAGTTTCTCTTTTGTTTCCCTTCCCCAGTCTTCTTCCTACTTTACGGACTTCGCCTCGGCCGGAGTAAG
Organism: Tamandua tetradactyla; assembly: GCF_023851605.1. NCBI lineage: Eukaryota > Metazoa > Chordata > Mammalia > Pilosa > Myrmecophagidae > Tamandua > Tamandua tetradactyla. Next base: position 209,364,227 of record NC_135327.1, on the reverse strand, counting down.
AGGGGCTTGTCGGACACCGAACAGTCCCTCTCGGGACTGTAAGGAGCGCCTACTCGCGGCACAGAAGGCTAATTCTCGGCTGCCTCAGGCTCCGCAGTGGTCCGAGCCAAGTCGGCGAAGCGGAGCACAAAGAGTGGCGGAGGAGGGGAAGCTCCGCCCGCGCCAAGCGTGGAGCCATCAGGAGATCTGACGACGTCAGGCACGGGCAGGCGGACGATTGGCTGCAGGGAAGATGTGGTGCGGCTCGTGCCGGGTGGCGCTGGCTCTGGCGGTTGGGCGCGTGGCGGGCGGCTCCTCCTGGGGGCGGGGCCTGCGCGCCTTTGCTGGAGTCCCAAGGAGGCGCGCCGGGCATCCAGCGGCTGTCGGCGTTCTCACCGCCCGGCTCAGCGACCGGGCTGTTTCCTGCGGCAAGAGCGCGGGGTAAGACGGGGTCACTGGCGTCCGGTACCCGGCTGTTCTCCCTGGAGAACTGGGATGGCGGGGCTGCAGGGGCGCTGCGAGGCGCTGCGAGGCGGGCTGGGGCGGTACACGAACCTGGCCGGGTCCGGGGCTGTTCGGGAGATGTGCGCTCCGCGGGAAACTAGTCACCGCCGCCTTGCCGGGCTGCGCGGGGATACTACCGAAGAGAAGCGAATCGACGAGGAGTCTGCACCCTGCGCCGGAGACTGTGGAGTTTCTGCGTCTCGACGGCTCAGTGTCCCAATAGCACGTTCAGTTATTGGATGCTCCCAAATGATCCCTTCAGCCCTAAAGTTCTAGATAAGCTGCTTAGTGGAAGCGCATGCCTTTTTTTTTTTTGAATCATCAGTGCTGATTCAAACGCACTTGGGGAAAAAAATCCATCCCAGTTTTTTTTTGGGGGGGGGGGGGTGTAGGTGGAATCCTGAAACATATTTTAGAAAATCTCCATGTTACGCAGGTAGAAACAGTCTTTATTTTTTGTGGGAACACCACGGGCAGTTAAATCTATACAAGGCCGAAAAGGGAGTTATAGCGTTAGAAACGAGCAGAGTTAAGCTGAGCCCTAATTAAGAAGCCAAATTTTGCAGAGATGAAGGCGTTCCCAGGTGAGGATGGGATCCAGCCATCGGAAGGCAGTTAGGTATTGAATTGGAGCCTGTGAGCAGAGACAGTCTGGTAACGATTGGTAGCGCTTGAAATAAATGATTAGAAGTTTTTATTTCATTTGGACTTTATAGTCTGCTCATGTTTTCTAATGAATGAAGGAGTTTTATCAGAACAATACTTGCTGATTGATGGTATTCCCTTTTAGGAAAGGAAGAGAACTGACTTGAAAGTCTGGTTTTCGCTGTAATGCGGGAGGCGATTTACTTGTCTTCCTTGGGTATCAATTTCTCAACTTTTTTGCTTTCTGCTTAAGAGGTGAATTGCGGGTTCCCTGGTTTATATATATATATATATATATATATATATATATATATATATATATATATATATATTATTATATATGTATCGGCATGTTTTAGAAAATTTATTTTTAATGAATCTGCATAAATTATGAAATCAGTTCTTTTTTGCTTAAGGCATTTTAAATCCTGTGAGTAATGAACAGTTTATTCTTTGGAGATACCCGTATATGTTGTTAACCCACTCGCCCACCACCCTACCCCATGTCTACACACACGCGCACGCACACACATATACACATATACATAAGGGAATAATAAAAACGAAATTCAGGAGGCTTACATCTGGGAGTAAATGGAGAGAAGTGGGGAACAATGGGAATAGATGGACCAATCTGTTTCTCAGATTGGCTGATGTGTTCCTGTATCTTCTATGTACTTATATGAATAAATTTGTAAAAGGAATCATTTTATCTTATGATTGCTTATGAAGTTCAGCTTTAAAATCTAAATTCTGAAAATGCTGAAAGAGCAGTGTGACTTAAAACACTGGCATGTTTTAAAAGTCTCAGCATTCTCTGATAAGAAAATGTACTTATAAAAGTTGTTAGTACATCTTTTTTTAAATGCAGATAACTTTGAAGTAAACTTTCAATATTTACCTTCTTTTCCGCTGTAGTTTTCCTCTTGGTTTCTGGTTTTAATCACTAAGCTTCTTTCCAGGTTTTGGAAATAAATGCTATTTTCATTCTTCCACCATTGCAGACCCCCAGCACCTTTCCACCACCACCACACAGCCCACCCCAGACCCTAAAGGGTGAGAACTTAAAATGGCACATAGTAGAGCACATAGAATCTTCAAAGGCCTACTGCAGATAAGATGCTCTGAAAGATAACAAAGATCAGAGAGCTTAGAAACTTCTTGATATAGATGAGCAAAAAGTGTGAGGCAGACTGTAGAAAATGCTTCTTAGTGCTATAAACTTAGTCACATAGGAGGGGATTTATCAGGGTTCAGAAAGAGAAGCCTCCATGAACTAAGTTAATGGGGGAAAACAATGCCAGTGGGCCAAATCTGGTCCACCACTTGTTTATTCAGGTCTCGCAAACTAAGAATTTTTTCATTTTTGAGTGGGAAAGTATCACAAGAAGAAAGTATTTTGTAATGTGAAAATGATATGAAATTCACAGTTCGATGCCCATAAATAAGAGTTTTATTGGAGTACAGCCATTCTAAGTTTATTCCTTGCCTATTGCTGTTTTCATTGTACAAGGGCTGAGTTGGTACTAGCTGGCCCTTTATAGAAAAAGTTTGTCAAGTGCTGATCTGAGGCATCCAATGACTATAATAAATTAAGTTCTCTCCTGTGCATGTAAAATAGTAGTAGCTATATACTTACTGCTCATGGGAGTACTGAGAAAAGTCACTCAGGTCATTTTTATGATTAGGAGCCCCAATTGAGATAAGCTAGATTAGATTTTATTGGGATATTGGGGAAGGATTATTGAATGTGTGGCACATGAATTGGACCTGGAAGACTGGAATGCAGCAGGTTGATGTGGCATTCTTGAGCAACAGTGCAGAGGCAGGGAACCGTGAAACATATTTGAGGCGGCTATGGGAACACATAAAACAACATAGAAACTGGAAAAATAGGATACTGGGGTTAGATCTATTGTACAAAAGAAGAGTGATTAACCATACCAAGTTCTAGTAGAGGGTCATGAAGGACAATATTAACTTTAGTAAAAGGTCAGCTGTAGTTGTGTAGGAGAGGTGATGGCCAAGATGGGGCTGAATGATGGGCCAGCAACATTCTTCGGTACCCTGATGGGAATAAAAAGTGATACTGCAGATAGGAGCAAAAGCAATCATTCTTACCCATTGAAATGGTTCAATTGCTTAGTGTGTTCAGAGATCTGTAATTGTTCCCTACCATGTTTATTCAGAGAAATAATGACATAAAGACATTTCTTTCTCTTTTCCCTTTCTTAATGTTAGTATTTTAGGACAGGTCAGACGTATTGCAACAATGCCTGAAATAAAAACCGACAATCTCGATGAGCACCAGGTTCAACTTCTGGCAGAGATGTGTATTATTATTGATGAAAATGACAATAAAATTGGAGCTGAGACCAAAAAGAATTGTCACCTGAATGAAAACATTGACAAAGGTAGTATTTTAAGCTATTCTTTCTTATAAAGTGATTTGCGTAGATATTTCGGGTTAGCAGAGAATAAGTATTCTGGTAGAGGAGATATGAGTCTTAATCATTTCATTATTTTGTCTGTGGTTCCAGTTCAGTACATGATATAGTAGTAAAATCTACCTTGTTACCGTCCTTATTTAACAGATACTTCTCCCTACTTGTTCTGTCCTTGACTGTTTAAAGAAAGAATAGCATAATACTGACATTAACATAATAGCAACTGTTAAGCCTTTAGTTCCTTTCTTTCTAATGAACAGAGAGAGGCAGGTGTCTTAAAGGGAAACATGTGTCTTCACAGCTTTTTCAGGAGTAGAAGACTGCCTGGGGCCAGAGGGAATTTGGCCAGAGGAGAGCTGGCTTTTACATTTCTGCCTCTTGGTGGCGGACTTGTTTGCTGATAGCCAGTGCTCATCTCCATTGCAGCCATGCAGACGCTCATCCAACTACAAGGCTATGGGAAAAAGCAAAAATTGGCAGCAAGTTAACTATTAATCTGAAGCCCAGGTGGATACTCAGGCAAATAACTGGTATTTTAAAACTAAATTAATAGTTTTTGTTTGTTTGTATTTTGCTTTCAGGATTATTGCATCGAGCTTTTAGTGTCTTCTTATTCAACAAAGAAAATAAGCTCCTACTACAGCAAAGATCAGATGCTAAAATTACTTTTCCAGGTTAGTCTAATTAATGAACGATATTTTGGTAGGAACTCTATTTAATATATGGCTTTGTTAGTAGAGAAGGGGAGTGAAATTGGTAACATATCCCTGGGGATGGGGAAAAGGCTCTGAAGAATGTTACTTAGAGGTAAGCTTTCTTAGTCATCTAAGAACCTGTTACTTGTAATTTCCTATAGAATAGTTTTCGTAGCAGTTGTCTTCCATGGCCAAAAGGAAATGTTTTAGAATGGATGAGAAAACATTTAAAGGAATGGGGATAAAAGTGTGCTAGGAACCTACCAAGCAAGTGTCATGGTGCAGATTCACTTTTTTTTTTTTTTTTCCACATTGTAAAACTTATATTGTTATATAGTCATTTTCAAGAATCAAGGGTGCTGGAACACAGCTCAACAGTTTCAGGTACTTCCTTCCAGCCACTCCAATACACCATAAACTGAAAAGGGATATCTATGTATGCGTAAGAGTAACCTCTGGGATAATCTCTCGACTCTGAAATCTCTCAGCCATTGAAACTTTAGTTTGTGCCATTTTTCTTTTACCCCTTCTGTCAAGAAGATTTTCTCTATCCCTTGATGCTAGGTCCCAGCTCATCCCAGGAGTGTTTTTTTTTTTAATTTTTTATTAATTAAAAAAAATTACAAGAAACAAACATTCCCAACACATACCAGATTCACTTTGAACTTCCAGGTAGTCAGGGTCAGAAAGAAATCCTAGAAATGACATAAGTTCATGATCTACACCAAAGAAGCTGATATAATAAGTGTAGCCTAATTAAACAGCAAAGGATAAGAATTTCTAAGGTATATCTGTGTTGTATGTGCAAGTATTTTAATCTATATTGGTAATTTGACTAAGTAGGCATTAAAAAAGAGTAAAACAAATGTCTGTTTTTGAAAATGATTGGTGATAGCACATTACAACTAACTTTAAAGTCCTAAAGAATCATTTTGTTTATTTTTCTGCTACTTTTAATCTTTCAGATATACCTTGAAAAATTAATCCACATCTCTTCGACATTTTTAGGTTGTTTTACCAATACTTGTTGTAGCCATCCACTAAGTAATCCAGGAGAGCTTGAAGAAAATGATGCAATTGGAGTAAGACGAGCAGCGCAGAGACGTTTAAAAGCTGAATTAGGAATTCCTATGGAAGAGGTAACCAGTTTTATTGCAAAATTTAAAAAAGTACAAGTTGAAGTCTAAGGATACATTAAAATTTTTTAAATAAAATTTTCAAATTTATTTATAGGACTTTGATTGTAATTTCTTGAATGATAATTAGCCCCAGAAAGCACCTGAGTAAAGAAGATTATTTAAATTTTGATTTCTTAACATTACTTGTCAGAGTTTAGCTCAGTAACGAGATGGATTGATCTGTTAACCAGTATGTAAAATTAAATATTTTTATGATTCATCAGATCAAAGATAAGTATTTTCTTGCGGATATCCTTTGGAATAAAACCTAATGGGGTGAGTTGAAGTAATCTTTTTTTTCCTGGTATTATACCCTTTAAATAAGACCTGGATAAATAAATTATCTCTGATCTAATTAAACCATAAATTGATTTTCTCCAGAAAAGTAATCTTTAAGTATGAAGGCGAATATTACAATTTCCATACTTTAAGTGACTCTTTTTTCTTTTTTTTAATGATCAACTTACATGTTTGGGCCTATGGAATAAAAATTTAAAACTTAAAACTTAACAATGTAATAAGTCTTGGTATCATCAACAGGTGGTTAATATTTTAAAAATCCCAATTCTCAAACTACGGCTATTCAGCATGTTACTGAACTGTGGTGAGTTACTTTTACACTACTTTTGTTGTTGATGCTTTTATTATTACATTTTTTTGTCATAGGTTCCTCCAGAAGAAATTAATTATGTCACACGAATTCACTACAAAGCTCAATCTGATGGTATTTGGGGTGAACATGAAATTGATTACATTTTGTTTGTGAGGAAGAATGTAACTTTGGATCCAGATCCTAATGAGATTAAAAGCTATTGTTATGTGTCAAAAGAAGAACTAGAAGAACTTCTGAAAAAAGCAGCCGGTGGTGAAATTAAGATAACTCCATGGTTTAAAATTATTGCAGAGACTTTCCTTTTTAAATGGTGGGATAATTTAAATCATTTAAATCAGTTTTTTGAACACGAGAAAATATATAGAATGTGAAAGTGGAATTGGAATAGTCAAGTACTGACTGTACACTAAATTTAGAATAAATTTTTCGTTTGGTTCTCTATTTGGAGCACTCATTGGATACATTGATACTTATACACTAGAATTTGGGTAGAAAAGACTACTGACTGATTTCATATGCCCCATCAATGTGCAGCATTCTTTATAAAAAAAAAAGACATTTATGAGACATTACTGTAAAATAGAATATAAATTAACCTGTTGAAAAACATGCTCATGACAAATTTGAACGAATATGTGAAGTGCTTCTTTTCTAGTATTGTTGTGATAAACATTTTCAGAATACTTCTGTAGCACTTTGCTATTTGCCAGAAGTTTTATGTATCACTGCTTTCTTTTTTAAAATCATAGTACTGGAAAATGTGTAAAGAAGCTATTTGTGTGGATACCTCAAAACAGAACTAATAACTTTAATTATTAAGAGAGTGGAGCAGGGGAAATTAGATGGTATATATCCTAATCCCTGTCATTGTATGTTGATTTTGTGGTTTTTGTGGTTTAATCATTCTGGAATATCATTTGAAATTTAAAATAAATCAATGCTTTTGGCAGTAAGCAGGTATTTATATTGATTAGATTAAATCTTTTAATAGTCTTGGTGATTAGTAAAGTACATGTTTTCAGAATTACAGTGGACAGACAGGCTATTCATAAAATGGAAATTGGGTCTTATTCTGTTACATGGGCTTAACCTTGCCACTGTTGACATTTGGGGCTAGACAGTTCTTTGTCTAGGACTGCCCTGTGCATTGTAGGACGTTTAGCAACATCCCTGGCCTCTACCCATTAGAGACCACAATCACCTTTCTCACCCAGTTGTGACAACCAGTATGATGCCATACATTACCAGATGTCCCCTGGGGGTCAGAGTTGCCTCCAGTCAAGAAGCTCTGCTCCACAAACTCAGGAGAATATAGGAGACAAACAAAGGAGAAATGTTCAAGTTAAATAGATTCAGGTTATGAAATATGTGTCTATTAATATGTAAAAGTGTACCTTAACTAATTTGGTTTTTTAAATTATCATAGATTTCTTAGATTTGAAATCTTATGACATTTTTATAAATGCTGTCTAATAATGAAAAAAGTTACTTCTTACAAAGCTAAATGGTACATACATTCAATAGAAAAGTTCATCCTTTACCCTGGTACAGTGTATTTATAATTTTAGAGAAGGTCTGCTTTATGTAACATGTATTTATTTTATGGATAAGTAAGAGCAATAAAAACTTACCACATTTTATACTGTTGTCTAGTTTGTTAAAATTTTTATATAGTAATAGATTAACTTGCCAATAGTAGCTTAAACATGTTAAATGTCACGTAATTTCAGATAATTTATAAGATTTCCTGTTCTTTAGTGTCATTTTCTAGGAAGTTTTAGGTTGAGAGCCATATATAATTTAGTTGCTTAAGCCCCACAAATGACTAATAGCTACCATACTGGATAGAGCTGCTTGAGAACGTTACCTGGCACTTTTGTAAGTGCTCGGCAAGTATTAGATATTACTGTTGCTATTTTATGATAATGTCACTTCAAAACATTTAAGTGTGAATGTTCTTTGACCTGATAAATTCCTGCTTAGAACTCCTTAACATTTTGTAAAAATTAATGTCCCTACCCTGGAATAGAACTGCTTCTGATCCCATACATAAGAATTTAGATGTGTTGGTCTGTTTTAAATTTTAAAGCTAATTTCGATTTGAAGCTTTTTCTTACTGCTTAAGATGCATAGTGCCCCCAAAATATATATATAACTATACTTATGTTCAAAGCTAATTTGTGACATGCCCCCTCCCCTGATCTGTTACCCTCCCACCCCCATCCCATAGTCTTGCTCATCTCAGCTCATGGCAACTCTGTTCTTCCAGATGCTCAGCCTAGAAACTTTGAGGTCACCCTTAACTCTCTTCCCTCTTTCATATGCCATATCCAGTTAGTCAGATAAGTGCAATCTTATCATTGCTGACTGCCTTTACCATTTGAACTAAGCTGCCATCATCTCTCACTGGATTATTCCACTGCCTCCCGACTTGTTTGTTTTCCCGCAATATCTATCTGCAGCACAACAAGCCAGAGTGATCCTATCGTTTCATGCCTCTGCTCAAAATACAACAGCAAAAACATGCTTACAGTAGCCCACAAGACCCTGTGCGATGTTTTCCCGTTCCCTCTTGGATCTCATTTACAACTCCCCTCTTCACTTGCTCTGCTCCAGCCTCACTGGCCTTGCTGTTGCTTAGGCTTACCTGGCATGCTCCCGGAGCCTAGGCCCTTCCTTCTCCCTAGAAAATTTTTCCCCAATATATGTACATCTCATTCCCACGTTTTTGCTCAACATTACCCCCTCCTCAAATACTGTCTTCCTAAGTATTCTATTTAAATTGCAACCCATCTCCCATTCTCTACCTTGCTTTATTTTTTCGCCCTATCACTTTATACCTTCTAATATAAGCATAAAGTTTACTTATTATCTGTCTGCTCCAACCAGGAGTTAAGTGAGCTCCATAAGAGCAGAGATTTGTTTTTCTTCCAACTTTTTATTTTGAAAAATTTCACACAGAAAAATTGCAAGGTTAGTAACAACACCCATATATATCCTTGACATAGATTTCTCAATTATGAACAGTTTGCCACAGTCTCATCTATATTTGCTGAAATATTTTCAAGCTGCTTTCAGACTTAATGTTCTAAGAACATGTGCATTCTGCTACATAACTACAATTAGCACAAAATGAAATTTAATACTAATAGAATATTCTTATCTAAAATATAATCCATAGTAAAATTTCCCAATTTTGTCAAAAATGTGCTTTATAACTTCTTTTTCTTTCCTCCTACCCCATCTAACCAAGGAGCCACCCTGTAATTCTATACTCAATAAAAATATCATTCAAATATGAAATTAAGTAACAATATTTTCAAGCAGACATAAACAAATTTGTTTGTCAGCAATAAACCTTCACTAAATGAAGTTTTGTATGGAAGGGAGAGACCCAAATGGAAAGACAGGGATACAGAAAATAATTATGAAGAAAGTGGTAAATAAGAGGCTAATCCTAAATGAATGTTGGCCAAATAATAAATGACATCTTCAACAAAAATAGCATATGAGCCAATACAGGATGAATAGTTTTATTTATTTATTAAAAAAAAATTTAACAAAAACATTAACATACTCCATTCTACATACATAATCAGTAATTCACAATATCATCACATAGTTGCATATTCATCATTTCTTAGAACATTTTGCATCAATTCAGAAAAAGAAAAAGAACGGAAAAAAATAAAATGAAAACAAAAAAATTATACATACCACATCCCTTACCCCTCGCTGTCATTGATCACTAGCATTTCAAACTAAATTTATTTTAACATTTTTCCCCCTATTATTTATTTTTATTCCATATGTTCTACTCATCTGTTGACAAGGTAGATAAAAGGAGCATCAGACACAAGGTTTTCACAATCACACAGTCACATTGTGAAAGCTATATCATTATTCAATCAAGAAACATGGCTACTGGAACACAGCTCTACATTTTCAGGCAGTTCCCTCTAGCCTCTCCATTACACAGGATGAATAGTTTTGAAATATTCTGAGGTCCCTGTATTGCCTGGTCAGAGGCTAAACTTAGCAATAATTTATAGCTTTCAAATTAGAGGGACTGATGTTGAATAGGATAAAAATAATTTTGAAAGAAAGTATATACAAGGACAGATAAAAAGTACAAAGTGGGCAGGAACTGCAGCTGTAGTGGCCAGAGGGGCTGAGAGGAGGTAGGTTCCGGCACTGCAGCATCCTGGCAGCCCAGCCTTATCCGGAAGATAGAGACAAGAATAGAACAAGATTGTGACATACAAATGTCTGAGCTGCATTGTACTAGGGGTCTGATTTTCACTAATGTTTGCCCCTTTGAGACCTGAAACCCTTGGCCCTGGTATGAATTTGGACAGGTTTTGACTGTGTGAAACTGCTGTTGCTAAGACCAATCCTGGCTATATGATTTTATTGAAAGGAAGTGAAAGAGAAATTCAAGAACCCAACAGCACAACACTCTATTTGGTGTCTCATTCAGAATGGACATTCCTGCCACAGGATTACAGTAGTGAGAGAAGACAAAAGCAATGAAGTCCACGCTGGCTCTGATTTCCAGCATCCATGTGTACAGCATCCGGAAAGTCATGCTAAAGGACAGTGGGCCTCTGTTCAATACTGACTATATCATCCTTAAAAGCAGCTTACAGAACTGCAGCAAGTTTAGTGTCATATAATGTGCAGCTGCAGTCCCTAGAGCTGCTGAATTCTCATCCAAGAAGTTTGAGCAATCAAATCATCAGGTATCAAGTGCGACACAGTCAATAATGAGTTGATCACCAATAGTCATGGCTCACCTGCCTCCAAAACTGCTTCTAAAGCCCAAGACACTAATGAGACTGAAACAGGCTATAGAAGTTACAAATGCAACTTCAGCAGGCAGCAAAGTACCAGGGAAAGGGAACATGATGAGCAGTTTTTTTGAAAAGCTGCCATGAATAGACTTAAAGCCAATTTAGATTCAGAACAGGTAATGAAAGAAGAAAAGATAGTAGATAGTGAAACGACCCCCAGTGTCTCACTGAACCAAAGCTGGCAGTCCCTCCAGGCCTGAAGAAATCCAGCAGAAAAGCAGAGCCTGTTAAAATGCAGCAGAAGGAAAAAAGGAGGGAAGGGGGCAGAAGCAAATGGAATTATCTGATGATGATACCAAAAAAACCAAAAACACGAAAGAGTGGAGAACAATCAGACTTCCTGAGTCCAACAGCCATGCAGATGAAGTCATGCCAGACTCTCCTGGACTCCTGAGTCACCATCTCCACCTTTTCCTGTTTCTCCACCTCCTGAACCAGTGTCAAAAACTGCACTAGAGCCTCCTTCCATCAAGAACTCAAGTGAAGAAAACAAAAGAAAATGAAAGCCTATCCTAAAATCTAACACCTTTGTAGATGAGGAAGACTAAAAGTTCAAGATGAAGATGTCCTCAGTACACAGACCATCTGCCGTGGCTGTGAAAAAAAGAACCCAAACAGGAACAAAAGGGCCCCAAGAAACAGACTGTTGCTCTTGCTCTGTGCAAAGCCAATAGACAAGTGTCCATTACTGGCTTCTTTCAGAGGAAATAAACTGCCATCTCTGATCAGTCAGAGACTTTGGCGGATCAAGGGAGAAGATCAAAAGGTAGAGATTGTTCATTTACTGTGCGAGTTCATCTAGCTCTTTCCCTCACCTAAAGCAAAAGACTGTTCTTCCAGCCATGTGGGGTTTTTGCTGCTTTGGGGTTTTAACCAAAAGGAAATCACCTGGAAACATGAGGCAAACAAATATTTCAAAAGCTTTTACCTTCTAATGACATTTTCTTTAAACACAATCTTTGATCTGTCCAAAGAATTCCCAAAAAATCACAGTGGACTTTCAGAATGACTAAACCACTGTGTCCCACCCACCCACCGTATTTCCCAACCCATTTATAGTTCAAAAAATAACCCATCTTATTCCTTTGTATTCTGTGAACTTGTGTTTTTCATCCCTTGAATTTTAAAAATTATTTTTATTATGGTAGCATATATACAACGCAACATTTCCCATTTTAACCACTCATATGGGTTATCAGTTATGTTCACAATAGTGTGCCACTGTCCCCAACATCCATTACCCAAACCTTCTCATCACCTCAAACTTCCCTCATTAAGCAATGATTCTCCCTTTGCTTCCCACCCCCACTCTCAGCCCTTGGGAAACTGTAATCTACCTTATGTCTCTTACGAATTTGCTTATTCTAAGCATTTCATATAAGTGAAATCAGATGGTATTTGTCCTTTTGTGTCTGGCTTTTTTCACTTCACATAATGTATTTGAGGTTCATCCATCTTGTCAGACATATCAAAACTTCATTCCTTTTTATGACTGAATAATATCCATTTATGTGTTTTCTACATTTTGTTTATCCATTCATTTGTTGATGTATATTTGGATTGATTCCACCTTATGCTGCTATGAATTTTGGTATACATGCCTGCACATTTTGATAAGATCTGGAAAATAATTTTTTGGGATAGATGTCTGTTCTTTCTACCATCTATGACTTTATAAACTTCTTACCAGGGAAACCTGCTATTTCTTAGTTTAGGTTAATGAACTTCTCTCCAATCTTTTAAAATTACATTCACAGGAAAAGAGCACCATGTCGTTAATTCTCAGGACTTACATAATATGCATCACTAAATGGTACTGCATTTAAGGTTCCCTAAGAAGTTTTTGTTTTATTTTAAACATTGTTAACTATTGAATACAATATAAACTTTTTACATTAGGTGACCTACACAAGGTAGAAGCTCCATCCTCACCTCCCTGGACTTTGATTGCTCTTGCTGGCCCCACATTCAACCCAGTTACATAGGCATGAAAACTTGGAGACAGAAGAAACTCCTTCTTCATTCCCCAGCCTGCTGGTTACCAGGCTGCCACCTTCCGCCTCCATCTGACCTACTTTAGATTCAGCTGTCACAATCACCTGTGCTCATCTCTCCAGCTGTCTAAGTGATATAAACTCTTAATAGCTACCACTCAGCAAATAAACACCATTCCTGCTTAACTAAAGAACAGAGACAAGCTCTGCTTGGAGCCCAGTAGGAACCTGGGGGCTTATCTGGTGCTTAGCTCCAGCAGAGTAACAGGAAAGACTGATCCCAGCCATCGTGCTGATGTGCTGCTACATAGCTAGGAGGAGAGCAGAGGGTGGACCCTCCTACTAAGCCAGGGGTGGAGCAGAGCCCGACAGCTCCTTTGATGATACTTTGATATCCAGACAAACTGGATAGCTGCATCTCTGTAGGCTTTCCAAGGGAGAGTGCAACTGGGCCCTCTGGAACAAAGAAACCACGGTTTAACCTGCCTGCATCCACCTTCACGGGCTAAGGGCTATGGGTTCACCAACAGACAAAAGCCCTCCTTTAATAAATACCTTTTTTAATTGACTTTGGCTCCGATTTTTTTTTAAATTTTTTTATTTTATTTTTTTAAATACCAAAAAACACCAAATGCAAACATTCCTGATTTGAACATTCCATTCTACATATATAATCAGTAATTCACAATATCATCACATAGTTGCATATTCATCATCATGATCATTTCTTGGAACTTTTGCATCTATTCAGAAAAAGAAATAAAACAAAAACAAAAATAATTATACATACCATACCCCTTACCCCTCCCTTTCATTGATCACTAGCATTTTAAACTAAATTTATTTTAACATTTGTCTCCCCTATTACTTAATTTTATTCTATATGTTCTACTCATCTATTGGCAAGGTAGATAAAAGGAGCATCAGACACAATGTTTTCACAATCACACAGTCACATTGTGAAGCTATATCTTTATACAATCATCTTTAAGAAACATGGCTACTGGAACACTGCTCTACATTTTTAGGCAGTTCCTTTCAGCCTCTCCATTACATCTTTTTTTTCAATTTTTTCCAATTTTTTTAATTTATTTTTTTAAATACAAAAAAAAATAAATAAACACAGACATTCCTATTCTGATCATTCCGTTTTACATATATAATCAGTAATTCACAATATCATCACATAGTTGCATATTGATCATCATGATCATTTCTTAGGACATTTGCATCAATTCAGAAAAAGAAAAGACAACAGAAAAAGAAATAAAACGAAAACAAAAAAAAAATTTATACATACCATACCCTTTACCCCTCCCTTTCATTGATCACTAGCATTTCAAACTAAATTTATTTTAACATTTGTTCCCCCTATTATTTATTTTTATTCCATATGTTCTACTCATCTGTTGACAAGGTAGATAAAAGGAGCATCAGACACAAGGTTTTCACAATCATACAGTCACATTGTGAAAGCTATATCCTTATACAGCCGTCTTCAAGAAACATGGCTACTGGAATACAGGTCTACATTTTCAGGCAGTTCCCTCCAGCCTCTCCATCACATCTTGAGTAACAAGGTGATATCTACTTAATGCGTAAGAATAGCCTCCAGGATAACCCCTTGACTCTGTTTAGAATCTCTCAGCCATTGACACTTAGTCTCTCAGCCACCGACACTTTATTTTGTCTCATTTCTCTCTTCCCCCTTTTGGTCTAGAAGGTTTTCTCAAGCCCTTGATGCTGAGTCCCAGCTCGTTCTAGGACTTCTGTCCCACATTGCCAGGGAGGGTTACACCCCTGGGAGTCATGTCACACATAGAGAGGGGGAGGGCAGTGAGTTTGCTTGCTGTGTTGGCTGAAAGAGAGAGGCCACATCTGAACAACAAAAGAGCTCCTCTTGGGGTGACTCTTAGGCCTAATTTTAGGTAGGCTTGACCTATCCTTTGTGGGGTTAAGTCTCATATGAACAAACCCCAAGACTGGGGGCTCAGCCTATAGCTTTGGTCGTCCACACTGCTTGTGAGAATATCAAGAATTCAACTTGGGGAGGGTCTCACCATTCCCCAAAGGGGACTTTGCAAATACTTTTCCACTCACTAATCAAATCACTCTGGGATTCATTGGGGCATCACTCTGGACAAACCAACAAAATCTCATGTCCTACCCAAGGTTCCATGTACTTATGGTGTTCAACCAAGCTATCTACATAAGTTATATTAGGAAATGCACTAGTCAAAATATAAATTTTTTAAAAATTTATTTATTAATTAAAAAATAAAGAAAAAATAAAACATCAACATACATAATCAGTAATTCACAATATCATCACTTAGTTGCATATTCATCATTTCTTAGAACATTTGCATTAATTCAGAAAGAGAAATAAAAAGACAATAGAAAAAGAAATAAAATGAACACAGGAAAGATAAAAAAAAAAGGATTATACCTACCATACCCCTTATCCCTCACTTTCATTGATCTCTAGCATTTCAAACTAAATTTATTTTAGCATTTGTTCCCCCTATTATTTATTTTTATACCATATGTTCTACTCCTTTGTTGACAAGGCAGATAGAAGGAGCATCAGACACAAGGTTTTCACAATCACACAGTCACATTGTGAAAGCTGTATCATTATTCAATCATCCTCAAGAAACATGGCTACTGGAACACAGCTCTACATTTTCAGGCAATTCCCTCCAGCCTCTCCATTACACCTTCAATAACAAGATGATATCTACTTGATGCATAAAAATAACCTCCAGGATAACCTCTCAACTCTGTTTGGAATCTCTCAGCCATTGACACTTTGTCTCATTTCACTCTTCCCCCTTTTGGTCAAGAAGGTTTTCACAATCCCTTGATGCTAAGTCTCAGCTCATTCTAGGGTTATTCTCAATCCCTTGATGCTGAGTCTCCGCTCATTCCAAGATCTCTGTCCCACGTTGCCAGGAAGGTCCACACCTCTGGGAGTCATGTCCCACGTAGAGAGGAGTACGGTGGTGAGACTGCTTGTTGTGTTGGCTGGAGAGAGAGGCCACATCTGAGCACCCAAGAGGGGATGACTCTTAGGCCTAAATTTTAAGTAGACTTGACCTATCCTTTGTGGGGTTAAGTTTCATATGAACAAACCCCAAGACTGGGGGCTCAGCCCATAGGTTTGGTTGTCCACACTGCTTGTGAGAATCAAAATATAAATTTTGTACCAAATAAACATTTTCTGCTTTAGTCTCACACATAAGTTGAAATTTTAAAATATTAATTACTATCAATTTTCAGCACCCTGTAGTAATGACATTCCTTTGTTCTTCCTCATGCAAAAACATCTTTTAAATTTGTACCTTTAGTCACTATCATTATACACTCTAGGCATTCCTAGATTATGCCATCTCAATCTTTATCATCTATCTTTCTTTCTGATTTCATTTGTGTTTGGCTCAGATTTTAATGAGTAGCAAGGATGGGGCAAGAGAGGGTCCAGCAGCCTCCCTCACATCCCTTCCCCCCACCCCCGCCTTCCTCTCCCTTACCCTTTCTCCTTTGGCTCATGCTATGAAGAGAAAAATAAGACTATTTTTGTTTTATTTTTAATATTTAGTTACTTTGCATAATAAGATTGAGGATTTGAGCAGCTGAATTCACAGAAAGATTCAGGAAATAAAGAGCAGTCAATCATGATAGAATATAAAGTAATAGAACTTATAGCTCTTAAGATTAACCTCTTATAGTCAAATAAGTAGGAGAGCCTAGGGTCTTTGTAGGAGGAAAAAGAATAGGAAGGGGGGATTTCATATTCTGGGGAGTAGAGAGTCTTCACCAGTTGTTAAATAGAAGGAAAGAGAAGGGAGAAAAAAGGCATTTTGTTTATTCTCTATGGAAGCTGTCATGGTTTAGCATGTCTGAAATTGAGATCTGCCCTCTTGTCTATAACAGTAATATAATTGGCAGCATTTTTTTCTTTCTTGGTGGTACCTAGAATAATGATACATCTTAGATTCAGTGAAGTTTGCTATTTACTGGACATCTACTATCAACCAGGTGCTTTGTATGTATAGCATCTTCCTGAATACTTTTAACCATATGCAGTAGATATCATTCCCATTTTAGTAGTTACAAAAGTTTTCAAAATTTACTACATGCAGGGTTGAACTTTACATGTTCTAACATTAATATTTACAACATCCCTGAATTAAGTTCTGATTACTATCCCCATTTTATAGATAAAGAAATTGAGGCTAACAGAAGTTAACTACTTTGCTCGCAATCACATTCTCACCTCAAACCAGAATTAGAATTGAGATCTTTTTAAAGCCTTGGCTCTTTTCACTATACCCAGGGTCTCAACCCTAACAATTCCTGTTTTTCATCACAAATATTTCTTTTTTTTTTTGAGAAGTTCATAAAGGCTCTTTCTTTATTCACCAAATAATTGAGAAGAGTTTTATAGCAGGCACAAATCTACTGAACATTAAGCAATTTTAGTTATTTGGCCATAAATCGGATAGTATAAAACTAGAAGTTAATTCAATTAGTAACTCCTATATACAAATAGTACACGTTTATATAAATATATTATACTTATATATGTGATAAATACATACTGTTACTATACTATAAATATCTTCCTTTAAATTGTGAAATTCAAGTTAGGGATTGAAGTAGATTGTA
This sequence comes from Tamandua tetradactyla, assembly GCF_023851605.1. NCBI lineage: Eukaryota > Metazoa > Chordata > Mammalia > Pilosa > Myrmecophagidae > Tamandua > Tamandua tetradactyla. The sequence goes on along the minus strand of NC_135327.1, from coordinate 209,346,648 downwards.
AAAATGGCTCCAAATTCCTCCCATCGCTGTCTGTATATCCTTCATCACAAATATTTCTTAGCACCCTTTTATTATTCTAAAAAGAAAGTCGGAGCTAAACTTCTATATACACATTATTTAAAATTATATATATACCTTGGTATAATAATGAAGTAATTAATAATCAAATCATTCACATTTCATCAGGTCAATGTACAGTGTGTGGCTACACAAGAAGATACAAGGTGGTCAGGTGCTTGCATCTAGAACATCACAGCTACAGTTCCAGACCCATCTACTGGATAAAATAGAACAGTTCCCTATAGCTGGGTTGGCGAAATGAGAAGATACCAAGCATTGGCTAGAGCCCCATGGCACAAGTCAGTATCATTGACTTAGAGACAAATAGGTGTCTCACAGTTCTCCAAGATGAAGTAGATTCTGATGAAGTGTCAGGTCACCATTCAAGAGGCCTGCCCATGAGTATCAAAGCCTCACTCTCCAGGGATCCAGCAAAAGTAGGAGTGAAAGCAGAAGTTCATCTGGATGTAGAGAGGACTATTTCTGTAAATAAGGGATGCATATGGTGATGTCTTGGAGGGTCTCAAATGCAAGCTTCTGTGTCCTCTCCTCATGGAATCAGACATGTCAACCTCCTGGCCCAGCAGTGATGTATTATCTCAATCATGGAAGGCCACTGAAGTCTCGAATGTCCTGAGTTTATATGGGGTCTTATTACACATGCATGATTGATGGAATCAGTGTCCATGTGGTTGAACTCAATCTTCAGCCCCCCTCCCCTCCCAGAGGTTAGGGCAGGTGGGTTGATATATCTCTTGAATTTTACTGGATGTTTTTACCAACCTCCCCGCTCACCCCCTCACCACCACCACTTTTCTGTCCCCTGACCCAAGAAGCTGTTTTCTTCAAATCTTTTAAATTTTGGTTGGACTAAATAAATTTAAAAATCTCCCTGAAATCCTGTTTTCCACCATTATAAAGTACACTGATCCCTGGCTACAGACCAGGATATTACTTGTGTTCTACCCCTTTCAAAAAAGCTCTCTAGACCTTCAGTTGCAATTAGTGGTTAGGGAAAAGCCTTAGGCAGAGCACAAACAAATTTAATGATGTATTCAACTTCATAAGAAGTTACTTAGAGTCAACATTGACAATATTGGAGGAGTTCTTATGTTGCTGACACAGTGTGTGCTTGATATTGCCCTTTGTGGGTTTTGGCTCTCCTGCCTTCTCTTCCTTTCCCACTCTCAAAACCTGGAGTATGAAACCTACACAAAGAAATGAAGACTAAAATGAGACATCCTTCCAACATACAGTGCACCACTGTTTCATAAAATTTCTCCTTCTAAAGGAAACTGAGTATTCAGAAACAGCCCTTTTCCAGGAAGTTAGTGAGATAAAGGCACACAGTCATATACAGAAAGTACAGACTCCCCAACCAGAAGATGAAGAGACTGAGTCATTAGTAGATCTAGACAGCAAATAAAACATTTTTGTTTGTTACTTATGGAAAATCATCTATTCAAATGATAACTTGTAAGTAACTCCATGTGGCTGGGTGGGCAGTGGGCTCAGTGGGTTGAGGTGCTATGGCAGGTATCTTGCCCAGTGAGCACTGGTGAGAAGAGCACAGGCCCAGCTGCTGCTGTGATTCACAACTAGCAGATGAAGGACATCTGGTTTTCTCTTTCCATCTTAGCCTGATGTATGTAGTAACTGATGAAATCAGCTGTCTACTGTGTAAGGTAGTCATAATCCTTTATGACTGACCTTGGGATTAACATGAGCTTCTTTAACAAACGTCACCAGGACCCTCCAGGCTGGCACCCACATGGATTTAAGAGATTTATGAGATGATTCTTGGTATTATGTATAAGACCTGAGAAAGCAAAGGCTTTGTGTAGTAAGCTGAATAAAGTTTACATATTCCAAATGCCTTGCTTTTTAAAATTAAAAAAAGGTGAAGAAAGGATGAAAAGCCTGGATTTAAGCCTTTACAAATGACTTATGGAGAAGAATCCCTAGTAAATGTTTTTATCATTGCCTCTAGTCATTTTCCTAAATAGGAATGGGAATTAAAGACAAAGCATCAATACAGTCATTTTTAAATTATGCTGGGATCTGTAATAAAACTGAATTCTGAATTAGAAAATCTGGTACTGGTTGGGGATAATCTTTCAAGAGATAATGCAAACCCTGTGATCTCTGCCCAATATGGTATCTAAATATTGAGCTGTCTGCAAGGCTTAGTAAGTACTGAGTGGTGACTGTGTTGCTTTTTTAAAATTTTTAATCTTTTTAAACATAACAACATACAAACATGAACATTCTTACCATATGATCATTCCATTCTTGGTATATAAGCAATAACTCACAATATCATCACATAGTTGTGATATGTTGATTCATCACCATGATCATTTCTTAGAATATTTGCATCAATTCAGAAAAAGAAATAAAAAGAAAAAAGAAAAAAACTCATACATACCATACCCCTTACCCATCTCTCTCACTGACTGCTAGTATTTCCATCCACCCAATATATTTTGGCCTTTGTTTCCCTGATTTTTTTCTATACCCCTTACCACTCCCTTTCATTGATCACTAGCATTTCAATCTACTAAATTTATTTTGACATTTGTTCCTCCTATTATTTATTTATTTTTTATTCATATGTTTTACTCATCTGTTCATACCATGGTTAAAAGGAGCATCAGACACAGGTTTTCACAATCACACAGTCACATTGCAAAAGCTATATCATTATACAATCATCTTCAAGAAACATGGCTACTGGAACGCAGCTCTACATTTTCAGGCACTTCCCTCCAGCCTCTCCAATATACCTTAACTAAAAAGGTGATATCTACATAATGCGTAAGAATAACCTCCAGGATAAACTCTCGACTCTGTTTGAAATCTCTCAGCCACTGACACTTTATTTTGTCTCATTTCTCTCTTCCCCCTTTTGGTCTAGAAGGTTTTCTCAAGCCCTTGATGCTGAGTCCCAGCTCATTCTAGGACTTCTGTCCCACGTTGCCAGGGAGGTTTACACCCCTGGGAGTCATGTCACATATAGAGAGGGGGAGGGCAGTGAGTTTGCTTGCTGTGATGGCTGAAAGAGAGGGCCATATCTGAGCAACATAAGAGGTTATCTTGTGAGTGACTTTTGGGCCTAATTTTAAGTAGGCTTAGCCTATCCTTTTATTATTATTATTATTATTATTATTATTTTAAATTTTTTTATTAATTAAAAAAAATTAACAAACAAAACATTAAGATATCATTCCATTCTACATATGCAATCAGTAATTCTTAATATCATCACATAGTTGCATATTCATCATTTCTTAGTACATTTGCATCGATTTAGAAAAAGAAATAAAAAGACAACAGAAAAAGTAATAAAACGATAACAGAAAAAAAAGATTATATATACCATACCCCTTACTGATCCCTTTCATTGATCACTAGCATTTCAAACTAAATCTATTTTAACATTTGATCCCCCTATTATTTATTTTTATTCCATATGTTCTACTCTTCTGTTGATATAGTAGCTAAAAGGAGCATCAGACACAAGGTTTTCACATTCACAGTCTCATTGTGAAAGCTGTATCATTGTTCAATCATCATCAAGAAACATGGCTACTGGAACACAGCTCTACATTTTCAGGCAGTTCCCTCCAGCCTCTCCACTACATTTTGAACAACAAGGTGATATCTACTTAATGCATAAGAATAACCTCCAGGGGCGGGCCGCGGTGGCTCAGAGGGCAAGAGTGCTTGCCTGCCGTGCCGGAGGACCCCGGTTCGATTCCCGGCCCCAGCCCATGTAAAAAACAAACAAACAAACAAAATATAATAAAACAAGAAAATGTTTCCCTTTCTTCCTCCCTTCCTTCCTTCCATCCTTCCTTCCTTCTCTGTCTTTCCTTCCTTTCCTCCCTCTCTCTTAAAAAAAAAAAAAAAAAAGAATAACCTCCAGGATAACCTCTCAACTCTGTTTGGAATCTCTTAGCCATTGACAGTCTCATTTCACTCTTCCCCCTTTGGTCGAGAAGGTTTTCTCAAGCCCTTGATGCTGAGTCCCAGCTCATTCTAGGGTTTTTCTCAGTCCCTTGATGCTGAGTCTCAGCTCATTCCAGGATCTCTGTCCCACATTGCCAAGAAGGTCCACACCCCTGGGAGTCATGTCCCACGCAGAGAGGGGGAGAGTGGTGAGACTACTCATCATGTTGGCTGGAGAGAGAGGCCACACCTGAGCAACAAAAGAGGCTCTCTTGGGGGTTACACTTAGGCCTAAATTTTAAGTAGACTTGACCTATCCTTTGTGGGGTTAAGTTTCCTATGAACAAACCCCAAGACTGGGGGCTCAGCCTATAGCTTTGGTTGTCCACAATGCTTGTGAGAATATCAAGAATTCAATTTGGGGAAATTGAATTTCTCCCCCACTCTCACCATTCCCCGAAGGGGCTTGCAAATACTTTTCCAGTTACTGATCAAATCACTCTGGGATTCATTGGGCCATCACTCTGGACAAACCAGCAAAATCTCATGTCCTACCTGAGATTTCAAGTACTTATGACATTCAATCAAACTATCTACATGAGTTATATTAGGAAATGCTCTAGTCAAAACATAAATTTTGTAACAAATAAACATTTTTTGCTTTAGTCTCACACATAAGGTGACATTTTAAAGTATTAATTATCATCTATTTTCAGCACCCTGCAATAATGACATTCCTTTGTTCTTCCTCATGCAAAAACATTTTTAAAATTTGCACATTGTACATTTCAGTATTATTATACACTCTAGGCATTCCTATATTATACCATCTCGATCTTTGCCATCTATCTTTCTTTCTGATTTCATTTATGTCCCCAGTCCTCCTCCCTCTATCATTCTCACATGCAGCTTCATTCAATGTTTTAACATAATTACATTACAGTTAGGTAGTATTGTGCTTTCCATTTCTGAGTTTTTATATTCAGTCCTATTGCACAGTCTGTATCCCTTCAGCTCCAATTACCCACTATCTTACCCTATTTCTATCTCCTGATGGTCTCTGTTACCAAGGAAATATTCCAAGTTTATTCACTCATGTCAGTTCATATCAGTGAGACCATACAGTATTTGTCCTTTTGTTTCTGGCTAATCACACTCAGCATAATGTCCTTAAGGTCCATTCATGTTGTTACATACTTCATAACTTTATTCTGTCTTACAGCTGCATAATATTCCATCTTATGTAAATGTCACAGTTTGTTTAGTCAACTGTCTGTTGATGGACATTTTGGCTGTTTCCATCTCTTGGTAATTGTTAATAATGCTGCTATAAACATTGGTGTGTAAATGTTCATTTGTGTCCTTGGCCTCGTGTCCTCTGAGTAGAGACAGCATATAGATAGGTCCTGTTTCTTAATCCATTCTGCCAGACTATGTCTTTTGATTGGAGAGTTTAATCCATTAACATTCAGTGTTATTACTGCATGGGTAGTACTTTCTTCTACTATTTTGCCTTCAGGATTTTATATGTCATATCTAATTTTCCTTCCTTTTACCTTTACTCATAGTCTTCCTTTCTACACCCTTCTCCACATCTCTCTCTTCTGTCTTCGTATCTGTCTCTAGTGCTCCCTTTAGTATTTCTTGCAGAGCAGGTCTCTTGGTCACAAAGTCTCTCAGTGATTTTTTGTCTGAAAATGTTTTAATTTCTCCCTCATTTTTGAACGACAATTTTGCTGGATATAGAATTCTTGGTTGGCAGTTTTTCTCTTTTAATAATTTAAATATATTATCCCACTGTCTTCTCACCTCCATGGTTTCTGCTGAGAGATCTGTGCATAGTCTTATTGGGCTTCCCTTGTATGTGATGGATTGCTTTTCTCTTGCTGCTTTCAAGATCCTCTCTTTCTCTTTGACCTCTGACATTCTGATTATTAAATGTCTTGGAGTATGTCTATTTGGATCTATTCTCTTTGGGGTACGCTGCACTTCTTGGATCTGTAATTTTAAGTCTTTCATAAGAGTTGGGAAAATTTCAGTAATAATTTCCTCCATTAGTTTTTCTTCTCCTTTTCCCTTCTCTTCTCCTTCTGGGAAACCCACAACATGTAAATTCATGCGCTTGATATTGTCTTTCAATTCCCTGAGTCCCTGCTCATAATTTTCCATTTTTTTCCCTATAGTTTCTGTTTCTTGTCAGATTTCAGATGTTCCATCCTCCAGTTCAGAAATCCTATGTTCTGTCTCTCAAAATCTACCATTGTAGGTTTCCATTGTTTTTTTCATCTCTTCTACTGTGTCTTTCATTCCCATAAGTTCTGTGATTTGTTTTTTCAGACTTTCAGTTTCTTCTTTTTGTTCTTTCCTTGCCTTCTTTATATCCTCACTCAATTCATTGATTTGGTTTTTGACGAGGTTTTTCATGTCTGTTCGTACATTCTGAATTAATTGTTTCAGCTTCTGTACCTCATTTGAATTGTTGGTTTGTTCCTTTTACTGGGCCATATCTTCAATTTTCCTAGTGTGATTTGTTATTTTTTGCTGGTGTCTAGGCATTTAATTACCTTAATTAGTTTATTCTGGAGATTGCTTTCACTTCTTTTATCTAGGGTTTCTTGCTGGATGAATTTGTTGTCTATCTGTCCTTTGACATTCTGTTCAGCTTTATCTGGACCTTTAGCTTAAGTTTTGTTTAACAGAGGAGAATTTTTCAGTTCTTGTTTTCTTGTTTCTTGCCCTGCTTGTGTGGTGCCTTTCCCTCACACACACTTAGGAGGGTCTACTTAGATATTATAGACCCCAGCCAGATTTTCCCAGACCAAACTAGCTTCCTATCAGGAGGAAAGAGTCACCTGCATCAGTTTTCCCTGAGGGTGAGACCCAGCAGGTTGAAAGACTTTCCTGTGAAGTGTCTGGACTCTGTTTTTCTTATCCTGCCCTGTGTGTGGTGCTTGTCTGACTGCAGGTCCCACCAGCATAAGATGATGCAGTACCTTTAACTTTGGCAGACTCTCCCTGCTGGGGGCATGCTGGAGACAGAGGAGAGGTTGTCGGCTAGTTTTAATGGCTTCAAATTACCAAGCCCTGGTGTCTGAATTCCTTGATGGAGGTATTCCACCTGAGTTGGGCTTCACCCCTCCCCAGGGAAGGCACAGGCTCCAGACAAGCCCCCAGAAGAGCTCACTTCTGCCTATGCCTGGGGCAGTTGCAGCCTGAAAATTCCTGCTGCTGTATCCAGAGGCAGTCAAGCCTTTGTAGATACATAGCCACAAAAACCTCTGTTTCCTTCTTTTTTTTCCCCCCCTTTTTCTGCCAGTCCTGCCCCCTTGGCACAGGGGCAAAAATGAGCAATCTCTGCTTTGATCAGGTTCACCTAAGCTGGGGGCCTATTTTTAGTAGTCAGAATTTGTTAATTAGTTCCACAATTAGTGTTTGATTGTACCCAGTCCCTGCTGCTGGTAAAGTCCTTTCCTTTCCCCTCTGGGAAAGCAGCCTGTGGGGGAGGGGCTCTGGCTGCTGCAGCTTTGGGAACTCATGGTTTTGGGGGGTGTTTGCAGCCGGTCCAGCTGGTCCAGACTGGGGTACGCTGTGTGTCTGGTCACTGACGTGGCCCCAGGAGCTGCTCTGTACTGTTTCTGGTTATTTAGTAGTTGTTCTGGAGGACAAACTAAAACGCGCACAGTGTTAAGCCGCCATCTTGACCTGGAAGTCCTTAGCCTATCCTTTGTGGGGATAAGTTTCATAGGGATATACCCCAAGATTGAAGGCTCTTCCTTTTGCTTTGGTTGTCCCCACTGCTTGTGAGAATATCAGGAAATCTCCACATGGGGTTAGTTGAATTTTCCCCCTTCCTCACCATTCCCCCAAGGGGACTTTGTAAATGTTTTTTTATTCATTGTTCAAATCACTCTGGTATTTAACGGACTGTCACTCTGGGTGTGTGTGTGTGTGTGTTTTAATGCAAAATTCTGCCATATTATCTACATGAGTTTAATACACTTGAGAAGTTGGTTTAAAACAGTACTTCAAAAAAAGAGTACAAAGTAAGATAGTACTTTTAATTCAAGTATATCAGTAATCTGTAAATGGGTTAAATGTTCCCATTAAAAGATAAAATATTTTTCAACTTGAATTAAATACACACAAATGTGCACACACAGAATTCATTCTCTTTGAAAGAATTCCAATGTAAAAAGATGGAAAAAAAAAGCTACACCATGCAACCATCAATAAAAGAAGTCTGGTATAGCTACATTAGTACCAAGCAAAAGAAATATTAAGACTAATGTAGCATTTCCAGAGATGAAACAGTCACTTTATAAGGATAAAAGGCTCAATTCACGAAGAAAATATAACCATTTTAAAAATTTGAATGTGCCTAATAAAGGAGGCTCAGAGATACAAGGAAAAGTAGGTAAGTCCATAGTCACAGTAATGAAAGTCCATAGTCACAGTGATGAGTTTAAAAATAACTCAGCAGGCGGCAAGCCAGGAGACCAGAGATTAAGCAACTGGAGCAGCATGGCCAAGCTAGGGTATGACTAAGTGGAGAGGCCCACAAACAGGTGGATGTCATCAGGCAGAATCTCTTCCAGGAGGCTAATTCCTCTGCAAATTCTTGCCACAGAAAATCATGTACTTGAATTGGCTCCTGAAAGAACATTCCTTCACTATGGCTGACCTGACCTCCCTCTGAGCACCACTGAATATCCCCATCCCAGATCCCCCACTGTGCTGGTTTGAAAGGATTTTGTACCCTAGAAAAGCTATGTTTTATTCTTGATCCAGTCTTGTGCAAGCAACCATTTCTTTTAATCCATATTTAATAATATAGGTTGAACTCTTTTGAGTAGATTATCTCCGTGAAGATGTGACACACCCAATTGTGAGTATTAACTTGATTAGATGGAGATGTAACTCCATTCATGTGGATTCCAGGTGGGTCTTTGCTTAGTTTACTGAAATCCTTTAAAAGAGGAAACATTTTGGAGAGAGTCCCTGCTTAGAGCCCCGAGAACCAGGAGAGCCCATGCAGCCAGAGACCTTTGGAGATGAAAGAATACACCCCTGAATTAAGACTCCTTGTTAGTTTTGGCTCAGCTAGCCATTCCCAGTCTCTCCCATGCTTCCTGCCCTTGGGATGGTTCAGATTCACCGGGCTTGAGGGGTCTGCACCAGCCTTCACCGAGGCCTCCAGCGCTGTGTTCCTGCGTCGGGAGGTCTGGGCAGGTCCAGGTAGGACCTATGTGGTGCCAGGGCACAGGGGCATGGGGCGCTGCTCACGGTTGAAGGAGGCCTCCTACGAGGCTATGCCACCTGCACAGATAGAATGTGGAGGCATACCCACTGCAGGCCTTCCTGAGGAGTTGCCCAGAGGGGAGGGAAGGAAGCTAAGCCAACCTCATGCCTTTAGCTGCTTGCCAAGAGATAGCTACAGAGAGTTTTGCACAATGGAAAGATGACCTCTCACCTATACTCTAATTTCATCTCCATCATTTCCTCCTGTGATTTAGCTTCTCTCAGCATCAGTTTCCCCAGTCCTATAACAGGGGTCTCTTATAAGAGAATGAAATTAAGACCAAGAGAGAGCAAACCAAAGAAAAGAAGAAACTGAAATGGAACCTGAAGGAGAAGGTAGAGAACAGGAGATTCCAATATGTGCCTTGCCGTGTGACGGAAGAACCAAGCGTCAATGGCAACCAGCCCCAGAATGCCAGAGTTTCAGGGAGAAAGCATCGCCTTGATGATGCTGTGATTGGACATTTTCTCAGCCTCAAAACCATTAGTGAATAAATTCCCATTGTTTAACCTAATCAATCTCTCATGATTTGCGTAGGTAGACTAGGAAAGTAAAACAGCAGCTACAGCCTTACAAAATATATTGCTTAAATAGACTTGAATGTTGAATTTACATCTTGATCCATCCACAACTTGAAGAGTGGATGTCTTCTTAGCAGACATAAAAACAGTATTCATCTCATTATACAACCCTATCGGAGCTCTTGGGTGACCAGGATCACTGTTACTGAGCTAGAATCTTTTTAGTAAACAGTAGTTCTCAAAAGTAGGCTTATAGTATTCTGTAATTCATGTTATAAACAGATGTTCTGTCAACTAGGCTTTGCTGTTCCTTTTATAGAACACCGAAAGAGATTTATCATAATTAATAAGGTCCCTAAGGTTTTCCGAATGGTAAAAGAGCACTGGCTTCCATTTAAAGTCGCAAGATGCATTAGCCCCTAACAAATGAGTCAACCTGTCTTTGAAGCCAGGTATTGACTATTCCTCTCTAGTTATGAAAGTACTAAATAGCATCTTCTTCCAACAGAACGTTGCTTTTTATACATTTAGTGTAGCCACCTTCATAAATTGCCTTAACTAGACCTTCTGGATAATATGGTGCAGCTTCCACATCAGCACTCACTGATTCACCTTGCACTTTTATGGTAGGCAGACAGCTCATTTCCTTAAACCTCATGAACCAACCTCCATTAGATTGAAGCTTTTCTTCTGCAGCCTCATCACTTCTCTCAACTTTCATACAATTGAATGGAGTTAGGGTTTTAATCTGGATTAAGTTTTTGCTTAAGGGAATGTTGTGAATGGTTTTATCTCCTATCCAGACCACTAAAACATTCTCATATCAGCCAGAAGGCTGTTTCTCTCCCTCTTTTTTTTCTTTTTAATTAATTTTTAAATAAAAAAATATGTATAACAACAAACTAACACAAACATCTTTTGTTTTTTTTAATCATTTATGTGTTCAATGGAGTTGCAATTTTCATTTCTTTCAAGGACTTTTCCTTTGCATACACTACTTGGCTAACTTTGGCACAAAAGTACTAGAGTTTAGCCTATCTTTGCTTTCCTCATTAAAGTTACTCACTGATAGATTTTGATTTAAAGTGAGGGATGGTGACTCTTCCCTTCCACTTGATGCTTAGAGGTCATTGTAGGGTTATTAATGAACCTAATTTCATTATTGTTGTGTGTCAGGGGATAAGGCAGACTGAAAAGAAGGAGACAGACAGGAAATGGCCAATTGGTGGGGCAGTAAGAATACCCACACAGTGATTAAGTTTATTTTATTATATGGATCCTGTTCATGCATCCCCAAATAATTGCAATGGTTAACATCAAATATCTCACAACACAGATCACCATAATAGGTATCATAATAATAATGAAAAGTTTGAAGCATTTCAGGAATCACCAAAATGTGACACTGAGACATAAAGTGAGCATATGCTGTTGGAAAAAATATTCCAGTAGACTTGCTCAATGCAGTGTTGCTACAATCCTTCACTTTTTAAAAAAATGCAAAATTCAATAAAGTGACCTGTGATAGAATGAGTGTGCCTATATAGCCTCTAAAACTTGCCTTTCCAGAACGTCATATTGTTGGACCCATTCAGTATTTAGCCTTTTCAGACTGGCTTCTTTCACTTGGCTTTTTGCATTTAAGATTCATCATTCATTTGCATGTGTTACACGCTCATTCTTTTTTTTTTTTTTTTTCACTAAATGGTATCTCAATGCATTGATGTATCAGAGTTTGGTTATTCTTTCACCTATTGAATGACATCATGATTCCTTCAAGATTTTAACTATTATAAGTGAAGCTTCTGTAAACAATTGGGGGCTGTTTTTCTGTGGACAAGTTTTCAAACCAGTTCGATAACCGTCTAGGAATGGCATTACTGGTTTGTATGGTGAGACTATATTTACCTTCGGAAGAAATGTCAAATTGTTTACCAAAGTGGCAGTTCCATAATGTACTCTTACTAGCACTGAATGAAAGTTCCTGTTGTTATGCATCCTCAGCAGCAATGACTCTTCTTTCTTTTCATGGAATTTGGCCATTTGAAAAGCTTTTGTAGTGGCATCTCAGTGTTGGTTTAGATGGCTTTTCACAAGGAAAAGTGATGTTGAGCATCTTTTTGAGTATCTATTATCTTCCTGTATGTTTTCTTTGCTGAGGTGTTCCTTTTGAAATTTTAGACATTTGTAAAGTTTTATTACGGCAATATAATCATAAAAAGCATTTTAATAATTTTAAGCGTACAATTCAGTTATATCAACAACTAGTAAATTGCTGTACTACTATCACTAGCTTTTAAGTAAGCTGATTTTTTCTCGCAGAATTTTATGACTATAATTTTGCATATTTGGATAAAAGGATTTTATTCTGACAGATATTTTGCATATCTTTTATCCAAGCATGTGGTTTGTATTTTCATTTTATTAATGATATCTTTTATAGAGAATAACATTTTAATGTTAATAAAGCCCACATTATCAATTTCTTACATGAATACTATTTATTTTGTATATAAGAGGTTAGCACCAAACCTATCACATAGATTTTTCCTATATTTTTTCAATAACTTTTATGGTTTTGCAATGTACATTTAAGTCTATAAACTATTTTGATTATAGTATTTTTGTAATCAGTTAAATTTGTGTCTTTATTCATCTTTTTCTATGTGGTTGTCCAGTTGTTCCTTCAGCATTTCTTGAAAAGACTATCCTGTCATTAAATTGTATTTGACAGAAAAAATAAGAAAAAGAATACACCCCTGGGAGAGCTTTATGAAAGAAGAAGCCTGGAGAGAAAGCTAGCAGATGTTGCCATGTTCACCATGTGCCTTTCCAGTTGAGAGAGAGAGACCCTGAACTTCATCAGCCTTTCTTGAGTGACGGTAACCTCCTGTTAGTGCTTTAATTTGAACATTTTTATAGACTTGCTTTAATTGGGACATTTTCATGGCCACAGAACTGTAAACTTGCAACTTAATATATCTTCCCCTTTAAAAGCCATTCCGTTTCTGTTATGTCACATTCCAGCAGCTAGCAAACTAGAACACCCACCTAAGGATGATGCAACAGAAACAGATAAGCAGGAGAAGAAAGAAGTCCATAAGTGTGGCGTTCTCCCTGGGAATAAGAAGGTCCTGGTTCTTCTTGCTCTTGTTAAGCCAGGAGTCTGGACTGTCAAAGAGAACTGCATTCTCTAGTGATCACATGGATCCAGCACCTGATTCCTAAGATTGAAGGTGGAAATGATTTTGGGATGGTGTGCCAGTTTGAAAGGATTTATGTATTCTAAAAAAGCCATGTTTTGATCCTAATCAATCTTGTGGGAGCAATCATTTCTTTTAATCCCTATCCAGCACTGCATGGTGGAAACTTGATTAGATTATTTCCATGAAGATGTGACTCACCCAATTGTGGGTATTAACTTTTTTTCCCCACAATCACAGTCACATTGTGAAAGCTATATCATTATACAGTCATCATCAAGAAACATGGCTACTGGAACACAGCTCTACATTTTCAGGCAGTTCCCTCCAGCCTCTCCATTACATCTTGAATAACAAGGTGATATCTACTTAATGCATAAGAATAACCTCCAGGATAACCTCTTGACTCTGTTTAGAATTTCTCAGCCATTGACACTTTGTCTCATTTCACTCTTCCCTCTTTTGGTAGAGAAAGTTTTCTCAATTCCTTGATGCTGGGTCTCAGCTCATTCTAGAGTTATTCTTAATCCCTTGATGCTGAGTCTCAGCTCATTCTAGGATTTCGGCCCCACGTTGCCAGGAAGGTCCACACCCCTGGGAATCATGTCCCACATAGACAGGGGGAGGGTGGTGAGACTGCTCATCATGTTGGCTGGAGAGAGAGGCCACATCTGAGCAACAAAAGAGGCTCTCTTGGGGGTTACACTTAGGCCTAAATTTTAAGTAGACTTGACCTATCCTTTGTGGGGTTAAGTTTCCTATGAACAAACCCCAAGACTGGGGCTCAGCTTATAGCTTTGGTTGTCCACACTGCTTGTGAGAATATCAAGGATTCAACTTGGGGAGGTTGAATTTTCCCCAGCTCTCACCATTCCCCAAAGGGGACTTTGCAAATACTTTTCCACTCACTGATCAAATCATTCTGAGGTATTAACTTTTGAATAGAGGGAGATATGACTCTACCCATTCCATATGGGTCTTGATTACTTTCCTAGAATCCTTTAAAAGTGGAAGCATTTTGGAAAAGGCTTGAGATTCTGAAAATGATGAGAGCCAGAGGCCATGCAACCAGAGACCTTTGGAGATGAAGAAGGAATATGCCCCCAGGAGAGGTTCATGAAAGAAGAATCTTGGGGAGAAGATTAGCAGAAGTTGCCATGTTTGCCATGTGCCTTTCTCAGTTGAGAGAGAAACCCTGAACTTCATTGGCCTTCTTGAACCAAGGTATCTTTCCCTGGATGTCTTAGATTGAACATTTCTTGCTTTAATTGGGACATTTTCTCAGCCTTAGAACTGTAAACTAACAGCTTATTAGATTCCCCTTTTTAAAAGCCATTCCATTTCTGGTATATTGCATTCTGGTGGCTATTAAACTAGAACAGGTGGTAATCCAGGAGAAAGTGCTGGAGAGGGTAAATGTAGTCAAGACCAAAGTAGAAGCCTTCCAGATAGCCATTTCTGAGGACTTGGGGATGCTGTGGCTAAAACCTCCCAGAAGACTCATGTGAGGGATTACCCGGCCCTGGTGCATGAGCCAGATGAGGTGGCCTATGGGGAGTCAGGGCCATTGCACTGGACTTGAGGTCCTTCTATGCTGAACTTTATCATAGCAGCAGCAGCAACCTGGATAAAACTGTCAGCCCAAAGGGTGGGATGAAGCCATCCGTGTACTGAGCCCAGGACTAAAAGGGAAATAATGACCTGTAATTCTGTCTGGGGAAAAAAAAGAAATTCAGTAGTTGATCAACTAAGAAGACAAGATATTATTTTGAAGATTTGAACAACACAATCAACAAAATTTGACCTAATGGACATATACTGAGCACCATATCCAACAACTGCAGAATTCTTTTTAAGCCCACATTAAAATAAAGGGGTAATAGTGAACCTAGCCCAATTCCCCAACCTACTAGTATCTTCTGAGCAGATCCTGTAGTTGTGTCCATGGGTATTTTCAGGGTTTCATATTGATCCTCCTCAAATCTTTGCATCATATTTATCTGCTTTCATGCCCTATCAGGGTAGATGGGCCACATCATTCTAAATAATGCTGCTTTCAGTTTGCTTTTGTTTTGGCAGTCTGTCAATCACTAGAAAAATCTTATTTAAAATTCTTAAAAACTATATAAAAAAAGTCAAAATAATTTGTTTTCTGTTTTAAATATACCTAATATATTAACTTGATGTCAACAGTTATTCAGATTAATTCTTTAAACTCCTCCGTAAGATTTAGGAAGCACAATTACAACATTATCCTTTCCCTTAACTTCACAGAATAGCATGGTTTAAGGAAACAGTTTTGGGAGAGAATCTGCAGCTGTTAAAGAGACTCAAAATATTGACCAAAAAAAAAAAAAAAAAAGGCAAACTCATTGACAAATAATTTAATATGTCCTAACCTTTCACTGTGACGAATGCCCCCTCCATACCAATACTGTCTTTCCTTTCTTTTTGGGAAGAAAGCACTTTCATACCCTGAGGATGACTTTGCAGAGTCATCGCATTTCAGGCAAAGTAAACCTTCAATCATTCAGATTCTCATCTATAGTTAGAACTCCAAAGATAATAAAACCTTAGACTATCTAATTAGCAATTTGCTATGTAAAGGTTCCACCCAAATTCTTTTATTCATGGGACAAAATTCTATTTGTATTGCCAATTCTCTGATTTTACTTCAAGACATATTATAATTACTAAGATTATGGCTGGTTTGGAATATAATTTGTCTCAGACAATACTTGGGAGACTTCCCAGTCCCACTGATGGAATTTAGAGGCACCTTGTTCTTCTTCTTCTTTTTTTCTTTGTATGCTGTATGATGGGGTCACGTTTCATTCTTTTTCCATGTGAGTATCCCCTTATTGCAGCACCATTTGTTGAATTTGTTTTGTTTTTATTTTGTTTTTCATTTGTTTGTTTGCTTTTGTTTTTGTTTGGGAAGTACGTGGGCTAGAAATTGAATCTAGTTCTTCCACATGGCAGGCAAGAATTCTACCACTAAACTACCCTCACACCCCCTATCTTTTCTTTAAAAATTTTTTTTGAGAAATCTTCACACACATACATTCCATACATTGTGTACAATCAATGGCTCACAATATCATCCCACAGTTGTGTAGTCATCACCATGATAATATCTTAGAACATTTGCCTCACTTCAGAAAAAGAAATGAAAAGAAAAAAAGAATAAACTCATGCATACCATACACCTTACCCATCCCTCTCATTGTCCACTAGCATTTCCATTTACGCAATTTATTTTACCCTTTGTCCTTCCTATTTTTTCTTTATTTTTTATCCATATTTTTTTACTCATCTGTCCATACCCTGGATAAAAGGAGCATCAGATACACGGTTTTCACAATCACACACTTACATTGTAAACATTACATCTTTATACAATCGTCTTCAAGAATCAAGGCTACTGGACCACAGCTTAACAGTTTCAGGTACTTCCCTCCAGCTACTCCAATATGCCATAAACTAAAACAGGATATCCATATAATGCATAAAGATAATCTCCAGGATAATCTCTCAACTATGGTTTGGTATCTCTCAGCCACTGAAATTTTATTTTGTCTCATTTCTCTCTTCACCCCTTTTGGTTAAGAAGGCTTTCTCAATCCCTTGATGCTGGGTTCTAGTTCATCCTGGGATTTCTATCCCATGTTGCCAGAGAGATTCACATCCCTGGGAGTCATGTCCCATGTAAGAGGAAGAGCAGTGAGTTCACCTGCTGAGTTGGTTTAGAGAAAGTGTAGTGGCACCTTGATCTTAGTAGCAAAAATATAAAATACAAAACAAAACCAAAACTCTCTTCCAATCAACCAACCAACCAGAAATACCTCTTAGGATGGGTTGTTCCTGCAAATTGCTGATTATCTATCACATTTCAATTCTTGGTAGGTTCATTTTATAAGATGATTTATATTGTTTTGTCACCATCTCTGGAGACACATCATACATAGAGCCTTCAGCTCCCTACAACCGATTGCTCTGTCTGTTTGTGGCACTTGAAGAGTATTTATTAAGTCAGATCTTGGAATTTGATTCACTTTTTCCCTATGGGTTTTGCAATAGCAAAATACGGAATCTGAAATCTTCATTCTTCAAACAAGAGCAGGTTGATTACTTTGAACTTAAAATGCACTTGCAGCCTTAGGAATTCTAATTGCATAGTAAATATGAGCCCTGGTTTTGGTGGTGAAGTAGGTTGAATTATGTACCCTAGAAAAAAACACATTCTCAATCTTGGTCCATTCCTGTAGGTGTGGACCCATTATAAACAGGACCTTTTGCAGATGTTATTTTTAATTAGGGTCTAGCCAATGGAATCAGGATGGGTTTAAACCTGTTACTGGAGGTCTTATAGAGAAAGCCATGGGAAGGAGCCTGAAGCTGGAAGTCAACAGTACTGGGAAGAGAAAGGAGGGGACATCATCATGTGATTAAAAAGCTAAAGAACCCAAAGAACGCCAGCAGCCAGAACACTACTGACCCCTGGAGGAGGCAAGCCAAGCCTTTGAACCCCTGAGCCAATAAATTACTTTGCATAAACTGGAATTTAGGCTGGGAAACTAAGACAGGTAACATCCACAAATTTCACCATTGTTGTAGTGGGCTGAATGATGACCACCCCCCCCCAAAAAAAATATGTCCATGTCCTGGGAATCTTACCTTATTTGGAAAAAGGGTCTTTACAGATGTAATTAAATTAAGGATCTTGAGATGAAGAAAGCATCTTGGATTAATCAGGTACATGTCCACAGTCAAAGAACATTCTCTCTAAGATTCCTTGGAGAGAGCACAGACCTGCCAGATTTCAGACTTCTAGCTTCCAGAACTGCAAGAGAATAGACTTCTGTTGTTTTATACCACCAAGTTTGTGCTAATTTGTTATAGCAGCCCTAGGAAAACAATACAACCATTTTCACCATTTTTTCCTTGGTGATTTGGGGGTCATGAGATAATTCCTTCTTGTTTAGGCCAGTTTTCTATTTCTACAGAACTGCAAACTGTTTCACAAATATCACCTGGCCAGTTAATTAACTTTTTAGTGTAGCATATAATAAAACTGTTCCATTAAGATCCAACAAATAAAGAGTGGTAGGAAAGTCAGGCACACTGCTGGCTAGATTTTTAAAACAGAGAATGTCTGAGATTTTTTTCTGCCTGTCTGACACTGATTGGTATCGGGTTGGTTATGGGAAAAAGAATGGAATTTTGATTAAAAATATAATTAAAATTTTAAATATAACCAATATTTTTAAATAATTTAAAATATTTTAAAATATAATCAATTTAAAAAATTATTTTGATTCTTGGATCAAGAATCAGGGCCAGTTCAGTGGTCAAGAAAACAAGAAGAATGTGCCATCAGAAGGCCATCTCTATGTTAATCAATTTTGAATTGAACTTTGAAATTTACTTACAATTTCAAATACTTAAGTAAGAGAATGTTAAAATGGAACACTCTTTCAGCTTCAGCTGAGGCTTTATAAAGCAAGGAACAAAATAATAGAAAGTACTCCCATATTCCCAAGTGAGGTGAACCACCTGTGAAGGATTTAGAAAGTGATTAGAACCAATGAGACCAAAATCTACCTAAAATTAAGGTTGAGGAAGCCTGAGGGAGATGCTTTCTTTGAAGAAATTTGTAGGAATACTGTGGCATTTTCCCATTCTCTATGAAGAAGGAGAGCCTCACCTGAAGATTAGTGGGGTAAAAACGTTCAGCTTGATATTTATCATGATGATTGAGAAAGCAAAGGAAGTAGTCTTTGACCCACACCTGAGAAGACTAGAAGCAAAATCCTGTGGCTGGCATTGTGTGCTTGGCATTGGATAGAGGAGAGTAATCTCCCAAAATATATAAGGATCAAGCTCATGCATTAAGTCTTCAATGAGAGCAGAGGTGCATGAATTCCATGGACATGATTATCTAATCCAACAGTTCTAACCGCTAAGTACAAAGAAAGCTCTGCAGAGCAGTGCGCAAAGTGTACCATCAGATGCAGAAGCTGAGGGTGGGTGTAAGTCTTTATGCAGGAGAGGGTCATTGCCCATGTTGAAGGAGCTTCAGTTGGCCACTGTCAGTGGAGGAAATCATGAGGAATGCATGAAGGTACACCGTGGGAGAAAGAGACAAGTTCTGAGCATGAGCTCCAGATCATGAGTGCCAGGTAAGTGCTACTTTTCTCTCCCATTCCACTCTTGTTGGCTCCCATGATTCTAATACCCTAGCCTTGCCATCAAACCTGTAAGTTTAAGAGCCAGTTTTGTAAAGCAAGGGGAGTTTAGGGGAGGAGCAGGGAAAGTGCAAGATGGGACAAAAGGGATGAAGATGACTGTGGTAGATTGTATTGTATAAAGATGACTCCAACAATATCTCTAGTCAAATGCAGTCTGATGATGCCACTCCATTAAGAAATAGTGGAGTCCACTCTTTTGTTGCTCATATGTGGCCTCACTCTCTCTAAGCCCAACTCTGCAAGTGAAATCATTGCCCTCCCCATTACATGGGTATGGGGTGAAAGTCTCCCTGATGGTGTGGGAGATGACTCCCAGAGATGAGTCCGGCCTTGGCACCATGGGATCAACAATTCAATTCTGACCAAAAGGGGGGAAAGAAGTGTAACTAATAAAGTATCAATAGCTGGGAGAGTTCAAATAGAGTTGAGAGGCTACTCTGTAAGTCACTCGTACACATGCTTCAATTAGACATTGCTACCTATCCTAACTTGCCAAGTCCCAACCAAAACAATATTCCAACCAATCCTAAAGTACACCTAAGGCAATATATAAGATTCTACAAAGGTTCCATTCATGAGGGGAGCTTTCTAGAAATTTACAACCTCCAGATGGGTCCCTGGACCAGATAAGTCTTGAAATCTAGAGGGCCTAGCCTCTCCAGAACATCAGCTAGTTCCATCTCCCTACCGCATATTATTGAAAGCATGAAAAAAGTTAGAATGTCCATAGTCCCAATACCCCTAAGATGGGATAGAAAGATCAAAGGTGATGATGGAACTATGCAGAGAACAGTAGGGTTTAACAAATTAATATGATTGCTGAATTATTAAATTGATATTTCTCTTAGTCTCCAGTACCTTAAGGCAGCTAGAAGTAAAAACCTAAAATTGTTGAATTATAACCCATACCAAACTCTGAACTCTGTTCTACAACTAATTGTTGCACGGTCCTTCAAGATTTATTGCTTTTCTGTATACATGCTTTTTTCACGAAAAAGAGAAAAAAGTCAATTGTGATGATAAAAAATATTTATTCCTTCTAGCCTCCTATATTCTGGGGCAGCGACAAGGAAAAATCTGAGTGGATGGTATAGTAGCCCATGACAAACTCTGGAATCTGTCCTGTAACTATTTGTTGAAGAGTACTTTGAAGACTATTGCTTTTTTCTTTCTTTGCTTTGCATACATTTTATATTATACAATAAAAAAAGTTAAAAAAAAAAAAAAGGAAATTGTGGCATCTAATTCTCTTCATTTGAATTTGGGTAGGCTGTTTTTTTTTTGTAAACAACAAACAAACATACAAATATTTTTGACATACAAACACGCTATACATGGTGTACAATCAATGGCTCACAATATCATCACATAGTTATGTATTCATCTCTATGATCACTTTTTTGAACATTTGCATCTCTCCAGCAAAAGAAATTTTTAAAAAAGAAAAAACTCATACATACCATACCCTTTACCCCTCCCTCTCATTAATCATTAGTGTTTCAATCTACTCAATTTATTTTAATCTTTGTTCCCTTATTACTTATTTATTTTTATCCATGTGTTTTACTCATCTGTCTATACGCTAGATAAAAGGAGCATCAGACACAAGATTTTCACAATCACAAAGTCACATTGCAAAAGCTATATCATTATACAATCATCTTCAAGAAACATGGTTACTAGAACACAGCTCTAGAGTTTCAGGTACTTCCCTCTAGCCACTCCAATACACCATAAACTAAAAAGGAGATATCTATATAACACATAAGAATAACTTCCAGGATAACCTCTTGACTCTGATTGAAATCTCTCAGCCATTGACACTTTATTTTGTCTTATTTCTCTCTTCCCTTTTTTGGTCGAGAAGGTTTTCTCAATCCTGGGTGCTGAGTCCCAGCTCATCCCAGGCTTTCTGTCCCATGTTATCAGGGAAGTTTACATCCCTGGGAGTCATATTCCATGTAGAGTGGGCAGGCTGTTTTACATGATGGAAATGACACTGAGTGATTTCTGAAGCTAGACCATGAAAGCTCATGTAACTTCTGCTTCGATCATTAGAACACTTGTCCATTGAACCCTAATTGACAGCTGTCATGTTGTGAGAAAGCAAAACTCATGGAGAAGCCATATGTACATGCTCTGCCTGAAGACCTTGTCTTAAGTTCTCCCACCTCAGGCACCAAATTTGTGATTGAACAAGACTCCAATAATTCTAGCCCAGCCCATCCCCGTTGAGTCCTGAGTCATCTCTGCTTGCCCACCTTCCCCCCTCCATAACCTTTAGGTCATTCTAACCAAGGTCCCAGACATCATGGAACAGAAACAAGCTGTCCCAACTCTATGTTCTCCAAGTCCATCACCACAGAGTTGTGAGCAAAATAAAATGGCAGTTTTAAAGCTGTCTGCAACTGAAACACTAATCATGCACTTCCAAACACACTTCAGGCTTTTCAGATTAAATCAGACTTGAGTATGAGAAGGGAAGAGATTTTGCCTTTGAATGGAGTTTGAAATTTTTATTTATATAGTGTGCTGCTCATTATAATATTTACATGAGACTCTTCTGGTGACTAGATGTGAATGGAGTGATTTTACTTTGTAAAATGTCTACTAACACTGTTCAATTCTGCCTAAACTCTTATTCAAGGGGTAGGAAGAATAGATTTGCAGAGTGTGCTTATAAGAAATAAATCCATAAGGAATTCAGAGTTGGCAGAGCATGAACTTTAAAATCATGAGGTTGTTACACATGAGAAAACAGATGACAAGATGGAGACTTTCACCAGAGAAATGGAATCTCTAAAAAATGGAAACTCTCAAACTGAAAAATATAATAACCAAATTTAAAAACCCATAGTTGTTTTAACAGAAGATTGGGTACAATTGAAGACAGGGTAAGTGAGCTGGAAGTGTGCAGACTAATAACATGGAACTCAAAAAGGATGGAAAATATGGAAAACAGAATAAGAGGTATATGAAAACTGGTTTAAAAAAGGTTTTGGTTGGGCATAAATTTCTAGAAAAGACTGAGAAATTAAGAGAGGAGGAATATTCAAAAAGAATTAACCAAACTGATAAAAAAAAACATCAACCATAGACTAAAGAAAACTCTTAGGATAAATAACAAGAAAAAATGAACTATACCTAGAATTATGATCATACAACTGTTGAAAGAAAGACAGACTTCATTCAAAGTAGCAAAAACCAGTAAGATTGACAATGCTTATCTCAAAAGAAGTGACAGAAGCCAGAAAAAAATGAAATGACATATTTGAAGTGCTGAATGAAAATAATTTGCAATCTATGTCACTGTATCAACTAAAAAGATATTTCAAAGATTAATGTATAATAAACATACTTCTGGGCATCAAAATTTGAGAATTTATCACCAGCAGGCCTGTACTAGTATTTCTTTACTAGAAAGAAAATTATCTCAGAGGGGAATAAATAAAAAGCAGGAAGAAATAGTAAAGGAAAAATATAAATGCATAAGCAATTTAAAATAAATGCAAAACAATGATAATAATTAGTTGTGGTATTTAAAACATAATATATTGAGAATTAAAATGCCTAATGAAAATAACACAAAAAGTTAAATGGGTAGTAAACAGAATTAGTCTTCTAACTTCTAACCATTGACTTTGATGTGGTAAAAAAGAACTAACATATTTTGTAATTTCTAGGTAAACTGCTAAAAGAATAATGAAATAATATTTACCAACAGAGGTAGAACTAAAGTAATACATTTTAGTGATTACTATTAAGAAGTAATAAAAGGAGATAAAGAAGGAATATAAATCAGGTGGGACAAATAATACACAAATATATCATTAAATAAAATGGATTATATACTATAATTAAACAAAGATTGTTTAATCATGTGAGAAAGGAAAAAGCTGTTTATATGTTCTTTATAATAGATATACCTGAAGTAAAAGAATGCATAGTAGAGAGAGATCAGCCATGTTTGTCCTAACCAAAAGAAATCTTATATGACTGTACCAAGTAGACTTTAAGGTAAAAAAAAATTATAAGGGATTTCAGAATGCTAAAAGAGGCAAGGTACCAGGTACCAATGTACTAAAATAAAAATTCTCTATTTGTATGCATCTAAATAATAAAGCTTCAAAATAAAGCAAAAATGACAGAACCAGAAAATAGTAATTCCACAATAAGAATGAGAGACTTTTTCCTTTAGCAGAGATAATGAGATTTAAAATATGTGAACAAAATTTATGTCATTTACTTTCTCAAATATTAGAGATTCTCAAGTCAATAGGCAAGCCCTTGATCTTGAGGCTTGCTCTTGTGAAGCTTATTTCTGTAGCAGAGAAACTAAGTCCTCTTAGTTATGCCTAAGAATTACTTCCAGAAAACTTCTTTTGTTACTCAGATGTGGCCTCTCTCCCTCTCAGCCCATATGTGCAAGGAAAACCATTACTTTCCCCACTACATGGGACATGACATCCAGGGGAGAAAGTCTCCCTGGCAACATGGGACATGACTCCCAGGAATGAGTCTGGCCCTGGCATCCTGTGATCAACAATGCCTTCCTAACCAAAAAGGAGAAATGAAATATAACAAAAAATATCAGTGGCTAAGAGAGTTCAAATAGAGTTGAGAGACCATTCTGGAGGCTACTCTGACACTAGCTTCAGCTAGATATTGCTAATTACAAGGGTTTGCCAAATCTCACTCAAAACCATTCCCATCAACCCTAAAAAAATCCTAGAGTTTATCTGAGATTCTACAAAAATTTCATGCACTAAGATTACTTTCCAGAAACCTACAACCTTCAGATGGGTTCCTAGACCAGATAAGTCCTGAAACCCAGAGGGGCCAGTCTCTCCAAGAACATTAACTAGTTCTGTTCCCCTATCCTGTACTATCAACAGCTCTTTTTTTTTAAAAAAAAATTAATTTATTAATTAAAAAAATTAACAAACCAAATAAAACATCAACATATATAATCAGTAATTCACAATATCATCACTTAGTTGCATATTCATCATTTCTTAGAATATTTGCATTAATCCAGAAAAAGAAATAAAAAGACAATAGAAAAAGAAATAAAACAAACACAGAAAAGAAAAAAAAGAATGTACCTACCATACCCCTTACCCCTCGCTTTCATTGACCACTAGCATTTCAAACTAAATTTATTTTAGCATTTGTTCCCCCTATTATTTATTTTTATTCCATATATTCTACTCATTTTCAACAGCTCTTTTTAACATGAAAAAGTTAGAATGGCCATAGCCCAAATACCCCTAAAGACTGGGAGAAAGATCAAAGGAGAAGGAGGAATTATAACACAGAAGATAGGATTTAACAAATGAGTATGACTGCTGAATCATTATATTGATATTTCTTTCAGTCTCCAGTATCTTGGAACAGCTAGAAGGAGAAACCTAGAATTGTGGAATTGTAACCCAAACCAGCTCTGAAATCTGTCCTATAACTACTTGTTACAATATACTTTGAAATATATTACTTTTTGTGTATACATGATATTCCACAAAAAAAGTTAAAAAAAATTTGACTTCATTGACATGTGTGAAACACTGCACCCAACAGCTGTAAAAAACACATTCTTTTCACGTTAATGACAATTGCCCAGATGCTTGTCCATAAAAAAAGTCTAATCAAACTTCAAAAACTAAAAATCATTATGGTTGTTTCCTCCCCACAGTGGAAAAGCTAGAAATCAACAAAAAGGATGGCAAGCAAATACTTAAATGTTTAGAAATTAAACAATATGTCTCTAAATAGTCCGTGGATTAAGGGAGAAATCAAAGAAGTTAGAAAGTATTTTGAACTGAATGATAATGAAAAAAAAAAAGAGATCAGTACTTGTAGAATTGTGCAAAACTCTACACAGCATTACCTACTTGTTTAACCTGAATTTAATCAGGATGAAATAATCAAAGGAATTCAGGTATAGGACATTCTGCAAGACAAGTGGCCTGGACTTTTCAAAAATGTCAGTCATGAAAAACAAAAAAGTGGAGACATTATTCTGGATTAAAAAAACTAAAGAGACATGTCAACCAAATGCAGTGTTTTATCCTTGATTAAACTAGATTAGAAAAATATATAAATGACATTTGGGAAAACATTTAAATTGTGGATTATATAATATTTATGTATTGTATCAATATTATATTTGAAGGGTAAGAAAATATTAGCATAATGTTCTTGCTTTTGGGAGATACATGCTGAAGTATTTAGGAAGGACCTGTCATGACTACAATTTAATTTCAGATGGCTCAGTGAAATACGTGTGTGTGCGTGCACATGCACGTGTGTGTGTGTGTGTAAATAGAGAAAGAGAATTATAGTAGGTATGGCAAAAAGTTAAATTGGATAATTGGACTTCATTAAATCTAAGAGCCTGGGGGTGCATGGGTGGGTAGATGGTAGAATGCTCACCTTACATGCGGGAGACCCGTGTTCAATTCCTGGAACATGCACCTCCCCCTAAAAAGTAAAATGTAAACTTAAGAGCCTCCATTTATAAAAACATGTAATTAATAAGTCAAAAAGTCATACCTCAGACTAGGAGAAGATATTTATATTATTTACATTTCCAACCAAAGCCTCATATCCAGAATATATAAGAATTCTTTCATACCAGTAAGAAAAAGAGAAGTCAATTAGAAACTGAGCCAAAATTCTGAGCAGGCACTGTCATAAATAGAAAAGTGATACATACACACAACCCCCCAAAATGTCCATGTGTTAATACCCAGAACTTGTGAATATGTTATGTTACATGGCAAGGGGAATTGAATATTGTAGATGGAATTAAGGTTGCTAATCAATTAACTTTAAAATAAAGAGATTATCCTGGTTTCTCTAGGTGGGCCCAAAGTAATCACAAGCATCCTTTAAAGTGAAGGAGGGAGTCAAAAGAGGTCAGAGTCAAAGAGAGATTTGAAGATGCCTCAATTTTGGTTTTAAAGAGGGAAGGATGATGAACCAAGAAATGCAGGTCACCCCTAGAACTTGGAAAAAGCAAGGAAAAGGATCCCCCACCCCACCCAGAGTCTCCAGAAGGAACCAGCCCTGCTGACAGCTTGGTTTTATCTAAATGAGACACATTTCAGAATTCTGACCTCCAGAACTATAAGATAATAAATATACATTGTTTTAAGTCAACACGTTTGTGGTGATTTGTTATAGCAGTGATAGAAAACTAATATAGACACTTAAAAGAAAAAGTTAATCTGGTCATTAAACATATGAAAAGGAGCTTAGCCTTATTCAACATCAGGTAAATACAAATTAAAACCACATGAGATAAAAAAAAAAATAAGAGAACTGATATCACCAAGTGTTGAGAAAGAACAGCATGGAAAAAGGGATTTTTTTTTTTATCTGATATACAAATAATTTTCTATAAAGGGATAAATTGTTTATTTGCATTTATTTATATGATAAATATACTTGGCCTTTGTTCTCTCATTATGCTCTGTCATATATAAACATAGTCTAATTATGTGGACTAATTTTTTAATTCAATTTTTCTACTTTTAGTTTATGTTTTATTTTAATGGTTGCTTTTTTGCTTAAACTTTATAGAAGACTCATAGTCTTCTTGTTCATTAGACAGTTCCCATGCATGCTCCTATAAACAATAATCAAGTTAATATTTATATCTTCCTTTGCCTCCTTTTCTCTCTTTCTTTCACCACTCAGTTTTGGCCAATAGTGTTATCTTTTATAGTTGTACTGGTTTGAAAGGATGTATGTCCCCTAGAAAAGCCATGTTTTAATCCAAACCCTATTTCATAAAGGCAAAATAATCCCTATTCAATACTGTATGTTTTGAAACTGTAATAAAATCATCTCCCTGGAGATGTGATTTAATCATGAGTTGCTGTTAAGCTGGATTAGGTGATGACATGTCTCCACCCATTTGGGTGGGTCTTGATAAGTTTCTGGAGTCCTATAAAAGAAGAAACATTTTGGAGAATGAAAGAGATTTGGAGAGAGCAGAACATGCTGCAGCACCTCAAAGCAGAGAGTCCACAAGCTGGCAACCTATGGAGATGAAGAAGGAAAATGCCTCCTGGGGAGCTTCATGAAATGGGAAGCCAGGAGAGGAAGCTACCAGATGATGCTGTGTTCACCATGTGCCCTTCCAGATGAGAGAGGAACCCTGACTGTATTCATCATGTGCCTTACCAGATGAGAGAGAAATTCTGACTGTTTACCATGTGCCCTTCCACTTGAGAGAGAAACCCTGAACTTCATCAGCTTTCTTGAACCAAGGTATCTTTCCCTGGATGCCTTTGAATGGACATTTCTATAGACTTGTTTTAATTGGGACATTTTCTTGGCCTTAGAACTGTAAACTAGCAACTTATTAAATTCCCCTTTTTAAAAGCTATTCCATTTCTGGTATATTGCATTCTGGCAGCTAGCAAACTAGAACGGTAATTTTACCTGTTTTTTTAAAATTTATCTTTAAATATTCTTAAATATTTACTTCTTGGTTTGTCAATCTTACATGATATTTTCCCCTCATTTACTTGTGCAATCATTTATTCATATCAGTATATAGTTCATGGTTATTTATTTTATACTTTGGATTATGATTCAATTCTACTTTATTGTGTCGCTCAAATTGTTCCAACTTTAGCTTTTGGAGGTTCTTTCAGTTGGCTTCTGTGCCCCTTTGACATAACTCCACAATTGTGGGGTTTTTTTTCTTTAACACATCCTTACTATCTGGTTCTACAAGATCCTACAGGATCATCTTCTGTATTTCTTGCACCAGCCCTAGAGTCAGCCATCTATCCAAGAAGCCCTGGTCCTTTTATTGGAGAATGGTATTAATCAAGATCTGGAAGCTTGCTAAGCTCATTGCTCTTAGGATGTCATTGCTTCTAAGCCCTCTCAGATGAAAGAGTAAAGAAACATGTATGTATATACTAATTAACTTATGTATAAATATTTCTATATGTAACCATCTCCATCTATATTAAGCTAAACATGAATTTATACTGATGGCTCCAGTTCTAACTTATTATCATATGGATCGTTTTAGCCTTCAACCATTACTTGTCCATAACTTCTCACTCCAACAATGAGAAAACTGGCTCCCACCACCTGCCATTCATTTATTTAATTGTGCACTTCCATTATACATGTATAGTGGTTTCAGACTTTTTAACCCATAGCTCATGAGAAAAACTTTAACAGCTACAGTGCTTATCTATAATTCCATTTATCTCTAGTTTTACAGATTCCACTCATTTCCAAAGTTACTTAGATCAGTACCTTTTCTCCAACTTCCATGCACTTCTGTAAGGTTGTTTCATGTATTTTTAATACAGTTAGATTGTTTTGTCTCATTTTGCCTTCCATCCTGTGATTCCTTAAACCTCCTAAAAGATTTTTTTATTTGCAAAAACATAAAAGTGCACTCTTTATGCTGTAAATTCTAAGGGTTTTGAAAACACAATGTCACATATGCATCACATACAGTATCATACAGAATAGGTTCACCACCCTAAAAATTCCCCCTTTTCCCATATTCAACTCTCTCCCCAATACCCTGAATCAGGTATAAACAGAATCATAGAGTATGCATGTTTTTCAGATTGGGTTTTTTCCACTTAGCAAAATGCATTTAAAATTTATCCATGTCATTGTGTGGCCTGATACCTCACTCACTTACATTGCTGAATAGCTTTCCAGTGCATGGATATACCACAACTTGCTTAGCCATTCACCTTTTGAAGGACATATAGATGGCTTCCAGTTCAGGGTTATTCTAACTAGAGCTGTTATAAACATTTTGTGCTGGTTTTTGTGTGGATATATGTTTTCAAATCAGTTGGATAAATTCCTAGGAGTCTTACAGGTTATATGGATCTGTGGTTTGGCTTTGGAAGAAACTGCTAAACTATCTTCCAAAGCGACTGTATCATTTTGCACTCCCACCAGCAAGGCATGAGAGTACTTATTGCTCTACATCCTCAACAGCAATTGATATCATCTTTTTGCAGGGGACTGGGGGAAATTTCAACTGTACCAATAGTTGTGTAGTATTTCATTGTTATGATTTACATTTTTCTAATGGTGAATAATGTTGAGTATCTTTTCATCTGCTTATTTGCCATAGGTACATCTTTGTGGGTGAGGTGTTTGCTGGGATTTTTTAAAAAATTTATTTATTTATTAATTAAAACAATTTAACAAATGAACTAAAACATTAACATGTGATCATTCCATTCTGCATATATAATCAGTAATTCACAATATCTTCATTTAGTTGCATATTCATAATTTCTTAGAACATTTGCATCAATTCAGAAAAAGAAATAAAAAGATAACAGAAAAAGAAATAAAACAAAAACAGAAAAAAAGATTATACATACCATACCCCTTACCCCTCGCTTTCATTGATCACTAGCATTTCAAACTAAATTTATTTTAACATTTGTTCCCTCAATTATTTATTTTTTTGTCCTTATGTTCTACTCATCTGTTGACAAGGTAGATAAAAGGAGCATCAGACACAAGCTTTTCACAATCACACAGTCACATTGTGAAAGCTATATTATTCAATCATCATCAAGAAACGTGGCTACTGGAACACAGCTCTACATTTTCAGGCATAAAAATACTACATTTTCAGGCATAATTCAGCCTCTCCATTATGTCTTGAATAACAAGGTGATATCCACTTAATGCATAAGAATGACCTCCAGGATAACCTCTCAACGCTGTTTGGAATCTCTCAGCCATTGACACTTTGTCTCATTTCATTCTTCCCCCTTTTGGTCGAGAAGATTTTCTCAATCCCTTGATGCTTTGAGTCTCAGCTCATTCCAGGATTTCTGTCCCACATTGCCAGGAAAGTCCACACCCCTGGGAGTCATGTCCCACATAGACAGGGGGAGGGTGGTGAGTCTGCTTGCTGTGTTGGCTAGAGAGAGAGAGGCCACATCTGATCAACAAAAGAGGCTGTTTTGGGGTGACTCTTAGGTCTAAATTTTAAGTAGACTTGACCTATCTTTTGTGGGGTTAAGTTTCATGTGAACAAACCCCAAGACTGGGGGCTCAGTCTATAGCTTTGTTTGTCCACGCTGCTTGTGAGAAGATCAAGAATTCAACTTGGGGAAGTTGAATTTCTCCCCGTTTTCACCATTCCCCGAAGGGGACTTTGCAAATACTTTTCCACTGACTAATCGAATCATTCTGGGATTCATTAGGACATCACTCTGGACAAACCAACAAAATCTCATTCCTACCTGAGATTCCAAGTACTTATGGTGTTCAATCAAGCTATCTACATAAGTTATATTAGGAAACACACAAGTCAAAATATAAATTTTGTACCAAATAAACATTTTTTGCTTTAGTCTCACACACAAGGTGAAATTTTACAATACTAATTACCATCTATTTTCAGCACCCTGCAGTAATGACATTCCTTTGTTCTTCCTCATGCACAACATTTTTAAAATTTGTACATTTAGTCACTATTATTATACACTCTAGGCATTCCTAGATTATACCATCTCAATCTTTAACATCTATCTTCCTTTCTGATTTCATTTATGTTCCCAGCCCTCCTCCCTCTATCATTCTCACATGCAGCTTCTTTCAGTGCTTTAACATATTGTATTAAAGTTATGTTATACATAACTGTATGTATAACTGTATGTATTGTGCTGTCCATTTCTGAGTTTTTATATTCAGTCCTGTTGCACAATCTGTATCCCTTCAGCTCCAATTACCCAATATCTTACCCTATTTCTATCTCCTGGTGGTCTCTGTTACCAATGAAATATTCCAAGTTATTTCACTAATGCCAGTTCATATCAGTGAGACCACACAGTATTTGTCCTTTTGTTTTTGGCTAATCTCACTCAGTATGATGTCCTCAAGGTCCATCCATGTTGTTACATACTTCATAACTTTATTCAGCCTTAAAGCCACATAATATTCCATCATATATATATATATATATACCACAGTTTCTTTAGCCACTCATCTGTTGATGGACATTTTGGCTGTTTCCATCTCCTTGCAATTGTAAACAATGCTGCTATAAACATTGGTGTGCAAATGTCCGTTTGTGTCTTTGCCCTTATGTCCTTTGAGTAGAAACCCAGCAATGGTATTGCTGGGTCATATGGCAATTCTATATTCAGCTTTT
The DNA here is from genome assembly GCF_023851605.1 of Tamandua tetradactyla. NCBI lineage: Eukaryota > Metazoa > Chordata > Mammalia > Pilosa > Myrmecophagidae > Tamandua > Tamandua tetradactyla. The sequence continues at coordinate 209,315,185 of NC_135327.1, read as the reverse complement.
TGAGGAACTGCCAAATTGCCTTCCACAGAGGTTGCACCATTTGACATTCCCACCAACAGTGAATAAATGTGCCGCTTTCTCCACATCCTCTCAGGCACTTGTCATTTCCTATTTTGTTGATAATGGCCATTCTGGAGGGTGTGAGATGATATCTCATTGTGGTTTTGAGGTTTTGATTTGCATTTCTCTAATGGACAGGAAAGTTGAGCATCTCTTCATGTGCCTTTTGGCCATTTGTATTTCTTATGAGAAGTGTCTGTTCAAGTCTTATTCCCATTTTGTAATTGGATTGGCTGTCTTTTTGTTGTTGAGTTGAACAATCTCTTTATAAATTCTGGATACTAGACCTTTATCTGACATGTCGTTTCCAAATACTGTCTCCTATTGTGTTGGCTGTCTTTTTACTTTCTTGATGAAGTTGTTTGATGTGTAAAAGTTGTTTGATGTGTAAATTTGAGGAGTTCCTATTTCTTTCTTTCTTCATTACTCTTGCTTTGGGTGCAAGGTCTATAAAACCGCCTCAAATTATAAGATTTATAAGAAATTTCCCTACATTTTCTTCTAATGGTTTTATGGTCTAAGACCTAATGTTTAGGTCTTTTATCCATTTTGAGTTCATTTTTGTATAGGGTGTGAGATATGGGTCCTCTTTCATTCTTTTGCATATGTATATCTAGTTCTCTAGGCACCATTTATTGAAGAGATTCTACTATTCCAGGTGAGTTGGCTTGACTGCCTTATCAAAGAAAAAATGTCCATAGATGAGAGGATGTTGCGGGGTGTAATGTTCTATAAATGTCTGTTAAGTCTAGCTCATTTATTGTATTATTCAAATTCTCTGTTTCTTTATTGATCCTCTGTGTACATGTTCTGTCCATTGATGAGAGTGTGGAATTGAAGTCTCCAACTATTATGGTTGATGTGTCTAGTTTTCTTTTCAGTGTTTTCAGTGTTTGCCACATGTATTTTGGAGCATTCTCATTCGGTGCATAAATATTTATAATTGTTATGTCTTCATGCTGAATTGTTCCTTTTATTAGTATATAGTATCCTTCTTTGTCTCTTTCAACTATTTTACATTTGAAGTCTAATTTGTTGGATATTAGTATAACTACTCCTGCTCTTTTCTGACTGTTATTTGCATGAAATATCTTTTCCCAACCTTTCACTTTCAACCTATGTTTATTTTTGGGTCTAAGATGTGTTTCCTATAGATAGCATATAGATGGTCTATTTTTTATCCATTCTGCCAGTCTATGTCTTTTGATTGGGGAGTTTAATCCATTAACATTTTGTGTTATTACTATACAGGTAGTACTTTCTTCTACCATTTTGCCTTTTGGATTTTATATGTCATATCTGATTTTCCTCTTTATACCTTTACTCATAGTCTTCCTTTCTACACTCTTCTCTACACCTCTCTCTTTTGTCTTTTCATATCTGTCTCTAGTGCTCCCTTTAGTATTTCTTGCAGAGCTGGTCTCTTGATCACAAATTCTCTCAGTGATATTTTGTCTGAAAATGTTTTAATTTCTCCCTCAGTTTTGAAGGACAATTTTGCGGGACATAGAGTTCTTGGTTGGCAGTTTTTCTCTTTTAGTAATTTAAAAATGTCATCCCACTGTCTTCTCGCCTCCGTGGTTTCTGCTGAGAAATCTATGCATAGTTTTATTGGGTTTCCCTTGTATGTGATGGATTGCTTTTCTCTTGCTGCTTTCAAGATTCTCTCTTTCTCTTTGACATCTGACATTTTGATTAGTAAGTGTCTTGGAGTATGTCTATTTGGATCTATTCTCTTTGGGGCATGCTGCACTTCTTGGTTCTGTAATTTTAAGTCTTTCACAAAAGTTGGGAAATTTTCAGTGATAATTTCCTCCATTAGTTTTTCTCCTCCTTTTCCCTTCTCTTCTCCTTCTGGGACTCCCACTACATGTATATTCATGTGCTTCATATTTTCATTCAATTCCCAGAGTCCCTGCTCCTAATTTTCCATTCTTTTCCCTATAGTTTCTGTTTCTTGGTGGATTTCAGATGTTCCATCCTCCAGTTCACTAATCCTATCTTCTGCCTCTCGAAATCTACCATTGTAGGTTTCCACTGTTTTTTTTTTTCATCTCTTATACTGTGCCTTTCATTCACATAAGTTCTGTGATTTGTTTTTTCAGACTTTGCCTTTCTTCTTTTTTTCATTCCTTGCCTTCTTTATATCCTCCCTCAATTAATTGATTTGTTTTTTTAATTTTTTAATTTAATTTTTAAATTTATTTATTAATTAAAAAATTAAGACATAAAAACATTAACATATCATTCCATTCTACATATATAATCAGTAATTCTCAATATCATCACATAGTTGCATATTCATCATTTCTTAGAACATTTGCATCAGTTCAGAACAAGAAATAAAAAAACAGAAAAAGAAATAAAATGATAACAGGAAAAAACAAAGATTATACATACCCTACCCCTTACCCCTCACTTTCACTTATTACTAGTATTTCAAACTAAATTCATTTTAACATTTGTTCCCCCTATTATTTATTTTTATTCCATATTCTACTTATCTGTTGATAGGTAGATAAAAGGAGCATCAGACATGAGGTTTTCAATTACTTTGGTTTTTGATGAGGTTTTCCATGTCTGTTCATATATTCTGAATGAATTGTTTCAGCTCCTGTATCTCCTTTGAATTGTTGGTTTGTTCCTTTGACTGGGCCATATGTTAAATTTTCTGGGTGTGATTTGTTATTTTTTGCTGGCGTCTAGACATTTAATTCCCTTAAGTAGTTTATTCTGGAGATTGCTTTCACTTCTTTTTCCTAGGGTTTTCTTGCTGGATGAATTTGTTTCTATTTGTTCTTTGACATTCAGTTCAGCTTTTTTCTGGACCTCTAGCTTAGGTTTTGTTTAACAGGGGAGAAATTTTCAGTTCTGGTTTTCTTGTTTCTTGCCCTGATTGTATGGTGCTTTCTTCCCCCGACCCTTAGGAGGTTCTACTTAGGTATTATAGACCCCAGTCAGATTTTCCCAGACCAAATTGGCCTCGTATCAAGAGGAAAGTGTCACCTGCATCAATTTTCCCTCAGGGTGAGACCCAGCAGGTTGAAAGACTTTCCTGTGAAGTCTCTGGACTCTGTTTTTCTTATCCTGCCCGGTAAGTGGTGCTTGTCTGCCTGCAGGTTCCAGCAGAATAAGATGACACGGTATCTTTAATTTTGGCAGACTCTCCCTGCTGGGGACATGGGGGAGACAGAGGAGAGGTTGTAGGCTGGTTTTAATGGCTTCAAATTACCAAACCCTGGGGTCTGAATTCCTTGAGGGAGGGATTCCACCTGTGTTGGGCTTCACCCCTTCCCTGGGGAAGGCACAGCCTCCAGACAAGCCCTCAAACGGGTTTCTTTCTGCCTATGCCTGGGGCAGTTGCAGCCTGAGAAGCTCTGCTGCTGTATCCAAATGCAGTCAAGCTTTTGTAGAAACACAGCCACAAAAACCTCTGTTTCTTTGCTTTTTTTTTTTTCCATCAGTCCAATGAGTGACCTCCGCTTTGACCAGGTTCACCTGAGCTGAGGGCCTATCTTTAGTAGTCAGAATTTGTTAATTAATGCCACAATTGGTGTTTGGTTGGGCTTAGCCCCCGCTGCTGTTAAAGTCTCCTTTCCCCTCTGGGAAGCAGCCTGTGGGGGAGGGGCGGTGGCCACCGTGGCTTGGGGAACTCACAGTTCTGGGGAGTTTCACAGCTGGTCCAGCTGGCCCAGACTGGGGTACACTGTGTCTGGTAACTGATGTGGCCCCAGGAGCTGTTCTGTACTGTTTCTTGTTATTTAGTAGTTGTTCTGGAGGATGAACTAAAACACGTACTCTGCTAAGCCACCATCTTGGCCCCTCTCCTCAGTTCACTCTTCTGCTTGGATCTTTTGACTGTGTTTCAATTGGGTTGTTTATATTCCTATTGTTGACTTTTAAGAGCACTTTTTATATTTTGGATATGAATTTTTTGTCAGACATTTCTTTCCCAAATATTTTCTCTCAGTTTGTGCATTGTCTTTTCATTCTCCTATCTTTCACACAGCAAAACTTTTTAATTTTAATAAATTACAACTTATCAATTTTTCTTCCATAGATTGTTCACTTGGTATTGTTCCTAAAAACTCATCACCAAACCCAAGGTCACATATATTTTTCTTCTATGCATTCTTCTAGACGTTTATAGTTTTGCATTTTATATTTAAGTACATGATCCATTTTGAATAGCTTTTTTTTTTTGGTGAAAAGGGCAAGTTTTTTGTCTAGGCTTGTTTATTTACATATATATGTCGAATTATTCTAGCAACATTTCTTGAAAAGACTACTCTTTTTCCATTAATTAGCCTTTGTACCTTTGTCAAGGTCAGTTGATTGTATTTATATGGGTTCTATTTCTATGTTGTCTATTCCATTGATCTATGTGTCTAATCTTTCCCCATCCTGTCTTAATTACTATAGCTTTATAATAAGTCTTGAAATCTAACAGCACACATTCACCAACTTCATTCCTCTTTAGTCCTTTATTAGTTAGTCTGTCTTTTGCCTTTCCATATAAAGTTTAGAATCAGTTTTCCACGTATATAAAACAGCTTGCTGGGATTTAAATTGGGGTTATGTTTAGGATATAGATCAAATTATCAAGACAAAATATCTTAACAATATGGGGTTTTACCATGCTGTGGTAGTTAGATTCAGTTGTCAACTTGGCCAGATGAGAGTACCTAGTTTTGTTGCTACGGACATGAGCCAATGGTACGTGAACCTCATCTGTTGCTGATTACATCTACAGTCGGCTAGGAGGCATGCCTGCTGCAATGAAGGATGTTTGCTTTAATTGGCTGATGCTTAAATGAGAGACCACAACATAGCACAGCCTAAGCAGCTCAGCAGTCCTCATCTCAGCACTGGCAGCTCAGCCCAGGCCTTGGGAGATACAGAAAGAAGTAACCCCGGGGAAAGTTGTTGGAACCCAGGGACCTGGAGAGAAGGCCGGCAGAGACCATCTTGTGCCTTCCTACGTAAGAAAGAACCACAGTGGAAAGTTAGCTGCCTTTCCTCTGAAGAACTAACAAAATAAATCCCCTTTTATTAAAAGCCAATCCGTTTCTGGTGTGATATATGCCGGCAGCTAGCAAACTAGAACACATGCAGAATGTGGATTATTGCTTCATTTATTTAGATCTTCTTTATTTGTATTTTATAGTTCGCTGCATACATACCTTGTATGTATTTTGTTACTTATACCTAAGCACTTCACTTTTCTTTTTTCTTTTAATTGGCATGGGTTCCAGGAATCGAACCTGGGTCTCCAACATGGCAGGCAAGAATTCTGCCACTGAGCCACCATTGTACCACCCGAACACTTCACTTTTGTTTTTTTAAGTTTTTTTTTTTTTTGCAGGCACCAGAAATTAAGTCAGGGTCTCCAGCACAACAGGAGAGAATTCTCCACTGAACCACTGTTGAACTGCCCCCAAGTACTTCACTTTTGATGCTATTGTTTTAAGTGGTATTGTTTTTAAATTTCAAATTCTGATTGACAATTTGCACATGACTGACATATAAGAAGGTAATTGACTTGTATATTTATCTTATATACTGTGATCTTGCTATACTCATTTATTAATCATAGGAGATATTTTTGTAGATTTTTTTTCATACTTATTTACATAAGATATCATGAAATAAAGATAGTCCTTTTTTGTTGGGGAAGCAGCCATTGTGCAAACGGCTGCCCCTCCCTAGCTGGCCCAATAAGAGTCTTGTGCCTGGAACATTCCCTTATTCAGAGATTAGACAGTGAGCTCATACTCAGCCCAGATTCTTCCTTATAAGGTAATCCTCCCCTGTTCCAGATGTAAGTAATCCTTACATGTGTGCGTCATATGACAGCTGGACTCTGGCTATCTGCTGGCTGAAAATGACCTTACTCTGTCTCTTCTCTATGTGAGTACACATTGTTCCTTCCAGTGCCTATGTGACTCCTATTTTTAGTATCTGGCCACACTCTTGTATTGGAGTGGGTTGACATCTCCTTGGTGTCTCTTCTGGCTGGCAGTCTGCTGCAGTGAGCATTGCCAATTAATGAGCCATGGCATGGTGATGACTTAAGGAATGGTCAGTTCAGTGTTCCACTAGGGTACCAGCTGCCGGCAGGGTGACAGATTGAGATGATGGCCTTCCTGTGGCTACAGGGAGGCAAGTGTTCTGTAGATACCACATTGTCTAGAGGGCCACAAACTCCGGAGGTGGACCTGGGATGGGGTACTGGAGTTTCACCAGGTCTGGCTAGTTGCAGGCCCCAAATGCCCAAAGTGTCAGCTAGGGGTGATAGCAGAGGCCAGGAGGCTTTCTTGGAGAATGCTAGTAGATTGCTTTCTGTAAGCTTTGAGGTTCCAAAGGCGGGGGTGGGGGAGGTGGGGGTGGGTGGGAGGCATCGATCATTCTTTTTAGCCCCTGCTCCCACCCCAACTGCCGGACAGAGCTGAGTCAGCAAGATTAGAGCTCTAACAGAGGGGTTCCAGGAAGACTGGGGAACAGTTCTGCAGCTACTGCTTATGGCCTTCCAACAGTGGCACCAGACCAAGCCTGAGGGTAACTCAGGAGCTAAGTATCTATCCACAAGCAGGTCCTTGGCACCAACAGACACCTAGACATTCCTGCGGCTGTTGAAACTGGAGAAAGAAAGAAGAAGAAAAGAATGTAGGCTGTTTGGGATCTCATTGATGAGAGGCCTTAAAAAGACCTTTGAGACTTGGTTCATTTGGTTCCACAATAAAGGAGGCAATAGGGTAAAAGCTTGAGGGTGTCGGATTACACCCCCACCTCCTTCAAAGCCCAGAGCGTGGCCTCCACTGAGACAGTAGTGGTGGCTGTAGGGAAGGTGGGGCGGCCCTGCCGCCCACCCATGTCGTCCTGCAGCTGTGGGACCCCAGCAGCATTCACTTGAGCAATGACCGCAGTAGGCAGCGACGACCCTCGTGGCAGTGGCCAAATGAGGGAGTGCCCTGTGGACCTGCACAGCGGGCACTGGGCTTCAGAGCAGCAGGCGCCTCCGCCACCAAGACTAAAGAGAGGGGGAGGGAGAAAGTGCGGTGGGGAAATGAAGAGGCAGAAAGAGAGGGAGGAAAAACCAACCTCACCCCTACTTGAGGTCACTGCATCAGTGAAACTGGCACAGGAGGGGCGCATGTCATCTGACTGCAGCTCTCCAAGCGCACCCTCTCCCTTTCGGGATGCCTGACCTCGGCCCACACCCAGAGGGCTGCTTTGCGCTGTTCTGGGACCCACCCAAAGAACAACAGCGGCTCTGCTGGGCTCTTTGCCACCCCCCCCCCCCCCCCGCAAACAAACGGGAGGCCTTGTTGCAGTCTGCACCACCTACAGGGTGCTGTTCCCTTGCTCCCGTATGAACCTCGGGATGGGCCGCAGGGTCTCACAGGCTTTTTACCCCATGTCAGCTGAAGTGCCTGTGTCCCCAGGAGAGAAGGAAGCCTGGGGGGTGGGGGGTGGAGGGGGAATGTTGGGTGGGAGTGTTGTGATTTTGGAGTCACTGGATGCTAAAAGGATACTGGCATTGGGAAGGGGGGAAACAATGCCCTCCGGTTTGGGGTCTGAGGCCACCACCAGTGTGATTCTTCTACAAGCTGCCCACACACCTCACTGTGTGGCCCCACTATATAATGTATTATTGGTGGAGGTGTGTTTTTATGTGCACTAGTGCCCAATACCTGATGGGAATTGCTGCTGTGGGAATTGCGTTGGGAATGGAAATTGTCCCATTTTAGTGGGGCATATGAAAGACTGAACTTCAGTGACTCATGAGCTGTGGCTAATAGCCTGCTATTTGATGAGGCCACTGGCAAGCCAAACTGGCATATGAAATAAGACCTCTGTGGGGATAAGTCAATGGACTAAATATCAATTCTGCTCCTAATGAGCTTTTTTCCCCACGCCTCTGGCTGGTGAGAGCATCCGAACCAAGAGCAGACCGGCTTGTCAACTGAATGTAGAGGCTGAGGTGTCTTAACCCACAGCCAGCAGATGCCTGACCATCTACCTCCTGGACCCACGATAAGACAGCCCATGAGGGTTCAACCTCCATCCTGGTCTGGGCTTTCACGTATGGACTGTTACTGTCAACAGAAGACTTCAGAACAACATGAAAGCTGTCCTAGTGACAGACTCCTGAGCCTCAGGCCAGCCTCTTCTGAGCAGGTAGATCATAGGGCCTCTCATTTTACTGGATCCTGACTGTGGCTGGGACACAGTCTGCGGGTTTGGCCTTGCCATTCTCATGCATTCCACTGACTCAGGCCCCACAATACCCTGTCCAGGCCCTACAATACCCCATGTATTTCCCATTCAGCTATTTCCTGAACACATTGCATCTGATAATGACACCAGTTTTGTACCGTATGTTTGATAACCAAATCAGGTACCTGGGGAGGCATGGGGGAAGAGACATATTAATGATTTTGTTTTTCAGAAATGCTTGTAAATTTCTTTCCTCCTCCTGAAGAAAAACTCTCCATGCTTCCTTTTCAAATTGCTGTGAGCTCTTTTGGTTCAACTTAGTGCTGATCCATAATCACACTTTTTTCAGTTTGCTAAAGCTGACAGAATGCCAGAAATGGGTTGGATTTTTCAACAGGGTATGATTAGTTTACAAATTTACAGTTCTAAGGCCATGAAAATATCCCAATTAAGGCATCAAGAAGAAGATACCTTCTCTGAAGAAAGGCTGCTTGCATCCAGGGTTCCTCTGTCACATGGGAAGGCACACAGCAATATCTGTTGTCCCTTTCTCTTGGATTCTGGTTTCAATGGCTCTCTCTCACAGCTCCTCTGAGTCCTTCCTTGTTTCTCCTGGGATATTTCTCTATAGGCTGTCTGGGCTTTTACTATCATGTATCTTCTTCACAAAGGACTCCAATAAAGGATTAAGATAGAATGGGCTGGGTGTCATCTCAATTGAAATAGCCTAACCAGAAGTCCCCACATGTAATAGGTCTGTCCCCACAAGAATGCATTAAAAGAACATGAACATGGTCTTTTCTGGGGTACATAAAAGATTCAAACTGGCACAACACCTGACAGTACTGATTTCAAGACAGGAAGACGGAGAACCCTAAGGCTGAAGTCCCACCTGGAAAGATCCTATTGGCGGCCCTGATAAACTGACTGCCTGATGAATGCATGCACTGCTTGGGATGCCTTAGCATTGGTAACTCTTTGTTTCCAGAGGTTTTGCATATGCCCTGTGAGAGTGCACTTCTTCTGTGTTCCCTATTATGACACCTGCTTTTTGACACAGCCCCTCAACACCTGTTACTGGACAAAGGCAGTGAGCTCTCTTACCCATATTCAATGAACAATTCCTGAGACACCCAGGGTCACAAAGAGAGAAAGAATTTACTGCCAGGCATGAAGCAGCAAAGCATATCAACATGAAAATCTCTCTGTTAAAAGTACAGTAATTCTGATAGTTTTATAATATCAAAAAATGGGCAGGTTTTAGGATAATGAGCACAATGACTCCAGATGATGTCATTAGAGGTGATCTAATTAGTGGGCATGCACAAATTGATAACATGCTTAGTCACAGAATATATGTAAAAAAATGGTGGTCTTAGTAGGATGATGGGCATGATTTTAAATTTTAACTGAATGGGAGATATTTATTTTTCCTTCATAGTTAATATTTTGATTCTGTTTAAAGTTTTTTATACCCTAAATTCAGGAAGTTATTCTATCATCTTATTGAAAGGTTTAGGAGGTGAAAGGGTGAGAAAGAAGAAAGGTACACCAGGAAATTAAAAGTGTGTGTGTGTGGGGGGTTATTTCTGCGCTCCCGGGCAGAACTCACCAAACCCAAGATGGGGGGAGGTGAGTGCGCATGTGGGCTTCATTGTGGGCAGCTTTTAAGCATGGAGGTCAGGTGTCGTCTGGAAGGGGTGGTTCGTTAGTTCTGAAACTCAGGCTGGGAGGGGTGACACAGCCTCTGCAGCTCCAGTTGCAGTGCCTTCCCCATTCCCCTGACCTAACATTCCAGCCTTTTTGTGATAATAGGGTGCTGAGATCTTTCTGGCTACTTCCTGCTGTAATGGGGCGGCATGGGGTTATAGGCCAGAACTGTCATGGCCAGGGGAGTGGGGAGGCTGGCTGTAGGAATCTGGTGAGGAAGGCAGGTGATGATGATGCAGGAGCATTTGGTTGACTGCTACCCAGAATAGTTCCTTCATGTGTCCCTGAAGGAAGTTGAGGAGGCAGGGAGCTAGGAGAAAAAAGAGACAGATTAGGATAACTGGTCCTAGTAGCAGAAGGAGCCATGTTGCCAGAGGAAAAGAAAACCAGCGTAAGGCATAGTTGGTTCCTTGTTTTCTGTGGTAGAGATCGTCTTTTAATTTGTTTAGGGTTTGAATATTTTGTTCCACCAGACCTGACTCATTGACATAATAGCAGCATTCCTCTTGGTGGAATATACACGTTCCTCCTTTTTTGGCTGTCGCAGGCCTAAGGGCCATCGATTTTGAAGAGTTACCTGGGCTAGTGAGATGAGTTGGCGATGTAGAGAGGAGAGGGGTTCTGATGTTGATTTCAGGGCTACCTGTAGTCAAGTTTCAAAGATTTGAGAGGTTAAAATACCATGTCCCAGTCCCCCTCCCACTGTGGCTGAGGCTGCAACTGAGGCAATTAGGTTGATGCCTCCCTGGAATAAAGGCAGCCCTTTTGGAGAGAAGAGAGGGCAGTAGTCAAGTTAGTTCAGACTCCCCATAGAGGGTCAATTGAGGAACAATACTTACCAGGAAGCATCATCCTGGGGCAGTGGAATTAAGGCACTTGGTAATAGTTCCATTACACCAGAAATATTGTCCTTTGGGGGCATGGGTGGTGTTGTGGATAGTGACTTAGTCTGGCACTTGCTATGAAGTTTTGTTTGAGGGTTTTTTATCGAGTGTAGTGAGGCTCTTAATTTGGCAAGAAGATCTTGCCCCATTAGCAGGCTGGGGCAAGAGGGCATTACTAAGAAAGAGTGTGTAATGGGGTACCCTTCTATTAAACATGTAAATGGCCCAGTAGTTAAGAGGCATGAAGGACGGCTGTCTATGCCCATAACCATGACCTGCGAAGGAAGGAGTTGACCTGAGTAAGAGGGGAGGACAGAAAAGGTAGCCCCTGTGTCCACTAAAAGGGAGGTGGACTTACCCGCTACCTTGATTGTTACCCTGGGCTCGACGAGGGTGATTGGGATCGCTGAGGCCAGGCGTCGTCAGTCGTCGGTGGCCAGGACCAGGACTGCTAGCAGTGGGTTAGGGGTTGGAAGGACGGCCCCTCCACAGCCAGGCACTGAGGGGCAGTCACTTTTCCAATGTCCCTTTGTACCACAGAGAGGGCACAGTCCCTTGGGCGGTCGAGGATTGGGGCACTGGCAGGACCAGTGTCCTTCGAGGCCACATTTGAAGCACTTTCCTGGTGGTGGATTAGTCATAGCTGGCTTCATCTCCGTTGAAGTGGGCCACAGAGCCGCAATCAGGGATTGGGTTTGTAAATTCATGTTTCAGTGGTCCCAGGATTCCTTTTCTGCCCTCTATAGTTCATCATGAGTATTAGAAATTTTAAAGGCCGTGTTTATCAGGTCATGGATAGGGGCCTGAGGACCGTCCTCAATTTTTCTAAGTTAACACCTTATATCTGGAGCTGATTGGGATATAAAGTGTGTGGCTAAAACAGTTTTACCAGCCTCTGAGTCGGGGTCTAGGCGGGTATATTGGGAGAGGGCTTCTGTGAGCTGGTGTAGAAAAGCGGCCGGGTTTTCTTCAGGACCCTGGGTAATTTCCCTTAGCTTATGGAAGTTTACTACTTTATGTGAAGCTTTCTGCATGCCGGCTATGAGGCATGTAAGCATTTTGTCCCATCTAGTCCACCCGTTCCTCCCCCCTGAAGTATCAACCTGATATTCCCACCTTAGCTCTTGGTTTGGCACTGCCTCGGCCCCTGCCAGCAAGGTATGGTCGGTTATATGCACCTGGTTAGCATTAGCCCTGACTGCATTGAAAATGCGGTCCATTTCATCTGTAGTTAGGGAAGAAGAGCAGATTACATGAATGTTATGCCAGGTTAAATTGTAGACATTAGCTAGATATTGAAATTCCTTAGTATAGGCGGTTGGGTTGCTGGAGAATGAACCTGGCTGTTTCTCAATATTAGAGAGGTCAGCTAGGGAGAAAGGGGTGTGTACTCGAACTAACCCCTCAGGTCCCGCCACTTCCCATAGTGGACAGTAAAGAGTTCTTTGAGCAGGTATGAGAGCTTATAGGTGAGAAGGGTAAGGCTCTTGAGGACAGTGAGGGACTGGATGGAGATGGAAGTGGACGATAAGATGGCAGTTGGAATGCTTCCGGAGCAGGGGGAGAGGAAGACGGGGGTAAGATGGTGGCTGGAGTGCCGCCAGTGGAGAAGGAAGAAGAGAAAGTCAAGATGGCGGCGGGAGTGCCACCTGCACAGAAGGGAAGAGAGGAGGGCAAGATGGTGGCTGGGACGTCACCGGAACAGAAGGAGGAAGAGAAGGAGAAGATGGCAACTGAGATGTCACTGAAGCAGAAGGGGGGAGGGAAAGGCAAGATGGTGACTGGAGCGCCGCTGGAAGGAGGGGAGGGTAGAGCAAGGGAGAGGAGGATACAAAGGGAGGGGTGGGAGCGCAGAAGGAAAAAAGCCTGGACATAAGGAATTTCGGCCCATTTGTCGTTCCTCTGGCAAAAGTTGTGGAGGTTCATAAGGATATTAAAATTGAAAGTCCCATCCTCAGGCCAATGAGAGAGGACCTATTGCTCATGCTGACGGGTCTCAAAGGAGAAAGGACTGGTCCAGGTGTAAGAATTCGAGAGTTTTGCCACACAAAGGAGGACTCCAAGAGACGTTCTCTCATGCAACACGCAAGGGGTTTATTTTCCACACATGTGTGGGGCTCACTGAACACGCAGGAACAGAGAGCCCCGAGCCTGAGTTTGCAAAAGCTTTTTAAGGGGTAAGATGAGGGGGGTGGGGGTTGAGCATGGGTCACAGGTGCTGTTTTGCAGAAAAGCAGATAATGAACAGTTTTAAAGCAAGCATTTCTTAACAGTTTTACAACAAGTAATCTTAACAGTTTTATGACAAGTAATCTTGGTGCCAGGATTATTTATCTTCAGCCTGATGGGGCCCATAATTCTTTTCTTTATAATTCTTAACTCACACCAAATGCATAGCCGTGAATATAAAATGACACAAATGCTTTTGCTGGATATTTCAGAAGCTAAAATAAATGTAAATAGCTAAATTAAGCAGGAAAAATTAGCTACTGTTAAGCTTTATAAAATTCCCTTTTACATTCCCCACTCCTTTTCGTATATATCTCTAATCTTAGAGATTTTCTGGATTATTTAACACTGAGTACTGTTGTCTGATGAGCATTAATTTGACATTTCCAATCTGCCCCTGTAAAAACTGTATAATTTTATTTAGAATACATGGTCCTATAGTTATTATTAAAAGTAACACAATTAAAGGCCCAACAAGAGCAGATAATAGCGTTGTTAACCAGGGGGACTTAGTAAACCAAGATTCAAACCATCCCTGTTGCGCCTCTCATGTTTTTTTTTTGTGTGTCTTTCACGAAGGCACTCTCTGAGTTTTGTCATGGAGTTTTTAACAACACCAGAGTGATCCGCATAGAAACAGCACTGTTCTTTTAAAGCTGCACATAGTTCCCCCTCTTTAAGGAAAAGTAAGCCAAGTCCCCGCTTATTCTGCAGAACTACTTCTGAAAGGGAGGTTAGAGAGTTCTGAAGGGCTGAGACAGATCTTTTTATTTCTTTTAAGTCTTGATTTATCGTGGCTTGTAATTGACTGGTTTGTTGATTGCTATGTACAATGGCAGCAGTCCCTGTGCCTATACCGGCAGCGACAGTTACCCCCAGAGTGGTAAGATTACACGGGGGTACCAGGAATGAAGGCTCCCCTGCTCCCTCCCAAGTTTTTATAGTCTTCCCATTTTCCCATCTGGATATTGTTCATTTCCAAGGCTTATGCGGGTTGGAATTGGGTTCCCGTGGGGGAGGGAGGAGAAGGAGTAGTAATCCTACGAACCCGCAGCTTGAGAGGATTGTCAGTCCTTTCCAGTTTTCACTGGGACTCAGAGGGTGAAGGCGCAGGTTTGAGATGAGACGCATGGATCCAGGATGTGATGCCATCGACCTTGACTGTGGTGGGGGTGGTCAAGAGTACCTGATACGGTCCTTTCCAGCGAGGTTCAAGAGTCTGTACCTGGTGGCGGCGGATGTAGATGAAGTCTCCCACCTGATATTGATGCAGAGTTCTGTTGTCTCCTGGCTGGTAGGAGGTGGAGAGCTGCCGCCACAGGAACCGCCGGGCTTTTTCCAAGGCTTGCAGCCTGTCAAGCAAGGGGGTATGAAGGGAACTATTAATCTCTAGAATGGAGGACATGTCCTTGACTGGAGTTGGTGCTCCATATAAGATTTTATAAGGGGTTAGATTACACAAGAGAGCAGAGGGGGTATTTCTGGCTCTGAACAGGGCATAAGGCAGGAGCATGGTCCAATCTTTCAAGCCAGTCTCTATAGCTAATTTGGTTAGGGTCTCTTTAATTGTCCTGTTCATTCTTTTTACCTGTCCTGAGCTTTGGGGTCTGTATGCGCAATGCAATTTCTAATTAATCCCCAATATCCTGGCCACACCCTGACTTACCTGGGCTACAAATGCGGGTCCGTTATCTGACCCTATTACCTTTGGTAGAACGAACCGGGGAAAAATTTCTTCCATAATTTTCTTGATTATGACCTGGGCCGTTTCTCTCTTAGTTGGGTAGGCTTCAACCCATCCTGAAAAGGTGTCTATAAAAACTAGTAAGTATTTAAGTCCATATTTTGCAGGTTTAATTTCAGTAAAGTCGACTTCCCAGAACTGCCCAGGTCGAGTTCCCCTTAGTCTTTTTCCGTTAGGTGCTTTTGTGGGGTAGGCGTTTATAATTTGACATGCCTGACATTTTCTGGCTAAGCGATCTGCCAGTTCTTTCCTTTTTGAGGCTGTCAGAGGGTACAACTCCCTCTGGTCTTGCAGGAGCTGCTGTAGTTTCCCTGTCCCCAGGTGAGTGAGCTGGTGGACCTGCTGTATGTAAGCTAGGGCTTCCGATTCTCCTTGGGGTGTAATCTCAGATAGTGTTTCAGGGGGTTGCTGGTTTTCTTTGGTTATTAGGACCAAGTTTATAGGGTCCCTTAATGCTCCCACTTTTGCTTCTTCATCTGCTCGCTTATTACCCATGGTTATTGGGTCTGAGCCTCTTTGGTGGCTAGCACAGTGGATAATGGCTAGTTTTTTGGGGGGAAGCATGACTGCTGCCAGGAGTTTAAGAATTTCTTCTTTGTGTTTGATTTCTTTACCAGCTGAGGTTAATAGCCCTCTTTGTTGGTAAATTACCCCATGTACGTGGGCGTAGCAAAGGCATAATGGCTATCTGTATAGATAGTCACTCACTTTTCTTTTGCTAATTCTAGAGCTTTTGTGAGGGCAATTAGTTCAGCTTTTTGGGCAGATGTTCCCTCCGGGAGGCTAGAAGACCAAATAACTTTTGTCCCACTGACTACCACCGCTCCCGCTTGCCTCTTACCGCATTGGAGAAAGCTGCTTCCATCCGAAAACTAGGTTACCTTTGAGTTAGGTAATGGTTGGTCTTTTAAGTTTCTGCGGATTCTGGTCTCTTCAGCTAATATCTCTTGGCAAGTGTGCAGCACAGGTCCCGCGGTCTCGTCCGGGAGCATAGCCGGGTTTAAAGCTGACGGGGTCCCGAAAGTCACCCTGTCTTTGTCTAGGAGGATGCTCTGATAGTGGGTAATTCTGGCATTTGACATCCATCTATCTGGAGGCTGGCGGATTATGCTCTCCAGGGCGTGAGGGGCTATTATGGTCAGCTTCTGTCCTAGAGTGAGTTTGTCTGTGTCTTTTGCCAGGAGGGCAGCTGCCGCGATGGCCTTGAGACAGCGTGGCCATCCACTGGCAACTGAATCTAATCGCCTGGACAGATAGGCCACCGGTCTCCTCCAGGGGCCTAAAGCCTGTGTTAGGACCCCTCTAGCCACGCCTCTCCTTTCTTCTATGTAGAGCGTGAAAGGTTTATTCACGTCTGGGAGGGTTAAAGCTGGAGCTGACAGGAGCGCTTTCTTAATGCTGTCGAAGGCTTCCTGCTGTTTTATTCCCCACTGGAAATCAGCGCTCCCTTTGAGCAAGGGGTATAATGGGGCAGCAAGGGCTGCAAACCCTGGGATCCACAACCGGCAGAATCCCGCTGTCCCTAAGAACTCTCATAGCTGCTTTTGGGTCGTGGGCGGGGGTATTTGTGTTACAGTTTTCTTTCTAGCCTCGGTGAGCCATCGCTTTCCATTCTTAAGAGTATATCCAAGGAAGATTACTTCCCTTTTACAGATTTGGGCCTTTTTGGCCGAGGCTTGGTACCCCAGTGCTGCTAGCTCACTTAACAGTTTTCGGGTTCCATACTCACAGTCCTCCTTAGTGTCTGCTGCCAACAGTAAGTCGTCCACACATTGTAGCAAGGTGACTCTGGGATGCTGAATTCTGAAGGAGCTTAAGTCTTTATGAAGAGCTTCGTCAAAAATGGTGGGGAAGTTTTTGAACCCCTGGGGCAAGCGTGTCCAAGTCAGTTGGTTTGAGGATCCCGTCTCTGGATCGATCCACTTGAAAGCGAACAAGGGTTGACTGTCCTTATGCAAGGGCAGGCAGAAGAAAGCATCTTTTAGATCAAGCACAGTATACCAAGTCTTTTCAGGATGGAGAGTGCTGAGCGGGTTATGGGGATTTGGCACCGTAGGATGTATATCCTGCACTCTGCTGTTTACTTCCCGTAAGTCTTGCACTGGTCTATAGTCTCTAGTCCCTGGCTTTTTGACCGGCAACAAGGGAGTGTTTCAGGCTGATTGACAGGGGTTAAGTACTCCCAAGCCAAGGAATTTTTTTTATATGGGGCTTGATTCCTTCCCAGGCTTCCTTGCTTAAGTAGTATTGTTTTACCCGAATTGGAGAGGTGGTGGGCTTTAGGGTCACTACTACTGGGGGCTGATTGACTGCCAACCCTAACCCGGCAACTTCTGCCCAGGAATTAGGGAATTCTTCAAGCCAGGCCTGAGGAATAGAACTGTGGAGCTGTTCTGGTTTTGCGTACAGCTGATATTCTTCCTCGACTGGCAAGGTGAGGGCAGTTATTACAGGTTGGCTTACTGGAGGGTTTAAAAATTCCACCTTTGGCCCCTTAGGATTGAAGGTGATTCTCACCCTTAGTTTAGTTAACAAGTCTCTTCCCATAAGCGGGGCAGGGCACTCAGGGATAACTAGGAAGGAGTGTTGAACCTTCTCCTTCCCCAGGTCCATGGTTCTTTTGGTAGTCCAGGCACGGTAGCGACTGCCATTTGCTCCCCGCACTAAGGACCTTTTTGTAGAGAGCGGGCCTATAGGTTCTTGGAGGGCCGACACTACTGCTCCTGTGTCGATTTTAAAATTAATCGGTACCCCCTCCACATTAAATTTTACCCTGAGCTCGGGGAGGGGTGCTGAGCCCTGACTCCCCTAGTCTTCACTTTCTAGAGCCAACGTGGCCGGTTGTTGCCAATTTGGGGGCCTAGTACCCCTCCGTTTTTTTGGACAGTTTTTGGCCCAGTGCCCAGTTTCTTTGCAGTAGGCGCACTGGTCTGGACTAAGAGGGGTACGATAACGCTGACCCGAGGGATTTTCTCCAGCTCGTCCCCTACCTTCAGTGTTTCTTTCAACTACTGTGGCCAGGATTTTTGTTAATTCTTTCGTTCTCCTTTTCTTTCTTACCAACTCTTTTTCCTCTCTCTATCTTTCTCTCCTTTGTTCTTTTTCCTCTGTTTCTCTCTTATAAAACATTTTTTCAGCTTCTTTGACTAAATCTCGCAAGGCTAGGTCCTGCAACCCGTCTAAGTGTTGCAGCTTGCGTCTAATGTCTGGAGCTGATTGGCTGATAAAGGCCATGGCCACTGAGGCTCTTTGATCCTCTGATTGAGGGTCAAAGGGAGTATACCTATGGTATGCTTTCATTAGTTTTTCTAAAAAGACTGAGGGCGATTCATCCGCTCCCTGAATAACCTCTCTTACCTTGGCCAAATTGGTGGGCCGGCGTGCGGCTGCTCAGAGACCCGCTACTAGAGTCTGGCGATAGATGGACAGATGCTCCCTACCTTCAGAGGTGTTTGGGTCCCAATTAGGGCGGCGCAGTGGGAACCGATCATCGATGACATGCTGGAGTTGGGTGGGTCTCCCGTCTTGTCCAGGAACTTACTTCCTGGCTTCCAGTAGGATTCGATCTCACTCCTCCGTGGTGAAGAGAGTTCCCAGGAGTTGTTGACAATCATCCCAAGTGGGCTGGTGAGAGAACATAAGGGACTCCACCAATCCAGTCAGACTAGTGGGAGCCTCAGAAAAAGGAGGGTTATTATTTTTCCAGTTATATAAGTCAGAGGAGGAAAAGGGCCAGTACTGTAGAGCGGGTATTTCTTCCCCGTGTCCATCATCCACTGGAGGCCCGTACAGTCTGAGGGGGCCGCCACATCAGATGGGCTTTGTGCTCGTCTGCTTCGTGTACTATGTGCTGGTCCTGGTTCATCTGGGATCGTCTGTTGGTGAACCTGCGGAGAGGGAATGGAAGAGGGCAGAGAGAGAGAACTAGAGGAGGGAGAAGGTGAGCTAAGAGAAGGGGGGTCCTGTACCGGAGCTGAAGGGTAGGGAGGAGGGGAAGAAGGACCTGCGTTGAAGAGGAGTAGATCCGATTGGGATTCCGGTAGGACTGCAGGAGGTAAGGAAGGATAGAGTTTCGGAGCTTGAGAAGGACCCGGCACCTTGATTGGGAGTACAGAGGGAGAGTCATGTTGACCAAGAGGAGTAAGAAACGGCTTTACCCATGGAGGTGGGTTTTCACACAGGTCCTGCCAAACCATGATGTAGGGCTGCTGGTCTGGGTGGCCATACGGGTTAGGGTGGAAGATGACTGACTTGACAGCCTGAATCAAGGAGAGATGAAAAGCTCCTTCCCGAGGCCATTCCACGTTAAAGGAGGGCCACTCGGCGGAGCAGAATGTCTGCCATTTGCCTTTCTTTACAATAAGAGATAGATGCTGACCTCTTTCCCTGACCTCAGACCAGTGTCTTGAGGTCAGAGAAAGTGGAGTTGACATTTCATGACCCATCTTTGGTAAAACAAAAACAATTCCCAACACACAAATACAGACAGACACACACAGAGACGGCACACCACGTTTACACAGTTTCAGAGACACAGCTCAGACTGGCCTGATGACTGTGATCGAGTTTCCCCCATCAGAAGGGAAACAGAATCAGAGTCGGCCCTGTAGGAAGCCTCCAGGCATCCCCGGAGGTCCCCCAATCCCGAGGTGTCCCTCGGGAGAGTGACCTGCAACCCCTGGACACGTCTGCCGGTTGCGGTTGGGGAGTGCTCACGCAACTCTCCGACAGACACTGCCAGTCTGACAGACTAAGTGATCGCACCCCAGACAAAAAGGCCTCACTTACCCCGAGAGAAAGAGCTGTTGGAGCCTCCCCTTACGAAGAGCTGGTCTTGGTGGGACCTCTAAATGTAAGAATTCGAGAGTTTTGCCACGCAAAGGAGGACTCCAAGAGACGTTCTCTCATGCAACACGCAAGGGGTTTATTTTCCACACATGTGTGGGGCTCACTGAACATGCAGGAACAGAGAGCCCCAAGCCTGAGTTTGCAAAAGCTTTTTAAGGGGTAAGATGAGGGGGGTGGGGGTTGAGCATGGGTCACAGGTGCTGTTTTGCAGAAAAGCAGATAACGAACAGTTTTACAGCAAGCATTTCTTAACAGTTTTACAACAAGTAATCTTAACAGTTTTACGACAAATAATCTTGGCGCCAGGATTGTTTATCTTCAGCCTGATGGGGCCCATAATTCTTTTCTTTATAATTCTTAACTCACACCAAATGCATAGCCGTGAATATAAAATGACACAAATGCTTTTGCTGGATATTTCAGAAGCTAAAATATATGTAAACAGGTAAATTAAGCAGGAAAAATTAGCTACTGTTAAGCTTTATAAAATTCCCTTTTACACAGGGGGTGTCGGTGTCCCAACGCCCTGAGAGAGTCCTCACATCTCCGTGGAGATAATCTAATAAAAAGTTTCTGTCCTGCAATATTGAATCAGGGTTAAAAGAAACAGCAGCCCTGTAGAAGCCAAGAGTTTAAAGCAAGACCTACAGAATTTGTTGCAAGCTGCTGGCCTCAGGATGGCAGCGGTAAACTGTGGAGATAGTTATGTAGAGCAGTCTGGGAGGAAGAGAATGTTTACCCCAAATGGTTATGTTAAGTATGAAGAACACTGTAAGATAAGAATCTTACTCCCTCAGGAAATGCCTGCATATCTATTGACATCCTGTGGTATATAACTAGGATCTGGTTGAGAATAAAGTTGTCTGAAGTCTATCTGAAGTAAACTCAAACTTCAGACCCCCTGAGCCCGTCTGTGTCTTTCTTTCTTTCTTCCTTTCTTTTTTTCTCATCATTCCTTAATATCCTTCGAGCTCCGTTTCAATAGGAAGCAACACAGCCCCCACAAGATTGGATCAGGATTAAAGCACAACTTTTCTGGGGTACATAATAGATTCAAACTGGCATGAAGTCTGAGTTACTGCGCATGTTAGGTGGGCCCATTTTGGTTTGATCCAGCTTCAGTTATCAAGATAACTTTGGACCTGGGGGCGGTAGTTTTGAGTTGACCCAAGACTCTTCATTAGTAAACATTAAGAGCTGTCTTTGGTGAACACAAGACTCCAGAATTGCAAAACTGGAAAAAAATGGGTACAAATGAGGGTCAGTCACCAGTTTTTACAATCACAAGGGCACAAGATAAAGGTTACACAATCATCAAAGATCAAGGCAACTAGATTAGTTTGACCATTTCTGGTATTTCCTTTTGGCTATTCTAATACACTTAGAAAGTGAAAAAGAAACATCTATATAATGATTTAATAATCATAATCACTTGTTAATTCCTAACTTCTTGGCTACACATCCAACCCATTCAGGTCTAGGATGGGATAGCCTATGTTTTTCCCATAGGTCCTGAAAAATCAAGGGATGGAGTTGAAGAATCTGGTGCCTAGCTAAGAACCCAGGTGTGATCTTTTCAGGCCTGACTCTAGGCCATTACTAAGGTTTTGTCTGGCAGGTCTCACAGGGGAAAGATTTGGTGCCCAGACATTGTGATGATACCAAACAAATGCAGGGTTCCCTGCCTGATGCCACAACAGCCAATCCATAACCCCAAGGTTTGAAAAACAGAGAGTTCATTGCTATGGATGAAGCAGTAAGCAGATGGCCTATCTGCCCACAAATCTGTCTCCCAAAGTCTGAGAAGTTCATAGTTTTTATGGATTAAAATGAAAGGGGGTGTTGTTGTCACATTTACAATATTAAGTGTACACAAGGCTGAGACTAGCTGAACTTGAGTAATTTCAGATATTAACTTCTGCCTATTCTACAGTATAGAAAGAATAAAACACCTATATAATGGTTCAGTAATCATAATCATTTGTTAACTCTTAATTTCTCAGTTACAGCACTACAGCCCCTGAACGGAGTTGCAGTCAGTCATACATGACAACTCTGGCTGGCCATGCTCTTAAACATGTCTCCATTTGAAATGAACTGAAAAGGATTCATGTTCAAGTGGGGTGGTTGTCTGTGCAGCTGCAATCCTCCTTGAGCTCTTTCTTTAATTTCTTTAGCTGGCAACTTTACTATTTGGGTCAAGATTTGGTCCTCCTGGTTGAGAACTTGACTCCAAGGAGGTCTGGCCATATTTCTAGGAATGGTCCTCCTGGAAGTCACAATTAAATGCCATGTAAACCTGATTAGGAAGCTTTCCAAATGAATCATCATCATTTGGATTATTCATCATACCCATCTCTACCTTCAAATTTGAGGTGGTGGCTGGTCCTATTGATTGTGACATACTATTGCAATTTTATTTGTTATAGCTTGGTATGGGTGAAGGGAAGTAGACTGTTGGGCAAGCAGCCATCACATGAACTGCCATGCCTCCCAGGGTTTGCCCAGTCAGAGCCCTGATCCAGAACAATCCCTTTTTTGGGGAGTAGGCTGTGAGCTTATTATACTCAGTCAAAATTATTCTTCCTTGTATTGTGATCCTCTCCTGTCCCATAGTAACAGCAAGTTCTTTGAATTGCTTCATCATGTATGCCATATGACACCTGACCAACTCCACTAATATATTTACTCCTAGCAGAGAAGGGATGAGGTAGCCTCACTGTAGCACCAGAAGGGACCAACTCACTGAACTGAAAATGGCCCTGCTCTCTCTCTTCTCTACGTGAGTAAACATTGTTCTATCCAGTGCCTATATGAGTTGTGCTTTTACTGGGGACACCAACACTTGCATTGGTGTGTGTTGACATCTCTTTAGTGTCTCTTTTAACTGACATATTTCTTTCTTTTCAACTGCATATTTTCACTTCTTTTTCTTGTCTTATTGTTTTAGCTAAGCATTCCATATGATAATGAATAACAGTGGTAAGAAAGGACATCTTTTTCTTGTTCCCAGTCTTATAGGAAAAGCATCCAGTTTCTCACCATTAAATCTGATGTTAGCTGTAGGTTTTTTCCACATGACCTTTGCTGTGTTGAGAAAGTTCCCTTCTATTCCTAGCTGGATGAGAGTTATTATTATGGATAGGTGCTGTGTTTTGTGAAATGTTTTTTTGTAACTAGAAGTTAAGAATTAACAAGTGATTATGATTACTGAATCATTATATAGATTTTTTTTCTATATTGTAGAATTGACAGAAGTTAATACCTGAAACGACTGAAACTCAACTAGTTTCACCCTTGTTTATACTTGCTATTGTAATGGTTATTCTGGCCTAGTCTCGTCCTGTTTATGTTTTCTATTGTAGTGGTCATGGTAACCTAGTCTCAGCTCTGTGTATGCTTTCTAATGTAATGGTATCAAATCTGCCCTACCCACCTTGTCTGAATCCATATATACCCTGAACTCCTTAAACTCTGGGAGACAGATCTGAGGGCGGATAGGCCACCTGCTGTCCTGCTTCATGTGTAGCACTGAACACATTCTCTTTTAAACCCTGGTATCATGAATTGGCTGCTATGTACATTGGGCAGAGAACCCTCTGTTTTTTTTTTTTTTTTTTTACATGGGCAGGCACCGGGAATCAAACTCGGGTCCTCGGGCATGGCAGGCAAGCATTCTTACCTGCTGAGCCACCATAGCCCACCCTAACTTTTTTTTTTTTTTTAACATGGGCAGGCACCGGAAATCGAACTGGGGTCCTCTGGCATCACAGGCAAGCATTCCTGCCTGCTGATCCACCATGGCCCGCCCCCTCTGCTTTTGTCCAGTATCAATTTGGTGACTATGAAGGGAGAACGATTCCTAAGAAGCAAGGGTTCAGAATGCCTGATGTTTTGGAGACCTGATGGGACAGGTAAATGTAGTGCTTACGACTTTTACAACTGCTAGACTCTTTTAGAGGCTTGGCAGCTGCATTTTTCTCTACTCTGCTGGTACTCCAGACCGTTGGCATCTTAAAAAGCTTCAAAGAGAGAAACAGTTTCCAGTTCCACATCTAGACATCTGATTGAGTGAATGGGTCATCAGGAAGTTAGTCCAGCTGTTTTGAGTCCCTGGACCTAGGGCTTGAGGCCCTGGGTCCCACTTCCAGAATGTTGTCCCTTGTTCTGATCTCTATACCTTTCTATTTTCTGGCTACCATTCAGTACAAGATTTGGGACCCTATCCTGAGTTTGTCTGTGGAGTATGCTCCTGGACAGTAAGCAGTCCAACAATTAATTGGTATTTAATGAAATTGAATATGCCTGCTTTACTACTTAACTGGTGTATTATGTAGGGATAATGTTTAATACCTGTTTAAATGTTAATTTGTGTGTTCTGTCTAGTTATTAATTTGTGTGTTACTTAAATATATAATAAGTGTTAAGTGTCTGTTTAAATTTGCTAGTCATTGTCTTGTTACATTTGTATTGTTCAAGTGTTCCTAATTGGTTATTGATTATTGAAATTCTGAGAAATGGGAAACTTTGGGCAAGTGAAAGGAGAAATGGGGTAAGAAGATATATGTTCACTCCTTTATTTGTCTCTCTCAGCAATCAATGTTGAAAAAAATGTAAAATTTTACCTGTAAGATTAGCAGCCACCTCCACCCTGTAACCAAGCGTCCAATAGATCAGGAAAGGAGAAAGCTCCCTTATTCCTCCTCCTCGGCATCCCTCTTTATCAGAGGTAAAAGACCCTGAGATAGAAATGGTCTACCCCTCCCATACACAGCAGTATACTCATGCTTTCTAAAACCAGCAGCAGAGCCTCTGGCAAAATTTCTACTTCATTGGCAAGTGCCAATTGGCAAGAGTCTATAGCAATGGATGAACAGGGAGGCCCAGGAGAAATCATAATATTCAAGCATACCAGGAAAAGTAGGGTTCAAATCAGTGAGTTTTCTATCTCTATGTTTCTTGGTGGATTTTTGTGTGTGTGTGTGTGTGTGTGTGTGTTATCTTCTATTTGTGTCTGTTTGTGTAGTGTTTATTTTCCTGTCTCTGAATGGCAATACCAAATTGGCAAACAAAACCCTTAAAAGAGCTGTATTCAGATTTCTTAAAGATAAATAAGCACATACATAGAAGCACTCCTCGAGTCCCAGAGGGGGAGAAAACAATCTAGGCACCAGGGTTCAAAGTGTTAGTTTTTATAATGACAGTAAAGAAACCTAAACAGTGGAAAGAAATCAACCCCCTGGAATTTCCTGATGGCAGTAGAGGAATGCTTTGGGGAAAGGCAAAGACTTTTCCAATTGCTTTAGGAGCTTTAGAAGAAATATATCTAATAATTGACACAATTAAAAGAAGGGCATAAGAACCCTCATCAACACTAAGGCCACCTTAGGGGTCTTAAATCCTTCATTAAAAATTTTTAAAACCAAGCCTCATTCTTTCCATCTCACCTAACCCTGCCCCTAGAGCCTAACCAGCTAAGACAGATATGGGGAGGGGTTGGGTACAGAAGGATGGGTAAGGGTAGGCTTGATTTAGAATTCTTTCTACTGGGTCTGGCGATTAGAAATGAGGGGGCACAGATGAAATATTGTGAAGTAGGCCATGTTTGTTCTGAGAGAATTCCCCAATTTAAAATTATTGTTTTCCCAATCGTACCTTTGCCATAGTAGCTGCAACAAACAAATAATTATTAAAATATAAATAGCTTTAGGATAATGGTAATAGGATAAGATTTAATTACCAAATTTCAGAGAGTAAGAGAAAATATCCTTGAAAGATATAGAGAAGTTTCTTGGAGTTATACTTGGGGAAAATTCAACCACTGTTGCATATTTTCCAGAGCTTGAGGCTTTTGAGGATGTTCATAATTTTAGGATATTATGAAGATAAAAAGATTTTTTTGACATCCAATAGAAAAAAGGAACATCATATCTATTAGACCTTTAAGATGGTGAAAACTGTAAGTTTGTGTTTAATGAAATTATTAGTTTGACAAACTATTTTTAAAGTAATTATGCTTTGTAGGAGGTTTAAAGACAGTATCAAAGATCTTTTTGGTGACCAGGTATGTGAGAATGTAAATATGCCAGTTTGAAACTGTAGTGTACCCCAGAAAAGCCATGTTCTTTAATCCTGATCCAATATTGTTGGGTGAGATCTTTTTTATTAGGTTGTTTCTGTGGAGATGTATCTCCACCCATTGAAGGTGGGGTCACTTACTGGAGTCCCTTAAGAGGAAACCATTTTGGTAAAAAACTGCAGAGCCCATGCAGGCCAAGATTTTTATAGGTGCAGGAAGAAAACATCCCAAGGAAAGCTGTTGGAAAAAGGAAGACAGGAGGGGAAGCTAGCAGATGTTGCCCTGTGCCTTCTCAGCTGACAGAGAAACTTCAAACATCATCGGTCCTTTCTTCAGTCAAGCTTTCATTCCCCAGATGCCTTAGTTTGGATATTTTTATGGCCTTAGAAATGTAAATTTGTAACTTAATAAATCCCCTTTATAAAAGCCAATCTATTTCTGGTATTTTGCATTTCTGGCAGCATTAACAAACTAAAGCATTAAAGTATTTAGAATGTGCTTTGTTAAAGAAAGGGGTATAGTTTTGTCCTTGAGAATGTATAGCACAAAGCGTGGGTGAATATGAAAAATTGTGGAAATTGTGGAAATGAGTTTTGTTTCTTGTGGTCAATGCTGACTAAAATTTGATAAGTTTGAAAAGGGAGAATAGTTTGATAAATGACTAGTTTTAATGTGAGAGACAGGATCTGAATGGATATGAAAAGTTGTAGAATAGTTGAGAAAGTGAATTCTGTTTTTTTTTTTAGTCAACACTGATAAAAAAATTGATAGTCTTGCTTATAACATTATTTAAGAGCTTTTCATGTCAAACTGTGTAGTCATACAAAATTGGAGTTCAGTCTCTCTTAAAAATAATGCAGATTCCAAAGCAGAAGAATTTTATTTTCTCCAAAAACTAAATTTTCTGTAGCACATAATCTAATTCAACCTGTCTAGATAGATGATTTAAACAACCCAAACTCATGGACCCCAGAATGGGAATGAGGGCTTGCAATTCTGTAGAGTTTAATGTGACATCCTGATACATTCCAGAGTATGTTGAACAGATAATTAAAAAGTACTGGCAATGTCCCTTGAGGGACAGGAGGAAAAATGGTAGTATTAAGCTTTACCACTGGGAAAAAACCTGATACTGTCTCAAATACTAGGGACTCCCAAGTCAACAGGCCAAGCCCTTTATCTTGAGGCTTGCTCTTGTGAAGCTTATTTATGTAACAGAGAGAAGCTTAACGTACCTATAGGAATGGCTAACAGTAACGTCCAGAGGACTTCTTTTGTTGCTCAGATGTGGCCTCTCTGTCTCTAACCTGAACTCTGTAAAGAAAACCATTACCCTCCCCGCTATGTAGGACATGACATTCAGGGGTGAAAATCTCCCTGGTAACATAGGAAATGAATCCCAGGGATGAGCCTGGCCCTACCAACGTGAAATCGACAATGCCTGCCTGACCAAATTGGGGAAAAGAATTGTAACAAAATAAGGTATCAGTGGCTGAGAGAATTCAAATAGAGATGAGAGGCTACTCTGGAGGCTACTCTTCTGCAAACTTCACCTAGATATTGCTATTTACATAGTTTGACAAACCCCAACCAAAACCATTCCTGCCAACCCTAAAGAATACCCATGGCATTATCTGAGGTTCTACACAGGTTCCATGCACTGTGATTACTTTTGAGGAAAATACAGCCTCTAGATGGGTTCCTAGGCCATGTAAGTCCTGAAACCCAGAAGGGCCAGCCTCTCCAGAACATCAAACAGTTCCATCCCTCATCCCATATTATTGACAGTGCTTTTCAACATAAAAAAGTTACAATGGGCATAGCCCAAATACCCCTAGAGATTGGGAGAAAGGTCATAGGTGAAGGTGGAGTTATAACAGAGAAGATAGGATTTAACAAATGAGTATGACTGCTGAATCATTATGTTGATTTTTTTTTTTTTTTTTTTTTAGTTTCCAGTGTCTTGGTGAGTTAGAAGGAAAAAACTAAAATTGTAGAGTTATAACCCATGACAAACTCTGAAATCCTCTCTACAACTAGTTATTTGCAGTGCGAGTTGAAATATATATTTACTATTTTTCACAATAAAAAAATATATAAAATAAAGACACCTAGGGCTCTAACTGAGATTCTATAAAAGTTCAATGCACTATGATTCCTTTCCAGAAAATTACACACTCCAAATGAATTCCTAGGCCAGATAAGTCCTGAAACCCAGAGGGGCCAGCCTCTCCAGAATATCAACTAGTTCAATCTCCCTATCCCATATTATTGACAGCCCTTTTCAACATGAAAAAGTTAGAATGGCCATAGTCCATATACCCTTAAAGATTGGGATAAAGATCACAGAAGAAGATGGAGTTATAACAGAGAAAATGAGGTTTTACAAAAAGTATGACTACTGAGTCATTATAATTATATTTCTTTTAGGCTCCAGTATCTTGGAGCAGCTGAAAGGAAAAACCTACAATTATGGAACTGTAACCCATACCAAACTCTGAAATCTGTCTTATAACTACTTGTTACAATGTACATCAAAATTTATTCTTTTTGTATATATATTATGTTGCACAATAAAAAAAAAAATGAAAACAATGGAAAAATAATGCAGATTGCTGTTCTGCTCTTAATGAAAAACTATAAAAAGTTTTCTTAACCATCTGAGAATTCTTTCTAGAAGATACAGATTTTATGTCATATCAGAATAATAATCTTGGTGATTTGTTATAATTTTTTATTAATTAAAAAGAAATTACCAGAAAGAATCACAAACATTCCCAACACACACACTCAGCAATTCACAATACCATCACATAGTTGCATATTCATCATCATGATCATCAACATTTTATTTCTTTTCCTGAATTGCTGCAAATGTTCTGGGAAATGATCATGATAATCTTGTTGATTTTTATGCTGACATTTTCATCATTTATTTTAGAAGATTTTTTATTGCCACTTTGGTTAAAGAAGGGACCAAATCTTATTTCACAGTAACCCATTTTCATTTTTAACATAGTGTTCAAACTTGACAACTTCAGACATTTTGCCCTTTCAAAATCGAACTCTAAAGATTATCTTTTTTTCTCTTAAACTCTGTGTTGTGTTTTTTAAATTTTTAAATTTATTTATTTATTAATTAAACAAATTAAGAACAAACAAAAATTTTAATGTATCATTCCACTCTACATAATCAGTAATTCTCAATATCATCACATAGATGCATATTCATCATTTCTTAGAACATTTGCATCAGTTCAGAAAAAGAAATAAAAAGACAACAGAAAAAGAAATAAAACAATAACAGAGAAAAAAGAAGATTATACATACCATACCCCATACCCCTCTCTTTCATTTAAAGATTATCTTTTCTGTTAATCTTTGCAAAGGATGGGCTCTTTTACCTGGTAAAAGTGACATTATATTATATAAGGAGGGTTTGGAGGTATTACAATCATCAGAAAAGATTTTCTATCCTTCTGTTAACTAAGAGTGAAATGTTATTCAAATATTTAGAGATTATATAAAATTCCTAAAGACTTGACAGTGTTCTCACTGTCCGTATTATATCCTCATACAGATCTGCATGATGTTAGACAACTACTGTTGACTACTGACGCTGTTGGGGATGGTTTTGTTATTCTTAAAAGAAGATTACAGGACAGGCCATGATGGCTTAACAGGCAGAGTTCTTGTATGCCATGCCAGAGACCCGGGTTCAATTCCCAGTGCCTGTCCATGGCAAAAAAAATAATAATAATAATAAAAAGAAAAAGAAAAAGAAAAAGGAAGGTTATAGATCATGGAAACAATGAAATCTACTTGTCAGTTACACTGCTTTGCTCTAATGCATCTCTGGAAAGTCAGCTGTAAGTCAGAACTTCATCTTCAACAAAAAGGTACCTTAAAAGAGAAACACTGCAAGTATATAAGTCATGTTCTGCCTGTTAATTAACATAATCCTGGTAAATGTGTATAGGTGAGTGTGCTGGTTTGAAGCTGTTATGTACCCTAGGAAAGTCCGATCTTGTGGGGGAAGACCTATTGTTAGGTGGGATCTTTTAATTAGGCTGTTTCCATGGAGATGTGATCCTGCCCATTAAAAATTGGTCTTGATCTACTTATTGGAGTCATTTAAGAGGGACACATTTTGGAGAAAGTACAGACACTTGAAGACAGAAAAAAAAATACCCCAGGAGATGCTAGCTAAGAGGAGAAATCCAGAATTTTCCCTGGAGAAGCTAAGAGAGGAAGGACCCTGGAATCAGAAGCTGAGAGCAATGAAGCAGGAGCAAGGACAAGCAGATGCCAGCCATGTGCCTTCCGGGTTGACAGAAGTGTTCCAGATGCCAGTGACCTTTCTTCAGAGTCCAGGTATCATCTTATTGATGCCTTAATTCAGGCAGTTTCATGGTCTTAGAACTGCAATGTGTAATATAATAAATCCTCTTTGTAAAAGCCAATCTATTTCTGCTATATTGCATTCCAGCCACTTTAGAAAAGCAAAACAGATTTTGGTGCTAGAGAAGTGGGGTTCTGTGATTTGCAAAACCCAAAATTGCTGGAATAGCTTTGTAAATGAACAAGGGGAAGATTCTGGAAGAATTGTGAGGAGCTTGATACAGAAAGCTTAGATTGCTTTGAAGAGACTGTTCTAGATATACAGACTCTGAAGATACTTTTGATGAGATCTTAGAAATCGTATGGTTGCAGATTGGAAGAAAGACAATCCTTGTTTTAAAGAGGCAGAGAATTTGGCACATTTGAGTCCTAGTTTTGGATGGAGGGTAGAATTTGAAAGTGAACAAGCTCGGATATTGAGCTGAAGAGATTTCCAAACTAAGTTAGAAAATACAGCCTTGCTTCGCATTACAGCTTATAGTAAAATGTGAGAGGAAAGAAATGAACTGAGAACTGAATACTTGGCTACAAAGCAACCAGAAATTAACAGTCTGGAAAATTCTGGGCTTCCAGAAAGTGAGACCCCAGAGAATCATGCCCCATATAAAGATTTACCCAACTATGGAAACAGTTAGTCATTTCAGAAAAAGCCAAGAGTGGAAATACAATTATCCAGAAAGAATTTGTGTAAAGTCCTATTGTCTGACAGTTGAGACCCCTTATACTGCATGCCAACCCAACAAACTTTGTTTTATGAGATCAGTGTGCATGGAACCACTGCCAGTCTAGACTAAAATGGAGAGAAAAGACAGATTGAAGGAAAACTGACTTCAAAGACAGAACCATGGAAACTAAGGTCTGGAGCCAAGAAATCTTGGGTCAGTAGAACAGACTCACTCATGCATGTGGAGAGGGTGAGTTTGCCCTGGAGGCAGAGGGCAGGCTTACTGCTTTACTGTTCAAGAGAGGATTGCTACCTCAGGCCTCAGAAAGAGTGGGGCACATTCCTTGGCAATTCAGGAGAGCCTGGCCACCATCCCACTCTTCTGAAGGGGTAGAGTGTGTACTCTAGACGTGGCAGAGAGTCTGGATGCCACCCAGATGCTGGAGGAGGTGGAGTCAAGAAGTCAAGAACAAGGTGTTCTTCCCAATTTTGTAACCCTCTCCCCAGTGTTTGAAGAGAGCAGGTCTACTGCATAAGTCCTTGGAAAGATGAGACTGCCTCTCTCAAGTGCCAGGGATGAAACATCATTCTATAAATGACTCTCAGACTTTGAAATATAGTGGAGTTTGCCCTGCGGGTTTTCACAACTGTTTGTGTCTGGTGACCCCTGTTTTCCTTCCAATTTCTCCTTATGGAAATGGAAACATTTATCCTATGACTGTCCCTCCTTTGTATATTGGAAGCTGATTACTTGTTCTAAGTTCCACAAGTTTATAGCCAGAGGAGAATTTCATCTTAGAATAGACCACCCCTGTGACTGATTTTAATGAGATTTTGTACTGTTTATGACTTTGTATTATACTGAAATCGTTTAAGGCTTTTGTGATATTGTAATGGAGTGACTGTATTTTGTACATGAAAAGAGCATGTCTTTTGAGGTCCAAAGGGTTGAATATGCTGGTTTGAGGCTGTTATGATTTCCAGAAATGTCACCTTTTTTAATCCAATCTTAGGATGGCACACCTAGTACTGTGTGGGAGCTTTTGATTAGGTTGTTTCCATGGAGATATGGCCCTGTCCATTCAAGGTGGATTTTAATCCACTTACTGGAGTCCATCAAGGGACAGGCATTTTGGAGGAAACATAGAACTTGGAGATAGAAAAGAAAATACCTAGGGAGATACTATGCTAAGCTAAGAGATGAAATCCAGAATCTGCCCTTCAGAAGCTAAGAGAGGACCCTGGAATCTGAAGCTGAAAGCAACAAACCGTTAGCAAGGACCAGCAGATGCCAGCCATGTGCCTTCATAGCTGACAGATGTGTTCCAGATGCCAGTAGCCTTTCTTCAGAGTCCAGGAATCTATCATCTTGTTGATGCCTTAATTCAGACATTTTCATGACCTTGGAACTCTAAATTTGTAAACTCATAAATCCTCTTTGGAAAAGCCAATTTGTTTCTGCTATGTTGCATTCCATGATCTTTAGCAAACCAAAACAGTGGGACAGAACAAAACTTTGACAGTTTCTGGCTGATCTTTCCAGTATAAGCCAACAGCCACATGTTCTTATTTCTGAAAGTAACTTCATTTAGAAAATGCTTATAAAAAATTGAGGCCTATATTAGAAGCTCTTACAGCAGTCACATATATCCCTGAGCTTTAACTGTCTTTTCTAAGTTCTGAGATGCTTTGTTCTTTGTGTATGACCTGGTAGGTCTTTGGAATTTTGGGTATCCATGTGACATCTGAGACTCAGAATAAGGGTATTGCAGCTCTGAAACTCAGCATTACTCCAGACAGCCACTTAAAAATTTTTTTTAATTTTAATTTTTTATCATCACATAGTTGTGCATTCTTCGCCATGATCATTTTTAGAATATTTGCATCACTTCAGAAAACAGAAATAGAAAGAAAAAAAAAAAAGAACTCATACTCCATACCCTTTACCCCTCCCTCTAATTGACCCACAGTATTTCAATCTACCCAGTTCTAACCTTTTATGTTCTCCATAATTTATTCCCCCCATTTTTTTATACTCATCTATCCATACTCTGGATAAAAGGAGCATCAGACACAAAGTTTTCACAATCATGCAGTCACATTGTAAAAGCTATATAGTTATACAGTCTTCTTCAAGAGCCAAGGCTACTGGAACACAGTTCAACAGTTTTAGGTACTTCCATCTAGCCAATCCAATACAAAATAAACTAAAAAGGATATCTATATAATGCATAAGAATAACCTCCAGGTTTACCCCTAACTCCATACAGCTGCTTTTAAAGTAAAAGAAAAAGAGATTAGAATTCAATTAGAGATGTGAATGAAGTTGATCTGGTTAGGGCTAAAGTAAATCAGAATATAGGATAAAAGAAGTTATTGTCTATATTTTAAGACCTTTTATTTCTTTTTAAGAACAAAGCAATAGGTATTTATTTTATCCAAAATTTAAATTTTCTGTGGCACACTAATTTAACTTACTTGTCAGTTTATTTAAGCAATCTAATTCAGCTTACGTCACAGAGAACCTAGAATATGGAATGATATCTTACTACAAGTTTGATGCAATACTCTGAAGCATTTCAGAGTATTTTGGGCATAACATGAAAGAGTATTTGTAAGGTCCCTTGAGGGATGGTAAAAGAAAGTGTGGAACTATTAAACTTCCCCACATGAGGAATTCTGACTATTCTTATAAGTAATCGGGGTTCCCAATTAAATAAGCCAAGCCCTTGATCTTTTATTTCCCCTGTAGGAACAGACTATATATTGGGGTAGTTATAATACATTTATGGAAAGACTAATTTCTCCACAGCAGGAAATAAAGATAAAATTAACAGCATTTATAATTCTTCTTCTTTTTTTCTTTTTAACTTTTTTTAGTGTATAATGTAACATATATATAAAGCAAAGAAATAAACAAGCAATAATTTTCAAAGTACTCTTCAACAAGTAGTTAAAGCAGAGATCCCAAAGTTTGTCACAGACTACCATATAATCCTCTCATATTTTTCCTTCCAGCTGCTCCAGAATATAGGAGGCTAGAGGGTTTAAATATTTTTTTATCATCACAATAAACTTTTTTCCTTTTTTTTTTGTGAAGAACAACATATATACAAAAAAAAACCCCCAAAGTTTCAAAGCATAGCACCACAATTAGTTGTAGAACATATTTCAGAGTCTGACATGGGTTACAATTCCACAATTTTAGGCATTTACTTCTAGTTGCTCTAAAATACTAGAGACTAAAAGAGTTATCAATGTAATGATTCAGCACTCATATTCATTTATTAAATCCTATCTTTTCCGTATAACTCCACCATCACCTTTGATCTTTCCATTCCTCTCTTTAGGGGTGTTTGGGCTATGGAAATTCTAAATTTTTCATATTGAAAGTCTCTGTCACTAATATAGGGTAGGGAGATGGAACTATCTGATGTTCTGCAGAGGCTGGGCTAGGTTTCAGACTTATCTGGTCTTGGAACTCATCTGGAAGTTGTAGGTTTCTGGAAAGTTACTCTAGTGCATGCAACCCTTGTGGAAACTTATATATTGCCCTAGGTGTTCTTTAGGATTGGGTGCAATGGTCCTGGTTGGGGGTTGGCAGGTTATGATAGGTAGCAAGTTCTAACTGAAGCTTACACAAGAGAAGACTCGAGTAGCCTCTATTTGAACTCTCTCTGCCACTGATACTTTATTATTCATACTTCTGTTACCGCCTTTGGTCAGGATGGAATTGTTGATCCCACGGTGCCAGGTCTGGATTCTTCCCTGGAATTCATCTCCCACGTCGCCAGGGAGACTTTCACCCCTGGATGTCATGTCTCATGAAGGGGGAAGGGCAATAACTCCAAGCCCTTGATCTTGAGGCTTGCCCTCATGAGACTCTTTTTTGTAATGACAAAGCTAAGCTTACTTAGCTAATACCTACTGGTATCCCCAGAGAAACTCTTTTGTTGCTCAGTTGTGGTCTCTCTCTTTAAGCCAAACTCTGCAAATAAACTCACTATCTTCTCCTCCACATGGACATGACTTCCAGGGTTATAAGTCTCCCTGGAAATGTGGGACATGACTCTCAGGTATAAGCCCAGCACTAGTATCATGGGATTGGTTGACCAAAAGGGGAAAAAGAACTAAAAGTAAAGTTTCAGTGGCTAAGAGATCCAAATAGAGTTGAGAGATCATTCTGGAGGTTACTCCTATGCAAGTTTCAGCCAGATACTGCAAAATGCCACAGTATGCAAACCCCAAGTAGGCACAAGGTTTTTGTTCTTGAAAACTCTAAGGAACACCTCAGGTTCTATCTGAAACCTATAAAATGTTTTTTCTCCATGTAAAAAGGTTATATCACTTCCTTCTACTCCATTTATTAAAACATGCAATTTTCTTTTTGTTTGTTTGTTTGTTTAGTTGCATATTCATCATCATGATCATTTCTTGGAACATTTGCATCAATTCAGAAAAAGAAATAAAAAGACAACAGAAAAAGAAATAAAATGAAAGCAGAATAAAAAATTATACACATGTGGTAGTTAGATTCAGTTGTCAACTTGGCCAGCTGAAGGCACCTTGTTCTGTTGCTATGGACATGAGCCAATGGTACCTGAACTTCATCTGTTGCTGATTACATCTGCAGTTGGCTAGGAGCCATGCCTGGTGCGATGAATGATGTTTAACTTAATTGGCTGGTGCTTAAATGAGTGAGCACAATCTAGCACATCCCAAGCAGCTCAGCATACCTGAACTCAGCACTCGCAGCTCAGCCCAGGCCTTTGGAGATGCAGAAAGGAATCACCCCAGGGAAAGCTGTTGGAACCCAGAGGCCTGGAGAGAAGCCAGCAGAGATTACCCTGAGCCTTCCCACATAAGAAAGAACCTCAGATGAAAGTTAGCTGCCTTTCCTCTGAAGAACCAACAAAATAAATCCCCTTTTATTAAAAGCCAGTCAGTCTCTGGTGTGTTTAATTCTGGCAGCTAGCAAGCTAGAACAACATACTCTACCCCTTACTCCTCCCTTTCATTGAAAACTAGCAATTTCAAAGTAAATTTATTTTAACATTTGTTCCCCCGATTATTTATTTTTATTCCATATATTCTACTCCTCTGTTGGCAAGGTAGATAAAGGGAGTATCAGACACAAGGTTTTCACAATCACACAGTCACATTGTGAAAGCCATAGCATTGTTGAATCATGATCAAGAGACATGGCTGCTGGAACACAGCTCTAGATTTTCAGGCAGTTCCCTCCAGCCTCTCCATTACATCTTCAATAACAAGGTGATATCTACTTAATGCATAAGAATAACCTCCAGGATAACCTCTCGACTCTGTTTGGAATCTCTCAGCCATTGACACTTTGTCTCATTTCACTCTTCCCCCTTTTGGTCGAGAAGGTTTTCTCAATCCCTTGATGCTGAGTCTCAGCTCATTGTAGGGTTTTTCTCAATCCCTTGATGCAGAGTCTCAGCTTAGTCTTGGATTTCTGTCCCATGTTGCCAGGAAGGGCCACACTCCTGGGAGTCATGTCCCATGCAGACAGGGGGAGGGTGGTGAGTTTGCTTGTTGTGTTGGCTGGTGAGAGGGGCCACATCTGATCAACAAAAGAGGCTCTCTTGGGGGTGACTCTTAGGTCTAATTTTAAGTAGGCTTGACCTATCCTTTGCGGGGTTAAGTTTCATATGAACAACTCCCAAGACTGGGGGCTCAGCCTATAGCTTTGTTTGTACACACTGCTTGTGAGAATATCAAGAAATCGACTAGGGGAGGTTGAATTTTCCCCACTTCTCACCATTCCCCAAAGGGGGCTTTGCAAATACTTTTTTATTCACTGGCGAAATCACTCTGGGATTTATTGGGGCATCACTCTGGATAAACCAACAAAATCTCAAAAACATACAATTTTCAATTTACTTATTAAGTTTATTTTTCAGACCCATAAGCCTCCAGATTGTTCCTATGTCAGTAAGCCCTGAAACCCAGAGGGACAAGTCTCTCCAAGAACAACTAGTTTCATTACTCTACCCTTTAATGACGATGCCCCTTTCCAGCATGAAGACATTAGAACAGTCCTCATCCAGATATTCCTCAAGATTTATGAATGGACAAAATTAAAAGGGAGTAAAGAAATGAAGTATTAACAAATGATTTATGACTACTGAATCATTATATAGATGTTTTTCTTTCCATATTTTAAACTAGGCAGAATTTAATTCCTGAAATTACTGAAACTCAACTAGTCTCACCTAGACAAATTGTTCTGGCTAGAACTTCTAGTATAATATTGAATAGCAGTGGTGAAAGTGTCATCCTTGTCTTGTTCCTGATCTTTAGGGGAATTCTTTAAGTCTTTCACCATTGAGTGTGATGTTAGTTGTGGATTTTCTTAGATGTTGAGAAATTCCTTCTATTCATAATTTCTGAGTCTTTATTTTTAATCAATAAGGTGTACTAGATTTTATCAAATGCCTTCTTTGTTTTTACTGAGATATCATGTATCTTTCCCCCTGCATTCTATTTAGGGAGTGTTTTGCTTTGGTAATGCTGACGAAATGCAATATACCAGAAACGGATTGGCCTTTAACAGGGAGGATTTTTAGCTTATAAGTTTACAATTTTGAGGCCGAGAAAATGTCCAGATACGGGTATCAACAGGATGGCACCTTCTCCCCAAAGACCAGCTGTTGGTGATCCTCAAATCCTCTGTCACATGGCCTCACACATGGTAATGTCTGCTGGTCTCTCCTTTTTCTCCTGGGTTTCATTGATTCCATCTTCTGGCTTCAGTGACCTCTACTCTGAGCCTCTCTGTGTCTTCTTGACTCTCTTCACTTTCTGTTTGTTTTCTGTGTGTCCTTATCCTCATATGAAGGTCTTCAATAAGAGGATTAAGACCCACCTTGAATGTCACAGGTCACATCTCAGTTGAAATAACATAATGAAAAGTTCCCCCAACAATAGGCCTACACTCACAGAAATGGACCAAAAGTACGTGATCTTTCCTGGGGTACAAACAGCTTCAGGCTACCATATGTAGTTTATAACACTGATTGCTTTTCATATATCACCTTTGGTCTGTAATGTTCTTTCCTGTGATATCTTTATCAGGCTTGGTATCAGGATAAGTCTGGCCTCATTCCATCTCTTGAATTCTTAGGAAGAGATTGAGAAGGATTGGTGTTAGCTCTTTAAATGTTTGGCAGAATTCACCAGTCAAGACATCTGATCCTGGACTTTTCTTTGGTGGGAGGTTTGATTATTGATTAAATCTCTGTAGCTGTTACAGATTTGTAACATATATAGACATATTGGATATGGCAATTATAGCACAAAGGAGGAGAAGGAAAGTTTCTATGTTTTACTGGAATTAAGTTGGCATTATCTTGAATTAGTTTGTAACAAATTAAGATACATATTATCAAGTTCAAATGACTACTTTGCTTTAACTCTCAAGAACTCTGTTGCTTTCCTTTTAAGACATGCTGATCTTAAGACTTTTTGAGTAATATACAATAATTGGGTAAACAGTGTTGGGAGACAAAATCTAAAGTAATTTTCTACTTGACACAGTTCCTTTAAGCAAAAAACCAAAAGTATTTCATTGTTGCTTTACATTTCTAGATACAAGAAAACAAAAAACAATTTTTATTAATCTTTTTACTTTGAAATTATTGCAAATTCACATGTGTAGTATAAGAAACACCATGCTAAGAAATGATCACGATGATGAATATACAACTGTGTGACGATATTGTGAGTTATTGAGTATATATCAAGAATGGAACAATCATATGGTAAGAATGTTTCTTGGTGTTATGTTTAATAAAAAAATAAAATGAAATTTAAAAAAAAATGAAATGCCATGGAAAGAGACCATATTATCCTTTACCCAGCTCCTCCCGATGGTAATATCATGCAAAACTATAGTACGATATTACAACAAGGAATTGGGCAGTGATATAGCTAGGAAAGTTGAGTAAGAATGATGAGCTCATTTGGCTGAGTAGCGGGTTGGGACAGGAGGGTAGGGAAGGAGGCGCATCTGGGTGCTGGTTCTCGGGTCGCGAGCTTTGGGAAGGCGCGCTGCGGCGGGCGCGGAGAGGCGCGGAGGAGCGGTGGGAGCAGGCAGCTGTAGCCGCGAAGACCGGAGCAGCCCCAGGAGGCAGGCGAGACGCCCCCAGAACCCGAGTTTGGCGCGCTGGGGTACTCCGCGGTCGCTGCCACGGATCCCGCCACGAAGGTCTGCTTCGGTGCTATGGCCATGTTCCTGCACATGCTAGAGCAGCGGCCAGCCGGATGCAGTGAGATGCGTTCCCAGACCAGAGCCAGTGTTTCGAGTACGATCGACATCATAACAATATTTAGTCTTCCAAGTCTTGAACATAGAATATCCTTCTATTTATTTAGGTCTTTGATTTCTTTTAACAATGTTTTGTAGTTTTCTGTGCACAAGTTATTTATACCCTTGATTATTTATCTGAATGTGGTTAAAAGGGAAATGTTAGTGTACACACATGGTAACAATAAAAATCTTAAAAAAAAAAATCCATGGAACTGCATAACACAAACAATTACGAAATGTGCTATCATCAGTTGTAACAAATGTTCCACGCCAATGCAAGTTAATGGTGGTGGGGTGATGAATGGCAATCTTGTGTTTTATGCATGATTGTTGTGTAAACCCACAACTTCTCTAATAAAGAAAAAATATCCAAGGAAAGGGGGAGGGGAAAACATTAGGTTGTACAGATAGTAAAAGAATTTCAAAAAGTTTTTTTGAATCCATGGAACCACATTGTACAGTATACCCTATCATAGACTATGGTTAATAGTACAATTATAA
This sequence comes from Tamandua tetradactyla, assembly GCF_023851605.1. Lineage (NCBI taxonomy): Eukaryota > Metazoa > Chordata > Mammalia > Pilosa > Myrmecophagidae > Tamandua > Tamandua tetradactyla. The sequence continues at coordinate 209,275,510 of NC_135327.1, read as the reverse complement.
AAAGGTACTTTCATCAGTTGTAATAAATGTTCCACACTAATGCAAGGGGTTAATAATAGGGTGATATATAAGAATCTGTATTTTATGCATGATTGTTCTGTAACCCACAATTTCTCTAATAAAGACAAAAGAACTTAATGTGGATAATTCATGTACTGTATGAAATGTAAATTTGTATTGAATTGACTAATTTTCTACCTCATATAATTTTTTTAATTTTAATGGTTTTAAAACTATTTTTAAAAATTATTTTGATGTACAGTTGAATTCAGTTTGCCAATATTTTGTTGGAGATTTTTGCATTTATAATCATGAAATATTGGTCTATAATTTTCTTTTCTTGTGATATCCTTATCTGGCTTTGATATGAGAGTGAGATAGGTCTTGTAGATTGTTTTAGAGTGCTACCCCTTCCCTCAATTTTCTGGAAGAGTTTGGTTGGATTGGTATCAGTTCTTCATGAATGTTTGGTAAAATTCCTCTGTGGTGCCGTCTGGTCTGGGCCTTTCTTTGTTGGAAAGTTTTTAATTACTAATCAATTTCTTTACTAGTGACTCGTTTTTTGAGATCTTCTGTTTTTCTTCCTGAGGAAGTGTTGGTAGTTTTTGTGTTTTGGGGAATTTGTATGTTTCATCTAGGTTATCTCATTTGTTTGCATACAGCCATTCATCATATTTTCTTATAGTCCTTTCATTTCAGTGGCGTTGGTAAATAACGTCCCCCTTTTCACTTCTGATTTTAGATTTTGTGTCTTCGCTCTTTTTTTCCTTCATTAGACTATCTAAAGGTTTATCAGTTTTATCGATCTTTTCAAAGAATCAACTTTTGGTTTTGTGATTCTGTCCTTTTTTTACTCTCTATTTCATTTATTTCCACTCTAATCTTTAAAATTTTCTTCTTGTCGGCATGCTTTGGGTTAAGTTTTCTCTTCTTTTTCTGCTTCTTCAAGTTTTGACGTTAGAACATTTTATAAAGACTTCAGTCGAACATTTCAAGTTTTGACGTTATGTCCTTGCTTTGAAATCTTTCTTCTTTTTTAATGTAAGCACTTAGAGCTATAAATTTCCCTTTCAGCACTGCCTTGCTTGCTTCCCATAAGTTTTGTATGTTCTATTTTCAGGTTCATTACCTTCAAGATATTTTCCAATCTCTCTTGTGATTTTCTCTTTAACTTACTGGGTTAAGAGTATATTGTTTAATTTCCACATATTTGTGAATTTTCCATTTCTCCCTAATTTCTAGCTTTATTCCATTGTGGTTGGAGGAGAAACATCATATGAGTTCAACGTTTTTAATTTATTGAGGTTTGTTTTGTGACATAATATATAGTCTATCCTGGAGAATGATCCATGTGCTCTTGAGAAGAAAGTATACTCTGTTGTAGTTGGGTGAAGTATACTATATATGCTAGGTTGGTTTAGAGTATTATTCAGGTCTTGGATTTTCCTCATTGTTCTTCCTTATAGATGTCTTGTGAATGGGATCTTTTTGTCCATTATACTTCAGTGATGATACTTATTGTTCCTTAAGAAACATTTTAATTTTTAAAATAGGATGTAGAATGAAAACTTAAATATATAATTCACGCTGCAAAAATAAATATTGTCACAAGATTTATCACCTGGATTTTACCCTAGTGATTTAAAATTATACCTGACCCACTCTCTGTTTTTACAAGTGATGTGGATCCAGGAGCCAAATCTGTCCCCTGCACCTTTTCTATTTTAGTGAGGAGTCTTTGAGTCGGGTCAAAGTATCTTCCTAGTTTCTGAGACCTTGAATCAGGATATGATCTTCACTGCTCATTTTTATGGCTTAATTATAATAAAATCAAAGATCCAATCTGGCATTAAAATTCTAGTTTTTCTCTTCTTTCTGCTTTTAAGAATAAGCTGTCAATCCACAATCAAATGAAAATTTTTATATTGTCCTTGGATTGTAATTGGGAGGAGAGAAACAGCAAGAATGAAAACTAGAGCTAGAGAAAGAAGGAGTATGATTTCTGGTGCTTAAGAATTCAAAGATTTGAGAACATTCTAATTAATATCTTTCCAAATCACAAGGGTATAAAAGTACTGTGGCTCAAGTTGGGCATCTGTTTTATTCTCTAGGTTTCCACGCCTGATATCCAGGAATTTCCAGTTTCCAAGAACGGTTAGTGTGTTTTATTTGTCTTGTGAGATTTTCTTCCTTTTTTTGGTAAAATTTTGAACATGTTCAACATTGTTCTGCCTGAGTTTCTGACCTATTCCGTGTCTACTCATTTGGTATTTTTTCTTCAGCCAGTCATTTACTTTGTTAAGAAGTTGAGCAGATTACTAAAAATAAGAGAGGAATGATAAAGATGGAGTCTACCATATTTCTTTAAAAATAAAGTGGGAAAGGATGATAAAAATATTTTAAAAATAAGTGGTTCTCGGATGGTGCCCTGGTAGCTCAGTGACAGAATTCTCACTTGCTGTGCTGGAGACCCGGGTTCGATTCCTGGAGCCTGACCATGCAAAAAAAAAAAAAAAAATCTGATTCTCATTTCTGCCAATCCTTGAAGAACACCTAGGGCATTATATAAGATTCTGCAAAGGCTCCATGCACCAGGGTAACTTTCCAGAAACCTATAGCCTCCAGATGGGACCCTAGACCAGATATATCCTGAAATGCAGAGGACCAGCCTCTCCAGACCATCACCCAGCTCCATTCCCCATCTCATATTATCAACAGCCCCTTCCAACATGAAAAAGTTAGAATAGACAGAGCTGAAATACCCCTAAAGAGTGGGAGAAGATGGTGATGGTGAAGTTATACAGAAAGCATAGGGTTTAACAAATGAGTATGATTGCTCAATCATTATACTGATATTTCTTTTAATCCCCAGGGTCTGGGAGCAGCTAGTAGCAAAAACCCAAAAATTGGGACTGTAACCCATACCAAACTCTTGAAAATGTTCTACAACTAATTGTTGTGATGTGTTTTGAAATTCATTACATTTTGAATACATGTTATTTTTCATAAAAAAAGAAAAAAAGTCGATTGTGGTGATAAAAAAACTTTCTGATTTAAAAAAAAGTGGCTCTCAACATATTTTCAAAGAAAATCATCAAATAAGAATGTATTTGGCACTAGAGAGATGCACAAGGCTTTCTATCAGTAAATGATAGGCTAAAGAAATTGAGCTTTCCTTAAAGCATGTGAAATGTCACCATTTTTGACCCAAATCCACTGTTTTGTCCAAGCTCTGACCTGTTCCCCACAAATATTTTGCAAAGAGCACTACCTGAGCTTTTCCTCAGTATTTGTTACTTCCGTGGGGATTGATTATTTGAATCTTAACTGAAAGACTCCTGGGAAGCCTGAGGAATATACATATATGTTCTACATCTAACAGCTGCCCTATTTTAACACTATTTTTGTTACTTATAAATAAAGAGGTACGCTAAATCCTAAAGTAACAAATAATGAAAATTATATGACAGTATTTTTCACAGGAACCTGTAATTGTGTACATATATTTTAGGTTGGATCACAACTAGCAACTTTATCTGGATTAAATCTTGATTGGCTTGATAAGCGGCAATTGCAGCGTTTAGATGAAAAGTTAATTGTTACTGATGAAAATGATAAGGTTATTGGTACAGACACTAAGAAGAATTGCCATTTGAATGAAAACATCGAAAAAGGTAGTATGGAATGTTCTCTTTGTCTACTTTGCAAGATTTTCTCATTTTTTTCCAGCTGACAAGAGGAGGAGAGGGGAAAGAATTAAGGCATTTCTCATGATAAGGAGACCCCTCAATCAGCTTATGCTTGTCTTCTTTAGGAGAAGATTCAGGAACAGCTAATCTTAAACCATTTATATGGACCTTTAATTTGTCAAGCAAATTTTAATTAGGTAGAAATTCTGAATTATCAGTTTGGGTCATCACCATAACCACAGACTTTCTGCTAATTTATTTTTTTTCTGTGAGACAGAGACTGAGGAAAAAGTGAAACAAACTATTGTACTGACTCCATATTTTTATGTTCATATGACTGGCATTTATTTTTTCAGGACTGTTGCACCGAGCCTTCAGTGTTGTCTTGTTCAATACAGAGAATAAACTCTTGGTACAGCAGAGAGCAGACAGTAAACTTACTTTTCCCGGTGAGTCAGTTGAATGTATAGTTTAAGAGGGAGGTTTCATGTTTGGCCTGAAAGTACCTGGGAAATGAATGATTTGGATTACCAGTGTCCATCTCTTACTTTAGTCAACAGTTAGTTCATCCCTGAGGAAATCGGTAGTACCGACAGATCCTTATTATGCTGATATTTCTTCAAATGCTTGTTTGATTTTTACAATACAACTCTGTGAGTCTTTGGTTGATTTTTGTTTTGTAGTGGAAAGGTATTTCAGTGCAGAAGAAATGAGCGATGTAAGGATTTGGGAGATTAAAGTAAATAATATTTAGCTTAAAATTAAAGAGAGAAATGATTATTTTACAATACAAGACTTAGAATTATATATATATATTATTGTCAGTTTTATTCACACACCATCCCATACATCCTAGGTATACAATCAATGGCTCCTGGTATAATCACACAGTTATTCATTCACCACCATAATCAAAATGACATTCCCATTTCTTATGAAAAAGTAATCCCATCCCCCTATTATTGACATTTTGCTTTGGCAAAGTGCCTTTGTTACAATTACTGAAAGAATGTTACAGTGTTACTGTTAACTATAGACCGTAGTTTGCATTAGTTATATTTTTCTGTATACCACCCTATTATTAATAATAATGACATGCGTTTGTTCTAGTTCATGTAAGAACTTCCTTATTTTTTCACAGTTAACCACCATCATCATCCAATTTAGGTTTCGCTAAGTTATGCAGTCCCTGTTTTTATCCTCTCACTTTCATTCTGGTGATACACACACAACACTAGCCTTCCTCTTTCAACCATACTCACACTCAGCTTTGTTAATTATACTGTCAGTGTTGTGCTACCACCACCACACGTATGGTGGTCATGGACAATAATGGACACAGTACTGTTTCCATTTCCAAACATTTACAATCAGCCTCATTAAGCATTCTGTACTCCTTAAACATCAGTTGTCCAATCTCTACCCACTTTCTATCTTCTGATCAACTATCCTCTAGTGTTTAACTCTCGAGTTTGCTCATTATGGTTCATTCATATCAGTATATTTTTTGACTTACAAAATCATGAGTGACCAATAGAGATAACATCTTTAAGGGGAGGAAGCATGAACACCAGCAATAGAGAGAGCTCTTGTGCATTCTCTTTTGTTCTGGGTAAAGTTGAAACTGAAAGGGGAATCTGGTTTTCTATAAAAGAAGAAGAAATTGAAATGTTAGACAAAAAAGAAGGTTGACGATCATCTGGTTTTCATTTTAACATTTTTTGCATGGAGACTTCTACAGTTTTCAAAAGCACACCTTGCCTACTGTGAGCAAAAGTGGATGGGACCCCCCACCCCCAGCTTAAAAGATTGTGGCCACGGAGAACCCTTTCTTCCTCTCAGTTCCTTGTTCTCTGAAGTTCTGTGGATTTATCCTAGTCATTCCCAAACTTACTTCTGTATTTGCTGGCCAATTGGTGGGCAGTTGGCTCTTCTATGAAGCTGAATTAAGTTTATTTAAAAAAAATGTAAGGCCGTTAATTTAAAAGCTTAACTGTGGGGCAGGCCATGGTGGTTCAGCAGGCAGAGTTTGATTGTAGGTGCCTGTCTATGTAAAAGAAAAAAAGCTTAACTGTGGAACAGATAACCACAGTATGCAAATAATGCTCCTTGCTTTAAGATATACATCAAATTTGAAGCCGCCTTCAGGATATACAGAAGTGAGGCAAGGGTTCCAGCTCTGTAATTGTATATTCAGTTTTAAGCAAACTTTTGTAAAGTGACTTAAAGCATTCAATATCTGAGGAGTGAGATGGAATAGAGAGAGACTTTATGTGCGGGTGGTTCCCTCTTACTCCATGTGTTACTGGTATTACTTAAGTAAAGTAAGTAGTGTTTTCCACTAAGAAAACTTTGTCAAGGATATGATAACTGCAATTCCTTCTATAAAACTATACTCATTAAACAAGATCACCCTTCTTTCCAAATGTGACTCTTGCCTTCTCAGTATCATCTCATGTCAAACACTTGCCCCAACACACACATCTCCCAAATACACTTTCCTCTTCCTCCTTTCTATGATATTTCAGATACTTTGTTGGGGTATAAATATGTATGACACCTAGTCCTTATCTCAGTGCAGCAGAACGCACATGAGATGATAAATTCCAATTCAAGGATCTACCTTAGATGAGCAATAAAGACAACCCATTCTTAGGAGCACCCGCACAAGATACCCAGCATTATGCATTACCTTGTCACATACGTCATCCAATCTCTCACTACCCATGAAAGCATCAGAGTTAGGCTCTATACAGATGCTCACAGCAAACTCTGTGCTCTTTCTGCTCTAGCAGGCTATATTGGATACAGATCATTTTGTGTTTCCTAAAGGGTTTGTGTTTTTATTTAGCATATTCTGTTTTCAGGAAATAAAGGAACCGTTTTCCATGTGCATTCTGTCCAGGGTATTTTACTGACTCTTGCTCTAGTCATCCATTATTCAACTCAGAAGAACTGGAAGAAAAAGACGCTGTTGGAATAAAGAGAGCAGCTCAGAGACGTCTGCAGAGTGAGTTGGGAATTCCTCAGCAACAGGTACCCAATATCTGCCCAATAACAGTTGTACCAATAGTTAACCCAGTGTATAAAATTAGCTGAAAGTTGAACGTGAGTTCTGGTGATGATTTGTGTCCTTGGCTTCGAAAAGGCAAGTTACGAACAAGCAATAGAGAGAGCTGTTGTGCGTTCTCTTTTGTTCTGGGTAGAGTTGAAACTGAACAGGAATCTGGTTTTCTATAAAAGAAGAAGGAATTGAAATTTTAGACTAAAAAGAAAGTCTAGGATCATCTGTGAACCAGTCATTCATTTTTGCCTCTATTAAAGAAGCTCTTTGAGAGAAAATGTATATATTCTTTGCAAAGCTGGTCAGTTTCTATGGGAATTTCTGTTGCAGGGTGGGGATCTCTTTAAAGGCTGGCACAGACAGATACATTGAAACTATAAAGGCCAAAAGCAGATTATTATTCAGGCTTGAGTCTACAAAAGTTTAATCAGATAGAACTAAAGCTTCGGTAACTAACTGTTTTGAAGGAAATGAATATGTGTTTATTTTCTCTATTTGCCTATGTATTCTCTATATTTTTTACTTTAGTGTTGTTAATATGGCACCAATTTTTGTCACAGCTTTCTCCAGAGGACATTTCATTTATGACAATATATCATCACAAGGCAAAATCAGATAAAATTTGGGGAGAACATGAAATTTGTTACCTTCTGCTTATAAGAAAGAATGTTCCTGTAAATCCAGATCCCAGTGAAACAAAAAGTTTCTGCTACATGACCAAAGAGGAATTAAAAGTGCTACTGGAAAGAGGGGCTAAAGGAGAAGTAAAAGTTACTCCATGGTTGAGAACCATCTCAGAGAAGTTTCTGTATAAATGGTGGGATCACTTACCTGATGTGGCCCAGTTTGCTGAGCCTCATAAAATACACAGAGTGTGAAAGGCATGGATGACCAGAATTAGCCATAAATACTGCACCCAAACAGAAAATGCTGTGCTTATATTCCAGGCAAGCTTGCCAAACAACTGACTTTCTGTAGTTCACCTTTGCCAAACAAACTAACAGACAGAAAACACTTGATTGCTAATAATCTATAAATCACTTATATTTAGCTTTTCTATCTACTTCGTTTTATCTTCACATTTTTCTTTTTTCTCATTTCAATATTTTTCTTCTGCTTAGTTTTAAAAAGGAAATTTATATTTCCCTCTTACACTATTTATAAGCAGTCAGTCATTCTTGTATCTCTGGACTTGACTATGTTAGTTTCAATTCATCTTTCATTTGGGGCGGTCATATACTCATTGTATGGTTTATGGAGTTTATGGAGCAAAAGAAATTGGGTACTGTATCGCTGCTGAGTGTTGTAATAAGATGGAAAGGATATTCGTGTTGGATCTCTTGCATTGTTTGTGTCCTCCTACAAAGCTCGGAAAATGTGGTATAAGATTAAAATCTGTATCTCTTGAATCTGTGTCTCTTGAACTAACATTCACAACTGTGGTACTGCTTTTACTTTCATTGTTTCATTCAATCTCACACTAGAGGTTCTTGCATTAAGACAAGAAAAAGACTAAAATTTATAAAGATTGGAAGGAAGAAATACAACCATAATTATTTTCACACAGTATGGTTATGTGCGTGAAAAATTGGAAAGAAGAAATACAACCATAATTATTTTCACACAGTATGGTTATGTGTGTGAAAAATCAAAATAATCTTCAGGTAAACCATTTGCATTAATAAATGGATTTAGTAAGATTACAAAATATGAAGTTAATATACAAAAATCACACAAATTTGACAACTTACATGAAATGTTTTAAATCCTCAAAAAGCAGCAACTGCCACAGCTTACCCAATATGAAATTTCAAATTTGAAATGTGAAAATTGAATTCGCAGTTTAAAACTCCCAAAAGAAAGAGAATGTGAACAGTGACTGGAAAGGGGAACAAGAGAGGCTTCTGGAAATTCATAATGTTCTGTTTTCCGACCTGGGTAGTGGTGACAATGTTCATCCACTTTGTGAAAATTTACCAAGCTGAGTATATTAGTTTTCCCTATCTCTGTATGCCAATCTCTCTATATTTTTATTGACATATAACAAGACGATATAAAAGGACATCTTTTTATGTGTCAATAAAAAATAAAGTAAAATAAGATTTTAAAAACTCTTCAAAAAAGAAATATCCAGGCCTTGTTATTTTTTCTGGAGAACTCTACCACTGATTTAAAGAAAGAACACCAATTCTATACCAATACTTCCAGAAAATAGAAGTAGAGGGAGCACATGCCAATTCATTTTATATAAGCCAGTATTACCTTGATACCAAAACCAGGAATAACAGTACAAAAAAGAAAACTACAGAACACCTTTCTTGAATATAAATGCATATAATCATTAATAAAATGTTAGCAAATAGAATTCAGATACAGACACATATGCATATAATGATGCACCATAATCTAGTGGGGTTTATTTCTGAGATGCAAAGCTGGTTCAATATTTGGAAATAAATTAATGTATTCCACCATATTAACAAAAGAAAAAATACATAATCATATGAATTGATACAGAAAAGCATTTGAAAAAAATTCAACAACCATTATAAAACATCAAGAAACTAGGAATAGAGGGTAACTTCCTCAATTTGATAGAGAATATCTACAAAAATCTTACAGCTAAAATCATACTTAAAGGTGAAAGACTAAATGCTTTTTTCCTAGGTTTGAGAACAAGGCAAGGATGTCTAGTCTTACCCCTACTATTCAACCTAGTATTGGAAGTTCTAGCCAGTGCAGTAGGCAAGTAAAACAACCAAAAGTCATACAGTAAAGAAAGAGAAATAAAACCATCTCTATTTGAAGATGACATGATTGCTTCCATAAAAATCTCAATGACTCTACAAAAAACCTCTAGAACTAATAAGTGAATTCAGCAAGGTCACAGGATCTATGAGCAATTAAAAAAATGAATCACATTTTTGTATAATGGCAATTCATTTATAGAAAGTGAAATTAAAAATGTAATGCTGTATACGATTGCTCAAAAACATGAAATACTTAGGTGTATATCTAGTCAAATATGCACAGAAGTTGTAGTGCTGAAAATTACAAAATACTGATGAAAGAAATCAAAGAATATCTACATTAATAGAGATACATACTGCGTTCATGGATTGAAAGGCTCAATCTAATCTAGTAAAAATGTCACTGTCTCAAATTGATATACTTTTACACAATTTCTATCAATATCTCTGCAAGAGTTTTTGTAAATAAAGACAAGATTACTCTAAAATGTATATGGAAATACAAAGAAACTACAATAGCTAAAACAATTGAAATAGAATAAAATGGGAGGAACAACTCTATCCAATATATAGCTACAATGAGAAGACATTGTGGTAATGGTATGGGATAAACAGATTAATAAAATAAAATGGAGAAACCAGAAATAGATCCCATAAATATGCCCTCCGCATTTTTAAGTGAAATTTGTAGTTTAATTAAAATAAAACAGGGATAAATTAAACAAACACAAATACTTTTCTGGTCATCAAATTTTGGGACTCAAAGCATCCCCAAAACATTGGAGGTCCAACTTATTCCCTAGAGACATCAATCATCACAAAATGTTTTCACTTTTTGAACCACTCATATTTTCGTAGCAGAAAATAGAACAAAATTCCTCAGACATCCTTCTTCCTTCTGTCTAAAATATTTTCACAAATAGGCCCTTCCTATACTTCAAAAGAAAAACAAACAGCTTTCTTGCTTAACCAATTGGCCTGGTACTCTCGCCCTGGCATCTGATCTCTGAGTTAAAGGGCTCAGGGTGCCAAATTCAACCAGAAATTTCCAGGACACCAGCGGCTACTTCACTGATCTTTCTCATGAGGGGATGGATGTGTCTTTCTACAAGGGAAGTCATTCCTCTGAGATTATTGTGTCAGTTGACAATTGTAGGAGAGTGGAGTGGGGAAGAGGGAGAATGAAAAAGCAAAGGGACAAGAACAGAATGAGGCTTTCATTATCTACTCACAGCCAGGAAGAATAGTTCAGTTTTAACAAACCACCCACTACTAACTCCAAATATGCACAGCCCAAACTACAGGGGAAGGATAGAGGTCCTAAGGGCTGGAGAGACAAAAGCTGATGACATAAAACAGCAGACTCCTCCACAGACATTTCTCACTTCCCTAACACTGGAGGATGTTTAATTAAAAAGTTGCTGCTCAAAATTGTATGGAAAACATGCCTAAAAATAGGCCTGCAGTCATTTTAAAAATAAGTGGTCACTCATCAGATATCAGTGGCCATATATCAGATACCAACACTTGAGGGACGTTTGATGTGAATTTGAAAAACGGGCTGGCAGAGAACAAAGAAGGAAAGAAAGGAGGTAGGGGGGAGGAAGTAAGAAGAGTACAATGTGGAAGGTAAGAAAGCTAGGAAGAGCATGTTTACAAGCCCATGCTGATCTATTCCAGCAGTCAAACAAAGCAAGTCCACAATGAAAAAAAAAAAATCTGAAAGTCAACTTCAAATTCAAAGTATAAAAAATTGCAATCCAGTAAATTCGCCAATGCCCTTGAATTGTAAAATAGAGACTTCTGAGACTCGGTACTAAAACAGTTCAATGCTCTTCAGAGGTCATTCTTAAGTATTATCCAGAATAACACTATCTCAGCAAAGTGGCAGGGTACAAGATGAACAGTCAAAAATCTGTAGTGTATCTATACACTAGTAATGAATAATCTGAATGGGAACTCAAGAAATGAATTCCATTTACAATTGCAACCAAAACAATAAAATATTTGGGAATAAATTTAACTAAAGAGACAAAAGACCGATACAAAGAAAACTACAGGAAATTACTAAAAGAAATCACAGAAGACCTAAATAGATGGAAGGGTATACCGTGTTTATGGATTGGAAGACTAAACATATTTAAGATGTCAATTCTACCTAAATTGATTTACACATTCAATGCAATAACAATCAAAATCCCAACAACCTACTTTTCAGAAATAGAAAAACCAACAAGCAAATTTATCTGGAAGGGCAGGGTGCCCCGAATTGCTAAAAGTATCCTGATGAAAAAAAATGAAGCTGGAGGTCAGAACGCTGCCTGACTTTAAGGCATATTATGAAGCTGCAGTGGTCAGAACAGCATGATACTGGCATAAAGATAGATATACTGACCAACGGAATAGAATAGAGTGTTCAGAGATAGACCCTCTCATCTATGGACAATTGATCTTTGATTAGACAGTCAAGCAAAGTCACCTGGGATAGAACAGTCTCTTCATTAAATGGTGCCCAGAGAACTGGATCCATATACAAAAGAATGAAAGAGGACCCATATCTCACACCCTACACCAAAGTTAACACAAAATGGATCAAAGAGCTACACATTAGGTCTAAGACCATAAAACAGTTAGAGGAAAATGTAGGGAAATATCTTATAAATCTTATACTTGGAGGCAGGTTTACAGGCCTTGCACCCAAAGAAAGCACACTGAAGAAAGAAAGAAGTGGGAACTCCTCAAAATTAAACACTTTTGCACATCAAAGAACTTCATCAAGAAAGTAAAAAGACAGCCTACACAACGGGAGACAATATTTGGAAACGACATATCAGATAAAGGTCTAGTATCCAGAATTTATAAAGAGGTTGTTCAACTCAACAACAAAAAGACAGCCAATCCAATTACAAAATGGGAAAAAGACTTAAACAGACACTTCTCAGAAGAGGTAATACAAATGGCCAACAGGCACATGAAGAGATGCTCAACTTTCCTGGCCATCAGAGAAATGCAAATCAAAACCACAATGAGATATCATCTCACACTCACCAGAATGGCCATTAAGAACAAAACAGAAAATGACAAGTGCTCGAGAGGATGTGGAGAAAGCGGCACATTTATTCACTGTTGGTGGGAATATCAAATGGTGGAAGGCAGTTTGGCGGTTCCTCAAAAAGCTGAATATAGAATTACCATATGACCCGGCACTACCATTGCTAGGTATCTACTCAAAGGACATAAGGGCAAAGACACAAATGGACATTTGCACACCAATGTTTAGAGCAGCATTATTTACAATTGTAAAGAGATGGAAACAGCCAAAATGTCAATCAACAGATGAGTGGCTAAACAAACTGTGGTATATACATATGATGGGTTATTACGCAGCTTTAAAACTGAATAAAGTTATGAAGCATGTAACAACGTGGATGGACCTTGAGAACATTATGATGAGTGACATTAGCCAAAAAAAAAAAAGGGACAAATACTGTATGGTCTCACTGATATGAACTGACATTAGTGAATAAACTTGGAATATTTCGTTGGTAACAGAGACAATCAGGAAACAGAAATAGGGTAAGATATTGGGTAATTGGAGCTGAAGGGATACAGATTGTGCAACAGGACTGAATATAAAAACTCAGAAATGGACAGCACAATACAACCTAACAATACAATTATGTTAAAGCACTGAGTAAAGCTACCTGTGAGAATGATAGAGGGAGGAGGGCTGGGGGCATAAATGAAATCAGAAAAAAAGATAGATGATAAAGATTGAGATAGTACAAGCTAGGAATGCCTAGAGTGTATAATAATAGTGACTAAATGTACAAATTTTAAAAATGTTTGTGCACGAGGAAGAACAAAGGAATGTCATTACTGCAGTGTGTTGAACATAGATGGTAATTAATATTTTAAAATTTCACCTTATGTGTGAGATTAAAGCAAAAAATATTTGTTTGGTACAAAATTTATATTTTGACTAGTGCATTTCCATAACTTATGTAGATAGCTTGATTGAACACCATAAGTACTTGGAATCTAGGGTAGGAATATGAGATTTTGTTGGTTTGTCCAGAGTGATTCGATCAGTGAGTGGAAAAGTATTTGCAATTCCCGTTCACGGAATGGTGAGTACTGGGGAAAATTCAACCTCCTCAAGTTGAATTATTGATATTCTCACAAGCAGTGTGGACAACCAAAGCTAGGCTGATCCCCCAGACTTGGGGTTTGTTCATATGAAACTTAACACCACAAAGGGTAGGTCAAGCCTACTTAAAATTTAGGCCTAAGAGTCACCCCCAATAGAGCCTCTTTTGTTGCTCAGATGTGGCCTCTCTCTCTACAGCCAACACAAGAAGCAAACTCACCACCCTCCTCCTATGTGGGATATGACACCCAGGGGTGTGGACCTTCTGGCAATGTGGGACAGAAATCCTGGAATGAGCTGAGACTCAGCATCAAGGGATTGAGAAAACCTTCTCGACCAAAAGGGGGAAGAGTGAAATGAGATAAAGTGTTAATAGCTGAGAGATTCCAAACAGAGTCAAGAGGTTATCCTGGTGGTTATTCTTACGCATTAAGTAGATATCACCTTGTTATTGAAGATGTAATGGAGAGGCTGAAGGGAACTGCCTGAAAATGTAAAGTTGTGTTCCAGTAGCCATGTCTCTTGATGATGATTGCATAATGATATAGTTTTCAGAGTGACTGTGTGATTTGAAAACCTTGTGTCTGATGCTCTTTTTATCTACCATGTCAACAGATGAATAGAACATATGGAATAAAAATAAATAATAGGGGGAACAAATGTTAAAACAAATCTAGTTTGAAATGCTAGTGATAAATGAAAGTGAGGGGTAAGGAGTATGGTATATATTATCTTTTTTTCTCTGTTATTGTTTTATTGCTTTTTCTGTCGTCTTTTTATTTCTTTTTCTGAATTGATGGAAATGTTCTAAGAAATGATGAAAATGCAACTATATGATGATATTGAGAATGGAATGATATGTTAATGTTTTTGTTTGTTTGTTCTTAAGTTTTTAATAATAAATTAATTAAAAAATGCGTTAGGTTTAGGGCAGGCCACATGGCTCAGCAGGCAGAGTTCTCACCTGCCCATGCAAAAAAACAAATCTAGTATTAAAAAAATCATCAGATTTAAACATAAAACTAAAAATTTTTATTAGAAAACATAGATGTCCCGGCCCGCAGGACGATCAATCGAGGCTCCAACTCCTGTGAGGGAAGAATGAAATGGGACAAAGAGACGTGAAGAATGGCAGCAAGACAAATATTCTGATCAAGCTGCAAAAGTTCATTGAAAAGGCTGGGTATATATATACTCTAGGAGAGGGGGTAGCTAGTAGGAATAGGTGACGATCTCTGATTGGGTGAATAAGGACAAAGGGATGATTTGGGATTGGTGACTGCTGTTGCTAGGGTGGAGGGCAGATGTACGGTTAGAACTTTTGGCGCGAACTACTATTACTTCCGTAAAGAATGCTGATTATAGCTTAGGCTGTTCTTTGTTTCAGCCCTGGCGGCCATGTTGCATGTTTCCGGCATCACTGAGGGTGGAATTTATACACGCTACTTTAATTGTCCCCAACACATAGAAGAAAATCTTTGGAATAGAGATTGGTTAAGTGCTCTTTGATATAACACCAAAGGTAAAATCTATGAAAGAAAAAATCAGTATATTGGACTTCATCAAAATTAAAAACTTTTGCTCTGCAAAAGACCCCATTAAGAAGTTGATAAGACAAGCTACAGATACAGAGAATATATTTGCAAACCACATCTGTAACAAAGAGACTATATTTCAGCTATATAATGAACTCTTAAAATCAAAAGTAACAAAACAAAAAATCCAAAGAGAAAATGGGCAACAGACACAAACATTTTACTGAAGAGGATAAAAGAATGGCAAATAAGCAGATAAAATGATGTTCAACATCATTAGGTATTAAATGCAGATTAAGACCACAATGAGATATCACATCATACTCATTAGACCATTGGCAAGGATGTGGACAGAGATTGGAACCATTGTGTGTTGCTGGTGGGATTTTAAAATGATGCAACCCAGGTGGAAAACAGTTTGGGGATTCCTCAAAAACTTTAACATATAATTACCATACAACCTGTTGTTTTAATTTTGTTAAATGCTGTCAGACTGCCATATACTGGAATGGGATGGCTTTTAAAAAGGAGAATGTATTAAGTTACAAGTTTACAGTTCTAAGGCCATAAAAATGTCCAAACTAATGCATCCAGAGAAAGATACCTTGGTTCAAGAAAGGCCGATATCTGTCACATGAGAAGGCATGTGGCTGGCATCTGTGATCTTTGTTCCCAGTTCCATTGCTTCCAGATTCTAATGTCAATTGTTCCCTCTGTAAGCATCTGTGGGCCTTCACTTAGATCCTCTGGGCCACAACTCTGGGTTCTGGTTTTCTTAACATCCCATGGGAAGGCACATGGTTCTGTATTTCCAAACATTTGTGTCTAGGCATCTGCTTTCTCTGTTGGCTCTCCAAGCATCTACAAATATATGCATTTTTGTGGACTCTAAGCTTCTTCTAAAATGTTTTCTCTTTTAAAGGACTCCAGTAACCCAATCAAGACCCACATTGAATGGGGGAAGCCACATTTCCATGGAAGTAATCTAATCAAAAGGTTTTACTCACAATTGAGTGGGTCAGATCCATGGAAACAACCTGACCAAAGTTTTCCACCCTACAATATTGACTCAGGATTAAAAGAAATGGTTTTTCTGGGATACACAATACTTTCAAACCAACACAACTGGCAATTCCACTACTAGATATTTACCAAATATAATTGAGAACATGTCTACGCAAAAACTTATACATGAATACCCATGGAAGCATTATATATAATAGCAACAAAGTATACATTCTAACCCAGTTTTAGGAGGGTTTGGGTTGGGGCAGCCATAAGACCAAAGAACACGCTAGGCCCAGAGTTAAGCATGGATTTTATTGGAACTTACAAACAGGAGAAGATTCTTCCCAATGGTGGCTGGTTGGAAAATAGAAGTCAGTGTTCCACGAAGGGCAAAGACTGCAAGGGACAGTTTACAGGAGTTTAAGATAATGGTGTGAAAACAGAATTTCAACAGGGTTTCATGACACAGGGGACTAGAGGTTTGTCATCAACAGTGATGGGGAGGTGCTTTAATGTTTTGTCCATGATACTATTGTACATCCTTTTCCCCATCCCACTGAGGAGGTCTGATGACTTTTAACTTCTGTCCTGGTCATTGTAGGTGGCTACATGCAGCAACTTATTCTCAATATGGAGGGGGTCCAGCTTTGGGTTATCACAACCCACCTCCACACAGACTACATTGACCATAGGACAGACATTGCCTTCCTTTTCTACAGCAGTATAAGAGACAACAGAACACTAAGAGTCCCCCATATAAAGATAACAACCACAAAGAGATGCTCTCATGGCCAAGAAAGGAAATTAGAAGATTCTTTTCCAGATTTTTCAGTGCATTGAGTTCTGCCAGGCCAGCAGAGTATTCTACACAGCCCAATTCACAGACTCACAGTTCGAAGAAAGGTGGTGTGCTTAGTTTGAAACTATTATGTACCCCAGAGAAGCCATGTTCTCTTAATCCTAATCCAATATTGTGAGGGTAGGCCTATTAGGGTGGGAGCTTTCGTTAGGTTGTTTCCATGGAGATGTGACCCATCTAATTGTGAGTGTGAGTGACCTTTTCTATAGCTGGAGATGTGACCCCGCCCATTCAAGGGAGGTCTTAATTAGTTTACTGGAGTCTTTAAAAGAGCCAACACAGAGAGCAGAGGGTTCAGACACTTGAAGAGCCGATACAGGCACAGATGTTTGGAGATAGAGATAGAAATAGCCTAGCAAGTCTCTGCAAACCCAACACTGGGTTTGATTATGAGAATGATTTGCTGCTGAAGCCCACTGTAAGAAGGTGTTTACTAGGGTGTTATGGGCTAAAAGAAAGATCTTTATGGGGAACAATAAGAGGTAATTTTTTGCTGGCTTAACAATATACATGCTAGAGTTCTGTTGAATAACAACAAGGTTCTCAAGGCAGAGGAACATTATGGGAAGGTTTTTAATATCAGATACTTTCCCCTTGCAATTTTTCAATGTCCTCTTCCATGACATCAATAGTTAGTTTAGGCATAAGTTATACATCAGTTCCTGTGAGAATAGAAGGCCCCAGATTGGTGATAAAACTTTTAACAGGCATTTTTTTTATGTAAATCATGATCAGATTACTATATATTTTCAGTGACTCCTATTCCCCACAGGTTTAAGATTCCCAACCAGCACAATGCATAGGTTGGCACTAAGGTCAAAGGGTCTCATTTTCCCCTGCTTGCATGGTCTGGGGCAGAGATAACAACAAATAATTATGAGTCCCCCTTTTAGGCTGTAAAACACCTGGCCCTTTAATTTATAGTCTCAGCACCTGCCTCACTCAGTCCTGCCATCAGTATTTCAATAGGAGCTGGGGCTGCAGCTTGTGGCACTGCATTTAAACAAGTTAAGGCCTGATGGACTTTCAGTTTAATTGTCCTCTGTTGCAAGGACTTCTTATCATCTTTTTGCTGTTCCTTTAATAAGCCAATCATTCTTTCAGTAAGGTCTGTGCATGTGGGATTGTAGGGCAGATGGAACAATAGCATGCTGTCCTGATCCATGGCCCAGGATTGGGCTATCTGCGCAGTGAAATGGGTCCCCCAATCATTGTGTGTGTTGACAGTCCACGCAGAGTGCTTACTCTCTCCAAATATTAGAGGATGGCCCATTGGTTTACCTCCCCCCTAGGCAAGCTAACAATAATCCTGTATCTGTGTCCATGACAGTAAAAAGCATAACTTGCCCCCTCCTTGAGCAGAAGGGGACTGATATAACCAATTTACCATTGGGTCACCAGGATTTGTGACTGGTCAATGTGCCCCATCTGGTGTGGTAGCCCATGTGGTCGATGCAGGTAGCACAAAGGACATTCTCTAATGATGTCCACTAACTTCTGGCATGTGCTTGGCAGCTGGAACTGATGGTCCAGATGCCACAGGGTTTGATACTCTTGGTGTCTGCTTTTCAATGAAGTCATTCTGCTACTTCCCTGGCTTCAGCTGTGATATATGACTGTCCATTGTTCCTTCTTCCAGATTGCCATTCAAGTCATAAGGCCTTTGTAAACAGCCCTGTGGTCAGTACAGACAGCACATTTTCTGATTTATCCATGATTACTATCTGTACCGCTCTTAACTCAGCCCACTGACTGCTTCGCATCAGCACCAGTCCCCCATCATATAGTGTCAGTACTGGGTTGTATTGCTACATCTGTCCAGGTGGGAGGCTGCCTGCTAGCAGATGCATTAGTATACCAAGCAGATTTGGGAATGGTACCCTTGCCTTCTATAGTGAGCATTTCAACAGCTGTTTCTTGTGCAGCAGCATTAACTGTTGAATTTTCTATACAGGGCACTGTCCAAGAATCTTGTGCATTTCTGTACTGAGAGGACTGTACCTTGGCTGCCCCTTTCCATATTTGTGACTAAAAGCCAAGGAGTATTCATTTAGAATATTTTCTCTGCCACATACCCCAACCAAAGCCAATATTAGTCCCGGCAATATCCGGTTTACAGGGCAGTTTAGGCTCCGTACCCCATCCCCACCCTAGGGCTTGTGCTATCAACCCTTTTGCTTTTTCCAAAAAAAAAAAGTCCTCCCATTTCCAAGTACAACCTTATCTAATTAGCATATACAAAGGTTTTAGCATTTGGGCTAAGTAATGAACAAAATGTTTTCAATACTACCACAACCCCAAGAAAGTCATTAGTTGTTTTGGCATATGCAGCATAGGAAAACATTTAACTCATCAACTACTGCAGAAGAAATAATTTTGTCTTACCTAACCGTACAACACTTGAGAATTTGACAGGGTAGCCAAGGCATTGCAGTTTGTCATGATTAATTGACCGTCTCAAGGTGAGATAATAATGAGCCTGGGGCTTCTTGTAGTTCTGAAAGAGCCACTGATTAACATGACATCATCAATATAGTGAAATAGGCTTTTCCATGTGGCATATTTCTCAGGGATTGGAGCCTAGTCATACTTAAAATTGTTAATCATTTCTACCTTCTCTCCCTGCCTCTCATGTCTGTAGCCTAACTCACTGTTCTCCCTTCCCCCTCTCGTCAGAAACCTCCCGTCTCAGTAGCTTATCTCAAAACTACAAGCCTTCCTGTTATTCTGTCCTTGCCTCTAGCTATCTTCTGCCGCCCTTGCCTAGCAACTACCTTTTAGCTTGTGTAATTGGCTCTTTGAAACCCCTACCCTCTCCCCTACTCCTCCCCTTGTGCAACTGTATATAACCTAAGCTCCCTGTAGCCTCGGGGTCTTTAGCGCACCTGAGCAGCTTCGGTACCTAAGCTTGTCCCATGTAACAATAAAGAAGCTTTGTACTGATTAATTGGCTTCTGGCTCACGTCCTTTAGACCCCTTGCCTCCGGGCAAGCAGGCCCTGCTTACCACAGGTTATATCCCAGCGAGCTCGCCCCCCCCCCCCCCCCCCCCCCCGAACCACCCGAAGTCTGGAGCCGAAACCGCCCGGCTGCGCAACCGGCTGAAGCTATCCCCGCAATTGGCGCCTGTGCCGGTTGCGCAGCCGGGCGGTTTCGGCTCCAGACTTCGGGTGGTTCGGGGGGCGAGCTCGCTGGGATATAACCTGTGGTAAGCAGGGCCTGCTTGCCCGGAGGCAAGGGGTCTAAAGGACGTGAGCCAGAAGCCAATTAATCAGTACAAAGCTTCTTTATTGTTACATGGGACAAGCTTAGGTACCGAAGCTGCTCAGGTGCGCTAAAGACCCCGAGGCTACAGGGAGCTTAGGTTATATACAGTTGCACAAGGGGAGGAGTAGGGGAGAGGGTAGGGGGTTCGAAGAGCCAATTACACAAGCTAAAAGGTAGTTGCTAGGCAAGGGCGGCAGAAGATAGCTAGAGGCAAGGACAGAATAACAGGAAGGCTTGTAGTTTTGAGATAAGCTACTGAGACGGGAGGTTTCTGACGAGAGGGGGAAGGGAGAACAGTGAGTTAGGCTACAGACATGAGAGGCAGGGAGAGAAGGTAGAAATGATTAACAATTTTTAAGTATGACTAGGCTCCAATCCCTGAGAAATATGCCACATTTCCACTTAGCCAAATCCTTTGCCGGAGACTGTGGTAGATGGTTGATAGTGCAGTGAAAGTTCTTTGTTCTCCTTCCCAGGTGAAGACCAAAACAGGTTGACTGGCCTTATTTAAGGGAACACTAAAGAAAGCATTAAGGTTAAATCTAAAACAAAGTGATAATGACATATTGAGTGCTAATTCTTTGTAGTAAAGGGGTAACCTTTGGAACTGTTGCATACAAAGATGGCTTTATTTTATCCTCTGCTTCCCAAACCCTTTATTTTCCCCTCTTCATCAAATGAAAAATCTATGGCATCCCCAGTTTTTAGGTCTCACCCTAGAGTAGTTTGCATTCTCTGGACTCAAGCCTGAGGCAACTTATAGCCCCTGAGTTGGGCATAATCTGCATGCTAGAGTCTCCAACTGACTGTTCACTCAGTGCAAGTGATCAGAGAGACCTTCATTTATGCCTGGGCAAGGTGCAGATCTCCTTTTAGTTCTAATTTGATGCTTGTTCTGCCTGGGTAGCCATCCGCAAGTCATGATATGGTTGCCGCTATTTGACAGTCTCTTTTCTTCTTACTCAAATTTAGTTGTCCTGCTATCTTTTGCAAAACAATTAGAAATTCTGCTGGAGTTTTCAGGGTGTCCCCATACACAGTGGCTCCCACTAATCTAGGAGGGCATCCATCCCTCCTCACAGGGGTGATAGAGACCAACTTGGGATTTTCCCCAATGGATTCTCCCTTCCCAAGACTCATACCCACTACAGGCAGTTGCTCTTCGGTCTCCTGGGAGTTCACAATTGTTCCAACCCTACTTTCGGAGGGCTTTGGTTGGGGCAGCTCTAAGAGCAAAGACTATGCTAGGTGGAAGGTTAGGCATGGGATTTTAAAAAATGTATTTTACTTATTAAATGTACCAACATACAAACACAAACATTCTTACCATAAGATCATTCCATTCTACACATATAATCAGTAATTCACAATATCATCACATAATTGTATGTTCATCATATGATCATTTCTTAGAATAGTAGCATTAATTCAGAAAAAGAAAGAAAAAGAAAACAAAAAAATCATACATACTATTCTAGTTTGCTAGCTGCTGGAATGCAATATACCAGAAATGGAATGGCTTTTAAAAGGGGGAATTTAATAAGTTGCTAGTTTACAGTTCTAAGGTCAAGAAAGTATCTCAATTAAAGCAAGTCTATAGAAATGTCCAATCTAAGGCAACCAGGAAAAGATACCTTGGTTCAAGAAGGCCAGTGAAGTTCAGATTCTTTCTCTCTCAAGTGAGAAGGCACTTGGAGAACACAGTTAGGATTTCTCTCTCATATGGAAGGGTACATGGTGAACATGGCATTATCTGCTAGCTTTCTCTCCTGGCTTCCTGTTTCATGAAGCTCACTGGGAGGCATTTTCCTTCTTCATCTCCATCTGGTGGACTCTCTGCTTCATGGTGGTACAGCATTCTCTGCTCTCTCCGAATCTCTCATTCTCCATAACGTTTCCTCTCCTATACGATGTCAGAAACTAATCAAGATCCACCCAAATGGGTGGGGACACATCTCCCCTAATCCAGCTTAACAACCCTCTTTATTAGGTTACATCTTCAGGGAGATGATCTAATTACATACAATATTGAACAGGGATTATTCTACCTCTATGAAATGGGATTTTGATTAATCCATGGCTTTTCTAGGGTACATACATTCTTTCAAACCAGCACACATACCATACTCCCGCTCTGCCTTTCATTGATCACTAGCATTTCAGTCTACTAAATTTATTTTACATTTGTTCCCCCTATTACTTCCATGTGTTTTACTCATCTGTCCATAAGGTAGATAAAAGAACAATCAAGCACAAGGTTTTCATAATCACACAGTCACATTGCTAAAGGTATAGAATTATACAATCATCTTCAAGAAACATGGCTACTGGAACACAGCTCTACACTTTCAGGCAGTTCCCTCTAGCCTCTCTGTTACACCTTAACTAAAAAAGTGATTATCTATTTAATGTGTAAGAATAACCTCCAAGATAACCTCTCAACTCTGTTTGGAATCTCTCAACCATTGACACTTCATTTTGTCTCATTTCTCTCTTCCTCCTTTTGGTCAAGAAGTTTTTCTCAATCCCTTGGTGCCGAGTCCCAGCTCATTCTAGGCTTTCTGTCACACGTTGCCAGGAAGGTCCACACCCCTGGAAGTCTTGTCCCACGTAGAGAGGGAGAGGGCAGTGAGTTTGCTTGTCATATTGGCTGAGAGAGAAGCCACATCTGAGAAACAGAAGAGGTTCTCTTGGGGGTGACTTTTAGGCCTAATTTTAAGTAGGCTTAGCCTATCATTTGCAGGGTTAAGTTTCATATGAACAAACCCCAAGACTGGGGGCTCAGCCTGCTTTGGCTGTCCCTACTGCTTGTGAGAATATCAAGAATTCTCCACTTGGGGAAGCTGAATTTTCTCCCTTTCTCACCATTCCCCCAAGGGGACTTTGCAGATACTTTTTATTCACTGTTCAAATCCCTCTGGGATTTATTGGGGCATCACTCTGGACAAATCTATAAAATCTCATGCCCCACTCAAGGTTCCATGTACTTATGGTGTTCAGTTATCCTGTCCACATAAATTATGTTAGGAAATTGGGCATGGATTTTATTGGGACTTATGAACAGGAGATTCTTTCTGATGGTGGCCTGTTGGAAAACAGAAGTCAGTGTTCCATAATGGATGGTGAGTGCAAAGGACAGTTTATAAGGATTTAAGGCAAGGATGTGACAACAGTAGTCAGCAGGATTTTGTGACACAGGAGTCTGGAGGTTTGTTATCAACAGTGATCAAGGCGTGGGGGGAGTTTTAATGCTTTCTTCCTCCCTCCCCCTGAGGAGCTCTGATGACTGTTAACTTCTGTCCTGCACTACATAAGATACATGAAGTAACTTAATCTCAATATGGAGTGGGACCAAGGGACCTGGGTCTCCACAACAGAAACAATTCAAAATGTCCATCAAATGGAGAAAAGATAAACAAAATGCAGTGTATCTACATAATGAAATATTAGCCATAAAATGGGATGAAATACTGAGTTATGCTAAAATGTGGATGAACCATGAAAATATATCAAGTGAAAATAGCTAATCACAAAGGGTCACATAATATATGTTTCTGTTTTTTGAAACCTGTAAAACAGATAAATGTATGGATATAGAAATTAGACTATTAGTTGTCAGGACTAAGAGCAAAGAGGAATGGGTAGTGACTGCTGTTAGCTATGAGGCTTTTTGATGGGGATGAAAATATTCTGAAATTCATAGTGATAGTATGCCAGTTTGAAACGATGTGAGTACCCTAGAAAAGCCATGTTTTTATCCTAATCTCATTGTGTAAAGGCAGCCGTTGCTTCTAATCCCTATTCGGTACCGTATGTTGGAAATTTTAGATTATCTCCATGGGGATATGCCTCACTCAAGAGTGGGTGTTAAACTGGATTGGGTGGAGACATGTCTCCAGGTGAGTCTTGATTACTTTACTGGACTCCTATAAAAGAGGGAACATTTTCATAAAGCTGGAGATTCAGAGAGAGCAGAAGCCACAACAGAAAACACCATGGAACCATGAAGCAGAGTCCACCAGCCAGTGACTTTTGGAGATGAAGAAGAAAATGCCTCCTGGGGAGCTGGAGAGGAAGGTAGCAGATGAAGCCGTGTTCAGCATGTACCTTTCTAGCTGAGAGACAAACCCTGACCATGTTTGCCTTGTGCCTTTCCACTCGAGAGAGAAACCCTGAACTTCATTGGCATTCTTGAATCAAGGTATCTTTCCCTGGATGCCTTACACTGAACATTTCTATAGACTTGTTTTAACTGGGAAATTTCCATAGCCTAAAAACTGTTAACCTGCTACTTATTAAATTCCCCTCTTTAAAAGCTGTTCCAATTCTGGCATATTGCTTTATGGGAGCTAGAAAACTAGAACAGATAGTGACACAATATGTAAATCTGATAATAACAATTCATACCTTTAGATGTGAATTTTATGGAATGTGAATTATATCTCAAGAAAGCTATTGTATTAGGTAAGGTTCTCTAGAGAAACAGAATCTTCAGGAGACATCCATAGATAAAAAATGTATAATAGTGTCTCACATAACCATGGGGATGTAAAGTCCAACATCTATAGGGCAGGCTGTGAAGCTGGCAGCTCCACTGAAGGGTCTGGATGAGATCTACAGGAGAGGCTCACTGGCCAAAGGATGAAGAATGACTGTCTCTTCTGAATCCTACGTAAAAGCCCTCTGGTGATTAGATTAAGCATCACTCACTGCAGAAGACACTCCCCTTTGCTGATTACAAACACACTTAGCCAAGGATGCAGCCAGCATAATCATGATCCCAGTCCATGAAATATCCTCATATGAACAAGATAGGCCAGCACTTGCCCGACCAGATGAATGGTCACCATCACCTGGCTACGCTGACACATGAACTTATGACAGCTATCATAAAATAATAATGAATATGGAGACAATTGATATGTTCATTATCTTGATTGTGGTGATGCTTTCACAAGTGTATACTATATATCAAAACTCATCAAATTGTGTAGTTCATATATGTGCAGTTTAATGTATGTCATTTATACTTCAATTATATTTCAATATACTTCAAGTAATCTTCAATAAAGCTAAGAAAAACTAGACTAGATACACAAGGATTTAAAGTTTTTTTTCTTATTTAAGAGAATAAACGATACACTTAGAACCACCAAAAATAGATATCTTAGTGAGATTAACCATGGGCATATTTAAATAAAGTATCCATATAATCATTGTAAAACCTGTGTTTGCACAGTAAGTTTAATAAACCAATTTAAAATTAAGGAAACAAGGAAAAATATACAAATTCAGATAGCAAAGTTCATTAAATTCTAAGTATTAAACACTAACTTAGATACAAGTTGATCGGCTGCCAAAACTATGCATGTTCTCAAAATATCAAGTAGAAAGTTCTTACAAATATCTGCATTGCTATAGTAATGACCTATGTTACTACATATTTCCCTGATTTTAGGAAACTATGAAGATACAAATATTTTTACAATTACCCTATAGAAATCTTGACCACCTAAAATGGTATCTTAGTTAGCTTATCCATAGGTGTAAAAAAAAAACTAAGTAAACATCATAATGCCTGTTTATATGTTTCATAAAGAAATTTAAAATTAAAGCAAGGAAGGAAAAAAATCTATAGATATAGATATCAGAGTTTCTTCAATTCTAAAGTTTCAAACTATCTTAAATACCATTTAATTAACTATCAGAATTGGGACAAGCATCTCTTCTAAAAGAGCAAAAATAGTGTTCTTCATTTTCTTTGAGCTATTTATTTTGTAAGGGTATGGAAGGGATTGGTAACATTACAGTGGGTGTGTGGTGGTTCTGGGATGTTGCTTCCCCTGGTTGGGGACATTTCATGTGTAATGTTGATTAAAGTTCTTTGGGCCTCAGTTGTAAGAAGGGGGCCAAGGTTAGAATGCAGGAGGATTACTGCAATTCTAGGTGTCAGGATTAAGAGATGAGCTTCTGTATCAAGGGAGGGAATACTGAGTTTAGTGGACAATGGCTGATAGGATTCTTTTTAGTAAGTAATGCTCTTCTAGCTACACTTTGGAAAGACAAGTATGACCTTAAGATCCTCAGGTAGTGAGACTACTACTGGGAAGAACATTAACATCTTTCCTTTGCCGAGATGTTTCTGACATCCCTCACCGTCATCCTCCTACCCATCTCATACACACATACTTTTCACAGTCCAAATATGTCACTGTGTCTACTCCTACTGACACTGAGGATGATGATTCATCAGAGAAGGGCTTAAAAATGAACTGAGCTCTAAAATGGTTTTTAGTAAGCATTTATGAAATATCTTTACCCATCCTCATTTTTCAGCCTGGATTAGAAAGAAAGATTAGGCAAAGCCACAGGCAGGAGAATTACAGTTTTTTTCTCTTTTCAGAATTGAAACAGGAATTAGACAAGGAAAAAATGTGTGAAGTTGAGAAAAATCAATGAGTAAGGGATCATGATTGCATTCCTCACTAATTGTATAAATTAGCAGGATATTATAAGCAATTTTGCTTTAGGTTTGACTAAACCCTAATGCACTTATAGAGGCTAACTTCCCCAAATTCCATGGAAAGGAGCAAGGCCACACAGACTTACAAAACATTTTCAAAATACTGGTTTTGTAAAACTTAAGTTATCTGACTCAGCCAGCTTATTAAAATAAAAAGTAAAATTCAGCCAAGAGGTTGGAAATGAGGAAGAGCTATTAACATGCTCTCAGTACAGCCTTACTAGGAGGGGAGGAATGACAGGGTTTTCCTTTCACCTCAGACCTAGTGGGAAGACTTGGGAGCTTGAAGAGATTGCTGGACTGCAGCCATTTCAAACCTTCCACATAAGAGTCCTTGTGGAGGCCAAGTGACCTGTAAGTGGGAGTGGGCTATCATATTCCAAATGACTGAGGGAGAGGTATATGGCCAGATGGAGGAAAACCCCTCACTGTTGTCACAGAACGTAGAACCAAATTTTCCTACCAGCAATATTTTTCTTTTTCTTTTTTTTTTTTTAAATATTTTTATTGACAAATCTTCACACACATAGAATTCATACATGGTGTACAATCAACGGCTCACATCATCACAGAATTGTGTATTCATCACCACAGTCATTTTTAGAACATTTACATCACTCCAGAAAAAGCAATAAAAAGAAAAAAGGAAAAACTCATATATTCCAAAAAAAAAAAACCCCTTACCCCTCCCTCCTACTAACCACTAATATTTCAGTTTACGCAATTTATTTTACCCTTTCCTCTGTTTTTTACTTTTATCCATTCTTTTTTTACCCATCTGTCCATACCCTGGATAAAAGGAAGATTAGACACAAGGTTTTGACAATCACACAGTCACATTGTAAAACCTATATCATTACACAGTCATCTTTAAGAATCAAGGCTACTGGCACACATCTCAACAATTTCAGTTACTTCCCTCCAGCCACTCCAATACATATAAACTAAAAAAGGATATCTATAAAATGCATAAAAATAACCTCCAGGGTATCCTGTCGATTGTTGGAAATCTCTCAGCCACTGAAATTTTATTCTGTTTCATTTCTCTCTTCCCCCTTTTGGTCAAGAAAGCTTTCTCAATACCATGATGCCAGGTCCTGGTGAATCCTGGGTATTCTGTCCCACATTGCAAGGGAATTTTATGCTCTGGAAGTCATGTTCCACCTAGTCCGGAGGACAGTGAGTTCACCTGCTGAGTTGGGTTAGAGAGAGTGGCCACATGTGAGCAACAAAAGAGGTTCTCTAAGGGTGACTCTTACATCAAATTTTAAGTAGGCTTAACTTCTCCTTTGCAGGAATAAGTTTCATAGGGATGAGCCCAATATCAAGGGCTCAGCCTATTGAATTGGTTGTCCCCACTGCTTGCGATACCATCAGGAATTCCCCAGTTGTAGAAGCTGAGTATTTCCTCTGTTCTCCGTGGACCCCTAAGGAGACTT
Organism: Tamandua tetradactyla; assembly: GCF_023851605.1. Taxonomy (NCBI): domain Eukaryota; kingdom Metazoa; phylum Chordata; class Mammalia; order Pilosa; family Myrmecophagidae; genus Tamandua; species Tamandua tetradactyla. The sequence goes on along the minus strand of NC_135327.1, from coordinate 209,247,227 downwards.
TGCAAACACTTTTTAATTTTCTGCCCAAATTACTCTGGGGTATATCAGGGCATCATGCTAACCTGTACAAAACCACAAGATCTCCTGCCCTATTCAGGAGTCCATGCAATTATGGTGTTTGAATAAACTGATCATACAAATTAAATTAGATAATGCACTACCCAAAATACAACTTTTGCACCAAATAAACATCTCTTCCTTGGTCTCACACAGATATTGATTTTTTAAAATAATTTTTTATTAATTAAAAAAATTGCAAGAAAGAAATGCAAATATCCTTAATATATGCTCATTCCGTTCTACATATATAATCAGTAATTCACAACAGCATCACAAAGTTAAATATTCATCATCACGATCATTTCTTAGAACATTTGCATCAATTCAGAAAAGGAAATAAAAAGACAACAGAAAAATAAAACAAAAACAGGAAAAGAAAAAAAGAATTTTACATACCATACACCTTACCTCTTCCTTTCATTGATCACTAGCATTTCAAACTGAATTTATTTTAACCTTTGTTCCCCCTATTATTTATTTTTATTCCATATGTTCTACTCATTTGTTGACAAGATAGATAAAAGGAGCATCAGACACAAGGTTTTCACAATCACACAGTCACACTGTGAAAGCTGTATCATTATACAATCATCATCAAGAAACATGGCTATGGAACACAGCTTTACATTTTCAGGCAGTTCCCTCCAGCCTCTCCATTACATCTTGGATAACAAGGTGATATCTCCTTAATGTGTAAGAATAACCTCCAGGATAACCTCTCGATTCTGTTTGTAATCTCACAGCGATTGACAGTTTGTCTCATTTCACTCTTCCCCCTTTTGGTCAGAAGTTTTTCTGAATCCCTTGATGCTGGGTCTCAGCTCATTCAGGAGTTTTTCTCAATCCTTTGATGCTGAGAATCAGCTTAGTCTTGGATTTCTGTCCCATATAGCCAGGAAGGTCCACACCCCTGGTAGTCATGTCACACATAGAGAGGGGGAGGGCAGTGAGTCTGTACACATACACCCTTGTAAACCTATTTACCTACTGATGATTTACTTCCACTAATCAAGATGGGTCTTTAAAAATTTTTTTTTTATTGTGTAAATAATATACACGCAAAAAATAAAAAAAGCTCAGAGCATACTGCACAATTAGTTTTAGAACATACTTTAGAGTTTGGTATGGGTTATACTTCCACCATTTTAAGTTTTTCCTTCTAGATGCTCCAAAATACTGGAGACTAAAAGAAATATCAGTATGATTCAGCAGTCATATTCAATCGTTAAATCTTATTTTCTCTGTTATAACTCCACCTTCTCCTTTGATCTTTCTCCCAATCTTTAGGGAGATACGGAAAATGCCCCTTTTAACTTTTTCATGTTGGAAAGGGCTATTGATAATATCGGCTAGGGGGATAGAACTAGTTGATATTCCAGAGAGGCTGGCCCCTCTGTTTCAGGACTTATCTGGCCTAGGAATCTATCTGGAGGTTGTAGGTTTCTGGAAAGTTATTACAGTGCATGGAATCTTTGTAGAATCTCAGATAGAGCCTTAGGTTTATCAGGATGGGTCTTAATCCTATTACTGAAGGCCTTATAGGGAAAAACAGAGAGATGGACAAAGAGTGAGACAGAGAGAGAACAAGCACACACACACACACCCCACAGGGAGCAGCCAGAAGCTGAAAGTCAATGGAAACTGGAACCTGGAAGAGAAGGGAGGGGCCAGGAGAGGTCAGATGTACAGTGCCATGTGACAGAAAAGCCAAGGAAGGACCAAGGAGTGGTAGCCACCCCAGCATACCCATCTTATGTGAGAAAGCATTGCTTTGATGACACTAATTTTGGACTTCTCCTAGCCTGAAAATCATAAGCCAATAAATTCCCGTTGTTTAAGCCAACTAACTGAATGGTATTTGTCTTAGACGCTAAGAAACTAAAATAATCCTGTAGAGACAATGAGGCTGAAAATATAAATTAAGGAGTGGAAAATAAGGAATTAGGAGGTTTTTTAAAAAGCTTGACTGAGGACAGAAAGACAGGATAGAAATTAAAGAAGGAAGGTTAAGGACAGGTTTTGCTTTCTTAATAAGATGGGAGAAACCTGTGGACATTTACGGACTAAGGTAAAACAAGAGAAGGAGGAAGGGTTCAAACAAGAGACATATCACTGGTGGAAGAAATTCTAAAGACAAGAACCAATACTGTGATAAACAAGCAGAGGAATGAGCCCCGCAGAGAGAGTAAACCTCTGCATCAGATTAGAAGGATCACTGTGGAAATACGCAGAAAAATAGGAGGATTATTCACATTCATGGGATCAATTTTTTTGTAAGATGAGATCACCTGCTGAGTGCTATGGGTAGGAGGTCTGAGAAGAAGTAAAAAAGTCTGCAATACCCACAAATCAAAGAATCAGAGCAAGCAAGGCAAAAGTCCAGCACAGAGTGAAAAACTCCTTTGTAATATCCTTGGTCTGAAGTGTTACCTGATTTTCTCCAGTAATGCTCAGAGGAGTGGGGGCAGAGTGATCAAGGACTGGGAGGTTTCGGGGTAGGTGTAGCAAAATAAAGGGAACAGATACGGGGGTGCCAAAGCTGTGCTTTTATCTTTTAAGTTGTCATATTAAAATGGGGGGAAAAAAAGAAAAAAAAAGGGGGGGAGGGAAATCACATGATATAAGGTGACACTGACCTTCATGATACCAGGATCAATATAATCAGCTTATTATGGCCCTACCAGATCTCTGGTATCTTATCATATTTTTCAGATGAATCCATTAAATTTCAGTACTCTAAAGACTGAATAAAGAAAAGTTAACCTTATAATAGTTAATAATATCTCCAACTATTATGTGCCCAAAGTGAGCTATATAAGTAAGGCTAAATCATACTGATCTGTAAAAAGAACACGTTTGTGTTCAACACTACATAAGGTAAAAATATGCTTAATAAAAGAATTACTCCAAACATTTTCTAAGGTATAACAGAACCTCAAGTGGCCCAAATAGTAAAAACAGTAATAAATAAAAAGCAAAAACAAGATATACCTAAAGGAAAGCAAAAGGCTTCAAGGACAGATTAACAATTTCAACTTGTTTCAACCTTTCTATGCTGTGAAAGCTACAATACTTATCCCCTCATCAGAAAACTATCTGGAAAGAAATCTCAGAAAGCCCTCAGTATGAACTTTACACTTTAATAAATTAAAAATTAATGAATATGCTGGAACACTTTTATTAAATACTTTTTGAAATACTTTATAGGCAATCGCCTTGTATATAAAGCAATCTGCTTTGTATAGCATTTACTCTAAAGATCTAAAATATAATCATCTCCCATTTCCAGCTCAATACCTCATTCCTGCAATGAAAGACAAAATTATAATCGGCTTTATTATGTCTTACAGATTCAGAAATGCTATGCACTCTTCTTGTCACTATGAAATAATCTTTTCTCCTCTAATCCAATCCTTTCCAACTTTTGGTGGGTTCAATTCCTATTTCGGGTAATAAAGCTGTTGCTTTGTTTTTTCCATCTGACATGCTATGTATTTTACTCACATAATTTTGTCCACTGCCGTCTCCCATCAACTAAAATGTAAGTTCCACAAGAACAGGGACTTGTTAGGCTTTTAATACTACGTTCCCAAGACCTAACACGGTTAGGCATCTACGAAGTCTTCAATGTGTGTTTAATGGTTCTAATTCTCCATTACCAGTGGCACTTAATAGCTACACAGTGGTACCTCCCTCTACATAAATGAATAAAGCTGAGAGTTTATAACCTACCCGTCTCTTTTTGGGCTCCTCAGTTTCCATTTTCTTCTTACGGGCCACTACTCCTTTTAGGACGAAAGGTGGTGTTTCCTGAGAATATATTATTGGAAATATTTATTTGAAACACCTTGTTCAATGAGAAAAAATAACATTAAAAAATAGAAGAAGCAAGTTCTCCTTTTTCCAGAGTAACAAATTTACCAGAACAATTAAAATACCAACATATTATTTTGTGAGGAGAGGAACGGGTTGCAGGGCAATTTGGGCAAGGAGGTGAGAAAGACTTCACAAACAGATTTAAGTTTATTTAGAAAAATCAAGATGATCCAGAAATATTTTGAACAAGAAAAGCAATACAGAAAAAACAACATCAGATCAATGGAAGAGAGAAATTTGGATACAAATTCACCTATTAGAATTCAATGGGAAGATCAATTATTCAATAATTCGTTCTGACATAAATGGCTAGCCATCTGAAAATAGAGCTGATTAACCACTTCTACCTGTCTCCTGATAACAAATTCAAGGCAGAGAAAAGATTTTTATATTCTTGGAATATATATGATAAAAAAAATCCAACAGCCATAAAGGAAATATTAATATATGTTAATAGTCTACAAATGTTAATCTCTTTGTGGTAACAAAAAGATACCAAAAATCAAAAGGCAAGAGACAAGAGAAAAAAAGCATGGTACGTATGATATGGATCTGATGTATTTAATAGACAAACTACAAATGAGCAAGTAAAAGTTAAACAACCTAAAGAAATAAAAGGTCTATAAACACATACAAAATGCTCAACTGTACAAATCATTAAAGAATTATAACAATAAAGAGTTGGCAAAACATCATAGCAATAGGGGTAAAGATACGAATATGCATTTTCTGAAGAGCAAATACAATGGCTCAAAAGCACATGAAGATCATGATGATGAATATGCAACTATGTGATGATACTGTGAATTACTAATTATATATGTAGAACGGAATGATCGTATGTTAAGAATGTTTGTGTTTCTTTCTTGTCATTTTTTTAATTTAAAAGTTAATAAAAAATTTTTAAAAAAAGCACATGAAGAGATGCTCATTTTCATCTGCTATAAGGGAAATGCAGATGAAGACTATAATGAGATACCATCTCACACCTTTAAGAATGGCTGCTATTAAACAAACAGGTAACTATAAATGTTGGAGAGGATATGGAGAAACTGGGACACTTACACACTGCTTGTGGGAATGTATAATGGTGCAGCCACTATGGAAGAATGTTTATGACACAGCAATAGCACTATTTGGTATATATCCAAAACAGCTGAAAGCAACGACACAGACATTTGCACACGGATGTTCATAGCAGCATTATTCACAATTGCCAAAAGACAGAAACAAACCAAATGCCCATCAACAGACAAGTAGACCAACAAAATGTGGAATATACATACAATGGATTATTATGCAGCAATAAGACAAAATGGCATCCTGAAGCACATGACAAGATGGATGAGACTTGAGGACATAATGCTGAGTGAAATTAGCCAGACACAAAAGGATAGATACTGTATGATTCCACTTTTAATCAGAGGCTTATATTTCAGGGACTTAGAGATACATAGAAGCTAGAGATGGGTGAAACATTAGCTAATGAAGTAGAACTCCAAGGGAAGAGATAGGAGTGAAGGTGGTTCTCTAGTGGGTCTATAAGTAATACTACTATATTGAAGATGAACAAGATTTAAAGGGGCTGTATAGCCTATATGTCCCACTGATTAACGGTAGAAATATGAATTACTTCTTGTAAGAACTACTTCAAAGATATGATTCTTGTACAGAAAGTGTTTAAGTCCAGGGTACAAGGGGAAAACAGCTATGCACACTATGAGCCTATGTTCAAAAGCAAACCACAGCAACAGCAGAGGTAAATAATTGGGTGAGGGACAAGAGTAAAGAGGAGGTTTAGACTTCCTACTTGGCAAGGGTGTGTTTATTGGTTTTCTTTCTCTTGGGGACAATAAAATTATATAAAATTGAGAACGCTGATGGACTGTGGACTTTGGGCCCTCTCCATGATGCCCAATGAATGCAGGCGACTGAAGGATGCACTGATGGAGAAGTAGATTGGTGAACAATGGTGTATACTTAAGAACGAAGATTGTGCTGCTATAAAAAGGAACAAAGTCATGAGGCATACAGCGATGTGAATGAACAGGTGGGACATTTGATGAGACAAAATAAATCAAAAACAAAAGAAAAAAAGCAAAACAAAAAACATCACAGCAATAACAGATAGGCTCAAGTTAATACATGACATTGTAGAAGATGTAGGGAAACATACATTCTCAAACTGTCAGTGGAGTAATTAAATTAGAAAGGCACTTTTGGAGGACAATAACTATCTCATCACTCATCTATACCAATCCTTGAAAATTACTCTACATATATATTTGCAATAAAACACAAAGACATATGAATAAAGACGTGTATTCTAGCCCTACCTGTAATAAGAAGAAATGAGAAATAATCTATCTAGCAGTACATAATGGTAATACCTAAATATACAAGTGGAAATGGAGTCAGAGTTTCATGTGCTAATATGGAAATACGTACATGACAAATTCTTAAAGCTAAAATGCAAAGTGTAAGAGAATGGAACACATACCTGTTTGTGTTTAAAATACTTTTTTAAATAAGCTTATTATACACCAAGAAAATTTTTGGAAGGATAAACAAAATAAAGTTAACAGTAATGGCCCCAGGGAGAATGAGAAGCAGGTTTTTACTTACTTGACTTTTAGTTTTCAATTCTTTATCATATATATGCATTATTTTTATTATGAAACAGAAACCGAAGACTACTTATGAAATTCTTTTTTTGACCTAAAATTCTTAGAAAAAGGTATGAGGACAGTATCTACTATTTTTTGGCATGGGCAGGCTGGGGGAATCGAACCCAGATCTCCAGCACAGCCACTGAGAATTCTGCCACTGAGCCACCAGTGCACCGCCCTCTATTGACCTTATCAGAAACATATAATTACTTCAAAGGTTCTCTAAAAAGGTAATCTTACCTTACCATCTTTTTGTTTGGTAGGGCTAAATGCAATCTGTTCAGCACTTCATTCACTTTATTTCCTTTCATTCTGGTTCCAACTCAATGAGCCAAAAGCCTATCACAAGCCTAATAGAATATTTAAAACAAGATACAAAGTCAAAAAGACATAGTATAATAGCCTCCAGCCAAACCTTACAGAGAAAGCAATAAACACACAGAATCCCCTACTAACCAACAGATTATGTTCCAAAGGCTTGTTTGTGGGTCTGCGCTTTTGCAACTCAGTATGCATTTTCCCTTAGTTACAACATATGGTAACTAAATTCTCAGGTCACCACCCCAAGGGTCTATCAAAAGCTAACGTAAACACTGTACAGCACAGGTGCAGCAGCTTGTACTAGAATCTCACTTCAGCCACGGCCAGTGGGCCAGTGGAGCCTGGGCTGGGGCAGGAGCCACAATGTCTCAGGCTGTGCAGACAAACGGCACTCAGCCATGAAGCAAAACATGGGAACTCAGTTTATGAATTACAGTGAACACCTCAGAAGGCAGTAACAGATGGCCTGGAAATTGTGGTTTAATCCCCAAGTCTATAAACTGAATTAATGTACCCAAATTGTTTGGATATGCTGAAGAACACCAAGACCTCAAAGGAGTGTTTACATCGTTTTTGTGCAGATTGCATTATCACAGCCCTCAGAAGTGGCAACAAAGCATGTCCTGTCTGTCAGAAAAACTTGGTTTCAAAAAGAACACTAAGGCCAGAACCAAACTTGGATGCATTCATCAGCAAAATTTATCCAACATGTGATGAATATGAAGCTTATCAAGAAAGAGTATTAGCCAGGATCAACAAGCACAATAACCAACAAGCACTCAATCACAGCACTGAGTTAGGACTGAAGATACAGGCCATGAACAGACTACAGCGAGGCAAGAAACAACAGATCGAAATGGTAGTTCTCACTGCAGTAGTGTATCCACACACAGCAATCAGGAAGTAGGACCTAGTAACAAACAGACCAAAACATCTGATGATTCTGGGCTTGAACTTGAAAATAACAATGCAACAGTGTCAACTGATCTCGTAATGGACAGTGAAATTGAATTAGTGAAACTGAATTAGTATTCAGGCCTCAACCCACACTTATGGAAAAAGATGACAGTATACAAGGTACATAAAGACTCAGGCAATGTCAACGTTGATCACTTAGCCAAATATCTGGCTGTGAGGTTAACTTTAGAAGAACTTTGGACAAAGGAGAATCAAATCAGAGGAATCTTGATACCGTCAGTGAGAAGCAGTATACTATTTACATAGCAATAGCCAATGGCCAGTTCACTGTATTAAATGACTTTTTCTTTGGAATTGCTCAGTGAGAAATACTGGAAAGTGAACAAACCCATGGAATTTTATTATGCACCCACAAAGGAGCACAAATAAGCGTTTCTTAAAACCAATTCTTAGAATGAACTTTTTTATACCCTATTTCCTTAATATTAAAGATGGACCATCATTACTTTTACGGACAGAATTTTGGATATGTTATTCAGTTTTCTTTCTGAGCCAGGCTTGTTTATCCTATTAGAATCTCTTCCTCTTAATTTAAGATTTTCTTTTTGGAAGAGACTGCAATTATTCTGTACTTTCTCTTTCCTTTAAAAAAACCTAACTTATGTATTTTCAGAGTGTGGTTCTGTTTAGAACCTTTTTCTGACCCAGGAAGTTTTTCAGTTGAGTCTTAGATGAAAATTCAGTTGGCCATCCTTCTCCCTCTGCCCTTAAAAGTTTTTCAGGCCTATGGAATGTTAAATAATATGTATTGTGACTTTTTTCCCTCCAGAGTCCTGTATATTTATAGTTTTCTATATATTAACTAAAGACCAAGGCTCAAATTTCCTGTGCTTAAGAACAATTCTCATAGGATTATTAATTTCATGGTATTTTCTTCCATATCTCATTTTAAAAAGAGGTTCTTGTGAACTTATGTCCATTGTTATGAAACGTTATTTTTTCCCCATTCTTCTCATAATAATTTTCGAATTTCTGATCCTGGGAAAGAGCATCCAAACATTTATTTACATATTTCACGGAAGAAAAATCAAATTGTTTTACTGTGGTCTTCAAGTATATATTCAAGAGGTCTTTTTTTTTTTGTATTCTATAGTCACTTCAGTTCCTTAATTATATGTTTCATGTTTTTGCCTCTTAAAATACCAGAGATAAGGAGATTTGCACTTTAATCTTGATGAAAAGTACAAGATATATTCACAGCTTCCCTAGCTTATTGGTACCCATCTAAGTTTCAAGAATAACATGGCATATAGAAGTAACAATGGTCAAAAAAGGTCTGTCCTGTTTGAAAAGGGTGTTCGGCATTTTGGATTGCCAGATCAATTTATAAATTTGATGCTCTGCTAATTATTCTCTAGAGAAGGAGGTTAACAGAGCTTGACCCTTGCCTCATTACACAGTGAAAAATAATCTGTAGAAGAACACCCAACAGTAGGGTAAAGTCATTCAATTCTTCTTAATTTAGATTTTTTTTAAACTTTTTTTATTAATTAAAAAAATTAACAAACAAAACATTAAGATATCATTCCATTCTATATATACAATCAGTAATTCTTAATATCATCACATAGTTGCATATTCATTATTTCTTAGTACATTTGCATCAATTTAGAAAAAGAAATAAAAAGACAACAGAAAAAGAAATAAAATGATAATAGAGAAAAAAAAGACTATACATACAATACCTCTTACACCCCTCCCTTTCATTTACGACTAGCATTTCAAACTGAATTTATTTTAACATTTGTTCCCCCTATTATTGATTTTTATTCCATATGTTCTACTCTTCTGTTGCCATAGTAGCTAAAAGGAGCATCAGACATAAGGTTTTCACATTCACACAGTCTCATTGTGAAAGCTATATCATTGTTCAATCATCATCAGGAAACATGGCTACTGGTACACAGCGCTACATTTTCAGGCAATTCCCTCCAGCTTCTCCACTACATCATGAACAACAAGGTGATATCTACTTAATGCATAAGAATAACCTCCAGGATAACCTCTCAACTGTTCGGAATCTCTCAGCCATTGACACTCTGTCTCATTTTACTCTTCCCCCTTTTGGTGGAGAAGTTTCTCTCAATCCTTGATGTTAATTCTCAGCTCATTCTAGGGTTTTTCTCAGTCCTTTGATGCTGAGTCTCAGCTCATTTCAGGATCTTTGTCCCACGTTGCCAGGAAGGTCCACACCCCTGGGAGTCATGTCCCATGCAGAGAGGGGGAGGGTGGTGAGACTGCTCATCATGTTGGCTGGAGAGAGAGGCCACATCTAAGCAACAAAAGAGGCTCTCTTGGGGGTGACTCTTAGGCCTAAATTTTAAGTAGACTTTACCTATCCTTTGTGGGGTTAAGTTTCATGTGAACAAACCCCAAGACTGGGGGCTCAGCCTATAGCTTTGGTTGTCCACACTGCTTGTGAGAATATCAAAAATTCAACTTGGGGAAGTTGAATTTCTCCCCACTCTCACCATTTCCCGAAGGGAGCTTGCAAGTACTTTTCCAGTCACTGATCAAATCATTCTGGGATTCATTGGGGCATCACTCTGGACAAACCAACAAAATCTCATGTGCTACCTGAGATTCCAAGTACTTATGACATTCAATCAAACTATCTACATGAGTTATATTAGGAAATGCTCTAGTCAAAATATAAATTTTGTAACAAATAAACATTTTTTGCTTTAGTCTCACACATAAGGTGACATTTTAAAGTATTAATTATCACCTATTTTCAGCACCCTGCAATAATGACATTCCTTTGTTCTTCCTCATGCAAAAACATTTTTAAAATTTTTACATTGTACATTTCACTATTATTATACACTGTAGGCATTCCTAGATTATACCATCTCGATCTTTAACATCTATCTTTCTTTCTGATTTCATTTATGTCCCCAGCCCTCCTCCCTCTATCATTCTCACATGCAGCTTCATTCAGTGTTTTAACATAATTACATTACAGTTAGATAGTACTGTGCTGTCCATTTCTGAGTTTTTGTATCCAGTTCTGTTGCACAGTCTGTATCCCTTCAGCTCCAATTATCCACTATTAATTTAGTTTTATATGGAGGACAGGGTTACAGTTTTGGGTGTTTGGGAGTCAAAGGGCTTTATGCTGACAGGCCAGATAAGATTGACTTGGGTATTATTTTTCATCTCTGCCCTGATTTTAATGATATGTTCAAGTTTATATTACCACAGTATTTACAAAGATATGTTTGCATTGAAAATTAACCCCAAAGGGTTTTTGACAAGAGGGACTGTCCTCCAGTCTCATGGTAATTAAAGCCTATCAAGTCACTGTAAATATTTATCTGTCAATTTTGATAGATTGGGGCCAGTTTGAGGTTTTCAATCTTCAGCCCAGTATGAGAATTTCAACGCCTTATTCAATTTTTTAGTGAAAATATTGAAAATCTGTTTTTACAGTTTTTTTGGTAATCTGTGCCATGGTATTTGAAAACCACCAAAAATTAAGGGAAATTTTGTATCCAATTCCTTTTTTGGTATAATGTCAAGTTGTATAGATTATTAATGCACGTCTGTGGGATATTTTCATCTTCGACCTTGTAGTTTTATTTTTGGATATCCTCTCCATCTTGTTACATCCGCTTCTTCTAGGCCTTTAAAAATCAGTCTCTTCCTGGTAACTGCAATCATTGCTCTTCTCCCCCCACCTACTGTCGAGTGATTGGTCCCTAACCCCTCCTCCACGCCCTGTATTCCCCGCCCCCTGAGTGCGTGTATATATTCCGAGGCCATCCTTGCCTCGGGGTCTTCAGCAACTAGCAGCCCTTGCAGAAGCATCATCATCAATAAAGCTGCCCTGCTTCTAGCCTAATTGACTCGGCTGTCCAGTACTTTAGACCCGCAGTGGTCCCCTGTACGCGCTCTTCCGTCTACCCTCTCGAGCTCGACCCCTCAGCGCCCGGAGTTCTACTCCCCGCCCTCTGCGGGAGAACTGCGCCCTGGCCTCGGGTCTCCGGCTGCGGGTAAGGCGCCCCGACCCCTTTTGCGGGGGGGGGGGGGGGGTCGGGAATTCACGTACACGTCCACTGAATATAGCCCTGGTTTTGTGATATAACTGCTTAGATTTTATCGGCAACATTAGATTAGTGGTTGTATTAAATAACTAAATTCCCACTGTGATCATTAATTGAAATTTTGTCTTTAAGCAAAAAGTTATTTGTGAATATAAGCTTTTAACTTAGAGAATGTATGTTTATCTGTCAGGGGGATGTAAACTCTTTAACTCATTAGTGAATTCACTGATTGTGTAATCCTTTGCAGAATATAATTACAGGAATTTCACAGAGGATAAAAGCTAATGTAGCATATGATACTTATACAAGGGGCAAGAAATTTATTTTTCTCTTTTTAGGTTGAGTGCTAACCTTAGGCAAAATTCTGAAAAGAGCCCCTTGCCAAAGTTCACTTTTAACATCTCCCACCTTCCTTTCTGTACCTTCTCCCAACATTAGTGACCTTCTCTCAAGACTCTCAGAGCCCTCAAACTGTTCTTTCTAAAGAATCTGAGAAGTAACCTTAAATGTACACAATTTTTCACCATGATTCTAATTTGAGAAACTAATCCCCAAGTAAAATCAACAGTGTCACAGCTGTCTTTTTTTTCATTTCAGGTAAAAATGAAATAATGAAGAAAATAATTATAAGGTAGCATGTGAAATCTGATATGAGATTAAACCCCTCTCCCTAGTGTTCCTGCTTTTCATACTATTTTTTCCCATCTATATTTGTGCCATAATTCACTTTTTGCAATGATTCATGGAAATATTATCAGGTCAAGAGACAGCAGATTTTTTTTGCAGGCTGTATGATGGGGGTAACAATGCGTTCTTCTTGCATGTGACTATTCCGTTATTGCAGCACCATTTGTTGAATTTTTTGGGGGGGGGGGGAATGCATGAGCCAGGAATCGAACCCGGGTGTCCCACGTGGCAGGTAAGAATTCTACCACTGATCTACCCTTGCACCCCCAACAGCAGATATTTTATGGTAAATTACCTATGGTTGGAATTATACCTCTTCAAATTCCCATCATTCACTTGGGAGTGTGGAGTAGGACTTAAAACACTGTCTTATTAACTAGAGTACTATTTCTAACTACCTAGTATATGAATGCTCAGAGTATTACTAAAACCTAGCAGAAAAACTAGTTTTCCTAAACTTCAAAAAAGACATTAAAATAAAAGATTGATATCTGATTTTAAGAAGTACTGACCTGTTTTAACTTTACTAACACCTTCTTCTGTCAGGGTGCTGGTTTCTATCACAGGAAATCCTCCAGTTTGCAAATCTATAAATATTTTCTGGGAAGACAAAGGAAAAATGTGAGATGCATTGTTTATTTCCGGTCCCCTATGGAATAAGTGTTACTATTTCTCAAATGGTAAGTGCAAATTCTAATTCTTCAACATCCGGTTTGTTTTTTAACTCTTTTGAAGGACAGAAATCTCCTAATAACAGTTGTTTGTTTTTATCCTATATTCTTCTATGAGTAAGAAAACAGAAATTAGTGGGAGGATCAAACTATACTAAAGCAAGTGAATACTTGGCTCTACAACATTCTGTAAGACTTCTTCTTTCAAAAAGAAACATTTAGATACCTATTGTTTTAAGAAAGTATTTACTTGTTTTAAAAAAAAATTGACCTCTACGGCCTACAAAGAATTCCTTAGAAAACAACATAAAATATTTATAAATCTAAATACTTAGAAGTTACTAAGACTCTAAGAGAAGGAACTTCATTTTTATTTTCCTCCATCAAATGCCATTTAAAAAAATATCTAACTGTAAATGCAACCACGGTTAGAAGCAATGTGACCAGTTCTAACATACTTAAGCTACTCCTGAACAAGATCTATTTCCACTATTACCAGGATCTAACTTGCCAGAAGACTTCCTCTTCTATTGGAAAGAGAACTGACCTTAGAGAAAACCAAGGTTTGAGTACCAATTCTGCCACTTACTAGCAGTACAGCTACTGAGTAAGATGCACCTGAGCCTGAGTGGGCATGTGATGACAAAAATTTATCATCTGTAAAATGGGGATAACAATCTACTTTAGTGTTGCTCTGATGAAGTTAGAAGCACCAATACTACAGTACTTCTAAAGGGCAGGATATAAAAGAAAACATTATTAACTGAATATTAAATAGCCATTATCACTGCATTAAAAAATAGCTGTTATTACTGACTTGCTTTCCGACTTCATTAAATCTTTCCAACAAACCTATGGTACAGCTTTTACCTCTATTTTATAGACAAACTAAGAGTCCGAAAGTTTAACTAAGTTCCCTATCACACAGCTAAAAAATGGTAAAGTCGGGACTTGAATATGACTAACTCCAAAGCCTAAAGAACTTAATCATTACATTTGTTTCTCTATGTTGGCTGTTAAAGCTTTTCTAGGAAGTTGTCCATTTCATGTACATCTTCTACTTTATCAGCATATAATTGCTCATAGTATCCTCCCATTGTCTGTTATATCCCCTCTCCCATTTCTGATTTTTATTTTCAACCTCTTTTTTTTTCCCCATCAATTTTTACTTATTTTCTCAAAGAACCAACATCTGGTTCATTGATTCTACTGTTTTCATGTTCTCAATTTCATTTATTTCTGCTCTTATTTCTATTTCTTTCCTTCTGTTTGCTTTGGGTTTAGTTTGCTGTTCTTTCTCTAGTTCCTCCATGTGTATAGTTAATTCCTCAATTTTTGCTCTTTCTTATTTTTTAATATAGGCATTTAGGACAATAAATGTCTCTCTCAGCACCACCTTGGTGCATCCATAAATTTTGAGGTGTTGTGTATTCATTTTCATTTGTGCCAGATATTTACTGATTTCTCTTGCAATTTCTTCCTTGACTGACTAGTTGTTTAAGAGCATGTTACTTAGCCTCCTTACATTTGTGAATTCTCCAGCCTTCCACCTGGTATTCACTTTCACCTTCATTCCATCATGATCTGAGATAGTGTTCTGTGTAATTTCAATCCTTTTAAATGTACTGAATCTTGCTATGTGACTCAACACATGGTCTATCCTAGAGAATGATCCATGAGCACTTCAGAAAAATATGTATCCTGCTGTTCAGCATGTAATGTTTTGTATATGCTTGTTAAGTCCAGTTCATTCATTATTTTACTCAAAATCTGTTTTCTTATTGATCCTCTGTCTACATGTTCCTATCCATGGATGAGAGTGGAGAAGTGAAGTTTCCAACTATTACTGTAGAGGTGCCTATTTCTACTTCTCCTTTCAGTGTTGTCAGTGTAAGCATGTATTTTGGGGCATTCTGGCTCAGAGCATAAATATTTATGATTTTTATGTCTTCTTGTTGAATTGTTCCTTTTATTAATACACAGGGCCCTTCTTTGTTTCTTTTAATGGCTTTACATTTGAAAACCAATTTGCCAGATATTAGCATAGCTACTCCTTCCTTTTTGGTTGTTATTTGTGTGAAGTATCTTTTTCCAGCCTTTCACTTTCAATCTGTTTTTCTCCTTGGGTCTAAAGTGAGGCTCCTGTATATAGCATATAGATGGATCCTGTTCTTTAATCCATTCCATCAGTTTTTGTCTTTTGAATGGGAAATTTAATCCACTAACATCTAATGCTATTACTGTGAAGCCAGTACTTTCTTTCACCAGTTTGTCTTTGGAATTTTTATTTCATATCTCACTTTTTTCTTTTTACCCTTAATGACAGCAATTTCTACATTCTTCTCCAGACCTCTCTCTCCTGTCTTTCCGTATTTGCTTGCAGTGCACCCTTTAATATTTCTTGTAGAGCCAGTCTCTTATGTACAAACTCTCTCATTGCCTGTATGTCTTAAAATATTTTAAACTCTCCCTCCTTTTTGAAGGACAGTTTTGACAGATACAGAATTCTTTTGGTTGGCAGTTTTTCATTTTCAATATATGAAATATAATATACCACTGCCTTCTGGCCATCACGGATTCTACTGAGAAATGTGGATATAGTCTTATTGAGCTTCACTTGTAGGTGATGGATCACTTTTCTCTTGCTGCTTTCAGAATTCTTTGTCTCTGACACTTGAAAATCTGATTAATAAGTGTCTTCGAGTAGGACTATGTGGATCTATTCTGTTTGGGGCATGCTGTGCTTCTTGGATCTCTAATTTTATGTTTTTCATAAATAATGGGAAATTTTCAGTGATAATTTTCTCCATTATTCTTTTTGCCCCTTTTCCCTTCTCTTCCCTGTCTGGGACACCCATAACACATATATTCATTTGCTTCATGTTGTCATTTAATTCTCTGAGACTCTGCTCATATTTTTCCATTCTTTTCCCTATCTTTTCCTTTGTGTGTAGAATTTCAGATGTCCTGTCTGCAAGTTCATTAATCCTTTCTTCTGCTTCTTCATATCTGCTGTCATAAATTTCCATTGTGTTTTTTATGTCTTCTATCGTGCCTTCCATTCCTATAAACTCTGCCGTTTGTCATCTCAAGCTTTAAAGTTCTCTGTATGGTCAATCAATGTCTTCTTTATATCCATCAACCCTTTTGCCATATCTTCCCTCAACTCACTGATTTGATTTTTGACTTGATTTAGCATGTTTGACTGAACATTAATTGTTTCAACTCTTGCATCTCATCTGAAGTATTAGTTTGTTCCTCTGACTGGACCATATCTTCAATTCTCCTACTACGTCTTGTAATTTTTTGTTGGTGTCCCAGCCTCTGATTTCCTTGCTTAGTTTATTCTGGACGTTGTTTTCACTTCTATACCTAGGGTTTTCTTGTTAGATGGCTTTGTTCTGTGTTTTTTTGGCATTCAGTTCAACTTATTTTAGACCTCTAGCATAACTTCTATTTAAGTGTTCAAAATTTTTAGCTCTTGCTTTTCTGGATCATGCCCTGCCTATACAGATCCTTCTTTTTGAGGAGGGTCTCCCCAGATCTGACCAACCCCAATCAGATTTTCCCAAACAAGGCAGGCCCAGGTCTCAGGAGGAGAGTGTAATCAGTATCAAGTTTCCCTGAGGATGAGACCGAGGGACTTTCCTGTAAAGTCTCTAGACTCTACTTTTCCTATCCTGCCCAGCAGGTGGCACTTGTCAGTCTGCAGTTACCCCTGGCATAGACTGGTGTGGAGCCTTTAATCTAAATCTGCCAGGACTGTGGTTTAGATAGGGGCTGAGGTAGAAAGGCAGGCTTAAGCTTTTTCTGATTCTCAGTCACTGGGGTCTGACTTTGAAGGCAGGCCACCACTTGAACTGGGCCCTGCACTAACCACCCTCCTCCCGTGCTTTCCTTGGGGGAATATATGCCCTGTAGAGAATTACATATTTCACTTGACTTATTACTCTGACTCTCAAACCTATTTAACTCCACCCTTGCCTGGATCAGAGCTGACAATTGAAAATGCCTGAGGTTTTCTCTAATGAGCTACTTAAAAAACTTTTTAAAAAAAGGAAGAGAGAGACAGAAAACAACTAAACAAACATTCCTTTTCAGAGCCAGCCTCCAGTCCCCAAGGGTTACCAGTCAGAAGCTGGAGTTGGTACCCAGCTCTATAAAAGGCACAGCCCTTTTCCAGTATTCTGAGTCCATCCAACTCCAGAAGTCTTTGTTTTTTTGTTCATTTTTGACTTTTTTTCTTTGTCACCCCATTTCCTCTCTGTTGGGGGAGAGAGACCTCAGGGTTACTCTCTTGCTTTCTCTGGGTGTATCTGTGCTGGGAGTTTGTACTCAACAGTGCAAATTCGTTCATTAAAAACAAAACTGGAGCTTGGTTGATCTATCTTCTCTTGCTCCTAGTACAAACTGCTTCTTTTCCCCCCTGGGAAGTGTCAACAGCAGCCTGCCTTGCCAATGGGGGAGGTGGGCCAGCCTGTCTGGGCCTTCTACCAGTTCCAGACTTGTGTATGATGTGTGTCCTGTCATGGACATCCCCCAAACAGCTGTTCCAGGCAGTTCTCCTGGATGTTTACTGTAGCTGCTCTACAGGACTAAATTCCACACCTTCCTATGCTGTCATCTTGCCCCCTCCCTGTATTTTTAAAACTACATTTGTTTCTTAAACCTTCCTAGCACTACTTACTTTCCCCTCTTCTCCACCTTCTAATTCTCTTTAGACAGAAATACTGAAATAACTTAGTAGATACATGGGTTCTTTTTAAGACAAGTTAATTCTCTTGTCAGTGTTTAAACAGTAATTTAGAGAAAATATACTAAGAAAAACCAGTATGGCCACTTAAAGAAGCCTAATTCTTAACAAATACTAAATTTCCAAATAAAACAAGTGACATCAAGACTTTAACTTTATCAGTGTAGTACACTGCAGGACATATGGCAAGGTCTAATTTATTACTCTAGTACATTGGTTCTCAAAACTTTAATAAATATCTGTAATACCTGGAGGGTCTGGGAAAAAACACAGACTGCTGGGCCCTACCCTCAAAGTTTTTGATGTTGTAAATCTGTGGTGGGGCTCAGGGATTTGCATTTCAAACAAGTTACCAGGTAAAAGTGAAAATGATGTTGCTGATCCAGGAACCACATCTTGAGAACCACTATTCTAGTGCACTGCTTCTCAAAGCACTGATCGTGAATGGGTTACAGGGTCAAATCAGTTTGAAACATGATGCATAAAAGTGTTATTTTCCCCTTGGAAATACACAGTAAACATTAAATATTTAAGATTCTGAAAAATCCTATATTACAATACTTTACATAAGTCCATTTTCCTTTATGTAATCAGTCATTTCCCAAACTTATTTAACATCTTTTGTTAAGTAATATCTATGAACATCCTTTCTCAACAGAAATATATTTTGGAAAATGTTGCTCTTATATATAGGCTATCCTGAGGCCTAAACATATTTATGAAAGGTTAAATGTATGGATTCACTACTAAACACATGGACATTTCTCAGAGCACCAAGAATACAGATTAGGAATCAGGAAACCTGGGATTCAGTTAGTTTGCCACTACCTGGGTTTTTATGTTGGTCACGTCACTAAAGCACTAAGGCTGTTACAACTTTAAATAAAAAAAAAACAGAATAGTATTGCTAAAATTCCTTCTAAATTCTGATTGAGAGAGAATGAAATTCTAAATTAGGAGGTAAGAAACATTTGAATTGTTACAAAAATGTTAAGGTGATTTACCTGATCATCTTCAGAAAGTTCAGATACTCTCTTCACATCACATTTATTTGCTACAACTATAAGAGGCTAGCAAGGAAGAGAAATAATGAAGTTAATATCTTCAAAACAGATTATAAATTATTCATTTTAAAATTAATTAACATTAGTAGTAAAATATTATCATATCTTATTGATAAAGAGAGGTCTAATATTTTGGAAGAGTTCTAGCTGCTCCTTCAATCCATGTCCACATTGTTTAGACAAATCCATGACATACAGAATTGCAGCATGAAGGTGGGCCAGTGCTGTGATGGCCTGCATTTCAATAGTGTTCCTATCCTCCAAGGGGTGATACAAAATCCGTGCAGCATCCACAACCTAAAAATCCAATTTCACTGAATTGTTATTCACAAACTTCTTGTCCAATACATCCAGGAACTCTTCACATTCCCAAACTAGACTTGACAAAAAAAAATGTAGACCTCCACAACTGACCTAATAAAATAAACAAAGCAGTAAGAGAAAAACATGTATTCTTTAAATTAAAATAAAAAAAAAAAGTGAGGGTTGGGGGAAGATTAGCTCGAGAGAAATGACGCCTCTGTTCATTACTGACATCACAAAATTTAAAAATTGGAATAACTAGCAAAACATCCATGTCTTAAGAATTACTTCATAATTCACAAAATTACTGCACTGCAGAAACAAACTGATTTAAACTTTTAAATAGAATATGCCACTTCTAATGACAGAATTAGAAATGATGACAAATAGCACTTCAATTCAGTAAAAGGACATCATGGTTAACATAATATACAAATTCATACTGTTAGCTGGCTAATTCCCTTGAATTGTATCAGAGGTAAGTGAACTACCCTCACACAGCCCCAAAGCTACTGGTGAAAGACAAATTCCAAGTTCTTGGGGGCTCCAGAGAATCTATTTTCTTCATCTCCCCAAAATTCTTTCTAGAGGAGATACAGTTGCCTCTATACTAAGAGTATTATGAAATGGGCAGATACTATAGTTTTTTGGAAACCACTGAAATCAAATCCACTAAGAAAAAAACTAAGAGGTATGTTCTATCTTTAAAGGTAAAGAACGCTCACCTGCCAACGTAGATACTTGTAATCCATGTGCCCAACAAACAGATTTAGTTGTAAAGGCGTAAGGCTGTACATCTACATCTGCTCTTGTCACCTTTAAATAAAACAATCAAAACTTAAATAATCACAAATTTTATGATTATTTCCTGCTTTCTCTCAAAGAACATAAACATGGCACCTACATATTACTGAAACTAATTGGTGTTTTTGTAGAAAAAGAAATAAAACAGGCCTCACATGATGAAACGTTTAGGACAGAAGCTACCAAACCTACAAACCAACTAGATCCACTTCCCTCATAACACCTGAACTGCAGAGGAAGAACATGAATCAGACATGAGGAAGGCTAAGGAGAACCCAGATCTGGAGGATATTCATCACTGAGCGGAAGTTCAAGAACTCTTCCCCCTGCCCCATCTTCTCAGCACTTGTCCCACTGGAATGATAGAAACATTCTATAAATGCACCATCTAATACAGCAGCCACCAGGTGATCCCCTGAAATGTGGTTAGTATGCAACTGAGGAACTGAATTTTAATTTTGTTTAATTCAAATTAATTTAAATTTTAAAAAGGCATAGGTAGTGACTGACTAGCATTTTAGACCACACAGCATTTCTCATTAGGCTGAAAAATTATTCACAGCATGCTTAAAAATTATTTGAAAACATCAGACAGGATACTGCAGATCTTAAGCTTGTCACCATGCCACAGCAACTTTTGGATAAAGTAAAAACCTAAAAATCTACCTAAACACAAACATATTCTTGGTACCAGATAAGTTATAACTTATTTAATATATTTTTTGCTGGGGTGGGGTGGTGGGAGTGAGGGAGTTTGGGATGTTGAGCTGTTGCTAGTTGCATAAAATTAAATGCTGTATTCTTTTCAGGACTCTTAAGTTCTGTTACAATGTCCTGAGGCAATAAATCACTAAATTACTTAAATAGTATCACTGAATCCTAATAAACCCACTCAAGTAAAAACTGGCTTAGAAACTTAACACTACAATGGATGAAACAGTTTATGCTGATATAGCAACCAGTGACAAATTAACCAAGAAATGCTCTTTGAGACTGAGAAAATACAATAGGTAAAATATTTAAAATAAATTACTACTCTGTCACCACATTCCCAGAATATGCTGCGATAACACATCCTTTGTGTTATCTGATACATACAGTAGTGATATAGTGAAAGGCTATTTTAACAAAAATGTATTTGAGTATCTTACATTTCTTAGAAATCTCTGACACATACAAGTCTCTTATTGCAATATACATATAGATTCTGAGAAAGAGTTCATCCTTCGTGAGAGGAAATCAGGTATTTTTCCAGGTGTTAAATAATCCTGCAGACTAGGATGATATTTATTAAATGACTAGACTAGTCTGCCAAAAATATTACCAAAGTCAACATTTATTCCACAAACCCAGAATACAATGGCTCTCTCACCAAAAAGTAATCACATTGTCAGCTTTATAATCAAAACCAGACCAACCTTACTGATGAAGTTTTCCGACACTGGGGTACCCACATAAAAGCAGGGTCCTTGTATTTGGATCAATGTTCGGCAAACGGGATGTTGACGCACTGTGAAAAGTTTAAATAAAATGTTTAATTTTCTAAGAAAAGTTAAGAGATTCAAAGTTTAAAGTTTAAGATTTGCTTGAAATTTTCTTTTCAACTCCTTTAAACTCCAAGCCTATGGTAATATTAATCTCACAGCAACATTTCTTAAGTGATGAAGAAAATATAAACTAATGGAAAAATGAGTTAGTTGCAGAGGTAACATGGTATACAGAGTATTATCTCCCAAATCTGGCTGTACCAAGAATAATATTCTTAGCCCTACCAACCCAATATTCCAATTCAGTAGGTCTAGAGTGGGGCCCAAAACACAAGTCTAAGAAATAAGTACCCAGATGCCTCTTACGAACTGAGTTAATACCTGGAAAACAGTATCTTTTAAACAGTAAGTGCCACCACTTTCTGGCTGTTTGGCAGAGGTCTTATCATTTAATTTCTTTAGTCCTCCTTTACCACATCTGTAATACGAACACAGTTCTGTAATGACACTCATCATATTACCATAAAGATTAGAAAGAACTTTCAGCAATTCCAAGTATTATAATCTTGTCAAAAATTATTTACAAGATGAGGGGAACTATATCAACACTGAGTTAAAGTAATTTTAGTTTAACAATATATGCATGTAAGAAGGCAAGTAACTATTTCAATAAAATCCTATCGCATTCAGAAGACTGTCCCAGAAATAAAAATATCAGGTAAAAAACTGAAGAATACTTTTGGATGCTAATACACTTATTTCAAAGAAAACATTTTTTATAAAAAATTAAAATATCATGGACTTTAACTAACAGTACAGTTAGGAAAAATGTGTTGTCATCAATTGTAACAAATCTCCCACACCAATGGAAAGTTGTCGTTGGTGCGGTGGTATACGGGAATCCTGTATTTTATGAATGATTGTTCTGTTAACTTATAACTTCTCTAATAAAAAATAAACAGAAATAAAAATATTAATAATAGGTGGAACTACTGGTTAATTTATTTTATGTATTTTCCAGTATTTTCTTATGATTTATGTCTGTCTTATCTATTAAATATGAAAAACAAGTTTCTTAATAGTTACTAAATTGTAAACATTATAAGTACTAACCCCTTTTTCAATAAAAAATAACTCGTCCATTAGGATAAGAAAGCTAGAAAAAATAATATAACCCTATCATCTCTAAAATAGCATATGCAACAAATAACAAGCACATACTTAAAAAACAACTTCTCAACATAGATCAAATATCTTGACAGAAGATACTAAAATCCATTTTGCTTACAATGTATAATAAATGCCTTGTTCCAAATATTCCAAACTCTGCTTCTGTCTCTTGGTAATAGTACACATTTGCCCAGGGGCAGACTGTTTCAGCTGTTTGCAGCAGTAGAGAGAATCTCCATATTTCATAAGCCGTACATAATCTTTAGCAACACTTAAAAAAAATTTTTTAAATACATAAGAGATTTGTCGTGTTCCAAAACAGCTTAAAAGATACTATACATTAAGAAAATGCCTTACTTGTCCACTAAATTTTTGGCAATATTTATTTGTCCTACAGCCAACTTGTAATGATCCTTGTCATAGAGAATATTCATCAAATCGGCATAAAATGGATGGATATCCTATTGAAAAAAAAAGTTGTCATTTTGGTCCAGTTCTTTCATCCTATATGCAAATAAAACTTGAAGAATAATTTCCTAGGGAAATACAGCACATCTTTTCCTTTCTCCTCAAACCTCCAGCATCTTTTTCTCAATTCTCACTTTCTCGGCTAATGACCATTTATTTCTCTCACTGAGAAAACAGAAAAAAAATCAGCCAGGAGTTGCTCTAAACACCAGTGATCCATTCTGCTTGCCCACCTGCACTTCTGCCTATACACTCCCTGTTCTTTATGGAAGAACTACCCAAGATTCCAGCCAAGGTAACACTCCCCTTATGCATCAGATCTCTTCTTACTACTCAAGAACTTAGTTCCAACCCTTCCCCCTAGATCTTCCATTTTCAATTCTCCAATCTCTACTTGATCATTCCCATCAGCCTACAAACATGTTATTTCCCCAATTTTTATAAAATGTAAGACGCCCTTGAGTCCACATCTTTCCAATTACTGCTTCATTTCTTTGCTCCCCCTTCTTGCTTACTCCATGAAGTGACATTTATACTGTATCCTTCTTTCTTTCCACCTACCTCCTTAAGCCCACTCCAATCAGAATATCACTCTACTGCTCCATCAAGTGATGGAATAGCTCATCAAGTTCTCCAACGACATTCCCAATTCTCATCCTTTATCACATTTCTTACCAGCACTGGACGCTTGGTCACTGCATCCTTCTTGGAGCATTTCTTTAAATGGCTTCCAGGACCCTAATCTGTGTGGTTGTCTCCTGTAACTGGCCATTTTTTCTCAAACTCCTTTGCTGGTTCCTCTTCACATTCCCAACTCTAAACACTAGAGTCCCCCAGAGCACTTGTCCTTCTCTGCTCACTGCCTAGGTGATTGCACAGAAATTTTAAATACTAACCTACATTTTAACAAATCTCTTTTATCTCCAGGCTAGATCTCTCTCTCTTGAACTTCAAATTACTTGGTGACATTTGGATGTTTTATATTTATCTCACAATTAATTTGTACAAACCAAATTCTTGATTTCTCTTCCTCTTCCTCAAACCTGATCCTCCTTCAGTCTCCTCTATCTTGGTAAATGGTAATTCTAATATATAAGGTACTAAAGCCCACTGAAGTCATTCTACACTCTTCTTTCCTTTCATACCCCACATCTATTCTATTAGCAAATTTTGTCAGTTCTACACCACCTTCACTAATACCGTAGCCACCTATATCTCATCATCTCTCACCAAGGTCACTGCATTAAACTCTTACTTGGTTCTTTTCACTCTACATCCTGCTCAAAACAATGCAACTACTTATCCTTTTAAAAGATATCAAGTAGTTCTGGGTTGGGGTCAATGAAGTCTAGTAGCCAAGGCTAACCACATCCTGCTCTGCAATAGCGGCAAGATGCCCATCCTTGGGCTGGGTACTGCCACATTGACTGCACCCATGTGTACCAGAATGAGAACAAGCACGTTTGCCCAGGGGCAGCCCATTTCAGCTGTCTGCAGCGGTAGAGAGAATCTCCATATTTCATATGGAGATATGGTGGGGTTGGCCATCCAAGGAGAAGCTCAAGGAGTAAAGTACAAGGGCCTCTTCACTGTCAGCAAGCTTTGGGGCATGTGCCATGAGAAAAGCCTGGTGAAAGGAGCCTGACAAAAGACACTCAGTGACCTCAAGGTGGACCACCAGGACCTTCTACCTTATTCACTGGCCTGCAGGCTTTCAGACTGGGAAGGACTTTTCTCTGTTGGATGAGGCAGGCATCGCAATTCCAAGTGACACAGATTTTGTAGACACATGGGCCACTATGGAAGAGCTGGTGGATGAAGGGCTGGTCAAAGTTATTAGAGTATCTAACTTCAACCATCTCCAGAGGATCTTAAATAAACCTGACTTAAAATATACGCCTGTGGTTAACCAGACTGAGTGCCACCTGTACCTAACTCAAGAGAAGTTATTCTAGTACTGCATGTCCAAAGGCATGATGGTGACTGCCTACAGTCCCTCTGGCTCTCCTGACAGGCCCTGGGCCAAGCCAGGACCATTCCCTACTGTAAGATCCCAGAATCAAAGCAGTTGTAACCAAGCATAATAAAACTTACAGCCCAGGTGTTGATCCGATTCCCACGTAGAGGAATACAGTGGTGATCCCCAAGTCTGTGACACATGAATGCATCACTGAGAACTGTCAGATCTTTGTCTTTGAACAAAGTAGTGCGGATATGACTACCTTACTCAGTTACAACAGGAACTGGAGGGTTTGTGCCTTGGTAAGCACTTTCTCGCACAAGGATTTCCTCTACACTCTTGAGTTTTGAAGCTGTGGAATCCGGTGCTTCCCCAAGTGACCTACTCTTCTGTTTTTCCTGCCTCCTTTTTTCTTGCTAGTGTTGTGTGACCTGAGACTCTCAGCATTAGAGGTCTGATGGATGGTGGGGTATGAAGAGTAATAAGTGTGCGTTAGATGTCTCTTCAGTTTTCTTTGCCCTTTTCTGTCCCAACTAGGCAATCTAAGCTGAATCCAAGCTGAATACACCTTTCTGACCAAGAAGAAGAAAATCTATGATGTCAAAATGGTGCCACTAATAGCTGGGTTTGGATTGCTTGGAATTAATTATATTCCTTTCAGCCAGAATTCTCCTTGTCTCAAATAAAAAGTGCTTCTGTGAGCCAAAACAAAATAAAAAAATTTAACCCAAAGCAAGCTGTGTCATTACTATGCTCAAAACCTTCCAATGGCTTCCTCGGAAATAAAATTTACATTCCAACACAACTTGTGTGTACCCACCCCATTACTTCTTTGACCCCTCTCACAAACTCTACCCAAGCCTCATCGATCTCCTTGTTCCTTGAAGACATCATGCTCCGGACTCCAGCACTTGCTTTCTTCTTTGTTTATAGTGCTCTTTCTCCAGATATCCACAAAGGCTCACTACCTCACTTCCTTCAGGTCTGCTCCAATGTTATTTTTTCTAAGCACTCACAATCCCACTGCACTGGCATGTCCTATCCTGTTACTCAGATCAGTTTTTTTCATCTGATAAACTATCTATATCTTTTCATGGTTACTACCTATTTCCCCCATTAGAAAGTGGATAGGGGTTTATTATTCACTGCCGTATTACTAATACCTAGCTCTGTACTAAACACATAACAAGTGATCGGTGAATAGCTGGATCTAAACATCCATTCTAGTATCGTTCTCAGATAACTGTCTCTATTTTAAAAAATAAAGCTAAAGAGGAAAGAATGTTCATAAATTTGAATTCTCTTACCTCTAATGTATAAAACACAATGCAAAGAATAAAAAGAATAAAACTTCTTAACAAGGAAGAATCACAAAAATCTAGTATTAATTAGCTCAAAATAGGTTTTTTTGGTAAAATCAGGTGTCTTCTGATATCATTGTTTATTGCTTTTCTTTTTAATTTTTAAAATTTTTTTATTAATTAAAAAATTACAAGAAAGAAACGCAAACATCCTTAATATATGCTTATTCAGTTCTACATATATAATCAGTAATTCACAATATCATCACATAGTTGCATATTCATCATCATAATCATTTCTTAGAACATTTGCATCAATTCTGAAAAAGAAATAAAAAGAAAACTGAAAAATAAAAGAAAACAGAAAAAGAAAACAATTTTTTACATGCCATACCCCTTATCCCTCCCTTTCATTGATCACTAGCACTTCAATCTACTCAATTTATTTTAACATTTGTTCCCCCTATTATTTATTTTTATTCCATATGTTCTACTTGTCTGTTGACAAGGTAGATAAAAGGAGCATCAGACACAAGGTTTTCACAATCACACAGTCGCATTGTGAACGATATATCATTATTCAATCATCACTGAGAAACATGGCTACTGGAACACAGCTCTACATTTTCAAGCAGTTCCCTCCAGCCTCTCCATTACATCTTGGATAACAAGGTGATATCTACTTAATGAGAAAGAATAACCCCAGGATAACCTCTCGACTCTGTTTGGAATCTCACAGCCATTGACACTTTGTCTCATTTCACCCTTCCCCCTTTTGACGAGAAGGTTTTCTCAATCCCTTGATGCCGAGTCTCAGCTCATTCTAGGATTTCTGTCCCACACTGCCAGGAAAGTCCACACCCCTGGGAGTCATATCCCATGTAGACAGGAGGAGGGCAATGAGTTTGCTTGTTGTATTGGCTGGAGACAGAGGCCACATCTGAGCAACAAAAGAGGTTCTCTAGGGGGTGACTCTTGGGCCTAATTTTAAGTAGGCTTGACCTGTTCTTTGTGGAGTTAGGTTTCATGTGAACAAACTCCAAGACTGGGGGCTCAGTCTATAGCTTTGGTTGTGTACATTGCTTGTGCGAATATCAATAATTCAACTTGTAGAAGTTGAATTTTCCCCCGTTCTCACCATTCCCTGAAGGGCATTTGCAAATACTTTTCCACTCACTGATCAAATCGCTCTGGGATTCACTGGGGCATCACTCTGGACAAACCGATAAAATCTAATGTCCTACCCAAGGTTCCATGTACTTATGTTGTTCAACCAACTATCTACATGTTATATTAGGAGATGCACTAATCAAAATATAAATTTTGTACCAAATAAACATTTTTTTATTTAGATTCACACATAAGGTGAAATTTTAAAATATTAATTACCATCTATTTTCAGTACCCTGCAGTAATGACATCCCTTTGTTCTTCCTCATGCAAAAACATTTTAAATTTGTACATTTAGTCATTATCATTATACACTCTAGGCATTCCTAGATTATACCATCTCAATCTTTATTGTCTATCTTTCTTTGTGATTTCATTTATGCCCCCAGTCCTCCTCCCTCTATCATTCTCACATTCAGCTTCATTCAGTGTTTTAACATAATTGTATTACAGTTATATAGTATTGTGCTGTCCATTTCTGAGTTTTTATATTCAGTACTGTTGCACAATCTGTATCCCTTCAGCTCCAGTTATCCAATATCTTATCCTATTCCTATGTCCTGATGGTCTGTTACCAACGAAATCAAACATTGTTTAGATTCTTAATCTCATTCTCACCTGTTTTCTCATGCCCAAGTACTTCCTAGTACCTGCCCTTTCCCAAGAAATTAATCACTCATTTAAAAAGCATCTATCGAGCACCCTGTGTCAAGTCCTAACCATAGATATGGGTGCCTGTTCTCTAGTAAGAATTATTACTTTTGATTTTAAACACTTCGGTTTTTTTTTTTTAAAAAAAACCATTATAGACAAAAATGTATATAAATATATAACATAAATCAACTTCAGAGTCTATATTGGAGCAAGGGAAAATTTAGATTCTAACACTGAATTGCTGATCTCCATATTCTTCACAATCTGAAATAACCCTGCAACCACATAATCAAAACACAGGACATGTTCATAAACATTAGATTTTGTTAATAGCAAGCAGTTTCTGCTTTTGCTTTTCTATAACTAAATTTATTTAGTTTCCTATAACTAAATAAATAGGCAAATTGCAACATGAGGCAGAAGTAAGAGTTCAGCTCTTTTCAGTTTCACACAGAAATCAAAACTCCCCATGCACCTCTTCTCACCAGTGAGGAAAATGGTCAGTGCTGAACTGACTGTCATTTACTAAAGAGAAGCAACAAATCTCAAACAGTGGTGGACCACAGGCAGCTGACTCAAGCTGAGCCTATAGGAAACAGAAGCTTTAGACTGAGGGAAGAAATGAAGCCCAGGCAAGCAGGAGTTTAAAGGCTGGTGAGCTGACAGATAAATGCTGAGTTTCAGAATTTAAAATCTATAGTTTTCAAATTTGGATCATCTCGGTAAGCCTGGAGGTTAGCCTGAGATGATAGCCTTGAACCCTCTTAGGGTTTCGTTGGGGTATAAGGAAGAATACCGAGAAATTTAAAAATCTGAATTCTGTTTCCAAAATTCAGTTATCTTCCATTTCCCTCACATTGGTTATCTGTAGACTCTGTAAAACCACACTTACTAAAACCGTATCTGTAGCAGTAACATAACTATACATTAACCCCCACTCCCACCCCAAATCACTTACATCCAGTTTGGGGAAATCTGATAAAATCTGTGAGAGTCTGTCACGGTAATTCTGCTGTGTAAATTTTACTTTCCTCATGTAAAAATGTCTAATACGATGAATTTGGTAATGTTTATGAATAACTGTTGGAGTCTTTTGTTGAGTCTTTGATAATGCCAGGTCAATAAAATCCTGCAATTAAAGAAAGTAATTAAGAGACGGTTGCATCAAAAAGTCTATTTTTACTTCTTATCCACTTATTTGAAACCTTCTTAAAGACTAACAACAGTATTATATATCCTACAGACATTTATTTCTTCTAACTAAATCTTTAGTCTTTGTGCTGGTTTGAAAGGAAGTGTGCCCCCTAAGAAAAGCCATGTTTTAATATAAATCTCATTTCTTAAAAGTAGACTAATCCCTATTCAATACTGTATATTTGAAACTGTGATGAGATCATCTCCCTGGTTGATGTGATTTAGTTAAGAATGGTTGTTAAACTGGATTAGCGGATGACATGTCTCCACCCATTTGAGTGGGTCTTGATTAGTTTCTGAAGTCCTATAAAAGAGGAAACATTTGGAGAGAGAGATTCAGAGAGATTCAGAGAGAGCAACACTACAAAGCAGAGTCCACCAGCCAGCAACCTTTGGAAATGAAGAAGGAAGACACCTCCCGGAGAGCTTCATGAAATAGGAAGTCAGGAGAGAAAGCTAGCAGATGACGCTGTGTTTGCCATGTGCCCTTCCAGCTGAGAGAGAAGCCCTGACTGTGTTCACCATGTGCCTTCTCACTTGAGAGAGAAACCCTGAACTTCATCGGCCTTCTTGAACCAAGGTATCTTTCCCTAGATGCCTTTGATTGGACATTTCTTTAGACTTGTTTTAATTGGGACATTTTCTCGGCCTTAGAACTGTAAACTAGCAACTCAATAAATTCCCCCTTTAAAAGCCATTCCATTTCTGGTATATTGCATTCCAGCAGCTAGCAAACTAGAACAGTCTTCCATATACAACGTCATTCACCTTTATATTTCGTTTTCAACCTTTAAGAAGCACTTAGCAAATGGATGCTGATGAATTTTATCCTATACTCTCTTGTTCCTGCCTTAACTTCCAAATACCTAAGAACTTTGGAATTAAGTAGTCAGAAAATTCAGGCATAAATCAGAAAAATTATTAAGAAGAACAATCTTACAATTCCAATTTTAAGGTACACAAAATAATGAGTAAAACTAAAATCCATTGTTAATAATTTCTCAAGATTCTGGCCCTCAGAGTATTTATGGTGACTATATGAAGATTTAAAAGTTTTTACATTTATTCCCCAATGCAACAATTCCTACTTTTCTTTAATAAGGAGTCTATCATGATACTTCCTTATTATTTTTACTTCCTCAATCCCATGTATCTGGCCATATCCAAACTGCTTGCTTTCCCTTAAACACATTCATTAATTCAACAATACTGGTTATAAAGGATAACTGGGATAGTAGACAGTCAGGCGCTGAAGGTAAAATAATGAGCAAAATATACTCCCATATCTCAAGGTCCAGGGATAGAGAAACTAGTAAACAGATAGCTACAATAAGTTTCTCAAATACCATGGAGGACATAGACTTTCACATTTCTGTGCCTCTGCATGAAATTTCCTCTATATACTTCTCCACCTGGTAGATTCTATTAACCTTTAAAGTGCCAGTTCAAAAGTTTTCCCATCCACCATAGCTATTTACACTTTCTAGTCTCCCAAATTGACATATACTCCTTTATTATAGCAATTTTAATAAAGCATTTCTATTTATTCCTCTAGAGACTTCCACGAAAGGAGGTACTGTATCTTACTCAGTTTTCTAACAAAAGTATCTGACACACAAAGTACTCACTAAACAGCCTCTAGAATGAATTTTATCCCAAACTTTATTGATGTTAATTTTTTTATTCCAGTCTTTGAAAGACACCTCCCCCATCTTTAAACATGAGTAAACTCATCTGTTCTCTCCAAACAGAGGCCTAGCTTGAGATAAAAGAGGATGGATGATAAACTACTAACATATTTTAAGAGTCTGCCTCCATATAGGTCAAACATATGAACAAAATTCATATGAGCCAAAGAGCTCTACTCCTTACACAAAAACTTCATGTATATGACATATTTTAAAAGTTAAAAACTCATTGAAAAAATTTGAGATCGTTGAGAAAACATCGTGAGGGTCAAAAATACAAGAAAATCTCCACACTCACAAAAACAATCTAGTGAGAGATTAGCTATAAATTATGAGAAGTAAAATGTGATAGAGAAAAGTGATATCACAATTCTGTGTGTTATGGATCTAAAATACCAGTTCTTAAAGTTTTACAAGTCAAATTCACTGCAGTTTGAGATCTGAGGAGGAAAACAGTGAAGGGTGTCCACACTGCAGTGAGTTTGACAACTGTGAGCAAGAAAATTTGTCCTCATATGCAGTACCCAGGAAGGTGTCTAAGAAACAAGCATTTCATGACGAAGGTTTATGTAATCATAAACCATCTTAAACATTTACTACACAAAAACTTTACATTGTAAGTCTTAACACTTTTTGAACTCATTCTTCCTAAATCTACTAACACTATACAAATTTAGTCTTGCCACGTTTAACTTGTTACACTTGAAAAAAGTTACGCTATGTTCCAGTAGCCTTGATTCCTGAAGACAACTGTATAACCGATACAGCTTTCACAACATGACTGATTGTGAAAACGTTGTGTATGACGCTCCTCTTATCCAGGGCATGGACAGATTAGTAAAAAATATGGATAATAAATAATGGGGGGATAAAGGGTAAAATGATTTGGGTAGATTCAAATACTAGTGGCCAATGAACCGGAGGGGTTAAGGGTATGGGATGTATGCATTTTTCCCTTTTTTTTTTCTGGAGTGATGCAAATGTTCTAAAAATCATCATGGTGTTAAATATACAATTATGTGATGATATTGTGAATATACCATGCATGGACTGTATGTGTGTGAAGATTTGTCAATAAAAATAGCTTTTTTTAAAAAAAGATGTTTCTCAAATTCAACAGTGAAAGACAATGATTAAAAAATTAAAAACTTGTAAGCCATGAGAACAACAAACTAAAACCTACTGAGTGGAGAGAGGGAAACTATATGCCGAACTCCGTATGAGAAAGCCGGGGTTCTACCCTATCTGTAAGGCCTGAGGTTAAACATTCAACCATTGCTTGAACATCCCTCCTTAGATGTTTAGAACACCACTACCTCAAGCTAATCAAGTAACGACAGTCCCTTCCAGGAGATGGATCTATGAGAGAGAGGGAAAAAAACCCCGCTAATCTCAAGAAGGTATGGCCTAAGAAGTCGGAACCGACAACAGCAGGGAAAAGAGATGAGCTCCTCTCCAGACACCAGAGTTACAGACGCCCGCTGCGCGAGCAGCAGCACGGAAGAAACCACCACGTCGCTAAAAGGGGAGGACAACGCATCCTGGGGTCCACATGACCAGTAAACTGTACCCGGAAGCGATCGTGGGGCGCAGACACAGAAATAGTAATTTCGAGTCCAAAGAAGTAGCTGCAGAGCTCTGCTCCGTCCACGCCGCGCCCGCGCACGTATCATAAGCGCCGACTCCTCTACAGTGAATCGACCAAAGAGAATGGGGAAAAAGAAAGGAACTCCTAAAGCAAGAAGCACAACGAAAGCTGGCAAGCCGTTTACCTTGGCGGACAAAAGCACCATAATCTTCTTGAAGCTGTGGTGTGCCATGTTTGCGGCCGTTAACCCACTAACAGAGGAGTGTGGACCAAACTTTACCACGAAGCTTCAGCTTATTCGCATAGGGCGGGACTTTCTACGTCAGGCGACCGCTGCTGGCAGCTTGCGTCACTTCCGGAAGGTCTGGCCAGCGTACCGTCTCGGACGGGCGGTGCGACTTCCGACCTACTGGGGTGCCCTTCGTTTTCCACAACGCCCCCGCCTGCCTTGGAGGGTGCGTTGCGGTGCCCTGGAGGTCCAATAGCGGAGATGAGTCGGAAAGGTGGCAATTACGGGTAGCTGGAAAAGGCGGACACAGAAATCCCACTCATTAAATCTCTACTCAAGTTAAAGGAATGTTCAAGATGACTGAGGAGCCACAAGACGCCCTGGCTACCAGCCCCGGTCAGCTTCCAGTGTGGTGTGAGAGGCCACAGTTTACGGAGGTAACCATCCCAGATGGGTCCCTCTGGGCTAACTTGTGGGGTTTATTCTCCCCTCCGTCCCCTGGAGGAAGTAGAGACGTTCCAGAAGGCTGTTTGATCCAGATGCCCCTGAGAAAAGGACACTCCCCGCCCCCACTCCAAAAAACGTGCCCATTCTGACTGGGTTGTAAATTTTAAAGGGCCTGAGCTTAGCTAAGCTCAGGTTTGGTGTTAGTCATTCATCAAACATTTCTTAAGGCTTATGGGTCACCGTGAATTTAATAAAAGAAAAAAGGGAGGACGGGAAGGAGGAAGGAAATCTATAGTGCTTTAAAATATACAAATAACAACCGTATGCATTTGATTCATGCTTTAAAATATTGTTGGAATTAGTTTCAACTACTATTTTAATTAAAAAAAAAACCACGAAGTTGTATTAAAATAATAATGGATGAAAATGGAGAAGCATAAGTCCTCTAGTGTGAGAACAGAATACATTTTCACAAAGTAACATAAATGAAAGCAAAAGAAGTGGAGATGCCCTATCATTCTACATCCTTCCTGCCTGTCTTAGTTTCCTAGTTGTGAAAACAAATACCAGACAGTGGTGTGGCTCATGGTTTCTGAGGCTAGAAGGCTTTCTTCCTTCTGGGGTGGATGTCTTCTGAGGGGGTATCCTTGGACCTTCTTGGCGTTTCAGACAGTGGTAGTGCGCTTAGCAGTGTCTTCTTTCTCTTGTAGGTTCTGTTGACTTCCAGCTTATGGCTGCTCCTCATGGCTTCTTCCATGTCTGATTTCCTTTGTTCATGAGGATTTATATTACATTAAGGCCCACCCTCATTCAAATTGGGCACATCTTTTTTTTTTTTTTTCTAATTTTTTTTTTTTTCACATAGGCGGGCCCTGGGAATCGATCCTGGGTCTCCGGCTTGGCAGGCGAGAACTCTGCCTGCTGAGCCACCGTAGCCGGCACTGGGCACGTCTTAACTGATAACATCTTCTAAAGTCCTGTTTACAATTGGGTTAGGCCCTGATGCACGTCTATTTGTGGGGACATGATTCACTCCCCAACAGTATTCAAATGTGGTTGTGTACCCTGCAGAATCTGCATGTTAACAAATCCTCTGGCAATATGTGTGCACATTAAAGCTTGAGAAGCCCTGCTCTACCTAAGGGCTCCATCAGGAGAACGGGAAGACATGGTGTGCCAGTTTGAATCTCTTGTGTACCCCAGAAAAGCCATGTCCTTTAATGCTTATTCAGTGATGCTGGGTGGGAGTTTTTTGATTAACTGTGGATATATGTCCCACCCAATTGTGGGTACTAGCTTTTTATTAGATGGTTTCTATGGAGATGTCTCCACCTCTTCTAGTTTGCTAGCTGCCAGAATACTGTATACTGGAAACAGAATGGCTTTTAAAGGGGGAATTTATTAAGTTCCAAATTTACAGTTCTAAAGCTGTGAAAATGTCCCAATTAAAGCAAATCTATAAAAATTTGTTGCCAAATTAAGGCCCCAACAAGAGGTTACCTTCACTCAAGAAGGGCCGATGAAGTTCAGGGTTTCTCTCTCAACTGGAAAGGCACATGGCGAACATGGAGACATCGCCTAGCTTTCTCTTCAGGCGACATCTGCTAGCTTTCTTCTCAGGCTTCTTGTTTCACAAAGCTCCCCCAGGGGCATTTTCCTTCTTCATCTCCAAAGATCTGGGGGAAAATGGGCTGTCATGGTTTTTGTGACCTTTTTATTTTTTATTTTTTGGTTTTCATGACTCTTAAGCTTTTACCAAAATGTTTCCTTTTTAAAAGGATTCCAGTAAACTAATCAAGACCCACCTGGAATGGGTGGAGTCACATCTACCTCTAATCAAAAGTTAATTCCCACAATTGGTTGTGTCACATCTCTGTGGAAATAATCTAATAAAATTTCCAACCTACAATACTGAATAGGGATTAGAAAAAATGGCTACCTCCACAGGATGGATCATGATTAAAACATGGCTTTTCTAGGGTTCATAATCCTTTCAAACTGGTACATTACCCAGTCAAGGTGGGGTTTGTTTACTGGAGCCCTTTTAGAGGGAACCATTTTGAAAAGCCTTCGAGCCCCTGTAGCTGGAGACCTTTGGAGATGAAAAAGGAAAACTCCTCCCGGGGAGGGGGTATGGAGCGGGGGGGGGGGGGGGGGGGGGGATCATGAAAGAAGAACCCTGGAGAGAAACCTAGCAGATGTTGCCATGTTCGCCATGTGCCATTCCAGTTGAGAGAGAAACCCTGAATCCTTCCTTTAATTTGGACATTTTCACTGCCTTAGAACATGTAAACTTGCAATTTAATAAATTCCCCCTTTTAAAAGCTATTCTGTTCTGGTATATTACGTTCAGGCAGCTTGCAAACTAGAACACATGGGTATAGACATAACTGACAAACAGGTTCAAAAAAATTTTAGACACCTTAGACTAATCTTGCCACTCCCTTTAGCACACTGTCAAGTGTTTCTTCTTCCATATGTAAATTTAATATTATGGCCCATTTTCTTTTATTCTTGCCTTCTGGCTCATTTTCCTTACTGAAGCAGAACTGTCATCACCTCTGACCTACTCTTTAAACCTTATCACTTTTTCTTGGTTATCACTCTCCCTTCTTTCCAACTTCTTAAGACCCTCCTCTTTATTTCTATTACATTCTATTATTTTTATTCTTCTATTAATGTCTATGATTCTGTTTTCTTTGCTAACCTGCCTTCTACTGCCTCTCCCTAATTGTAGGTATCTCTCAAGATTTTATCCTCTATCTTTTTCTCTTCTTCTTTAGAGGGTCTCTCTCTGAGCATTCATGCCTCTGTATGGAGGACTTTGATGAAATGGACATCTCTAACTTGAGTTCTCTCTCAAAGCCAGTACTGCATTCCCAACCACTATGGAATATTTCCACCTGCACGATTCTGAATATGTCAAACTCAGCATATTGAAAAAATGAAAATGGTCTTCTCCTCCCTTCAGGCAAACCCATCCTCACTGGCCTATGGAAGAAGGCAGCCAGTCACCATGACTCCCTTGAGACTCCAGGAATGGGCTTGGAAGTTAACAGCAGGGCTGGCCTTCAGCCACAGAATGTGAAACAGAGAGTAATGGATATAGCAACCAAAGGGAGATGGTCCCCCCCCATAAGAAATCTGAAGGATGAGGGACAGAGATGTGAAAACCTGATCTAAGACAAAAGATTTGCAAATGGTTCCCAAAATGGATTGAAAAGTTTGAGTGGACAGGTGGGAGATGCAGCCCTTTGGTGTCAGACTGAGGAGAAATTTGTTAAGGGTGGTGAAATTTGAATATTTTGTACTCTAATTTCTGTTAATGGGCAACCATATTCAGGGTCAAATCCCAGAGCCTTATAGGACTTTGTGTCGAGCACTATTCAAGGCATTTGATTGTATATTAATTCCTGTAATTCCTATAACCCTGTGAAGTAGAAGGAGAAACTAAGGTACAGCAAGACTTGTAATCATCCCATGGTCATACAATTGATAAATGGCAGAGCTGGAATTTAAACCTGGGTGTCCTGGCTCCGGCATCCCTTCTTTTAACATTGACTATGCTGCTTCTCAGTCACCTTGGATTCCCTCTTCTCAAATCTTTTAAACAAATCCTATCATTTTTACGAGAGGATGACTTTCATAAATTTTCAGCATTCTAATATTCAAAATAATTTTGAGTCATGATTCTCTTACATACTGTTTAACTATACTGCCCATACTTGTGTCATCAGCAAGTTAGATAAGCATGCCTCCTATATCTTTATTGATAAATCAAGTTCTGGAATCTACAGCACTTCACCAAAAGTAAGCATCTGGATAATTCTTTGGCTAATGACTCCCTCTGGCTTTAGAGTCAGGCATTTCTCTATACAAACCGTTCCTGGGCACAGACTGGACATTTGAATATCTCTAGAATAGAATGGAAAATAAAACTACTAACAGGAAGCAGTAGAACAGCAGGAGCACTATATGAACCAAATACAGGGCAGGGGTTAAGGAAGGCATCCCCGGGCAGTGGCCATTTGATGAATCTCTGAAGTAATAATAAGAGTAGTAATAATACAGTGCTTATGTAGGACTTCAGGAAGATGGCGGAGTGGGGTGGATCACCCCTGCTCTGTGGGACAAAATAGGGGATGGGGAGAGAATGACTGGGGCTGAGGTCCTGGGTGGGGACGTACAGGAGTAATCGCGGGGGGGTCTTCGGTGATTTGTGGGGAAGAGAGAGGTGGGATGATCCTCCCAGGGAGAGCAGGGTGGGTCAGGTTGACAGTGACCCCCACTGGGAGCGGATGGCGGTCCACGGAGAAGTGCAGATCAGTGGAGACTGTCCTCCCTTCTTTCCAGCCTGCCCCTGCTGCTGACGGGGGAGACCTCCCCAAGTGGTTTTGCAGCTGACAGTGCCAGTGGGGCGCCCTGAGGTGGGCCAGGCCACCTCTTGTGAAGAGCCAGCCCCTGGGTGCTGGGAGAGGTCGCCTGGCTGGGTGTCTCAAATAGCCGGCCCATTGGTGGTGGTGTGTGGCGGATTGACTGAGTGCCGAGAACTGCGAGTTGGCTGCTCCCCAAGGCACTGCTGTCTGCCCCCTGTTCCATGTGCTGGAGGCAGCACCCCTGCCATTCAGGCCATCTGCCAGCTGGCTGCAAGTAAGGGACAGGTGGGCCTGAGAGAAGAAGGTGCCTCTGGATTGCCACCTGCTGGTGAGAAGTGGTAAATGTAGGCTGGCAAACTTCTATCTGTGTAGGTTTTTATATTTCCTTTTTTCTTTTTCTTTCTTTTTTTTGCATGGACAGGCACCAGGAATTGAACCTGGGTCTCCGGCATAGCAGGTGAGAACTTTGCCTGCTGACCCACCATGGCCCGCCCTTTTCTATTTTTTTTTTGCTTTTAAAAATATTTTTTTCTCTATATTTTTATTAGTAGTATTGGTATATTTATTTTTATTTGTACTTTTTATATATTTACATTTATATTAATTTTTATTATTTTTTGTATGTTATTGTTATTTTTAAAAAATTTCCTCCCTTTTGTGTATACCAGTCTGAGTTCATTCCCAATATGTCTTGGGCTAACTCCTTCTGACTTTGGAGCCTACTACGGTTGAGGTGTAATTTTTTTCCATATGTTTATTATATTGTCATTTTAGTTTTTTCTTAGATTTTATTTTATTTATTTATTTGTTTTGGGAGGTGCATGACCTGAGAGTCAAGCCTGGGTCATCTCCATGGTGGGCAGGTTGGCATTCTGCCACAGAAATAACCATGCACCTATGTACAGCCTTTAACAGACCCTCAGTAGAGCTGTATCCACTACCTAAGATCTGGGCCCTGGTTTGATGGGGAATTACTGACAAACCAATTGCAAATGGAAACCTTCAACACAAAATCAAGTAAATACAAAGCTTTAGATGAGTGAAGGAAACCAACTTGTGAAATAATTTTGCTAAGATAGTCAAATGCCCTGAACACAACAGAAAAGCACAAAGCACATGAAGATCCAAACAGAAATGACCCAGCCAAATGACCAAATCAAAACTCTGTAGGGGACACAGACTATGGAACAGCTACTCAGGAGTATTTATAAAGAAGTAAAGGATATCAGGAAGATACTAGAAAAGCATAAAGAAGAATTCAAAAGATTAAATAGAAAAATGGCAGCTCTCCCAGAGATGAAAGACACAGTAGACCAAATGAGAAATATACTAGTGCTAGAGACACACAATAACAGATTTCAAGAAGCAGAAAAAAGAAGAAGTGAGGTAGATGATAGCACAGCTGAACTAGAGTATAGAAAAGAATAAATGGCAAGAAAGATGGGAAAAAATGAAACTGGACCTTAGGGAAATGATGGACAAGAGGTACAGAAATATAAGAATCATTGGAGTCCCAGAAATAGAAGA
The DNA here is from genome assembly GCF_023851605.1 of Tamandua tetradactyla. Lineage (NCBI taxonomy): Eukaryota > Metazoa > Chordata > Mammalia > Pilosa > Myrmecophagidae > Tamandua > Tamandua tetradactyla. The sequence goes on along the minus strand of NC_135327.1, from coordinate 209,207,736 downwards.
GAAGAGTAAAGGGCTTGGAAAGATAGTTGAAAATATAATTGGGGGAAACTTCCCAACCCTTATAAAACACGGATATGCAAATTACATGAATTCGAAATAGAATGAATTCAAATAGCCTACTCCAAGACACATCTTAATCAAACTGTCAAAAGGTGAAGAAAAACAAAAAGTCCTGAAAGTGGTACAAGAAAAGCAATCTACTATATAGAAGGGAAAACATATGTCACTGAGTTTTGGCTCCTCAACAGGCAAAGAAGGCAGTAGTATGATATATTTACAGCCCTGAACAACAAAGGCTTCCAGCTAGGAATCCTTTCTGCAGCCAACTTGTTCGTCAAAATTGAGGGCGAGGTTAAAAATCTTCAAAGACAAACAAAGACTGGGAGAAGTAGTCGACTAGAGACCTGCCCACCCAAAAATACTTTAGGGAGTCCTTTGAACTGAAAAAAGAAGAAGACAGGAAAGGGATGTCTGGAGAAGGGCACAGAATTGAAGAGTAGTGTGACAGTATGTTAAAGAATAAAAAGAGAGAGAAAAGAATATATAAATCTGGCAAAAACTAAAAGGTATGATGGTAGATTTAAGAACTGCTTTTACAGTAATAATTTTTAAAATTAATGGTCTGAACTTACCAATTAGAGGATACAGGTTGAGAGAATGGATTAAAATATATAATCCAGCTATATACTGTTTACCAGAGAAGTATCTTAGACCCGAGGACACAAATAATTGAAAGTGAAAGGATGAAAAAACATTTTCTATACAAGATATAACAGAAAGCAAGAGTAGCTATACTAATATAGCTAAATGTAAAGCCATCGTAAGAAACAAAGGAGGACACTACATATTAATAAAAGGGACAGTTCACCAAGTGGAAATAATAATCATAAATGTTTCTGCTCCCAATCAAGGAGCTCCAAAGTACATGAGGCAAAGATTGGCTTAACTCAAGGGAACTATAGATGTGTCAGCAATAATAATGGGAGATTTCAGTACACCGCTCTCAACTATAGATAGCACAACCAGACAGAGGAGCAACAAGGAAATGGAGAACATAAACAATGTGAAAAACAAACTAGACCTAATACACATATATAGATCCCTAACCCTGAAACATTCTTCTCTAGTGCACATGGGGCATTCTCCAGGATAGATCATATGCTGGGACATAAAACAGGTCTTTATAAATTTAATATGGTTGAAATTATCCAAATCACATTTTCTGACAACCATGGAATGAAGCTGGATATTAATAATCACCAAAGAAACAGAGCTTTCACAAAGAAATGGAGATTAAACAACACACTCTTAAATAAAATCAGTAGGTCAAAGAAGAAAAGAGAAATGAGTAAATAACTGGAGATGAATGAAAATGAGAACACAGCATATCAGAACTTGTAGAAGACAGCAAACACAGTGACGAGAAGGAAGTTTATTGCCCCAAATGCCTATATTAAAAAACAAGAATGAGCAAAAATCAAGGGCTTAACTTCTCGTGTAGAGAATTCAGAGAAATAACAGCCAACAAACCCCAAAGCAAGTAAAAGACGAGAAATAACAAAGATTAAAACAGAGATAAACACACTGAAAAACAACAAAAACAGAAAAAAATCAATAAACCCAGAGCTGGGTCTTTGAGAAAGTCAATAATATCAATAGACCCCTAGCTAGGCTGACAACAAAAAAGAGAGGGTGAAAATAAACAAAATGAGAAATAAGGGGTGGAACATAACCATGGATCCTGAAGAAATTTTAAAAATTTCTTAAATTTAAAAAATCTTCTATGAACAACTATATGCCAACAAAGTAAACAACTTAGATGAAATGGACAAATTCCTGGAAGCACACAAACAACCTATAATGACTCAAGAAGAAACAGAAGATATGAACAAGCCAATTACAACTAAAGATATTCAATAAATCATCAAAAATCTCCCACAAAGAAAAGCTCAGGACTAATTTCCTTCACAGGTGGATATTTTATAAAATATTCCAAAAAGAACTACACCAATCCTGTTCAGATTCTTTCAGAATATTGAGGAAAATGGAATGCTGTCTACTCATTTTATGAAACTAACATCACTCTAATACCTAAACCGGGTAAAGATGCTACAAGAAAGAAAACTACAGACCTATATCCCTAATGAATATAGATGCAAAAATTCTCAACAAAATACTACAAATCAAACCCAACAACACATTAAAAGAATTATGCATCACAACCAAGTGGAGAAATTGAACGCAAGGAAATCAATCAACATGATACAACGCACTAACAAATCAAAAGGGAAAATCACATGATGATATTGATTGACACTGAAAAAGCATTTAACAAAATCCAGCATCCTTTCCTGATAAAAACACTTCAAAAGATAGGAATTAAAGGAAACTTCTTCAATATCATATACAATATATATGAGAAACTCATAGCCAGCATCATACTTAACAGTGGAGATTGAAAGCTTTCCCCCTAAGATCAGAAACAAGACAAGGATCCCCATTGTCACCACTAATATTCAACATTGTACTAGAAGTCCTAGCTAGTGTGATCAGGCAGGTGAAAGATATAAAAGGCATCCAAATCAGAAAGGAAAAAGTAAAACTTTCATTATTTCCAGATGACATGATCCTATTGTTGAAAAACCCTGAGAAATCTATGACAAAGCTACTTGAGCTAATAAATTCAACAAAGTTGTAGCATACATGATTAATGTACAAAAATCAGGAATGTTTCTATGTACAAGCAATGACCTAACCGAGGAGACAGTTAAGGAAAAAATTCCATTCAAAATAGTGACCAAAAGAATCAGGTATCTAGGAATAAGCCTAACTAGGAATTTCAAGGACTTGTACACAGAAAACTACAAAACACTGTTAAAAGAAATAAAAATGATTTAAATAGATGGAAAGACATTCCACAGTCACGGATAGAAAGGCTGAATGTCGTTAAGATATCAATTCTACCAAAATTGATCTACAGATTCAATGCAATGCCAACCAAAATCCCAACAACCTACTTTGAAGACTTGGAAAAGCTAATTGTCAAATTTATTTGGAAGGGAAAGAGACCCCAAATAGCTAACAAAATACCCTAAAAGAGAAGAGCAAAGTGGGAGGACTATCACTTGAATGCTTACAGTAAAGCCATGGTGGTCAGAACAGCATGGTACTGGCATAAAGATGAATGTATTGACTAATGGAATTGAATTGAGAGTGTGGAGCGAGACCACCAAACCTATGAACAATTAATCTTTGATAAGGCCCCCACATCCATGAAACTGGGACAGAATAGTCTTTTCAGTAAAATGAGCATGGGAGAATTAGATATCAACAGCCAAAAGAATGGAAGAGGACCCTACCTTACACCTATTAAAAAATGAATTCAAAATGGGTTAAAGACCTAAATGTAAGAGCCAGTACCATGAAACTCCTACTAGAAAATATAGGGAAACACTTTCAAGATTAAGTAGTAGGAGGTAGCTTCCATGGAGATGTATCTCCAACCATTCAAGGTGGGGATGCCTACTGGAGCCCTTTAAGAGGGAACCACTTTGGAAAGAGTTACCAGAGCCCACACAGTCAGAGACCTTTGGAGATGCTGTTCTAATTTTCTAGCTACCAGAATGCAATATACCAGAAATGGAATCGCTTTTAAAAAGGGAGAATTTAATGAGTTGCTAGTTTACAGTTCTAAGGCCGAGAAAATGTCCCAATTACAACAATTCTATAGAAATGTCCAGTCACAGGCATCCAGGGAAAGATACCTTGGTTCAAGAAGGCTGATGAAGTTCAGGGTTTCTCTCTCAAGTTAGAAGGCACATGGCGAACACAGGGCTTCTCTCGGCTGGAAGGGCACATGGTGAATACAGCATCATCTAGCTTTCTCTCCTGGCTTCCGGTTTCATGAAGCTTCCTGGGAGGTGTCTTCCTTCTTCATCACCAAAGGTCGCTGGCTGGTGGACTCTCTGCTTCGTAGTGTTGCTCTCTCTGAATCTCTATTTCTCCAAAATATTTCCTCTTTTATAGGACACCAATAAACCAATCAAGACCCACCCAAATGGGTGGAGACATGTTGTCCCTTAATCCAGTTTAACAGCCACTCTTGACTAAATCACATCATCCAGGGAGATGATCTCATTACAGTTTCAAACACACAGCATTGAATAGAGATTATTCTACCTTTATGAAATGGGATTTATATTAAAACATGGCTTTTCTTAGGGGGCATACTTCCTTTCAAACCAGCACAGACACAGAAGGAAAGTGCCTCCAGGGAAGCTTTATGAAATGAAGAGACAAAGCTAGCAGATGTTGCCATGTGCCTTCCCAGCTGAGAGAGGCAGCCAGAAGCAAAAGAACCCAGCAGATGCCAGCCACATGCCTTCCCAACTGGCAGGGCTGTTCCAGATGGCATCAACCTTTCCTGAGTCAAGGTAGTCTCTTGTTGGTGTCTTAATTTGGACATTTTCATGGCCTTAGAACTGTAAACTTTAAGTTTAGTAAATTCCATTTTAAAAAGACATTCCATTTCTGGTATACTGCATTCTGGCAGCTTTAGCAAACTAAAACAGTAACAGTTAAAGTAACATAAAAAAGAGAGCAGACTTCAATTAGAGATAAAAATCAAGCTGATCTGGTTGGAAATAAGGTAAATCAGAATACAGGACAAAAGATGATAGTGTGTGTACTCTAGATCTTCACCTACTATACAAAACCAAGGCAGGTTTATTGTGTCTAGAAACTAAACTCTCTGTAACACACAATCTAAATCAGCCTGTATGGATAGTTCATTTAAATAATCTAAACACATGGAGCCTAGAACAGGAAGAAGACCTTGTAATTCTGTATGGCTTAATGTAATGCGAGGAGATATCCCTGACTATGGTGGGTTGATAGTTAAAAAGTATTGGTAGAGTTCCTTGAGGGACTGGAGGAAAAATAAAAGTATTAGTAGGTTCCCTTGAGGGGAAAAAATATGGAACTACTAAACTTTCCCATCTAGGAAACACCTAGTGCTCTCTCAAACATTAGGGTCTACCAACAAAATAGACCAAGCCCTTGATTTTGCAACTTGCCCTTCTGAAACTTATTTTGGTAGTGGAGAACTAAGACAACCAGTAATTATGCCTCAGAGTTGCTTCCAGGAAACCTCTTTAGTTGCTCAGATGTGGCCTCTATCTCTCTAAGCCCAACTCTGCAGGGGAAATTACCCTCTGCCTTATATGGGACATGATATGCAGGGGTGTAAGTCTCCCTGGTAACATGGGACATGTTCTGAGGGATGAACCTGGCCCTGGCACCATGAAATCAATAATGCCTTCCAGACAAAAAGGGAGGAAAAAAAAGGTAACAAAAGAAGATATCTGTGGAGAGGACTTCCGGGCCAAGATGGTGGCTTAGCAAGGTGCATGATTTAGTTCATCCACCAGAACAACTATTAAATAACCAGAAATGGTACAGCACAGTTCCTGGGGCCATGGCGGTGACCGGACACACAGTGTACCCCAGTCTGGAGCAGCTGGAATGGCTACGAGCCCTGCAAGAACTGTGAGTTCCCCAAGCTTGGCATCCAGCGCCCCTCCCCCACAGGCTGCTTCCCAGAGGGGAAAGGAAAGAGACTTTACCAGCAGCAGGGGCTGAGCCCAACCAAAGGCCAATTGTGGAATTGATTAACAAGTTCTGACTACTAAAAATAGGCCCCCAGCTCAGGGGAACCTGGTCAAAGTAGGAGTCGGTCATTTTTGCCCTAGCACCAAGGGGGCAGGGCTGGTAGAAAAAAAAAAAAACAAGGAAACAGAGGTTTTTGTGACTGTGTTTCTACAAAGGCTTGACTGCCTTTGGATACAGCAACAGGGCTTCTCAGGCTGCAGCTGCGCCAGGCATAGGCAGAAACAAGCTCGTTTGAGGGCTTCACTGGAGCCTGTGCCTTCCCCAGGGGAGGGGTGAAGCCCAACTCAGGTGAAATCCCTCCCTCAAGGAAATCAGACACCAGGGCTTGGTAATTTGAAGCCATTAAAACCAGCCTACAACCTCTCCTCTGTCTCCACCACACCCCCAGCAGGGAGAGTCTGCTGAAGTTAAAGGTACCAAATCATCTTATGCTGGTGGGACCTGCAGGCAAACAAATGCCACATACAGGGCAGGATAAGAAAAACAGAATCTAGAGACTTCACAGGAAAGTCTTTCAACCTCCTGGGTCTCACCCTCAGGGAAAACTGATGCAGGTGAATCTTTCCTCCTGATAGGAGGCCAGTTTGGTCTGGGAAAATCCAGCTGGCATCTATAAAACCTAAGTAGACCCTCCTAAGGGTGGGGGGAAAAAGCACCATACAAGCAGGGCAAGAAACAAGAAAACCAGAACTGAAAAATTCTCCTCTGTTAAACAAAACCTAAGCTAGAGGTCCAGGAAAAGGTGAACTGAGTGTCAAAGAACAGATATATAGCAAATTCATCCAGCAAGAAAACCCTAGGTAAAAGAAGTGAAAGCAATCTCCAGTATAAACTAATTAAGGTAATTAAATACCTAGATGCCAGCAAAAAAACCAAATCGCACTAGGAAAATTGAAGATATGGCCCAGTCAAAGGAACAAACCAACAACTCAAATGAGATACAGGAGTGGAAACAATTAATTCAGAATATACAAACAGGGATGGAAAACCTCATCAAAAACCAAATCAATGAATTGAGGGAGAATATAAAGAAGGCAAGGAATGAACAAAAAGAAAAAATAAAAAATGTGAAAAAACTAATCACAGAACATATGAGAATGAAAAGCATGGTAGAAGAGATGAAAACAACAATGGAAACCTACAATGGTAGATTTCAAGAGGCAGAAGATAGGATTAGTGAACTGGAGGATGGAACACTGAAATCTGACAAGGAAAAGAAAATATAGGGGAAAAAATGGAAAAATAATAGCAGGGACACAGGAAATTGAATGACAGTATGAAGCGCACCAATATACGTGCTGTGGGTGTCCCAGAAGGAGAAGAAAACGAAAAAAACTGATGGAGGAAATTATCACTTAAAATTTCCCAACCCACATGAAAGACTTAAAATTACAGATTCAAGAAGTGCAGTGTACCCCAAAGAGAAGAGATCCAAATAGATGTACTCCAAGACATTTACTAATCAGAATGTCAGAGGTCAAAGGGAAAGAGAGAATCTTGAAAGCAGCAAGAGAAAGGCAATCCATCGGCTACAAGGGAAGCCCAATAAGACTATGCGTAGATTTCTCAGCAGAAACCATGGAGGCAAGAAGACAGTGGGATGATATATTTAAATTATTAAAAGAGAAAAACTGCCAACCAAGAATTCTATATCCAGCAAAATTGTCCTTCAAAAATGAGGGAGAAATTAAAACATTTTCAGACAAAAAAATCACTGAGAAACTTTGTGACCAAGAGACCAGCTCTGCAAGAAATACTAACGGGAGCAAAAGAGATATGAAAAGACAGGAGAGAGAGGTATGGAGAAGAGTAGAAAGGGAGACTATGAATAAAGGTAAAAAAGAAGGAAAATTAGATATGACATATAAACTCCAAAAGGCAAAATGGTAGAAGAAGGTACTACCCGTGCAGTAATAACACTAAATGTTAATGGATTAAACTCCCCAATCAAAAGACATAGAATGGCAGAATGGATTAAAAAAACAAGACCCATCTATATGCTGTCTCTACTCAAAGTACATGAGGGCAAGGACCAAATGGACATTTGCACACCAATGTTTGTAGAAGCATTATTTACAGTTACCAAGAGATGGAAACAGCTGAAATGTCCATCAACAGATGGGTGTCTAAACAAACTGCGGCATATACATATGCTGTAATATTATGCAGCCGTAAGACAGAATAAAGTTATGAGGTATGTAACAGCATGGATGGACCCTGAGGACATTAGGCTGAGTGAGATTAGCCAAAAACAAATGGACAAAAACTGTGTGGTCTCACTGATATGAACTGACATTAGTGAATAAACTTGGAATAGTTCGTTGGTAACAGAGATCATCAGGAGATAGAAATGGGGTAAGATATTGGGTAATTGGAGCTGAAGGGATACAGATTGTGCAACAGGACTGAAACTCAGAAATGGACAGCACAATACTATCTAACTGTACTACATTATGTTAAAACACTTAATGAGGCTGCATGTGAGAATGACAGAGAGAGCAGGGCTGGAGGTTAAATGAAATCAGAAAGAAAGATAGACATTAAAGATTGAGATGGTATAATCTAGGAATGCCTAGAGTGTATAATAATAGTGACTAAATGTACAAACTTTAAAAATGTTTGTATATGAGGAAGAATAAAGGAATGTCATTACTGCAGGGTGCTGAAAACAGATGGTAATTAATACTTTAAAATTTCAACTTGTGTGTGAGACTAAAGCAAAAAATGTTTATTTGGTACAAAATTTATATTTTGACTAGTGTGTTTCCTAATAGAACTTATGTAGATAGCTTGACTGAACACCATAAGTATTTGGAATCTCAGGTGGGACATGAGATTTTGTTGGTTTGTCCAGAGTGATGCCCCGATGAATCCAAGGTGATTAGATTAGTGAGTGGAACAGTATTTGCAGAGTCCCCGAATGGTTGAGATTGGGGAGAAGTTCAACTTCCCCAAGTTGAATTCTTGATATTCTCACAAGCAGTGTTGAGAACAAAAGCTATAGGCTGAGCCCCCAGTCTTGGGGTTTGTTCATATGAAACTTAACTCCACAAAGAAAAAGCCAAGCCTACTTAAAGTTAGGCCTAAGAGTCACCACCAAGAGAGCCTCTTTTGTTGCTCAGATGTGGCCTCTGTCTCCAGCCAACACAACAAGCAAACTCACTACTCTCCCCTTGTCTATGTGGGACATGACTCCCAGGGGTGTGGGCCTTCCTGGCAACGTGGGATAGAAATCCTGGAATGAGCTGAGATTCAGCATCAAGGGATTGAGAAAACCTTCTTGACCAAAAGGGGGAAGAGTGAAATGAGACAAAGTGTCAATGGCTGAGAGATTCCAAACAGAGTCGATGGTTATCCTGGAGGTTATTCTTATGCATTAAGTAGATATCACCTTGTTATTCAAGATGTAATGGAGAGGCTGGAGGGAACTGCCTGAAAATGTAGAGCTGTGTTCCAGTAGCCATGTTTCTCAATGATGATTGAATAAGGATATAGCTTTCACAATGTGGCTGTGTGATTGTGAAAACCTTGTGTCTGATGCTCCTTTTATCTACCTTGTCAACAGATGGGTAGAACATACGGGAAAAAAATAAATAATAGGGGGAACAAATGTTAAAATAAATTTAGTTTGAAATGCTAGTGATCAATGAAAGCGAGGGGTAAGGGGTACGGTATGTATAATCTTTTTTTTCTGTTTTTGTTTTGTTTCTTTTTCTGTTGTCTTTTTATTTCTTTTTCTGGATTGATGCAAATGTTCTAAGAAATGATGAATATGCAACTAAGTGATGATATTGTGAATTACTGATTATATATGTAGAGCGGAATGATCATATGTTAATGTTTTTGTTCATTTATTGTTAATTTTTTTAAATTTATAAGTAAATAAGTAAAAGAGGATATCAGTGGTATCTAATATTTAAACTGAGAATTCTAATAGAAGAGAGAAGCTATACTGGAGGCTACTCTTACACAAGCTTCAGCTAGATATTTGCAATTGTCATGGTTTGCTAACCCCCAACCAATTTCATGCCCATTAACACTAAAGAACACCTAGCGCTGTAACTGAAACTCTATAAAAGTTTCTTGCACTGAGTTTACTTTCCTGAAACCCATTGCTTCCAGAGGCTTTCTAGGCTAAATAGGCAGTGCAAAAAGAGCAGCCAGCCTCTTGAAGAATATCAACTAATTCCATCCCCTATACTATGTTACTAAAACACCCCTTTTCAACATGAAAAAGTTAGAAATGGCATAGCTCAAAGAACCTTTAGAGTGGGAGTAGGATCAAAGGAGAAGGAGAAGTTATAACAGAGATGATAGGATTTAACAAATGAGTATGACTGCTTTATCACTATATTGATATTTCTTTTAGCCTCCAGCATTCTGGAGCAGCTAGAAGGGAAAACCTTGAACTATGGAAATGGTAACCCATACCAAACTATGAAATCTGATCTGTAGCTGCTCGTTGGAGTATATTTGAAGCTTACTGCTTTTCCTTTATTATTTTTCTTTTTCTTTTTTTTTTTGTATATACATTTCACAATAAAAAAACTTAAAAGAGACAGAGATTCATCTCCAGGTTTGAATGGATTTATGTAACTAATGGGTTGAAAAGAAAAGGAAGCTGGGTTTGGCCATAACAGGAGCAGGAGAGAAAGGGGTAGGGATCGGGTGAGGAAGTACCCTGACAACTGAAGAAAAGGCAAATGAACTTGACGGGAACTTTGCTCATCACAGAAAGGTGCATGAAAATGTCATCTCCTTTAGTAAATGATTACTGTGAAGGAATCCTTTTTTACTAAACTTGTTTCAAATAAACTTTTTGTTCTGGCATAATTTTAGATTTACAGAAAAATTTGCAAAAATAATACCCAAATTTCATATATATCCCTCACCCAGTTTGCCCTCTTGTTAACCCCTTACTTCACCAGGGTACATTTGTCAAAAAAAGGAAACCAACATTGGTACATTATTATTAACTAAACTTGATGCCTTATTCAGACTTGCAGCTTTTTCTTAGCGTCCTTTTCCTGTTCCAGGATTCCATCCACTATACCACATTACATTTAGTTATATGTCATCATACTTAGAAACCAGTATGTGGGCCTAATAAGCATTTTATCATCATCATTATTATTGCCTCAAAGATCGGCTCAGATTCTTCCAGCTTTGACCATTGGCACCTTTTCAGTTAGCTCCTGTGTCCCAATGACATGCCCCCATCCACTTCCTATTTTGAGCCCTTCCTTACATTTTGGCAGTATAAGATGCTCCAGCCCTACAATCAGCCATTTCCCCAAGGATTCCTGGTTCCTTTCATTGGAGAATGGTGTTTAGAAACCATGATTTGGATGTATATAAACATTTTTAAAGTTATCATTATAGATTTAATCAGCAGGATACATGGCACTATACATCCCCTTTCAATCACGTTCACCTTCACTATGGCAATGTTACTCATAACCCCACTAATTAGTTACAATCACTTCTATCCATTCCCTTGCATTTAGGTTCAACCTCATTGAGTAGCCTTTCCTCCATTTCTAACTTTTGAGTACCTCTAGGTCTGCTATATTCTACAGTGTAACCTCTGAGATTGCCTTTATCAGAGTCATAATAGTAACATCTTACAATATCTATCCTTTTGTGTCTGGCTTATTTCACTCAGCATTATGTCCTCCAGATTCCTCTGCATTGTCATATGCTCCGAGACCTCATTTCATCTTTACTGCTGCATTACACCTCATCATATATATGTGTGTATGTGTGTGTGTGTGTATATATATATATATATATATATATATATATATATATACCACATTTTGTTTATCCACTTGTTTGTTGATGGGTGCTTGGATTTTTCCCATCTTTCAGCAATTGTGAATATTGCTGCTATGAACATCAGTGTGCAAATGTCCATTCATGTCACTGTTTTCAGCTCTTCTGGGTATGTACCGAGTATTGACATTGCCGGGTCATAGGGCAACTCAGTATTTAGTTTTCTGAGTAATTGACGAACAGTTTTCCACAATAGCTGTTCCATTATACCTTCCCACCAGTGGTGAATAAGTGTTCCAATTTCTCCACATCCTCTCCAACATTGGTAGTTTTCTGTTTATTTAATAACAGCCATTCTTATAGGTATGAAGTGAAATCTCATTGTCCTCTTGATTTTTTACCCATTGGTATTTGCTCTTCTAAAAGTTGTCTATTCATATCCTCTGCCCATTTTTAAATTGGGTTGTTTTTCTTTTTGTTGTTGAATTGCAGAATCTCTTTATATATTCTGGATATTAAACCCTTATTGGATATATGGTTTCCAAATATTTTCTCCCATTGTGTAGACTGCCTTTTTACTTTCCTGACAGAGTTCTTTGATGTGCAAAAGTGTTTAATTTTCAGGAGATCTCATTCGTCTTTTTTTTTTTTTTTATTGCTCATCCTTTGGGTATAAGCTCTAGGAAACCACCTCCTGTCACATGATTTATAAGATATTTCCCTACATTTTCTTCTAAAAGTTTTGTGTTCTTAACTCTCATCTTTAGTAGTTTTTGATTCCTTAAGAATGTGAGATATGGATCCTCTTTCATTCTTTTGCATATAGATATTCAGTTCTCCAAACAACATTTATTGAAGAGGCTGCTCTGTCCCAGGTGGATTGGCTTGACTGCCTTATGAAAGATCAGTTGTCCATAGATGAGAGGATCTATTTCTGAACACTCAATTCAGTCATTATGTTTATTTTATATCTATATCCATTGGTCAGTTTATCTATTTTTCTGCCAGTGCCATGCTGTATTGACCCTGTAGCTTTTAATATGCTTTAAAGTCAAGTAATGTGAGACCTCCCACTTAATTTTTCTTTTTGAACCTATTTTTGGCTATTCATGGCACCCTGCCTTTCCAAATAATTTTGGCTGTTGGTTTTCTATTTCTGCAAATAATATGTACTTTTAAATGGTATTGCATTAAATCTATAAATCAACTTGGGTAGAATCGATATCTTAACTATTTTTAGTCTTCCTATCCATGAACATGGTACACCCTTCTATTATTTAGGTCTTCCATGATTTCTTTTAGCAATTTCTTATAGGCTTTTTTGTGTAGGTCTTTTGTATCCTTAATAAAATTTATTCCTAAATATTTGATTGTTTTGGTTTCTATTGTAAATGGAATTTTTCCCCTTGATTTCCTCTTCAAATTGCTCAGCACTGGTGTATAGAAACAGTGCTGATTTGTGGGTGTTGATCTTGTACCTTGCCACATTGCTATACTCATTTATTAGCTCTAGTAGCTTTGCTAAAATTTGGGGGTGATTTTTGACATATAGTATCATGTCATCTACAAACAGTGAGAGTTCTACTTCTTCCTTTCTAATTTGCATGACTTTTATTCATTTTTCATTTCTAATTACTCTGGTTAGAACTTTCAGCACAATATTGAATAACAATAGTGACAGTGAGCATTCTTGTTCCTGATCTTAGAGGGAAAGCTTTCAGTCTTTATTGAGGAAAATGTAACTGTGGGTTTTTCACATATTCCCTTTGTTGTCTTGAGGAACTTTCCCTTAATTTCTATCCTTTGAAATGTTTTCATCAAGAAAGGATGTTGAATTTTGTCAAATGCCTTTCTGCATCAGTGGAGATGGCCATGTGGTTTTTCTGTTTGACTTATTAATATGATGTATTACATTAATTTTCTTGTGTTGAACCAACCTTGCATACCTGGAATAAATCCCACTTGGTCATGGTGTATAATTCTTTGAATGTGCTGTTAGATTCAATTTGCAAGTATTTGTTGAGGATTTTTGCATCTATTGTCATTAAAGTGATTGGTTTATAGTTTTATTTATTTTTTAATGTAATATATTTGTCTGGTTTTGGTATTAGGAACATTTTGGCTTCATAGTATGGCTTAGGTAGCTTTCCCTTCTCTTCAATTTTTTTTTTTTTGAAGAGTTTGAGCAGTATTGGTACTTTCTTGAATAGAATTCACATGTTAAGCCATCTGGTTCTGGACTTTTCTTTTTTTGTAGCTTCTTGATAACTGATTGAATCTCTTTACTTGTATTTGGTTTGTTGAGGTCTATTTCTTCTTTTTCAAAAATATTTTTATTAAGATATCTTCACACACCATACAGTCCATCCAAAGTATAAAATCAGTGGCTAACAATATTACCACACGGTTGTGAATTCATCATCATAATCGTTTTTAGAACATTTGCATCACTCCAGAAAAGGAACTAAGAAGAAAAAAGAAAAACCCCATACATCCCATACCCCTCACCCTTTCCTCTCGTTGGCCATTAGTATTGCAGTCTAAAGAATTTTTTTCGATTTCAATTTTTATTAATAAAACCAATCAACATACCATATGAACATTCTTTTTATCACATAGTTGTATATTCATCATCATGATCATTTCTTAGAACATTTGCATCAATTCAGAAAAAGAAACAAAAAACAGAAAAAAAATCACACATACCATACCCTTTACCCCTCCCCTTCATTGATCACTAGCATTTCAGGCTACTAAATTTGTTTTAATATTTGTTCACCCTATTATTTATTTATTTATTTGGCTTTTAGTTAAAAACATATAGTTCTTCAGAGGAAAGGCAGCTAACTTTCAACTGAGGTTCTTTCTTTCTTTCTTTTTACCATATGATAATTCCATTCTTGTTATATAATCAATAACTCACAATGTCATCACATAGTTGTATATTCATCATCATGATCATTTCTTAGAATAGTTGCATCAATTCAGAAAAAGAAATAAAAAGAAAACAGAAAAAAATTCATCCATACCAGACCCCTTACCCCTCCCTTTCATTGATCACTAGCACTTCAATCTACTCAATTTATTTTAACATTTGTTCCCCCTACTATTTATTCATTTTTAACCTTTACTCATCTGTCCATAAGGTAGATAAAAGAAGCATCAGACACAAGGTTTTCACAATCACACAGTCATATTGCAAAAGCTATATCATTATAGAATCATATTCAAGAAACTTGGCTTGTGGAACACAGTCTACATTTTCAGGCTGTTCCCTCCAGCCTCTCAGTTATGCCTTATTTAAAAAGGTGATATCTATTTAATGTGTAAGAATAACTTCCAGGATAACCTCTGACCCTGTTTGGAATCGCTCAGCCATTGACACTTTGTTTTGTCTCATTTCTCTCTTCCCCCTTTTGGACGAGAAGGTTTTCTCAATCCCTTGGTGCTGAATCCCAGCTCATTCTAGGATTTCTGTCCCACATTGCCAGGAAGGTTCACACCCCTGGGAGTCATGTCCCACATAGAGATGGACAGGGCAGTGAGTTTGCTTGTCATATTGTCTGAGAGAAAGAGTCACATGTGAGCAACAAGAGAGGATCTCTTGGGGGTGAATCCTAGGCCTAATTTTAAGTAGGTTTAGCCTATCCTTTGTGGGGTTAAATTGCACATGAACAAACTCCAAGATTGGAGTCTCAGCCTATTGCTTTGGTTGTCTCTACTGCTTGTGAGAATATCAAGAATTCTCCACTTGGGGAAGTTGAATTTTCCCCCTTTCTCACCGTTCCCCCAAGGGGACTTTGCAAATACTTTTATGTTCACTGTTCAAATCCTTCTGGGATTTATCGAGGTATCACTCTGGACTAACCTACAAAATCTCATGCCCTACTGAAGGTTCCATATATTTATGATGTTCAATTAAGCTGTCCACATAAGCTATATTAGGAAATGCACTAGTCAAAATATAAATTTTGTACCAAATAAACACTTTTTTGCTTTAGTCTCACACATAAGTTAAAGTTTAAAAATACTAATTACCATCTATTTTCAACACTCTGCATTATGATATTCCTTTGTTCTTCCTCATGCAAATGTACAAAAAATGTACATTTTTAAATTTGTACATTCAGTCACTATCATTATATGCTCTAGGCATTCTTAGATTATACCATCTCAGTCTTTATCGTGTATCTTTCCTTCTGATTTCATTTGTGCCCCCACGCCTCCTCCCTCTATCATTCTCACATTCAGCTTCATTCAGTGTTCTAACATTATTGTATTACAGTTAGGTAGTATTGTGCTATCCATTTCTGAATTTTTATAATCAGTCCTGTTGCACAATCTATATCCCTTCAGTTCCAATTACCCAATATCTACCTATTTCTATCTCCTGATGACCTCTGTTCTTAACTGAAATTCTCCAAGTTCATTCATTAATGTTAGTTCATATCAGTGAGACCATACAGTATTTGTCCTTTTGTTTCTGGCTGATCTCACTCAGCATAATGTCCTTAAGGTCTGCCATGGTCAGGTTCATGTAGAAACTTGGCCAATTGGTGGTACCTGTTTGTCTGGTTGTGCAAGTGCTGGCCTGTCTGTTGCGATGAGGACATTTCATAGGATTAAATCATGATCATATCAGCTGTATCCATAGCTGGTTCCATTTGTAATCAGCCAAGGGGAGTGTCTTCTGCAATGAGTGATGCTTAATTTAATCACTGGAAGCCTTTTAAGGAGGATTCAGAAGAGACAGACCCTCTTCCTGCTTCGGCCAGTGAGCCTCTCCTGTGGAGTTCATTCAGACCCTCCATCAGAATCATCAGCTTCACAGCCTGCCCTGTGGATTTTGGACTCTGCATTCCCACGGTTATGTGAGACACTTTTATAAATTTTATATTTGTGAGTGTTTCCTGTTGATTCTGTTTCTCAAGAGAACCCTAATACAAGGTCCATCCACATTGTTACATACTTCATAACTTTATTCTGTCTTACAGCTGTATAGTATTTTATCATATGTATATGCCAAGCTTGTTTAGCCACTCATCTGTTGATGGACTTTTGGGCTGTTTCCATCTCTTGGCAATTGTAAATAAAGCTGCTATAAACATTGGTGTGGAAATGTCCATTTGTGTCTTTGCCCTCATGTTCTCTGAGTAGATAACTAGCAGTGGTTTGCCGGGTCATATGGCAATTCTGTACTTAGCTTCCTTAGGAACTGCCAAACTGCCCTCCACAGCAGTTTTGTTTAACAGATCGGAATTTTTCAGTTCTCGTTTTCTTGTTTTCTGTCCTTACTGTATGGTGCCTTTTTCACCCCCCTTAGGAGGGGCTACTTAGATATTATAGACCCCAGCCAGATTTTCCCAGAACAAACTGGCCTCCTGTCCATAGGAGTTACCTGCATCAGTTTCCCCTGAGGGTGAGACCCTGCCGGTTGAAAGACTTTCCTGTGAAGTCTCTGGGCTCTCTGTTTTTCTTATCCTGCCTGGTATGTGGTGTTTGTCTGCCTGCAGTTCCCACCAGCATAAGATGATGTGGTACTTTTAACTTTGGCAGACTCTCCTGGCTGGGGATGTGGTGAAGACAGAGGAGAGGTTGTAGCCTGGTTTTAATGGCTTCACATTACCAAGCCCTGGTGTCTGAATTCCTTGAGGGAGGGATTCCTCCTGAGTTGGGCTGCACCCCTCCCCTGGGGAAGGCACAGGCTCCAGTCAAGCCCTTAAACGAGCTGTTTCTGCCTATGCCTGGGGCAGTTGCAGCCTGAGAAGCCCTGCTGCTGTATCCAAAGCTAGTCAAGCCTTTGTAGAAGCACAGCCACAAAAACCTGTTTCTTTTTTTTTTTCTTTTTCAGTCACCCCAGCCCTTGGCACCGGGGCAAAACTGAGCAACTTTGAGCAGGTTCACCTGAGCAGAGGGCCTATTTTTAGTAGTCAGAATTTGTTAATCTATTCCACAATTGGTGTTTGGTTGGGCTCAGCCCCTGCTGCTGGAAAAGTCCCTTTCCTTTCCCTTCTGGGGAGCATCCTGTGGGGGAGGGGCGCAGGCTGCCACGGCTGGGGGCACTCATGGTTCTGGGCATGCTGGTAGCTGGTCCAGCTGGTCCAGACTGAGGTACACTGTGTGTCTGGTCACTGACTTGGCCCCAGGAGCTGTTCTGTACTGTTTCTGGTTATTTAGTAGTTGTTCTGCAGGATGAACTAAATCACGCACCTTGGTAAACCGCCATCTTGGCCCAGAAGTTTTATCTCTAGTTTTACAGATTCCACTCATTTCCACAGTTACTTAGATTAGTACCTTTTCTCCAACTCCATGCCCTTCTGTAAGGTTGTTTCATGTGTTTTTAATACAGTTAGATTGTTTTGTCTCATTTTGCCTTCCATCCTGTGATTCCTTAAACCTCCTAAAAGATTTTTTTATTTGCAAAAACATAAAAGTGCACTCTTTATGCTGTAAATTCTAAGGGTTTTGAAAACGCAATGTCACATATGCATCTGTTACACTATAATACAAAATAGGTTTACCACCCTAAAAATTCCCCCTTTTCCCATATTCAACTCTCTCCCCCATACCCTGATTTGGGTATAAACAGAATCATAGCGTATGCAGGCTTTTCAGATTGGATTTTTTTCACTTAGCAAAATGCATTTAAAATTTATCCATGTCATTGTGTGGCTTGATACCTCATTCACTTACATTGCTGAATAGCATTCCAGTGCATGGATATACCACAATTTGCTTAGCCATTCACCTTTTGAAGGATGTATAGATGGCTTCCAGTTCATGGTTATTCTAACTAAAGCTGCTATAAACATTTTGTGCTGGTTTCTGTGTGGATATATGTTTTCAAATCAGTTGGATAAATTCCTAGGAGTCTAACTGCAGGTAATATGGATCTGTGTTTTGGCTTTGTAAGAATCTGCTAAACTGTCTTCCAAAGTGACTATATCATTTGCATTCCCACCAGCAAGGAATGAGAGTACTTACTGCTCTACATCCTCAACAGCAATTGATATCATCATTTTACAGGGGGCTGGGGAAAATTTCAACTGTACCCATAGCTGTGCAGTATTTCATTGTTATGATTTACATTTTTTCTAACAGAAAGTAATGTTGAGCATCTTTTCATCTGCTTATTTGCCATCTGTATATCTTTGTGGGTGAGGTGTTTGCTTGGATCTTTTTTTAAATTTGTTTATTTATTAATTAAAAAGTTTACAAACTAAAACATTAACATGTGATCATTCCGTTCTACATATATAATCAGTAATTCATAATATCATCACTTAGTTGCATATTCATCATTTCTTAGAACATTTGCATCAATTCAGAAAAAGAAATAAAACAAAAACAGGCAAAAAAAAAAGATTATACATACCATACCCCTTACCCCTCGCTTTCATTGATCACTAGCATTTCAAACTAAATTTATTTTAACATTTGTTCCATCTATTATTCATTTTTATTCCATTTGTTCTACTCATCTGTTGACAAGGTAGATAAAAGGAGCATCAGACACAAGGTTTTCACAATCACACAGTCACATTGTGAAAGCTATACAATTATTCAATCATCATCAAGAAACATGGCTACTGGAACAGAGCTCTATATTTTCAGGCGGTTCCCTCCAGCCTCTCCATTACATCTTGAATAACAAGGTGATATCTACTTAATGCGTAAGAATAATCTCCAGGATAACCTCTCGACTCTGTTTGGAATCTCTCAGCCATTGACACTTTGTCTCATTTCATTCTTCCCCCTTTTGGTCAAGATGCTTTTCTCAATCCCTTGATTCTGAGTCTCAGCTCATTCTAGGATTTCTGTCCCACACTGCCAGGAAGGTCCACACCCCTGGGAGTCATGTCTCACGTAGATAGGGGGAGGGTGATGAGTTTGATGGTTGTCTTAGCTGGATAGAGAGGCCACATCTGAGCTACAAAAGAGGCTTTCTTGGGGGTGACTCTTAGGCCTAAATTTTATGTAGACTTGACCTATCCTTTGT
Source organism: Tamandua tetradactyla (assembly GCF_023851605.1). Classification (NCBI taxonomy): domain Eukaryota; kingdom Metazoa; phylum Chordata; class Mammalia; order Pilosa; family Myrmecophagidae; genus Tamandua; species Tamandua tetradactyla. Next base: position 209,188,292 of record NC_135327.1, on the reverse strand, counting down.
GGGGTTAAGTTTCATATGAACAAACCCAAAGACTGGGGGCTCAGCCTATAGCTTTGGTTCTCCACTTGTGAGAATATCAAGAATTCAACTTGGGGAAGTTGAATTTCCCCCCATTGTCACCACTCCCCTAAGGGGTCTTTGCAAAAACTTTTTCCACTCACTGATCGAATCACTCTGGGATTCATTGGGGCATCACTCTGGACAAACCATCAAAATCTCATGTCCTACCTGAGATTCCAGGTACTTATGGTGTTCAATCAAGCTATCTACATAAGTTATATTAGGAAATGCACTAGTCAAAATATACATTTTATACCAAACATTTTTTGCTTTAGTCTCACACATAAGGTGAGATTTTAAAATATTAATTACCATCTATTTTCAGCACCCTGCAGTAATGACATTCATTTATTCTTCCTCATGCATAAACATTTTTAAAATTTGCACATTTAGTCACTATTATTATACACTCTAGGCATTCCTAGATTATACGCTCTCAGTCTTTAATGTCTATCTTTCATTCTGATTTCATTTATGCCCCAGCCCTCCTTCCTCTATCATTCTCACAATCAGCTTCATTCAGTGTTTTAACATAATTGTATTACAGTTATGTAGTATTGTGCTGTCCATTTCTGAGTTTTTATATTCAGTCCTGTTGCACAATCTGTATCCCTTCAGCCCCAATTCCCCAATACTTACTCTATTTCTATCTCCTGGTGGTCTCTGTTACCAAGGAAATATTCCTTGTTTAATTCACTAATGTCAATTCATATCAGTGATACCATACAGTATTTGTCCTTTTTTTTTGGCTAACTTCACCTAGCATAATGTCCTCAAGGTCCATCCATGTTGTTACATACTTCATAACTTTATTTTGTCTTAAAGCTGCATAATATTCCATCGTATGTTTATACCACAGTTTGTTTAGCCACTCATCTTTTGATGGACATTTTGGCTGTTTCCATCTCTTTGCTGTTGTAAATAATGCTGCTATAAACATTAGTGTGCAAATGTCTGTTTGTGCCTTTGTCCTTATGTCCTTTGAGCAGATACCTAACAATGGTATTGCTGGGTCATATGGCAATTCTATATTCAGCTTTTTGAGCAACCACCTAACTGCCTTCCACAGAGGTTGCACCATTTGATGTTCCCACTAACAGTGAATAAGTGTGCCTCTTTCTCCACATCCTCTCCAGCACTTGTCATTTTCTGTTTTGTTGATAATACCCCTGCTGTTGGGTGTGAGATGATATCTCAATGTGGTTTTGATTTGCATTTCTCTAATGGCCAGGGAAGTTGAGCATCTCTTCATGTGCCTTTTGGCCATTTGTATTTCCTCTTTTAAGAAGTGTCTGTTCAAGTCTTTTTCCCATTTTGTAATTGAATTGGCTGTTTTTTTGTTGTTGAGTTGAACAATCTCTTTGTAAATTCTGGATACTAGACCTTTATCTGATATGTCGTTTCCAAATATTGTCTCCCATTGTGTAGGCTGTCTTTTTACTTTCTTGATGAAGTTCTTTGATGCACAAAAGTGTTTAATTTTGAGGAGTTCCCATTTCTTTCTTTCTTTCTTCAGTGCTCTTGCTTTGGGTGTAAGATCTATAAAACCACCTCCAAGTGAAACTTATAAGATATTTCCCTACATTTTCTTCTAACTGTTTTATAGTCTTTGACCTAATGTTTAGGTCTTTGATACATTTTGAGTTAACTTTTGTATAGGGTGTGTGATATGGGTCCTCTTTCATTCTTTTGCATATGGATATCCAGTTCTTTAGGTACCATTTATTTATTTATTTTTTTTTTGTTTTTTTTTTTTTTACATGGGCAGGCACCAGGAATCGAACCTGGGTCCTATGGCATGGCAGGTGAGCATTCTTGCCTGCTGAGCCACCGTGGCCCACCCAGCACCATTTATTGAAGAGACTGTTCTGTCCTAGGTGAGTTGGCTTGATTGCCTTATCAAAGATCAATGTCCATAGATGAGAGGGTCTATCTCTGAACACTCTATTTGATTCCATTGGTCAATATTTCTCTCTTTATGCCAAGTATCATGCTGTTTTGACCACTGTAGCTTCATAATATGCCTTAAAGTCAGGTAGCATGAGACCTACAACTTCAATTTTTTTCCTCAGGATACTTTTTAGCTATTTGGGGCACCCTGTCCTTCCAGATAAATTTGCTTATTGGTTTTTCTATTTCTGAAAAGTAAGTTGTTGGGATTTTGATTGGTATTGCCTTGAATCTGTAAATGAATTTAGGTAGAATTGACATCATAACTATATTTAGTCTTGCAATCCATGAACACAGTATGCCCTTCCATCTATTTAGGTCTTCTGTGATTTCTTTTTAACAATTTGTTATAGTTTTCTTTGTATAGGTCTTTTGTTTCTTTAGTTAAATTTATTCCTAAATATTTTATTCTTTTTGCTGCAATTGTAAATTGAAATCATTTCTTGATTCTCCCCTTGGATTGTTCATTACTAGTGAATAGAAACACTACAGATTCTTCAGTGTAGAGCTTGTACCTTGCCACTTTGCTGTACTTGTTTATTAGCTTGAGTAATTTTGCTGTGGATTTTCAGAGTTTTTGATATACAGTATCATATCATCTGCAAACAGTGAGAGTTTTACTTCTTCCTTTCCAATTTTGTTGCCTTGTATTTCTTTTTCTTGTCTAATTCCTCTGGCTAGAACTTCCAACATGCGGTTTGGCCAAACCGCTAAGCTATCGGGGAACCTCTACTCCTCAGCTTCTCACTGCTTGCTAGACGACACTGCCACATGCAGAAAAGGGGCTCGAGCCAGGGGTCTGGGTCCAAGGGGCGCGCGCAGGAGACCTCGCTGCGGGTCTAAAGGACTGGAGGCCGAGTCAATTAAGGCATGAAGCAAGGTAGCTTTATTGTTGATAGACGCTTATGCCAGGGCCGCCAGTAGCTAAAGACCACGAGGCTCGGCGAGCCCTGGATTATATACAGTTTGAGGAGAGGCGGAGTTAGGGCGTGGCCTCCAGGGGAGGGTAGCCAATCACACAGGGAGGACGGATGAGTGACTGTGACCATAGAGATGCTGTTCCTGAGTGTACCCGTAGCAGAGGATGTTGGGTAGGTGGAGGACTAAGGAGAATGTGGCATATTTCTCAGGGATTAGAGCCTAGTCATACTTAAAAATTTTTAATCATTTCTACCTTCTCTCCCTGCCTCTCATGTCTGTAGCCTAACTCACTGTTCTCCCTTCCCCCTCTCGTCGGAAACCTCCCATCTCAGTAGCTTATCTCAAAACTACAAGCCTTCCTGTTATTCTGTCCTTGCCTCTAGCCCTCTTCTGCCGCCCTTGCCTAGCAACTACCTTTTAGCTTGTGTAATTGGCTCTCCGAACCCCCTACCCTCTCCCCTACTCCTCCCCCTGTGTGACTGTATATAACCTGAGCTCCCTGGAGCCTCGTGGTCTTTTGTGCACTTGAGCCCCCTCAGTACTTATAGCTTATACCGTGTAACAATAAAGAAGCTTTGTGCTGATTAATTGGCCTTTGGCTCAAGTCCTTCAGTCCCCTAGCTGAGATGGCTAGGTTCCGCTTACCTCAGGTTTACACCCAGCGAGCTCGCCCCCTCTCACCCAGTGGTCTGGCCGCGAGGCAGCCCGGCTGAAGCTATCCTGGCAGGAGAAGACCAATAGGGTTAGAGAGACAAGACTGCATCATCACTAGTCGCCGGTGAGGCTTGTAATTCAGAGGCTTAGAAGAACCGGACGTGCCAAAATGGTGAGGGAGGGAGAGAAAGAGACTAAGCTATCATGCCAAGAATAAAATTATGCCACACCAACACAATGTTGAATAACAGTGTTGATAGTGGACACCTTGTCTTGTTCCTGATCTTAGGGGGAAAGTTTTCAGTTTTTCCCCATTGAGGATGATATTAGCTGTCTGTTTTTCATATATTCCCTTTATCATTTTAAGGAAGTTCCCTTCTATTCCTATCCTTTGAAGTGTTTTCAACAGGAAAGGATGTTGAATCTTGTCAAATGCTTTCTCTGCATCAGTCAAGATGATCATGTGGTTTTTCTGCTTTGATTTGTTGATATGGTGTATTACATTAATTGATTTTCTTATGTTGAACCATTCTTGCATACCTGGGATGAATCCTACTTGGTCATGATGTATAATTCTTTTGATGTGTTGCTGGATTTGATTTGCTAGAATTTTGTTGAGGAATTTTGCATCTATATTCATTAGAGAGATTGGTCTGTAGTTTTCTTTTTTTGTAATACCTTTGTCTGGCTTTGGTATGAGGGTCATGTTGGCTTCATAGAATGAATTAGGTAGCTTTCCCTCCTCTTCAATTTTTTGGAGGAGTTTGAGCAGGATTTGTACTAATTTCTTTCTGGAATGTTTGGTAGAATTAACATGTGAAGCCATCTGGTCCTGGACTTTACTTTTCAGGGAGCTTCTTAATGACCAATTCAATTTCTTTATTTTTGATTGGTTTGTTGAGGTCATCTATTTCTTCTCGAGTCAAAGTTGGTTGTTCATGCCTTTCTAGGAAGTTGTCCATTTCATCTACATTGTTGTATTTATTAGCATAAAGTTTTTCATAGTATCCTGTCATTGCTTCCCTCATTTCTGTGGGGCCAGTGGTTATGTCTCCTCTTCCATTTCTCATCTTATTTATTTGCATCCCCTATCTTCTTCTTTTTGTCAATCTTGCTAAGGGTTCATCAATCTTATTGATTTTCTCATAGAACCAGCTTCTGGTTTTATTGATTTTCTCAATTGTTTTCATGTTCTCAATTTCATTTATTTCTGCTCTACTCTTCGTTATTTCCTTCCTTTTGCTTGCTTTGGGGTTAGTTTGCTGTACTTTCTCTAGTTCTTCCAATTGGGCAGTTAATTCCTCAATTTTTGCCCTTTCTTGTTTTTTTTAATATAGGCATTTAGGGCAATAATTTTCCCTTTTAGCATTGCCTTTGCTGCGTCCCATAAGTTTTGATATGTTCTGTTTTTATTTTCATTTGCTTCGAGATATTTATTGATTTCTCTTGTTATTTCTTCCTTGACCCACTGGTTGTTTAAGAGTGTGTTGTTGAACCTCCACATATTTGTGAATTTTCTGGCACTCTGAATATTATTGATTTCCAACTTCATTCCTTTATGATCTGAGAAAGTGTTTTGTATAATATCCATGTTTCTAAATTTATTGACACTTGCTTTGTGACCCAGCATTTGGTCTGTCTTTGAGAATGATCCATGAGCACTTGAGTAAAAGGTGTGACCTGCTGTTGTGGTGTGTAATGTTCTATAAATGTCTGTTAAGTCTAGCTCATTTATTTTGTTATTCAAATTCTCTGTTTCTTTGTTGATCCTATGTCTAGATATTCTGTCCATTGATGAGAGTGGGGAATTGAAGTCTCCAACTATTATGGTAGATGTGTCTATTTCTCTTTTCAGTGTTTGCCACATGTATTTTGGAGCATTCTGGTTTGGTGCATAAATATTTATGATTGTTATGTCTTCATGTTGATTTGTTCCTTTTATTCATACATAATATTCTTGTCTCTTTTAACTGTTTTACATTCGAAGTCTAATTTGTTGGATATTAGTATAGCTACTCCCACTCTTTTCTGATTGTCATTTGCATGAAATACCTTTTCCCAACCTTTCACTTTCAACCTATGTTTATCTTTGGGTCTAAGATGTGTTTCCTGTAGATAGTATATAGATGGTCTGTTTTTTAATCCATTCTGCCAGTCTGTGTCTTTTGATTGGGGAGTTTAATCCATTAACATTTTGTGTTATTACTGTATGGGTAGTACTTTCTTCTACCATTTTGCCTTTTGGATTTTATATGTCATATCTAATTTTCCTTCTTTTTTACCTTTACTCATAGTCTTCCTTTCTCCACTCTTCTCCACACCTCTCTCTTTGGTCTTTTCATATCTGTCTCTAGTGCTCCCTTTAGTATTTCTTGCAGAGCTGGTCTCTTGGTCACCAATTCTCTCAGTGATTTTTTTTGTCTGAAAATGTTTTAATTTCTCCCTCATTTTTGAAGGTCAATCTTGCTGGATATAGAATTCTTGGTTGGCAGTTTTTCTCTTTTAGTAATTTAAATATATCATCCCACTGTCTTCTTGCCTTCATGGTTTCTGCTGAGAAATCTACGCATAGTCTTATTGGGTTTCCCTTGTATGTGATGGATTGCTTTTCTCTTGCTGCTTTCAAGAGTCTCTCTTTCTTTTTGACCACTGATATTTTGAAGTGCCTTGGAGTATCTGTCTGGATCTGTTCTCTTTGAAGTACGCTGCACTTCTTGAATCTGTAATTTTAAGTCTTTCATAAGAGTTGGGAAATTTTCAGTGATAATTTCCTCCATTTGTTTTTCTCCTCCTTTTCCCTTCTCTTCTCCTTCTGGGACTCCCACAACACGTATATTCATGCACTTCATACTGTCATTCAATTCCCTGAGTCCCTGCTCCTATTTTTCCATTTTCCCCCCTATAGTTTCTGTTTCTTGGTGGCTTTCAGATGTTCCATCCTCCAGTTCACTAATGCTATCTTCTGCCTCTCGAAATCTACCATTGTAGGTTTCCATTGGTTTTTTCACCTCTTCTACTGTGTCTTTCATTCCCATAAGTTCTGTGATTTGTTTTTTTCAGACTTTCCATTTCTTCTTTTTGTTCATTCCTTGCCTTCTTTATATCCCCCCTCAATTCATTGATTTGGTTTTTGATGAGGTTTTCCATGTCTGTTCATATATTCTGAATGAATTGTTTCAGCTCCTGTATCTCATTTGAGTTGTTGGTTTGTTCCTTTGACTGGGCCATATCTTCAATTTTCCTGGTGTGATTTGTCATTTTTTGCTGGTGTCTAGACATTTAATTACCTTAACTAGTTTATTCTGGAGATTGCTTTCAGTTCTTTTTCCTAGGGTTTTCTTGCTGGATGAATTTGTTATCTATCTGTTCTCTGACATTCAGTTCAGCTTTTTCTGGACCTCTAGCTTAGGTTTTGTTTAATAGAGGAGAATTTTTCAGTTCTGGTTTTCTTGTTTCTTGCCCTGCTTGTATGGTGCTCCCCCCACCCCCACCCTTTGGACGGTCTACTTAGGTATTATAGACACCAGCTGGATTTTCCTAGATCAAACTGGTCTCCTATCAGGGGGAAAGAGTCACCTGTGTTGGTTTTCCCTGATGATGAGACCCAGCAGATTGAAAGACTTTCCTGTGAAGTCTCTGGACTCTGTTTTTCTTATCCTGCCCTGTATGTGGTGCTTGTCTGCCTGCAGATCCCACCAGCATAAGATGATGTAGTACCTTTAACTTTGTCAGACTCTTCATGCTGGGGACGTGGTGGAGACAGAGGAGAGGTTGTAGTCTGGTTTTAATGGTTTCAAATTACCAAGCCCTGGTGTCTGAATTCCTTGAGGGAGGGATTCCACCTGTGTTGGACTTCACCCCTTCCCTGGGGAAGCCATAGGCTCCAGACAAGCCCTCAAATGGGCTTGTTTCTGCCTATGCCTGGGGCAGTTGCAGCCTGAGAAGCCCTGCAGCTGCTTCCAAATGCAGTTAAGCCTTTGTAGAAACAAAGCCACAAAGACCTCTATTTCTTTGCTTTTTTTCTTTTTCTGTCAGCCCATTGAGTGACCTCCACTTTGACCAGGTTCACCTGAGATAGGGGCCTATTTTTAGTAGTCAGAATTTGTTAATTAATGCCACAATTGGTGTTTGGTTGGGTTCAGCCCCTGCTGCTGTTAAACTCTCTTTCCTTTCCCCTCTGGGAAGCAGCCTGTGGGGGAGGGATGCCGGCTGCTGCGGCTTGGGGAACTAACGGTTCTGGGGAGGTTCGCATCTGGTCTAGCTGGTCCAGACTGGGGTATGCTGTGTGTCCCATCACTGACGTGGCCCCAGGAGCTGTTCTGTACCATTTCTGGTTATTTAGTAGTTGTTCTGGAGGATGAACTAAAATGCACACATCGTTAAGCTGCCATCTTGGCCCCTCCCCTCAGTTCACTCTTCTGCTTGGATCTTTTGACTATGTTTTAATTGGGTTGTTTATATTCCTATTGTTGAGTTTTAAGAGTTCTTTTTATATTTTGGATATGAGTTCTTTATCAGACATGTCTTTCCCAAATATTTTCCCTCAGTTTGCACCTTGTCTTTTCATTCTCCTATCTTTCACACAGCAAAAGTTTTAAATTTTAATAAATTACAACTTATCAATTTTTCTTTCATAGATTCTTCATTTGGTATTGTTCCTAAAAACTCATCACCAAACCCAAGGTGACATATGTTTTTCTTCTATGCATTCTTCTAGAAGTTTATAGTTTTGCATTTTATGTTTAGGTACATGATCCATTTTGAATAGCTTTTTTTGGTGAAAAGGGCAAGGTTTTTGTCTAGGCTTGTTTATTTGCACATATGTGTCCAATTATTCCAGCATCATTTCTTGAAAAGAATATTTTTTCCATTAATTAGCCTTCGTACCTTTGTCAAGGTCAGTTGATTGTATTTATATGTTCTATTTCTAGGCTGCCTATTCTGTTCCATTGATCTATGTGTCAAAGCTTTCCCCATCTTGTCTTGATTACTATAGCTTTATAATAAGTCTTGAAATCTAACAGCACAAGTTCGCCAACTTCATTCCTCTTTAGTCTTTTATTTGTTAGTCTGTCTTTTGCCTTTCTGTATAAAGTTTAGAATCAGTTTTCCATATATATAAAACAGCTTGCTCAGATTTTGTAAGGCCTTGCCCGGTAGCCTCTGGTTGGAAGGCCCCCACCCAAACTAAAACCCATGAACATCAGGGCATACAGCTGTTCAAACTCAGCCAATCAGGACCTGCCCTGACAAACCAAAGACCCTCACTGCACACAGCCTGTAGCTATGCCCACTGCACATGGCTGGTAGTTATGCCCCCTGGCGAAGGCCCATAGCTATGCTCCCAGTCCTAAAGTGCACGAAACTCCTAACCTACCACAGGAGGTCCCATAGGCATCATCCGCACCCCCACTAGCTAGCCTATATCTAGTCCTGCCGCCCCTAGGGTGGCGTGACTTCCCTGGCCTGGACCCTGAGCACCCAGACCCGGGAACCTCATCCTGGGACAATAAACTTTTTTAAACTCGGACTCAGTTTCTCTGATTTCTCAGTCGGCTACTGTCTAAAACCTGACAGATTTAAATTAGGGTTATGTTTAGTCTATAGATCAAATTATCAAGAAAAAATATCTTAACAATATGGGGTTTTACCATGCAAAATGTGGATTATTGCTTCATTTATTTAGATCTTCTTTCATTTGTATTTTATAGTTTGCTGCATATATATCTTGTATGTATTTTGTTACTTATACCTAAGCACTTCAGTTTTTTTTTTCTTTTTATTGGCATGGGTTCCAGAAATCGAACCTGGGTCTCCAACATGGCAGGCAAGAAGTCTACCACTGAGCCACTTTGCAACACCTGAGCACTTAATTTTTTTTTTAAGTTTTTTTTTTGGCAGACACCAGGAATTGAATCAGGGTCTCCAGCAGGACAGGTAAGAATTCCGCCTCTGCCACTGAACCACCGTTGTACTGCCCCCAAGTACTTCACTTTTGATGTTATTGCTTTATGTGGTATTGTTTTTAAATTTTAAATTCTGATTAAAAATTTGCACATGGCTGATATATAAGAAGGTAATTGACTTGTATATTTATCTTGTATACTGTGACCTTGCTATACTCACTTACTAATCATAGGAGATATTTTTGTAGATTTTTTCATACTTATTTACATAAGATATCATGAAATAAACATAGTCCTATTTTGTTGGGGAAGCAGCCATTGTGCAAACAGCTGTCCCTCCCTAGGTGGCCCTAAGAGCCTTGAGCCTGGAACATTCCCTTATTTAGAAACTAGACAGTGAGCTCATACTCAGCCCAAATTCTTCCTTATGAGGTAATCCTCCCATGTTCCAGCTGCACAGCAAATCCTTACTTACACATGTGTGTCATATGACAGCTGGACTCTGACGATCTGCTGGCTGAAAATGATCTTACTCTGTCTCTTCCCTATGTGAGTACACGTTGTTCCTTCCAGTGCCTATGTAACTCCTGTTTTTAGTATCTGGCCACACTCTTGTATTGGAGTGGGTTGACATCTCCTTGGTGTCTCTTCTGGCTGGCAATCTGCTGCAGTGGGCATCTCTAATTAAAGAGCCATGGCATGGTGGTGACTTAAGGAATGGTCAGTTCAGTGTTCCAGTAGGGTACCAGCTGCCCGCAGGGTGGCAGATTGAGATGATGGCCTTCCTGTGGCTACAGGGAGGCAAGTGTTCTGTAGATACCCCACTGTCTAGAGGGCCACAAACTCCGGAGGTGGGCCTAGGACGGGGTACTGAAGTTTCACCAGGTCTGGCTAGTTGCAGGCCCCAAATGCCCAAAGTGTCAGCTAAGGGTGATAGCAGAGGCCAGGAGGCTTTCTTGGAGAATGCTAGTAGATTGCTTTCTGTAAGCTTTGAGGTTCCAAAGGCGGGGCTGGGGGAGGTGGGTCGGTGGGAAGCATTGATCATTCTCTTTAGCCCCTGCTCCCACCCCAACTCCCCTGCAGAGCTGAATGGGAAAGATTAGAGGTCTAACAGAGGGGTTCCAGGAAGACTGGGGAGCAATTCTGCAGCCACTGCTTATGGCCTTTCAACAATGGCACCAGACCAAGCCTGAGGGTGACTCAGGAGCTAAGTATCTATCCACAAGCAGGTCCTTGGCACCAACAGACACCTAGACATTCCTGTGGCTGTTGAAACTGGAGCAAGGAAGAAAGAAGAAAAGAATGTAGGCTGTTAGGGATCTCATTGCCTAGAGGCCTTAAAAAGACCTTTGAGACTTGGTACATTTGCTTCCACAATAATGTAGGCAATCTGGTTGAAGCCTTGAGAGTGTCGGATTATACCTCCACCTACCTTCAAAGCCCAGAGCACAACCTGCAACCTCTGCCCAGACAGTAGTGGTAGCTGTAGGGAAGGTGGGGCCCTGCCCCCCACCCACGTCGTCCTGCAGCTGTGGGACCCGGCAGCATTCACTTGAGCAATGACCGCAGGAGGCAGGGACGACCCTCGTGGCAGTGGCCAAATGACCGAGTGCCCTGTGGACCGGCACCGCGGGCACTGGGCTTCAGAGAAGCAGGCTCCTCTGCCTCCAAGACTAAAGAGAGGGGAAGGGAGAAAGTGGGGCTGGGAAATGGGGAGGCAGAAAGACAGGGAGGAAAGATGGTAACTAACCTCACCCCTACTCGAGGTCACTGTGTCTGCGAAACTGGCACAGGAGGGGTGCATGTCACCTGATTGCAGCTCTCCAAGCGCACCCTCCCAATTTCGGGTCATCTGAGCTTGACCCTCACCCAGGAGGGATGCTTTGCGCTGCTCTGAGACTCACCCAAAGAACAGCAGCTCTGCTGGGCTCTTTGCTCCGCCCACAAACAAACGGGAGGCCTTGCTGCAGTCTGCACCCTGGCGGTGTAGTGACCATCGGGGTGCTGTTCCCTTGCCCTCCTATGAACCTTGGGATGGGTCTCACGGTCTCACAGGATTTTTACCCCGTCATCTCTGCTGAAGTGCCTGTGTCCCCAGGAGAGAAGGAAGCCTCGGGGGAGGGGCGGTGTTGGGTGGGAAGATTTCAGAGTGTTGTGATTCTGTGGTCACAGGATGCTAAAAGGATACTGGCATTGGGAAGAGGGGGAAACAAATAATGCCCTCCGGTTTTGGGTCTGAGGCCACCACTAGTGTGATTCTTGTACAAGCTGCCCACACACCTCACTGTGTGGCCCCACTATATAATGTATTATTGGTGGAGATGTGTTTCTATGTGCACTAGTGCCCAATCCCTGATGGGAATTGCTGCAGTGGGAATTGTGTTGGGAATGGAAATTGTCCCATTTTAGTGGGGCATATGAAAGACTGAACTTCAGTGCCTCATGAGCTATGACTAATAGCCTGCTATTTGATGAGGCCACTGTCAAGACAAAGTGGCATATGAAATCAGACTGCTGTGGGAATAAGACGATGGGCTAAATATCACTTCTGCTCCTAATGAGCTTTTCTCCCATGCCTCTGGCTGGTGGGGGCATCAGAACCAACAGCAGACCAGGCTTGTCAGCTGAATGTAGAGGCTGAGATAAGACAGCCCGTGAGGGTTCAACCTCCATCCTGGACTGGGCTTTCATGTATGGACTGTCACTGTCAATAGAAGACTTAAGAACAACATGAAAAAACTGTCCTAGTGACAGACTCCTGTCTTCAGGCCAGCATCTTCTGAGCAGATAGATCATAGGGCCTCTCATTTTACTGGATCCTGACTGTAGCTGGGACACATTCTGTGGGTTTGGCCTCGCCATTCCCATGCATTCCACTGACTCAGGCCCCACAATACGCTGCCCAGGCCCGACAATACCCCATGTGTTTCCCGTTCAGCTATTCCCTGAACACATTGCATGTGATAACGACACCAGTTTTGCAGCCCATCAAGGGGCATATGATGGACTTTCCATGCCCTATTACACCATGAAGTCACAGGGTGGGTAACTGACCATTTTCATGGACAACTAAAGGAGAGGCTTAAGAGGCTGTGGGAGGAGACAAGATAACTCCTCCCTGGATGACATATCTCAGGTGAGAAGTCTCAACGCAGCAATTCCAGGAAAGGGTGCTTTCCATTTGTACCGTATGTTTGATAACCAAATCAGGTACCTGGGGAGGCATGGGAGAGGGGACATATTAATGATTTTGTTTTTCAGAAATGCTTCTAAATTTGTTCCCTCCTCCTGAAGAAAAACTCTCCATGCTTCCTTAGCAATTGCTGTGAGCCCTTTCTGTTCAACTTAGTACTGATCCATACTCACACATGTTTCTGTTTGCTAAAGCTGCCAGAATGCCAGAAATGGGTTGGATTTTTCAATGGGGTATGATTAGTTTACAAATTTACAGTTCTAAGGCCATGAAAATATCCCAATTAAGGTATGAAGAGGAAGATACCTTCTCTGAAGAAAGGCTGTTTGTCTCCAGGGTTCCCCTGTCACTTGGGAAGGCACATAGCAATGTCTGTGGTCCCTTTCTCTTGGATTCTGGTTTCAAGTGCTCTCTCTCTCTCTCTCAGCTCCTGTGAGTCCTTCCTTATTTCTCCTGTGATATTTCTCTCTAGGCTTTCTGGGCTTTTACTATCATGTATCCTCTTCACAAAGGACTCAAATAAAGGATTAAGTTTGAATGGGCTAGGTCTCATTTCAATTGAAATAGCCTAAACAAAAGTTCCCACATGTAATAGGTCTGTCCCCACAAGAATGCATTAAAAGACCATTAAAAGAACATGGTCTTTTCTGGGGTACATAAAAGATTCAAACTGGCACAACACCTGACAGTACTGATTTCAAAACAGGAAGAAGGAGAACCCTAAGGCTGGAGTCCCACCCTGGAGTCCCATCTTATTTTTGGCCCTGATAAACTGACTGCCTGATGAATGCATGCTCTGTTTGGGATGCCTTAGTATTGGAAACTCTTTGTTTCCAGAGGTTTTGCATATGCCCAGTGAGAGTGCACTTCTGTGTTCCCTATTATGACACCTGCTTTTTGACACAGCCCCTCAACACCTGTTACTGGACAAAGGCAGTGAGCTCTCTTACCCATATTCAATGAACAATTCCTGAGACGCCCAGGGTCACAAAGAGAGAAAGATTTTATTGCCAGGCATGAAGCAGGAAAGCCTATCAACATGAAAATCTCTCTGGTAAAAATACAGTAATTCTGATAGTTATCAAAAAATGGGCAGGTTTTAGGATAATGAGCACAATGACTCCAGATGATATCATTAGAGGTGATCTAATTAGTGGGCATGCGCAGATTGATAATATGTGTAGTCATAGAATATATGTAAGAAAATGGTGGTCTCAATAGGATGGTGGGCATGACTTTTAGTATTATAATGAGGTATAGGTGACTTATAGGTTAAAGTCTGTATTAGTTTCTTAAATGCTGCCAGAATGCACTATACCAGAATTAGAATGGCTTTTAAAAGGGGGAATTTAATAGGTACAAGTTTACAGTTCTAAGCTTATGAAAATGTCCAGATTCAGGCATCCAGGGAGATATGTTCAATCAAGAAAGGCCAATGGATCAGGAACACCTCTGACAGCTGGTAGTCATGAGACTGGCATCTGTTGGTCCCTTGCTCTTGGGCGCCATTGATTTCAGCCTCTCTTCTTGTGGGGTTTCCTCACTTTGCTTCTCCAGGGTTGGCTTTCCATCTCTTGGCTTCCTTTGGCTCTCTTTGGGTTCTGGCTTGCTTAACATCTCAATGCTATACCTGCTGGGCTCCAAACATCTTCAAACATCCTGTCTCTATTCTCTGCCTGTCAGCTCTTCTCTGAAGTTTCTTTCAGTTTTTTCATTTCTGTCTTTTCTCCAAAAATGTTTCCCCTTTTAAAGACTAGTAAACTCATCAGGGCCCACCTGGAATGGATAAAGTCACATCTCTAGCAAATCAAAAGTTCACACCCACAATTGAGTGTGTCACATCTCCGTGATGATAATCTAATAAAAAGTTTCTGTCCTGCAATATTGAATCAGGATTAGAAGAAACAGCTGCCCCCACAAGATTGGATCAGGATTAAAGCATGGATTTTCTGGGGTACATAATAGATTCAAACTGGCACAAATTGTGAGGTACTGCACATGTGAGGTGGGCCCATTTTGGTTAGATCCAGCTTCAGTTATCAAGATAACTTTGGACCTGGGGGTGTTAGTTTTGAGTTGACCCAACTCTTCATTAATAAACATTAGGAGTATGTCTGGTGAGCACAAGACTCCAGAGTTGCAAAACTGGAAAAAAATGGGTACAAATGAGGGACAGTCACCAGTTTTTACAATCACAAGGGCACAAGATAAAGGTTATACAATCATCAAAGATCAAGGCAACTAGATTAGTTTGAACATTTCTGGTATTTCCTTTTGGCTATTCTAATATACTTAGAAAATAAAAAAGAAATACCTGTATAATGATTTAATAATCATAATCACTTGTTAATTCCTAACTTCTTGGCTACACATCCAACCCATTCAGGTCTAGGATGGGATAGCCTATGTTTTTCACATAGGTCCTGAAAAATCAAGGGATGGAGTTGAAGAATCTGGTTCCTAGCAAAGAACCTGGGTGTGATTTTTTTTTCAGGCCTGACCCTAGGCCATTACTAAGGTTTTGTCTGGCAGGTCTCACAGGGGAAAGATTTGGTGCCCAGTCATTGTGATGATACCAAACAAATGCAGGGTTCCCTGCCCGATGCCACAACAGCCAATCCATAACTCCAAGGTTTCAAAAAGAGAGAGTTCACTGCTATGGATGAAGCAGTAAATCAGATGGCCTATTAGCCCACAAATCTGTCTCCCCAAGTCTGAGAAGTTCATAGTTTTTACGGATTCAACAGGAGGGGGTGGGGTTGTTACCTTTGCAATAGTAAGTGTACACAAGGCTGAGACTAGTTGAACTTGAGTAATTTCAGATATTAACTTCTGCCTATTCTACAGTATAGAAAGAATACAACACCTATATAATGGTTCGGTAATCATAATTATTTGTAAACTCTTAATTTCTCAGTTACAGCTCTACGGTCTCTGAAGGGAGCTGCAGTCAATCATACATGACACCCCTGGCTGGCCTCGCCCATAAACATGTCTCCATTTGAAATGAACTTAAAAGAATTCATGCTCAAATGGGGTGGTTGTCTGTGCAGCTGCAATCCCCCTTGAGCTCTTTCTTTAATTTCTTTAGCTGACAACTTTAGTATTTGGGGTTCCTGGTTGAGAATTTGACTCCAAGGAGGTCTGGCCATATTTCTAGGAATGGTCCTCCTGGAAGCCACAATTAAATGCCATGTAAACATGATAAGAAAGCTTTCCAAATGAATCATCATTATTGGAATTATTCATCATACCCATCTGCACCTTCAAATTTGAGGTGGTTGCTGGTCCAACTGATTGTGACATGCTATTGCAGTTTTATTTGTTATAGCTTGGTATGGGTGAAGGGAAGTAGACTGTTGGGCAAGCAGCCATCATATGACCTGCCATGCCTCCCAGGGTTTGCCCAATCAGAGCCCTGATCCAGAACAATCCCTTTTTTTGGGAGTAGACTATGAGCTTATTATACTGAATCAAAACTATTCTTCCTTGTATGGTGATCCTCCCCTGTCCCATAGGAACAGCAAGTTCTTTGAATTGCTTCATCATGTATGTCATGTGACACCTGACCAACTCCACTAATATATTTGCTCCTAGCAGGGAAGGGATGAGGTAGCCCCACGGTAGCACCAGAAGGGACCCACTCACTGAACTGAAAATGGCCCTGGTCTCTCTCTTCTCTACGTGAGTAAACATTGTTCTATCCAGTGCCTATGTGAGTTGTGCATTTACTGGGGACACCAACACTTGTGCTGGAGTGGGTTGATATCTCTTTAGTGTTTCTTTTAACTGACATATTTCTTTCTTTTCAACTGCATATTTTCACTTCTTTGTCTTGTCTTATTGTTTTAGCTAAGCATTCCAGTATGATGATGAATAACAGTGGTAAGAAAAGACATCCTTTTCTTGTTCCCAGTCTTATGGGCAAAGCATCTAGTCTCTCAACATTAAACCTGATGTTAGCTGTAGGTTTTTTCCACATGACCTTTGCTGTGTTGAGAAAGTTCCCTTCTATTCCTATGTTGATGAGAGCTATTATCATGGATGGGTGCTGTGTTTTGTGAAATGCTTTTTTGTAACTGAGAAATTAAGGATTAACAAATGATTATGATTACTGATTCATCATATAGATGCTTTTTTTTTCTATATTGTAGAATTGACGGATGTTAATACCTGAAACTACTGAAACTCAACTAGTTTCAGCCTTGTTTATACTTGCTGTTGTAGTTGTTATTCTGGCCTAGTCCCTTCCTGTTTATATTTTCTGTTGTAATGATCATTGTAACCTAGTCTCAACTCTGTGTATGCTTTCAAATGTAATGGTAACAAATCCACCCTACCCACCTTGTCTGAATCCATATATAGTCTGAACTCCTTAATCTCAGGGAGACAGATCTGGGGGCTAATAGGCCATCTGCTGTCCTGCTTCATGTGTAGCACTGAACACTTTCTCTTTTAAACCCGGTATCATGGATTGGCTGCTATGTACATCCGGCAGAGAGCTCTCTGCTTTTGTCCGGTATCAATTTGGTGACTATGAAGGGAGAAAGATTACTAAGAAGCAAGGGTTCAGAATGCCGGATGGTTTGGAGCCCCAATGGGACAGGTAAATGTAGTACTTAAGTCTTTTGCAACTGCTAGACTCTTTTAGTCTAGAGGCTTGGCAGCTGCATTTTTCTCTACTCTGCTGGTACTCCAGACCATTGGCATCTTAAAAAGGTTCAAAAAGAGAAATGGTTTCCAGTTCCAGATCCAGACATCTGACCCATCTGGGTCATCAAGTCAAAAGCAGATCAGGAAGTTAGTCAAGCAGTTCTGAGTCCTTGGACCTAGGGCTTGAGGCCCTGGGTCCCACTTCCAGAATGTTGTCCCTTGCTCTGATCTCTATACTGCTATGTTTTCTGGCTACCATTCAATACAAGATTTGGGGCCCTACCTTGAGTTTGTCTGTGGAGTGTGCTCCTGGACAGTAAGTAGTCCAACAATTAATTGTTATTTAATGAAATTGAGTATGTCTGCTTTACTATTTAACTGGTGTGTTATGTAGGGATAATGTTTAATACCTGTTTAAATGTTAATTTGTGTGTTCAGTCTAGTTATTAATTTGTGTGTTACTTAAATATATAATAAGTGTTAAGTGTTTGTTTAAATTTGCTAGTCATTGTCTTGTTGCATTTGTATTGTTCAAGTGTTCCTAATTGCTTATTGATTATTGAAATTCTGAGAAATGGAAAATTTTGGGCAAGTGAGAGGAGAAATGGGGTAAGAAGATATATGTTCACTCCTTTATTTGTCTCTCTCAGCAATCAATATTAAAAAATGTGAAATTTTACCAGTAACATTAGCAGCCACCAAGGGTCCAATAGATCAGGAAAGGTGCAAGCTCCCTTATTCCTCCCCCTCTGCATCCCTCTTTATCAGAGGTAAAAGACCCTGAGATAAAAAAGGTCTCCCCATCCCATAGATAGCAGTGTCCTCATGCTTTCTAAAACCAGCAGCAGAGCCTCTGGCAAAATTTCTACCTCATTGGCAAGTGACAATTGGCAAGAGTCTATAGCAATGGATGAACAGGGAGCCCAAGAGAAATTATAATATTCAAGCGTACCAGGAAAAGTAGGGTTCAAATTAGTGAGTTTTCTATCTCTATGTTTTTGGGTGGGTTTTTTTGAATGTGCTATCTTCTATTTGTGTCTGTTTGTGCAGTGTTTATTTTCCTGTCTCCAAATGGTAATACCAAATTGGCAAACAAAACTCTTAAAAGAGCTGTATTCAGATTTCTTAAAGATAAATAAGCACATATATGTTAGTACTCCTGGAGCCCCAGAGGGGAAGAAAGCAATCTAGGCACCAGAGTTCAAAGTGTTAGTTTTTATAATGACAGTAAAGAAACCTAAACAGTGGAAAGAAATCAACCCCCTGGAATTTCCGGACGGCAGTAGAGGAATGCCTTTGGGAAAGGCAAAGACTTTTCCAGTTGCTTTAGGAGTTTTAGAACACATATATCTGAAAATTAGAAACAATTAAAAGAAGAGCATAAGAACTCTTATCAACACTAAGGCCACCTTAGGGATCTTAAATCCTTCATTAAAAATTTTTAAAACCAAGCCTCATTCTTTCCATCTCACCTAACCCTGCCCCTAGAACCTAACCAGCTAAGGCAGATATGGCGGAGGGGTTGGGTACAGAAGGATGGGTAAGGGTAGGCTTGATTTAGAATTCTTTCTACTGGGTCTGGAGATTAGAAATGAGGGGCACAGATGAAATATTGTGAATTAGGCCATGTTTGTTCTGAGAGAATTCCCCAATTTAAAATTATTGTTTTCCCAATCCTCTCTTTGCAAGAGTAGCTGCAACAAACAAATAATTATTAAAATATAAATAGCTTTAGGATAATGGTAATAGAATAAGATCTAATTTCCAAATTTCAGAGAGTAAGAGAAAATGTCCTTGAAAGATATAGGGAATTTTCCTGGAGTTATACTTGGAGAAAATTAAACCACTGTTGCATATTTTCCAGAGTTTGAGGCTTTTGAGAATGTTCATAATTTTAGGATATTATGAAAACAAAAGAAATTTTTTGACATCCAATAGAAAAAAGGAACATCATATCTATTAGATCTTTAAGATGGTGAAAACTGTAAGTTTGTGTTTAATGAAATTATTAATTTGACAAACTATTTTTAAAGTAATTATGCTTTGTAGGAGGTTTAAAGACAGTATCAAAGATCTTTTTGGTGACAAGGTATGTGAGTATATAAATATGCCAGTTTGAAACTGTAGTGTACCCCAGAAAAGCCATGTTCTTTAATCCTGATCCAATATTGTTGGGTGAGATCTTTTTGATTAGGTTGTTTCTATGGAGATGTATCTCCACCCATTGAATGTAGGGTCACTTATGGAGTCCCTTAAGAGTAAACCATTTTGGAGAAAAACTGAAGACCCACACAGGCCAAGACTTTTATAGGTGTGGGAAGAAAACATCCCAAGGAAAGCTGTTGGAAAAAGGAAGACAGGAGGGGAAGCTAGCAGATGTTGCTCTGTGCCTTCTCAGCTGACAGAGAAACTTCAAACATCATCGGCCCTTTCTTCAGTCAAGCTTTCATTCCCCAGATGCCTTAGTTTGGATATTTTTATGGCCTTAGAAATGTAAATTTTTAACTTAATAAATCCCCTTTGTAAAAGCCAACCTATTTCTGGTAGCATTAACAAACTAAAGCAGTAAAGTATTTAGAATGTGCTTTGTTAAAGAAAGGGGTATAGTTTTGTCCTTGAGAATGTATAGCACAAAGCGTGGGTGAATATGAAAAAGTTGTGGAAATTGTGGAAATGAATTTTGTTTGTTGTGGTCAATGCTAACTAAAATTTGATAAGTTTGACAAGGGAGAATAGTTTGGTAAAGGCTAGTTTTAATGTGAGAGACAGAATCTGAATCGATATGAAAAGTTGTAGAATAGCTGAGAAAGTGAATTCTGTTTTTCTTTTACTCAACAGTAATAAAAAATTTGATGGTCTTACTTTAACATTATTTAAGAGCTTTTCATGTCAATCTGTGTAGTCATACAAA
Organism: Tamandua tetradactyla; assembly: GCF_023851605.1. Taxonomy (NCBI): domain Eukaryota; kingdom Metazoa; phylum Chordata; class Mammalia; order Pilosa; family Myrmecophagidae; genus Tamandua; species Tamandua tetradactyla. The sequence goes on along the minus strand of NC_135327.1, from coordinate 209,168,044 downwards.
ATTGGAGTTCAGTCTCTCTTAAAAATAATGCAGATTCCAAAGGAGGAGAAGTTTATTTTCTCCAAAAACTAAATTTTCTGTAGCACATAATCTAATTCAACCTGTCTAGATAGATGATTTAAACAACCCAAACTCATGGACCCCAGAATGGGAATGAGGGCTTGCAATTCTGTAGAGTTTAATGTGATATCCTGATACATTTCAGAGTATGTTGAACAGATAATTAAAAAGTACTGGCAATGTCCCTTGAGGGACAGGAGGAAAAATGATACTATTAAGTTTTACCACTGGGAAAAACCCTGATACTGTCTCAAATACTAGGGACACCCAAGTCAACAGGCCAAGCCCTTTATCTTGAGGCTTACTCTTGTGAAGCTTATTTATGTAACAGAGAAGCTTAACGTACCTATAGGAATGGCTAACAGTAACGTCCAGAGGACTTCTTTTGTTGCTCAGATGTGGCCTCTCTGTCTCTAACCTGAACTCTGTAAGGAAAATCATTACCCTCCCTGCTACATAGGACATGACATTCAGGGGTGAAAATCTCCCTGGTAACATAGGAAATGAATCCCAGGGATGAGCCTAGCACTAGCACCGTGAAATCAACAATGCCTGCCTGACCAAATTGGGGAAAAGAATTGTTACAAAATAAGGTATCAGTGGCTGAGAGAATTCAAATAGAGTTGAGAGGCTACTCTGGAGGCTACTCTTCTGCAAGCTTCACCTAGATATTGCTATTTGCCATGGTTTGACAAACCCCAACCAAAACCATTCCTGCCAACCCTAAAGAATACCCAAGGCATTATCTGAGGTTCTACAAAGGTTCCGTGCACTATGATTACTTTTGAGGAACATACAACCTCTAGATGGGTTCCTAGGCCACATAAGTCCTGAAACCCACAGGGCCCAGCCTCTCCAGAATATCAACCCGTTCCATCCCTCATCCCATATTATTGACAGTGCTTTTCAATATAAAAAAGTTACAATGGGCATAGCCCAAATACCACTAGAGATTGGGAGAAAGGTCACAGGAGAAGGTGGAGTTATAACAGAGAAGATAGGATTTAAAAAATGAGTATGACTACTGAACCTTTATGTTGATTTATTTTAATTTCCAGTGTCTTGGTGAGTGAGAAGGAAAAAACCAAAATTGTGGAGTTGTAACCCATGATAAACTCTGAAATCTGCTCTACAACTAATTGTTTGCAGTGGGATTTGAAATATGTTGCTTTTTTATATATATGCTATTTTTCACAATAAAAAAAGTAAATATAAAATAAAGACACCTAGGGCTCTAACTGAGATTCTATAAAAGTCCAATGCACTATGATTACTTTCCAGAAAACTAAACATTCCGAATGAATTCCTAGGCCAGAGAAGTCCTGAAACCCAATCGAGTTGACAGAAGTGTTCCAGATGCCAGAGGCCTTTGTTCAGAGTCCAGGTATCATCTTATTGATGCCTTAATTCAGGCAGTTTCATGGCCTTAGAACTGTAATGTGTAATATAATAAATCCTCTTTATAAAAGCCAATCTATTTCTGCTATATTGCATTCCAGCCACTTTAGAAAAGCAAAACAGATTTTGGTACTAGAGAAGTGGTGTTCTGTGATTTGCAAAACCCAAAATTGCTGGAATAGCTTTGTAAATGAACAAGGGGAAGATTCTGGAAGAATTGTGAGGAGCTTGATACAGAAAGCTTAGATTGCTTTGAAGAGACTGTTCTAGATATACAGACTCTGAAGATACTTCTGATGAGATCTTAGAAATGGTGTGGTTGCAAATTGGAAGAAAGGTAACCCTTGTTTTAAAGAGGCAGAGAATTTGGCACATTTGAGCCCTGGTTTTGGATGAAGGGTAGAATGTGAAAGTGAACAAGCTCGGATATTGAGCTGAAGAGATTTCCAAACTAAGTTAGAAAATACAGCCTTGCTTCACATTACAGCTTATAGTAAAATGTGAGAGGAAAGAAATGAACTGAGAACTGAATACTTGGCTACAAAGCAACCAGAAATGAATAGTCTGGAAAATTCTGGGCTTCCAGAAAGTGAGACCCCAGAGAATCATGCCCCGTATAAAGATTTACCCAACTATGGAAACAGTTAGTCATTTCAGAAAAAGCCAAGAGTGGAAATACAATTATCCAGAAAGAATTTGTGTAAAGTCCTATTGTCTGACAGTTGAGACCCCTTATACTGCATGCCAACCCAACAAACTTTGTTTTATGAGATCAGTGTGCATGGAACCACTGCCAGTCTAGACTAAAATGGAGAGAAAAGACAGATTGAAGGAAAACTGACTTCAAAGACAGAACCATGGAAACTAAGGTCTGGAGCCAGGAAATCTTGTGCCAGTAGAACAGCTCACTCATGCATGTGGAGAGGGTGAGTTTGCCCTGGAGGCAGAGGGCAGGCTTACTGCTTTACTGTTCAAGAGAGGATTGCTACCTCAGGCCTCAGAAAGAGTGGGGCACATTCCTTGGCAATTCAGGAGAGCCTGGCCACCATCCCACTCTTCTGAAGGGGTTGAGTGTGTACTCCAGAGATGGCAGAGAGTCTGGATGCCACCCAGATGCTGGAGGAGGTGGAGTCAAGAAGTCAAGAACAAGGTGTTCTTCCCAATTTTGTAACCCTCTCCCCAGTGTTTGAAGAGAGCAGGTCTACTGCATAAGTCCTTGGAAAGATGAGACTGCCTCTCTCAAGTGCCAGGGATGAAACATCATTCTATAAATGACTCTCAGACTTTGAAATACAGTGGAGTTTGCCCTGCGGGTTTTCACAACTGTTTGTGTCTGGTGACCCCTGTTTTCCTTCCAATTTCTCCTTATGGAAATGGAAACATTTATCCTATGACTGTCCCACCTTTGTATATTGGAAGCTGATTACTTGTTCTAAGTTCCACAAGTTTATAGCCAGAGGAGAATTTCATCTTAGAACAGACCACACCTGTGACTGATTTTAATGAGATTTTGTACTGTTTATGACTTTGTATTATACTGAAATCGTTTAAGGCTTTTGTGATATTGTAATGGAGTGACTGTATTTTGTATATGAAAAGAGCATGTCTTTTGAGGTCCAAAGGGTTGAATGTGCTGGTTTGAGGCTGTTATGATTTCCAGAAATGTCACCTTCTTTAATCCAATCTTGGGATGGCACACCTAGTACTGTGTGGGAGCTTTTGATTAGGTTGTTTCCATGGAGATATGGCCCTGTCCATTCATGGTGGATTTTAATCCACTTACTGGAGTCCATCAAGGGACAGACATTTTGGAGGAAACATAGAACTTGGAGATAGAAAAGAAAATACCTAGGGAGATACTATGCTAAGCTGAGAGATGAAATCCAGAATTTGCCCTTCAGAAGCTAAGAGAGGACCCTGGAATCTGAAGCTGAAAGCAACAAACCGTTAGCAAGGACCAGCAGATGCCAGCCATGTGCCTTCATAGCTGACAGATGTGTTCCAGATGCCAGTAGCCTTTCTTCAGAGTCCAGGAATCTATCATCTTGTTGATGCCTTAATCAGACATTTTCATGACCTTGGAACTCTAAATTTGTAAACTCATAAATCCTCTTTGGAAAAGCCAATTCATTTCTGCTGTGTTGCATTCCATGATCTTTAACAAACCAAAACAGTGGGACAGAACAAAACTTTGACAGTTTCTGGCTGATGTTTCCAGTATAAGCCAACAGTCACATGTTCTTATTTCTGAAAGTAACTTCATTTAGAAAATGCTTATAAAAAATTGAGGCCTGGCGGGCCGCGGTGGCTCAGCGGGCAAGAGTGCTTGCCTGCCATGCCGGAGGACCCCGGTTCGATTCCCGGCCCCAGCCCATGTAAAAAACAAACAAACAAACAAAATATAATAAAATAAGAAAATGTTTAAAGATGTTTCCCTTTCTTCCTCCCTTCCTTCCTTCCATCCTTCCTTCCTTCTCTGTCTGTCTTTCTTTCCTTCCCTTCCTCCCTCTCTCAAAAAAAAAAAAAAAAAAAAAAAAATTGAGGCCTATATTAGAAGCTCTTACAGCAGTCACATATATCCCTGAGCTTTAACTGTCTTTTCTAAGTTCTGAGATGCTTTGTTCTTTGTGTATGACCTGGGTCTTTGGAATTTTGGGTATCCATGTGACATCTGAGACTCAGAATAAGGGTATTGCAGCTCTGAAACTCAGCATTACTCCAGACAGCCACTTAAAATTTTTTTTTAATTTTAATTTTATATCATCACATAGTTGTGCATACTTATCCATGATCATTTTTAGAATATTTGCATCACTCCAGAAATAGAAAGAAAAAAAAAAAGAACTCATACTCCATACCCTTTAACCCTCCCTCTAATTGACCCACAGTATTTCAGTCTACCCAGTTCTAACCTTTTATGTTCTCCATAATTTATTCCCCCCCCATCTTTTTTATACTCATCTATCCATACTCTGGATAAAAGGAGCATCAGACACAAAGTTTTCACAATCATGCGGTCACATTGTAAAAGCTATATAGTTATATAGTCTTCTTCAAGAGTCAAGGCTACTGGAACACAGTTCAACAGTTTCAGGTACTTCCATCTAGCCAATCCAATACACAATAAACTAAAAAGGGATATCTATATAATGCATAAGAATAACCTCCAGGTTTACCCCCTAACTCCATACAGCTGCTTTTAAAGTAAAAGAAAAAGAGATTAGAATTCAATTAGAGATGTGAATGAAGTTGATCTGGGTAGGGCTAAAGTAAATCAGGATATAGGATAAAAGAAGTGATTGTCTATATTTTAAGACCTTTTATTCCTTTTTAAGAACAAAGGAATAGGTATTTATTTTATCCAAAATTTAAATTTTCTGTGACACACTAATTTAACTTGCTTGTCAGTTTATTTAAGCAATCTAATTCAGCTTACGTCACAGAGAACCTAGAATATGGAATGATATCTTACTACAAGTTTGATGCAATACTCTGATGCATTTCAGAGTATTTTGGGCATAACATGAAAGAGTATTTGTAAGGTCCCTTGAGGGACTGGTAAAAGAAAGTGTGGAACTATTAAACTTCCCCACATGAGGAATTCTTACTATTCTTGTAAGTAATCGGGGCTACCAATTAAATAAGCCAAGCCCTTGATCTTTTTTTTCCCCTGTAGGAACAGACTATATATTGGGGTAGTTATAATACCTTCATGGAAAGACTAATTTCTCCACAGCAGGAAATAAAGATAAAATTAACAGCATTTATAATTCTTCTTCTTCTTTTTTTTAAATTTTTAGTGTATAATATAACATATATATAATGCAAAGAAATAAACAAGCAATAGTTTTCAAAGCACTCTTCAACAAGTAGTTAAAGCAGAGATCCCAAAGTTTGTCACAGACTACCATATAATCCTCTCATATTTTTCCTTCCAGCTGCTCCAGAATATAGGAGGCTAGAGGGTTTAAATATTTTTTTATCATCACAATAAACTTTTTTCCTTTTTTTTTGTGAAGAACAACATATATACAAAAAAAAAAACCCCAAAGTTTCAAAGCATAGCACCACAATTAGTTGTAGAACATATTTCAGAGTTTGACATGGGTTACAATTCCACAGTTTTAGGCATTTACTTCTAGTTGCTCTAAAATACTAGAGACTAAAAGAGTTATCAATGTAATGATTCAGCACTCATATTCATTTATTAAATCCTATCTTTTCCGTATAACTCCACCATCACCTTTGATCTTTCCATGCCTCTCTTTAGGGGTGTTTGGGCTATGGAAATTCTAAATTTTTCATATTGAAAGTCTCTGTCACTAATATGGGGTAGGGAGATGGAACTATCTGATGTTCTGCAGAGGCTGGGCTAGGTTTCAGATTTATCTGGTCTTGGAACTCATCTGGAAGTTGTAGGTTTCTGGAAAGTTACTCTAGTGCATGCAACCCTTGTGGAAACTTATATATTGCCCTAGGTGTTCTTTAAGATTGGGTGCAATGGTCCTGGTTGGGGGTTGGCAGGTTATGATAGGTAGCAAGTTCTAACTGAAGCTTGCACAAGAGAAGACTCGAGTAGCCTCTCAACTCTATTTGAACTCTCTCTGCCACTGATACTTTATTATTCATACTTCTTTTAGCCCCTTTGGTCAGGATGGAATTGTTGGTCCCACGGTGCCAGGTCTGGATTCTTCCCTGGAATTCATCTCCCACATCGCCAGGGAGACTTTCACCCCTGGATGTCATGTCTCATGAAGGGGGAAGGGCAATAACTCCAAGCCCTTGATCTTGAGGCTTGCCCTCATGAGACTCTTTTTTGTAATGACAAAGCTAAGCTTACTTAGCTAATACCTACAAGGTATCCCCAGAGAAACTCTTTTGTTACTCAGTTGTGGTCTCTCTCTTTAAGCCAAACTCTGCAAATAAACTCAGTATCTTCTCCTCCACATGGACATGATGTCCAGGGTTGTAAGTCTCCCTGGAAATGTGGGACATGACTCTCAGGTATAAGCCCAGCACTAGTATCATGGGATTGGTTGATTAAAAGAGGAAAAAGAAATAAAAGTAAAGTTTCAGTGGCTAAGAGATCCAAATAGATTTGAGAGATCATTCTGGAGGTTACTCCTATGCAAGTTTCAGTCAGATACTGCAAAATGCCACAGTATGCAAACCCCAAGTAGGCACAAGGTTTTTGTACTTGATAACTCTAAGGAACACCTCAGGTTCTATCTGAAACCTATAAAATATTTTTCTCCATGTAAAAAGGTTATGTCACTTCCTTCTACTCCGTTTATTAAAACATGCAATTTTCTTTTTGTTTGTTTGTTTAGTTGCATATTCATCATCATGATCATTTCTTGGAACATTTGCATCAATTCAGAAAAAGAAATAAAAAGACAACAGAAAAAGAAATAAAATGAAAGCAGAATAAAAAATTATACACATGTGGTAGTTAGATTCAGTTGTCAACTTGGCCAGCTGAAGGCACCTTGTTCTGTTGCTATGGACATGAGCCAATGGTACGTGAACTTCATCTGTTGCTGATTACATCTGCAGTTGGCTAGGAACCATGCCTGGTGCAATGAATGATGTTTAACTTAATTGGCTGGTGCTTAAATGAGAGAGCAAAACCTAGCACAGCCCAAGCAACTCAGCATACCTCAACTTAGCACTCGCAGCTCAGCCCAGGCCTTTGGAGATACAGAAATGAATCACCCCAGGGAAAGCTGTTGGAACCCAGAGGCCTGGAGAGAAGCCAACAGAGATTACCCTGAGCCTTCCCACATAAGAAAGAACCTCAGATGAAAGTTAGCTGCCTTTCCTCTGAAGAACCAACAAAATAAATCCCCTTTTATTAAAAGCCAGTCAGTCTCTGGTGTGTTTAATTCTGGCAGCTAGCAATCTAGAACAACATACGCTACCCCTTACTCCTCCCTTTCATTGATAACTAGCAATTTCAAAGTAAATTTATTTTAACATTTGTTCCCCCGATTATTTATTTTTATTCCATATGTTCTACTCCTCTGTTGACAAGGTAGATAAAAGGAGTATCAGACACAAGGTTTTCACAATCACACAGTCACATTGTGAAAGCCATAGCATTGTTGAATCATGATCAAGAGACATGGCTGCTGGAACACAGCTCTAGATTTTCAGGCAGTTCCCTCCAGCCTCTCCATTACATCTTCAATAACAAGGTGATATCTACTTAATGCATAAGAATAACCTCCAGGATAACCTCTCGACTCTGTTTGGAATCTCTCAGCCATTGACACTTGGTCTCATTTCACTCTTCCCCCTTTTGGTCGAGAAGGTTTTCTCAATCCCTAGATCTGAGTCTCAGCTCAATCTAGGGTTTTCCCAATCCCTTGATGCACAGTCTCAGCTCAGTCTTGGATTTCTGTCCCACGTTGCCAGAAGGGCCACACCCCTGGGAGTCATTTCCCATGCAGACAGGGGGAGGGTGGTGAGTTTGCTCGCTGCATTGACTGGTGAGAGGGGCCACATCTGATCAACAAAAGAAGCTCTCTTGGGGGTGACTCTGGCCTAATTTTAAGTAGGCTTTACCTATCCTTTGTGGGGTTAAATTTCATATGAACAACCCCCAAGACTGGGGGCTCAGCCTATAGCTTTGTTTGTATACACTGCTTGTGAGAATATCAAGAAATCAACTAGGGGAGGTTGAATTTTCCCCAGTTCTCACCATTCCCCAAAGGGGACTTTGCAAATACTTTTATATTCACTGACCAAATCACTCTGGGATTTATTCGGGCATCACTCTGGATAAACCAACAAAATCTCAAAAACATACAATTTTCAATTTACTTATTAAGTTTATTTTTTAGACCCATAAGCCTCCAGATTGTTCCTATGTCAGTAAGCCCTGAAACCCAGAGGGACAAGTCTCTCCAAGAACAACAACTAGTTTCATTACTCTACCCTTTAATGACGATGCCCCTTTCCAGCATGAAGACATTAGAACAGTCCTCATCCAGATATTCCTCAAGATTTATGAATGGACAAAATTAAAAGGGAGTAAAGAAATGAAGTATTAACAAATGATTTATGACTACTGAATCATTATATAGATGTTTTTCTTTCCATATTTTAAACTAGACAGAATTTAATTCCTGAAATTACTAAAACTCAAGTAGTCTCACCTAGACAAATTGTTCTGGCTAGAACTTCTATTATAATATTGAATAACAGTGGTGAAAGTGTCATCCTTGTCTTGTTCCTGATCTTTAGGGGAATTCTTTAAGTCTTTCACCATTGAGTGTGATGTTAGTTGTGGATTTTCTTAAATGTTGAGAAATTCCTTCTATTCATAATTTCTGAGTCTTTATTTTTAATCAATAAGATGTACTAGATTTTATCAAATGCCTTCTTTGTTTTTACTGAGATATCATGTATCTTTCCCCCTGCATTCTATTTACGGAGTGTTTTGCTTTGGTAAGGCTGACGAAATGCAGTATACCAGAAACCGACTGGCATTTATCAGGGAGGATTTTTAGCTTACAAGTTTACAGTTTTGAAGCCAAGAAAATGTCCAGATACGGGCATCAATAGGATGGCACCCTCTCCCCAAAGACCAGCTGTTGATGATCCTCAAATCCTCTGTCACATGGCCTCACACATGGTAATGTCTGCTGGTCTCTCCTTTTTCTGCTGGGTTTCGTTGATTCCATCTTTTGGCTTCAGTGACCTCTACTCTGAGCCTCTGTGTGTCTTCTTGACTTTCTTCACTTTCTGTTTGTTTTCTGTATGTCACTTTCTGTTTGTTTTCTGTACGTCCTTTATCCTCTTCTGAAGGTCTTCAATAAGAGGATTAAGACCCACCTTGAACATCATAGGTCACATCTCAGTTGAAATAACCTAATCAAAATCCCACCAACAATAGGCCTACACTCACAGAAATGGACCAAAAGTACGTGATCTTTCCTGGGGTACAAACAGCTTCAGGCTACCATATGTAGTTTATAACACTGATTGCTTTTCATATATCACCTTTGGTCTGTAATGTTCTTTCCTGTGATATCTTTATCAGGCTTGGTATCAGGATAAGTCTGGCCTCATTCCATCTCTTGAATTCTTAGGAAGAGATTGAGAAGGATTGGTGTTAGCTCTTTAAATGTTTGGCAGAATTCACCAGTCAAGACATCTGATCCTGGACTTTTCTTTGGTGGGAGGTTTGATTATTGATTAAATCTCTGTAGCTGTTACAGATTTGTAACATATATAGACATATTGGATATGGCAATTATAGCACAAAGAAGGAGAAGGAAAGTTTCTATGTTTTACTGGAATTAAGTTAGCATTATCTTGAATTAGTTTGTAACAAATTAAGATACATATTATCAAGTTCAAATGACTACTTTGCTTTAACTCTCAAGAACTCTGTTGCTTTCCTTTTAAGACATGCTGATCTTAAGACTTTTTGAGTAATATACAATAATTGGGTAAACAGTGTTGGGAGACAAAATCTACTTGACACAGTTCCTTTAAGCAAAAAACCAAAAGTATTTCATTGTTGCTTTACATTTCTAGATACAAAGAAAACAAAAAACAATTTTTATTAATCTTTTTATTTTGGAATTATTGCAAATTCACATTTGTAGTATAAGAAACACCATGCTAAGAAATGATCACGATGATGAATATACAACTGTGTGACGATATTGTGAGTTATTGAGTATATATCAAGAATGGAACAATCATATATAAGAATGTTTCTTTGTTGTTATGTTTAATAAATAAATAAAATGAAATTTTTAAAAAATGAAATGCCATGAAAAAAGACCATATTATCCTTTACCCAGTTCCTCCCGATGGTAATATCATGCAAAACTATAGTACGATATTTCAACAAGGAATTGGACAGTGATATAGCCAGGAAAGTTGAGTAAGAATGATGAGCTCATTTGGCTGAGTAGCGGGTTGGGACAGGAGGGTAGGGAAGGAGGCTCATCTGGGCGCGGGTTCCTGGGTCGCAAGCTTTGGGAAGGCGCACAGGAGCGGTGGGAGCAGGGAGCTGTAGCCGCGAAGCCCGGAGCAGCCCCAGGAGGCGGGCGAGACGCCCCCAGAACCCGAGTTTGGCGCGCTGGGGTACTCCGCGGTCGCTGCCACGGATCCCGCCACGAAGGTCTGCTTCGGTGTTATTGCCATGTTCCTGCACATGCTAGAGCAGCGGCCAGCAGTATGCAGTGAGATGCGTTCCCAGACCAGAGCCAGTGTTTCGAGTACGATCGACATCTTAACAATAGTCTTTCAAGTCTTGAACATAGAATGTCCTTCTATTTATTTAGGTCTTTGATTTCTTTTAACAATGTTTTGTAGTTTTCTGTGCACAAGTTCTTTATACCCTTGATTATTTATCTGAATGTGGTTAAAAGGGAAATGTTAGTGTACACACATGGTAACAATAAAAATCTTAAAAAAAAATCCACGGAACTGCATGACACAAACAATTACGAAATGTGCTATCATCAGTTGTAACAAATGTTCCACGCCAATGCAAGTTATTGGTGGTGGGGTGATGAATGGCAATCTTGTGTTTTATGCATGATTGTTGTGTAAACCCACAACTTCTCTAATAAAGAAAAAATATCCAAGGAAAGGGGGAGGGGAAAACATTAGGTTGTACAGATAATAAAAGAATTTTAAAAAGTTTTTTTGAATCCATGGAACCACATTGTACAGTGTACCCTATCATAGACTATGGTTAATAGTACAATTATAAAAAGGTACTTTCATCAGTTGTAACAAATGTTCCACACTAATGCAAGGGGTTAATAATAGGGTGATATGTAAGAATCTGTATTTTATGCATGATTGTTCTGTAACCCACAACTTCTCTAATAAAGACAAAAGAACTTAATGTGGGTAATTCATTTACTGTATGAAATGTACATTTGTATTGAATTGACTAATTTTCTACCTCATGTAATTTTTTTAATTTTAATTATTTTAATGCTTTTAAAACTATTTTTTAAAATTATTTTGATGTACTGTTGAATTCAGTTTGCCAATATTTTGTTGAAGATTTTTGCATTTATAATCATGTAATATTGGTCTATAATTTTCTTTTCTTGTGATATCCTTATCTGGCTTTGTTATGAGAGTGAGATTGGTCTTGTAGATTGTTTTAGAGTGCTACCCCTTCCTTGAATTTTCTGGAATAGTTTGGTTGGATTGGTATCAGTTCTTCATGAATGTTTGGTAAAATTCCTCTGTGGTACCATCTCGTCTGGGCTTTTCTTTGTTGTAAAGTTTTTAATTACTAATCAATTTCTTTACTAGTTTCTCGTTTTTTGAGAACTTCTGTTTTTCTTCCTTAGGAAGTGTTGGTAGTTTTTGTGTTTTGGGGAATTTGTCTGTTTCATCTAGGTTATCTCATTTGTTTGCATACAGCCATTCATCATATTTTCTTATAGTCCTTTCATTTCAGTGGCGTTGGTAAATATTGTCCTCTTTTTCACTTCTGATTTTAGATTTTTGTGTCGTCACTCTTTTTTTCCTTCATTAGACTATCTAAAGGTTTATCAGTTTTATCGATCTTTTCAAAGAATCAACTTTTGGTTTTGTGATTCTGTCCTTTTTTTACTCTCTATTTCATTTATTTCCACTCTAATCTTTAAAATTTTCTTCTTATCGGCATGCTTTGGGTTAAGTTTTCTCTTCTTTTTCTACTTCTTCAAGTTTTGACGTTAGAACATTTTATAAAGACTTCAGTCGAACATTTCAAGTTTTGACGTTATGTCTTTGCTTTGAAATCTTTCTTCTTTTTTAATGTAAGCACTTAGAGCTATAAATTTCCCTTTCAGCACTGCCTTGCTTGCTTCCCATAAGTTTTGTATGTTCTATTTTCATGCTCATTCCCTTCAAGATATTTTCTAATCTCTCTTGTGATTTTCTCTTTAACTTACTGGGTTAAGAGTATATTGTTTAATTTCCACATATTTGTGAATTTTTCATTTCTCCCTAATTTCTAGCTTTATTCCATTGTGGTTGGAGGAGATACATCATATGAGTTCAATGTTTTTAATTTATTGAGGTTTGTTTTGTGACATAATATATACTTTATCCTGGAGAATGATCCATGTGCTCTTGAGAAGAACGTACACTCTGTTGTAGTTGGGTGAAGTATACTATATATGCTAGGTTGGTTTAGAGTATTATGCAGGTCTTGGATTTTCCTCATTGTTCTTCCTTATAGATGTCTTGTGAATGGGATCTTTTTGTCCATTATACTTCAGTGATGATACTTATTGTTCCTTAAGAAACATTTTAATTTTAATTTTTAAAATAGGATGTAGAATGAAAACTTAAATATATAATTCACGCTGCAAAAATAAATATTGTCACAAGATTTATCACCTGGATTTCACCCTAGTGATTTAAAATTACACCTGACCCACTCTCTGTTTTTACAAGTGATGTGGATCCAGGAGCCAAATCAGCCACTGCACCTTTTCTATTTTCGTGAGGAGTCTTCGAGTCGGGTCAAAGTATCTTCCTAGTTTCTGAGACCTTGAGTCAGGATATGATCTTCACTGCTCATTTTTATGGCTTAATTATAATAAAATCAAAGATCCAATCTGGCATTAAAATTCTAGTTTTTCTCTTCTTTGTGCTTTTAAGAATAAGCTGTCAATCCACAATCAAATGAAAATTTTTATATTGTCCTTGGATTGTAATTGGGAGGAGAGAAACAGCAAGAATGAAAACTAGAGCTAGAGAAAGAAGGAGTATGATTTCTGGTGCTTAAGAATTCAAAGATTTGAGATCATCCTAATTAATATCTTCCCAAATCATAAGGGTATAAAGTACTCTGGCTCAAGTTGGGCATTTGTTTTATTCTCTAGGTTTCCACGCCTGATATCCAGGAATCTCCAGTTTCCAAGAACGGTTAGTGTGTTTTATTTGTCTTGTGAGATTTTCTTCCTTTTTTTTGGTAAAAATTTGAACATGTTCAACATTGTTCTGCCTGAGTTTCTGACCTGTCCCGTGTCTACTCATTTGGTATTTTTTCTTCAGCCAGTCATTTACTTTGTTAAGAAGTTGAGCAGATTACTAAAAATAAGAGAGCAATGATAAAGATGGAGTCTACCATATTTCTTTAAAAATAAAGTGGGAAAGGATGATGAAAATATTTTATGTAAAAATAAGTGGTTCTCGGGTGGTGCCCTGGTAGCTCAGTGACAGAATTCTCACTTGCTGTGCTGGAGACCCGGGTTTGATTCCTGGAGCCTGACCATGCAAAAAAAAAAAAAAAAAAAAAAAAATCTGATTCTCATTTCTGCCAATCCTGAAGAACACCTAGGGCATTAATAAGATTCTGCAAAGGCTCCATGCACCAGGGTAACTTTCCAGAAACCTACAGCCTCCAGATGGGTCCCTAGACCAGATATATCCTGAAATGCAGAGGGCCAGCCACTCCAGACCATCACCTAGCTCCATTCCCCATCTCATATTATCAACAGCCCCTTCCAACATGAAAAAGTTAGAATAGACAGAGCTGAAATACCCCTAAAGAGTGGGAGAAGATGGTGATGGTGAAGTTATACAGAGAGCATAGGGTTTAACAAATGAGTATGATTGCTCAGTCATTATATTGATATTTCTTTTAATCCCCAGGGTCTGGGAGCAGCTAGTAGCAAAAACCCAAAAATTGGGACTGTAACCCATACCAAACTCTTGAAAATGTTCTACAACTAATTGTTGTGATGTGTTTTGAAATTCATTACATTTTGAATACATGTTATTTTTCATAAAAAAAGAAAAAAAGTCGATTGTGGTGATAAAAAAACTTTCTGATTAAAAAAAGTGGCTCTCAACATATTTTCAAAGAAAATCATCAAATAAGAATGTATTTGGCACTAGAGAGATGCACAAGGCTTTCTATCAGTAAATGATAGGCTAAAAAAATTGAGCTTTCCTTAAAGCATGTGAAATGTCACCATTTTTGACCCAAATCCACTGTTTTGTCCAAGCTCTGACCTGTTCCCCACAAATATTTTGCAAAGAGCACTACCTGAGCTTTTCCCCAGTATTTGTTTCTTCCGTGGGGATTGATTATTTGAATCTTAACTGAAAGACTCCTGGGAAGCCTGAGGAACATACATATATGTTCTACATCTAACAACTGCCCTATTTTAACACTATTTTTGTTACTTATAAATAAAGAGGTACACTAAATCCTAAAGTAACAAATAACTAAAATTGTATGACAGTATTTTTCACAGGAACCTGTAATTGTGTACATATATTTTAGGTTGGATCACAACTAGCAACTTTATCTGGATTAAATCTTGATTGGCTTGATAAGCGGCAATTGCAGCGTTTAGATGAAAAGTTAATTGTTACTGATGAAAATGATAAAGTTATTGGTACAGACACTAAGAAGAATTGCCATTTGAATGAAAACATCGAAAAAGGTAGTATGGAATGTTCTCTTTGTCTATTTTGCAAGATTTTCTCATTTTTTTTCCAGCTGACAAGAGGTGGAGAGGGGAAAGAATTAAGGCATTTCTCACGATGAGGAGAGCCCTCAATCAGTTTATGCTTGTCTTCTTTAGGAGAAGATTCAGGAACAGCTAATCTTAAACCATTTATATGGACCTTTAATTTGTCAAGCAAATTTTAATTAGGTGGAAATTCTGAAATATCAGTTTGGGTCATCACCATAATCATAGACTTTCTGCTTTATTATTTTTTTTCTGTGAGACAGAGACTGAGGAAAAAGTGAAATAAACTATTGTACTGACTCCATATTTTTATGTTCATATGAATGGCATTTATTTTTTCAGGACTGTTGCACCGAGCCTTCAGTGTTGTCTTGTTCAATACAGAGAATAAACTCTTGGTACAGCAGAGAGCAGACAGTAAACTTACTTTTCCGGGTGAGTAAGTTGAATGTATAGTTTAAGAGGGAGGTTTCATGTTAGGCCTGAAAGTACCTGGGAAATTAATGATTTGGATTACCAGTGTCCATATCTTACTTTAGTCAACAGTTCATCCCTGAGGAAATCGGTAGTACCGACAGATCCTTATTATGCTGATATTTCTTCAAATGCTTGTTTGATTTTTACAATACAACTCTGTGAGTCTTTGGTTGATTTTTGTTTTGTAGTGGAAAGGTATTTCAATGCAGAAGAAATGAGCGATGTAAGGATTTGGGAGATTAAAGTAAATAATATTTAGCTTAAAATTAAAGAGAGAAATGATTATTTTACAATACAAGACTTAGAATTATATATATATATTATTGTCAGTTTTATTCACACACCATCCCATACATCCTAGGTATACAATCAATGGCTCCTGGTATAATCACACAGTTATTCATTCACCACCATAATCAAAATGACATTCCCATTTCTTATGAAAAAGTAATCCCATCCCCCTATTATTGACATTTTGCTTTGGCAAAGTGCCTTTGTTACAATTACTGAAAGAATATTACAGTGTTACTGTTAACTATAGACCGTAGTTTGCATTAGTTATATTTTTCTGTATACCACCCTATTATTAATAATAATGACATGCATTTGTTCTAGTTCATGTAAGAACTTCCTTATTTTTTCACAGTTAACCACCATCATCATCCAATTTAGGTTTCGCTAAGTTATGCAGTCCCTGTTTTTATCCTCTCGCTTTCATTCTGGTGATACACACACAACACTAGCCTTCCTCTTTCAACCATACTCCCACTCAGCTTTGTTAATTATACTGTCAGTGTTGTGCTACCACCACCACACGTATGGTGGTCATGGACAATAATGGACAAAGTACTGTTTCCATTTCCAAACATTTACAATCAACCTCATTAAGCATTCTGTACTCCTTAAACATCAGTTGTCCAATCTCTACCCACTTTCTATCTTCTGATCAACTATGCTCCAGCGTTTGACTCTCGAGTTTGCTCATTATGGTTCATTCATATCAGTATATTTTTTGACTTACAAAATCATGAATGACCAATAGAGATAACATCTTTAAGGGGAGGAAGCATGAACACCAGCAATAGAGAGAGCTGTTGGGCATTCTCTTTTGTTCTGGGTAAAGTTGAAAGTGAACAGGAATCTGGTTTTCTATAAAAGAAGAAGAAATTGAAATGTTAGACAAAAAAGAAGGTTGACGATCATCTGGTTTTCATTTTAACATTTTTTGCATGGAGACTTCTACAGTTTTCAAAAGCACACCTTGCCTACCGCGAGCAAAAGTGGATGGGACCCCCCACCCCCAGCTTAAAAGATTGTGGCCATGGAGAACCCTTTCTTCCTCTCAATTCCTTGTTCTCTGAAGTTCTGTGGATTTATCCTAGTCATTCCCAAACTTACTTCTGTATTTGCTGGCCAATTGGTGGGCAGTTGGCTCTTCTATGAAGCTGAATTAAGTTTATTTAAGAAAAATGTAAGGCTGTTAATTTCAAAGCTTAACTGTGGGGCAGGCCATGGTGGTTCAGCAGGCAGAGTTTGATTGTAGGTGCCTGTCTATGTAAAAGAAAAAAAGCTTAACTGTGGAACAGATAACCACAGTATGCAAATAATGCTCCTTGCTTTAAGATATACATCAAATTCGAAGCCGCCTTCAGGATATACAGAAGTGAGGCAAGGGTTCCAGCTCTGTAATTGTATATTCAGTTTTAAGCAAACTTTTATAAAGTGACTTAAAGCATTCAATATCTGAGGAGTGTGATGGAATAGAGAGAGACTTTGTGTGCGGGTGGTTCCCTCTTACTCCATGTGTTACTGGCATTACTTAAGTAAAGTAATTAGTGTTTTCCACTAAGAAAACTTTGTCAAGGATATGATAACTGCAATACCTTCTATAAAACTATACTCATTAAACAAGATCACCCTTCTTTCCAAATGTGACTCTTGCCTTCTCAGTATCATCTCATGTCAAAACACTTGCCCCAACACACACATCTCCCAAATACACTTTCCTCTTCCTCCTTTCTATGATATTTCAGATACTTTTTTGGGGTATAAATATGTATGACACCTAGTCCTTATCTCAGTGCAGCAGAACACACATGAGATGATAAATTCCAATTCAAGGATCTACCTTAGATGAGCAATAAAAACAACCCATTCTTAGGAGCACCCGCACGAGATACCCAGCATTATGCATTACCTTGTCACATACCTCATCCAATCTCTCACTACCCATGAAAGCATCAGAGTTAGGCTCTATACAGATGCTCACAGCAATCTCTGTGCTCTTTCTGCTCTACCAGGATATATTTGATACAGATCATTTTGTGTTTCCTAAAGGGTTTGTGTTTTTATTTAGCATATGCTGTTTTCAGGAAATAAAGGAAACGTTTTCCATGTGCATTCTGTGCAGGGTATTTTACTGACTCTTGCTCTAGTCATCCATTATTCAACTCAGAAGAACTGGAAGAAAAAGACGCTGTTGGAATAAAGAGAGCAGCTCAGAGACGTCTGCAGAGTGAGTTGGGAATTCCTCAGCAACAGGTACCCAATATCTGCCCAATAACAGTTGTACCAATAGTTAACCCAGTGTATAAAATTAGCTGAAAGTTGAACGTGAGTTCTGGTGATGATTTGTGTCCTTGGCTTCGAAAAGGCAAGTTACAAACAAGCAATAGAAAGAGCTGTTGTGCGTTCTCTTTTGTTCTGGGTAGAGTTGAAACTGAACAGGAATCTGGTTTTCTATAAAAGAAGAAGGAATTGAAATTTTAGACTAAAAAGAAAGTCTAGGATCATCTGTGAACCAGTCATTCATTTTTGCCTCTATTAAAGAAGCTCTTTGAGAGAAAATGTATATATTCTTTGCAAAGCTGGTCAGTTTCTATGAGAATTTCTGTTGCAGGGTGGGAATCTCTTTAAAGGCTGGCACAGACAGATACATTGAAACGATAAAGGCCAAAAGCAGATTATCATTCAGGCTTGAGTCTACAAAAGTTTAGTCAGATAGAACTAAAGCTTCGGTAACTGTTTTGAAGGAAATGAATATGTGTTTATTTTCTCTATTTGCCTATGTATTCTCTATATTTTTTACTTTAGTGTTGTTAATATGGCACCAATTTTTGTCACAGCTTTCTCCAGAGGACATTTCATTTATGACAATATATCATCACAAGGCAAAATCAGATAAAATTTGGGGAGAACATGAAATTTGTTACCTTCTGCTTATAAGAAAGAATGTTCCTGTAAATCCAGATCCCAGTGAAACAAAAAGTTTCTGCTACATGACCAAAGAGGAATTAAAAGTGCTACTGGAAAGAGGGGCTAAAGGAGAAGTAAAAGTTACTCCATGGTTGAGAACCATCTCAGAGAAGTTTCTGTATAAATGGTGGGATCACTTACCTGATGTGGCCCAGTTTGCTGAGCCTCATAAAATACACAGAGTGTGAAAGGCATGGATGACCAGAATTAGCCATAAATACTGCACCCAAACAGAAAATGCTGTGCTTATATTCCAGGCAAGCTTGCCAAACAACTGACTTTCTGTAGTTCACCTTTGCCAAACAAACTAACAGACAGAAAACACTTGATTGCTAATAATCTATATATCACTTATATTTAGCTTTTCTATCTACTTCGTTTTATCTTCACATTTTCTTTTTTCTTATTTCAATATTTTTCTTCTGCTTAGTTTTAAAAAGGAAATTTATATTTACCCCTTACACTATTTATAAACAGTCAGTCATTCTTTTATCTCTGGACTTGACTATGTTAGTTTCAATACATCTTTCATTTGGGGCGGTCATATACTCATTGTATGGTTTATGGAGTTTATGAGGCCAAAGAAATTGCGTACTGGATCACTGCTGAGTGTTGTAATAAGATGGAAAGGATATTCGTGTTGGATCTCTTGCATTGTTTGTGTCCTCCTACAAAGCTCGGAAAATGTGGTATAAGATTAAAATCTGTATCTCTTGAATCTGTGTCTCTTGAACTAGCATTCACAACTGTGATACTGCTTTCACTTTCATTGTTTCATTCAATCTCACACTAGAGGTTCTTGCATTAAGACAAGAAAAAGACTAAAATTTATAAAGATTGGAAAGAAGAAATACAACCATAATTATTTTCACACAGTATGGTTATGTGTGTGAAAAATCAAAATAATCTTCAGGTAAACCATTTGCATTAATAAATAATAAATTTGCATTAATAAATTTAGTGAGATTACAAAATATGAAGTTAATATAGAAAAATCACATAAGTTTGACAACTTAGATGAAATGTTTTAAATCCTCAAAAAGCAGCAACTGCCACAGCTTACCCAATATGAAATTTCAAATTTGAAATGTGAAAATTGAATTCGCAGTTTAAAACTCCCAAAAGAAAGAGAATGTGAACAGTGACTGGAAAGGGGAACAAGAGAGGCTTCTGGAAATTCATAATATTCTGTTTCCTGATGTGGGTAGTGGTGACAATGTTCATCCACTTTGTGAAAATTCACCAAGATGAGTATATTAGTTTTCCTATCTCTGTATGCCAGTCTCTCTCTATTTTTATTGCCATATAACAAGACGATATAAAAGTACATCTTTTTATGTGTCAATAAAAAGTAAAATAAAATAAGATTTTAAAAACTCTTCAAAAAAGATATACCCAGGCCTTGTTATTTTTTCTGGAGAACTCTACCACTGATTTAAAGAAAGAACACCAATTCTATACCAATACTTCCAGGAAATAGAAGTAGAGGGAGCACATGCCAATTCATTTTATATAAGCCAGTATTACCTTGATACCAAAACCAGGAATAACAGTACAAAAAAGAAAACTACAGAACACCTTTCTTGAATATAAATGCATATAATCATTAACAAAATGTTAGCAAATAGAATTCAGATACAGACACATATGCATATAATGATGCACCATAATCTAGTGGGGTTTATTTCTGAGATGCAAAGCTGGTTCAATATTTGGAAATAAATTAATGTATTCCACCATATTAACAAAAGAAAAAAAATACATGATCATATGAACTGATACAGAAAAGCATTTGAAAAAAATTCAACACCCATTACAAAACATCAAGAAACTAGGAATAGAGGGTAACTTCCTCAATTTGATAGAGAATATCTACAAAAATCTTACAGCTAATATCATACTTAAAGGTGAAAGACTAAATGCTTTCTTCCTAGGTTTGAGAACAAGGCAAGGATGTCTATTCTTACCCTTACTATTCAACCTAGTATTGGAAGTTCTAGCCAGTGCAGTAAGCAAGTAAAACAACCAAAAGTCATACAGTAAAGAAAGAGAAATAAAACCATCTCTATTTGAAGATGACATGATTGCTTCCATAAAAATCTCAATGACGGGGGGATCCAAGATGGCGTCTTAGTAAGGTACATTCGTCTTAGTTCCTCCGACTCCAAATCAACTAATAGGTGAACAGAAACAGTACAGAACAGCTCCCGGGGCTACAGCAGGGAATGGACACACAGCGTAACCAAGTCTGGGCTGGCTAGTCTGACTGCGAAACTCGGCTGCGGTGAGTGAGATCCCCGAGCGGCGGGCGATTTCCCGAGCAGCCGCAGCTGCGGCGGTCCGAGCTAATCCCTCCCTCCTTCCCGGGCTGGCTGAGAGACTTGGAGAGACAAGCTTCCCAGCCAAGGTGGCCGGCGCCACACTTTTGCGGGCGGCTTCGAGTCTCGGCTTCGAGTCCGCGACTACAAGTCTCGGATCAGAAGGCTATCCAAAGTCTGGGCTGGCAAGTCTGACTGCGAGACTTGGCTGCGGCGAGACCCCCGAGCGGCCACAGCTGCGGCAGTCCAAGCTAATCCCTCCCTCCTTCCCGGGCTGGCTGAGAGACTTGGAGAGACAAGCTTCCCAGCCAAGGTGGCCGGCGCCACACTTTTGCGGGCGGCTTCGAGTCTCGGCTTTGAGTCCGCGGCTACGAGTCTCGGATCAGAGGGCTATCCAAAGTCTGGGCTGGCTAGACTGACTGCGAGACTCGGCTGCAGTGAGACCCCCGAGCGGTGTGCGATTTCCCGATCAGCGGCAGCTGCGGTGGTCCGAGTTACTCCCTCCCCCCTTTCTGGGCCGGCTGAGAGTATTGGAGAAGCAAGTTTCCCAAGCCGAGGCAGGTGGCACCCCTCTTTTGCGGGTGGCTTCGAGTCTCTGCTTCGAGTACGCGGATACGAGTCTCAGATAGGAGGGCTATCCAAGCCGCGGAAGCCCCCCCCCCACGGGAGGCTTCCTGGTCCGGTGGGGAATGCCCCAGGCCCGCTGCGGCCCGCAACCAGCCACAGGGTCCCCTCAAGCCGCGGCAGCTGATGCCCCCACCACGCGCGGCCCCTGAACCAACGGAGAGAATTGGATCCGAAATCCCCAGGCCATGGAGATCGGTGACTGGGGGAGACCCATTCCAAACACTTGAGACAAATATGTGCCACGTGTGCCACGTACTGGGTAAGATAAGAAAAACAGATCCCAGAGATTTCACAGAAAAATCTTACAACCTTGCTGGGTCCAACACCCAGAGAAATCTGAATAAATGCCCAGACGCCAGCAGCAGAAGATAACTGTCAACGCTCAAAAGATTGAGAATATGGCCCAGTCAAAGGAACAAACCAATAGCTCAAATGAGATACAAGAGCTGAGACAACTAATCCTGAATATACGAACAGAAATGGAAAACCTCTTCAAAAATGAAATCGATAAATTGAGGGAGGACATGAAGAGGACATGGGCTGAACATAAAGAAGAAATAGAAAAACTGAAAAAACAAATCGCAGAACTTATGGAAGTGAAGGATAAAGTAGCAAACATAGAAAAAATAATGGATAGCTACAATGATAGATTTAAAGAGACAGAAGATAGAATTAGTGATTTGGAGGATGGAACATCTGAATTCCAAAAAGAAACAGAAACTATAGGGAAAAGAATGGAAAAATTTGAACAGGGTATCAGGGAACTCAAGGACAATATGAACCACACAAATATACGTGTTGTGGGTGTCCCAGAAGGAGAAGAGAAGGGAAAAGGAGGAGAAAAACTAATGGAAGAAATTATCACTGAAAATTTCCCAACTCTTATGAAAGACCTAAAATTACAGATCCAAGAAGTGCAGCGCACCCCAAAGAGATTAGACCCAAATACGCGTTCTCCAAGACACTTACTAGTTAGAATGTCAGAGGTCAAAGAGAAAGAGAGGATCTTGAAAGCAGCAAGAGAAAAACAATCTGTCACATACAAGGGAAACCCAATAAGACTATGTGTAGATTTCTCAGCAGAAACCATGGAATCTAGAAGACAGTGGGATGATATATTTAAAATACTAAAAGAGAAAAACTGCCAACCAAGACTCCTATATCCAGCAAAATTATCCTTCAAAAATGAGGGAGAAATTAAAACATTTATAGACAAAAAGTCACTGAGAGAATTTGTGACCAAGAGACCAGCTCTGCAAGAAATACTAAAGGGAGCACTAGAGTCAGATACAAAAAGACAGAAGAGAGAGATATGGAAAAGAGTGTAGAAAGAAGGAAAATCAGAAATGATATATATAATACAAAAGGCAAAGTGTTAGAGGAAAATATTATCCAAACAGTAATAACACTAAATGTCAATGGACTGAATTCCCCAATCAAAAGACATAGATTGGCAGAATGGATTAAAAAACAGGATCCTTCTATATGCTGTCTACAGGAAACACATCTTAGACCCAAAGATAAACATAGGTTGAAAGTGAAAGGTTGGGAAAAGATATTTCATGCAAATAACAACCAGAAAAGAGCAGGAGTGGCTATACTAATATCCAACAAATTAGACTTCAAATGTAAAACAGTTAAAAGAGACAAAGAAGGACACTATATACTAATAAAAGGAACAATTAAACAAGAAGACATAACAATCATAAATATTTACGCACCGAACCAGAATGCCCCAAAATACGTGAGGAATACACTGCAAACACTGAAAAGGGAAATAGACTCATATACTATAATAGTTGGAGACTTCAACTCACCACTCTCATCAAGGGACAGAACATTTAGACAGAAGATCAACAAAGAAATAGAGAATCTGAATATTACTATAAATGAACTAGACTTAATAGACATTTATAGGACATTACATCCCACAACAGCAGGATACACCTTTTTCTCAAGTGCTCATGGATCATTCTCAAAAATAGACCATATGCTGGGTCACAAAGCAAGTCTTAACAAATTTAAAAAGATTGAAATCTTACACAACACTTTCTCGGACCATAAAGGAATGATGTTGGAAATCAATAATAGGCAGAGTGCCAGAAAATTCACAAATACGTGGAGGCTCAACAACACACTCCTAAACAACGACTGGGTCAAAGAAGAAATTGCAAGAGAAATTAGTAAATACCTCGAGGCGAATGAAAATGAAAACACAACATATCAAAACTTATGGGACGCAGCAAAGGCAGTGCTAAGAGGGAAATTTATTGCTCTAAATGCCTATATCAGAAAAGAAGAAAAGGCAAAAATTCAGGAATTAACTATCCATTTGGAAGAACTGGAGAAAGAGCAGCAAGCTAACCCCAAAGCAACCAAAGGAAAGAAATAACAAAGATCAGAGCAGAAATAAATGAAATTGAAAACATGAAAACAATAGAGAAAATCAATAAGGCCAGAAGTTGGTTCTATGAGAAAATCAATAAGATTGATGGGCCCTTAGCAAGATTGACAAAAAGAAGAAGAGAGAGGATGCAAATAAATAAGATCAGAAATGGAAGAGGAGACATAACTACTGACCTCACAGAAATAAAGGAGGTAATAACAGGATACTATGAACAACTTTACGCTAATAAATACAACAATTTAGAGGAAATGGACGGGTTCCTTGAAAGACATGAACAACCAACTTTGACTCAAGAAGAGATAGATGACCTCAACAAACCAATCACAAGTAAAGAAATTGAAGCAGTCATTCAAAAGCTTCCTAAAAAGAAAAGTCCAGGACCAGACGGCTTCACATGTGAATTCTATCAAACATTCCAGAAAGAATTAGTACCAACTCTCCTCAAACTCTTCAAAAAAATCGAAGTTGAGGGAAAACTACCTAATTCATTCTATGAAGCCAACATTACCCTCATACCAAAACCAGGCAAAGATATTACAAGAAAAGAAAACTACAGGCCGATCTCTCTAATGAATATAGATGCAAAAATCCTCAATAAAATTCTAGCAAATCGTATCCAACAACACATTAAAAGAATTATTCATCATGACCAAGTAGGATTCATCCCAGGTATGCAAGGATGGTTCAACATAAGAAAATCAATTAATGTAAAACACCATATCAACAAATTAAAGCAGAAAAATCACATGATCATCTCAATTGATGCAGAGAAGGCATTTGACAAGATTCAACATCCTTTCCTGTTGAAAACACTTCAAAGGATATGAATACAAGGGAACTTCCTTACAATGATAGAGGGAATATATGAAAAACCCACAGCTAATATCATCCTTAATGGGGAAAAATTGAAAACGTTCACCCTTAGATCAGGAACAAGACAAGAATGTCCACTATCACCACTATTATTCAACATTGTGTTGGAGGTTCTAGCCAGAGCAATTAGACAAGAAAAAGAAATACAAGGCATCAAAATTGGAAAGGAAGAAGTAAAACTATCACTGTTTGCAGACGATATGATACTATACGTCGAAAACCCGGAAAAATCCACAACAAAACTACTAGAGCTAATAAATGAGTACAGCAAAGTAGCAGGTTACAAGATCAACATTCAAAAATCTGTAGCATTTCTATACACTAGCAATGAACAAGCGGAGGGGGAAATCAAGAAACGAATCCCATTTACAATTGCAACTAAAAGAATAAAATACCTAGGAATAAATTTAACTAAAGAGACAAAAGACCTATACAAAGAAAACTACAAAAAACTGCTAAAAGAAATCACAGAAGACCTAAAAAGATGGAAGGGCATACCGTGTTCATGGATTGGAAGACTAAATATAGTTAAGATGTCAATCCTACCTAAATTGATTTACAGATTCAATGCAATACCAATCAAAATCCCAACAACTTATTTTTCAGAAATAGAAAAACCAATAAGCAAATTTATCTGGAAGGGCAGGGTGCCCCGAATTGCTAAAAACATCTTGAGGAAAAAAAACGAAGCTGGAGGTCTTGCGCTGCCAGACTTTAAGGCATATTATGAAGCCACAGTAGTCAAAACAGCATGGTATTGGCATAAAGATAGATATATCGACCAATGGAATCGAATAGAGTGCTCAGATATAGACCCTCTCATCTATTGACATTTGATCTTTGATAAGGCAGTCAAGCCAACTCACCTGGGACAGAACAGTCTCTTCAATAAATGGTGCCTAGAGAACTGGATATCCATATGCAAAAGAATGAAAGACGACCCATATCTCACACCCTACACAAAAGTTAACTCAAAATGGATCAAAGATCTAAACATTAGGTCTAAGACCATAGAACCGTTAGAGGAAAATGTAGGGAGATATCTTATGAATCTTACAACTGGAGGCAGTTTTATGTACCTTACACCTAAAGCAAGAGCACTGAAGAAGGAAATAAATAAATGGGAACTCCTCAAAATTAAACACTTTTGTGCATCAAAGAACTTCATCAAGAAAGTAGAAAGACAGCCTACACAATGGGAATCAATATTTGGAAACGATATATCAGATAAAGGTCTAGTATCCAGAATTTATAATGAGATTGTTCAACTCAACAACAAAAAGATAGCCAACCCAATTACAAAATGGGAAAAAGACTTGAATAGACACCTCTCA
This sequence comes from Tamandua tetradactyla, assembly GCF_023851605.1. NCBI lineage: Eukaryota > Metazoa > Chordata > Mammalia > Pilosa > Myrmecophagidae > Tamandua > Tamandua tetradactyla. The sequence goes on along the minus strand of NC_135327.1, from coordinate 209,141,829 downwards.
GAGGAGGAAATACAAATGGCCAAAAGACACATGAAGAGATGCTCAATGTCCCTGGCCATTAGAGAAATGCAAATCAAAACCACAATGAGATATCATCTCACACCCACCAGAATGGCCATTATCAACAAAACAGAAAATGACAATGCTGGAGAGGATGTGGAGAAAGAGGCACACTTATCCACTGTTGGTGGGAATGTCAAAGGGTGCAACCACTGTGGAAAGCAGTTTGGCGGTTCCTCAAAAAGCTGAATATAGAATTGCCATACGACCCAGCAATACCATTGCTGGGAATCTACTCAAAGGAATTAAGGGCAAAAACTCAAACAGACATTTGCACACCAATGTTTATAGCAGTGTTATTTACAATTGCAAAGAGATGGAAACAGCCAAAATCTCCATCAACAGACGAGTGGCTAAACAAACTGTGGTATATACATACGATGGAATATTATGCAGCGTTAAGGCAGGATAAACTTATGAAGCATGTAATAACATGGATGGACCTAGAGAACATTATGCTGAGTGAGTCTAGCCAAAAGCTAAAAGACAAATACTGTATGGTCCCAATGATGTGAATCGACACTCGAGAATAAACTTGGAATATGTCATTGGTAACAGAGTTCAGCAGGAGTTAGAAACAGGGTAAGATAATGGGTAATTGGAGCTGATGGAATACAGACGGTGCAATAGGACTAGATACAAAAACTCAAAAATGGACAGCACAATAATACCTAATTGTAAAGTAATCATGTTAAAATACTGAACGAAGGTGCATCTGAGCTATAGGTTTTTGTTTTGTTTTGTTTTGTTTGTTTTGTTCTTATTATTATTACTTTTATTTTTTTCTCTATATTAACATTCTATATCTTTTTCTGTTATACTGCTAGTTCTTCTAAACCGATGCAAATGTACTAAGAAACGATGATCATGCATCTATGTGATGATGTTAAGAATTACTGATTGCATATGTAGAATGGTATGATGTCTAAAAAAAAATGGTCAGCACAATACTGCCTAATTGTAATGTAATTATGTTGGAACGCTGAATGAAGCTGCATCTGATCTATAGTTTTTTTTTGTTTTTTTTTTTCTCTTATATATTTTTGTACTTTTTATTTTTATTTGTGTTTTCTCTCTGTGTTATCACTTTATTTCTTTTTCTGTTGTCGTGCTATTTCTTTCTCTAAATCGATGCATATGTACTGAGAAATGATGACCATATACCTATGTGATGATATTAAGAATTACTGATTGCATATGTAGAATGGATTGATTTCTAATGTTGTGTTAGTTAATTTTTTTAATTAATAAAAAAAAATCTCAATGACTCTACAAAAAACTTCTAGAACTAATAAGTGAATTCAGCAAGGTCACAAGATCTATGATCAATTAAAAAAATGAATCACATTTTTGTATAATGGCAATGCTATAGAAAGTGAAATTAAAAATGTAATGCTGTATACGATTGCTCAAAAACATGAAATACTTAGGTGTATATCTAGTCAAATATGCACAGAAGTTGCAGTGCTGAAAATTACAAAATGCTGATGAAAGAAATCAAAGAATATCTACATTAATAGAGATACATACTGCGTTCATGGATTGAAAGGCTCAATCTAATCTAGTAAAAATGTCGCTTTCTCAAATTGATACTTTTACACAATTTCTATCAATATCTCTGCAAGAGTTTTTGTAAATAAAGACAAGATTCCTCTAAAATGTATATGGAAATACAAAGAAACTACAATAGCTAAAACAATTGAAATAGAATAAAATGGGAAGAACAACTCTATCCAATATATAGCTACAATAATAAGAAATTGTGGTAATGATACGGGATAAACAGGTAGATTAATAAAATAAAATGGAGAAACCAGAAATAGATCCCATAAATATGCTCTCCTCATTTTTAAGTGAAATTTGTAGTTTAATTAAAATAAAACAGGGATAAATTAAACAAACACAAATACTTTTCTGGTCATCAAATTTTGGGATTCAAGGCATCCCCCAAACATTGGAGGTCCAACTTATTCCTGAGAGACATTAATCATCACAAAATGTTTTCACTCTTTGAACCACTCACATTTTTGTAGCAGAAAATAGAACAAAGATCCTCAGACATCCTTCTTCATTCTGTCTAAAATATTTTCACAAACAGGCCCCTCCTATACTTCAAAAGAAAAACAAACAGCTTTCTTGCTTAATCAATTGGCCTGTTACTCTCACCCTGGCATCTGAGCTCTTATTAAAAGGGCTCAGGTTGCCAAATTCAACCAGAAATTTCCAGGACACCAGCGGCTACTTCACTGATCTTTCTTATGAGGGGATGGATGTGTCTGGATGTGTCTTTCTACAAGGGAAGTCACTCCTCTGAGATTACTGTGTCAGTTGACAATCGTAGGAGAGTGGAGTGGGGAAGAGGGAGAATGAAAAAGCAAAGGGACAAGAAAAGAATGAGGCTTTCATTATCTGCTCACAGCCAGGAAGAATAGTTCAGTTTTAACAAACCACCCACTACTAACTCCAAATATGCACAGCCCAAACTACAGGGGAAGTATAGAGGTCCTAAGGGCTGGAGAGACAAAGGCTGATGACATAAAACAGCAGACTCCTCCACAGACATTTCTCACTTCCCTAACACTGGAAGATGTTTAATTAAAAAGTTCCTGTTCAAAATTGTATGGAAAACATGCCTAAAAATAGGCCTTCAGTCATTTTAAAAATAAATGGTCACTCGTCAGATATCAGTGTCATATATCAGATACCAATGCTTGAGGGATGTTTGATGTGAATTTGAAAAATTGGCTGGCAGAGAAAAAAGAAGGAAAGAAAGGAGGTGGTAGGGGGAGGGAAGTAAGGAGAGTACAATGTGAAAGGTAAGAAAGCTAGGAAGAGCATGTTTATAAGCCCATGCTGATCTATTCCAGCAGTCAAACAAGGCAAGTCCACAATGAAAAAAAAAAAATCTGGAAGTCAACTTCAAATTCAAAGTATAAAAAATTGCAATCCCAAACAGTAAATTCACCAATGCCCTTGAATTGTAAAATAGAGACTTCTGAGGCTCGGTACTGAAACAGTTCAATGCTCTTCAGAGGTCATTCTTAAGTATTTTCCAGAATAACACTATCTCAGGTTTTATTACTTGGTATAGACCAGCTCTGGGAGCAGAGAAAATCACCAGGTATTTCCAAGTTCAATCGGGCCCTGCAAGCAATGAGATGAAAGCAGAGAGGAATAGGAGAAAAAAATAGTTGGATACTAAAGAGCTTCCCTTGATGTAGACAGTTCAAACTTTTTCCGCACAAATGTGTTAAGAAATAGGAATATGAACTATAATACCAAAGACACAAGCAAGACACTCCTCCCTCCAGAGGAAGGAGGAGAAGCAGACCTTAAAAAAGTCAGGGAGAATGCTACCAAAGCTGCACAAACTGTGCTCTGTCCTTAAGGACAAATACCCCAAAGTCAGAAGGAAAGCAGCTGTTCTTTTCCATCTCTCATTTTCTTCAATAGTTTTAAAGACTCCAAACCCAGACTCTTGCAGAATTGAGCTACAAGTGGGATACAGGGAAGTGAGACAACTGGCAAGGAACATGAACAATGCTCAACCCATCAAACTTCTGTATGCTTTCCCAAATTTCCCTGCCAGTTTAGTTATTGGTAGGTTGTGATTATGACTTGATACCAAAAAATAAAAAAATAAAAAGAGGGGGTGGCTTGGGCACCCTATATGAAAATGACGAGGGAAGCCAGAATTTAGTTGTTTCCTCTTTGGGCTTCATAGTTCTAAGGAAAAGATGCTTAGAGTCTTCAATCTAATCTGTCTAACTGGGAAGGGGAACAGGAAACAAGGAGAGGATATAGTCAGATGAAAGTCATCTCATCATTTGCCACGGGGAGGAAGAGGAGAAGGTGGAGATGCATGGGGCTGCTAGTTCTGCCTCTTCTTCCTTTCAGTGTTGAGCCTGTTGGCCACATCATGTGCACATGTGTCGATGTTGCTGCTTTCTCCTGATCCTGTCAGATGTCCATCTCAAACTGAGCATCATCCCCAACTGCATGCTTCTTGTAATGATTGTTCACATTGGTCAACTTGTTTACATCTACTATGGAGTCTTTAATTAAGGGGCCAGGGCTCATCACTTCTGGGATATTGGGCAGATGACAGGGTGGGGTCTGAGCCATGGGGGAATTGCAAAGACCCAACAGAATCATAAACGACGTGAGTTCCTCTTCGTCTGGGGCAGTAGGCAGGAGACTGGTGCACGCTGTTGAGGGTGGGCACAGTACAGGTGTGGCAGGCTCACTGGTTTCGTTGGGTGGGCAGCAGCCAGGGCAGGTCCCCAGCTGCACACATTCCCCATGCGGGCAGAAATGCGGGGCAGCTGGGCATGCTAGCTGCATCCTCGCTGCCTCCTCAGTCACGCTCGGCTCACATCGCTGTGATAGCCCCATCCTTGGGCCTCCACCAGCCTTTGAGCTGCAGCAGCAGCAGTGGGGTCGGTGGCAGCCCCTATTCATTTTTGACAGAAATACAAAAGCAATTCAATGGAAGGAGAGTCCTTTCAATAAATGGTGCCTGAACAAGGATATCCTGAGGCAAAACAAAAGCTAAAAATGAACCACTACTTAAACCTCACACCCTACAAAATATTAAATAAAAATGTATAAGGTTCAGAAATTCAAAGGACAGGAATAGAAGGAAACTTCCTTAAACTGATAAAGGGAATATATGAAAAACAGACAGCTAATATTATCCTCAATGGGGAAAAATGGAAAACTTTCCCTCTAAGATCAGGAACAAGAGAAGGATGTCCACTATCACCACTGTTATTCAACATTGTTTTGGAAGTTCTAGCCAGAACAATTACACAAGAAAAAGAAATACAAGGCAACAAAATTGGAAAGGAAGAAGTAAAACTCTCACTGTTTGCAGATGATATGATACTATATGTCAAAAACCCTGAAAAAAAAATCCACAGCAAAACTACTAGAGCTAATAAACGAGTACAGCAAAGTGGCAGGGTACAAGATCAACAGTCAAAAATCTGTAGTGTATCTATACACTAGTAATGAATAATCTGAACGAGAACTCAAGAAATGAATTCCATTTACAATTGCAACCAAAGGAATAAAATATTTGGGAATAAATTTAACTAAATAGACAAAAGAATAAAATATTTGGGAATAAATTTAACTAAATAGACAAAAGACCCATACAAAGAAAACTACAGGAAATCATTAAAAGAAATCACAGAAGACCTAAATAGATGTAAGGGCATACCATGTTTATGGATTAGAAGACTAAACATAGTTAATATGTCAATTCTACCTAAATTGATTTACACATTCAATGCAATAACAATCAAAATCCCAACAACCTACTTTTCAGAAATAGAAAAGCCAACAAGCAAATTTATCTGGAAGGGCAGGTTGCCCTGAATTGCTAAAAGTATCCTGAGGAAAAAAATGCAGCTGGAGGTCAGAACGCTGCCTGACTTTAAGGCATATTATGAAGCTGCAGTTGTCAGAACAGCATGATACTGGCATAAAGATTGATATACTGACCAACGGAATAGAATAGAGTGTTCAGAGATAGACCCTCTCATCTATGGACAATTGATCTTTGATTAGACAGTCAAGCAAAGTCACCTGGGATAGAACAGTCTCTTCATTAAATGGTGCCCAGAGAACTGGATCCATATGCAAAAGAATGAAAGAGGACCCATATCTCACACCCTACACCAAAGTTAACACAAAATGGATCAAAGAGCTACACATTAGGTCTAAGACCATAAAACAGTTAGAGGAAAATGTAGGGAAAAATTTTATAAATCTTATACTTGGAGGCAGTTTTATAGGCCTTGCACCCAAAGAAAGCACACTGAAGAAAGAAAGAAAGAAGTGGGAACTCCTCAAAATTAAACACTTTTGTGCATCAAAGAACTTCATCAAGAAAGTAAAAAGACAACCTACACAATGGTAGACAATATTTGGAAATGACATATCAGATAAAGTTCTAGTATCCAGAATTTATAAAGAGGTTGTTCAACTCAACAACAAAAAGACAGCCAATCCAATTACAAAATGGGAAAAAGACTTAAACAGACACTTCTCAGAAGAGGAAACACAAATGGTGAACAGGCACATGAAGAGATGCTCAACTTCCCTGGCCATTAGAGAAATGCAAATCAAAACCACAATGAGATATCATCTCACACTCACCAGAATGGCCATTAAGAACAAAACAGAAAATGACAAGTGCTTGAGAGGATGTGGAGAAAGGGGCACATTTATTCACTGTTGGTGGGAATATCAAATGGTGCAACCTCTGTGAAAGGCAGTTAGGTGGTTGCTCAAAAAGCTGAATATAGAATTGCCATATGACCCGGCAATACCATTGCTAGGTATCTACTCAAAGGACATAAGGGCAAAGACACAAATGGACATTTGCACACCAATGTTTAGAGCAGCATTATTTACAATTGCAAAGAGATGGAAACAGCCAAAATGTCCATCAACAGATGAGTGGCTAAACAAATTGTGGTATATTCATATGATGGGTTATTATGCAGATTTAAAACTGAATAAAGTTATGAAGTATGTAACAATGTGGATGGACCTTGAGAACATTATGATGAGTGACATTAGCCAAAAAAAAAAAAAAAGGAACAAATACTGTATGGTCTCACTGATATGAACTGACATTAGTGAATAAACTTGGAATATTTCGTTGGTAACAGAGACCATCAGTAAACAGAAATAGGGTAAGATATTGGGTAATTGGAGCTGAAGGGATACAGATTGTGCAACAGGACTGAATATAAAAACTCAGAAATGGACAGCACAATATTACCTAACCATAATACAATTATGTTAAAGCACTGAGTAAAGCTACCTGTGAGAATGATAGAGGGAGGAGGGCTGGGGGCATAAATGAAATCAGAAAAAAAGATAGATGATAAAGATTGAGATAGTACAAGCTAGGAATGCCTAGAGTGTATAATAATAGTGCCTAAATGTAAAAATTTTAAAAATGTTTGTGCACAAGGAAGAACAAAGGAATGCCATTACTGCAGTGTGTTAAAAGTGGATGGTAATTAATATTTTAAAATTTCACCTTATGTGTGAGATTAAAGCAAAAAATGTTTGTTTGGTACAAAATTTATATTTTGACTAGTGCATTTCCATAACTTATGTAGATAGCTTGATTGAACACCATAAGTACTTGGAATCTAGGGTAGGATATGAGATTTTGTTGGTTTGTCCAGAGTGACTTGATCAGTGAGTGGAAAAGTATTTGCAATTCCCATTCACGGAATGGTGAGTACTGGGGAAAATTCAACCTCCCCAAGTTGAATTATTGATATTCTCACAAGCAGTGTGGACAACCAAAGCTAGGCTGATCCCCCAGACTTGGGGTTTGTTCATATGAAACTTAACACCACAAAGGGTAGGTCAAGCCTACTTAAAATTTAGGCCTAAGAGTCACCCCCAAGAGAAACTTTTTTGTTGCTCAGATGTGGCCTCTCTCTCTACAGCCAATACAAGAAGCAAACTCACCACACTCCTCCTCTCTATGTGGGACATGACACCCAGGGGTGTGGACCTTCTGGCAATGTGGGACAGAAATCCTGGAATGAGCTGAGACTCAGCATTAAGGGATTGAGGAAAACCCTAGAATGAGCTGAGACTCAGCATCAAGGGGTTGAGAAAACCTTCTTGACCAAAAGGGGGAAGAGTGAAATGAGACAAAGTTTTAATAGCTGAGAGATTCCAAACAGAGTCAAGAGCTTATCCTGGAGGTTATTCTTACGCATTAAGTAGATATCACATTGTTATTGAAGATGTAATGAAGAGGCTGGAGGGAACTGCCTGAAAATGTAAAGTTGTGTTCCAGCAGCCATGTCTCTTGATGATGATTGCATAATGATATAGTTTTCAGAGTGACTGTGTGATTTGAAAGCCTTGTGTCTGATGCTCCTTTTATCTACCATGTCAACAGACGAATAGAACATATGGCATAAAAATAAATAATAGGGGGATCAAATGTTAAAACAAATCTAGTTTGAAATGCTAGTGATAAATGAAAGTGAGGGGTAAGGAGTATGGTATATATTATGTTTTTTTCTCTGTTATTGTTTTATTGTTTTTTCTGTTGTCTTTTTATTTCTTTTTCTGAATTGATGCAAATGTTCTAAGAAATGATGAAAATGCAACTATATGATGATATTGAGAATTACTGATTATATATGTAGAACGGAATGATATGTTAATGTTTTTGTTTGTTTGTTCTTAACTTTTTAAAATTAATAATAAATTAATTAAAAAATGTGTTAGGTTTAGGGCAGGCCACATGGCTCAGCAGGCAGAGTTCTCACCTGCCCATGCAAAAAAACAAATCTAGTATTAAAAAAAGTATCAGATTTAAACATAAAACTAAAAATGTTTATTAGAAAACATAGAAGAAACTCTTTGGAATAGAGATTGGCTAAGTGCTCTTTGATGTAACACTAAAGGTAAAATCTATGAAAGAAAAAATCAGTATATTGGACTTCATCAAAATTAAAAACTTTGCTCTGTAAAAGACCCCACTAAGAAGTTGATAAGACAAGCTACAGATACAGAGAATATATTTGCAAACCACATCTGTAACAAAGAGACTATATCTCAGCTATATAATGAACTCTCAAAATCAAAAGTAACAAAACAAAAAATCCAAAGAGAAAATGGGCAACAGACACAAACATTTTACTGAAGAGGATAAAAGAATGGCAAATAAGCAGATAAAATGATGTTCAACATCATTAGGTATTAGGGAAATGCAGATTAAGACCACAATGAGATATCACATCATACTCATTAGACCATTGGCAAGGATGTGGACAGAGATTGGAACCATTGTGTGTTGCTGGTGGGATTTTAAAATGATGCAACCCAGGTGGAAAACAGTTTGGGGATTCCTCAAAAACTTTAACATATAATTACCATACAACCTGTTGTTTTAATTTTGTTAAATGCTGTCAGACTGCCATATACTGGAATGGGATGGCTTTTAAAAAGGAGAATGTATTAAGTTACAAGTTTACAGTTCTAAGGCCATAAAAATGTCCAAACTAATGCATCCAGAGAAAGATACCTTGGTTCAAGAAAGGCCGATATCTGTCACATGAGAAGGCATGTGGCTGGCATCTGTGATCTTTGTTCCCAGTTCCATTGCTTCCAGATTCTAATGTCAATTGTTCCCTCTGTAAGCATCTGTGGGCCTTCACTTAGATCCTCTGGGCCACAACTCTGGGTTCTGGTTTTCTTAACATCCCATGGGAAGGCACATGGTTCTGTATTTCCAAACATTTGTGTCTAGGCATCTGCTTTCTCTGTTGGCTCTCCAAGCATCTCCAAATATATGCATCTTTGTGGACTCTAAGCTTCTTCTAAAATGTTTTCTCTTTTAAAGGACTCCAGTAACCCAATCAAGACCCACATTGAATGGGGGAAGCCACATTTCCATGGAAGTAATCTAATCAAAAGGTTTTACTCACAATTGAGTGGGTCAGATCCATGGAAACAATCTAACCAAAGTTTTCCACCCTACAATATTGACTCAGGATTAAAAGAAATGGTTTTTCTGGGATACACAATACTTTCAAACCAACACACCTGGCAATTCCACTACTAGATATTTACCAAATATAATTGAGAACATATGTCTATGCAAAAACTTATACATGAATACCCATGGAAGCATTATATATAATAGCAACAAAGTATATATTCCAACCCAGTTTTAGGAGGGTTTGGGTTAGGGCAGCCATAAGACCAAAGAACACGCTAGGCCCAGAGTTAAGCATGGATTTTACTGGAACGTAGAAACAGTAGAAGATCCTTCCCAATGGTGGCTGGTTGGAAAATAGAAGTCAGTGTTCTACAAAGGGCAAGGACTGCAAGGGACAATTTATAGGAGTTTAAGATAAGGGTGTGAAAAAAGAATTTCAGCAGCGTCTCATGACACAGGGGACTAGAGGTTTGTCATCAACAGTGATGGGGAGGTGCTTTAATGCTTTGTCCATGATACTATTGTACATCCTTTCCCCCACCCCACTGAGGAGGTCTGATGACTTTTAACTTCTGTCCTGATCATTGTTGGTGGCTACATGCAGTAACATATTCTCAATATGGAGGGGGTCCAGCTTTGGGTTATCACAACCCACCTCCACACAGACTACATTGACCATAGGACAGACATTGCCTCCCTTTTCTACAGCAGTATAAGAGACGACAGAACACTAAGAGTCCCCCATATAGAGATAACAACCACAAAGAGATGCTCTCATGGCCAAGAAAGGAAATTAGAAGATTCTTTTCCAGATTTTTCAGTGCATTGAGTTCTGCCAGGCCAGCAGAGTATTCTACACAGCCCAATTCACAGACTCACAGTTCAAAGAAAGGTGGTGTGCTTAGTTTGAAACTATTATGTACCCCAGAGAAGCCATGTTCTCTTAATCCTAATCCAATATTGTGAGGGTAGGCCTATTAGGGTGGGAGCTTTCGTTAGGTTGTTTCCATTGAGATGTGACCCATCCAATTGTGAGTGTGAGTGACATTTTCATTAGCTGGAGATGTGACCCCACCCATTCAAGGGAGGTCTTAATTAGTTTACTGGAGTCCTTAAAAGAGCCAACACAGAGAGCAGAGGGTTCAGACACTTGAAGAGCCGATACAGGCACAGACATTTGGAGACAGAGATAGAAATAGCCAAGCAAGTCTGTGCAAACCCAACATTGGGTTCAATTATGAGAATGACTTGCTGCTGAAGCCCACTGTACAAAGGTGTTTACTAGGGTGTTATGGGCTAAAAGAAAGATCTTTATGGGGAATAATAAGAGGTAATTTTCTGCTGGCTTAACAATATACATGCTAGAGTTCTGTTGAATAACAACCAGGTTCTCAAGGCAGAGGAACATTAAGGGAATGTTTTTAATATCAGATACTTGCAATTTTTCAAAGTCCTCTTCTGTGACATCAATAGTTAGTTTAGGTATAAGTTATACATCAGTTCCTGTCAGAATAGAAGGCCCCAGATTGGTGATAAAAATTTTAACACGCATTTTTTTAATGTAAATAATGTTCAGATTACAATATATTTTCAGTGACTCCTATTCCCCACAGGTTTAAGATTCCCAACCAGCACAGTGCACAGGTTGGCACTAAGGTCAAAGGATCTCATTTTCCAATGCTTGCATGGTCTGGGGCAGAGATAACAACAAATCATTGTGAGTCCCCCTTTTAGGCTGTAAAACACCTGGCCCTTTAATTTATAGTCTCAGCACCTGCCTCAGTCCTGCCATCAGTATTTCAATAGGAGCTGGGGCTGCAGCTTGTGGCACTGCATTTAAACAAGTTAAGGCCTGATGGACTTTCAGTTTAATTGTCCTCTGTTGCAAGGACTTCTTATCATCTTTTTGCTGTTCCTTTAATAAGCCAATCATTCTTTCAGTAAGGTTTGTGCATGTGGGATTGTAGGGCAGATGGAAGAATAGCATGCTGTCCTGATCCATGGCCTAGGAATGGGTTATCTGCACAGTGAAATGTGTCCTCCAATTATTGTGTGTGTTGACAGTCCATGCAGAGTGCTTACTCTCTCCAAATATTAGAGGATGGCCCATTAGTTTGCCTCCCCCCTAGGAAAGCTAACAACAATCCTGTATCTGTGTCCATGACAGTAAAAAGCATAACTTGCCCCCTCCTTGAGAAGAATGGGTCTGATGTAACCAATTTACCATTGGGTCACCAGGATTTGTGACTGGTCAATGTGCCCCATCTGGTATGGTAGCCCATGTGGTCGATGCAGGTAGCACAAAGGACATTCTCTAATGATGTCCACTAACTTCTGGCATGTGCTTGACAGGTGGAACTGATGGTCCAGATGCCACAGGGTTTGATACCCTTGGTGTCTGCTTTTTCAATGAAGTCATTCTGCTACTTCCCTGGCTTCAGCTGTGATATATGACTGTCCATTGTTCCTTCTTCCAGATTGCCATTCAAGTCATAAGGCCTTTGTAAACAGCCCTGTGGTCAGTACAGACAGCACATTTTCTGGTTTATCTACTATTACTATCTGTACTGCTCTTAACTCAGCCCATTGACTGCTTCACATCAGAACAAGTCTCCCATCATATAGTGTCCGTACTGGGTTGTATTGCTACATCTGTCCAGGTGGGAGGCTGCCTGCTAGCAGATGCATTAGTATACCAAGCAGATTTGGGAATGGTACCCTTGCCTTCTATAGTGAGCATTTCAACAGGTGTTTCATGTGCAGTAGCATTAACTGTTGAATTTTCTATATAGGGCACTGTCCAAGAATCTTGTGCATTTCTGTACTTAGAGGACTGTACCTTGGCTGCCCCTTTCTATATCTGTGACTAAAAGCCAAGGAGTATTCATTTAGAATATTTCCTCTGACACAGACCCCACCAAAAGCCAATATTAGTCCCGGCAATATCCGGTTTACAGGGCAGTTTAGGCTCCGTACCCCATCCCCACCCCAGTGCTTGTGCTATCAACCCTTTTGCTTTTTCCAAAAAAAAAAAAGTCCTCCCATTTCCAAGTACAACCTTATCTAATTAGCATATACAAAGGTTTTAGCATTTGGGCTAAGTAATGAACAAAATGTTTTCAATACTACCACAACCCCAAGAAAGTAATTAGTTGTTTTGGCATATGCAGCATAGGAAAACATTTAACTTATCAATTACTGCAGAAGGAATAATTTTGACTTACCCAACCATACAACACTTGAGAATTTGACAGGGTAGCCAAGGCATTGCAGTTTGTCATGATTAATTGACCATCTCAAGGTGAGATAATAATGAGCCTGGGGCTTCTTTTAGTTCTGAAAGAGTCACTGATTAACATGACATCATCAATATAGTGAAATAGACTTTTCCACTTAGCCAAATCCTTTGCCAGAGGCTGTGGTAGATGGTTGATATATGTACAGAGCCTTGATAGTACAGGGAAAGTTCTTTGTTCTCCTTCCCAGGTGAAGAGCAAAACAGGTTGACTGGCCTTATTTAAGGGAACACTAAAGAGCATTAAAAGACCTATGCAAAGAAAACTACAAAAAACTGTTAAAAGAAATCACAGAAGACCTAAATAGATGGAAGGGCATACCGTGTTCATGGATTGGAAGACTAAATATAGTTAAGATGTCAATCCTACCTAAATTGATTTACAGATTCAATGCAATACCAATCAAAATCCCAACAACTTATTTTTCAGAAATAGAAAAACCAATAAGCAAATTTATCTGGAAGGCCAGGGTGCCCCAAATTGCTAAAAGTATCTTGAGGAAAAAAAACGAGGCTGGAAATCTCACGCTGCCTGACTTTAAGGCGTATTATGAAGCCACAGTGGTCAAAACAGCATGGTACTGGCATAAAGATAGATATATTGACCAATGGAATCAAATAGAGTGCTCAGATATAGACCCTCTCATCTATGGACATTTGATCTTTGTTAAGGCAGTCAAGCCAACTCACCTGGGACAGAACAGTCTCTTCAATAAATGGTGCCTAGAGAACTGGATATCCATATGCAAAAGAATGAAAGAGGACCCGTATCTCACACCTTATACAAAAGTTAACTCAAAATGGATCAAAGATCTAAACATTAGGTCTAAGACCATAAAACAGTTAGAGGAAAATATAGGGAGATATCTTATGAATCTTACAATTGGAGGTGGTTTTATGGACCTTAAACATAAAGCAAGAGCACTGAAGAAAGAAGGAAATAAATGGGAGCTCCTCAAAATCAAACACTTTTGTGCATCAAAGAACTTCATCAAGAAAGTAGAAAGACAGCCTACACAGTGGGAGACAATATTTGGAAATGACATATCAGATAAAGTTCTAGTATCCAGAATTTATAAAGAGATGGTTCAACTCAACAACACAAAGACAGCCAATCCAATTACAAAATGGGAAAAAGACTTCAAGAGACACTTCTCAGCAGAGGAAATACAAATGGCCAAAAGGCACATGAAGAGATGCTCAATGTCCCTGGCCATTAGAGAAATGCAAATCAAAACCACAATGAGATTCCATCTCGCAACCACCAAAATGACCATTATCAACAAAACAGAAAATGACAAGTGCTGGAGAGAATGTGGAGAAAGAGGCACACTTATCCACTGTTGGTGGGAATGTCAAATGGTGCAACCACTGTGGAAGGCAGTTTGGCGGTTCCTCAAAAAGCTGAGTATAGAATTGCCATACGACCCAGCAATACCATTGCTAGGTATCTACTCAGAGGACTTAAGGGCAAAGACACAAACGGACATTTGCACACCAATGTTTATATCAGCATTATTTACAATTGCAAAGAGATGGGAACAACCAAAATGTCCATCAACAGACGAGTGGCTAAACAAACTGTGGTATATACATGCGATGGAATATTATGCAGCTTTAAGACAGAATAAACTTATGAAGCATGTGATAACATGGATGGACCTAGAGAACATCATGCTGAGTGAGACTAGCCAAAAACTAAAGGTCAAATACTGTATAGTCCCACTGATGTGAACCAACATTAGAGAATAATCTTGGAACATGTCATTGGTAACGGAGATCATCAGGAGATAGAAATAGGGTAAGATAATGGGTAATTGAGCTGAAGGGATACAGACTGTGCAACAGGACTGGATACAAAAACTCAGAAATGGACAGCACAATAATACCTAATTGTAATGTAATTATATTAAAACACTGAATGAAGCTGCATCTGAGGTATAGTTATTTTATTTTATTTTATTATTTTGTTTTTTATTTTTATTTTCTTCTCTTTATTACTGTTTTATTTCTTTTTCTGTTGTCTTTCTATTTCTTTTTCTGAATCGATGCAAATGTACTAAGAAATGATGAATATGCATCTATGTGATGATATTAAGTATTACTGATTGTATATGTAGAATGGAATGATTTCTAAATGTTGTGTTAGTTAATTTTTTTAATTAATAAAAAAAGCAAACTTTAAAAAAAAAGAAAGCATTAAGGTTAAATCTAAAACAAAGTGATAATGACATATTGATTGCTAATTCTTTGTAGTAAAGAGGTAACCTTTGGAACTGTTGCATACAAAGATGGCTTTATTTTATCCTCTGCTTCCCAAACCCTTTATTTTCCCCTCTTCATCAAATGAAAAGTCTATGGCATCCCCAGTTTTTAGGTCTCACCCTAGAGTAGTTTGCATTCTCTGGACTCAAGCCTGAGGCAATTTATAGCCCCTGAGTTGGGCATAATCTGCATGCTAGAGTCTCCAATTGACTGTTCACTCAGTGCAGGTGATCAGAGAGACCATCATTTATGCCTGGGCAAGGTGCAGATCTCCTTTTAGTTCTAATTTGGTGCTTGTTCTGCCTGGGTAGCCATCTGCAAGTCATGATATGCTTGCCGCTATTTGACAGTCTCTTTTCTTCTTACTCAAATTTAGTTGTCCTGCTATCTTTTGCAAAACAATTAGAAATTCTGCTGGAGTTTTCAGGGTGTCCCCATACACACAGTGGCCCCCATTTATCTAGGAGGGCATCCATCCCTCCTCACAGGGGTGATAGAGACCAACTTGGGATTTTCCCCAATGGATTCTCCCTTCCCAAGACTCATACCCACTACAGGCAGTTGCTCTTTGTTCTCCTGGGAGTTCACAATTGTTCCAACACTGCTTTCAGAGGGCTTTGGTTGGGGCAGCTCTAAGAGCAAAGACTATGCTAGGTGGAAGGTTAGGCATGGGATTTTAAAAAATGTATTTTACTTATTAAATGTACCAACATACAAACACAAACATTTTTACCATAAGATCATTCCATTCTATATATATAATCAGTAATTCACAATATCATCACATAACTGTATGTTCATCATCATGATCATTTCTTAGAATAGTAGCATTAATTCAGAAAAAGAAAGAAAAAGAAAATAGAAAAAAATCATACATACTATTCTAGTTTGCTAGCTGCTGGAATGCAATATACCAGAAATAGAATGGCTTTTAAAAGGGGGAATTTAATAAGTTGCTAGTTTACAGTTCTAAGGTCAAGAAAATATCTCAATTAAAGCAAGTCTATAGAAATGTCCAATCTAAGGCAACCAGGAAAAGATACCTTGGTTCAAGAAGGCCAGTGAAGTTCAGATTCTCTCTCTCTCAAGTGAGAAGGCACTTGGAGAACACAGTTAGGATTTCTCTCTCATATGGAAGGGTACATGGTGAACATGGCATTATCTGCTAGCTTTCTCTCCTGGCTTCCTGTTTCATGAAGCTCACTGGGAGGCATTTTCCTTCTTCATCTCCATCTGGTGGACTCTCTGCTTCATGGTGGTACAGCATTCTCTGCTCTCTCTGAATCTCTCATTCTCCATAATGTTTCCTCTCCTATTGGATGTCAGAAACTAATCAAGACCCACCCAAACAGGTGGAGACACATCTCCCCTAATTCAGCTTAACAACCCTCTTTATTAGGTTACATCTTCAGGGAGATGATCTAATTACATACAATATTGAACAGGAATTATTCTACCTCTATGAAATGGGATTCTGATTAATCCATGGCTTTTCTAGGGTACATACATTCTTTCAAACCAGCACACATAACATACTTCCGCTCTCCCTTTCATTGATCACTAGCATTTCAGTCTACTAAATTTCTTTTACATTTGTTCCCCCTATTACTTCCATGTGTTTTACTCATATGTCCATAAGGTAGATAAAACAACCATTAAACACAAAGTTTTCATAATCACACAGTCACATTGCTAAAGGTATAGCATTATACAATCATCTTCAAGAAACAGGGCTACTGGAACACAGCTCTGCACTTTCAGGAAGTTCCCTCTAGCCTCTTTCTTACACCTTAACTAAAAAAGTGATATCTATTTAATGTGTGAGAATAACCTCCAAGATAACCTCTCAGCTCTGTTTGGAATCTCTCAACCATTGACACTTCATTTTGTCTCATTTCTCTCTTCCTCCTTTTCATCAAGAAGTTTTTCTCAATCCCTTGGTGCCGAGTCCCAGGTCATTCTATGATTTCTGTCACATGTTGCCAGGAAGGTCCACACCCCTGCAAGTCTTGTCCCATGTAGAGAGGGAGAGGGCAGTGAGTTTGCTTGTCATGTTGGCTGAGAGAGAAAAGCCACATCTGAGAAACAAAAGAAGTTCTCTTCGTGGTGACTTTTAGGCCTAATTTTAAGTAGGCTTAGCCTATCATTTGCAGGGTTAAGTTTCATATGAATGAACCCCAAGATTGGGGGCTCAGCTTGCTTTGGCTGTCCACACTGCTTGTGAGAATATCAAGAATTCTCCACGTGGGGAAGTTGAATTTTCTCCCTTTCTCACCATTCCCCCAAGGGGACTTTGCAGATACTTTTTATTCACTGTTCAAATCCCTCTGGGATTTATTGGGGCATCACTCTGGACAAATCTACAAAATCTCATGCCCCACTCAAGGTTCCATATACTTATGGTGTTCAGTTATGCTGTCCACATAAATTATGTTAGGAAATTAGGCATGGATTTTATTGGGACTTATGAACAGGAGATTCTTTCTGATGGTGGCCTGTTGGAAAATGGAAGTCAGTGTTCCATAATGGATGGTGAGTGCAAAGGACAGTTTATAAGGATTTAAGGCAAGGATGTGACAACAGTAGTCAGCAGGATTTTGTGACACAGGAGTCTGGAGGTTTGTTATCAACAGTGATCAAGGGGTGGGGGAGTTTTAATGCTTTCTTCCTCCCTCCCCCTGAGGCTGTCTGATGACTGTTAACTTCTGTCCTGCACTACATAAGATACATGAAGTAACTTAATCTCAATATGGAGTGGGACCAAGGGACCTGGGTCTCCACAACAGAAACAATTCAAAATGTCCATCAAATGGAGAAAGGATAAACAAAATGCAGTGTATCTACATAATGAAATATTAGCCATAAAATGGGATGAAATACTGAGTTAGGCTAAAATGTGGATGAACCATGAAAATATATCAAGTGAAAGTAGCTAATCACAATGGGTCACATAATATATGTTTCTGTTTTTTGAAACCTGTAAAACAGATAAATGTATGGATATAGAAATTAGACTATTAGTTGCCAGGACTAAGAACAAAGAGGAATGGGTAGTGACTGCTGTTAGCTATGAGGCCTTTTGATGGGGATTAAAATATTCTGAAATTCATAGTGATAGTATGCCAGTTTGAAAGGATGTGAGTACCCTAGAAAAGCCATGTTTTTATCCTAATCTCGTTGTGTAAAGGCAGCCATTGCTTCTAATCCCTATTCGGTACCGTATGTTGGAAATTTTAGATTATCTCCATGGGGATATGCCTCACTCAAGAGTGGGTGTTAAACTGGATTCGGTGGAGAAATGTCTCCAGGTGAGTCTTGATTACTTTATTGGACTCCTATAAAAAAGGGAACATTTTGATAAAGCTGGATATTCAGAGAGAGCAGAGAAGAATGACAGAGCCATGAGAAAGCCACAACAGAAATCACCATGGAACCATGAAGCAGAGTCCACCAGCCACTGACTTATGGAGATGAAGAATAAAATGCCTCCTGGGGAGCTGGAGAGGAAGTTAGCAGATGATGCCATGTTCAGCATGTACCTTTCCAGCTGAGAGACAAACCCTGACCATGTTTGCCTTGTGCCTTTCCACTCGAGAGAGAAACCCTGAACTTCATTGGCATTCTTGAATCAAGGTATCTTTCCCTGGATGCCTTACACTGAACATTTCTATAGACTTGTTTTAACTGGGAAATTTCCATAGCCTAAAAACTGTTAACCTGCAACTTATTAAATTCCCCTCTTTAAAAGCTGTTCCAATTCTGGCATATTGCTTTATGGAAGCTAGATAACTAGAACAGATGGTGACACAATTTTGGAAATTTGATAATAACAATTCATACCTTTAGATGTGAATTTTATGGAATGTGAATTATATCTCAAGAAAGCTATTGTATTAGGTAAGGTTCTCTAGAGAAACAGAATCTTCAGGAGACATCCATAGATAAAAATGTATAATAGTGTCTCACATAACCATGGGGATATAAACTCCAAATCTAATAGGGCAGGCTGTGAAGCTGGCAACTCCAGTGAAGGGTCTGTATGAGATCTACAGGAGAGGCTCACTGGCCAAAAGATGAAGAATGACTGTCTCTTCTGAATGCCCCGTAAAAGCTTCTGGTGATTAGATTAAGCATCACTCACTGCAGAATACACTCCCCTTCGCTGATTACAAACACAATTAGCCAAGGATGCAGCCAGCCTAATCATGATCCCAGTCTATGAAATGTCCTCATACGAACAAGACAGGTCAGCGCTTGCCCGACCAGACGAACGGTCACCATGATCTGGTCAAGTTGACACATGAACCTATGACAGCTATCATAAAATAATAATGAATATGGAGACGATTGATATGTTCATTATCTTGATTGTGGTGATGCTTTCACAAGTGTGTACCATATATCAAAACTCATCAAATTGTGTACTTTATATATGTGCAGTTTAATGTATGTCATTTATACTTCAATAATTATATTTCAATGTACTTCAATTAATCTTCAATAAAGCTAAAAAAACTAGACTAGATGCACAAGCATTTAAAAAGTTTTTTTCTTATTTACGAGAATAAACAATACACTTAGAACCACCAAAAACAGATATCTTAGTGAGATTAACCATGGGCATATTTAAATAAAGTATCCATATAATCATTGTAAAACCTGTGTTTGCACAGTAAGTTTAATAAACCAATTTAAAATTAATGAAACAAGGAAAAATATACAAATTCAGATAGCAAAGTTCATTAAATTCTAAGTATTAATCACTAACTTAGATACCAGTTGATCAGCTGCCAAAACTATGAATGTTCTCAAAATATCAAGTAGAAAGTTCTTACAAATATCTGCATTGCTATAGTAATGACCTATGTTACTACATATTTCCCTGATTTCAGGAAAATATGAAGATACAAATATTTTTACAATTACCCTATAGAAATTTTGACCACCTAAAATGGTATCTTAGTTAGCTTATCCATAGGTGTAAAAAAAAAACTAAGTAAACATCATAATGCCTGTTTATATGTTTCATAAAGAAATTTAAAATTAAACAAGGAAGGAAAAAAATCTATAGATACAGATATCAGAGTTTCTTCAATTCTAAAGTTTCAAACTATCTTAAATACCATCTAATTAACTATCAGAATTGGGACAAGCATCTCTTCTAAAAGAGCAAAAATAATGTTCTTCATTTTCTTTGAGCTATTTATTTTGTAAGGTTATGGAAGGGATTGGTAACATTACAGTGGGTGTGTGGTGGTTCTGGGATGTTGCTTCCCCTGGTTGGGGACATTTCATGTGTAATGTTGATTAAAGTTCTTTGGGCCTCAGTTGTAAGAAGGGGGCCAAGGTTAGAATGCAGGAGGATTACTGCCATTCTAGGTGTCAGGATTAAGAGATGAGCTTCTGGATCAAGGGAGGGACTCCTGAGTTTAGTGGACAATGGCTGATAGGATTCTTTTTAGTAAGTAATGCTCTTCTAGCTACACTTTGGAAAGACAAGTATGACCTTAAGATCCTCAGGTAGTGAGACTACTACTGGGAAGAACATTAACATCTTTCCTTTGCCGAGCTGTTTCTGACATCCCTCACCATCATCCTCCTGCCCATTTCATACACACATACTTTTCACAGTCCAAATATGTCACTGTGTCTACTCCTACTGACACTGAGGATGATGATTCATCAGAGAAGGGCTTAAAAATGAACTGAGCTCTAAAATGGTTTTTAGTAAGCATTTATGAAATATCTTTACCCACCCTCATTTTTCAGCCTGGATTAGAAAGAAGGAGTAGGCAGAGCCACGGGCAGGAGAATTATAGTTTTTTTCGCTTTTCAGAATTGAAACAGGAATTAGACAAGGAAAAAATGTTTGAAGTTGATAAAACTCAATGAGTAAGGGATCATGATTGCATTCCTCACTAATTATATAAATTACCAGGATATTATAAGCAATTTTGCTTTAGGTTTGACTAAGCCCTAATGCACTTATAGAGGTTAACTTTTCCAAATTCCATGGAAAGGAGCAAGGCCACACAGACTTACAAAACTTTTTCAAAATACTGGTCTTGTAAAATTTAAGCTATCTGACTCAGCCAGCTTATTAAAGTAAAAAGTAAAATTCAGCCAAGAGGTTGGAAATGAGGAAGAGCTATTAACATGCTCTCAGTACAGCCTTACTAGGAGGGGAGGAATGACAGGGTTTTCCTTTCACCTCAGACCTAGTGGGAAGAGTTGAGAGCTTGAAGAGAGTGCTGGACTGCAGCCATTTCAAACCTTCCCTATAAGAATCCTTGTGGAGGCCAAGTGACCTCTAAGTGGGAGTTGGCTATCATATTCCAAATGACTGAGGGAGAGGTATATGGCCAGATGGAAGAAAACCCCTCACTGTTGTCACACAAAGTAGAACCAAATTTTCCTACCAGTAATCTTTTTCTTTTTCTTTTTTTTAAAAATATTTTTATTGACAAATCTTCACACACATAGAGTTCATACATGGTGTACAATCAACGGCTTACATCATCACAGAATTGTGTATTCATCACCACAATCATTTTTAGAACATTTACATCACTCCAGAAAAAGCAATAAAAAGAAAAAAGGAAAAACGCATATATTCCAAAAAAAAAAAAAAAAACCCTTACCCCTACCTCCTACTAACCACTAATATTTCAGTTTACGCAATTTATTTTACCCTTTCCTCTGTTTTTTACTTTTATCCATTCTTTTTTTACCCATCTGTCCATACCCTGGATAAAAGGAAGATTAGACACAAGGTTTTGACAATCACACAGTCACATTGTAAAACCTATATCATTACACAGTCATCTTTAAGAATGAAGGCTACTGGCACACATCTCAACAATTTCAGTTACTTCCCTCCAGCCACTCCAATACATATAAACTAAGAAAGGATATCTATATAATGCATAAAAATAACCTCCAGGGTATCCTCTCAATTGTTTGAAATCTGTCAGCCACTGAAATTTTATTCTATCTCATTTCTCTCTTCCCCCTTTTGTCCAGAAGTCTTTCTCAATACCATGATGCCAGGACCTGGTGAATCCTGGGTATTCTGTCCTACATTGCAAGGGAATTTTATGCTCTGGAAGTCATGTTCCACCTAATGGGGAGGGCAGTGTGTTCACCTGCTGAGTTGGCTTAGAGAGAGAGGCCACATCTGAGCAACAAAAGAGGTTCTCTAAGGGTGACTCTTACATCAAATTTTAAGTAGGCTTAACTTCTCCTTTGCAGGAATAAGTTTCATAGGGATGAGCCCAATATCAAGGGCTCAGCCTATTGAATTGGTTGTCCCCACTGCTTGCGATACCATCAGGAATTCCCCAGGTGTAGAAGCTGAGTATTTCCTCTGTTCTCCATGGACCCCTAAAGAGACTTTGCAAACAGTTTTTAATTTTCTGCCCAAATTACTCTGGGGTGTATCAGGGCATCATGCTAACCTGTACAAAGCCACAAGATCTCCTGCCCTATTCAAGAGTCCATGCAATTATGGTGTTTGAATAAACTGATCATACAAATTAAATTAGATAATGCACTACCCAAAATACAACTTTTGCACCAAATAAACATCTCTTCCTTGGTCTCACACAGATATTGATTTTTTAAAATAATTTTTTATTAATTAAAAAAAATTGCAAGAAAGAAATGCAAATATCCTTAATATATATGCTCATTCCGTTCTACATATATAATCAGTAATTCACAATTGCATCACAGTTACATATTCATCATCATGATCATTTCTTAGAACATTTGCATCAATTCAGAAAAAGAAATAAAAAGACAACAGAAAAATAAAACAAAAACAGGAAAAGAAAAGCAGAATTTTACATACCATACACCTTACCCCTCCCTTTCATTGATCACTAGCATTTCAAACTGAATTTATTTTAACCTTTGTTCCCCTATTATTTATTTTTATTCCATATGTTCTACTCACCTGTTGACAAGGTAGATAAAAAGAGCCTCAGACACAAGGTTTTCACAATCACACATATAGCTTTCATTGTGAAAGCTATATCATTATACAATCATCATCAAGAAACATGGCTATGGAACACAGCTTTACATTTTCAGGCAGTTCCCTCCAGCCTCTCCATTACATCTTGGATAACACGGTGATATCTCCTTAATGTGTAAGAATAACCTCCGGGATAACCTCTCAATTCTGTTTGTAATCTCACAGCCATTGACAGTTTGTCTCATTTCACTCTTCCCCCTTTTGGTCAGAAGGTTTTCTCAATCCCTTGATGCTGGGTCTCAGCTCATTCAGGAGTTTTTCTCAATCCTTTGATGCTGAGACTCAGCTCAGTCTTGGATTTCTGTCCCATGTTGCCAGGAAGGTCCACACCCCTGGGAGTCATGTCCCACCTAGACAGGGGGAAGGTGGTGAGTTTGCTTGTTGTATTGGCTGGAGACAGAGGCCACATCTGAGCAACGAAAGAGGTTCTCTTGGGGGGTGACTCTTAGGTCTAATTTTAAGTAGGCTTGACCTACCCTTTGTGGGGTTAAGTTTCATATGAACAACCCCCAAGACTGGGGGCTCAGCCTATAGCTTTAGTTGTCCACACTGCTTGTGAGAATACCAATAATTCAATTTTGGGAGGTTGAATTTTCCCCGATTCTCACCATTCCCCAAACGGAAATTGCAAATACTTTTCCACTCACTGATCAAATCACTCTGGGATTCATCAGGGCTTCACTCTGAACAAACCTATAAAATCTAATGTTCTACCCAAGGTTCCATGTACTTATGTTGTTCATCCAACTATCTACATAAGTTATATTAGGAAATGCACTAGTCAAAGTATGAATTCTGTACCAAATAGACAATTTTTAATTTAGTTTCACACATAAGTTGAAATTTAAAAATATTAATTACCATCTATTTTCAGCACCCTGCCGTAATGACATTCCTTTGTTCTTTCTCATGCAAAAACATTAAAAAATTTGTACATTTAGTCATTATCATTATACCCTCTAGGCATTCCTAGATTATACCATCTCAATCTTTAACGTCTTTCTTTCTGATTTCATTTATGTCCCCAGCCCTCCTCCCTCTATCATTCTCACATGCAGCTTCATTCAGTGCTTTAACATAATTGTATTACAGTTAAGTAGTGTTGTGCTGTCCATTTCTGAGTTTTTATATTCAGTCCTGTTGCACAATTTGTATCCCTTCAGCTCCAGTTACCCAATATCTTACTTTATTTCTATGTCCTGATGGTCTCTGTTACCAACAAAATATTCCAAGTTTATTCACTAATGTCAGTTCATATCAGTGAGACCATACAATATTTGTCCTTTTGTTTTTGGCTAATAACTCTCAGCACAATGTCCTCAATGTCCATCCATGTTGTTACATACTTCTTAACTTTATTCTGTCTTACAGCTGCATAATATTCTATCATATGTATATGCCAGAATTTGTTTAGCCACCCGTCCATTGATGTACATTTTGGCTGTTTACATCTCTTGGTAATTGTAAATAATGCTGCTATAAACACTCGTGTGCAAATGTCTGTTTGTGTCCTTGCTCTCATGTCCTTTGAGTAGAGACAGCATATAGATGGGTCTTGTTTTTTAATCCCTTCTGCCAGTCTATGTCTTTTGATTGGGGAGTATAATCCATTAACATTTAGTGTTATTACTGCATGGGTAGTACTCTCTTCTACCATTTTGCCTTTTGGATTTTATCTGTCATATTTAATTTTCCCTCTGTTTACCTTTACTCATAGTCTTCATTCTTACACTCTGCTCCACATCTCTCTCTTCTGTCTCTAGTGCTCCCTTTAGTATTTCTTGCAGAGCTGGTCTCTTGGTCACAAATTCTCTCAGTGATATTTTGCCTGAAAATGTTTTAATTTCTCCCTCATTTTTGAACGACAATTTTGCTGGATATAGAATTCTTGGTTGGCGGTTTTTCTCTTTTAATAATTTAAATATATTATCCCACTGTCTTCTCGCCTCCATGGTTTCTGCTGTGAGATCTGCACATTATCTTATTGGGCTTCCCTTGTATGTGATGGATTGCTTTTCTCTTACTGCTTTCAAGATCCTCTCTTTCTCTTTGACCTCTGACATTCTGATTATTAAATGTCTTGGAGTATGTCTATTTGGATCTATACTCTTTGGGGCATGCTGCACTTCTTGGATCTGTAATTTTAAGTCTTTCATAAGAGTTGGGAAATCTTCAGTGATAATTTCCTCCATTAGTTTTTCTCCTCCTTTTCCCTTCTCTTCTCTTTCTGAGACACCCACAACACGTATATTCATGCACTTGATATTGTCTTTCAATTCCCTGAGTCCTTTCTCATTTTTTTCCATTTTTTTCCTATAGTTTCTGTTTCTTGTTGGATTTCAGATGTTCCATCCTCCAGTTCAGAAATCCTATGTTCTGTCTCTCGAAATCTACCATTGTAGGTTTCCATTGTTTTTTTTCATCTCTTCTACTGTGTCTTTCATTCCCATAAGTTCTGTGATTTCTTTTTTCAGACTTTCACTTTCTTCTTTTTGTTCTTTCCTTGCCTTCTTTATATCCTCCCTCAATTCATTGATTTGGTTTTTGATGAGGTTTTTCATGTCTGTTCGTACATTCTGAATTAATTGTTTCAGCTTCTCTACCTCATTTGAATTGTTGGTTTCTTCCTTTGACTGGGCCATCTCTTCAATTTTCCTAGTGTGATCTGTTATTTTTTGCTGGCGTCTAGGCATTTAATTACCTTAATTAGTTTATTCTGGAGATTGCTTTCACTTCTTTTATATAGGGTTTTCTTGCTGGATGAATTTGTTGTCTATCTGTTCTTTGACATTCTGTTCAGCTTTATCTGCACCTTTAGCTTAAGTTTTGTTTAACAGAGAATTTTTCAGTTCTTGTTTTCTTGTTTCTTGCCCTGCTTGTGTGGTGCCTTTCCCTCACACACACTTAGGAGGGTCTACTTAGATATTATAGACCCCAGCCAGATTTTCCCAGGCCAAACTGGCCTCCTATCAGGTGGAAAGAGTCACCTGCATCAGTTTTCCCTGGGGGTGAGACCCAGCAGGTTGAAACACTTCCCTGTGAAGTCTCTGGACTCTGTTTTTCTTATCCTGCTCAGTATGTGGTGCTTGTCTGACTGCAGGTCCCACCAGCATAAGATGATGCGGTACCTTTAACTTTCGCAGACTCTCCCTGCTGGGGGCATGTACAAACAGAGGAGAGGTTGTAGGCTGGTTTTAATGGCTTCAAATTACCAAGCCCTGGTGTCTGAATTCCTTGATGGAGGGATTCCACCTTGGTGGGGCTTCACCCCTCCCCTGTGGAAGGCACAAGCTCCAGATAAGCCCCCAAAAGAGCTCACTTCTGCCTATGCCTGGGGCAGTTGCAGCCTGAAAATTCCTCCTGCTGTATCCAGAGGCAGTCAAGCCTTTGTAGATACACAGCCACAAAAACCTCTGTTTCCTTCTTTTTTCCCCCCTCCCCCCTTTTTCTGTCAGCCCTGCCCCCTTGGCACTGGGGCAAAATGAGCAACCTCTGTTTTGATCAGGTTCACCTAAGTTGGGGGCCTATATTAGTAGTCAAAAGTTGTTAATTAGTTCCACAATTGGCGTTTGATTGTGCCCAGTCCCTGCTGCTGGTAAAGTCCTTTCCTTTCCCCTATGGGAAAGCAGCCTTTGGGGGAGGGGCGCTGGCCACCACAACTTTGGGAATCACGGTTCTGGGGGTGTTCGCAGACGGTCCAGCTGGTCCAGACTGGGGTATGCTGTGTGTCTGGTCACTACTGTGGCTCCGGAAGCTGTTCTGTACTGTTTCTGGTTATTTAGTAGTTGTTCTGGAGGATGAACTAAAATGCGCACGTTGTTAAGCCACCATCTTGACCGGGAAGTCTTATAGCATCTTTACCCAGTTCTGGTATTAAAATGATGCTAGCTTCATAAAATGAGTTAGGTAGAGTTCCTTTTCCCTCATTTTTTTTTGGAAAAGTTTGAGCACTTTGAACCTACCATCTTATGCTTTTTATTTTATTTCTTAGTACTTTCTGGAATGTTTGATAAAATTCCCCTGGGAAGCCATCTAACCCTGGGTTTTTCTTTGTAGGAAGATTTTTGATGACTGATTGAATCTCTTTACTTGTGATCAGTTTATTGAGATCTTCTATTTCTTCCTGAGTCAGTGTAGCTTGTTTATGTGATTCCAGGAATTTGTCCATTTCATCTACGTGGTCTAGTTGTTGGTGTATAGTTGTTCATAGTATCCTCTTATGGTTTCTTTTATTTCTTCAAGGTCTGTGGTAACACACCCCTTCTCATTTCTGAATTTTGTTTATTTGCATCCTCTTTTTTTCTTTGTCAGTCCTGCTAGTGGCCCATCAATTTTATTGATTTTCTAAAAGAACCAATTTTTGGGTTTATTGATTCTATGGTTCTTTTGTTCTCCCATTCATTTATCTCTGCTTTAATCTTTGTTATTTCTCTTCTTCTATTTGTTTTGGGGCTAGTTTGCTGTTCTTTCTCAAGTTCCTTCAGGTGTGCTATTAAGTACTTAATTTTTGTTCTTTCTTGTTCTTTAATATAGGTATTTAAGGCAATAAATTTCCCTCTCAGCACAGGCTTCTCCGCATCCCGTAAGTTCTGATCAGTTGTATTCTCATTTTCATTCATCCTGAGTTGGCTACTGATTTCTTGACAGATTTTTTTCTTTTACCCACTGGTTGTTTAAGAGTGTGTTATTTAATTTCAATATATTTGCAAATGTTCCCATTCTTTGGTAGTTATTGAGATCCAGCTTCATCCCATTGTGATCATAGAAACGTGTTTTGAATAATTTCAATGTTTTCAAATTTATAAAGACCTGTTTTGTGCCCCAGCATATGATCTATCCTGGAGAATGTTCTGGGAGCACTAGAGAAGAATGTATATGCTTGTTCTTTGGGGTGCAATGACCTATATGTGTCTGTTAGGTCTAATTCATTTATCAAGTTATTTAACTTCTCTATTTTCTTGTTGATCTTCTGTCTTGTTGTTCTATCTATAGAGGAGAGTGGTGTATTGAAGTCCCCTACTATTATTGTTGAAACATCTATCACTCCCTTCATTTTTTAAAATTAATGATTATTATTTTTTTAAATACCAAAAATAACACCCCCCCTTCATTTTTGACAATGTCTGTCCCATGTACTTTGTGAGCATAAACATTTATGATTGTTATATCTACTTGGTGAATTGACCCTTTAATTATTATGTAGTGTCCTTCTTTATCTCTTATGATGTCTTTACATTTAAAGTCTATTTTGTCCAATATTAGTATAGCTACTCCTGCTTTCTTTTGGTTACAACTTGCATGGAAATCTTTTTCCATCCTTTCACTTTCAATCTATTTGCATCCTGTGTCTAAGATGATTCTATTGTAAACAGCATATAGCTGGATTAAATTTCTAATCCATTCTGCCAATCTGTATCATTTAATTGGTAAGTTTAGTCCATTAACATTCAAAGTTATAATTGAAAAGGTGATTCTTGAACCTACCATCTTATCTTTTTAATTTTATTTCTCAGATCTATATATTCTTTTCCATCTTTCTCTTTGTATTCTTTAAATTGCCTTTAGTGGTACTCTTCAATTCTGTGCCCTCCTCTAGACCTCCCTCTCATGTCTTTTCTTTTTTCAGCCGGCAGAACTCCTTTTAGTATTTCTTGTAGGGCCAGTCTCCTGTCGACAAATTCTTTCAGGACTTCTTTGCCTGTGCAAACTTTAATCTCATCCTCAGTTTTTTTTTCTTTTTTTATTAATTAAAAAAAGAATTAACAAAACAATTAGAAATCATTCCGATCTACATGTACAATCAGTAATTCTTAATAACATCACATAGTTGCATATTCATCATTTCTTAGTACATTTGCATCAATTTAGAAAAAGAAATAAAAAGACAACAGAATAAGAATTAAAACAATAATAGAAAGAAAAAAAAAACAAAAAAAAACAAAAACAAAAAACCTATACCTCACATGCAGCTTCATTCAGTGTTTTAATATAATTGCATTACAATTGGGTAGTATTGTGCTGTCCATTTCTGAGTTTTTATATCCAGTCCCGTTGTACAGTCTGTATCCCTTCATCTCCAATTATCCCTTCTCTTTTTTTTTTTTTTTAATTAACGGAAAAAAAGAAATTAACCCAACATTTAGAGATCATACCATTCTACACATGCAATCATTAATTCTTAACATCATCACATAGATGCATGATCATCATTTCTTAGTACATTTGCATTGGTTTAGAAGAACTAGCAACATAACCAAAAAAGATATAGAATGTTAATATAGAGAAAAAAATAAAAGTAATAATAGTAAAATCAAAACAAAACAAAACAAAACAAAACAAAAACCTATAGCTCAGATGCAGCTTCATTCAGTGTTTTAACATGATTACTTTACAATTAGGTATTATTGTGCTGTCCATTTTTGAGTTTTTGTATCTAGTCCTGTTGCACAGTCTGTATCCCTTCAGCTTCAATTACCCATTGTCTTACCCTGTTTCTAACTCCTGCTGAACTCTGTTACCAATGACATATTTCAAGTTTATTCTCGAATGTCCGTTCACATCAGTGGGACCATACAGTATTTGTCCTTTAGTTTTTGGCTGGATTCACTCAGCATAATATTCTCTAGGTCCATCCATGTTATTACATGGTTCATAAGTTTATCTTGTCTTAAAGCTGAATCCATTCTGCCATTCTATGTCTTTTGATTGGGAAATTCAGTCCATTAACTTTTAGTGTTATTACTGTTTGGATAATATTTTCCTCTAACATTTTGGCTTTTGTATTATATATATCATATCTGATTTTCCTTCTTTCTACACTTTACTCCATACCTCTCTCTTCTGTCTTTTCGTATCTGACTCTAGTGCTCCCTTTAGTATTTCTTGCAGAGCTGGTCTCTTGGTCACAAATTCTCTCAGTGACTTTTTGTCTATAAATGTTTTAATTTCTCCTTCATTTTTGAAGGACAATTTTGCTGGATATAGGAGTCTTGGTTGGCAGTTTTTCTCTTTTAGTGATTTAAATATATCATCCCACTGTCTTCTAGCTTCCATGGTTTCTGCTGAGAAATCTACACATAGTCTTATTGGGTTTCCCTTGTATGTGACAGATTGTTTTTCTCTTGCTGCTTTCAAGATCCTCTCTTTCTCTTTGACCTCTGACATTCTAACTAGTAAATGTCTTGGAGAATGCCTATTTGGGTCTATTCTCTTTGGGGTGCGCTGCACTTCTTGGATCTGTAAATTTAGGTCTTTCATAAGAGTTGGGAAATTTTCAGTGATAATTTCTTCCATTAGTTTTTCTCCTCCTTTTCCCTTCTCTTCTCCTTCTGGGACACCCACAACACGTATATTTGTGCGCTTCATATTGTCATTCAGTTCCCTGATTCCCTGCTCAAGTTTTTCCATTCTTTTCCCTATAGTTTCTGTTTCTTTTTGGAATTCAGTTGTTCCATCCTCCAGTTCACTAATTGTAGCTTCTGTCTCTTTAGATCTACCATTGTAGGTATCCATTGTTTTTTCCATTTTTTCTTCTTTGTCCTTCACTCCCACAAGTTCTGTGATTTGTTTTTTCAGATTTTCTATTTCTTCTTTTTGTTCAGCCCATATCTTCTTCATGTCCTCCCTCAATTTATTGATTTGGTTTTTGAAGAGTTTTTCCATTTCTGTTCGTATATTCAGCATTAGTTGTCTCAGCTCCTGTATCTCATTTGAACTGTTGGTTTGTTCCTTTGATTGGGCCATATCTTCAATTTTCCGAGCGTCATCCATTATTTTCTGCTGGTGTCTGGGCATTTGATCAGATCTCCCTGGGTGTGGGACCCAGCTGGTTGAAAGGTTTTTCTGTGAAATCTCTGGGCTCTGTTTTTCTTTTCCTGCCCACTAGGTGGCGCTCGTGGCGGTCGTTTGTCTGCGGGGCAGTCGGCCCGGGAAACCGCGCGTGGAGGCGGGGGTCGCTGACCGTGGCTTGGGGGAGTGCCGGTCCAAATTGCCCAGCTGGCCCGAGACGCCAAGCGTGACGGGAGGGCCCCGCTATCCAATGTTCCCAGTCAGACCGGGGAGCCACGTGCGTGGAGGGGACCCCAGATGCCAGCCACCCCAGCCGGGAAAACGTGCACCCCTCGGGTATCTCACAGCAGTGGATTCTCCCTACCCGTTCAGCTGTTCCAGAATGGGGTACGCTGTCTTTTTTGGTCTCTGTCGTGACTCCGGGAGCTGTTTTGTATTGTTTCTGTTTCTTTAGTTGCTTTTCTGGAGGAGGAACTAAGACCCGCGCGTCTTACTAAGCCGCCATCTTTTCCGGAAGTGTTCATCCTCAGTTTTGAAGGACAATTTGGCTAGGTACAGAATTCTTGGCTGGAAGCCTGTTGCTTTCAAGATCTTGAATATTTCATACCACTGTCTTCTTACCTCCAGGGTGGTAGTTAAGTAGTCTGAACTCAGTCTTATTTGGTTTCCCTTATATGTAGTAGATTGTTTGTCACTTGCTGCTTTCAGGATTTTCTGCTTCTCATCAACATTTGACAGACTGATTAGTATGTGTCTTGAGGCAGGCCCATTTGGATTTATTATATTTGGAGTTTGTTGGGCTTCTTTGACTTGTATATTTATGTTCTTTATGAGGGTTCAGAAGTTTCCCTCATTATATTCTCAGTTACTCTTCCTAGCTCTTTACTCTTCTCTTCCCCTTCTGGGACACCAATGATTCTTTTATTTGTTCACTTTGTTTTCTCTATCATTTCCCTGAGATCCAATTCAATTTTTTTCCATCTTTTTTTTGCCATTTGCCATTATGAGTCTTTGAAGTCAGTTATCCTGTCCTCTATATCACTTACTCTTTCTTCTGACTCTTCAATCTGGTGTTGTGTGCCTCTAGTATGTTCTTTATTTGGTCAACAGAGTCGTTAACCTCTGTGATTCCTGCTATTTTTCTATTTATTCTTTCAAATTCCTCTTAATGCTCTTCTACTGTCCCCTTGATCTCCTTTATGTCATTTGCTATCCCACTTATTTTATTAGTAGAGTTGTATGATTTGCTGTTCCAACATCTGTGTCTCCTCTAGTGCTTTAATTTGGTCATTAGGCAGGGCTATATCTGTCTGCCTTGTTTTTTGCTTGGTGATCTTCTGCTGTCTTCATGGCATGTAAATATCTTGACTGATTTGCTTTGGGAGTTTATTTCTTTCAGTAGGCTAACACCTCATGTTTGTAGGATAGTTGTACAGCAGGGAGCAGCGTAAAGGGTGGGGCACCCAGTGTGGTAATTTTTGTCAGGGCATGTATAGGCCCAAGTTGGGGATGTAACACTGATGCTTGTGAACATGGGCACTCAGTGGCCAGAAGGATGTCGCTGTGTAAGTGCACCAGTCTGAGGGGCATAACACTGGTGTGCGCTCGTCTAAGGCACAGGGCTCTTCATTTGCATGCAAAGAGTTGTGGCAGTAGGTTGGCATTATGCCTTCATTGATTGAGGGCAGATGTGACCTGGCTGTGCAGGTCAGCACTTTCTCAGAGCTTGGAAGTACAGCTGAGGGCCATGCACATGTGCTGTTCTAGGACTGCTGTAAAGTGCAATTCCCAGAGCTGAATGAAGTGACTGGGGGCCTGTGTACATGCGTGGGCCTAGGAGTGCTGTAAACAGATGTGCAGAGCACGGAGGGTGGCAGGGCAAGGTGACACTATGGGCAGGGGGGCAAGGGTAGCCTGCATATGGAGGTTAGTGCTGCAGCCTTTATACACTGGCAACAGCCTCCCAGGAACAGCGAGGGGCAGGTAGTGCTCAGGAGGGGTGTAGGAGAGGTAGGTTGAGTTGCACTTGGGGTGGGGGTGTGGGGCAGGTACATGCACTAGGGGCTGGTGGGATGGGGCACCTAGAGCATAAGGAATGAGAGCAGGTGATCAGGTTCAGGTGGGTGGCATGTAGGGTGAGTTGCCGATCACAGGGCTGCACTGGTGAGGGGAGCACGCCCAAGGAACATGGCCTGGCTTACTTCCCAGTCCCTAGCTCTTGATCGTGCATCCCCGTGGGTTTTGTGGGCTCCGTGCCTCCATGGCAGGCTCCAGATTCCTGCCTCTCAGTTCCTCGGCCTCTCCAACCAGGGTGCCCTATGAGGTGCATACACTGGGCTCTCCAGTTTAGCCAGACTCCAGAATCGCCACCTCAGTCACTCTCCTGTCCCTTCTCTAACTTTTTGGAGGAGCAGTGCTAATCTCAAGCTAGTCTATTTGGCCATCTTCCTGGAAGTCCCTTTTCAACTTTTTAAAAAGTTCCTGTATGGGATAGTGTGCCCAGCATATTGCTTCATATTCTGGCAATAACATGTACTTACTTTTTGGAAACTCTTACCACCACCTTCACCATGTGCTCAAGGTGGAACTATTCATCAAGAGCTTGTCCAATCCTTGATTCCTATACCCACACATTAGAGATACACACCTCCACATTACATGGTATGGTGGTTTGAAGGTTTATGTATATCAGAAGAACATGTTCTTAAATTTAACTCATTAAATTTAATTCAAACCACTGTAAATAAGACCTTTTGATGACGTTACTTCCATTAAGGTATGGCCCGTCTCATTGCTTACAAGTTCTGCCTTTCATCTATCAGAACACAAGTTGCCAAGTTCTCTGCCACTTTTTAACAAGGATCACCTTTCATCCATAAGACAGTCATCATTTTCTTTTAAGACTTCACTGGTAGCATCTTTAATGTCTACCAACATTCCACTCATGACAATATATGCCCTCTCTAAGCTGAAAGAAATTTTCTCTAAAGCTCCCTTCAGAGCAATCTAGCCTTTACCCGTTATCCACTTCCAAAAGCACCTCCACATTTTTAGGTATTTGTGATAAGCATCCTTCTCTCAGTACCAAAATCTGTATTAGTTAATTATCCAGAGAAAGAGAGCAGACAGGCTGTGTGTGTGTGTGTGTGTGTGTGTGTGTGTGTGTGTGTGTGTATGGGAAGAGATTTATTATGAGGAATTGGCTCATGTGACCATGTGGGCTGGCAAGTCTGAAACCCATAGGGCAAGCCATAAGCTGGAAATTCTGATAAAAGTAATTCTGAAGTTTTGCAAGTCCATATTCCCATATTCCAAAGGGAAGCCTGGATGGCTGAACTTGAGGCAGAAATACTTTCTGATTTTTGAAATCCTCAATTCTGGTTTTTAAAGAAATCCACCTATTAGATGAGGAGACTCTCCATGTTACTGAAGGTAATCTTCATTTTGTTGTACATGTAATCAGCCATAGATGCAATCAACTGATTATAAATGTAAATACAGTTACAAAATATCTTCACAGTAACAATACAAAGTACACTCACAGTAACAATCAGGCCAGTACTTGCTTGACCAAAAACTGGACACCATAACTTAGCCAAGTCGACACATGAAATTAACCATCTTTTTCAACGTTATTTTTGGTGACTTCAATTCAAAGATCAAGAAATTTTTATCTAAAATAGGTAAAAAATGTATTTCTACTTCCAATCATGTCAGACTAGATAATTCAGGTTAACCATCCCACTGAGAGCTAGAACATTTGAATGAAGAGTTAATAAAATTTGTCTCACGATTTTGAAGACCAATAAAATAGTGAAGAATTATCAAACCAAGATCCAGAGCAGAACTAAAAGCTTGAAAGATGAGTTTGCCATAGCGATAGTATGTCAATTCCAAAAGAATTGTAACAAAGGCTTGAGAGCTAGTAGGGTACAGAATGGAGTCCAGATCTCATACTGAATTTCAATTTCCTCTTTTCTCCCTAATGCATGCCTTCCACTTAGATTTGAGTCCACAAAGGCCTAATAAACCATGGAACTAAGGATAAATGAAGGCAGATTGGGGTATTTAGGGATCGTTGCTCAGCTTAAATACCTGAAATTGGATTGATGTTGTTCCAGATTACTCATGCTCCCAAGTGAGTGATAGAAGCAAATGTAAAGCCTCTCTGGAAATAGAAAACATCCCAGGCTCTAAGGGCTTTGTACAGTATATCTGGCAAGTAATAAAAAAAAAGGATGCAGTCAAGGAGAAAAGAAACATCCAGATAAATAATTAAACCCAGAAAAAGCAGACAAAAGCCAAAAATAAACAAAACCCAAAATACTGACCTAAGGGTTTCTAGATTGGAGTTATCAGATGTAATCTTTAAAATAATAGTCATTAATATGGTTAATGAGGTGGAAGACAAAGTGATTAGAAATTGTATAAAAGAACTCAATGCATAGTCTAAAATAGAGAAATACTATACACCAAAATTAAGTACACAAAGGATGGATTTTTTTTAATTAATAAAAAAATTAACTAACAAAACATTTAGAAATCATTCCATTCTACATATACAATCAGTAATTCTTAATATCATCACATAGTTGCATATTCATCATTTCTTAGTACATTTGCATTGATTTAGAAAAAGAAATAAAAAGACAACAGAAAAAGAAAATAAAACGATAATAGAGAGAAAAAAAAACTGTACGTACCATACCCCTTACCCCTCGCTTTCACCTACCACTATTTCAAACTGAATTTATTATTTATTTTTTTATTTTTTACATGGGCAGGCACTGGGAATCAAACCCGGGTCCTCAGGCTTGGAAGGCAAGCATTCGTACCTGCTGAGCCACCGTGGCCCGCCCTCAAACTGAATTTATTTTAACACCTGTTCCCCCTGTTATTTATTTTTATTCCATATGTTCTACTCTTCTGTTGATATAGTAGCTAAAAGGAGCATCAGACATAAGGTTTTCACATTCACAGAGTCTCATTGTGAAAGATATATCATTGTTCAATCATCATCAGGAAACATGGCTACTGGAACACAGCACTAAATTTTCAGGCAATTCCCTCCAGCCTCTTCACTACCTCTTGAACAACAAGGTGATATCTACTTAATGTGTAAGAATAACCTCCAGGATAACCTCTCGACTCTGTTTGAAATCTCTCAGCCATTGACACTTTGCCTCATTTTACTCTTCCCCCTTTTGGTCGAGAAGGTTCTCTCAGTCTCTTGATGTTAATTCTCAGCTCATTCTAGGGTTTTTCTCAGTCCTTCTATGCTGAGTCTCAGCTCATTACAGGATCTTTGTCTCACTTTGATCAGGAAGGTCCACACCCCTGGGAGTCATGTCCCATGCAGAGAGGGGGTGGGTGGTGAGAATGGTCATCATATTGGCTGGAGAGAGAGGCCACATCTGAGCAACAAAAGAGGCTCTCTTGGGGGTGACTCTTAGGCCTAAATTTTAAGTAGACTTGACCTATCTTTTGTGGGTTTAAGTTTCATGTGAACAAATCGCAAGACTTGGGGCTCAGCCTATAGCTTTGGTTGTCCAGACTGCTTGTGAGAATATCAAGAACTCAACTTGGGGAGGTGTAATTGGAGCTGAAGGGATACGGTCTATGCAACAGGACTGGATACAAAAACTCAGAAATGGACAGCACAATATACCTAATTGTAATGTAACGAAGGATTGATTTAGCAACAGATTAAGAAAAGTTGAAAAAACTGGAGAAGATATGAAGGAAAAAGTCCAAAATGAAGCAAGGACACACAAACTGATAGAAATTACAGAAGAAAGGTCAAGAGATGAGGATGATATATAGAGAAGATATACCATATGTTGTTTCCACCAGCTGTTTATACACACACACACACACACACACACACACACATATAGTGTGTGTGTATTTAACAAAGTAGCATTTTCTCAAATGGCATAAAACAAAAAGCATTTATTTCTCAAGTGTCTGTGACTGTGACTCTCTGGGGTGGGTGAACAGATATTGGCCATGCATGGCTAGGCTGATGATGCAAGTTGCAATTTGAGTTGTATTAGGTAGATGTACATGCCATCCCAATTGAATGAACAAATGGCCATGTCTTTTTTTGTTTGTTTGTTAATTTTGAGTTTAGTAATTATTTGAATAATTGCAACAAAAATGTTTTCGTCAGGTAGTTATAAGAATTTAATAAGTTCACTTTTAAAATGCATACTTTTAATAGACACTAGAGATTCTTTTTGAAATTTCCTCTTTTTTTAATGCAACTTCATTGAAATATACTTACA
Source organism: Tamandua tetradactyla (assembly GCF_023851605.1). Classification (NCBI taxonomy): domain Eukaryota; kingdom Metazoa; phylum Chordata; class Mammalia; order Pilosa; family Myrmecophagidae; genus Tamandua; species Tamandua tetradactyla. The sequence goes on along the minus strand of NC_135327.1, from coordinate 209,104,600 downwards.
TACCATATGATCATCCAATGTATACAATCAATAACTCACAGTATCATCATATACTTGGCATTCATTGCCACAAAATCAGAAGATTTCATTACTCCAAAAAATAAAAATAAAAAAGAACACCCAAGACATCTCATACCCCTTATTCCCCCAAGAAAATTATTTACTTTTTTTTGCCTTTATTTTCTTACTTACCTGCCCATACACAGGATAAAGAGAGTGCCAGTTACAATGTTTCATAACTACATGGTCATACTGTAAAATGTAGTTATATAATTGTCTTCAAGAATCAAGGCTAATGGATTACAGCTCAGTAGTTTCTGGTATTTCCTCCTAGCTATTTTAATACACTAGAAACTAAAAAATAATACCCATATAATGCATAAGAATAACCACCAAGATAACCTCTCATCTCTACTTGAAATCTCTTAGCTACTGAAACTTTGTTTCATTTCTTTTCCCCGTTTTGTCAAGAAGGCTTTTAAATCCCATGATGCCAAGGTCAGGCTCATCCCTGGGAGTCATGTCCCATGTTGCCAGGAGATTTACTTCCCTGGATGCAATGTTCCACACAGTGGGAAGGGCAATGAGTTTATTTGCAGAGTTGGTTTAGACAGAGAGGTCACATCTGAGCCACAAAAGAGGTTCTCTACAGGTGACTCTTAGGTATAATTATAAGTAGGCTTAGCTTCTCCTTTGGAGGAATAAGTTTCATAAGGGCAAACCCCAAGATCAAGGGCATGGCTTATTAAATTGGTAGTCCCTAATACTTGCAAGAATATTAAGAATTTCCCAGGTGGGGAAGTTTAATATTTCCACATTTTCCCCAAATCCCTCAAGGTGAATTTGCAAATGCTTTTTCATTTTTCTGCCCAAATTTCTCTGGGATGTATCAGGATACAAGTAATGTCTTTTAACTGTGATTACGGTGCCAAAGGTAGATATTCTCAATTTAAAAATAGTATCTTAATTCCACTTGTTTTATATCTACTGATATCTCATTGGCTATACAAAGTCTTTGGCTGAGCTGACAGAAAAACAAAAGAGCAAATTTACCTTCCTACATGAACAACCAATTTTCAACATCAGTAAATGAAGAAAAATGATCACTTAGATACAGGGAAACAAGGTGAGCTCCATGAATGCCCTAGTTTACTGCTTAGAGAGTCCTGAGGAAGTGTACAGATAGAGAAAACACAGGTATAATTTGGGGTACTTCCTGAGACAGAAGATATAGCCTAGAGTCTGGGGAGACCAAGCCATTTAGAGTTCACAGAACAGACCAAAGATGACAGTGCTAAACAAAGAAAGAACTCCAGAAATATGTAGCATCATTCCTTGAAAGGGAAAACTAAATTTGTAGAGTCTATTCTGCTCAACTGATGTGGCCATTACCTGACTTCAGTAATAAATTGTTATAGAGTTTGTTATGCTTAACTGGTGTGGCCATTACATGACTTTGGTAATAAATTTGTAGAGTTTATTATACTCAACTGAGGTTACCATTACATGACCTTGATAATAAATTGTTGTAGAGTTTGTTATGCTTAACTAAGGTGGCCATTACATGATCTTGGTAATAAATGGTTGAAATGTACACTCTAACTCGGAGGGCTGGTTATCCTCCTAGAAAGAGATGTAATCTAGGTCCCAGGAAACTCTCCTCAGTTCTTAGCCAGTTCCCAGAGGACCACCTGGGCTCAATCACATAAGCTAATTGGAATTTGGCCACTGTTGTGTAAAGATACCATATAAATTGCATGCAAGCAGTTAAACTAGAGAATGTCATGAAGAAGAGAGAGAGAAAATGCTGTGCTGTGGATTTCTGCCAGTCAGACCCTGAATGCTGTCTCCGAGATTCCCCAGCACTCCTCTTCAGGTGTTGAAGCTGCCCCATCTGGTGATGTAACTAGGTCTCATTTCTAATAATCTTTTAATTACTTTCCTAATAAATTTTGTTTTTATATCACTGAAGTCTGTGCTGTCCATGAATCTGAGCCTATAAATTAAGTGGCCACAAACATCATGCTGCCTTTCATGCAACATCCCTGAGGATCCGACAGAGTACCAATCAACACATGCGTATGAGGAAGCTACTGGAAGCTGGGGTAAAAAACCTGAAGGAATTAGAGGAAACAGAGCCCTGTAATCTCACAGAACCGTGAATGATGCCTATTGTCACAAGTCAGACTAGAAACTTCCTGACTCATGGGGCAATGGGAACAATACTCAGAAACATGTTGCCTTAGTAATGGAGAAAAACTGGCCTTAGTTACTAGTTACTAGTAATGTTCTAGTCATATCTAAGAAATCTTAAAAACAAGACCTGAGAGGATCAAACTTTCCAAATAATTTAACTGCATCCCTGAACAAAACTCAAGAATATTTCTAGGGATACAAAATTATGCACCACTCTCTATGTTAAATTCACCATGTCTACAAACCAATAAAAATGACCAGGCATGCAAAGGCTCAAGAAAATCCTTGTAAAGCTACATATTTTCTTTGCCATTCCACTTGGGCCACATCCCACATGTTTTGTTATGTGCCATCCTTATGGTTGTTCACTCCTAATAGTTTAACACTTCTATTTTAAAACTTTGACCAAGGATGAGTGTTTTTCAATTTATAATAGAATAAAACTTAGTTTTACCTTTGTTGTTAATCTCCTATATTATTGCAGTTTGTGGTGGGGCAATGTAACTAAATGATATAGTTATCAGTTACCAGAATTTACTGAGGTTTACTTTTGAATTATTCCATACCTTTTGTGGCATGCATATAATTAATATTATTGTTTTCTATTGACTTATATTTTAATTTTTTTATTTGTCCTATGTATTATTTTTGAGGGTGTCATACACTGTGATTGTATGCATTCTTTTAATAAAAGAAGAATGAACTATTTCCCACCAAAAAAACTTTTCTCCGTGATTAACACTGGATTGATTTTGTTGCGGATTTCCACAAAGGATACAATCCTTATAACCTGAATCTATCACAAGTTAATTGAAAGGAATCTGGGGAGAATGGCTAGTTTTGCTTGTGAGGAAAAACCTGGCAGTGAATCCAGATCCCAAGAAACTCAAGGGCTACAGCTATGTTACTAGAGAAGAGCTGGGGAAGCTTCTGGAGGCAGGGCTGGGGAGAAGCCCCTGTGGCTTAGAAAAATGGCAGAGGGTTTTCTGTTCAAGTGACAGTCATTTACATGACATTTTTCTTGTGCTGAGTCGGATAAAATATACAGACTGGTGCAATATGTGAAATACCCCAGTGTGCTGGTTTGAAAGGAAGTATGCCCCCTAAGAAAAGCCATGTTTTAATATATATCCCATTTCATAAAGGTAGAATAATCCCTATTCAATACTGTATGTTTGAAACTGTAATGAGATTATCTCCCTGGATGATGTGATTTAGTCAAGAGTGGTTGTTAAATTGGATTAGGGGATGATATGTCTCAACCCATTTGAGTGGGTCTTGATTAGTTTCTGAAGTCCTATAAAAGAGGAGAATGGGAGAATCAGAGAGAGCAGAGAATGCTGCAGCACCACGAAGCGGAGAGTCCATTGGAGATGAAGAAGGAAAATGCCTCCCGGGGAGCTTCATGAAACCAGAAGCCAGGAGAGTAAGCTAGCAGATGATGCCGTATTCGCCATGTGCCTTTCCAGCTGAGAGAAAGAAGCCCTGACTGTGTTCACCATGTGCCTTCTCACTTGAGAGAGAAACCCTGAACTCCATCAGCCTTCTTGAACCAAGGTATCTTTCCCTGGATGCCTTTGATTGGATATTTCTAATTGGGACATTTTCTCAGCCTTAGAACTGTAAACTAGCAACTCATTAAATTCCCCCTTTTTAAAAGCCATTCCATTTCTGGTATATTGCATTCCAGCAGCTAGCAACCTAGAACACCCAGCAATGTTTAAGGGACCTGACCCAAACCATAAGTTTTCTATACCTATTTCAGGTCAAAATGACATGCATGTTATGATTTTGCCATTACAGAAATTTAGTGGTGAATTCCATTAATCACTTGTTATTTAGCTCAAGAACCTAATATACTGCTTCCCTTATTTCCCCACTCTGGGGCTTCAACATGCCTCAGTACTTTCTTTTTGGAGGGAGAGAGGTTGGGGGTGAGCTATTTCTTAGAAATTTGAGTTTAGAAATGATAAGTTTAGATAAAATAAATTCCTGAAATGAAGAATTTGAAAATATTTAGTGACTACTACTATACCAAAGTTGATAGTTGTCATAACCTTTTACATGATATTTTAAGGACACAGTTTTGATAGTTAATCAAATGGTATTTATTAAGATACTGTTTAATATTTAGAATTCAAGTAACTCTGATATCTCTCTGTGAGGAAAAGCACTCTTTCTCAAAAATACATTAATTTTGTTGTTTCAAAGTCCACTTAGCATATTTTAGCTTCCAGCACTGTGCACAATGTTATTTTACACTGTTAGAAATACAACACTACTTTGACTCATTTTACTTGAAGAGACAGTACCACAAATAGAAAGAAATGAAAGAGACATAGCGGCATATTAAAAAAAAACTTTTTTCTAGTCATACACAGCTCTCTCTCACACCAAATTCAAGGATGATAGAACAGATAAATTCAAATAAAATTAAATATAGGCATTCTCACAAAAAGGGGAATTCTGAGAAAAATGAAAGAATGAAGGAGGAGCTTTAAAAATATATAGCTGATACTTTTCCAGAATGAAGGAAATCCTCAAATTAGAAGGGCCTACCCTGTATCAAGCAGAACGAAGGGAACAAAACCCAAACAAATCTGCAGTGAAATTTACAATCTCAGGTACAAAGACAAAATCCTAAAAATAAAAACCAGCAGATATTAAAAAATATATATTTATGTCTATAATATATCTATATCTAAGATAATGATACCTATAAAATTGAAAAGAGAAATAGGAACTTCACAGAGGAAAAACCTAAAACCACCTTAAACAAGTGCTAAAAGCTATCCATCCTATCAACTTATGTACCTCCTAACAGGATCCATTAAGAACACATTACCAAAAAAGAACAGTATCACTTCTGTGGTCTTCATACTAAAATAAGAGAAAAATTAAATGAAAAGTATAATTTGCTTTTTAGATATCACTGGAACAGTTTGTAAAAATCTGAATGAAGTTCCTAGATTTTATCGACAGTAGTACCATTTCAATATAATTTCCTTATTTTAAAAAAAAATTGCGGTATGGATATGTAAGAAAATGTTTTGTTCCTTTAATTTTGGTGTAAATATATATTTCCCCTTGCTTTATGTCTTGGTACTGTTGCTATATGCATAGATATCCACCTTAACAGATACCAAATTACCAAGTATTTGGTTGCTGAGTGATTATGTTGATACTTGAAAAAGTAATATGCTTCACATCAATATAATTATTTTTGTTTTCTTAAAAAGACAAATGTCAAGCATGCAGCTTACATAAATGACAATTCTGCATGAACACTAAAAGTATATTACACAACAGTCTCAGAAAACACGAAATGACAATGATCTATAGGTACAGTTTAAGGCATATCAACATAATTTAAAATTAAGAAATAAAATTCTAATGCTGTTCACAGCTTAATTTTCAATGTTTTTTTAAAAAATTCCCTTCATACCTACATACAATCTAGACTGTATAGGTCAAATTCCAATTAAAGAGTTATCATATACATGTTCTGCAAATGGAACCAGGACTTTTGGAAGCTGAGACTTATATCAGATGGTTGCATATATCAAAACAAAGGCATCTGAACAGACAGTTATGGTACACAGAGAAGTATGAGTGGATTGGTGAACAGCTGAAAAATCTGATGGAACAGTTCGAATACAAAACACCTATGTATCTGTCAAAAAAGTGAGGAAACCAAGTCTATTTGAGATGCACAAAATTTAGAGAATAAATGTTATTTATGGCAGTGGAGATAAGTAACCTATGCTCAGTTTTACATTAAGTGATTCCCCTTGTTGCAATGCCTTTCTGGACAAAACCTTGACTAAGCTGGGAAAACTTAACCTCCTAATTACCAATAAATTCTCACAGGGCTTTTCCATCACATCTGAAACCATATACAATTGCTATGGGTATCTAAACAAGTCCCAAGGAAGCAAAATTGGTTGAAAAAACGAAGAAGAGAGGTCAGTTTGAGTGGTCTGGTGCCTAAAAAAAAAAAAAAAAAAAAGACCACTGTTAGCAGTTATCATGAGGAAGAGGCCATGGCACTAAGATCATCAAAAAACTAAGCAGTGAAGAAGATAGCCTTGCATAATTTTTTTTGTTTTGTTTTCTCTAGTGGAAGGTAGTAGTTTCTCATTCAAGCTTTATTAACACTGTAAGAACCAAGGACTCTGTAATATGTACTGATGACTATGAACACAGGCTGAGATAGTAATCTCTGAACACCTACACTGCTAGTGAAGGGGAACATGGATTTACAGGGTTCTTGAGAAAAAGATACAAACGTAGCAATTTAAAATATATATATTGTTGTCATTCCCTCTGAGCTGGTTTGAAAGGATGTATGTCCTCTAGAAAAGCCATGTATTAATCTAAATCCCATTTTGTAAAGGCAGAATAATCCCTATTCAATACTGCATGTTTGAATCTGTAATTAGATCACCTCCCTGGAGATGTAACCCAATCAAGAGTGTTTAAGCTGGATTGAGGGAAATGTGTTACCACCCATTTCGGTGGGTCTTGATTAGTTTCTGGAATCCTATAAAAGAGGGAACATTTTGGAGAATGAGAGAGATTCAAGACAGCAGAGAGTCCACAAGACAGCAACCTTTGGAGACCACGAAGGAAAATGCTTCCCGTGGAGCTTCATGAAACAGGAAGCCAGGAGAGAAAGCTAGCAGATAATGCCATGTTCCCATGTGCCCTTCCAGCTGAGAGAGAAGCCCTGACTGTATTTGCCATGTGCCTTTTCACTTCATTGAGAGAGATCCTGAATTTCATCAGCCTTCTTGAATCAAGGTATCTTTCCCTGGATGGATGCCTTTGATTGGACATTTCTATAGACTTGTTTTAATTGGAACATTTTCTTGGCCTAAGAACTGTAAACTAGCAACTTATTAAATTCTCCTTTTTAAAAGCCACTCTGTTTCTGGTATATTGCATTCCAGCAGCTAGCAAACTAGAATACCTTTCATACACCACTCAAAAAAGAATAAAAGAAAATGAAAACATCCATCCTCTTTATTTTCTCTAATTTTAAAAAATCAGAAAGCTCTTCAAGATTTCTTACTACTGTAGCTACAGGCAGAGGTGAAAGCACATCCAATTAGACTGTGCAGAGCTGAGAACTATTGTGAAAAAAGGCACAGATATAGAAAGAAAAGAGAAGAGTAGAAATAACAAACTAAACAGAGTTGGGGAGGAGTGGTAAAAAAAATTCAAAAGGAATACATTAGGGGGGATAATTGCTCTACATCTTTCTTTGAACTTTTTATTCTCTGACTCTCCATAATCTTTTAATGCAAAAACAAAACAAAACAAAACAAAACAAAAATCTAAAAAAAATCATTAATCTTGGAATCAAAGTCATTATACCAATTTCCTATTCTAAGAAATTCAGTGTTTGAAAACACGTTTATAGGGTTTACCTCTGAAAATCAGCCTGAAAGACTAGAAACTCAATACATGTGAAATTTTTGAATGTTTTAAACAATGGCATATTGAGTATTTTATATTGAATGTGATCTTTATATCAATAAACCCCTTTAAAACCTTTTTTAATGGATTAAAATAACAAAATGGACCCATCTAATATGCTGTCTACAGGAAACACATCTTAGAAGGAAACACATCTTAGGAAACACATTTTAGACCCAAGGATAAACATAGGTTCAAAGTGCAAGGTTGGGAAAACATATTTCGTGCAAACAACAATCAGAAAAGAGCGGGAATAGCTATACTAATACCCAACAAATTAGACTTCAAATGTAAAACAGTTAAAAGAGACAAAGAAGGACACTATGTAGTAATAAAAGGAACAATTCAACAAGAAGATGTAACAATCATAAATATTTATGCATCAAACCTGAATGCTCCAAAATACATGAGGCAAACACTGAAAACACTGAAAAGAGAAATAGAGACATTTACCATAATAGTTGGAGACTTCAATTCCCCACTCTCATCAATGGACAGAACATGTAGACAGAGGATCAATAAAGAAACAGAAAACTTGAATAATACAATAAATGAGCTAGACTTAACAGACATTTAAAGAACATTACACCCCACAACAGCAGGATACACCTTTTTCTCAAGTGTTCATGGATCATTCTCAAAGATAGACCATATGCTGGGTCACAAAGTAAGCCTCAATAAATTTAGAAAGATTGAAATCATACAAAACATTTTCACAGATCATAAAGGAATGAAGTTGGAAATCAATAATAGGCAGAGTGCCAGAAAATTTACCAATATGGGAGGCTCAGAAACATACTCTTAAACAACCAGTGGGTCAAGGAAGAAATTACAAGAGAAATCAATAAATATCTTGAGGCAAATGAGAATCAAAACACAACATATCAAAACATACAGACGCAGCAAAGGCAGTGCTAAGAGGGAAATTTACTGCCCTAAATGCCTACATCAAAAAACAGGAAAGGGCAAAAATCAAGGAATTAACTGTCCACTTGGAAGAAATAGAGAAAGAACAGCAAACTATCCCCAAAGCAAGCAAAAGGAAAGAAATAATGAAGATTAGAGCAGAAACAAATGAAATTGAGAATATGAAAACACTTGAGAAAATCAACAAAATGAGAAGCTGGTTCTATGAGAAAATCAGTAAGACTGACGGACCCTTAGCACGATTGACAAAAAGAAGAAGACAGAGGTTGCAAATAAATAAGATCATAAATGGAACAGGAGACATAACCACTGACCCCACAGAAATAAAGGAAGTAATGACAGGATACTATGAACAATTTTATGCTAATAAACATGACAATGTAGATGAAATGGACAAGTTTCTACAAAGGCATGAAAAACCAACTTTGACTTGAGAAGAAATGGATGACCTCAACAAACCAATCACAAGTAAACAAATTGAATCGGTCATTAAGAAGCACCCCAAAAACTTCCGGAGAAGATGGCGGCTTAGTAAGATGCACGGGTCTTAGTTCCTCCTCCAGAAAAGCAACTAAAGAAACAGAAACAATATGAAACAGCTCCCAGAGCCACGACAGAGACCAAAAAGACAGCGTTCCCCATTCTGGAACGGCTGAACGGGCAGGGAGAATCCGCTGCGGTGAGATACCCGAGGGGCGCGCGTTTTCCTGGCCGGGGTGGCTGGCGACTGGGGTCCCCTCCACGCACGTGGCTCCCCGGTCTGACTGGGAACGTTGGATAGTGGGGCCCTCCCGCCACGCTTGGCGTCTCGGGCCAGCTGGGCAATTTGGACTGGCAGTCCCCCAAGCCGCGGCGGCCGGCGACCCACCCCCTTCACGCGCGGTTTCCCGGGCCGACTGCGAGATTCGGATTGGCAAGTTAAAGGAGCCACAGCATCTTTTACTGGTGGGCCCCACAGACAGACGAGCACCACGAGTGCCACCTACTGGGCAGGAAAAGAAAAACAGCCCAGAGATTTCACAGAAAAACCTTTCAACCAGCCGGGTAGCACACCCAGGGAAATCTGATCAAATGCCCAGACACCAGCAGAAAATAATGGATGACGCTCGCTCGGAAAATTAAAGATATGGCCCAGTCAAAGGAACAAACCAATAGTTCAAATGAGATACAGGAGCTGAGACAACTAATGCTGAATATACGAACAGAAATGGAAAAACTCTTCAAAAACCAAATCAATAAATTGAGGGAGGACATGAAGAAGACATGGGCTGAACAAAAAGAAGAAATAGAAAATCTGAAAAAACAAATCACAGAACTTATGGGAGTGAAGGACAAAGAAGAAAAAATGGAAAAAACAATGGATACCTACAATGGTAGATCTAAAGAGACAGAAGCTACAATTAGTGAACTGGAGGATGGAACATCTGAATTCCAAAAAGAAACAGAAACTATAGGGAAAAGAATGGAAAAACTTGAGCAGGGAATCAGGGAACTGAATGACAATATGAAGCGCACAAATATACGTGTTGTGGGTGTCCCAGAAGGAGAAGAGAAGGGAAAAGGAGGAGAAAAACTAATGGAAGAAATTATCACTGAAAATTTCCCAACTCTTATGAAAGACCTAAATTTACAGATCCAAGAAGTGCAGCGCACCCCAAAGAGAATAGACCCAAATAGGCGTTCTCCAAGACACTTACTAGTTAGAATGTCAGAGGTCAAAGAGAAAGAGAGGATCTTGAAAGCAGCAAGAGAAAAACAATCTGTCACATACAAGGGAAACCCAATAAGACTGTGTGTAGATTTCTCAGCAGAAACCATGGAAGCTAGAAGACAGTGGGATGATATATTTAAATTACTAAAAGAGAAAAACTGCCAACCAAGACTTCTATATCCAGCAAAATTGTTCTTCAAAAATGAGGGAGAAATTAAAACATTTATAGACAAAAAGTCACTGAGAGAATTTGTGACCAAGAGACCAGCTCTGCAAGAAATACTAAAGGGAGCACTAGAGTCAGATACGAAAAGACAGAAGAGAGCGGTATGGAGTAAAGTGTAGAAAGAAGGAAAATCAGATATGATATATATAATACAAAAGCCAAAATGTTAGAGGAAAATATTATCCAAACAGTAATAACACTAAAAGTTAATGGACTGAATTTCCCAATCAAAAGACATAGAATGGCAGAATGGATTACGAACCAGCAATACCACTGCTAAGTATCTACTCAAAGGAATTAAGGGCAAAGACACAGACGGACATTTGCACACCAGTGTCTATAGCAGCATTATCTACAATTGCAAAGAGATGGAAACAGCCAAAGTGTCCATCAACAGACGAGTGGCTAAACAAACTGTGGCGTATACCTACGATGGAATATTATGCAGCTTTAAGACAGAATAAACTTATGAAGCATGTAATAACATGGATGGACCTAGAGAACATTATGCTGAGTGAGTCTAGCCAAAAACTAAAGGACAAATACTGTATGGTCCCACTGATGAGAACCGACATTCGAGAATCAGCTTGGAATGTATCATTGGTAACAGAGACCAGCAGGAGTTAGAAACAGGGTAAGATAATGGGTAATTGGAGCTGAAGGGATACAGACTGTGCAACAGGACTAGATACAAAAACTCAAAAATGGACAGCACAATAATACCTAAGTGTAATGTAACTAGGTTGGAACACTGAATGAAGCTGCACCTGAAATATGGTTTTTTGTTTGTTTGTTTGTTTGTATCTTTTGTTTTTGTTTTTTTTTCCTTTTTATATATATATATATTTTTTATTAGTATTATTATTTTAATTCTCTTCTCTATATTAACATTCTATATCTTTTTCTGCTGTTTTGCTAGTTCTTTTCCTAAATCGATGCAAATGTACTAAGAAATGATGATCATACATCTATGTGATGATACTAAGAATTACTGAGTGCATGTGTAGAATGGAATGATTTCTAAATGTTGTGTTAATTTCTTTTCTTTTTTTTGATTAATTAAAAAAAATTTTAAAAATTGGATAAAAAATAAAAGCACAGAGTAGATTCAGGAAATAAATAAATAAATAATAGAGGAAAAATGTTAAAATAAATTCAGTTTGAAATACTAGTGATCAATGAAAGGGAGGGATAAGGAATATGGTATGTAAAAATTTTTTTTCTTTTTCTGTTTTTGTTTTATTTTTCTGTTGTCTTTTTATTTCTTTTTCTGAATTGATGCAAATGTTCTCAGAAATGATCATGATGATGAATATGCAACTATGTGATGATATTGTGAATTACTGATTGTATATGTAGAATGGAATGAGCATATATTACGGATGTTTGTGTTTCTTTCTTATAATTTCTTTTTAATTAATAAAAAATTATTAAAAAAAATTTTTAATTTTGAAACAAAACAAAACAAAACAAAAAAAAAGAAGCACCCCAAAAAGAAAAGATCAGGACCAGATGGCTTCACAGGTGAATTCTACCACACATTCCTGAAAGAATTAGTACCAATCCTGCTTTAACTCTTCCAAAAAAATTGAAGAGGAGGGAAAGCGGCCTAATTCATTAGACGAAGCCAACATCAACCTCATACCAAAGCCAGACAAAGGTATTACAAATAAAGAAAACTACAGACCAATCTCTCTAATGAATATAGATGCAAAATTCCTCAACAAAATTCTAGCAAATCAAATCCAACAACACATCAAAAGAATTATACATCATGACCAAGTAGGATTCATCCCAGGTATGCGAGGATGGTTCAACATAAGAAAATCAATTAATGTAATAAACCATATCAACAAATCAAAGCAGAAAAACCACGTGATCATCTCGATTGATGCAGAAAAGGCATTTGACTAAATTCACCATCCTTTCTTGTTGAAAACACTTCAAAGGATAGGAATAGAAGGGAACTTCCTTAAAATGATAAAGGGAATATATGAAAAAACCCACAGCTAACATCATCCTCAATAGGGAAAAACTGAAAACTTTCCCCCTAAGATCAGGAATAAGACAAGTATGTCCACTATCACCACTGTTATATAACATCGTGCTGGAAGTTCTAGTCAGAGCAATTAGACAAGAAAAAGAAATACAAGGCATCAAAATTGGAAAGGAAGAAGTAAAACTCTCACTGTTTGCACATGATAAGATACTCTATGTCAAAAACCCCCCAAAATCTACAGAGATGGAAAGAGCCAAAATGTCTATTAACAGACGAGTGACTAAACAAACTGTGATATATACATATGATGGAATATTATGCAGCTTTAAGACAGAATAAAGTTATGAAGTACGTAACAATAAGGATGGACCTTAAGGACATTTATGCTGAGTGAGATTAGCCAAAACACCCAATAGTACCTAACTGTAATACAATTATGTAAAAACACTGAATGAAGCTGAATGTGAGACTAATAGATGGAGGAGGGCTGGGAGCATAAATGAAATCAGAAAGACAGACAATAAAGACTGAGATCGTACAATGTAGGAATGCTTGGAGTGTATAATGATAGTGACAAAATGTACAAATTTAAAAAATGTTTTTTTGCATGAGGAAGAACAAAGGAATGTCAATATTGTAGGGTGCTGAAAATAGATGGTAATTAATATTTTAAAATTTTACCTTATGTGTGAGACTAAAGCAGAAAATGTTTATTTGGTACAAAATTTGTATTTTCACTAGTGCATTTCCTAATATAACTTATGTAGACAGGTTAATTGAACACCATTAAGTACATGGAACCTTGAGTAGGACATGAGATTCTGTTGGTTTGGCCAGAGCAATGCCGTGATAAGTCCCAGAGTGATTTGAACAGTGAACAAAAAAGTATTTGCAATGATGAGAAGAGGGGAAAATTCAATGTCCCCAAGTTGAATTCTTGATATACTTGCAAGCAGTGTGGACAATCAAAGCTATAGGCTGAGCCCCCAATCTTGGGGTTTGTTCATATGAAACTTAACACTAGAAAGGATAGGTCAAGCTTACTTAAAATTAGGCCTAAGAGTCACCCCCAAGAGAACCTCTTTTGTTGCTCAGATATGGCCTCTTTGTCCAGTCAATACAACAAGCAAACTCACCACCCTCCCCATGTCTACATGGGAGATGACTCCCGGGGTGTGGACCTTCCTGGTAACGTGGGACATAAATCCTGGAATGATCTGAGACTCAGCATCAAGGGACTGAGAAAACCCCTAGAATGAGCTGAGACTCAATATCAAGGGATTGAGATAACCTTCTCAACCAAAAGGGGGAAGGTGAAATGAGACAAATTAAGTGTCAATGGCTGAGATATTCCAAACAGAGTTGAGACGTTATCCTGGAGGTTATTCTTATGCATTAAATAGATATCACCTTTTAGTCAAGATATAATGGAGAGGCTGGAGGGAACTGCCTGAAAATGTGGAGCTATGTTCCAGCAGCCATGTTTCTTGAAGATGATTGTATAATGATATAACTTTCACAATGTGACCATGTGATTGTGAAAATCGTGTGTCTGATGCTCCTTTTAGCTACCTTATGAACAGATGAGTAAAACATATCGAATAAAGATGAGTAATGGGGGAAAAATGTTAAAATAAATTTAGAGTGAAATGTGGTGATTGGTGAGGGGGAGGGGTGGGGGTAATGGTATGTATGAATTTTTTTCTGTTTTCTTTTTATTTCTTTTTCTGAATAGATGCAAATGTTCCAAGAAATGATCATGATGATGAATATGCAACTATGTGATGACGTTATGAATTACTGATTATATATGTAGAACGGAATGATCAAAAGTTACAAATGTTTGCGTTTGTTTGGTGTTTTTTGGTATTAAAAAAAAATGTCATTGGGGGCGGGCCACCCACGGTGGCTCAGCAGGCAGAAATCTCACGTGCCAAGCCAGAGACCTGGCTTCGATTCTTGGTGCCTGCCCATGTTTAAAAAAAAAAAAAGACATTGGATACCTTTCACAAGTAGGTTCATTTTAATAAGGTTTTAGTGAGGCAGAAACCATTTAAATGTGTATTTTCCGTCATATGGCACTAAACTGCTCACACAAGCAGTGGTGGGAACAAGAACATGATGTGAGTATTCAGTTGAATGTTAGAATCAGCCTCTCAGATTTAGCTGTTCCATAGGAAGCCTCAGACTAAAATCATTCAACAAAGCCGACATACAATAACACCTTGTCCAGTAACTCCTAAACCTGCCTTTATATGACTACTGCTAGTTTAATCTGAGCTTCAATAACTATTTCCTTACTTGGCCTAATTGAGTCTAAATTCATGGAAGACCATTCCATCTTCCTCCTAAGAATATGACTGAGGACAAAAAGAAGAAAAAAAATCTGCATTACAATCTACAGAAGACTTATTAATTAAAAAAAAAAGCATGGGGGTGAGTGGTTGGGTTAGATTCCATCCTATTTACTTGATCCATGACTAAGCATGGCCAAAAGGAAGTTGCAGGCATAAATTACTGGGTCATGAGGAATATCCTTTCAAGTAAGAAACAGGAGACAATAGTGTTAGAAACCTGGGAGGATCTTTTTAATAAAGTAAAACAATCAAGATGAGGATAAGCATCAGAAGGAACAGGTACAGAAAAGATTAAATAAATACGACTTTTTCTATGCCAGGTACAGTTAACCTCATATTATACAGGTTTGTTCTCCGCCTCAACTCTGAGGCTCTGAGGTATTGCCTCAATGGGCCTTGGACAGAGAGGGTAGGTAAGGATAATAACGATGAGGAAAATTCCAAGAAAACTGGATTTGAGAAACTAGCTGATCTATTTCTTCTTTCCTTTATTGCCAAATATTGAAGGATTAAGTATAGAAGCCATATGTAAACTTGAATTTCTACTCTCCTGACTCATGGGTTGTGTTGTGTTCTTCCCCATTTTCTCCACAAATTTGTACTGCAGATGACAAAGCTTATTTCAAATTTTCTATCTGAAACATTTCTGGAAATTTTCTCCTCTTGGTTAGTTAAAAATTTTATTAGAAATAGTACTGATATCCTGGAATTGATCTTTATGCCCTCCCTACCCAATCCAGTGAGAACAAATTTTAGGCATCTTTATAAAGATTCCTTTCCTTAGGGGTAGTTAGCAGACTGAGGAAACCATTATCCTTTGTAGAACGTTGCATGGATCTCTATCTGTGAAAGGATCAACGTTACACTAGAAAAAGTGAATATAATCGTAAGTTTTCTTGTGACAGTCTTCCCACACCAAATTGGCCAAGATTTGAGAGACAGGGATTCAGATGTACTTTTAAACTATTTAGAGGAAACAGTTTGAACAGACACACAAGCCCAGGCCAAATAATGTTACTGATTAAAATGAAAAAAACTCATACAGTGCTTGCCCACATTTCTGTCTATACACAGATCTACATTGATTTGGAGCAGATGTGGAGAAGAGACAGGGTGAGTTCAGAGATTTTGCAATCACTGAGATGAACAATCTAAAAAATGCAAGTTGTTGTCATGGCTGCCCTGGTTTTTAGGTAAGCTGCTGAGGCAATGAGAAGTTTTCATGTCAGACATACAAACAGCATTTCACCCTCCTTCCTTCAGTCCAAAGCAACATAGAAATAACAGTCATGCTTCCTGCTGCTGTTCTGAACAGACATAACAACCATTTCTTTCTAGGAACAAAGACCAGCTGCACATAGCTTTGCTGTCATTCCTTTGTTCTATTATTTCCCACTACCCACACGCATTTAGTAAAATAAGTTAATAATTATTGGTATTTAGAAAAGCGTAAACAAATAAAAATAAAATGAAAAGACACAGATGGCAAAGACAGTATTACTGCAAAAACAGGTGAATGCAGGAACATCCTCGGCTTGCCAGGCTTTATGTGAAGCTTGCATTCTTTTTATCCTTGCCTTTTTGGTCTCTGAGTCCCAGATTGCTGGGCCCAGGACTGTTGTTAATAAGATGCTTCTTTCTTCTGGAAATTTTATTCACCTCCTCCTCAATCTCCTTCTTCTTGTCTTCCACTTTCTTCTTTTCTACTTGGTGTGCCCATTTTAGGATGAACTTCTTGTGAAGCTCTTTCTCTGTATCTTTCAGTTCAATTTCTTTTTGAACAGACAGTGACATTTGTCTCATTTCTTCTTTCCTCTGTAGTCCTCCCAAGAATTCACTCTGTTGTCTTTCATTTGTCTGCTGAAGACTGAAGGGCTTGCTCTCAGGATCCATGTCTTTGAAGCCCACCTCCTTGCACTTATAGTGCCAGTACAGTTCAGTGTAAGTCTGTTCTCACAAGTCTTCCATGTTCACTCAGATCAGTATCTCCTGGAGTTTCACAAAATTACAATGGTTTTCATTCTCAACCTGCACCGTACCCCAAAATTACTGCCTGGCCTTTGCCATTTTTTGCTGCTGACCACTGCAAATGGGAAACAGATACTCACTATTGCATTAATCTCTGTCACTGTTTCTTCATCTTCAGGGAACTGGTGTATCTGGATGCCACTGATGACTTGTTCACTCATGATCTTACTCTTGAATTTGTGTAATTCATTCTTGGCAATGGTGTCAGCTTTTGAAATTATTAGAATGATGTTCAACTTACTGTCCAGCTTTTTCATGGTGACCAGTTTCAGGGATTTCAGTGAATTTCCGTAGAGACAGGCATAGATCCTTCTATCCTTGTAGCTGAAGAAAGAATGTATGATCTCCAATTTCTCTTGCAGATAGGCCTCAAACTATGCATCAATATAATCTATTACTGGTTTATAGCTATCATATTTATTTGTCTCCAAATTCCACAGTGTCAACAATGGTTAACTTCAGCTTTACACTGCTTCCCTGAAGCTCATAACTTCTGGCTTTTAACTGGACACCTGGTTCATAATTAGTAGCTGGGCCACTTTCAAATTTGGTGTTGGACAGTATCCATTAGCACTGATTTCCTAATACCTGTCTCACCACACAGAATGTTGAGATAGAATCCCTGAGAAGGAGACTTGCTGACCAACTGGTCAGGGAGACTGTCAAATCCAATATGGCCAGAAAGGGACAAGTTTCAAAGCTCTTCATTTTTTCTAAAATGAGATTATTTTGCTCCCAGAATCATATTTCCCTTTTTTTCCTGGACAAACCTAAGAGAAATTGATGAAACAGGTAATGATCCTAATGTTCTTTTATCTTTTTGAAACAGAGGGTCTTGCCACTGCCACAGCCAGAGGTTACAGCTCTTGCTCTGACTGCCAAGAAAATGTATTTTTAAAAGCACTACACACTCCAAGTACATTCAGGTAAAGGAGCATCATATAGGCAGACAGTTCAGGAAAACATGCATAAATAGTAGAGATTTTTTTTTAATTATAGAAGAACAGATACTCTTAGCTATTGGATATGAACAGCCCTGAAAAATAGATTATTTTAGAGAAAATATGATTAATAATGACTATAGAGGAAGTAGAAAACTGAAATAATTACAACTAGGGAAGATAGTGAAGCATTTGTCAAAAAAGTTATTGCCACTAAAAGTTTTTATCAAAGAGGTTAAGAGTAGAGGGAAACTTGTTTACCATGGAATAAGGGTAGAAACATTGTGGAAATGTGGACATAAAAGGCAAGGGAAAAAAGACAGAGGTACAGGAATAAAAGTGTAGAAGGAAACAAATGATCAGAAGTAGATTTTTAACTCTCAGGCACTATACAAGAATAATAAAAAATTTATATCATGGTGGCAAAATTTTCATACTTATACATACTCCCAGTTGAAGAAACCAACAGCCAGTTCTGTGGGCACCAAGAGTAGCAGACAGAATCCAATGAGTACCTGAGACACCACACCTATTTAACTCGGGCAAAAGCCTAAGGACTAGGGAATCTTCCCGGAGACTTAAAAAATGCCTTTGATGGCCCACTCAGGCTGGTTTTATAATTGACTGAGCTTCACTATGTTTGAGTAATACAGGTCCTATACATGTGCTCCTTAATTTACTGCAGTCTAAATGATGAGATGTCTAAAAGAAGCTCATTCCTCCTTCAAAGCAGCATCCTTAAATAAGAAATTAAATAATGTATTACTTCTAGACCAAGGGCTCTATGTTTCACTCCTTATTGATAATGCCTTTAGTTGTCTTTATCACCTTTTGGAAGCCTGAAATAACCTTTATATTTGCTTTACTTCTCTTCTTGGTCCCAACCTCTCACGTGAACTTTTTCTAAGGTATCAAATGCATATTAAGCAGAACTTTATTACTTTATTCAACAGTTGCAAACATATACTCCAGATGATTCTCCTGGTTATTGTTTCCTCAAACATCAAAATCCCTTGGAATTTGAAAACGTCTTAAATTATTTTTTTTCAGTATGTATGTATGTAAGAAAATTTACATCACAAACCTTCAATATGACTTTGTGTTAACATATATAACATAAAAGTTGCCACTTCAAACACTGGTGTTTTTTTTTTTTCCACATGGGCAGGCACCAGGAAAAGAACCTGGGACTCCGACATGACAAGAATTCTACCTGCTGAGCCACCATCACACCGCCCCACTTTAAACATTTTTAAGTGTACAATTTCAATGGCACTAATTTCTTTTACAATATTGTATGACCATCACCACTTTTCACTACAAAACCTTTTTCATTATCCAAAACAGAAACTATCTATGAAATAGTAATAACTCCCCATTCCCATTTCTAAACCCTGCAACCTCTAACCTTCTCTGGGAATCTGCTTATTCTAGAAATTCCATGTTTGTGGAATCATACAGTTTTTGTTCTTTTTGGCTTATTTTACCCAGCATAAAGTTTTCAAGGCTCATCTGTATTGTAGCATGTATCAGTGGTGTGAATTCGTATCTCATTGTGGTTTTGATTTGCTTTCCCCTACTGGCTAATGATATTGAGCATCTTTTTTTGTGCTTTTGGCCATTTGAATATCTTCTTTGGAGAACTGTCTATTCAAGACCTTTGCACATTTCTAATTGGGTAATTATTGTGTTCTTGTTGCTGAGAGGTAAGAGTTGTTTATATACTCATTAAACACTTATCAGATATGTGACTTCCATTTATTTTCTCCCATTTGGTAAGTTTTCCTTTGATGAACAAAAGTTTTTATCTGATGACTCCAATTTATCTACTTTTTCCTTTAGTTGCTCATGCTTTTGGTGTCATATTTAAGAGCCCATTCTTAATACAAGGTTTCCCCTGTTTTCTTCTAACCATTTTATGATTTTAGCTCTTACATTTAGGTCCTTGGTGCATTTTGAGTTAATTTTTGCACATGGTATAAGGCAGCTATACAATATGATATTTTTGACACAGCCATCTACAGAAAAGTCTCAAGTTATATTCCAAAAAGAAAATGTCATACCCATGTGTACTTTTAAAAGTAAACTAAGTGTAAGCGAAGAGGACGCTGTTAACAGTTTCACATTACTGCACACAAAGCAACAGTTAAGAACTGTAATGTGTTAAGAAAGTGATGTTTTAACGACTTATTTCACAAGTTTGCTACATTTTACTTTATTACAAGCACATTTGAGGAAACAGCTTGGGGGTTTTGGGTTAAAATGTATCTCACAATTTTTCCCTTTTAAATTGAATACAGGCTCCCAGGAGGTTCTCAGGGGTTGAGGTTGAAGGTGTGTTTTGTATTTTCCTGAACACATGTAATTTTTAGGAATGGACCACTGAAGCAAGGCAAGATCCCATTTAATTGCTGTTTTCTATTAGCAAAATGAAAAATAAAATATTTAAAGCATATTTTCTTTGAAAACAAAAAAGTCATTTATTTCCTCCATTTTCATTTGCCCAAGTCTATAGTATTACATAATTAAACCAAAAAATGAACTAAATAAAGTACTTTCTCAAAGTTTACTTCGGATAAAGTAATTGAAGACAGTTTCACAATGATACATTGTATAAAGGAATGGAAAATAATTTAAGAGAGTATTTGAAGCCCTGGTTTCTAATATATTCATAAATGTCCATTTGATCCCATGCCTACAAAGCACGGCCTCTGGTAGCCTTCTCCCCAAGTTCACAGTGGGGATATTTTCCACAAAAAAAGGACTATTTGTGTGTGGTAAAGCAAAGCTCCCCTTGGCCAAAGAAAATAAGGGTTTTCTCTATCAGAAGTGTCATCATATCAGTAAGTCTTTCCAGTTCTGCAACTCTGAAGCAATCAAAACACCATTAAACACAGAAACTGCTGTCTACTGAAAATATTTGAAATAATATGTAAGAATAAAAATTTCTCACACCTGTATAGTTAAATAGCCATGATTTCCAGCAAAGCAGCAAGTGCCTTACTTATTTTCATTGCCTTTTTCAGTTTATAGATCATTTCTTCAACTTTATGAAACTATATCAAACCAAAGCAAACAAACAGGAAAAAAAAAACAAAGAAAAAAAAATCAGTTCAGTGAATTTCAATTCAAAAGGACACTTATCTTCTATCCTTTTTACCAGCTTTCCTCTTTCCAGAGAGTAAGTGTTTGGGCTTCATATCAAACACATGTCTATCTGCCTCCCCTTTCTTCCCCAACCGATTCATCTTCTTCTGAGCATTCTTCATCATGGTCTTGGCTTTCTTCATCATCTAAAAAGGGAGGGAAAAGACAACCATGAAGCACTTTAGTTACTGAAAAATCAATGTCCGTTGTGTATAACCATAAAACAGTCCATTCTACTGTCCTTAGTCTGCTAAGTTCTGTAGAGACCCAAATAGTCTTGTTCACTGCTGTTTTCCCTCAAACCCACCACAGAGCGATAGGAACTCAATGAGTATCTGCTAAAGAAGACTTAAAAAAAATCACATCTGGCACAAGTTTTATGCATATAAGAAATTGATAAATTTCAGACCTGGAAGATTAGAGTACATCTGTTCTTATGATCTCCTAAACAAATTATGGATGTGCAACTGGTACTCATGAAAATTTACTAATCACATCTGATTAACAAGTGAGAAAAACAATATTAAAATCCAGATTTCCAGATGAAAATAAGGCCATGACTTCAGGTAAGTTACTAGTTTCTAGACAATGGGGATAATAATACTTACAATGGCTATTATGAAGATTAACTAGTAAGTATAAATGCCTGAAATATCATAGGTATTCAAGAAAATTTCCTTTCTCCCACTTTCAGTTCCGTAAGTGTTCTTTCCATCATGGGCATCTTTTAGTCTAAAACTCACTTAAAAAAAAAAAAGCTGCTTGCCAGCTTTATATGTAAACTTTTTCCTACAGGTGAATTTTCATTTTTTTAAAATGAAAAGAAGTTATAGCAAATGAAATTGTACATTTAAAACTTCTTTCCCCAAAGACCCTATAAATGATTATATTGTATGAAACTAACCAAAGCTACCAACTTGAAAAAACCATCCCCAAATAGCTCACTCTGAGTTATTTCCCTGGTAAGGGGCTAGTTGGAACTGAAGTCCCAGGGTCTTCAGATACTGGATAGGTGCCATATCCTAACACTTCCCTAAACTGCTGGAACCTAAGTTCAGACCACTTGGTGTCCAGTTGTATTTATTCCTATTCCATAAAGCCATTCTTTGGTTCACCTCCAACCCCCACCCCCGCCCCCAACAGGAAAGCATTAAGGAATGGTTCACCAGCTGAGCATGCCACTGTACCCTAGCCCAAGCACATGTCTCTATAGAATGGCCAGGTATGGGGGATACATAACTTTTAAACCTCTCCCTGTCAATTCTCATTTGTTCCAAATGATAACTGCTGGTGTTTACCCTGAGCTTTAATGTAATAACAGAGTTTTTTTTTTTTCTTCTTTTTTTCCTTTTGCATGGGCAGGCACTGGGAATCAGACCTGGGTCTCCAGCATGGTAGGCAAGAACTCTGCCTGCTGAGGCACCATGGCCCACCCAATAATAGAGGTTTTCAAAATTACTATATTACATTTTACAGACACTAACCTTGACATCCCTAAGACCAGAAACATCACGTGGCGTTCAAGAGCATCTACGACTCCAAGCTATAGAAGAAAGCGGTACAGAGTCTTCCTAATTTTCTTTTCCTGGTAGCACTCCGAGATCTTCTTGCCTGGATTGCATAGTGGGCCTGGGCATCATTAAAATAAAATCAAATAAACTGAGGATTTTAAAACACACACAATTAAATTCTGATTATTTACTGGTCAAATGTTCTTTCTCAGTTAACATAAGCTGCTTTAATGTTACAAAGGTGATTTAACTTCATTTTTAAAAATTTACTTAAGAGCTGCCAATTTCAAAATTGCTCCCCTTACAACCTAGACCTTTAGATTAGCACCACAGTTTATATTTCAGACATAATGAATTATTTCTCTCTCATGCCTGCATTTTGGGGGCTATATGGACACAAAGTAATAAGCATCAGACAGAAGATTCAACCCTGGTATTAAGCACAGAAATGACACATTAGTAATTGAGAGGGTAGATTCTGTAGTCAGACAGGCCAGGTCACGGTTCTGCCTTTTGCTGGCTGTGGAGATTTAAGTAAATCCCTTAACCCCACTAATGCTGCTAACTCATCTATAAACTAGAAATAATAAACTATCTCAAAAGGTAAACAGTACCCGGGTTTGATTCTCGGACCATGCACTTCCCACCCTCCCAATGCCCCCAAAAAGAGGTAAGCAGTGATTAAGCACAATACTTAATAAATAATGAAAAATCAGAAGCCATACAAGTACATAAGGATATAGGCAAACAGATATTCTATGCTGCTGATTAAAACTCAAATTATCTAATCCTTCTGGAATGGAATTTAATACAATTATCCCCCCTTTGAATCTGGTAATTCCACTTCTAGTAATCTGTTCTTAGAAACTAATCTGGAATAGGAAACAGTTCTTTTAACCAAAAACATAATTCATAATAGTAAAACAATGAGAATTCTAATTAATACTTGAGATGTCTTCTAATTTTTGGGGTAGTGAAGACTTCTGAATTCTTCCAGTGAACTACTGAGAGCCTAAATCATTCTGTCTTGGGTAATATCTCATGTCTATTTGATAATTAATTGGAAATTAATTAAACCATCAAGATTTTAGTCAACAAGAAAGCTTAAAATCAGTCACGGTTCAAGTAAAGAAATTGTAGAAGACAAATTTATCTCTTTATTCTCTTTGACATTCTATTCCAATTTATTTTTCCCCAGCACCAATTTATTATTATTATTATTTTAGATGCATGGTCTGGGAATTAAACCCAGATGTCAGGCATGGAAGGCAAGCATGTTACCACTGAACCAGTCATGCACCTCCTGATGCCGATTTTACAAATTTACATGTTTCTTATAAACAACCTTAATTTCTCTGAAGAGACAGCAAATATGTTTTTAAATTGTAAGCACCCCAAAATGCTCAAATGAAACTGTATAGTTTATACTCAATTAAATATGAAAGGTAGATGTAATATGCACAAAGTATGTCCATAAATATATATTTTTGAAGGAAAATATAAAAATAAAAAGTCCTATGCATAGAAAAGCGAATTAAACACATCTAACCTAAATTATTTTTGTGTGACTTTTTGTTTTCCTTTTTGTTTTGGTATTTTTCCAAGTTTTCATTAACATGGAAATAGAAGATAATGTATGCTGCCTGTGTGTGTGTGTGTATGTGTCTGTGTGTGTAAAATAAATTGACAAAAATGAAAAATAAAAAAGCATCACGGTCACCTCACATGAATGGAAATGTTAATGAAAATGGAATATTCAACTAATGGATGGGAAACTTCCCTCAATCTCAGAGATGATTTTGTTAATTAAGCACTTGTGAATGCCCAAAGTTTTCCTAAAAGTTTTCACATATTGTGAACAATAACAAAACTGAGTCGTGAAAATATCATCCTTCTGCACCAATGGCACAGGATCCTTGAGTCTCTTATACAGACGTCCTGAAATAGTCTCTGATAGGGAACTACAACAAAGTAGCTAACATGATTTAAGCCACTATTCTCATTTAATTAATGAGGTATGTATCAAGTGAGTCACTGCAAATCAAAATTCCTTGCCAATAAATCTCAATAGAAATGTTGAAAGTTCTAATTTCTTTTCTCCCATATTTTTCAAATCTACTTTTATTCCCACAGATACCAAAAATCTTGGCCTTCTTTGCAAAGTTTTATGCAACTATATAAATATCTGAAACCATCCCTACACACTTACATTGTCTTTATCATCCATGTCAACACCAAGATTACGCATCTCATTCTCCAAAACTTTCTGCTGAACCTGAAAAAGAAACAATAGGGTAACTTTTTTTTTTTTAGTCTGATGAAATATTTAAAAAAATTCAAAGGAAAATATACCTTTTATGATGATTTTTAATACTCTTTCTTTCTTTGGGGAGGAACACAGGCAGGCTCCGTGAATTGAACCTGGGTCTCTGGCAATGGCAGCCAAGAATTTTGCCACTGAGCCACCATCACACCACCCTTTAATATACTTTTTAAAGAAACTATATTTTTACGTGGGATTGCTTTCAAGTTTTTGAACACCTCAACCTGACTCATTAAACCACAAGAAAATGAACACTTACTATGCATTTTATTGTGTGAAACACATTAGGATGTTACGTTTATGTCTTTCTGTTCTTCCCAACAACACTGGGATTAAATAATTATTGTCTTCACTGTATGGACAAGATCGCTGAAGCTGAGAGGTTAAGCAATGCGTCCAAAGACCCAAACCAAAGGCAGAGATGAAACTTGTGCTTTCACAGCCAAGGAAGGACAAGAATTCCTTACCACTAACAGAAACTAGAGCATGGAATCCTTCTAAACACTAAACATGGCTAAGAGGAATACAAAAACGAAACATCCAAGTCTGTCAATACCAGTCATTTGCCATTATATGAAATGTCTTTTCAAATAAATGAATATTCATTGTGATTTCTAGAATTTCAAGGTATTTCCTTTCCTTTTCCATTAGAAAATCAAGGTATTTCTTTTCCTTAACTTCCCAGGATCACTATCCTCCTTTTTAGGGAAATCGTTCCTCTCGACTGCCTGCCCCATATGGTTCAGGTATGCTGTCATGGGACCCTGATCTGGTCACAGGGATAGGGATATGCCCCAAGCCTGATATGACAGACTTCTACTTCCTGTCCCTGACATGTTACAGACTGAAGAGATGATGCTCAAAGAGAGCTAAAAAATGGATAGAGTCTTGACATCATTTGATGCATCTGTGCCTGAAGTGTGATTCTTGCCACATCAGCCAATAAACTGCCTCATGGGTTTAAATTAAGACTGGGTTAGGTTTCTGCAACTTGTAAATTATATTTCTGTAACTTGCAATAGATAACAGTCCTAATCAAACACAAATAAAAGAATAAGAACAGGTTAACTGACGGCTTTAAGCTCCTACAATTCAAAAATTACAATCTTAATTTGTACAATTGCAAAGTGATTGAATCCAAAATTGCTGGCCTTGAAGCTTGAAAGGCCAAGAAAGGACACAATAATTAATCAAAATAGAAAAGATCAAAAATGAATTTTGTAAGTCAACATATACAAACAAAACAAAATACGTAAAATCTTATGGCCATCTTAGTTTGCTTAACCATAGGCATATTTAAATAAAAGTATTCAAATAATCACTGTAAAACCTTTGTTTGCACAGTAAGATACCCATTTTTTATGGTTCTAGGTGTACTGTTTGTTTTCTTAAAAAAAATATTTAAAAAAAAGAATCTTATGGTCACATATGGGTTGAAAATTTTGATTTAGTAATGATTACCCAGGAATCTACTTTCTGAAGAAATAGGCCATGCCTCTTTGCAAAGACACAAAACTTGTCTTTTTAGCAGTTCGAGGCATTCTGGGTCCCTGTGTATTCTTTTCTATGGACTGCAGAATTTTTAGTTTCTTTTTTTCTCTAATTTGCTTTGCCAATTGTCAGATTTCCACCATTTCCTCATCTTCACTCTCAGATTCACTGTCATATTCTCCAGCAGCTGTTCTTAGGTCTTCTTCTTTTTCTAACTCTTTCAATTTCTTTAACAAAAAAAGTCAGAGTTAAACAAAATTAACAATAAAAAAGTCAAATAAATAAATGTAGTGACATTTATATGGGAACTAGGTTTTCCTTAAAACCTCTGAGGACACAAGAAACACAATTACACAAAGTCCAGAATCACAAGTGGGCCTTATCCTATGGGCTGGAGTTGATTTTCAACGGAAATGGATTCTGTGGAGAAAATGAAGACTACTTGATATTAAACAGATACCATATTGCTAGTTATTCTGTGCCACTTCTCTTAGGTCTTTTTAAAGTAATTACTATGGACATTAAGATGAAAAACACCCAGACATCACCTTCCTCATTCCTATAGCCACCAGCAGATATATAAAAGTTCCTGGAATTCTTAAGGAATTGTATAAATCAGCTTGAACTCAGCAGGTGAACTCACTGCCCTCCTCTCTACGTGGGACAGGACTCTCAGGGATGTAAATATTCCTGGCAATATGAGACAGGACTACCAAGGATGAGTTGGGACCAGGCATCATGGGACTGAGAAAGCCTTCTTGACCAAAAGGGGAAAGACAGAAATAAAACAAATAAAGTTTCAGTGGCTGAGAGATTTCAGAGTCAAGAGGATATCCTGGAGGTCATTCTTATTATTATATAGATATCCCCTTTCAGTTTATGGTGTATTGGACTGGCTAGAGGGAAGTATCTGAAACTATTGAACTGTGTTCTAGTAGCCTTGATTCTTGAAGACAATTGTATAACTGTACAGTTTTTAGAATGTGACTGTGTGATTATGAAACCCTTATGTCTGATGCTCCCTTTATCCAGGGTTTGGGCAGATGCATAAAAAATTAGGACAATGCATGAATAGCAGGGGGATAAGGGTCAAAAATAAAATTGGGGTAGATTGCAATATTAGTGGTCAATGAAAGGTCAAGGGGTGTAGGATGCATGGATTTCTTCTTCTGGAGTGATGCAAGTGTTCCAAAAATGATCATGATGACGAACACAAAACCATATGATGATATTGTGAGCCACTGATTATATTCACTGGAAGGACTTTGTGGTACGTGTAGGTAACTCAATTAAAAAAAAATCTGCCTGAACTAGTTGTAACATCCCATTTATCCATTCTAATACACTGTGACCCAAAAACATAATCTTACTCACTATATATTTAATTGAAAAAAAAGGACATAATTCATAACCAGACAAATCTCAGACCAGAACACAACAAAAAAGAAATGTGACTGTATGCTTAAAGTCATATTATTATTTATGTGAAAAATGTATACAGGGAATTAGGATGGAAAAGTAGGTAAGCTAGGACAAACCATAAAAGGCCTTATACCCATACTAAATAACTGGACATTACATGGTAAAAGCTGGATCAAAAAGGCAAACTTGAAATATTAAAAAGAATAATATGATGAGATATTTTGGGCCTAGTAATGCATACATAGGTTGAAAAGAGGGAAAAGACTAAGAAAGGAAAACCAATTAAGGCAAAGGCAGTCTAGATGAAAAAGAAAATTAGCTAACAGAGAACAAAGTGCATTTCAGAAGGAGAACAAATAAGAAGAAATGAGAATGAATGTGGCTTAACTTTAAGGTTTATTCCTTGGGCATCTAAATGAACCATGATACTATCAGTCTCATCAATATCTAGAGAAGAAGTGAGTTTGAAATGAAAGGTGTGAAGAGTCTGTGGTGGCTTGGAACTATGTTCCCCTAGAAAAACATTTTCTTAAACTTAATCCATCCTTGTACATAAAAGCCTTGTAAACATATTTACCTATTGATGAGTAACTTCAGCTAATCAAGATGGGTATTTAAAATTTTTTTTATTGTGAAAGTAATATACACACAAAAAATAAAAGAATCTCATAGTATACTGCACAATTAGTTTTAGAACCGACTTCAGAGTTTGGTGTGGGTTATACTTCCACAATTTTAGGTTTTCCTTCTAGATGCTCCAAGATACTGGAGACTAAAAGAAGTATCAACACTTTCTCTAATCACAATGTGATGTAGCTGGATCTCAATAACCACCAAAGAATGAGAAGATTCGCAAATATATGGAAATTCAATAACACACTCTTAAACAACCAGTGGGTAAAAGAAAAAAATCTCTCAAGAAATCAGTAGCCACCAAGATGAATGAAAATGAGAATACAACTTATCAGAACTTAAGGGATGTAGAGAAGGCTGTGCTGAGAGGGAAATTTATTGTCCTAAGTACCCATATTAAAAAACAAGAAAGAACAAAAATTGAGTACTTAATAGCACACCTGGAGGAACTTGAGAAAGAACAACAAACTAGCCCCAAAACAAACAGAAGAAGAGAAATAACAAAGATTGAAGCAGAGATAAATGAATGGGAGAACAAAAGAAGAATAGAAAGAATCAATTAAGCCCAAAATTCACTCTTTTAGAAAATCAATAAAATTGATGGGCCACTAGCAAGACTGACAAAGAAAAAAAAAGAGAGAATGCAAATAAACAAAATCAGAAATCAGAAGGGGTGTGTTACCACAGACCTTGAAGAAATAAAAGAAATCATAAGAGGATACTATGAACAATATACACCAACAAACTAGACCACTTAGATGAAATGGACAAATTCCTGGAATCATACAAACAAGCTACGCTGACTCAGGAAGAAATAGAAGATCTCAATAAACCGATCACAAGTAAAGAGATTCAATCAGTCATCAAAAATCTTCCTACAAAGAAAAGCCCAGGGCCAGATGGCTTCCCAGGGGAATTTTATCAAACATTCCAGAAAGAACTAACACCAATCCTTCTCAAACTTTTCCAAAAAATTGAGGGAAAAGGAACTCTACCTAACTCATTTTATGAAGCTAACATCATTTTAATACCAGAACTGGGTAAAGATGCTATAAGAAAGGAAAACTACAGGTCAATATCCCTAATGAACATAGATGCAAAATTCCCAATAAAATATTAGTGAATTGAATCCAACCACACATTAAAAGAATTATACACCATGACCAAGTGGGGTTTACACCAGGAATCCAAGGATGGTTCAGATCGAGACTACAATGAAATACCACCTCACACCTATAAGAATGGCTGCTACTAAACAAACAGGAAACTATAAATGAGTGGAGAAACTGGGACACTTATGCAATGCTGGTGGGAATGTATAATGGTGTAGCCACTATGGAAGACTGTTTGACAGTTCCTTAGGTAATTAAATGTTGAGTTACCCTGTGACCCAGCAGTAGCACTACTTGGTATATACCCAGAGGAACTGAAAGCAATGACACAAACAGACATTTGCACACCAGTGTTCATAGCAGCATTATTCACAATCACCAAAAGATGGAAACAAACCAATTGCCCATATTTCTTTGCTTTGTATTTATATTATAGTATTCAATAAAAAAGTTAAAAATAGAAAAAACAAAAATAAAATTTAAAAAAAGGATCAGACTTCAACCAGAGATATGAATGAAGCTGATCTGGATAGGACCAAGATGAATCAGAAAACAGGGTAAAGAATGATATGGTCCATGTTTCAAAACTTCAACTTCTGTGTGAACCAAAGGGAGAGATGTTTATTTTGTGCAAAATTTATATTTTGGGTAGCACATTACCTAATTTCACTTGTATGGTCCGTTTAGTTGAACACCATAAGTACATGGAATCTTGAATAGGGCATGAGATCTTGTTGGTTTGTCCAGGTTAGTGTGATACCCCAATATATCACAGAGTAATTTGGGCAGTGAATTAAAAGTATTTGCAAAGTTCTCTTGGAGGATTGGGGGAATGGAAGGAAATATTCAGCTTCCCCATTTGGAGAATTCCTGATATTCTCACAAGCTGTGGAGATAACCAAATCAATAGGCTGAGCCCTCAGTCTTAGTGTTTGCCCCAGTGAAACATATTACTACAAAGGATAAGTTAAACCTGCTTAAAGTTATGCCTAAGATTCACCCCCAGAGTACCTCTTTTGTTGCTTGGATGTGGCCATTCTCTCTCTAAGCAAACTCAGCTGGTGAAGTCACTTTGCTTCCCCCCCTATATGGAACATGCCTCTCAGGGGTGTAAATCTCCCTGGCAGCATGGGACAGAACTCCTGGGATGAGCTGGGACATGGCATCATGGGATTGAGAAAGCCTTCTTGATCAAAAGGGGGAAGAGAGAAATGAGACAAAATGGCTGAGAGATTTCAAACACAATCAAGAGGTTATCCTGGAGGTTATTCTTACGTATTATATAGATATCCCTTTTTAGTTTATGGTATATTGGAGTGCCTGAAGGGAAGTACCTGAAACTGTTGAGCTGTGTTCCAGAAGCCTTTATTCTTGAAGATGATTTTACAGTGTGACCGACCATGTGATTGTGAAAACCTCATCATTTGATGCTCCTTTTAGCCAGGGTATGGTCAGATGATTCAGAAAATATGAATAATAAATAAATAAATAGTAGGGTGGATAAGGGGTAAAATAAATTGGATAGATTGTAATACTTTGGTCAATAAGAGGGAGGAGTAAACGGTATAGGATGTATGGGTTGTTTGGTTTTTTTTTAAATTTCCTTTCCTGGAGTGATGCAAATATTCAAAAAATGATCATGGTGATGAATACACAACTATGTGATGATAAAAAAAAGAACAAAAAAGAGTTTGCTGGGCTGACAAGAGCAATGGCTAATACTGTCTGCTACATTCTCAAACTTGACTGCTAGAAATTTTCACCGTTGTGAATATTAGACAGTTGTCTTTCCAAGTTTGAATTTTTCTAAATTGGACCAAGATTTAGCTCATTTGGATTGTATTTCAATCACTAACTCTGGAGAGATAGGCTGGTTTTTGCATTTTTGCAAGTTATGTGATTATGTGCATCTCAGTCATTTAAACTTATGGTCTTAGGCAGAACAAGCTTTAATTTATAAAGCTGTATACTGTTCTGTTTCTGCTTTCATGTAAAGCAGTTTGGACTCAAGCTTACATTTCTTTTGGCAGATCTTCACTAAAATCCAGAAGAAGTAACTAAATTATTTTAATAAACTGATGTAGTTCTATCACATCTATACTAGTTGCTGCAGAATCGTGGTCTAACAATAACAATTATTTTTGCTGCCACATTACAAATACAAATCCTCTCTGTCACCGTACACTTCTTGACCAAGGTGGTTGCTCATTTGTGGGGTCTCTCATTTTTACCACCACACTTCCTAGAATTAAATTGTTAGGATGTTTTTTTTGTATTTAAATAACAAATCAGTTCAACTAATTTAAGCATAAAACAGGAGCTGGGAAGAACATTGAGGTCCTCAGAGCATCACAAAAGTGTTGTAAGAATCTTGCCTTCACAGTGGAGCTAGGGACCCAATGCTTGAGGGCAGCTTCTCTTTATATTTGTCCCACATGCATGCTTTTATTACTTCCCTTCATGTGTTGATGCCCTTTGTCTCCTTGTGCAGGTTCTCTCCATACGTCAAGAGAAATGGCTGTGGACAGTCCCAGTCCTATAGCATTGTAACTCTCATAAAAAAGGAATAAAGACCTCACTCTCCATACAAGTAAAACTTTCCATGCTAGAACGCTTCTGCTGGCCTAGCCTAGGCCATGTGATCATCTCTTGGACCAGTCATTGTCCCGAGGAATTGTCACTGTGGATGTTCCAGGTGGGACAGGTGCTGTTATGGGTCTGAGTGCCAGGCATGCTCAATAGCCCCAATGAAAAGGAGTTAAGGTTACTAGAAGAAAAAGGATGGAGAAGAGGGCCAGAATGACAGAAATGATAGCTATCACATTCTACTGCAGTGTCCTTGCTCACATTTTCACTTTTTCCTGCCCTGTGGGCAAGTGGCTCATTAAAATGGCTTTTCCCTGATTCCTAATTACTGTTCTTCCTTTCTTCTGGGGAAGTGCCATATCAGTCAAAGGAGAAGAGGCAAATTTGATATAGGGATATTGTTCTTAATTTGGATAACATTACTTGAAAGGAAAAATTCTCACTGGATGGCATCATAAGCTCAATCTCTTGCTCTGAAAGAATGTTGAAAGCAATTGAATACTTATGAACAATGAGTGAAAAAGTTTAATTAATGATTGGAAATCTGTTTAAGAACTCCAGGTGCTCTTACCAAAACTTGAGAGGCTCTAAAGGGAAGCTGCTACTGGATATGCACATAGAAACTGCTAGAGAATTATTATTAGAAAGAAAAAATTCGGAATTTCCCTTTAAATCTTTAGGTATTAAGAAATTTCAGAAGAAGAATGAAATAAGTGAATAAGCATTTAA
Organism: Tamandua tetradactyla; assembly: GCF_023851605.1. NCBI lineage: Eukaryota > Metazoa > Chordata > Mammalia > Pilosa > Myrmecophagidae > Tamandua > Tamandua tetradactyla. Next base: position 209,071,780 of record NC_135327.1, on the reverse strand, counting down.
AAAGTGCAAAGCAAATTCCAGTGCTTGATATGTCATTAATGTATTTTTAGTATGCATCTCCTTTCTATACTAACATTTATAGTAGACTGTAAATCACAGTGCTTTACAATGTTAAATATATATATATATATATTTGGTTTGGGGCACATAAGTCGTACCTAATAAGCACATTGTCATATTTTTACATTATGTATATTTATCAAGCTCAGCAAATTGAGTTATATCGCATAAATTGACAAAATAACAGGAAACTGAACTGACCTGTCTCAACCGACATAACCTTTCACAGCTGATTGAACTTCACCCACCCTGGCAAACTGGAGAGCTCCACCTGCCTATTCCAAACAATTTCTGAAGCATACCAAACATTTAACCACAGACCTGTAGCCACAATGACATTTCTCTTTTGTTTTTAATTTTTCTCAATTTCAACAAATGCTGCTCTATAAATATGCCACTCTCCCTCCCCTTAGCACTGGAATTTGCTTTGCACTTTTTAAATGCTTATTCACTTATTTCATTCTTCTTCTGAAATTTCTTAATACCTAAAGATTTAAAGGGAAATTCTGAATTTTTTCTTTCTAATAATAATTCTCTAGCAGTTTCTATGTGCATATCCAGTAGCAGCTTCCCTTTAGAGCCTCTCAAGTTTTGGTAAGAGCACCTGGAGTTCTTAAACAGATTTCCAATCATTAATTAAACTTTTTCACTCATTGTTCATAAGTATTCAATTGCTTTCAACATTCTTTCAGACCTCCAGGCTTGGCTGTTCCTCACACCATCCCTCTCAAGCTCTCTAATAAAGCTTGCTTTATCCATTGAAGTCTATCTGTTCCTTCTTTTTGAGCATTCTCCTCCTCTGCACTCCTTCACTTTCCTTTCATTTTGGTGCCAAAACCCAAGAGGGGACTAAGGCAGGGACCCTCAGTCCCTAGCTCTTTCCTCCTCCATTCAAACCCTTCCCTTTTAAATCCTCCCTTCCTTTTCTATCATTTGCATGCCTGGCTCCACAGGACCCACCTGACCCTCTGAGCTCATATAAGCTAAATGGCCACCAGAAAGTGACCTGAAGCCACTCTCTCTTAGGAGAGCATGGCTTTTGTGGCCTCATTGCTATGTGAGTGGTGCAAGGATACCAGTGGTTGTTTATTGGCCTTCTTGACACATCCCTACCCTGAGCAATTTTTAGCCCTCTGCTCTCTCATTAAAACCTACAGATCCAGGCACCTTTGCCATTTCAGCCACTGCATTCACCACTGACTGATTAACATCATCCTTGGACATCACAGGTGGGTGAGTCTTCCCCCTTTACTCTCTCCCCACAGAGGCACCCTGTAGGCTTTTCTCTCTCTCTCTTCTGACATGGACCTCAGGGGTCCGCTTGGATGGCCGGAGTAGGGGATGGCTTCCCCATCAAATGAGAGTTCTGTTTCTGCCCCTCACCAGATAGGGGATGCCCTGCCTGGTGTTGAAGGCTCTGGCCTTTTGGCCTGTCAGAATTAGCCTTCCTCTTCACTATCTCTCCCTTGAAATGGGGACCAGGAACTCCGTCCCGGCAGACTTACCTCTAGCCTGACTCATAAAAGTCTAAAAATATTAGGCTTAATGCCTGATTTAAAGGCAACTAAACTCCTCTGACTCTCAACTCAGACCTGGCCACAATACAATTCAGACAATCAACATCCATGGCCAGAATTTGGAACTTTTCACCCAGTCATTCTAAACAAATAGACTCCTTTCTCCATCAAAATGACAAAGTGGCCTGAGGTACCGTATCTCCAGGCCTTTTTCTATCCCCACTCCAGACCTTCCCTTTGTAAATCATGCTCTCCTCTCCAACTACTCCTGGCTGATACCCCCACCCTAGCGCTGCACCAGGAAAACACTCCCCCAACACCACCCCCACCTTCACCAACCCCAACCCTGTTGATGACCCTTCTCCATACCACCTTAAAAACAGCCTCACCAAATTAGCGTCTGAAACCCAGGAAACTTGGGTTAAACTACTCCCCATTGTGCCCCTAAAAATTCTCTGTCTTCCAAAAAAACACCTACTCCTATGTTCATTTAAGCTTTTGTTCAGAAGGCTGCTGTTACCTCCTAGAATTCCCATACCTCCAGTTTCCCTCTCCACTCCTTTATTTCCTCCTCTTCTCTCTCACCTCAGGACAGCTCTTTGGAAATATAATGGTGCACTTTAGCCCACAACCACCACTAATACACCCAGTCCGCTAACACCAGGGGATCGTATATATCTAGTCCAGCCAAACTCTTCCTCTTCCTTAACCCCAAAATGGACTGGTCCATGCAAAGTAATCCTAACCACTCCTACAGCCACAAAACTGGAAGGAAAGCCTTCTTGAATCCATATCTCCAATCTGAAAAAAAGTCTAAAACCTTCCTACCACTCTACACCCACAGGACCAACCTCCCTGAGAATTACCCAGCTGCCTAAAATCACTGAAGAGCAAGGAACACCCATCGCCTCCCCATGTCCCTAAACCCCACTGCCTTCAACTATTTCCTTTCCACCCTCTCAAGTGATTTAAGCTGATATCCATACTCCATCAGAACTCCTTCGGACCTTGTTCATCTCCTGGAAGAGTTGTGGCTCCAAGGCACCTACCTGGAGTTTACCCCAACCCAGATCTCTTTCTTTCCATTCATCCTTCTTCTCATTCTTACAAATGAAACAGCAGGCTCTCCTCCTCTCCTTGGATACTTTTTTCTATTCCACATTCTTTAATCCCAGCCTCAACTAACCCTCCCCCTCCTTTCCCCCATCTTGCCCAAATACTTGCAAAACCCCATTAACATTGCTACCACCCTCCTCAAAGAATCAAACTCCTCTTTAGCTTCGGCTGGATCTGTCAACACCTTGCCCAAACTGTGAACCAAGCCTTCCCTTCCCCTCTACCCATGTGACTCTCAACACTGACAGGACTTCACTTCTCAGTCACCCACCAACCTGAATACTACCTCATGAAAGGAGACTGGTGGAGTGATGGTGAGACTTGGCACAAATGAGCCACAATCAACAAGTTCCTAGAAAAATTTCCAGAACTGGAACCTCCACAATGCCCTGTCTGAGGCCCTGTCCAAACCCATGTAATTCTTGCTTATCAGGCTGCACTGTGCATATTCCATCCTTTTTTCCCAGAATCAACCCCGGCAGGAAATTTAGTTTCCTCCAAGTGTAATATTACCCTATACTTCTCCACCCCCATATCCCACATCCAACTCCTGCTACAGATCAAAGAAATTCCTGGAAACTCATACCTCTGGATCATGCCTCCCTGCTCCCCCAGTATACTCAAAGAAACTATCAAACCTGGAAGCTATTACTGTCAAGGCAGCAGACATCACCCTGATATACTAGGCTTCAAGACCACCCGTGACCAAACTCAAATTCCCACACACCCTCCAGATTCCCCCCAGACTTGCCAGAGACCCCTGACTTGTGAAAACCTTTGGTACTTTGTCAAATGTAACACCTTAATGTTGCAACAAGAACCCACCCACACACACACAAATGTCACAGCCCTAACAAAATTTCAGCCCCTTAACAGCCACAGCCCGTGGACATTCCATCTCCTTCTGGCACACCAGAGAATACATGAGACACTGAAGAGCAGGTAAATTCTTCCCAGTTTCCAGCATTAATTTGTTACCCTGCCTGGCCTACACATCTGAACTCTTCTGGGTATGTGGTTCAAATACCTTCCTGTGTCTCCCCACCAACTGGACTGGAGGATGTATACTAGCCTTTCTGTCACCACAAATAAACCTAACTCCACCTGACACCCCTATCATCACAAACCTGGTCCAACACACACACCCCCAAAAATCAAAAGAGCCATCCAGTTAATCCCCCTACTAGTCACACTTGGGGTGCTCTCTGGGGTAAGTACTAAAACAGCAGGACTAGGTGTGTCATTACATAGCTTTACCATCCTGTCACAGCAACTGGCTTCAAGCCTCCAGGAAATCTCAAAACAGCTTATAGCTCTACAGGACCAATTAGACTCCTTAGCTGCAGTAGTCTTATAAAAGAGGCGTGGGCTCGACCTCTAACAGGTGCATGTGTAGGCAAGTTTACATTACTCCAAGAACAGTGCTGTTTTTATACTAACCAATTCCACTTAGTCTGAGATGGAGCCCAATGCCTTAGAGACCTAGCTACTATTATCAGGGATCAAGCCTCACTTAGCTTCTTATGGCCCTAGGTAATCTCCCCTCTTGGGTCATACCCCTTATAACTCCCCTCCTATGTCTTACATCAACTTACTCTTTCCTTCCCTGATTTATTAATCTCTTACAAAAGTTTTTTGCTGGACAAATGACCACCATCTCCCAAGCTGCAACTCAGATCATGTGAAAGCAATGTTCCTCCTCCAGGCTCACCAAGGACATCTCCCCATGATGCCCCCCCCCCCATCAGCAGGAAGCAGCCAGATATAATGATGTTATCCTGCTCCCTTCTTATGCACCTCCAGAGTCTGTAATGATGGAACTAACAGAAAGCAGGAAACTAACCTGACCTGTTGAAACTGACCTAACTTTTCATGGCTGATTGGACTTCACCCACCCTGGCAAACTGGAGAGCCCCACCTGCCTGTTCCAAACAATTTCTGAAGCATACCAAACATTTAACCACAGATGCGTTGTAGCACAAAAACCAGGATAGAGGCTGCATGCCTCTAGGAACATTCTGCAAACCTAGAGCAGGCTGAGACTAAGGGACCGCAGTTTCGGGAAGTAAGTGATTTATTAGCTCATGCGCTTGGGGCCCAGCTGAGTCACCTCAAAAGTCTGAGCCTCGAACAAAAGGCAAACTTAGCTTTTATAGACTGTACAATATGTTAAAGACAAGGTAAACAATTGGTGGATTTAAGTTGAGAATGGTCCAGGGCTTATAGACTGTTGAGAGGCCCCCACCCCAGGAATATCTTATTTTGCCTATGTGCATTTTCACCAGTTCCTGAAGACTAGGGGAAGGGGTTTTGGGATTTTCCAGAGAGCACAGCTAAATCAGAAAGACGGGGAGGCCTGCCTGCTACAGTGTAACCACAAAGACATTGTTCTTTTGTTTTTCGGCTTTCTCGATTTCAACAAACTCTGCTCTATGAATATGTTACTCTCTCTCCCCTTCTCATGGCTCTCGGTTCAGTCTGTCCTCCAGGCTTGACTGCTCCTCGAGCCATCCCTCTCAAGCTCTCAAATAAAGCTTGCCTTGATCCATTGAGGTCTATCCGTTCCTTCTTTTTGAGCATTCTCCTCCTCTACATTCCTTCACTTTCCTTTCATAAGTGGAATCCTAACATTATTCAGAAAATTATCTGCAATAGGTTTTAAGAAGTGGACAACTTTCTGTTTTACTCATCCACCTTTTCAGAGGTCTTACTGTTTCTTCCTTGGTTTCACTCTTTTAATTCTTTTTACTGGAATCTGAATTAGGAATGGCATTATTTCAGATTGCTAAAGCTGCCAGAATGCAATATACCAGAAATAGATTGGTTTTTACAAAGGGGATCTATTAGTTTACAAAGTTATAGTTCTAAGGCCTTGAAAATGTCAAAATTAAGGTACCAACAAGATGATACCTAGGCTCTGAAAAAAGACTGCTGGCATCTGGATCACTTCTGTCAGCTGGGAAGGCACATGGCTGACATCTGCTGGTCCATGCTCCCAGTTTATTGCTTTCAGCTTCAGATTCCAGTGGCTCTCTCTGTGCTCCTGTGGATCTTCTCTTTGCATCTTTGGGGCATTTCTCTCTCTTAGTGTCTGTGAATCCTCTCTTAGCTTCTCTGGGTCAAAGCCCAGATTTCATCTCTATGCTTAGCATCTCCCAGGGTATTTTCTTTTCCAAGCCTCTGTGGTGTTTTTGCCAAAGTGTCTCCCTCTTAAAGGACTCCAGTAAGTGTATTAAGACTCATTTCGAATCAGTGGGGTCATATCTTCATGGAAACAACCTAATCAAAAGTCTCCAGCCCACAATAGGTCTGCCTCAACAAGATTGATTAAAAGAACACAGCTTTTAAATTTAGTACATTGAAATGCTAGTGGCCAGTGAAAGGAAGGGGTAAGGGGTATGGTATGTATAATTTTTTTTCTGTTTTCTTATTTCTTTTTCTGAATTGATGTAAATGTTCTAAGAAATGATCATAATGATGAATCTACAACTATGTGATGATATTGTGAGTTATTGATTATATATTAAGAATGGAATGATCATATGGTAAAAATGTGTTTGTATGTTTCTATGTTGAATAAAAATAAATAAATAGAAATTTAAGAAAAAATAAATAAATAAACAGTTCCAAACTGTTACCAGACAAAGGCAATGGATTCTTCTGCTCAACATGCTCAATAACCAATTCCTGAGACACCAAGATTTCAAAGAGAGAAAGAGTTTATTACTACACATGTAACAGGAAAGCAGACAGCCCAACAACCCAAAATCTGTCTCCTTGAACAGAGGAGATTCAAAGTTTTTAAGGATTCTAGCAAGAGAAGATGAGATCATTTCAGATACTAAATTCAAGGCAGAAGTTCAAAACAGAAAAGAAAACCTTGTTAAACATTGTTATCATAAGTTAGCATAATTTGAAAGGAAAGATGGCAGAGCTATCTATCTTTCAGTGGCAAAGCTTAGCAGATGGTTTACAGATATAAGGGGCTGAGGCTAGCTAATGACTGTTTTCCATGCCATTAGCACCTACTTAGAAAATGACCAGATAAAGGGCATAACAGCTGACAGCCACAGAAGCACCAGACAAGAGATAAGGGCTTTTACAATACTTTCATATGTCTTAACAGCTTATTTACAGTTCAGGACTTCCAGGTACTCTCTCTTGTCCATTCCAAAATCCTAAAAGCAAAAGGAACATTTATAAAATGATTCAGTAATCAAAACCATCCCTTTAAATCCTGATTTCTCAGTTACAAAACCAGCACAGGAATTCCTGTTCACAATCAGATAACCAGTTACATGTCTCTTTTAAGGGTTTATCTTTTCTATCTCATTTAGTCCTGTTTCATTTGGGCAGGTGAGGCTAACTGCTCTAGCAAATAACCCCATAATTTCAGTGGCATAACAAAAGTTTATTGCTTCCCCACACCACAGTCCAATGCCATTGCTTGGTTGGGAGGGTGGGTGGGGTAGAGGCATGAGCTCTGTTCATGCCATCATTCAGAGATGAGGTTCCTTCTGTTGTGTGGATTTTGCTTCATTCCAGTCAGACAGAAAGAAAGAAAGCATGGAGGATTCCATGGTGTGTTTTAGATCAGGCTCCAGCAAATTTTTTTCTTTGCAGGCCAGATGGTCTTGGGCATTGCTCAGCACCTCCATTGTAATACAAAAGCAGCCTTCAGTTATATGTAAACAAATGTTTGCCTATACCTGCTTTTTGTGGAGCAATGCCAGAGCTGAGTAGTTGACATCAAGGCTGTATGGACTGCATTTTACATGTATTTACTATCTGGACATTTACAGAGAAAGTTTGTGAACCCAGCTTTAAAAAGTTTTTCTCTCTTTTTTCTTTACTATACTATTCAGTATTTCTAGTTGCTGGCATGCCTCAAATAACTCGAGCTACATAGAATTTTTATAAAAATCTATTACATATTTAATTACTGTTGCATCTGAGGTTTTGCTCCATTGTTTTTATTCCTTCTTATTGATCATTTTTGCCATCATATCTTTTCTTCATCAGTTTTTCAAGAAGTTTATTAACATTATCAATACTTAAAATAATCAGATTTTTATTTTGCAGTTCCTCTTGATTTCAACTTTCAGTTCCGTTTAACAATTTCTTAGTTTATTATTCCTTTCCATTTTCTTTCCTTGGCCTTAAAATGTTTTCTTGTTTTTAATTTCTTAAGATAGTGGATGATTAATTATCTATCACTTGATTTTTCTTCTCTAATATAAGCATTTTAAGCTATGAATTTCCCCCAAAGTACCAGTGAAGCTACATTTCACAGATTCAATTGGTACCATATTCATTACTTTGTAGTTTTATGACTTTTATGAATTTTTGTTATGATATCTTCCTTTGCCCATGAACAGTTTTGATAAGTTTTTTCCCAACACATGAGAATTTTCTATTATCTTTTTCTTATTGATTTCTAACTTGATAACATTCCAGTTATAAAGCATGGTCTATATTTACTTATATTTGAAAATTATTATTTCTTGTTTTATGTTTTTGATTTAATCTGCTATTGCTATAATGATACTGCTTGATAAACAAACCCTCAAATCTCATTGCTTAATAAACAACCACCTCCCCCCCAATCTCATTAGCTTACAACATGCATACATTTATAACTCACAAGTCTGTGGTGGCTCTACTACAGGTTTGTGGTTTGGTTTCAGTCTTTTCATGAGTCTCTCATTCTGGGATCCAGACTGAAGTAAGAAAAGTCTGCAGCATGTTTTCTCTGTGGTAAGAGTGAATAAAGGAGAATGGATGGTGGGGACAACCAATTCAATAGGCCACGCCCTCAATCTTAGGTTTTGTTCATATAAAATTTATCTCTGCAAAGGATAGGCTAAGGCTACTTAAAATTAGGCCAAGAGTCACTGCCAAACAACCTCTTTTGTTGCTCAGATGTGGCCTATCTTCCTTTCAGCCAACATGGAAGCAAAATCACTGCCCTCCCCCTCTCTGTGGGACCTGACTTCCAGGGCTGTAAACCTCCCAGGCAACGTGGGACAGAAATCCTAGAAAGAGCTGGGACTCAGCATCAAGGGATTGAGAAAACCTTCACAACTGAAAGGTTATTTCTTTTTCTGGAGTGATGCAAATGTTCTAAAAAATGATCATGCTGATGAATATACTACTATGTGATGATATTGTGAACCATTGATTGTACACCATATATGGAATGTTTGTATGTTAAGAATGTTCATGTTTGTATGTTGTTTTGGTTTGTCAATAGAAGTTGAAAAAAAAAAGAGGATGATCTAGAAAAAAAAAAAAAAGGAGAATGGCCACATGAAACACCTCATAAAACTCCCAGTCAAAACTTGCAGTCTTACTTATAACCCAAATTCTACTTGCCAATGAAAGTTAGACTGGCCAAGCCCAAAGTCAATGGGACAGAGAATTTTAATCAAACTACAGGATTTTTCTCTCCAAGAAAAATTTTGACCAAATTATATATTTGCAGTAGAATTTGGATATAGTTCACCTCTTGGCCACAAATATTGACTTCCCTTTTTCATACAAATACCTTTTCCTTTTTCCCAAAACATGTCAACCAGCATGCCTGACATGTTTTGGGAAAAACATGAACAACATGGTTCATGAACAACATGGTTCAAAATCCAGGCTTTTGTGGTCTACATCAGATATCAAGGAGGCTCCCTTAAGACCTGTGAACTGAAAATACAATTTATCTTACCCCCTACTGCCCCAACAATGATAATGGACCAAGGCCAGGATAATCACTGAGCACTCCATCACAGAGGAGAAGCAATGAAAGACACATTGCAATTGCTGGTCCACAATAATTCTGAAATTCTGATGGGCAAAAAAATGTGTTCCCCATACTCTGGGGATAGAGAATTACACCCAAATGAGGCCCATGTTTTACTCTGTGGTATGAGCTCCCCTCCACTGTTCTCTGTGCCTCCTGGCTTTACCCTCTAGCAGGTTCTTATAGTTCCTAGTCCAGAACTGAGAGAGCATCCAAGTCCTACCTGTACAGTGTGGCATACAAAAGTCTTCTTAAATCTTGAACAGTTCCCTGCTCTTTTTTCATGTAATTTTATTGAAATGTATTATATATTCACATACCATATACTCTTCCAAAGTATACAATCAGTGGTAGTTCACAGTATCATATAGTTGTACATTCATCATCACAACTGATTTTTGAACATTTACATTACTCCAAAAATAATAAGAATAAAAGTAAAAATAAAAAACACCTAAAACATCCCATACCCCTATTAATTAATTAATTAATTTTTTACTCATCTGCCCATACACCACCAGCTCTTTTAATAGGTAAATTTGATTTTGCTCACTCTGTGTCAAAAGTCTCCTGCAATTCTTTCTGAGATTTGTTTGTGTCTCTAATTTAATGACAGGTATTCTGAATTTACAGGCTTTCCTAGAACTTAGCCTTGGCCCCTTCCTAGGACTCATTTCTTTTCCAGAGTCTAATCAGAGGTTTTAACCAATGGTATGCTGGTGACCTTGACTTAATCTTTGTCCTGAGGTTGACCCTTAAGCTGAGTCTTACTTGGTTTTCAAGCTCAAAGTATTTTTCAATTTTACCTTATATTCATCACAGGGAATCTTTCAACTTTTCCGTTGTCTTATGCTGTAAGAGTGTTTCTTATACCTCACACTGTGCTGTATATTATTTTTCTTTATTTGTTTTTTAAATCTAGTCTCACAATCTTTGGTTTTAAACTGGTGAGTTTACTCTATTATACTGATTGCTATTATTGATATTTGTGATCCAGTCAAACTATTGTGTTTTCTGTTTATATATATTTTTCTTTTCTTGCTATTTTTTGTTTCAGTTGTCATTCCCTTGCACTCCACCTCATCACTCCATTTCTTTTCTTATAGTGACTACACTAGAAATTTAAACATTTATATTTAGCTTAACAATATCTAAAGTTAATTAATATCCATATCCTACAACCTAATGATACAGAATACTAGAAATCTATAGCATTAACCAAACTTCTCCTAATGACTTAGAGCTTATTGATGTCTGCTATTCTAATTCCCTCTGTGTTTTATTTAATAAATGAGGCATTCTCTTAGTTGTGCTGGTTGCTATATCACATAATGGGTTAGCTTAACAGTAGGAATCTATTGACTCATATTTGAGTTCAAAATCAAGGTGTCAGCAAGGCAATACTTTCTCCCCAAAGTCCATAGCATTCTGAGCTGGCTTGTTGCAATCCTAAGGGTTCCTTGGGTTGCATCTCTGCTTCCAATTACTGGTGATCTCTCTCTTATATATCTTGTTTGCAGGTTTCCAGTGGCTTCCTACTTCTCCTGGTGTGACCTTCCTTTTTTAAGGCTATACCTAAATAATACCTTCAAAGATTCTATTCACAGATGAGTCCACACCCTGACTCACCTTACCACATTTAAAGAAACTATTTACAAATGGCTTCAAAACCATAGAAATGTGGATTAAGATTAAGAACATGTCTTTACTGGGGAACTTAATTCAATATTCTACAAGTATCATAATAATTTTCTGATACAATCAATTGATTATTCATAAACCCATATGTCTCTCATATTCTTCATTCACCATTCTCTTGCACATGCTTTTTGGATTTGTTCCTAAAGTCAATCTTTCAGATTTTTCTTTAGTAAGGAAATTATCTCTTTAGTAATAAACTCTCTCAATTTTTATTAGTTCAATAGTATCTTTATTTTTCTCTTGTTCATGATATGTAATTTTTTTAGAATATATAATTCTGCGTCAGGAATTACTTTCTCAGGATTTTGACAATATTAGTCCAGAGCTTCTGTTGCTGATGTGAAGAGATTGTTGTTTTAATTATGGTTCCTCTATGGACTAATTATTGGAAAATCTGGCTGAACAGATTCCCTATGATTTTTTTCCTAGAGATGCAGTTTTTTCATCAAACTTGTTTGAAAATTGTTTTGTTTTCTGAATCTGAGAATATGTATCTTTCATAATATAAGCCCAATTTTCAGATTCAGGGCTACAAAATATAGGAGTTATTTTTGTCAGAAAAATTAAAGTAAACATGTTTCAAGTTTTAAGAAAAGAAAATTTTGGAAGAATAAAATATGAGCCTATGTGAATGTATATATATATATATATATATATATATATATATATATATAAAATGAGCAGATATTTGGGTGATGGAGTGGGGGGGGGGGAACCAAAGAGAACTTCTAGTTATGAAAAAGATAACTGAAATTAGAATCACATAATATGGATTAAATCCCAGTTTAAACACATCTACAGATAGAAAATGAATGACTAGAAGGCAGCTATGAAGAAATGACATGAGATACAGTAGAGAGAGACAAAGAAATGAAAACCATGAAGAGAGGTTGAGACACGGATGATAGAATGGTAAGGGTTGATATCGTTTGAAGTAAATGGCAGAAAGAATAGGAGAGAGGCAATATTTGAAGAGACCAATCAATCGATCATGGTTTCAATCAGCCATTGTTTAAGGCCTGCTGCTTCAGGATAAGGAGGTAGTCCTGGGAATCAATGCACTGCCTACTTCTAAGCCAGGTAAGTTCCTTGATCAGGACCCAGGTTGTACTTCATACTCTCTCTCTGTGTAAAGCATTCAGTATGTTCACAGATGGTGTACCTGGAGGACCATGATAGGAAGTTAATGCAAATCCAAATCAAGAGTAAATGTTCATCCCACAGAGGACAAATTGCTGATTCTTCCAAGAAAAGTTGTTAGTTCTTCCATGATGACAGAGGTTCAATGTGGTCAACCTGACACCAGATAGCTTGCTGATTTCTAGGGTACATTGCCAAATCATGGCTTCAGTATTGCTCCTTGTCAGAGAAAATTTGGTAAACAGCAAATGGCAGTAGGCAAATAAGCCTCAGTAAGTGGAATTACACGTTTTGAGGCCCCTGTGTCTCTTACATCCATGAACCCACTGAGACCTAAGTAGAATATTGGTTGGGGGAAGGCACCTGATTACCAACAACCTCATCCAAAAATCCTCTGATTTAACTTATGTCAATGGTTTATTGAAGAAATGAGATGAAAGTGAAATAAACTTTAATGTTTTTCCCCTGATTCTCAATAAAGTCTTGTTCAAACCCTCTATTTTTTCCCTGCAGATTATAAAAAAGCTTCTAGCCTCTCTATTCACAAGATTAGTTTAATTTATTAATAATAATTATGTCCCAGCCAGAGTAATGATCAAAACCACAAATCTTCTATTAAGGTTCTTCCCTTCCTATAGCCTGGGACTACACTGGAAGCATGTAGTGGTGATTGTGGAGAGAGAGAACCTCACTTTATTTGTCCTTCTCTCACTCTGAAGCTTGCTAGCTGATGTTCTGTCCCACTGTTATAGTTGGGGAGAGAGGAGAGAGGAAATTCTGGAAAGATCTTGCTTGCCTGGCACTGCTACATCTGGCATTGATTTTACTATGTGATGTGGATTGAATTGTGTGTCCCAGTTTGGACATGTTCTTGATCTTGGTCTGCATTCTAGTGGATATGGACCCATTGTAAATAAGATATTTTCAAAATGTTCCTTCAGTTAAGGTGTGGCCCAAGTGATCAGATTGGGATTTAATCTATATTATTGGAATCCTTGATAAGCAGAATGAAAGTCAGACAGAATGCAGCCACAAGTAACTTCCAGAAGCTGGAAGTCACCAGAACTTGGAAAAGTACTTAAAAAAAATGTTTCCATCTGCACTGTCATCTGTCAGAAAAGCCAAGGACCACAGATGGCTGGGAGCTAACCCCAGAATACCACAGTCTTCTGGAAGAAAGCATCACCTTGCTGACACCTTGATTTTGGACTTCTCCTAGCCTCGAAACCATGAGCCTTTAAGGCTATTTAAGCCAACTCTTTGTATGGTATTTGTTTTAACAGCCAGGAAACAAAAACACTAATTAAGACAATATAGCTATTTCTTTTTCAGTATTTACGTGACACCTAGACTCAGAGTTAGAGCTCTGAAGCTATGAAAGTCAGCATTAACCCATACAGCAACTGTTTAAACAGTTGAAAAAGTGTTCAGACTTTGACTAGACATATGAATGAAGCTGATCTGGAAAGAACTAAGGTAAATTAGAATCCAGAGTAAACAACGATATAGTCTGTGTTTTAAAACATCAATATTAGTGTGAGACCAAAGGAAGGGATGTATATTTGGTGTAAAAGTTGTATTTTGGGTAGTGCATTATCTAATTTAATTTGTATGGTCAGTTTATTCAAACACCATAATTACATGGACTCTTGAATAGGGCAGGAGAACTTGTGGGTTTGTACAGGTTAGTATGATGCCCTGATATACCCCAGAGTAATTTGAGCAGAAAATAAAAAAGTATTTGTAAAGTCTCTCTAGGGGTCCAAGGAGAACAGAGGAAATATTCAGCTGCCCCACCTGGAGAATTCCTGAAGGTACCACAAGCAGTGGGGACAACCAACTCAATAGGCTGAGCCCTTGATATAGGGCTCATCCCTATGAAACTTATTCCTGCAAAGGAGAAGTTAAGCCTACTAAAAATTTTATGTAAGAGTCACCCTTAGAGAACCTCTTTTGTTGCTCAGATGTGGCCTCTCTCTCTAAGCCAACTCAGCAGGTGAACTCACTGCCCTCCCCACTAGGTGGAACATGATTTCCAGAGCATAAAATTCCCTTGCAATGTGGGACAGAATACCCAGGATTCACCAGGACCTGGCATCATGGTATTGAGAAAGCCTTGACCAAAAGGGGGAAGAGAGAAATGACATAGAATAAAATTTCAACGGCTGAGAGATTTCCAACAATCGACAGGATACCCTGGAGATTATTTTTATGCATTATATAGATATCCTTTTTTTAGTTTATGTGCATTGAAGTGGTTGGAAGGAAGTAACTGAAATTGTCGAGATGTGTTCCAGTAGCCTTGATTCTTACAGACTACTGTGTAATGATATAGCCTTTACAATGTTGACTGCGTGATTGTCAAAACCTTGTGTCTAATGTTCCTTTTATCCAGGGTATGGAAGATGGGTTAAAAAAATGGATATAAATAAATAAATAATAGGGGGAAAGGGGTAAAATAAATTGGGTAGACTGAAATATTAGTGGTCAATAAGAGGGAGGGATAAAGGTTTTTTTTTTGGAATATATGAGTTTTTCCTTTTTTCTTTTTATTGCTTTTTCTGGAGTGATGTAAATGTTTTAAAAATGATTGTGGAGATGGATACACAATTGCGTGATGAGGTGAGTCACTGATTGTACACCATGTATGAACTCTATGTGTGTGAAGATTTGTCAATAAAAATATTTTTTAAAAAAAGAAAAAGATTGCTGGTAGGAAAATTTGGTTCTACTTTCTGTGACAACATTGAGGGGTTTTCTTCCTTCTGGCCATATACCTCTCCCTCAGTCATTTGGAATATGGTAGCCCACTCCCACTTAGAGGTCACTTGGCCTCCACAAGGACTCTTTTGGGGAAGGTTTGGAATGGCTGCAGTCCAGCACTCTCTTCAAGCTCCCAAGTCTTCCCACTAGGTCTGAGGTGAAAGGAAAACCCCATCATTCCTCCCCTCCTAGTAAGGCTGTACTGAGAGCATGTTAATAGTTCTTCCTCATTCCAACCTCTTGACTGAATTTTACCTTTTACTTTAATAAGCTGGCTGAATCAGATACCTTAAGTTTTACAAAACCAGTATTTTGAAAAAGTTTTTTAAGTCTGTGTGGCCTTGCTCCTTTCCATGGAATTTGGAGAAGTTAGCCTCTATAAGTGCATTAGGGCTTAGTCAAACCTACAGCAAAATTGCTTATAATATCCTGGTAATTTATATAATTAATGAGGAATGCAATCATGATCCCTTACTCATTGAGTTTTCTCAACTTCAAACATTTTTTTCTTGTCTAATTCCTGTTTCAATTCTGACAAGAGAAAAAAATTGTAATTCTCCTGCCTGTAGCTTTGCCTATCCTTCTAATAATCCAGGCTGAAAAATGAGGGTGGGTAAAGATATTTCATAAATGCTTTTGAAAAATCATTTTAGAGCTCAGTTCATTTCTAAGCCCTTTTCTGATGAATCATCATCCTCAGTGTCAGTACGAGTAGACACAGTGACATATTTGGACTGTGTGAGTGTTCCACAGGTAAAAGTATGTGTGTATGAAATGGGCAGGAGGATGATGGCCAGGGGTGTCAGAAACAGCTCAGAAAAGGAAAGATGTTAATGCTCTTCCCAGTAGTAATCTCACTACTTGAGGATCTTAAGGTCATACTTGTCTTTCCAAAGTGTAGCTAGAAGAGCATTACTTACTAAAAAGAATCCTATCAGCCATTGTTCACTAAACTCAGTATTCCCTCCCTTGATCCAGAAGTTTGTCTCTTAATCCTGATACCTAGAGTTGCAGTAATCCTCCTGCATTCTAACCTTGACCCCCTCCTTACAACTGAGCCCCAAAGAACTTTAATCAACATTACACTTGAAATGTCCCCAACCAGGGGAATCAACATCCCAGAACCACCACACACCAACTGTAATCTTATCAATCCCTTCCACAACCTTACAAAATAAATAGCTCAAAGAAAACAAAGAACACCATTTTTGCTCTTTCAAAAGAGATGCTAGTCCCAGTTCTTTTAGTTAATTAAATTGTATTTAAGATAGTTTGAAACTTTAGAATTGAAGAAACTCTGATATCTTTATCTGTAGATTTTTTTCTGCCTTGCTTTAATTTTAAATTGGTTTATGAAATATATTATATAAACAGTTTTATGATGTTTATTTAGATTTTTTTTATATGCCTATGGATAAGCTGACTAAGATTCCATTTCAGGCAGTCAAGATTTCTATAGGTTAATTATAAAAATATTTGTATCTTCATATTTTCCTGGAATCAGGGAAATATGTAGTAACACAGGTCGTTCCTATAGCAGTGCAGGTATGTGTAAGAACTTTCTACTTGATATGATGTTTTGAGAACATTCACAGTTTTGGCAGCCAATCAACTGGTATCTAAGTTAGTGTTTAATACTTAGAATTTAATGAACCTTGCTATCTGAATTTGTATATATTTTTCCTTGTTTCCTTAATTTTAAATTGGTTTATGAAACTTACTGTGCAAACACAGGTTTTACAATGATTATATGGATAATTTGCTTAAATATGCCCATGGTTAATCTCACTTAGGTATCTATTTTTGGTGGTTCTAATTGTATTGTTTATTCTCCTAAATAAGAAAAAAAATTTTTTTAAATGCTTGTGCATCTAGTCCAGTTTTTTTGAGTTTATTGAAGATTAATTAAAGTATATTCAAATATAATTATTGAAGTATAAATGACATACATTAAACTGCACATATATGAAGTGCACAATTTGATGAGTTTTGATATGTGTATACACTTGTGAAGGCATCACCACAATCAAGATAATGAACATATCAATCATCTCCAAATTCATTATTATTTTATGATAGCTGTCATAGGTTCATGTGTCAACTTGACCAGGTCATGGTGACTGTTCGTCTGGTTGGGCAAGCGCTGGCCTGTCTTGTTCATATGAGGACATTTCATGGACTGGGATCATGATTATGCTGGCTGCATCCTTGGCTAATTGTGTTTGTAATCAGCCAAGGGGTGTGTCTTCTGCACTGAGTGATGGTTAATCTAATCACCAGAGGCTTTTATGTAGGATTCAGAAGAGACAGTCATTCTTCATCCTTTGGCCAGTGAGCCTCTCCTGTAGATCTCATACAGACCCTTCACTGGAGTTGCCAGCTTCACAGCATGCTCCATAGATTTTGGACTTTACATCCCCATGGTTATGTGAGACACTATTATACATTTTTTATCTATTGATATCTCCTGCTGATTCTGTTTCTTTAGAGAACCCTAGCTAATACAATAGCTTTATTGAGATATAATTCACATTCCATAAAATTCACATCTAAAGGTATGAATTGTTATTATCAGATTTCCAAAATGGTGTCACTATCTGTTCCAGTTTTTTAGCTGCCAGTGAGCAATGTGCCAGTATCGGAACAGCTTTTAAAAAGGGAAATTTAATAAGTTGCAAGTTAACAATTTTTAGGCTATGAAATTTCCCAGTTAAAATAAGTCTATAGAAATGTTCAATCTAAGGCATCCAGGGAAAGATACCTTGATTCAAGAAGGCCAATGAAGTTGAGGGTTTCTCTCTTGAGTGGAAAGGCACAAGGCAAACATGGTCAGGGTTTGTCTCTCAGCTGGAAAGGTACATGGTGAACATGGCATCATCTGCTAACTTCCTCTCCAGCTCCCCAGGAGGCATTTTCCTTCTTCTTCTCCAAAAGTTACTGGCTGCTGGACTCTGCTTCATGGTTCTGTGGTTGGTGTTCTCTGTTGTGGCTTTCTCATGGCTCTGTCATTCTTCTCTGATCTCTCTGAATCTCCAGCTTTATCCAAAATGTTCCCTCTTTTATAGGAGTCCAGTAAAGTAATCAAGACTCACCTAGAGACATGTCTCCACCCAATCCAGTTAAACACCCATTCTTGAGTGAGTCGTGTCCCCATGGAGATAATCTAGAGTTTCCAACATACGATACTGAATAGGGATTAGGAGAAATGGCTGCCTTTACACAATGGGATTAGGATTAAAACATGGCTTTTCTAGGGTACTCACATCCTTTCAAACTGGCATACTATCACTATGAATTTAAGAACATTTTTATCCTCATCAAAAACCTCATAGCTAACAGCAGTCACTACCCATTCCTCTTTGCTCTTAGCCCTGGCAATTAATAGTCTAATTTCTATATCCATGGATTTATCTGTTTTACAGATTTCATAAAAATAAAAATATATATTATGTGGCCCTTTGTGACTAGCTACTTTCACTTGGTATATTTTCATGGTTCATCCACATTTTAGCATAATTCAGTATTTCATCCCATTTTATGATTAATATTTCATTATGTAGATACACCACATTTTGTTTATCTTTTCTTTATTTGATGGACATTTTGAATTGTTTCTGTTGTGGAGATCCAAGGCCTGTGGCCCCCCTCCATATTGACAATAAGTTACTGCATGTATCTTATGCAGTACAGGACAGAAATTATGAGTCATCAGACCTCCTTGGGGGGAGGGAAGAAGAATGTGCAGACAGAATCATGCACAAAGCATTAAAACTTCCCCCACCCCTTGATCACTGTTGATAACAAACCTCCAGACTCCTGTGTCACAAAATCCTGCTGATCACTGTTCTCACATCCTTCCCTTAAGGCCTTATAAACTATCCTTTGCACTCACCATCCACTATGGAACACTGACTTCCATTTTCCAACAGGCCACCATCAGAAAGAATCTCCTGTTCATAAGTCCCAATAAAATCCACACCTAATTTCCTAACATAATTTATGTAGACAGCATAACTGAACACCATGAGTACATGGAACTTTGAGTAGAGCATGAGATTTTGTAGATTTGTCCAGAGTGACGCCCCAACAAATCCCAGAGGGATTTGAACAGTGAATAAAATGTATCTGCAAAGTCCCCTTGGGGGAATGGTCAGAAAGGGGGAAAATTCAATTTCCCCAAATGGAGAATTCTTTATATTCTCACAAGCAGTGGGGACAGCCAAAGCAATAGGCTGATCCCCCCAATCTTGGGGTTTGTTCATATGAAACATAACCTTGCAAATGATAGGCTAAGCCTACTTAAAATTAGGCCTAAAAGTTACCCCCAAGAGAACCTCTTTTGTTTCTCAGATGTGGCTTCTCTCTTTCAGCCAACATGAGAAGCAAACACACTGCCCTCTCCCTCTCTATGTGGACATGACTCCCAGGGGTGTGGAACTTCCTGGCGATGTGTGACAGAAACCCTAGAATGAGCAGGGACTCAGCACCAAGGGATTGAGAAAAATTTCTTGACCAAAAGGGGGAAGAGAGAAAGGAGACAAAATTAAGTGTCAATGGCTGAGAGATTCCAAACAGACTTGAGAGGTTATCTCGGAGGTTATTCTTATACATTAAATAGATACCATCACTTTTTTACTTAAGGTATAACAGAGAGGCTAGAAGTAACTGCCTGAAAGTGTAGAGCTGTGTTCCAACTGCCATGTTTCTTGAAGATGATTATATAATGCTATAGCTTTAGCAATGTGATTGTGTGATTAAGAAAACCTTGTGTTTGATGGTTGTTTTATCTACCTTATGGACAGATGAGTAAAACATATGGATTAAAAATAAAGAAGTAATGGGGGAACAAATGTGAAATAAATTTAGTTTATTGAAATTCTAGTGATCAATGAAAGGGAGAGGCAGGAGTATGTGTATGTGTGCTCGTTTGAAAAGATGTATGTACCCTAGAAAAGCCATGTATTAATCAAAATCCCATTTCATAGAGGCAGAATAATCCCTATTCAATATTGTATGTAATTAGATCATCTCCCTGGTGATGTAACCTAATCAAGAGGGTTGTTAAGCAGGATAGGGGAGATGTGTCTAGACCCATTTGGGTGGGTCTTGATTAGTTTCTGAAATCCTATAGAAGAGGAAACATTATGGAGAATGAGAGATTTAGAGAGAGCAGAGAATTCTGTAGCACCACGAAGCAGAGAGCCCACCAGATGGAGATGAAGAAGGAAAATGCTTCCTGGGGAGCTTCATGAAATAGGAAGCCAGGAGAGAAAGCTAGCAGATAATGCCATGTTCGCCATGTGCCCTTCCAGATGAGAGAGAAACCCTGACTGTGTTCTCCAAGTGCCTTCTCACTTGAGAGAGAGAGAATCTGAACTTCACTGGCCTTCTTGAACCAAGGTATCTTTCCCTGGATGCCTCAGATTGGACATTTCTATAACCTTGCTTTGAGTGAGTTATTTTCTTGGCCTTATAACTGTATCCTAGCAACTTATTAAATTCCCCCTTTTAAAGCCTTTACATTTCTGGTATATTGCATTCCAGCAGCTGGCAAACTAGAATAGCATGTTTGATTTTTTTCTGTTTTCTTTTTATTTTTTTTCTGAATTAATGCTACTGTTCTAAGAAATGATCATGATGATGAATATACAACTATGTGATGATATTGTGAATTACTGATTATATGTGTAGAATGGAATGATCATATGGTAAGATGTTTGTGTTTGCATGTTGGTACATTTAATAAATAAAATACATTTTTTTTAAAAACCCATGCCTAACCCTCCAGCTAGCATACTCTTTGGTCTTAGAGCTGCCCCAACCAAAGCCCTCCAAGAGCTGTGTTGGAACAACTGTGAACTCCCAGGAGACCAAAGAGCAACTGCCTATAGTGGGCATGAGTTTTGGGAATGGAGAATCCATGGGGGGAAATCCCAAGTTGGTCTCTATCACCCATGTGAGGAGGGATGGATGCCCTCCTAGATTAGTGGGGGCTACTGTGTGAATATGGGGACACCCTGAAAACTCCAGCAGGATTTCTAATTGTTTTGCAAAAGATAGCAGGACAACTAAATTTGAGTAAGAAGAAAAGAGACTGTCAAATAGCCGCAACCATATCATGTCTTGTGGATGGCTACCCAGGCAGAACAAGCACCAAATTAGAACTAAAAGGAGATATGCACCTTACCCAGGCATAAATGAAGGTCTCTCTGATCACCTGCACTGAGTGAACAGTCAGTTGGAGACTCTAGCATGCAGATTATGCCCAACTCAGGGGCTATAAATTGCCTCAGGCTTGAGTCCAGAGAATGCAAACTATTCTAGGGTGAGACCCAAAAACTGGGGATGCCATAGATTTTTCATTTGATGAAGAGGGGAAAATAAAAGGTTTGGGAAGCAGAGGATAAAATAAAGCCATCTTTCTATGCAGCAGTTCCAAAGGTTACCCCTTTAGTACAAAGAATAAGCACTCAATATGTAATCATCACTTTGTTTTAGATTTAACCTTAATGTTTTCTTTAGTATTCCCTTAAATAGGGCCAGTCAACCTGTTTTGGTCTTCACCTGGGAAGGAGAACAAAGAACTTTCACTGCACTATCAAGGCTCTGTACATATGCCAACCATCTACCACACCTCTGGCAAAGGATTTGGCTAAGTGGAAAAGTCTATTTCACTATATCGATGATGTCATGTTAATCAGTAACTCTTTCAGAACGAAAAGAAGCCTCAGGCTCATTATTATCTCACCTTGAGAGTCAGGGATGGTCAATTAATCATGACAAACTGCAATGCCTTGGCTACCCTGTCAAATTCTTAAGTGTTGTATGTTTGGGTAAGACAAAATTATAAGTTAAATGTTTTCCTATGCTGCATATGCCAAAACAACTAATGACTTTCTTGGGGTTGTGGTAGTATTTAAAACATTTTTTTCATTACTTAGCCCAAATGCTAAAACCTTTGTATGTGCTAATTAGATAAGGTTGTACTTGGAAATGGGAGGACTTCCTGCTGGATACTTGTGAAAAAGCAAAAAGGGTGATAGCACAAGCACTGGGGTGGAGGTGGGGTATGGAGTCGGAACTGCCCTGTAAACCGGATGTTGCCAGGATGACTATTGGCTTTGGGTTGGGTCTGTGGCAGAGGAAACATTCTAAATGAATACTCCTTGGCTTTAATCACAAGTATGGAAAGGGGCAGCTGAGATACAGTCCCTGGAAAAGCAATTGGTGTTGTATATAATGCCTTATTGCAAGTAGAGGGACTGACACAAAGATGCCCAGCTACCTTGAAAATGGCCATCCCTATTCAGGGGTGGATAACAAACACAGCTTCTAAGCCACACTCTAGTAGTACCCAACTGAGCACCCTCACCAAATAAAA
Source organism: Tamandua tetradactyla (assembly GCF_023851605.1). NCBI lineage: Eukaryota > Metazoa > Chordata > Mammalia > Pilosa > Myrmecophagidae > Tamandua > Tamandua tetradactyla. The sequence goes on along the minus strand of NC_135327.1, from coordinate 209,049,309 downwards.
GCCTACCTGCTACAGCCCAGTATTTCCAATACCAGTAGTCTGAGTACAGAAATGCACAAAATTCTTAGACAGTGCCCTATTTAGAAGATCCAACAGTTAAAGCTGCTGCACATGAAACAGCTGTTGAAATGCTCACTATAGAAGGCAAGGGTACCATTCCCAAATTTGCTTGGTATACTAATGGATCTGCTAGCAGGCAGCCTCCCACCTGGGCAGCTGTGGCAATACAACCCAGTACTGACACTATATGATGGGAGACTGGGGCTGAAACGAAGCAGTCAATGGGCTGAGTTAAGAGCAGTACAGATAGTAATAGTGCATAAATCAGAAAACGTGCTGTCTATACTGACTGCAGGGCTGTTTACAAAGGCCTTATGACTTGAATGGCAATCTGGAAGCAGGAACAATGGACAGTCATAGATCACCTGTCTGGGGACTAGAATTGTGGAAAGACATCTGGGATGCCTATCGTTCATCACTGATGTCTGTCTATCTTGTTCTTGCCCATATTCCCAACATGTTACTCAGAAATGTGGAAGCAGATGCACTCACACGGGTTCGGAGCAGCACAGCTGAAGCCAGGGAAGTAGCAGAATGGCTTCATTGAAAAAGCAGACACCAAGGGTGTCAAACCCTGTGGCATCTGGACCAGCAGTTCCAGCTGCCAAGCACATGCCAGAAGTTAGTGGACATCACTAGAGAATGCCCTTTGTGCTACCTGCATTGACCACGTGGGCTACCATAGCAGATGGGGCACATTGACCAGTCACAATTCCTGGTAACCCAGTGGTTAATTGATTACATCAGTCCTCTTCTGCTCTAGGAGGGAGCAAGTTATGCTTTTTACTGTCATGGACACAGATACAGAATTGTTGTTAGCTTTCCTAGTGGGGAAAGCACACCAATGGGACATCCTCTAATATTTGGAAAGAGAACAAGCACTCTGCATGGACTGTCAACACAGACAGACAATGATTAGGGGACCCCTTTCACTGGGCAGATAGCCCAATCCTGGGTCACGGATCAGGACAGCATGCGATTCTTCCTCTGCCCTACAATCCCACATGCACAGACCTTACTGAAAGAATGACTGGTTTATTAAAGGAACAGCTAAAAGATGATAAGAGCCCCATGCAACATAGAACAATTGAACTGAAACTCCATCAGGCCTTAACTTGTTGAAATGCAATGCCACAGGCCTCAGCCCCAGCTCCTCTCGAAGTACTAATGGTAGGACTGAGGCAGGTTCTGAGACTACAAATTAAAGGGCCAGGTGTTTTACAGCCTTAAAGGGGAACTCATAATTATTTGTTGATATCTATGCCTCAGACCATGCAAGCAGGGGAAAGTGAGATCCTTTGACCTTAGTGCCAACCTATGCAGTTGTGCTGGTTGGGAATCTTAAGCCTGTGGGGAATAGGAGTCACTGAAAATATTGTAATCTGATCCTGATTTACACAAAAAATGCCTGTTAAAATTTTTATCACCAATCTGGGGCCTTCTATTCTCACAGGAACCTTATGTATAACTTATGCCTAAACCAACTATTGATGTCACGGAAGAGGACTTTGAAAAATTGCAAGGGGAAAGTATCTGTTATTTAAAACCTTCCCATAATGTTCCTGTGCCTAGAGAACCTTGTTGTTAACCAACAGAACTCTAGCATGTATATTGTTAAGCCAGCACAAATTACCCCTCATTATTCCCCATAAAGATCTTTCTTTTTCCCCATAACACCCTAGTAAACACCTCCTTACAGTGGACTTCAGTAGCAAACCATACCCATAATCAAAACCCAATGTTAGGTTTGCACAGATTTGCTACAATATTTCTATCTCTATTTCCAAATATCTGTGTGTGTATTGGCTCTTCAAGTATCTGAAACCCTCTGCTCTCTGTGTTGGCTCTTCTAAGGACTCCAGTAAACTAATTAAGACCTCCCTTGAATGGGTGGGGTCATATCTCCAGCTAATCAAAAGGTCAGTCACTCTCACAATTGGATGGGTTCCGATTTGTCCCCACATCTTTGTCAATGGTCTAATAATTATGATGTGATATCTCATTGTGGCCTTAATCTGCATTTCCCTAATCCCTAATGATGTTGATCATCTTTTTTAGTGCTTATTTGCCATTATTTTATCCTCTTCAGTTAAATGTTTGTGTCTTTTGTGCATTTTCTCTTTGGATTTTTTTGTTTTGTTACTTTTGAGTTTTGAGAGTTTATTATGTAGCTGAGATATAGTCTCTTTGTTACATATGTGGTTTGCAAATATATTCTCTGGATCTATAGCTTGTCTTATCAACTTCTTAATGGGGTCTTAGGCAGAGCAAAAGTTTTTAATTTTGATGAAGTCCAATATGCTGATTTTTTTCTTTTATAGATTTTACTTTTGGTGTTACATCAAAGAGCACGTAACCAATCTCTATCCCAAAGATTTTCTCCTATGTTTTCTAATACAAATTTTTAGTTTTATGTTTAAATCTGATACATTTTTTTTAATACTAGATTTTTTTTTTTTTTTTTGCATGGGCATATGAGAACTCTGCCTGCTGAGCCTCTGTGGCCTGCCCTAAACCTAACACATTTTGATTTAATATTTCTGTAGGGTATGAGGTTTAAGTAGTGGTCCATTTTTTGTTTTTGTTTTGCCTCAGGATATCCTTGTTCAGGCACCATTTGTTGAAAGGATTCTCTTTCCATTGAATTGCTTTTGTACTTCTGTCGAAAATGAGTAGGGGCTGCCGCTGACCCCACTACTGCTGCTGCAGCTGAAAGGCTGGCAGAGGCCCAAGGATGGGGCTATGGTGGTGACACGAGCCGAGAGGAACTGGGAAGGCAGTGAGGATGCAGTGTATCACACCCAGCCACTTCACAGTTCCACCCCCTGGGGAGTGCGTGCAACTGGGTACCTGCTTCGGCCACCGCCCACCCAAGAAAGCCCGCAAGCCCGACACCCCCACCCGCATGATGCCCACCCTCAACACCGTGCACCTTCCTCTTGCCTACTGCCCACACCAAGAGGAAACCAAATCACTTATGATTCTTTTGGATCTTTGCAATTCCCTCCTGGCTCAGACCCTGCACTGCCATCTGCCCAATATCCCAGCAGTGATGAGCCCTGGCCCCTTAAGTGAAGACTCCATAGTAGAAGTAAACAATTTTTTAAGAAATTTATTTATTAATTTAAAAAATTTAACAAATGAAATAAAACATTAACATAGATAATCAGTAACTCACAGTATCATCACTTAGTAGCATATTCTTCATTTCTTAGAACATTTGCATCCATTCAGGAAAAGAAATAAAAAGACAGTAGAAAAAGAAATAAAATGAAAACAGAAAAAAGATTATACCTATCATACCCCTTACCCCTCGCTTTCACTGAACACTAGCATTTCAAACTAAATTTATTTTAACATCTGTTCCCCTTATTATTTATTTTTATTCCATATATTCTACTCCTTTGTTGACAAGGTAGATAAAAGGAGCATTAGACACAAGGTTTTCACAATCACACAGTCACATTGTGAAAGCTTTATCATTATTCAATCATCATCAAGAAACATGGATCCTGGAACACAGCTCTACATTTTCAGGAAGTTCCCTCCAGTTTATCCATTACATCTTGAATAACAAGGTGATATCTACTCAATGTGTAAGAATAACCTCTAGGATAACCTCTCGACTCTGGAATCTCTCAGCCATTGACACTTTGTCTCATGTCACTCTTCCCCCTTTTGGTCAAGAAGCTTTTCTCAACCCTTTAATGCTGAGTTTCAGCTCATTCTAGGGTTTTTCTCAATCCCTTGATGCTGAGTCTCAGCTCATTCTAGGATTTCTTTCCCACATTGCCAGGAAGGTCTACACCCCTGGGAGTCATGTCCCAAGTAGACAGGGGGAAGGTGGTGAGATTGCTTGTTGTGTTGGCTAGAGAGAGAGAGGCCACATCTGAGCAACAAAAGAGGCTCTCTTGGGGGTGACTCTTAGGCCTAAATTTTAAGTAGACTTGACCTATCCTTTGTGGGGTTAAGTTTCATATGAACAAACCCCAAGACTGGAAGCTCAGCCTACACAGAAGTAAACAATTTGAGCAACGTGAACAATCATGACAGGAAGCATGCAGTTGGCGATGATGCTCAGTTTGAGATGGACATCTGACATGATCAGAGGAAAGCAGCAGCATCGACACATGTGCACATGATGTGGCCAACAGGCTCAACATTGAAAGGAAGAAGAGGCGGGACCAGCAGCCCCCTGCATCTCCACCTCCTCCTCTTCCTCCCTGAGCCAAACAATGAGATCACTTTCATCTGGTTATATCCTCTCCCTGTTTCCTGTTCCCCTTCCCAGTTAGACAGAAGAGATTGAAGGCCCAAAGCATCTTTTCCTTACAACTAAGCGGCCCACAGAGGAAACAACTAAATTCTGGCTTCCTTGGTCATTTTTCTATTGGGTGCCCCAAGCCAAACCCCTCTTTTTATTTTTATTTTTTAATTTTTTGGTATCAAATCATAATCACAACCTACCAATAACTAAACTGGCAGGGAAATTTGGGAAAGCATACAGAAGTTTGATGGGTTGAGCCTTATTCATGTTCCTTGCCACCTGTCTCACTTCCCTGTATCCCACTTGTAGCTCAGTTCTGCAAGAGTCTGGGTTTTTAATCTTTAAAACTGTTGAAGGAAATGATAGAGATGGAAAAGAAGAGCTGCTTTCCTTCTGACTTTGGGGTATTTGTCCTTAGGGACAGAGCACAGTTTGTGCAGCTTTGGTAGCATTCTCTCTGACTTTTTTTAAGGTCCGCTTCTCCTCCTTCTTCTGGAGAGAGGAGTGTCTTGTGTCTTTGGTATTATAGTTCATATTCCCATTTCTTAACACATTTGTGCGGGAAAAGTTTAAACTGTCTACATCAAATGGGAGCTCTTTAGTAACCAACTATTTTTCTCTCCTATTCCTCTCTGCTTGCATCTGATTGCTTACAGGGCCTATTGTACTTGGAAATACCTGGTGATTTTCTCTGCTTCCAGAGCTGGTCTATATCAAGTCATAAAACCTGAGAAAGTGTTATGCCAGATAATACTTAAGAATGACCTCTGAAGAGCATTGAACTGTTTGAGTATGCAGTCTCGGAAGTCTCTATTTTACCATTCAAGGGCATTGGGATATTTATTGTTTTGGATTGCAATTTTTTGTACTTTGAATTTGAAGTTGACTTTCAAATTTTTTTTCTTTTTCATTGTGGACTTGCTTTGTTTGACTGCTGGAATAGACCAGCATGGGCTTAGAAACATGCTCTTCTTAGCTTTCTTACCTTCCACATTATACTCCCCTTACTTCCTCCCCCCCACCTCCTTTCTTTCCTTCTTTTTTCTCTGCCAGCCAATTTTTCAAATTCACATCAAAGGCCCCTCAAATGTTGGTATCTGATATATGCTACTCATATCTGAGGAGTGACCGTTTATTTTTAAAATGACTGCAGTCCTATTTTTAAGCGTGTTTTCCATAAAATTTTGAACAGCAACTTTTTAATTAAACATCTTCCAGTGTTAGGGAAGTGAGAAATGTCTGTGGAGGAGTCTGCTGTCTTATGCCATCAGCCTTTGTCTCTCCAGCCCTTAGGACCTCTATCCTTCCCCTCTAGTTTGGGTTGTGCATGTTTGGAGTTAGTAGTGGGTGGTTTGTTAAAACTGAACTATTCTTCCTGGCTGTGAGTAGATAATGAAAGCCTCATTCTTTTATTATCCCTTTGCTTTTTCATTATCCCTCTTCCCCACTCCACTCTCCTATGACTGTCAACTGACACAATAATCTCAGAGGAATGACTTCCCTTGTAGAAAGACACATCCGCCACTCATGAGAAAGATCAGCGAAGTAGCCGCTGGTGTCCTGGTAATTTCTGGTTGAATTTGGCACCCTGAGCCCTTTTACTAAGAGATCAGGTGCCAGGGTGAGAGTAACCAGCCGATTGGTTAAGCAAGAAAGCTGTTTGTTTTTCTTTTGAAGTATGGAAAGGGCCTATTTGTGAAAATATTTTAGACAGAAGGAAGAAGGATGTCTGAGGAACTTTGTTCTATTTTCTGCTACAGAAATGTGAGTGGTTCAAAAAGTGAAAACCTTTCGTGATGATTGATGTCTCTCACAAATAAGTTGGACCTCCAATGATTTGGGGATGCTTTGAGTCCCAAAATTTGATAACCAGAAAAGTATTTGTGTTTGTTTAATTTATCCCTGTTTTATTTTAATTAAACTACAAATTTCACTTAAAAATGAGGAGGTCATATTTATGGAATCTATTTCTGGTTTCTCATTTTATTAATCTATCTGTTTATCCCCTACCATTACCACAATGTCTTATTATTGTAGCTATATATTGGACAGATTTGTTCCTCCCACTTTATTCATTTTCAATTGTTTTAGCTATTGTAGTTTCTTTGTATTTCCATATATATTTTACAGTGATCTTGTCTTTATTTACAAAAAAATCTTGCAGAGATATTGATAGAAATTGTGTAAAAGGATATCAGTTTAAGACAGTAACATTTTTACTAGATTAGATTGAGCCTTTCAATCCATGAATGCATTATGCATCTCTATTAATGTAGATGTTCTTTGATTTCTCTCATCAGCATTTTGTAATTTTCAGCACTACAACATCCGTGCATATTTGACTAGATTTACACCTAATTATTTCATGTTTTTAAGCAATCGTATACAGCATTATATTTTTAATTTCACTTTCCATAAATGAATTGCAATTATACAAAAATGTGATTCATTTTTTAATTGATCATTGCTGAATGCACTCATTAGTTCTAGAAGTTTTTTGTAGAGTCATTGAGATTCTTATGTAAGCAATCATGTCATCTTCAAATAGAGATGGTTTTATTTCTCTTTATTTACTGTATGACTTTTGGTTGCTTTACTTGCCTACTGCACTGGCTAGAACTTCCAATACTAGGTTGAATAGTAGGGGTAAGACTAGCCATCCTTGCCTTGTTCTCAACCTTACGAAGAAAGCATTTAGTCCTTCACCTTTAAGTATAATATTAGCTGTAAGATTTTTGTAGATATTCTCTATCAAATTGAGGAAGTTACCCTCTATTCCTAGTTTCTTGATATTTTATAATGGGTATTGAATTTTTTTCAAATGCTTTTCTGTATCAATTCATATGATCATGTATTTTTTTTCTTTTGTTAATATGGTGGAATACATTAGTTTATTTCCAAATATTGAACCAGCTTTGCATCTCAGAAATAAACCCCACTAGATTATGGTGCAGAACTATATGCATATGTGTCTGCATCTGAATTCTATCTGCTAACATTTTGTTAAGGATTATATGCATTTATATTCAAGAAAGGTGTTCTGTAGTTTTCTTTTTTGGACTGTTTTTCCTGGTTTTGGTATCAAGGTAATACTGGCTTATATAAAATGAATTGGCATGTGCTCCCTCTATTTCTATTTTCTGGAAGAGTTTGTGTAGAATTGGTGTTCTTTCTTTAAATTGTTGGCAGAGTTCTCCAGTGAAACTATCAAGGCCTGCATATTTCTTTTTTGAAGAGCTTTTAAAATCTTATTTTATTTTATTTTTATTGACACATAAAATATGTCCTTTTTTATCATTTTGTTATATGTCAATAAAAATATAGCGAGATCGGCATACAGAGATAGGAAAACTAACATATTCATCTTGGTGAATTTTCACAAAGTGGATGAGCATTGTCACCACTACCCAGGTCAGGAAACAGAACATTATGAGTTTCCAGAAGCCTCTCTTGTTCCCCTTTCCAATCACTGTTGACATTCTCTTTCTTTTGGGAGTTTTAAACTGCGAGTTCAATTTTCACATTTCAAATTTGAAATTTCATATTGGGTAAGCTGTGGCAGTTGATGGTTTTGAGGACTTAAAACATTTCATGTAAATTGTCAAATTTATGTGATTTTTGTATAATAACTTCATATTTTGTAATCTTACTAAATCCATTTATTAATGCAAATGGTTTACCTGAAGATTATTTTGATTTTTCACACACCTAACCATACTGTGTGAAAATAATTATGGTTGTATTTCTTCTTTCCAATCTTTATAAATTTTAGGCTTTTTCTTGTCTTAATGGAAGAACCTCTAGTGTGAGGTTGAACGAAACAATGAAAGTGAATGCAGTACCACAGTTGTGAATGTTAGTTCAAGAGACACAGATTCAAGAGATACAGATTTTAATCTTATACCACATTTTCCGAGCTTTGTAGGAGGACACAAACAATGCAAGAGATCCAACAGGAATATCCTTTCCATCTTATTACAACACTCAGCAGTGATCCAGTACCCAATTTCTTTCGCTCCATAAACTTCATAAACCATACAATGAGTATGTGACTGCCCCAAATGAAAGATGAATTGAAACTAACATAGTCAAGTCCAGAGATAGAAGAATGACTGACTGTTTATCAATAGTCTAAGGGGGAAATATTAAAGTTCCTTTTTAAAACTAAGCAGAAGAAAATTATGGAAATGAGAAAAAAGAAAAATGTGAAGATAACATGAAGTAGATAGAAAGGCTAAATATAAGTGATTTCTAGATTATTAGCAATCAAGTGATTTTTGTCTGTTAGTTTGTTTGGCAAAGGTGAACTACAGAAAGTCAGTTGTATGGCATGCATGCCTGCAATATAAGCACAGCATTTTCTGTTTGGGTGTCATTTATGGCTAATTCTTGTCATACATGCTTTCACACTCTGTGTATTTTATGAGGCTCAGCAAACTGGGCCACATCAGGTAAGTGATCCCACCATTTAAACAGAAACTTCTCGGAGATGGCTCTCAACCACGGAGTAACTTTTACTTCTCCTTTAGCCCCTCTTTCCAGTAGCTCTTTTAATTCCTCCTTGCTCATGTAGCTGAAACTTTTTGTTTCACTGGGATTTGGAGTTACAGGAACATTCTTTCTTACAAGCAGAAGGTAACAAATTTCATGTTCTCCCCAAATTTTATCTGATTTTGCCTTGTGATGATACATTGTCATAAATGACATGTCCTCTGGAGAAACCTATGACAAAAATTGGTGCCATATTAACAACACTAAAGTAAAAAATATAGAGAATATATAGGCAAATAGAGAAAATAAACACATATTCATTTCCATCACAAGAGTTAGTTACCGAAGCTTTAGTTCTATCTAACTAAACTTTTGTGGACTCAAGCCTGAATAATAATCTGTTTTTGGTCTTTATAGTTTCAATATATCTGTTTGTGCCAGACTTTAAAGAGATTCCCACCCTGCAATAGAAACTCCCATAGAAACTGACCAGTTTTGTAAAGAAAATATCTATTTTCTCTCAAAGAGTTTCTTTAATAGATAGAGGCAAAAATGAATGACTGCTTCACAGATGATCCTAGAACCCCTTTTTAGTCTAAAATTTCAATTCCTTGTTCTTTTATAGAAAACCAGATTCCTGTTCAGTTTCAGCTCTACCCAGAACAAAAGAGAACGCACAACAGCTCTCTCTATTGCTTGTTTGTAACTTGCCTTTTCGAAGCCAAGGACACAAATCATCACTGAACTCATGTTCAACTTTCACCTAATTTCATGCACTGGGTTAACTATTGGTACATCTGTTTTTGGGCAGATATTAGGTACCTGTTCCTGCGGAATTCCCAACTCACTCTGCAGACGTCTCTGAGCTGCTCTCTTTATTCCAACAGCATCTTTTTCTTCCAGTTCTTCTGAGTTGCATATTGGATGACTAGAGCAAGAGTCAGTAAAATACCCTGGACAGAATGCACATGGAAAACATTTCCTTTATTTCATGAAAACACAATATGCTAAATAAAAACACAAACCCTTTAGGAAACACAAAATGATATGTAACAAATATAGCCTGGGAGAGCAGAAAGAGCACAGGGTTTGCTGTGAGCATCTGTATTGAGCCTGACTCTGATGCTTTCATGGGCAGTGAGAGATTGGATGAGGTATCTGACAAGCTAATGCATAATACTGGGGACCTCGTGCCGGTGCTCCTAAGAATGGGTTGCCTTTATTGCCCATCTAAGGTAGATCCTTGAATTGGAATTTATCATCTCATGTATGTTCTGCTGCACTGAGACAAGGACTAGGTGTCATACATATTTATACCCCAACAAAATATCTGAATATCATAGGAAAGGAGGAAGAGGAAAGTGTATTTGTGAGATGTGTGTGTTGGGGCAAGTGTTTTGACATGAGATGATACTGAGATGGCAGGAGTCACATTTGCAAAGAAGGGTGCTCTTTTTTAATGAGTATAGCTTTATAGAAGGAATTGCAGCTATCATATCCTTGACAAAGTTTTCTTAGTGGAGAGCAGTACTTTATCTAAGTAATAACAAGAACACGTGGAGTAGAGGGAACGACTCCCCACGTGAAGTCTCTCTATTCCATCTCACTCCTCAGATAGTGAATGCTTTAAGTCACTTTACAAAAGTTTGCTTAAAACTCAATATATAATTACAGAGCTGGAACCCTTGCCTCACTTCTGTATATCCTGAAGGTGGCTTCAATTTTGATGTCTATCTTAAAGCAAGGAGCATTACTGGCATACTGTGGTTATCTGTTCCATAGTTAAGCCTTTTTTCTTTTACATAGACAGGCACCTACAATCAAACTTTGCCTGCTGAGCCACCATGGCCCGCCCCACAGTTAAGCTTTTAAATTAACAGCCTTAAATTTTTCTTATATAAACTTAATTAAGCTTCATTAAGTTCAAGAGCCAACTGCCTACAGCTTGGCCAGCAAACACAGAAATGAGTTTGGGAATGACTAGGATACATCCACAGAACTTCAGAGAAGAAGGAACTGAGAGGAAGATAGGATTCTCCATGGCCACAGTCTTTTATGCTGGGGTTGGGGGTCCCATCCAGTTTTGCTTGCGGTAGGCAAGGTGTGCTTTTGAAAACTGTAGAAGTCTCCATGCAAAAAATGTTAAAATGAAAACCAAATGATCCTAGGCCTTCTTTTTTGTTTAAAATTTCAATTTCTTCTTTTTTTATAGAAAACCAGATTCCTGTTCAGTTTCAACTCTACGCAGAACAAAAGAGAATGCACAAGAGCTCTCTATTGCTGGTATTCATGCTTTCTCCCCTTAAATTTGTTATTCCTACCTTGTTCCCTCATGATTTTGTAAGTGCAAAAAATATACTGATATGAATGAACCATAATGAGCAAACTCGAGAGTTAAACACTGGAGCATAGTTGATCAGAAGATAGAAAGTGGGTAGAGATTGGACAACTGATGTTTAACGACTACAGAATGCTTAATGAGGCTGATTGTAAATGTTTGGAAATGGAAACAGTACTGTGTCCATTATTGTCCATGACCACCATACATGTAGTGGTTATAGCACAATACTGAAAGTATAATTAACAAAGCTGAGTGTGAGTATGGTTGAAAGAGGAAGGCTAGTGCTGTGTGTGTATCACCAGAATGAAAGCGAGAGGATAAAAACAGGGACTGTATAACTTAGCGAAACCTAAAATGGATGATGATGGTGGTTAATTGTGAAAAAATAAGAAAGTTCTTACATGAACTAGAACAAATGCACATCATTATTATTAATAATAGGGTCGTATACAGGAAAATATAATTAATGCAAACTACGGTCTATAGTTAACAGTGGCACTGTAATATTCTTCAGTAATTGTAACAAAGGCACTTTACCAAAGCTAAATGTCAATAATAAGGGGATGGGATTATTTTTTCGTAAGAAATGGGAATGTCATTTTGATTATGGTGGTGAATGAATAACTGTGTGATTATACCAGGAGCCATTGATTGTATACCTACGATGTCACACACCTAGCCATTGATGATATGGTGTGTGAATAAAACTGACAATAATATATATATATATAACTCTAAGTTTTGTATTGTAGAATAATCATTTCTCTCTTTAATTTTATGCTAAATATTATTTACTTTAATTTCCCAAATTCTTACATCACTCATTTTTTTCTGCATTGAAATACCTTTCCATGACAAAGCAAAAATCAACCAAAGACTCACAGAGTTGTATTTCAAAAATCAAACAACCATTAGAAGAAACATCAGCATAATAAGGATCTGTCAGTACTACCCATTTCCTCAGGGATGAACTAACTGTTGACCAAAGTGAGAGATGGACACTAGTAATCCAAATCATTCATTTCCCAGATACTTTCAGGCCAAACATGAAAACTTCCTCTTAAACTATACATTCAACTGACTCACCAGGGAAAGTAAGTTTAGTGTCTGCTCTCTGCTGTACCAAGAGTTTATTCTCCGTATTGAACAAGGCAACACTGAAGGCTCGGTGCAACAGTCCTGAAAAAATAAATGCCATTCATATGAACATAAAAATATGGAGTCAGTACAATAGTTTGTTTCACTTTTTCCTCAGTCTCTGTCTCACAGAAAAAAAATAATATAGCAGAAAGTCTATGATTATGGTGATGACCCAAACTGATGTTTCAGAATTTCCACCTAATTAAAATTTGCTTGACAAATTAAAGGTCCATATAAATGGTTTAAGATTAGCTGTTCCTGAATCTTCTCCTAAAGAAGACAAGCATAAGCTGATTGAGGGGTCTCCTCATCATGAGAAATGCCTTAATTCTTTCCCCTCTCCTCCTCTTGTCAGCTGGAAAAAATGAGAAAATCTTGCAAAATAGACAAAGAGAACATTCCATACTACCTTTTTCGATGTTTTCATTCAAATGGCAATTCTTCCTAGTGTCTGTACCAATAACCTTATCATTTTCATCAATAACAATCAACTTTTCATCTAAGCGCTGCAATTGCTGCTTATCAAGCCAGTCAAGATTTCCTCCAGATAGAGTTGCTAGTTGTGATCCAACCTAAAATATATGTACACAATTACAGGTTTCTGTGAATAATATTGTCATATAAATTTAGTTATTTGTTACTTTAGGATTTAGTGTACCTCTTTATTTATAAGTAACAAAAATAGAGTTAAAATAGGGCAGTTGTTAAATGTAGAACATATATATATATTCCTCAGGCTTCCCAGGAGTCTTTCAGTTAAGATTCAAATAATCAATCCCCATGGAAGAAACAAATACCGAGGAAAAGCTCAGGTAGTGTTCCTTGCAAAATATTTGTGGGGTACAGGTCAGAGCCTGGACAAAACAGTGGATTTGGGTCAAAGATGGTGACATTTCACATGCTTTAAGGAAAGCTCAATTTTCTTAGCCTTTCGTTTACCAATAGAAAACTTTGTGCATCTCTCTAGTGCCAAATACATTCTTATTTGATGATTTTCTTTGAAAATTTGTTGAGAGCCACTTTTTTTTAAAATCAAAAAGTTTTTTTTATCATCACAATCAATTTTTTTCTTTTTTTGTGAAAAATAACATATATACAAAAAGTAATAAATTTCAAAACACATCACAACAATTAGTTGTAGAACATTTCAAGAGTTTGGTATGGGTTACAGTTCCACATTTTTGGGTTTTTGCTACTAGCTGCTCCCAGACCCTGGGGATTAAAAGAAATATCAATATAATGATTGAGCAATCATACTCATTTGTTAAACTCTACACTCTCTGTATAACGTCACCATCACCATCTTCTCCCGCTCTTTAGGGGTATTTGGGCTATGTCCATTCTAACTTTTTCATGTTGGAAGGGGCTGTTGATAATATGAGATGGGGAATGGAACTAGCTGATGGTCTGGAGAGGCTGGCCTCTCTGCATTTCAGGATATATCCGGTCTAGGGACCCATGTGGAGGCTGTAGGTTTCTAGAAAGTTACCCTGGTGCATGGAGCCTTTGTAGAATCTTATATAATGCCCTAGGTGTTCTTTAGGATTGACAGGAATGAGAATCACTTTTTTTTTTTTTTTTTTTTTTGCATGGGCGGGCTCCAGGAATCGAACCTGGGTCTCCAGCACAGCAAGTGAGAATTCTGTCACTGAGCTACCAGGGCACCACCCAAGAACCACTTATTTTTACATAAAATATTTTCATCATTCTTTCTCATTTTATTTTTAAAGAAATATGGTAGACTCCATCCTTTATCATTGCTCTCTTATTTTTAGTAATCTGGTCAACTTCTTAACAAAGTAACTGACTGGCTGAAGAAAAAATACCAAACGAGTAGACACAGGATAGGTCAGAAACTCAGCCAAAATAGTGTTGAAAATGTTCAAAATTTTACCAAAAAAAGGAAGAAAATCTCACAAGACAAATAAAACACACTAACCGTTCTTGGAAACTGGAGATTCCTGGATATCAGGCGTGGAAACCTGGAGAATAAAACAAATGCCCAACTTGACCTGGAGTACATTAATACCCTTATGATTTGGAAAGGTATTAATTAAGGTATTCTCAAATCTTTGAATTCTTAAGCACCAGAAATCATACTCCATCTTTCTCTAGCTCTCATTCTCATTCTTGCTTTTTCTCTCCTCCCAATTACAATCCAAGGACAATAGAAATATTTTCATTTGACATGTCGATTGACAGCTTATTCTTAAAAGCACAAAGAAGAGAAAAACTGGAATTTTAATGCCAGATTAGATCTTTGTTTTTATTATAATTAGCCATAAAAATGAGCAGTGAAGATCGTATCCTGATTCAAGGTCTCAGAAAGTAGGAAGATACTTTTACCTGACTCCAGGACTCCTCACTAAAATAGAAAAGGTGCAGGGGACTAATCTGGCTGCCCTGGATCCACATCACTAGTAAAAACGGAGAGTGGGTCAGGTGTAATTTTAAATCACTAGGGTGAAATCCAAGAGATAAATCTTTTGACAATATTTATTTTTCCAGAGTGAATTGTATGTTTAAGTTTTCATTCAACATCATATTTTAAAAATGAAATTTGAAATGTTTCTGAAGGAACAATAAGTATCATCACTGAAATATAATAGACAAAAAGATCCCATTCACAAGACATCTATAAGGAAGAGCAATAAGGAAAAGCCAAGACCGGGATAATACTCCAAACCAACCTAGCATATATAGTATACTTCACCCAATTACAACAGAGAATACTTTCTTCTCAACAGCACATGGATCATTCTCCAGGATAGACTACATATTATGTCACAAAACAAGCCTCAATGAATTTAAAACATTGAACTCATATGATGTATCTCCTCCAACCACAATGGAATAAAGCTAGAAATGAGGGAAAAATGGAAAATTCACAAATATGTGGAAATTAAACAATATACTCTTAAACAACCTAGTAAGTTAAAGAGAAAATCACAAGAGACATTAGAAAATATCTTGAAGGGAAGGAACGTGAAAATAGAACATACAAAACTTATGGGATGCAAGAAAGGCAGGGCTGAACGGGAAATTTATAGCTCTAAGTGCTCACATTAAAAAAGAAGAAAGATTTCAAAGCAAAGACCTAACGTCAAAACTTGAAGAAGTGGAAAAAGAAGAGAAAACTAAACCCAAACATGTAGAAAAGAAGAAAATTTAAAAAGATTAGAGTGTAAATAAATGCAATAGAGAGTAAAAAAAATGACAGAATCACAAAACCAGAGTTGATTCTTTGAAAAGATCAATAAAACTGATAAACCATTAGATAGTCTAATGAAGGAAAAAAAGAGTGAAGACACAAAAATCTAAAATCAGAAGTGAAAAGGGGGACATTATTCATCAACCACACTGCAATAAAAGGACTATAAGAAGATATGATGAATGGCTGTATGCAAACAAATGAGATAACCTAGACGAAACGGACAAATTCCCCAAAACACAAAAACTACCAACACTTCCTCAGGAAGAAAAACAGAAGATCTCAAAAAACGAATAACTAGTGAAGAAATCGATTAGTAATTAAAAAGTTTCCAACAAAGAAAAGCCCAGACCAGATGGCATCACAGAGGAATTTTACCAAATATTCATGAGGAATTGACACCAATCCAACCAAATTCTTGCAAAAAATTGAAGAAAGGGGTAGCAGTGTAAAACATTCTACAAGACAATCTCACCCTCATATCAAAACCAGATAAGGATACCACAAGTAAAGAAAATTATAGACCAATATTTCATGATTATAAACGCAAGAATCTTCAACAAAATATTAGCAAACTGAATTCAGCAGTACATCACATTAATTTTTAAAAATAATTTTAAAACAATAAAAATAATTAAAATTTAAAAAATTATATGAGGTAGAAAATTAGTCAATTAATACAAATTTACATTTCATACGGTAAATGAATTATCCATATTAAGTTCTTTGGTTTTTATTAGAGAAGTTATGGGTTACAGAACAATCATGCATAACATACAGATTCTATATACCATCCTATTATTAACTCCTTGCATTATTAGTGAGAAACATTTGTTACAACTGATGATAGCACATTTCATAATTGTATTGTGATCTGTAGTCCATGGTTTAACTTTGTGTTATGCAGTTCCATGGATTATTTTTAAAAGATTTTTATTGTTACCATACGTATACTCTAACATTTCCCTTTTAACTACATTCAGATAACTAATCAAGGGTATAAAGAACTTGTACACAGAAAACTACAAAACATTGTTAGAAGAAATCAAAGACCTAAATAAACAGAAGGACATTCCATGTTCAAGAATTGGAAGACGAAATAGTGTTAAGATGTCAATCCTACTCGAAACAGCGGCTCTGGTCTGGGAACGCATCTTACTGCATCCTGCTGGCCGCTGCTCTAGAATGTACAGGAACATGGCCATAGCACCGAAGCAGACCTTCGTGGCGTGATCCGTGGCAGCGATCGCGGAGTCCCCCAGCGCGCCAAACTCGGGTTCTGGTTGCGTCTCGCCCGCCTCCCGGGGCTGCTCCCGACTGCGAGGCTACAGCTTCCTGCCCCCACCGCTCCTCCGCGCCTCTCTGCGCTCGCTGCCGCGCGCCTTCCCAAAGCGCGCGACCCAGGAACGCGCGCCCGGATGCGCCTCCTTCCCTACTCTCCTATGCCCCCGCTCTGCGCAGCCAATGAGCTCATCATTCTTACTCAACTTTCCTGGCTATATCACTGTCCAATTCCTTGTTGTAATATCGTACTATAGTTTTGCAAGATTTTACCATCGGGAAGACCTGGGTAAAGGATAACATGGTCTCTTTATACACCATTTCTCTCTTTTTTTAAAATTGCATTTTATTTATTTATTTATTTATTAAACATAACAACATACAAGCATTCTTACCATATGATCGTTCCATTCTTGATATATACTCAATAACTCACAATATCGTCACATAGTTGTATATTCATCATCGTGATCATTTCTTAGCATGGTGTTTCTTATACTATGCATGTGAATTTACAATAATTTCAAAATAAAAAGATTAATAAAAATTGCTTTTTGTTTTCCTTGTATATAGAAATGTAAAGCAACAATGAAATACTTTTGATTTTCTACTTACAGGAACTGTGTCAAGTAGAAAATTACTTTTGATTTTGTCTCCCAACACTGTTTACCCAATTATTGTATATTACTCAGAAAGTCTTAAGATCAGCATGTCTTAAAAGGAAAGCAACAGAGTTTTTAAAAGTTAAAGCAAAGTAGTCATTTGAACTTGATAATATGTGTCTTAATTTGTTACAAACTAATTCAAGATCATGCTAACTTAATTCCAGTAAAATACAGAAACGTTGCTCCAGTATAGTTCCTTTCCCTTCTACCCCATGTGCTATAATTGTCATATCCAATATGTCTATATATGTTATAAATCTGTAACAACTATGAAGATTTAATCAATAATCAAACCCTCTGCCAAAGAAAAATCCAGGATCAGATGGCTTCATCGGTGAATTCTATCAAACATTTAGGAGCTAACACCAATGCTTCTGAATCTCTTCCTAAGAATTCAAGAGATGGAATGAGGCCAGATTTATCCTGATACCAAGCATGATAAAGATATCACAAGGAAAGAACATTACAGACCAAAGGTGAAATATGAAAAACAATCAGTGTTATAAACTACATGTGGTAGCCAGAAGCTGTTTGTACCCCAGGAAAGATCATGTACTTTTGGTCCATTCCTGTGAGTGTAGGCCTATTGTTGGGGGGACTTTTGATTATGTTATTTCAACTGAGATGTGACCTATAACCTTTAAAATGGGTCTTAATCCTCTTATTGAAGACCTTCATAAGAGGATAAAGGACATACAGAAAACAAACAGAAAGTGAAGAGAGACAAGAAGACACACAGAGGCTCAGAGTAGAGGTCACTGAAGCCAGAAGATGGAATCAACGAAACCCAGGAGAAAAAGGAGAGACCAGCAGACATTACCATGTGTGAGGCCATGTGACAGAGGATCTGAGGTTCACCAACAGCTGGTCTTTGGGGAG
Organism: Tamandua tetradactyla; assembly: GCF_023851605.1. Lineage (NCBI taxonomy): Eukaryota > Metazoa > Chordata > Mammalia > Pilosa > Myrmecophagidae > Tamandua > Tamandua tetradactyla. The sequence continues at coordinate 209,030,974 of NC_135327.1, read as the reverse complement.
AAGATGCCAGCCTGTTGATGCCCATATCTGGACATTTTTTCAGCCTCAAAATTGTAAACTTGTCAACTAAAAATCCTCACTGTTAAAGGCCATTCCTTTTTGGTATATTGCATTTCGTCAGCCTTACCAAAGCAAAACACTCCCTAAATAGAATGCAGGGGGAAAGATACATGATTATCTCAGTAAAAACAAGAAGTCATTTGAGAAAATCTAGTATACCTTATTGTTTAAAAATAAAAACTCAGAAATTATGAATAGAAGGAATTTCTCAACATTTAAGAAAATCCACAACTAACATCACACTCAATGGTGAAAGACTTAAAGAATTCCCCTAAAGATCAGGAACAAGACAAGGATGACACTTTCACCACTGCTATTCAATATTATACTAGAAGTTCTCGCCAGAACAATTTGTCTAGGTGAGACTAGTTGAGTTTCAGTAATTTCAGGAATTAAATTCTGTCTAGTTTAAAATATGGAAAGAAAAACATCTATATAATGATTCAGTAGTCATAAATCATTTGTTAATACTTCATTTCTTTTACTCCCTTTTAATTTTGTTCGTTCATAAATCTTGAGCGATATCTGGGTAAGGACTGTTCTACTGTCTTCATACTGGAAAGGGGCATCGTCATTAAAGGATAGAGTAATGAAACTAGTTGTTGTTCTTGGAGAGACTTGTCCCTCTGGGTTTCAGGGCTTAAGTGACATAGGAACAATCTGGAGGCTTATGGCTCTGAAAAATAAACTTTATAAGTAAATTGAAAATTGTATGTTTTTGAGATTAGTTGGTTTGTCCAGACTGATGCCCTAATAAATCGCAGAGTGATTTGGTCAGTGAATAAAAAAGTATTTGCAAAGTCCCCTTCGGTGAATGGTGAGAACTGGGGAAAATTCAACCTCCCCAAGTTGATTTCTTGATATTCTCACAAGCTGTGTGGACAACCAAAGCTATAGGCTGAGCCCCCAGTCTTGGGGTTTGCTCATATGAAACTTAACCCCACAAAGGATAGGTCAAGTGTACTTAAAATTAGATCTAAGATTCACCCCCAAAAGAACTTCTTTTGTTGCTCAGATGTGGCCTCTCTGTCTCCAGCTAACACAACAAGCAAAGTCACCACCCTCCCCCTGTCTATGTGGGACATGACTCCCAAGGGTGTGGACCTTCCTGACCATGTGGGACAGAAATCCTAGAATGAGCTGAGACTCAGAATCAAGGGATTGAGTAAACCTTCTCAACCCAAAGGGGGAAGAGTGAAATGAGACAAAGTGTCAATGGCTGAGAGATTCCAAACAGAGTCGAGAGGTTATCCTGGAGGTTATTCTTACACATTGAGTAGATATCACCTTGTTATTCAAGATGTAATGGAGGGGCTGGAGGGAACTGCCTGAAAATGTAGAGCTGTGTTCCAGGAGCCATGTTTCTTGATGATGATTGAATAATGATATAGCTTTCATAATGTGACTGTGTGATTGTGAAAACCTTGTGTCTGATACTCCTTTTATCTACCCTGTCAACAGATGAGTAGAACATATGGAATAAAAGTAAATAATAGTGGGGACAAATGTTAAAATGAATTTAGTTTGAAATGCTAGTGATCAATGAAAGGGAGGGGTAAGGGGTATGGTATGTTGTTCTAGCTTGCTAGCTGCTGGAATGCAACACACCAGAGACAGATTGGCTGTTAATAAAAGGGGATTTATTTTATCAGTTCTTCAGAAGAAAGGCAGCTAACTTTCATCTGAGTTTCTTTCTTATGGGAAGACTCAGGGTGATCTGTGTTGGCCTTTTCTCCAGGCCTCTGGGTTTCAACAACTTTCCCTGGGGTGATTCCTTTCTGCATCTCCAAAGGCCTGGGCTGAGCTGTGAGTGCTGTGTTGAGGTATGCTGAGCTGCTTGGGCTGTTCTAGGTTGGACTCTCTCAGTTAAGCACCAGCCAATTAAGTTAAACGGCATTCATTGCAGCAGGCATGCCTCCTAGCCGACTGCAGATGTAATCAGCAACAGATGAAGTTCATGTATCATTGGCTCATGTCCATCGCAACAGAACTAGGTGCCTTCACCTGGCCAAGTTGACAACTGAATCTAACTATCACATATGTATAATTTTTTTTCTGTTTTCATTTTATTACTTTATCCATTGTGTTTTTATTTCTTTTTCTGAATTGATGCATATGTTCTAAGAAATGATCATGATGATGAATATACAACTAAACAAACAAACAAAAAGAAAATTGTAAGTTTTAACAAAAGGAGTAGAAGGAGGGGACATAACCCTGTTACATGAGAAAAAACATTTTATAGGTTTCAGATAGAACCTGAGCTGTTCCTTAGAGTTTTCAAGAACAAAAACTTGCACTTACCTGGGGCTTGCATACTGTGGCATTTTCAATATCTGGCTGAAACTTGCATAAGCGCAATCTCCAGAATGATCTCTCAACTCTATTTGGATCTCTTAGCCACTGAAACTTTACTTTTATTTCTTTTTCCACTTTTGGCCAACCAGTCCCATGATACTACTGCTGGGCTTATCCCTGAGAGTCACGTCCCACATTTCCAGGGAGACTTACAACCCTGGATGTCATGTCCATGTGGAGGAGAAGATAGTGAGTTTATTTGCAGAGTTTGGCTTAAAGAGAGAGACCACAACTGAACAACAAAAGAGTTCCTCTGGGGATCCTTGTAGGTATTAGCTATAAGTAAGTTTAGCTTTGTCATTACAAAAAAAAGTCTCCCAGAGGGCAAGCCTCAAGCTCAGGTTCTTGGAGTTATTGCCTTTCACCCTGCATGGGACATGACATTCAAGGGAGAAATTCTCCCTGGTGATGTGGGATAAAATTCCAGGGAAGAAGGAGACCTGGTACCGTGGGATCAACAATTCCATTCTAACCTAAGGAGGGAAAAGAAGTATAAATAATAAAGTATCAGTGGCAGAGAGAGTTCAAGTAGAGTTGAGAGGCTACTCGAGTCTTCTCTTGTGCAAATTTCAGTTAGACCTTGCTACCTATCATACCCTGCCAACTCCCAACCAGGACCATTCCACTCAATCCTAAAGAACATCTAGGGCAAGACATAAGATTCCACAAGGGTTCCATGCACTAGAGTAACTTTCCAGAAACCTACAAACTCCAGATGAGTTCCAAGACCAGATAAGTCCTGAAACCTAGCCCAACCTCTCCAGAACATCAGATAATTCCATCTTCCTACCCCATATTAGTGATACAGAGTTTCAACATGAAAAATTTAGAATTGCCATAGCCCAAACACTCCTGAAGAGAGGGATGGAAAGATCAAAGGTGATGGTGGAGCTATACAGAGAAGATAGGATTTAACAAATGAATATGAGTGCTGAATCATTAAATTGATATCTCTTTTAGTCTCCAGTATTTTAGAGCAGCTAGAAGTAAAAGCCTAAAACTGTGGAATTGTCACCTATGTCAGACTCTGAAATATGTTCAACAACTAATGTTGGTGCTGTGCTTTGAAACTTATAGTTTTTTTGTATATGCATTATTATTCACAAAAAAGGGAAAAAAGTTTATTGCGATGATAAAAAAATATTTAAACTCTCTAGCCTCCTATATTCTGGAGCTGCTGGAAGGAAAAATATGAGAGGACAATATGGTAGTCCATGACAAACTCTGGATCTGTTCTTTAACTACTCATTGAAGAGTGCTTTTAAAACTATTGCTTTTTTATTTCTTTGCTTTATATATATGTTATATTATACACTAAAAAGTGTTAAAAAAAAGAAGAATTATCAATGTTATTAATTTTATCTTTATTTCCTGCTGTGGAGAAATTAGTCTTTCTATGAATGCATTATAACTTCCCCAATATATTGTCTGTTCCTACAATGGAAATAAAAGATCAAGGGCTTGGCTTAATTAATTGGGAGCCCCGATTACTTATAGGAATAGTAAGAATTCCTCATGTGGGGAAGTTTAATAATTCCACATTATCTTTTACCAGCCCATCAAGGAACCTTACAAATACTTTTTCATGTTATGCCCAAAACACTCTGAAATATGTAAGAGTATTGCATCAAAATTATAGTAAGATATCATTCCATATTCTAGGTTCTCTGCGACATAAAGCTGAATTAAGTTGTTTAAATAAACTGACAAGTAAATTAAGTTAGTGTGCCACAGAAAATTTAAATTTTGGATAAAGTAAATATCTATTCCTTTGTTCTTAAAAAGGAATAAAAGGTCTTAAAATACAGACAATAACATCTTTTATCCTGTATTCTGATTTACTTTAGCCCTACCCAGACCAACTTCATTCACATCTCTAATTAAATTCTGATCTCTTTTTCTTTTACTTTAAAAGTGGCTGTATGGAGTCAGATGGTTAACCTGGAGGTTATTCTTATGGATTATATAGATATCCCTTTTTAGTTTATTGTGTATTGGAGCAGCTAGAAGGAAGTACCTGAAACTGTTGAACTGTGTTCCAGTAGCCTTGACTCTTAAAGAAGACTGTTTAACTATATAGCTTTTACAATGTGACTTCGTAATTGTGAAAAGCTTGTGTCTGATGCTCCTTTTATCTAGAGTATGGATAGATGAGTTTTAAAAAGGGGGGAGGTAAAAATAAATAATGGAGAAGATAAAGGGTTAGAACTGGGTAGATTGAAATACTGTGGGTCAATGAGAGGGAGGGGTTTACCCCTTTAGGGTATGGTGTATATGAGTTCTTTTTTTTTCTTTCTATTTCTCTTTTCTGGACTGATGCAAATATTCTAAAAATGATCATGGTGAAGAATGCAGAACTATGGGATGATAAAAAATAAAAATCAAAAAAAATTGTAAGTGTCTGTCTGGAGTAATGCTGAGTTTCAGAGCTGCAATACCCTAATTCTGAGTCTCAGATGTCACACAGATACCCAAAATTCCAAAGACCTACCAAGTCATACACAAAGAACAAAGCATCTCAAAACTTAGAAGAAACATTTAAATCTCTGGGATATATGGGACTGCTGTAAGAGCATCTAATATAGGCCTTAATTTTTTATAAGCATTTTCTAAATGAAGCTACTTTCAGAAATAAAAACATGTGACTGTTGGCTTATACTGGAAACATCAGCCAGAAGCTGTCGAAGTTTTGTTCTGTCCCACTGTTTTGGTTTGCTAAAGATCCTGGAATGCAATATAGCAGAAATGAATTGGCTTTTCCAAAGAGGATTTATGAGTCTACAAATTGTTTTATTGCGAAAAATAGCATACATGTAAAAAAAAAACAATATATTTCAACTCACACTGCAAACAATTAGTTGTAGAGCAGATTTCAGAGTTTGTCATGGGTTACAACTCCACAATTTTAGTTTTTTCCTTCTAACTCACCAAGACACTGAAAACTAAAAAAAAAAGTCAAGATAATGGTTCAGCAGTCATATTCATTTGTTAAATCCTATCTTCTCTGTTATAACTCCTCTTTCTCCTGTGATCTTTCTCCCAATCTCTAGGGGTATTTGGGCTATGCCCATTAAACATTTTTTATGTTGAAATGCACTGCCAGTAATATGGGATAAGGGATGGAACTGGTTGATGTTCTGGAGAGGCTGGCCCCTATGGGTCAGGACTTATGTGGCCTAGGAACCCATCTAGAGGTTGTATGTTCCTCGAAAGTAATCATAGTGCATGGAACCTTTGTAGAAGCTCAGATAATGCCATGGGTATTCTTTAGGGTTGGCAGGAATGGCTTTGGCTGGGGTTTGTCAAACCATGATAAATAGCAATATCTAGGTGAAGCTTGCAGAAGAGTAGCCTCCAGAGTAGCCTCTCAACGCTATTTGAATTTTCTCAGCCACTGACACCTTATTTTGTTACAATTCTTTTCCCCAATTTGGTCAGGCAGGCATTGTCGATTTCACGGTACTAGGGCCAGACTCATACCTTGGATTCATTTCCTGTGTTACCAGGTAGATTTTCACCCCTGAATGTCATGTCCTACATAGCGGGGAGGGTAATGATTTTCCTCACAGAGTTCAGGTCAGAGAAAGACAGGCCATATCTGCGCAACAAAAGAAGTCCTCTGGACGTTACTGTTAGCCATTCCTATAGGTAAGTTAAAATTCTCTGTTACATAAATAAGCTTCACAAGAGCAAGCCTCAAGATAAAGGGCTTGGCCTGTTGACTTGGGAGTCCCTAGTATTTGAGACAGTGTCAGGGTTTTTCCCAGTGGTAAAGCTTAATAGTACCATTTTTCCTCCTGTCCATCAAGGGATGTTGTCAGTACTTTTTAATTATCTGTTCAACATACTCTGGAATATATCAGGATATCACATTAAACTCTACAGAATTGCAAGCCCTCATTCCCATTCTGGGGTCCATGAGTTTGGGTTGTATAAATCATCTATCTAGACAGGTTGAATTAGATTATGTGCTACAGAAAGTTTAGTTTTTGGATAAAATCAACTTCTCTTCCTTTGGAATCTGCATTATTTTTAAGAGAGACTAAATTCCAATTTTGCGTGACTACACAGTTTGACATGAAGAGCTCTTCAATAATGTTAAAGTAAGACTATCAAATTTTTTATTAGTGTTGAGTAAAAGAAAAACAGAATTCACTTTCTCAACTATTCTACAACTTTTCATATCCATTCAGATCCTGTCTCTCACATTAAAACTAGCCATTTACCATACTATTCTCCCTTCTCAAACTTATCAAATTTTAGTCAGCATTGACCACAATATACAAAACTCATTTCCACAATTTCCACAACTTTTCATATTCACCCACACTTTGTCCTATACATTCTCAAGGATGAAACTATACCCTTTTCTTTAACAAAGCACATTCTAAATACTTTACTGCTTTTTTGTTAATGCTACCAGAAATGCAAAATAATGGAAATAGTTTGGATTTTATAAAGGGGATTTATTAAGTTAAAAATTTAATTTCTAAGGCCATAAAAATATCCAAACTAAGGCATCTGGAGAATGATAGCTTGACTGAAGAAAGGGCCGATGATGTTTGAAGTTTCTCTGTCAGCTGAGAAGGCACAGGGCAACATCTGCTAGCTTCCCCTCCTGTCTTCCTTTTCCCAACAGCTTTCCTTGGGATGTTTTCTTCCCACACCTGTAAAAGTCTTGGCCTGTGTTGGTCTGCAGTTTTTCTCCAAATGGTTTACTCTTAAGGGACTCCATAAGTGACCCCTCCTTGAATGGGTGGAGACACATCTCTACGGAAACAGCCTAATCAAAAAGATCTCACCCAACAATATTGGATCAGGATTAAAGAACATGGCTTTTCTGCGGTACACTACAATTTCAAACTGGCATATTTACTACTCACATAACTTGTCACCAAAAGGATCTTTGATACTGTCTTTAACCTCCTACAAAGCATAATTACTTTAAAATAGTTTGTCAAACTAATAATTTCATTAAACACAAACTTACATTTGTCACCATCTTAAAGAGCTAATAGATACGATGCTCCTTTTTTCTATTGGAGTTTAAAAAATATTTTCATTTTCATAATATCCTCATATTATGAACATTCTCAAAAGCCTAAAGCTCTGGAAAATATACAACAGTGGTTTAGTTTTCTCCAAGTATAACTCCAGGAAACTTCTCTATATCTTTCAGGGACATTTTCTCTTACTTTCTGAAATTTGGAAATTAGATCTTATTCTATTACCATTATCCTAAAGTTATTTATATTTAAATAATATTTGTTTGTTGCAGCTACTGTTGCAAAGGTATGATTGGGAAAAAAAATAATTTTAACTTGGTGAATTATCTCAGAAAAAGCATGGCCTACTTCACAATATTTCATCTGCGCCCCTCATTTCTAATTTCCAGACCCAGTAGAAAGAATTCTAAATCAAGCCTACCCTTACCCATCCTTCTGTACCCAACCCCTCCCCATATCTGTCTTACCTGGTTAGGCTCTAGGGGAAGTGTTAGGTGAGATGGAAAGAACCAAGGCTTGGTTTAAAAATTTTAAATGAACGATTTAAGACCCCTAAGGTGGCCTTAGTGTTGATGAGAGTTCTTATGCCTTTTTTTTAATTGTTTTTAATTATTAGATATATTTCTTCTAAAGCTCCTAAAGCAATTGGAAAAGTCTTTGCCTTTCCCGAAGGCATTCCTCTACTGCCTTCAGGAAATTCCAGGGGGTTGATTTCTTTCCAATGTTTAGGTTTCTTTACTGTCATTATAAAAACTAACACTTTGAACCCTGGTACCTAGATTGTTTTTCCCCCCTCTGGGACTCCAGGAGTACTACTATATATGTACTTACTTATCTTTAAGAAATCTGAATACAGCTCTTTTAAGAGTTTTGTTTGCCAATTTGTTATTACCGTTTGGAGACAGAAAAATAAACACTGCACAAACAGACACAAATAGAAGATAACACACACACAAAAACCCACCCAGAAGCATAGAGATAAAAAACTCGCTAATTTGAACCCTACTTTTCCTGGTATACTTGAATATTATAATTTCTCTAGGGCCTCCCTGTTCATGCATTGCTGTAGGCTCTTGCCAATTGGCACTTGCCAATGAGGTAGAAATTTGCCAGAGGCTCTGCGGCTGATTTTAGAAAGCATGAGGACACTGCTTTGTATGGGAGAGTTAGATCATTTCTATCTCAGGGTCTTTTAAGTCTGATAATGAGGGATACAGAGTAGGAGAATAAGGGAGTTTCCTGCTTTCCTGATCTATTGGATCTATTGTTACAGGGTGGAAGTGGCTGCTAATCTTTACAGGTAAAATTTTACATTCTTTCAATATTGATTGCTGAGAGAGACAAATAAAGGATTGAACATTTATCTTGTTACCCCATTTCTCCTCTCACTTGCCCAAAGTTTCCCAGTTCTCAGAACTTCAATAATCAATAATCAATTAGGAACACTTGAGCAATACAAATGTAATAAGACAATGACTAACAAATCTTAACAGACACTTAACACTTAGTATATATGTAAGTAACACACAAATTAATAACTAGACCAAACATAGTAATTAACATTTAAACAGGTATTCACCATTATCCCTACATAACACACCAGTTAAATAGTTAAGCAGGCATACCCAATTTCATCAAATACCAGTTAATTATTGGACTGCTTACTTTCCAGGAGCATACTCCACAAACAAACTCAGGGGTAGGGGCCCAAATCTCATACTGAATGGTAGCCAGAAAACAGAAAGTACAGAGATCAGAGCATGGGACAACATTCTGGAAGTGGGACTCAGGGCCTCAAGCCCTAGGTCCAGGGACTTAAAACTGCTGGACTAACTTCCTGATCTGCTTTTAACTTGATGACCCATTCAATCGGTCAGACATCTGGACTTGAAACTGGGAACTGTTTTCTCTCTTTGAAGCTTTTCAAGATGCCAACGGTCTGGAGTACCAGCAGAGTAGAGAAAAATGCAGCTGCCAAGCCTCTAGACTAAAAGAGTCTAGCAATCGCAAAAGACTTAAGTACTGCATTTACGTGTCCCGTCGGGGCTCCAAAACATCAGGCATTCTGAACCCTTGCTTCTTAGGAATCTTTCTCCCTTCATAGTCACCAAATTGATACTGGACAAAAGCAGAGGGTTCTCTGCCCATTGTACATAGCAGCCAATCCATAATACCGGGGTTTAAGAGAGAAAGTGTTCAATGCTACACATGAAGCAGGACAGCAGATGGCCTATGGGCCCCTGGATCTGTCTCCCTGAATTTAAGGATTTCAGGGTATATATGGAGTCAGACAAGGTGGGCAGGGCGGATTTGTTACCATTACATTAGAAAGCATACACAGAGCTGAGACTAGTTTACAATGACCATTACAATAGAAAATATAAACAGGACTAGACTAGGCCAGAATAACCATTACAATAGCAAGTATAAACAAGGGTAAAACCAGTTGAGTTTCAGTAGTTTCAGGTATTAACTTCTGTCAATTCTACAATATAAAAAAAAATCTATATAATGATTCAGTAATCATACTCATTTGTTAATACTTAATTTCTCAGTTACAAAAAAGCATTTCACAAAACACAGCACCAATCCATGATAATAGATCTCATTAAACTAGGAATAGAAGGGAACTTTCTCAACACAACAAAGGTCATATGGAAAAACCTACAGCTAACATCAGATTCAATGGTGAGAGACTGGATGCTTTACCCATAAGACTGGGAAAAAGAAAAGGATGTCCTTTTTTACCACTGTTATTCATCATCATGCTGGAATGCTCAGCTAAAACAATAAGACAAGAAAAAGAAGTGAAAATATGCAGTTGAAAAGAAAGAAATATGTCAGTTCAAAGAGACACTAAAGAGATGTCAACCCACTCCAATGCAAGTGTTGGTGTCCCCAGTAAAAGCACAACTCACATAGGCACTGGATAGAACAATGTTTACTCACGTAGAGAAGAGAGAGACCAGGGTCATTTTCAGTTCAGTGAGTGGTTCCTTCTGATGCTACCGTTGGGCTACCTCATCCCTTCCCTGCTAGAAGCAGATATATTAGTGGAGTTGGTCAGGTGTCACATGACATACATGATGAAGCAATTCAAAGAACTTGCTGTTCCTGTGGGACAGGGGAGGATCACCATGCAAGGAAGAATAATTTTGACTGAGTATAATAAGCTCACAGCCTACTCCCCAAAAAAGGGATTGTTCTGGATCAGGACTCTGACTAGTTAAACCCTGGGAGGCATGGCAGGTCATATGATGGCTGCTTGCCCAACAGTCTACTTCCCTTTACCCATACCATGCTATAACAAATAAAACTACAATAGCAGGTCACAATCAGTAGGACCAGCAACCACCTCAAATTTGAAGGTGCAGATGTGTATGATGAACAATCCAAATGATGATGATTCATTTGGAAAGCTTCCTTATCAGGTTTACATGGCATTTAATTGTGGCTTCCAGGAGGACCATTCCTAGAAATATGGCCAGACCTCCTTGGAGTCAAGTTCTCAACCAGGAACTGTAAATATTAAAGTTGTCAGCTAAAGAAATTAAAGAAAGAGTTCAAGTGGGATTGCATCTGTACAGACAACCACCCCACTTAAGCATGAATCCTTTTCAGTTCATTTCAAATGGAGACATGTTTAAGAGCATGGCCAGCCTGGGGTGTCATGTGTGACTGACTGCAACTCCCTTCAGAAACCGTAGTGCTGTAACTGAGAAATTAAGAGTTAACAAATGATCATGATTACTGAACCATTATATAGGTGTTTTATTCTTTCAATACTGTAGAATAGGTAGAAGTTAATATCTGAAATTACTCAAGTTCAACTAGTCTCAGCCCTGTGTACACTTACTATTGTAAAGGTAACAACCCCACCCCCTCTTGTATGAATTCGTAAAATCTATGAACTTCTCAGACTTGGGGAGACAGATTTGTGGGCTGATAGGCCATCTGCTTTGCTCTTCATCCATAGCAATAAACTCTCTCATTTTGAAACCATGGGGTTATGGATTGGCTGTTGTGACATCAGGCAGGGAACCCTGCATTTGTTTGGTATCATCACAATGACTGAGCACCAAATCTTTCCCCTGTGAGACCTGCCAGACAAAGCCTTAGTAATGGTCCAGGGTCAGGCCTGAAAAGATCACGCCTAGGTTCTTAGCTAGGCACCAGATTCTTCAACTCCATCCCTTGATTTTTCAGGACCTATGGGAAAAACATAGGCTATCCCATCCTAGACCTGAATGGGTGGGATGTGTAGCCAAGAAGTTAGGAATTAGCAAGTGATTATGATTATTAAATCAATTTGTAGATGTTTCTTTTTTACCTTCTAAATGTATTAGAATAGCCAAAAGGAAATACCAGAAATGGTCAAACTAATCTAGTTGCCTTGATCTTTGATGATTGTATAACTTTTATCTTGTGCCCTTGTGATTGTAAAAACTGATGACCGACCCTCATTTGTACCCATTTTCTTCCAGTTTTGTAACACTGGAGACTTGTGTTCACCAAAGACAGCTCCTAATGTTTATTAATGAAGAGTCTTGGGTCAACTCAAATCAAACACCCCCAGGTCCAAAGTTATCTTGGTAACTGAAGCTTGATCTAACCAAAATGGGCCCACCTGACATGCGTGGTAGCTCAGACTTTGTGCCAGTTTGAAACTATTATGCACCCCAGAAAAGCCACACTTTAATCGTGATCCAATCTTGTGGGGGCAGCCGTTTCTTTTAATCCTGATTCAATATTGCAGGACAGAAACTTTTTATTAGATTATCTCCACAGAGATGTGACACACCCAATTGTGGGTGTGACCTTTTGATTTGCTAGAGATGTGACTTTATCCATTCCAGGTGTGCCCTGAAGAGTTTACTAGTCTTTAAAAGGGGAAACATTTTTGGAGAAAAACAGAAATGACAGAGCTGAAAGAAACTTCAGAGAAGAGCTGACAGGCAGAGAATAGAGACAGGATGTTTGAAGATGTTTGGAGCCCAGCAGGTATACCATTGAGATGGTAAGCAAGCCAGAACCCAAAGAGAGCCAAAGGAAGCCAAGAGATGGAAAGCCAACCCTGGAGAAGCAAAGTGAGGAAACCCCACAGGAACAGAGGCTGAAATCAATGGAGCACAAGAGTAAGGGACCAACAGATGCCAGTCTTGTGACTATCAACTGCCAGAGGTGTTCCTGACCCATTGGACTTTCTTGATTTAAGGTATCTCCCTGGATGCCTGAATCTGGACATTTTCAAAGGCTTAGAACTGTAAACCTGTAACCTATTAAATTCCCCCTTTTAAAAGCCATTCTAAAACTGGTATACTGCATTCTGGCAGTATTTAAGAAACTAATACAGACTTTAACCTATAAATCACCTATATCTCATTATAATACTAAAAATCATGCCTACCATCCTATTAAGACCATTTTCTTATATATATTCTGTGACTAAGCATGTTATCAATCTGTGCATGCCCACTAATTATATCTCCTCTAATGACATCATCGGAGTCATTGTGCTCATTATCCTAAAACCTGCCCTTTTTTGATATTATAAAACTATCTGAATTACTGTACTTATATTATAACAGAGAGATTTTCATGTTGATAGGCCATCTGCTTTCTTGCTTCCTGCCTGGCAATAAACTCTTTCTCTCTGTGCGACCCTGGGTGTCTCAGGAATTGGTCACTGAGCATGAGGAAGACAGCTCACTGCCTTTGTCCAGTAACAGATGTTGAGGGGCTATTTCAAAAAGCACATAATAGGGAACACATTAGAAGTGAACTCTCACAGGGCATTTGCAAAACCTCTGGAAACAAAGAGTTTCCAGTGCTAAGGCATCCAAAGCAGCCCATGCATTCACCAGGCAGTCAGTTTTTCAGGGCCGCCAATAGGATCTTCCAGGGTGGGACTCCAGCCTTACGGTTCTCCGTCTTCCTGTCTTGAAATCAGTACTGCCAGGTGTTGTGCCAGTTTGAATCTTTTATGTACCCCAGAAAAGACCATGTTCTTTTAATGCATTCTTGTGGGGACAGACCTTCTATATGTGGGAACTTCTATTTAGGCTATTTCGATTGAGATGAGACCCAGCCCATTCAATCTTAATTCTTTATTGGAGTTCTTTGTGAAGAGGATACATGATAGGAAAAGCCCAGACAGCCTAGAGAGAAATATCCCAGGAGAAATAAGGAAGGACTCATAGGAGCTGAGAGAGAGAGCCATTGAAAACAAGATCCAAGAGAAAGGGACCACAGACATTGCTATGTGCCTTCCCATGTGACAGAGGAACCCTGGATGCAAGCAGCCTTTCCTCAGAGAAGGTATCTTCCTCTTGATGCCTTAATTGGGATATTTTCATGGCCTCAGAACTGTAAATTTGTAAACTAATCATACCCCATTGAAAAATCCAACCCATTTCTGGCATTCTGGCAGCTTTAGCAAACTGAAACAATTGCAGTTATGCATCAGCACTAAGTTGAACTGAAAGGGCTCACAGCAATTTGAAAAGGAAGCATGGAGAGTTTTTCTTCAGGAGGAGGGAACAAATTTAGAAGCATTTCTAAAAAACAAAATCATTAATATGTCCCCTCCTCCGTGCCTCCCCAGGTTCCTGATTTGGTTATCAAACATACGGTACAAATGGAAAGCATCCTTTCCTGGAATTGCCGCATTGAGACTTCTCACCTGAGATATGTCATCCAGGGAGGAGTTATCTTGTCTCCTCCCACAGCCTCTTAAGCCTCTCCTTTAGTTGTTCATGAAAATGGTCAGTTACCCACCCTGTGACTTCATGGTGTAACAGGGCATGGAAAGTCCATCATATGCCCCTTGATGGGCTGCAAAACTGGTGTCATTATCAGATGCAATGTGTTCAGGAAATAGCTGAACGGGAAACACATGGGGTAGTGGAGGGCCTGGGCAGTGTATTGTGATGACTGTGTCTGTGGAATGCATGGGAATGGTGAGGCCAAACCCACAGAATGTTTTCCAGCTACAGTCAGGATCCAGTAAAATGAGAGGCCCTATAATCTATATGCACAAAAGAAGCTGGCCTGAGGACAGGAGTCTGTCACTAGGACAGCTTTTTCACGTTGTTCTGCAGTCTTCTATTGACAGTGACAGTCCATCCGTGAAAGCCCAGTCCAGGATGGAGGTTGAACCCTCACGGGCTGTCTTATCTCAGCCTCTACATTCAGCTGACAAGCCTGGTCTGCTGTTGGTTCTGATGCCCTCACCAGCCAGAGGCATGGGAGAAAAGCTCATTAGGAGCAGAACTGATATTTAGCCCATTGCCTTTTCCCCACAGAGGTTTGATTTCATATGCCACTTTGTCTTGCCAGTGGCCTCATCAAATAGCAGGCTATTAGCCATAGCTCTTGAGTCACTGAAGTTCAGTCTTTCATATGCCCCACTAAAATGGGACAATTTCCATTCCCAACACAATTCCCACTGCAGCAATTCCCATCAGGGATTGGGCACTAGTGCACATAGAAACACATCTCCACCAATAATACATTATATAGTGGGGCCACACAGTGAGGTGTGTGGGCAGCTTGTACAAGAGTCACCCTTGTGGTGGCCTCAGACCCCAAACCGGAGGGCATTATTTGTTTCCCCCTCTTCCCAATGCCAGTATCCTTTTAGCATCCAGTGACCACAGAATCACAACACTCTGAAATCTTCCCACCTAACACCGCCCCTCCCCCCAGGCTTCCTTCTCTCCTGGGGACACAGGCACTTCAGCAGAGATGATGGGGTAAAAAGCCTGTGAGGCCCTGAGACCCATCCCAAGGTTCATAGGGGGGCAAGGGAGCAGCATCCCGATGGTCACTACACCGCCAGGGTGCAGACTGCAGCAAGGTCTCCCATTTGTTTGTGGGGGGAGCAAAGAGCCCAGCAGAGCTGCTGTTCTTTGGGTGAGTCTCAGAGCAGCGCAAAGCAGCCCTCCTGGGTGTGGGCCAAGCTCAGGTGTCCCAAAAGGGGGAGGGTGTGCTTGGAGAGCTGCCATCAGGTGACATGCACCCCTCCTGTGCCAGTTTCGCGGATGCAGCGACCTGGAGTAGGGGTGAGGTTAGTTACCATCTTTCCTCCCTGTGTTTCTGCCTCCCCATTTTCCCGCCACACTTTCTCCTTCCCCCTCTCTTTAGTCTTGGAGGCAGAGGAGCCTGCTTCTCTGAAGCCCAGTGCCCGCCCCGTGGTGCCGATCCACAGGGCACTGGGTCATTTGGCCACTGCCACGAGGGTCGTCCCTGCCTCCTGCGGTCATTGCTCAAGTGAATGCTGCCGGGTCCCACAGCTGCAGGACAACGTGGGTGGGGGCAGGGCCACCCCACCTTCCCTACAGCTACCACTACTGTCTGGGCAGAGGTTGCAGCTTGTGCTCTGGGCTTTGAAGGTGGGTGGGGGTGTAATCCGACACTCTCAAGGCTTCAACCAGATTGCCTACATTATTGTGGAAGCAAATGTACCAAGTCTCAAAGGTCTTTTTAAGGCCTCTAGGCAATGAGATCCCTAACAGCCTACATTCTTTTCTTCTTTCTTCCTTTCTTCAGTTTCAACAGCCACAGGAATGTCTAGGTGTCTGTTGGTGCCAAGGACCTGCTTGTGGATAGATACTTAGCTCCTGAGTCACCCTCAGGCTTGGTCTGGTGCCATTGTTGAAAGGCCATAAGCAGTGGCTGCAGAATTGCTCCCCAGTCTTCCTGGAACCCCTCTGTTAGATCTCTTATCTTTCCCATTCAGGTCTGCAGGGGAGTTGGGGTGGGAGCAGGGGCTAAAGAGAATGATCAATGCTTCCCACCGACCCACCTCCCCCAGCCCCGCCTTTGGAACCTCAAAGCTTACAGAAAGCAATCTACTAGCATTCTCCAAGAAAGCCTCCTGGCCTCTGCTATCACCCCTAGCTGACACTTTGGGCATTTGTGGCCTGCAACTAGCCAGACCTGGTGAAACTTCAGGACCCCGTCTCAGGCCCACCTCCAGAGTTTGTGGCCCTCTAGACAGTGTGGTATCTACAGAACACTTGCCTCCCTATAGCTACAGGAAGGGCATCATCTCAATCTGTCACCCTGCGGGCAGCTCGTACCCTAGTGGAACACTGGGTTCCTTAAGTCACCACCATGCCATGGCTCATTAATTGGAGATGCCCACTGCACCAGATTGCCAGCCGGAAGAGACACCAAGGAGATGTCAACCCACTCCAATACAAGAGTGTGGCCAGATACTAAAAATGGGAGTCACATAGGTACTGGAAGGAACAACGTGTACTCACATAGGGAAGAGACAGAATAAGGTCATTTTCAGCCAGCAGATAGCCAGAGTCCAGCTGTCATATGATGCACATGTGTAAGTAAGGATTTGATGTGCTCCTGGAACAGGGGAGGATTACCTTATAAGGAAGAATCTGGGCTGAGTATGAGCTCACTGTCTAGTTTCTGAATAAGGGAATGTTCCAGGCTCAAGGCTCTTATTGGGCCAGCTAGGGAGGGGCACCTGTTTGCACAATGGCTGTTTTCCCATCAAAATAGGACTATCTTTATTTCATGATATCTTATGTAAATAAGTATGAAAAAAATCTACAAAACTATCTCCTATGATTAATAAGTGAGTATAGCTAGACCACAGTATACAAGATAAATATACAAGTCAATTACCTTCTTATATGTCAGCCATGTGCAAATTTTCAATCAGAATTTGAAATTTAAAAACAATACCACTTAAAACCATAACATCAAATGTGAAGCACTTGGGGGTAGTATGACAGTGGTTCAGGCAGAATTCTTTGCCTGTCATGTTGGAGATCCTGATTCAATTCCTGGTGTCTGCAAAAAAAAAAAAAAAAAAAAAGACCTTAAAAATAAAGTGAAGTGCTTGGGTTGTGCAATGGTGGCTCAGTGGCAGAATTCTTGCCTGCCATGTTGGAGACGCAGGTTCAATTCCTGGAACCCAGGACAATAAAAAGAAAAAAAAAATTGAAGTTCTTAGGTATAAGTAACAAAATACATACAAGGTATGTATGCAACAAACTATAAAATATGAATGAAAGAAGGTCTAAATAAATGAAACAATAATCCACATTCTGGATGGTAAAACCGCATATTGTTAAGATATTTTGTCTTGATAATTTGATCTATAGACTAAACATGATCCCAATTTAAATCCCAGCAAGCTGCTTTATATAAATGGAAAATTGTTTCTAAACTTTATATGGAAAGGCAAAAGCCAGACTAACTAATAAAAGACTAAAGAGGAACGAAATTTGCGAACTTGCGCTGTTAAATTTCAAGACTTATTATAAAGCTATAGTAATGAAGACAGGGTGGGGAAAGATTAGACACATAGGTCAATGTAATAGAATAGACAGGCTAGAAAACAGAACCCATATAAATACAATTAACTGACCTTGACTGAGGCACAAAGGTTAATTAATGGAAAAAGAATAGTCTTTTCAAGAAATGATGCTGGAATAATTGGACACATATGTGCAAATAAACAAGCCTAGACAAAAACCTTGCCCTTTTCACCAAAAAAAGCTACTCAAATGGATCATGTACCTAAATATAAAATGCAAAACTATAAGCTTCTAGAAGAATGCATAGAAGAAAAACATATGTCACCTGGGGTTTGGTGATGAGTTTTTAGGAACAATACCAAATGAAGAATCTATGAAAGAACAATTGATAAGTTGTAATTTATTAAAATTAAAAACTTTTGCTGTGTGAAAGATAGGAGAATGAAAACACAAGGTACAAACTAAGGGAAAATATTTGGGAAAGACATGTCTGAAAAAGAACTCATATCCAATATATTAAAAGAACGCTTAAAACTAACAATAGAAATATAAACAACCCAATTAAAACATAGTCAAAAGATCCAAGCAGAAGTGTGAACCGAGGGGAGGGGCCAAGATGGCAGCTTAGCAATATGTGCGTTTTGGTTTGTCCTCCAGAACAACTACGAAATAACCAGAAATAGTCCAGAACAGCTCCTGGGGCCACATCAGTTACCGGACACACAGTGTACCCCAGTCTGGACCAGCTGAACCAGTTACGAACCTCCCCAGAACCGTGAGTTCACCAAGCTGCAGTGGCCAGTGCCCCTCTCCCACGGGCTGCTTCCCAGAGGTGAAAGGAAAGAGACTTTAACAGCAGCAGGGGCTGAGCCCAACCAAACACCAATTGTGGATTAATTAACAAATTCTGACTACTAAAAATAGGCCCCCAGCTCAGGTTAATCTGGTCAAAGCAGAGGTCGCTCATTGTGCCAATGGAAAAAGAAAAAAAGCAAAGAAGTAGAGGTTTTTGTGGCTGTGATTCTACAAAGACTTGACTGCATTTGGATACAGCAGCAGGGCCTCTCAGGCTGCACCTACCCCAGGCATAGGCAGAAACAAGCCCATTTGAGGGCTTGTCTGGAAACTATACCTTGCCCAGGAGAGGGGTGAATTCCAACACAGGTGGAATCCCTCCCTCAAGGAATTCAGACACCAGGGCTTGGTAATTTGAAGCTATTAAAAGTAGCCTACAACCTCTCCTCTGTCTCCACAATGTCCCCAGCAGGAAGAGACTGTCAAAGTTAAAGGTACCACATCATCTTATGCTGGTGGGACCTGCAGGCAGATAAGTGCCACGTACAGGGCAGGATAAGAAAAACAGAGTCCAGAGACTTCACAGGAAAGTCTTTCAACCGGCTGGGTCTCACCCTCAGGGAAAACCAACACAGGAGACTCTTTCCCCTGATAGGAGGCCAGTTTGATCTGGGAAAATCCAGCTGGGGCCTATAAAACGTAAGTAGACCCTCCTAAGGCTGGGAGGAAAAAAGTACAATACAAGCAGGGAAAGAAACAAGAAAACCAGAACTGAAAAATTCTCCTCTGTTAAACAAAACCTAAGCTAGAGGTCCAGAAAAAGCTGAACTGAATGTCAAAGAACAGATAGACAACAAATTCATCCATCAAGAAAACCCTAGCAAAAGGAAGTGAGAGCAATCTCCAGAATAAACTAGTTGAGGTAACTAAATGTCTAGATGCCAGAAAAAAATAACAAATCACACCAGGAAAGTTGAAGATATGGCTCAGTCAAAGGAACAAACCAACAATTCAAAGGAGATACAGGAACTAAAACAATTAAATCAGAATATGTGAACAGACATGGAAAACCTCATCAAAAACCAAATCAATGAACTGAGGGAGGATATAAAGAAGGCAAGGAATGAACAAAAAGAAGAAATGGAAAGTCTGAAAAAACAAATCACAGAACTGATGGGAATGAAAGGCACAGTAGAAGAGATGAAAAAAACAATGGAAACCTACAATGGTAGATTTCAAGAGATACGACTAGTGAACTGGAGGATGGAACATCTGAAATCCAACAAGAAATAGGAACTTTAGGGAAAAAATGGAAAAATATGAGCAGGGACTTGGAGAATTGAATGATAATATGAAGCACATGAATATACGTGTTGTGGACATCCCAGAGGAAAAGAGAAGGGAAGAGGAGGAGAAAAACTAATGGAGGAAATTACCATTGAAAATTTCCCAACTCTCATGAAAGACTTAAAATTACAGATTCAAGAAGTGCAGCATACCCCAAAGAGAATAGATCAGATAGACATACTCCAAGACACTTGGTAATCAAAATGTCAGAGGTCAAACGGAAAGAGAGAATCTTGAAAGCAGAAAGAGAAAAGCAATCCATCACATACAAGGGAAACCCAGTAAGACTATGCATAGTTTTCTCAGCAGAAACCATGGAGGCAAGAAGACAGTGGGATGATATATTTAAATTACTAAAAGAGAAAAACTGCCAACCAAGAATTCTATATTCAGTAAACGGTCCTTCAAAAATGGGAGAAATTAAAACATTTTCAGACAAAAATCACTTAGAGAATTTGTGACCAAGAGACCAGATCTGCAAGAAATACTAAAGGAGCACTAGAGACAGATATAAAAAGACAGAAGAGAGAGGTGTGGAGAAGGGTGTGGAAAGGAAGACTATGAATAAAGCTAAAAACAAGGAAAATTAGATATGACATACAGAATCCAAAAGGCAAAATTGTAGAAGAAAGTACTACCCGTACAGTAATAATGCAAAATGTTAATAGATTAAACTCCCCAATCAAAAGACATAGACTGGCAGAATGGATTAAAAAACAGGACCCATCCATATGCTGTCTCTACTCAAAGGACATGAGGGCAAGGACACAAAGGGACAGTTGTACACCAATGTTTATAGCAGCGTTATTTACAGTTACCAAGAGATGCAAACAGCTGAAATGTCCATCAAGAGATGGGTGGCTAAACAACCAGTGGCATATATGTAGGCTGAAATATTATGCAGGTTTAAGACAGAATAAAGTTATGAAGTATGTAACAACATGGATGGACCTTAAGGACATTATGCTGAGTGTGATTAGCCAAAAACAAACAGACAAATACTGTATGGTCTCACTAATATGAACTTACATTAGTGAATAAACTTGGAATATTTTATTGGTAACAAAGACAATCAGGAGATAGAAATAGGGTAAGATATTGGGTAATTGGAGCTGCAGGACTACAGATTGTGCAACAGGACTGAATTTAAAACTCAGAAATGGACAGCACAATACTACCTATCTGTAATATAATTCTATTAAACACTGAATGAAGCTGCATGTGAGAATGATAGAGGGAGGGGGCTGGGGGTATAAATGAAATCAGAAAGAAAGATAGACGATAAAGACTGAGATGGTATAATCTAGGAATGTCTAGAGTGTATAATAATATTGATGATGTACAAATCTTAAAAATCTTTTTGCATGAGGAAGAATAAAGGAATGTCATTATTGCAGGGTGCTGAAAATAGATGGTAATTAATATTTTAAAATTAACACCTTATGTGTGAGATTAAAGCAATAATGTTTGGTACAAAATTTATATTTTGACTAGTGCATTTCCTAATATAACTTATGTAGATAGCTTGATTGAACACCATAAGTACTTGGAATCTTGGGTAGAATATGAGATTTTGTTGGTTTGTCCAGAGTAATGTCCTCATGAATCCCAGAGTAATTCGATTAGTGAGTGGAACAGTATTTGCAGAGTCCCTGAACAGGGTGAGAATGGGGATAAATTCAACTTCCCCAAGTCGAATTCTTGTTATTCTGTCCAGCAGTGTGGAGAACCAAAGCTATAGGCTGAGCCCCCACTCTTGGAGTTTATTCATATGAAACTCAACCCACAAAGGATAGGTCAAGCCTACTTAAAATTTAGGCCTAAGAGTCACCCCCAATAGAGCCTCTTTTGTTGCTCAGATGTGGCTTCTCTCTTCAGCCAACACAACAAGCAAACTCACCACCCTCCCTCTGACTATGTGGGACATGACTTCCAGGGGTGTGGACCTTCCTGGCAATGTGGGATAGAAATCCTGGAAGGAGCTGAGACTCAGCATCAAGGGATTGAGACAACCCTAGAATGAGCTGAGACTCGGCATCAAGGGATTGAGAAAACCTCCTCGACCAAAAGAGGGAAGAGTGAAATGAGACAAAGTGTCAATGGCTGAGAGATTCCAAACAGATTGGAGAGGTTATCCTGGAGGTTATTCTTATGCATTAAGTAGATATCACTTTGTGATTCAAGATGTAATGGAGAGGCTGGAGGGAACTGCCTGAAAATGTACAGCTGTGTTCCAGTAGCCATGTTTCTTGATGATGATTGAGTAATTGTATAGCTTTCACATTGTGGCTGTGTGATTGTGAAAACCTTGTGTGTGATACTCCTTTTATCTACCTTGTCAATAGATGAGTAGAATATATGGAATAAAAGTAAATAATAGTGGGAACAAATGTTAAAATAAATTTAGTTTGAAATGCTAGTGATCAATGAAAGCAAGGGGTACAGGGTATGCTACGTATAATCTTTTTTTTGGTCTGTTTTTGTTTTATTTGTTTTTCTGTTGTCTTTTTATTTCTTTTTCTGAATTGATGCAAATGTTCTAAGAAATGATGAATATGGAACTAAGTGATGATATTGTGAATTACTGATTATATATGTGGAACAGAATGTTCATATGTTAGTGTTTTTGTTCATTTGTTGTTAATTTTTTTTAAATTTACAAATAAATAAATAAAAGAAGATATCAGTGGTATCTGATATTTGAACTCAGAGAGTTCAATAGAGGAGAGAATTAGAGGAGAGAAGCTATTCTGGAGGCTACTCTTACACAAGCTTCAGCTAGATATTTGCAGTTGTCATGCTTTGCTAACCCCCAACCAATTTCATGCCTATTAACACTAAAGAACACCTAGAGCTGTACCTGAAACTCTATAAAAGTTTCTTGACTGAGTTTACTTTCCTGAAACCCATGCTTCCAGAGGCTTCCTAGGCTAGATAGGCAGTGCAAAAAGAGCAGCCAGCCTCTTGAAGAATATCACCTAACTCTATCACCTATACTATGTTACTAAAACATCCCTTTTCAACATGAAAAAGTTAGAAATGGCATAGCCCAAAGACCCTTATAGAGTGGGAGAAGGATCCAAGGAGAAGGAGAAGTTATAACAGAGATGATAGGATTTAACGAATGAGCATGACTGCCTTATCACTATACTGATATTTCTTTTATCCTCCAGCATTTTGGAACAGCTAGAAGGGAAAACCTTGAACTGTGGAATGGTAACCCATACCAAACTATGAAATCTGATCTGTAGCTGCTTGTTGGAGTGTTTGAAACTTATTGCTTTTCCTTTTTTTCTTTTTCTTTTTTTTGTATATACATTTCACAATAAAAAATGTTAAAAGAGAGAGAGAGAGATTCATCTCCAGGTTTGAATGGATTTATGTAATTAAGGGTTGAAAAGAAAAGGAAGCTGGATTTGGCCATAACAGGAGCAGAGAGAAAGGGGTAGGGATGGGGTGAGGAAGTACCCTGACCACTGAAGAAAAGGCAAATGAACTTGATGGGAACTTTGCTCATCACAGAAAGGTGCATGAAAATGTGATCTCCTTTAGCAAATGATTACACTGAAGGAATCATTTTTTACTAAACTTCTTTCAAATAAACTTTTTGTTCTGGCATAACTTTAGATTTACAGAAAAGTTTGCAAAAATAATACCCAAATTTCATATATATCCCTCACCCAGTTTCCCCTCTTGTTAACCCCTTACCTCACCAGGGTACATTTGTCAAAAAAAGAGAAACCAGCGTTGGTACATTATTATTAACTAAACTTGATGCCTTATTAAGGCTTGCAGTTTTTTCTTAGTGTCCTTTTCCTGTTCCAGGGTTCCATCCACTATACCACGTTACATTTAGTTATATGTCATCATATTTAGAAACCAATATGTGGGCATAATAAGCAGTCTATCATCATCATTATTATTGCTTCAAAGATCAACTCAGATTCTTCCAACTTTGACCATTGGCGCTTTTGCAGTGAATTCCTGTGTCCCAATGACATGGCTCCATCCACTTTCTATTTTGAGTTCTTCCTTACTTTTTGGCACTGTAAGATGCTCCAGCCCTACAATCAGCCATTTCCCCAAGGATTCCTGGTTCCTTTCATAGGAGAATGGTGTTTAGAAGCCATGATTTGGATGTATGTAAACATTTTTAAAGTTATCATTGTAGATTTAATCAGCGGGATATATGGCACTATACATCCCCTTTCAATCACATTCACCTTCAATATGGCAATGTTACTCATAACCTCACTAATTAGTTACAATCATTTCTATCCATTCCCTTGCATTTAGGTTCAACCTCATTGAGTAGCCTTTCCTCCATTTCTAACTTTTGAGTACCTCTAGGTCCGCTATATTCTAGAGTATAACCTCTGAGATTGCCTTTACCAGAGTCATAAAATGAAATATTACAATATCTATCCTCTCATGTCTGACTCATTTCACTCAGCATCATGTCCTCCAGATTCCTCCACATTGTCATACACTCCAAGACCTCATTTCATCTTTACTGCTGCATTATAGTTCATCGTAGATATGTGTGTATAAACAATATGTATATATTGTATATACATATATACAATATGTATATATTTGTATATATACAACATTTTGTTTATCCATTTGTTTGTTGATGGGTGCTTGGATTTTTCCCATCTTTTGGCAATTGTGAATATTGCTGCTATGAACATCAGTGTGCAAATGTCCATTCGTGTCACTGATTTCAGCTCTTCTGGGTATATACCGAGTATTGGCATTGCTGAGTTATAGGGCAACTTAGTATTTAGTTTTGAGTAATTGCCAAACTGTTTTCCACAACAGTTGTTCCATTATACATTCCCACCAGCAGAGAATAAGTGTTCCAATTTCTCGATATCCTCTCCAACATTTGTAGTTTTCTGTTTATTTAATAACAGCCATTCTTACAGGTATGAGGTGAAATCTCATTGTCCTCTTGATTTTTTACCCATTGGTATTTGCTCTTCAAAAAGTTGTCTATTCATATCCTCTGCCCATTTTTAAATTGGGTGTTTTTCTTTTTGTTGTTGAATTGCAGAATCTCTTTGTATATTCTGGATATTATACCCTTATTGGATATGTGGTTTCTAAATATTGTCTCTCATTGTGTAGGCTGCCTTTTTACTTTCCTGACACAGTCAGTTCTTTGATGTGCAATAGTGTTTAGTTTTCAGGAGATTTAATTTGTCTATTTTTTTTTCATTGCTCATCCTTTGGGTATAAGCCCTAGGAAACCACCTCCTATCACGTGATTTATAAGATATTTCCCTTCATTTTCTTCTAAAATTTTGTGTCCTTAACTCTGATCGTTAGTAGTCTTTGATCCCTTTTGAGTTAATTTTTGTAAAGAGTGTGAGGTATGGATCCTCTTTCATTCTTTTGCATATAGATATTCAGTTCTCCAAACAACATTTATTGAAGAGGCTGCTCTATCCCAGGTGGATTGGCTTGACTGCCTTATGAAAGATCAATTGTCCATAGATGAGAGGATGTATTTCTGAACACTCAATTCAGTTATTATATCTATTTTACATCTATATCCCTTGGTCAGTATATCTATTTTTCTGCCAGTGCCATGCGGCACTGACCTTGTAGCTTTTAATATGCTTTAAAGTCAAGTAATGTGAGACCTCCTGCTTAATTTTTCTTTTTAAACATATTTTAGCTATTCATGGCACCCTGCCCTTCCAAATAATTTTGGCTATTGGTTTTTCTATTTCTGCAAATAATATGTAATTTTAACTGGTATTGCATTAAATCTATAAATCAACTTGGGTAGAATTGATATCTTAACTATTTTTAGTCTTCCTATCCATGAACATGCTACACCCTTCTATTATTTAGGTCTTCCATGATTTCTTTTAGCAATTTCTTATAGGTTTTTGTGTGTAGGTCCTTCGTATCCTGAATTAAATTTATTCCTAAATATTTGATTGTTTTGGTTTCTATTGTAAATGGAATTTTCCCCTTGATTTCCACTTCAAATTGCTCAGCACTAGTGTATAGAAACAGTTCTGATCTGTGGGTGTTGATCTTGTACCTTGCCACATTGCTCTACTCATTCATTAGCTCTAATAGCTTTGCTAAAATTTGGGGGTGATTTTTGAAGTATAGTATCATGTCATCTACAAACAGTGAGAGTTCTACCACTTCCTTTCTAATTTGGATGAGTTTTATTCATTTATTCATTTTTCTTTTCTAAATACTCTGGTTAGAACTTCCAGCACAATATTGAATAGCAATAGTGAGAGTGAGCATCCATGTCTTGTTCCTGATCTTAGAGGGAAAGCTTTCAGTCTTTCTCTATTGAAGACAATGTTAACGGGATGTTTTTCACATATTCCCTTTGTCATCTTGAGGAACTTTCCCTCAATTCCTATCCTTTGAAATGTTTTCATCAAAAAAGGATGTTGAATTTGGTCAAATGCCTTTCTGCATCAGTGGAGATGACCATGTGGTTTTTCTGCTTTGACTTATTAATATGTATTACATTAATTTTCTTGTGTTGAATCAGCCTTGCATACCTGGAATAAATCCCACTTGGTCATGGTGTATAATTCTTTGAATGTGTTGTTAGATTCAATTTGCAAGTATTTGTTGAGGATTTTAGCATCTGTTGTCATTAAAGTGATTGGTTTATAGTTTTCTTTCTTTTTTTATTTAGTATCTTCATCTGGCTTTGTTATTAGGAACACTTTGACTTCATAGTATGGCTTAGGTAGCTTTTCCTTCTCTTCAATTTTTTTTTGAAGACTTTGAGCAGAATTGGTACTTTCTTGAACAGAATTCACATGTGAAGACATCTGGTCCTGGACTTTTCTTTTTTTGTAGAGTCTTTAAAACTGATTGAATCTCTTTATTTGTATTTGGTTTGTTGAGGTCTGCTATTTCTTCCTTTTTTTTCTTTTTCAAAAATATTTTTATTAAGATATCTTCACACACCATACAGTCCATCCAAAGTATACAATCAGTGGCTCACAATATTACCACACGGTTGTGAATTCATCATCATAATCATTTTTAGAACGTTTGCATCACTCCAGAAAAGGAACTAAGAAGAAAAAAGAAAAACCCCATACATCCCATACCCCTTACCCTTTCCTCTCATTGACCATGAGTATTGCAATCTACCCAATTTTTTTCATTTTTCATTTTTATTAATAAAACCAATCAACATACCATATGAACATTCTTTTTTCATTACATAGTTGTATATTCATCATCATGATCATTTCTTAGAACATTTGCATCAATTCAGAAAAAGAAATAAAAAGAAAACAGAAAAAAAGTCATACATACCATACCCCTTACCCCTCCTTTTCATTGATCACTAGTATTTCAAGCTACTCAAGTTATTTTAATATTTGTTCCCCCTATTATATATGTATTTACTTGGATTTAGTTAAAAATTTATAGTTCTTCAGAGGAAAGGCAGCTAACTTTCAACTGAGGTTCTTTCTTTCATTTCACTGTATGACCATTCCATACTTGTTATATAATGAATAACTTACAGCATCAGCACATAGTTGTAAATTCATCATCATGATTGTTTCTTAGAACATATGCATCAATTCAGAAAAAGAAACAAAAAGAAAACAGAAAAAAATCATTCATACCATACCCCTTATACCTCCCTTTCATTGATCACTAGCACTTCAATCTACACAATTTATTTTAACATTTGTTCCTCCTATTACTTATACATTTTTAACCATATGCTTTACTCATCTGTCCATAAGGAAGATAAAAGAAGCATCATACACAAGGTTTTCACAATCACGCAGTCATATTGCAAAAGCTATATCATTATACAATCATATTCCAGAAACATGACTAGTGGAGCATGGCTCTACATTTTCAGGCACTTCCCTCCAGCCTCTCTGTTATGCCTTAACTAAAAAGGTGATATCTATTTAAGGTGTAAGAATAATATCCAGGATAACCTCTCGACCCTGTTTGGGATCTCTCACCCCTTGACACTTTATTTTGTCTCATTTCTCTCTTCCCCCTTTTGGTGGTGAAGGTTTTCTCAATCTTTTGGTGCTGAGTCCCAGCTCATTCTAGGATTTCTGTCCCACATTGCCATGGCCTGGGGGTCATGTCCCACATAGAGATGGAGAGGGTAGTGAGATTCCTTGTTATATTGGCTGTGAGAGAGAGGTAACATGTGAACAACAAAAGAGGTTCTCTTGGGGTGACTCTTAGGCCTAATTTTAAGTAGGCTTAGCCTATCCTTCACACGGTTAAGTTTCATATGAACAAACCCCAAGATTGGGGTCTCAGCCTTTTGCTTTGGTTGTCCCAATTGCTTCTAAGAATATCAAGAATTCTCTACTTGGGGAAGTTGAATTTTCCCGCTTTCTCACCATTTCCCCAAGGGGTCTATGCAAATACTTTTATATTCACTCTTCAAATCCTTCTGGGATTTATTGAGGTATCACTCTGGACAAACCTACAAAATCTCATGCCCTACTCAAGGTTCCATATACTTATGATGTTCAATTAAGTTGTCCACATAAGCTATATTAGGAAATGCACTAGTCAAAGTATAAATTTTGTACCAAATTGACACTTTTTGCTTTAAGTTAAAGTTTAAATATATTAATTATCATCTATTTTCAACACCCTGCATTATGACATTCCTTTGTTCTTCCTCATGCAAATGTACAAAAACTGTACATTTTTATATTTGTGTATTTAGTCACTATCATCATATGCTCTAGGCATTCCTAGATTATGCCATCTCAGTCTTTATCATATATCTTTCCTTCTGATTTTATTTGTTCCCCCAGGCCTCCTCCCTCTATCATTTTCACATTCAGCTTCATTCAGTATTCTAACATTATTGTATTACAGTGAGGTAGTATTGTGCTATCCATTTCTGAGTTTTTACAATCAGTCCCTTTGCACAATCTGTATCCCTTCAGTTCCAATTACCCAATATCTACCCTATTTCTATGTCCTGATGACCTTGGTTCTTAACTGAAATTCTCCAAGTTCATTCATTAATGTTAGTTCATATCAGTGAGACCATACAGTATTTATCCTTTTGTTGCTGGCTAATCTCACTCAGCATAATGTCCTTAAGGTCTGCCATGGTCAGGTTCAGGTAGCAACTTGGCCAACTGGTGGTACCTGTTTGTCTGGTTGTGCCAGTGCTGGCCTGTCTGTTGCAATGAGGACATTTCATATAATTAAATCATGATCACATCAGCTGTATCCATAGCTGATTCCATTTGTAATCAGCCAAGGGGAGTGTCTTCTGCAATGAGTGATGCTTAATTTAATCATTGGAAGCCTTTTAAGGAGGGTTCAGAAGAGACAGGCCCTCTTCCTGCTTCAGCCAGCAAGCCTCTCCTGTGGACCCTTCTTCAGAATCATCAGTGTCACAGCCTGCCTGCAGATTTTGGACCCTGTGTTCCCACGGTTATGTGAGACACTTTTATAAAATTTTATATTTGTCAGTGTTTCCTGTTGATTCTGTTTCTCAAGAGAACCCTAACTAATACAAGGTCCACCCACATTGTTACATACTTCATAACTTTATTCTGTCTTACAGCTGTATAATATTTCATCATATGTATATTACAAGCTTGTTTAGCCAACCGTCTGTTAATGAACTTTTGGGCTATTTCCATCTCTTGGCAATTGTAAATAATGCTGCTATAAACATTGGTGTGCAAATGTCCATTTGTGTCTTTGCCCTCATGTTCTCTGAGTAGATATTAGCAATGGTGTTGCCGGGTCATATGGCAATTCTGTACTTAGCTTCCTGAGGAACTGCCAAACTGCCTTCCACAGCAGTTTTGTTTTACAGATCGGCATTTTTCAGTTCTTGTTTTCTTCTTTCCTCCCCTGACTATATGGTGCCTTTTTCACCCCCCTTAGGAGGGGCCACTTAGATATTATAGACCCCAGCCAGATTTTTCCAGACTAAACTCCTCCTGTCTGGAGTAGTCACCTGCATCAGTTTTCCCTGAGGGTGAGACCCAGCAGGTTGAAAGACCTTCCTGTGAAGTCTCTAAACTCTATTTTTCTTATCCTGCCCAGTATGTGGTGCTTGTCTGTCTGCAGGTCCCACCAGCATATGATGATGTGGTACCTTTAACTTTGGCAGACTCTCCCAGCTGGGAATGTGGTGGAGACAGAGGAGAGGTTGTAGGCTGGTTTTAATGGCTTCACATTACCAAGCCCTGGTGTCTGAATTCCTTGAGGGAGGGATTCCTCCTGAGTTGGGCTGCACCCCTCCCCTGGGGAAGGCACAGGCTCCAGACAAGCCCTCAAAGAAGCTTGTTTCTGCCTATGCCTGGGGCAGTTGCAGCCTGAGAAGCCCTGTCACTGTATCCAAAGGCAGTCAAGCCTTATAGAAACACAGCCACAAAAATCTGTGTTCTTTTTTTTTTTCTTATCTGTCACCCCTGCCCCCTTGGTGCCAGGGCAAAAATGAGCAACCTCCACTTTGACCAGTTTCACCTGAGCTGAGGGCCTATTTTTAATAGTCAGAATTTGTTAATCAATTCCACAATTGGCGTTTGTTTGAGCTCAACCCCTGCTGCTGAAAGAGTCCCTTTCCTTTCTCCTCTGGGAAGCAGCCTGTGGGGGAGGGGCACCAGCTGCGGCAGATGGGGAACTCACAGTTTTGGGGGTGCTGGTAGCCAGTCCAGCTGGTCCAGACTGGGGTACACTGTGTGTCTTGTCACTGACTTGGTCCCAGGAACTGTTCTGTATTGTTTCTGATTATTTAGTAGTTGTTCAGGAGGACGAACTAAATCACACACCTTGCTAAACTGCCATCTTCACCCAGAAGTCTTATCTCTAGTTTTACAGATTCCACCCATTTCCAAAGTTACTTAGATCAGTACCTTTTCTCCAACTTCCATGAACTTCTGTAAGGTTTTTTCATGTATTTTTAATACAGTTAGATTGTTTTGTCTCATTTTACCTTCCATCCTGTGATTCCTTAAAACTCCTAAAAGATTTTTTTATTTGAAAAAACATAAAAGTGCACTCTTTATGCTGTAAATTCTAAGGGTTTTGAAAATACTGTCACATATGTATCATTTACAATATCATACAGAATAGGTTCACCACCCTAAAAATTCCCACTTTTCCCATATTCAACTCTCTCCCCAATGCCCTGAATTGGGTATAAACAGAATCATAGAGTATGCAGGCTTTTCAGATGGGGTTTTTTTCAGTTAGCAAAATGCATTTGAAATTTATCCATGTCACTGTGTGGCTTGATACCTCATTCACTTACATTGGTGAATACCATTCCAGTGCATGGATATACCACAATTTGCTTAGCCATTCACCTTTTGAAGGACATATAGCTGGCTTCCAGTTCAGGGTTATTCTAACTAAAGCTGCTATAAACATTTTGTGCTGGTTTCTGTGTGGATATATGTTTTCAACTCAGTTGGATAAATTCCTAGGGGTCTAACTGCAGGTCATATGGGTCTGTGGTTTGGCTTTGTAAGAAACTGCTAAACTGTCTTCCAAAGTGACTATATCATTTTGCATTCCCACAAGCAAGGAATGAAAGTAGTTATTGCTCTACATCCTCAACAGCAATTGATATCTTTTTACAGGGAGCTGAGGGAAGTTTCAACTGTACCAATAGCTGTGCAGTACTACATTGTTACAATTTACATTTTTCTAATGGTGAATAATGTTGAGCATTTTTTCATCTGCTTATCTGCCATCTGTATGCATTTGTGGGTGAGGTGTTTGCTTGGAACTTTTTTAAAAATTTATTCATTTATTAATTTAAAAAATTAACAAACTCAAACATTAACATGTGATCATTCCATTCTACATATGTAATCAGTAATTCACAATATCATCACTTAGTTGCATATTCATCATTTCTTAGAACATTTGCCTCAATTCAGAAAAAGAAATAAAAAGACAACAGAAAAACAAATAAAACAAAAACAGACAAAAAAAGATTATACATACCATACCCTTTACCCCTTGCTTTCACTGATCACTAGCATTTCAAACTAAATTTATTTTAACATGTGTTCCCTCTATTATTTATTTTAATTTCATATGTTCTACTCATCTCTTGACAAGGTAGATAAAAGGAGCATCAGACACAAGGTTTTCACAATCACACAGTCACATTGTGAAAGCCATATCTTTGTTCAATCATCATTGAGAAACATGGCTACTGGAACACAGCTGTACATTTTCAGACAGTTCCCTCCAGCCTCTCCATTACATGTTGAATAACAAGCTGATATCCACTTAATGTGTAAGAATAACCTCCAGGATAACCTGTTGACTCTGTAATCTCTCAGCCATTGACACTTTGTCTCATTTCACTCTTCCCCCTTTTGTTCGAGAAGGTTTTCTCAATCCCTTGATTCTGAGTTTCAGCTCATTCTAGGATTTCTGTCCCACGTTGCCAGGAAGGTCCACACCCCTGGGTGTCATCTCCCACATAGACAGGGGGAGTGTGGAGAGTTTACATGTTGTGTTGGCTGTAGAGAGAGGCCACATCTGAGTAACAAAAGAGGCTTAAATTGGGGTGATTATTAGGCTTAAATTTTAAGAAGAATTGACCTATCCTTTGTTGGGTTAAGTTTCGTATGAAAAACCCCAAGACTGGGGGCTCAGCCTATAGCTTTGGTTCTCCACACTGCTTGTGAGAATATCAAGAATTCAACTTGGACAGAGGATCAATTAAGAAACAGAGAATTTGAATATTACAATAAATGAGCTAGACTTAACAGACATTTATAGGACATTACATCCCACAACAGAAGGATACACCTTTTTCTCAAGCGCTCATGGATCATTCTCAAAGATAGACCATATTTGGGTCACAAAGCAAGTCTGAATGAATATAAAGGATTGAAATCATACAAAAAACTTTCTCAATCATAGAGGAATGAAGTTAGAAATCAATAATAGGCAGAGTGACAGAAAATTCATAAATACATGGCTCAACAACACATTCCGAACAACCAGTGGGTCAATAAAGAAATTACAGAGAAATTAGTAAATATCTCGAGGCAAATGAAAATGAAAACACAACATATCAAAATTTATGGGATGCAGCAAAGGCAATGCTAAGAGGGAAATTTATTGCCCTAAATGCCTATATCAAAAAAGACGAAAGGGCAAAAATTGAGGAATTAATTGTCCACTTGGAAGAAATAGAGTAAGTACAGCAAACCAACCCCAAAGCAAGCAAAAGGAAAGAAATAACTAAGATTAGAGCAGAAAGAAATGAAATTGAGAACATGAAAACAATTGAGAAAATCAATAAAACCAGAAGGTGGTTCTATGAGAAAATCAATAAGACTGATGAACCCGTAGCAAGATTGACAAAAAGAAGAAGATATGGGATGCAAATAAATAAGATGAGAAATGGAAGAGGAGACATAACCACTGACCCTGCAGAAATGAAGGAAGTAATGACAGGATACTATGAACAACTTTATGCTAATAAATACAACAATGTAGATGAAATGGACAACTTCCTAGAAAGGCATGAACAACCAACTTTGACTTGAGAAGAAATAGATGACCTCAACAAATCAATCACAAGTAAAGAAATCAAATCAGTCATTAAGAAACTCCACAAAAAGAAAAGTCCAGGGCCAGATGGTTTCACATGTGAATTCTACCAAACATTCCAGAAAGAACGGTACAAATCCTGCTCAAACTTCCAAAAAATTGAAGAGGATGGAAAGCTACCTAATTCATTCTATGAAGGCAACATCACCCTCATACCAAAGCCAAAGATATTACAAAAAAGAAAACTAGAGACAAATCTCTCTAATGAATATCGATGCAAAAATCCTCAACAAAATTCTAGCAAATCAAATCCAGCAACACATTAAAAGAATTATACATCACAACCAAGTAGGATTCATCCCAGGTATGCAAGGATGGTTCAACATAAGAAAACAAATTAATGTAATACTCCATATCAATAAAACAAAGCAGAAAAAGCACATGATCATCTTGATTGATGCAGAAAAGGCAGTTGACAAAATTCAACATCCTTTCCTGTGGAAAACACTTCAAAGGATAGAAATAGATAGGAACTTCCTTAAAATGATAAAGGGAATATATGAAAAACCCACAGCTACTATCATCCTCAATGGGGAAAAATTGAAATCTTTCCCCTTAAGATCAGGAACAAGACAAGGACATGCACTATCACTGCTGTTATAAAACATTTTGTTAGGAAGTTCTAGCCAGAGCAATTAGATAAGAAAAAGAAATACGAGGCATCAAAATTTGAAAGGAAGAAGTAAAACTCTCATTGCTTACAGATGATATGATACCATATTTTGAAAAGCCTGAAAAATCCACAGTAAAACTACTAGAGCTAATAAATGAGTACAGCAAAGTGGCAGGGTACAAGTTCAACACTCAAAAATCTGTAGTGTTTCTATATACTAGTAATGAACAATCTGAGGGACAAATCAAGAAACAAATTCCATCTTCAACTGCAATCAAAAGAATAAAATATTTAGGAATAAATTTAACTAAAGAGACAAAAGAACTATACAAAGGAAACAACAAGAAATTGCTGAAAGAAATCACAGAAGACCAAAATAGATGGAAGGGCATACCATGTTCATGGATTGGAAGACTAAATATGGTTAAGATGTCAATTCTACTTAAATTGATTTGCGATTAAATGCAATAGCAATCAAAATCCCAACAACTTACTTTTCAGAATTAGAAAAGCCAATATGCAAATTTATCTGGAAGGGCAGGGTGCCCCAAATAGCTAAAAGTATTCTGAGGGAAAAAAATGAAGTCAGAGGTCTCATGCTACCTGACTTCAAGGCATATTATGAAGCTTCATTGGTCAAAACAGCATTGTACTGGCATAGAGATAGATATATTGACCAATGGAATCAAATAGAGTGTTCAGATATAGACCCTCTCCTCTACAGACAATTGATCTTTGGTAAAGCAGTCAAGCCAACTCACCTGGGACAGAACAGTCTCTTCAACAAATGGTGCCTAGAGAACTGGAAATCCATATGCAAAAGAATGAAAGAGAAGCCATATCTCACACCCTACACAAAAGTTGACTCAAAATGTATCAAAGACCTAAACATTAGGTCTAAGACCATAAAACAGTTAGAGGGAAATGTAGGGAGATATCTTATAAATCTTATACTTGGAGGTGATTTCATAGACCTTGCACCCAAAGCAAGAGCACCAAAGAAAGAAAGAAAGAAATGGGAACTCCTCAAAATTAAACACTTTTGTGCTTCAAAGAATTTAAACAAGAAAGTAAAAAGACAGCTTACACAATGAGAGACAATATTTGGAAATGACATATTAGATAAAAGTCTAGTATCCAGAATTTATAAAGAGATGGTTCAACTCAACAACAAAAAGACAGCCAATCCAATTACAATATGGGAAAAAGACTTGAATAGACATTTCTCAGAAGAGGAAATACAAATGGCCAAAAGGCACATGAAGGGATGCTCAACTTCCCTGCCCATTAGAGAAATGCAAATCAAAACCACAATGAGATGTCTTCTCACACCCACCAGAATGGCCATTATCAATAAAACAGAAAATGACAAGTGCTGGGGAGGATGTGGAGAAAGAGACACCCTTATTCACTGTTGGTGGGAATGTCAAATTGTGCAACCACTGTGGAAGTCAGTTTGGTGGTTGGTTCCTCAAAACTGAATATAGAATTGCCATATGACCTGGGAATACCATTGATAGGTATCTACTCAAAGAACATAAGGGCAAGGACACAAACGGACATTTGCACACCAATGATTATAGCAGCATTATTTACAGTTGCAAAGAGATGGAAATAGCCAAAATGTCCATCAACAGATGAGTGGCTAAACAAACTGTGGTATATATATACAATGGAATATTATGCAGGTTTAAGACAAAATAAACTTGTGAAGTATGTAACAACATGGATGGACCCTGAGGTTATTATGCTGAGTGAGATTAGCCAAAAACAAAAGGACAAATACTGTATGGTTTCACTGACATGAACTGACATTAGTGAATAAACTTGGAATATTTCATTGGTAAGAGAGACCACAAGGAGATAGAAATAGGTTAAGATATTGGGTAATTAGAGCTGAAGGGATACAGATTGTGCAACAGGACTGAATATAAAAACTCATAAATGGACAGCACAATACTACCTAACTGTACCACATTATGTTAAAACACTTAATGAAGCTGCATGTGAGAATGATAGAGGGAGGAGGGCTGGGGGTATAAATGAAATCAGAAAGAAAGATAGATGTTAAAGATTGAGATGGTATAATCTAGGAATGCCTAGAGTGTGTAATAATAGTGAAATGTACAAGGTACAATTTTAAAAATGTTTGTGCATGAGGAAGAACAAAGGAATTTCATTGTTGCAGGGCGCTGAAAATAGACGGTAATTAATATTTTAAAATGTCACCTTACGTGTGAGACTAAAGCAAAAAATGTTTATTTGTAACAAAATTTATGTTTTGACTAGTGCATTTCCTAATATAACTTATGTAGATAGTTTGATTGAACACCATAAGTACTTGGAATCTCAAGTAGGACATGAGATTTTGCTGGTTTGTCCAGAGTGATGCCCCGATGAATCCCAGAGTGATTCGATCAGTGAGTGGAAAAATATATGCAAAGCCCCCTTCTGGGAATGGTGAGAACGGGGAGAAATTCAACTTCCCCAAGTTGAATTCTTTTTTTAAAAATTTATTTATTAATTAAAAAATTAGGAAACAAAATAAAACATCCACATACATAATCAGTAATTCATAATATCATCACTTAGTTGCATATTCATCATTTCTTAGAACACTTGCATTAATTCAGACAAGGAAATAAAAAGACAATAAAAAAAGAAATTAAACAAACACAGGAAAGAAAGAAAGAAAAAGATTATACCTACCATACCCCTTACCCCTTGCTTTCATTGATCACTCGCATTTCAAACTAATTAATTTTAGCATTTGTTCCCCCTATTATTCATTTTTATTCCATATGTTCTACTCCAGGTTATCCTGGAGGTTATTCTGTGCATTAAGTGGATATCACCTTGTTATTAAGATGTAATGGAGAGGCTGGATGGAATGGACTGAAAATGTAGAGCTGTGTTCCAGTAGCCATGTTTCTCAATGATGATTGAACAAAGATATGGCTTTCACAATGTGACTGTGTGATTGTGAAAACCTTGTGTCTGATGTTCCTTTTATCTACCTTGTCAACAGATGAGTAGAACATATGAAATGAAAATAAATAATAGAGGGAACAAATGTTAAAATAAATTTAGTTTGAAATGCTAGTGATCAGTGAAAGCAAGGGGTAAGGGATATGTTATGTATAATCTTTTTTTTTCTCTGTTTTTGTTTTATTTGTTTTTCTGTTGTCTTTTTATTTCTTTTTCTGAATTGATGCAAATGTTCTAAGAAATGTTGAATATGCAACTAAGTGATGATATTGTGAATTACTGATTATATATGTGGAACGGAATGATCACATGTTAATGTTTGAGTTTGTTAATTTTTCAAATTAATAAATAAATAAATTTAAAAAAAGATCCAAGTAAACACCTCACCCACAAATATATAAAGAAGGCAAATAAGCAGATGGAAAGATGCTCGACATTATTCACCATTAGAAAAATGTAAATCGTAACAATGAAATATTGCACAGCTATTGGTACAGTTGAAATTTCCCTCAGCCCCCTGTAAAAAGATGATATCAATTGCTATTAGGATATAGAGCAATAACTACTTTCATTCCTTGCTTGTGGGAATGCAAAATGATATAGTCACTTTGGAAGATAGTTTAGCAGTTTCTTACAAAGCCAAACCACAGACCCATATGACCTGCAGTTAGACCCCTAGGAATTTATCCAACTGAGTTGAAAACATATATCCACACAGAAACCAGCACAAAATGTTTATAGCAGCTTTAGTTAGAATAACCCTGAACTGGAAGCCAGCTATATGTCCTTCAAAAGGTGAATGGCTAAGCAAATTGTGGTATATCCATGCACTGGAATGGTATTCACCAATGTAAGTGAATGAGGTATCAAGCCACACAGTGACATGGATAAATTTTAAATGCATTTTGCTAACTGAAAAAAACCCCATCTGAAAAACCTGCATACTCTATGATTCTGTTTATACCCAATTCAGGGCATTGGGGAGAGAGTTGAATATGGGAAAAGTGGGAATTTTTAGGGTGGTGAACCTATTCTGTATGATATCGTAAATGATACATATGTGACAGTATTTTCAAAACCCTTAGAATTTACAGCATAAAGAGTGCACTTTTATGTTTTTGCAAATAAAAACATCTTTTAGGAGTTTTAAAGAATCACAGGATGGAAGGTAAAATGAGACAAAAGAATCTAACTGTATTAAAAACACATGAAAAAACCTTACAGAAGTTCATGGAAGTTGGAGAAAAGGTACTGATCTAAGTAACTCTGTAAATGAGTGAAATATGTAAGACTACAGATAAGACTTCTGGGCCAACATGGTGGTTTAGCAAGGTGCGTGATTTAGTTTGTCCTCCAGAACAACTACTAAATAACCAGAAATAGTACAGAACAGCTCCTGGGGCCAAGTCAGTGACCAGACACACAGTGTACCCCAGTCTGGACCATCAGGACTGGCTACCAGCCCCCCCAGAACTGTGAGTTCCCCAAGCTGCGGCAGCTGGTGCCCCTCCCCCACAGGCTGCTTCCCAGAGGGGAAAGGAAAGGGACTTTTCCAACAGCAGGGGTTGAGCTCAAACAAACGCCAATTGTGGAATCGATGAACAAATTCTGACTGCTAAAAATAGGCCATCAGCTCAGGTGAACCTGGTCAAAGTGGAGGTTGCTCATTTTTGCCCTGGCACCAAGGGGGAGAGGTGACAGATAAGAAAAAAAAAACAGAAGTTTTTGTGACTGTGTTTCTACAAAGACTTGACTGCCTTTGGATACAGCAGCAGGGCTTCTCAGGCTGCAACTGCCCCAGGCATAGGCAGAAACAAGCTTCTTTGAGGGCTTGTCTGGAGCCTGTGCCTTCCCCAGGGGAGGGGTGCAGCCCAACTCAGGAGGAATCCCTCCCTCAAGGAATTCAGACACCAGGGCTTGGTAATGTGAAGCCATTAAAACCAGCCTACAACCTCTCCTCTGTCTCCACCACATCCCCAGCTGGGAGAGTCTGCCGAAGTTAAAGGTACCACATCATCATATGCTGGTGGGACCTGCAGGCAGACAAGCACCACATACTGGGCACGATAGGAAAAACAGTGTCCAGAGCTTCACAGGAAGGTCTTTCAACCTGCTGGGTCTCACCCTCAGGGAAAACTGATGCAGGTGACTACTCCAGACAGGAGGCCAGTTTTGTCTGGGAAAATATGACTGGGGTCTATAATATCTAAGTAGCCCCTCCTAAGGGGGGTGAACAATGTACCATATAGTCAGGGGAAGAAACAAGAAAACAAGAACTGAAAAACTATGATCTGTTAAACAAAATCGCTGTGGAAGGCAGTTTGGCAGTTCCTCAGGAAGCTAAGTACAGAATTGCCATATGACCCGGCAATACCATTGCTAATATCTACTCAGAGAACATGAGGGCAAAGACACAAATGGACATTTGCACACCAATGTTTATAGCAGCATTATTTACAATTGCCAAGAGATGGAAACAGCCCAAAAGTTCATTAACAGATGAGTGGCTAAACAAGCTTGGAATATACATATGATGAAATATTATACAGCTGTAAGACAGAATAAAGTTATGAAGTATGTAACAATGTGGGTGGACCTTGTATTAGTTAGGATTCTCTTGAGAACAGAATCAACAGGAAACACTCACAAATATAAAATTTATAAAAGTGTCTCACATAGCTGTGAGAACGCAGGGTCCAAAATCCGCAGGGCAGACGGTGACACTGATGATTCTGAAGGAGGGTCTGAATGAACTCCACAGGAGAGGCTCACCAACTGAGGCAGGAAGAGGGCCTGTCTCTTCTGAATCCTCCTTAAAAGGCTTCCAATGATTAAATTAAGCATCACTCATTGCAGAAGACACTCCCCTTGGCTGATTACGAATGAAATCAGCTGTGGATACAGCTGATGTGATCATGATTTAATTCTATGAAATGTTCTCATTGCAATAGACAGGCCAGCACTTGCCCAGCCAGACAGACAGGTACCACCAACTGGCCAAGTTGCTACCTGAACCTGACCATGGCAGACCTTAAGGACATTATGCTGAGTGAGATTAGCCAGCAACAAAAGGATAAATACTGTATGGTCTCACTGATATGAACTAACATTAATGAATGAACTTGGAGAATTTCAGTTAAGAACCAAGGTCATCAGGACATAGAAATAGGGTAGATATTGGGTAATTGGAACTGAAGGGATACAGATTGTGCAAAGGGACTGATTGTAAAAACTCAGAAATGGATAGCACAATACTACCTCACTGTAATACAATAATGTTAGAATAGTGAATGAAGCTGAATGTGAGAATGATAGAGGGAGGACGCCTGGGGGCACAAGTGAAATCAGAAGGAAAGATATATGATAAAGACTGAGATGGTATAATCTAGGAATGCCTAGAGCATATAATGATAGTGACTAAATGCACAAATATAAAAATGTACAGTTTTTGTACATTTGCATGAGGAAGAACAAAGGAATGTTATAATGCAGGGTGTTGAAAATAGATGATAATCAATATTTTTAAACTTTAACTTATGTGTGAGACTAAAGCAAAAAGTGTTAATTTGGTACAAAATTTATACTTTGACTAGTGCATTTCCTAATATAGCTTATGTGGACAGCTTAATTGAACATCATAAGTGTATGGAACCTTGAGTAGGGCATGAGATTTTGTAGGTTTGTCCAGAGTGATACCTCAATAAATCCCAGAAGGATTTGAAGAGTGAATATAAAAGTATTTGCAAAGTCCCCTTGGGGGAATGGTGAGAAAGGGGGAAATTCAACTTCCCCAAGTGGAGAATTCTTGATATTCTTACAAGCAGTGCGGACGACCAAAGCAATAGGCTGAGACCCCAATCTTGGGGGTTGTTCATATGAAACTTAACCCTGCAAAGGATAAGCTAAGCCTACTTAAAATTAGACTGAAGAGTCACCCCCAAGAGAACCCCTTTTGTTGCTCACATGTGACCTCTCTCTCTCAGCCAATATAACAAGCAAACTCACTGCCCTGTCCATCTCTATGTGGGACATGATTCCCAGGGCATGGCAATGTGGGACAGAAATCCTAGAATGAGCTGGGACTCAGCACCAAGGAATTGAGAAAACCTTCACCACCAAAAGGGGGAAGAGAGAAATGAGACAAAATAAAGTGTCAAGGGCTGAGAGATCCCAAACAGGGTTGAGAGGTTATCCTGGATGTTATTCTTACACCTTCAATCGATATCACCTTTTTAGTTAAGGCATAACAGAGAGGCTGGAGGGAAGTGCCTGAAAATGTAGAGCCATGTTCCACTAGCCATGTTTCTGGAATATGATTGCATAATGATATAGCTTTTGCAGTGTGACTGTGTGATTGTGAAAACCTTCTGTCTGATGTTTCTTTTATCTTCCTTATGGACAAATGAGTAAAGCATATGGTTTAAAATGTATAAGTAATAGGGGGAGAAAATGTTAAAATAAATTGAGTAGATTGAAGTGCTAGTGATCAATGAAAGGGAAGGATAAGGGGTATGGTATGGATGATTTTTTTTCTGTTTTTTAAATTTCTTTTTCTGAATTGAAACCAATTCAATTCTAAGAAACAGTCATGATTATGAACATACAACTGTGTGATGATATTTTGCGTTATTGATTATATAACAAGAATGGAATGGTCATATGGTAAAAAGAAAGAAAGAACCTCAGTTGAAAGTTAGCTGCCTTTCCTCTGAGGAACTATACATTTTTAACTAAAGCCAAATAAATAAATAAATAATAGGTGGAACAAATATTAAAATAACTTTAGTAGTTTGAAATACTATTGATGAATGAAAGGGAGGGGTAAGGGGTATGGTATCTATGACTTTTTTCTGTTTTCTTTTTATTTCTTTTTCTGAATTGATGCAAATGTTCTAAGAAATGATCATGATGATGAATATACAACTATGTGATAAAAAAGAATGTTCATATGATATGTTGAATGGTTTTATTAATAAAAATTAAAAATGAAAAAAATTGGGTAGATTGCAATACTCATGGTCAATGAGAGGAAAGGGTAAGGGGTATGAGATGTATGGGGTTTTTCTTTTTTCTTCTTAGTTCCTTTTCTGGAGTGATGCAAACGTTCTAAAAATGATTATGATGATGAATTCACAACAGTGTGGTAATATTGTGAGCCACTGATTTTATACTTTGGATGGACTGTATGGTGTGTGAAGGTGTCTTAATAAAAAAATTAAAAAAAAAAGAAGAAATAGAAGACCTCAACAAACCAAATACAAGTAAAGAGATTCAATCAGTTTTAAAGACTCTACAAAAAAAGAAAAGTCCAGGACCAGATGTCTTCACATGTGAATTCTGTTCAAGAAAGTACCAATTCTGCTCAGTGTCTTCAAAATAATTGAAGAGAAGGGAAAGCTACCTAAGCCATACTATGAAGCCAAAATGTTCCTAATACCAAAGCCAGATGAAGATACTACATAAAAAAAGAAATAAAACTATGAACCAATCACTTTAATGTCAATAGATGCAAAAATCCTCAACAAATACCTGCAAATTGAATCTAACAGCACATTCAAAGAATTATACACCATGACCAAGTGGGATTTATTCCAGGTATGCAAGGCTGATTCAACACAAGAAAATTAATGTAATACATCATATTAATAAGTCCAAGCAGAAAAACCTCATGGCCATCTCCACTGATGCAGAAAGGCATTTGACCAAATTCAACATCCTTTCTTGATGTAAATATTTCAAAGGATAGGAATTAAGGGAAATTTCCTTAAGACGACAAAGGGAATATGTGAAAAACACCCAGTTAACATCATCCTCAATAGAGAAAGACTGAAAGCGTTCCCTCTAAGATCAGGAACAAGACAAGGATGCTCACTCTCACTATTGCTATTCAATATTGTGCTGGAAGTTCTAACCAGAGTATTTAAAAAAGAAAAATGAATAAAAGTCATTCAAATTAGAAAGGAAGAAGTAGAACTCTCACTGTTTGTAGATGACATGATACTATATGTCAAAAATCACCCCCAAATTTTAGTAAAGCTACTAGAGCTAATGAATGAGTAGAGCAATGTGGTAAGGTACAAGATCAACACCCACAAATCAGCACTGTTTCTATACACTAGTGCTGAGCAATTTGAAGTGGAAATCAAGGGGAAAAATTCCATTTACAATAGAAACCATACAATCAATTATGTAGGAATAAATTTAATTAAGGATATGAAGGACCTACACACAAAAGCCTATAAGAAATTGCTAAAAGAAATCATGGAAGACCTAAATAATAGAAGGATGTAGCATGTTCATGGATAGGAAGACTAAAAATAATTAAGATATCAATTCTACCCAAGTTGATTTATAGATTTAATGCAATACCAGTTAAAAGTACATATTATTTGCAGAAATAGAAAAACCAATAGCCAAAATTATTTGGAAGGGCAGGGTGCCACGAATAGCTAAAAATATGTTTAAAAAGAAAAATTAAGCGGGAGGTCTCACATTACTTGACTTTAAAGCATATTAAAAGCTACAGGGTCAAAGCCGCATGGCACTAGCAGAAAAATAGATATACTGACCAAGGGATATAGATGTAAAAATAGATATAATGACTGAATTGAGTGTTTCAAAATAGATCCTCTCATCTATGGCCAATTGATCTTTCATAAGGCAGTCAAGCCAATCCACCTGGGATAGAGCAGCCTCTTCAATAAATGTTGTTTGGAGAACTGAATATCTATCTGCAAAAGAATGAAAGAGGATCCATATCTCACACTCTTTACAAAAATTAACTCAAAAGGGATCAGAGACTACTAAAGATGAGAGTGAAGGACACAAAACTTTTAAAAGAAAATGAAGGGAAATATCTTATAAATCATGTGTTAGGAGGTGGTTTCCTAGAGCTTATACCCAAAGGATGAGCAATGAAAAAAATAGACAAATTAGATCTCCTGAAAACTAAACACTTTTGCACATCAAAGAACTCTGTGAGGAAATTAAAAAGGCAGCCTACACAATGAGAGACAATATTTGGAAACCACATATTCAATAAGGGTTTAATATCCAGAATATATAAAGAGATTCTGCAATTCAACAACAAAAAGAAAAACACCCAATTTAAAAATGGGCAGAGGATATGAATAGACAACTTTTCGAGAAGCAAATATGAATGGGTAAAAAATCAAGTGGACAAAGAGATTTCACCTCATACCTGTAAGAATGACTGTTATTAAAACAGAAAACTACAAATGTTGGAGAGGATGTGGAGAAATTGGAACACTTATTCTCTGCTGGTGGGAATGTATAATGGAACAGCTGTTGTGGAAAACAATTTGGCAATTACTCAGAAAACTAAATACTGAGTTGTCCTATGACCCAGCAATGCCAATACTCAGTATATACCCAGAAGAGCTGAAAACAGTGACACGAATGGACATTTGCACACTGATATTCATAGCAGCAATATTCATAATTGCTGAAAGATGGGAAAAATCCAAGCACCCATCAACAAACAAGTGGATAAACAAAATGTGATATATATATATATATATATATATATATATATATACATATTGCTTATACACACATAT
The DNA here is from genome assembly GCF_023851605.1 of Tamandua tetradactyla. Taxonomy (NCBI): domain Eukaryota; kingdom Metazoa; phylum Chordata; class Mammalia; order Pilosa; family Myrmecophagidae; genus Tamandua; species Tamandua tetradactyla. The sequence goes on along the minus strand of NC_135327.1, from coordinate 208,986,327 downwards.
CTACGATGAACTAGAATGTAGCAGTAAAGATGAAATGAGGCCTTGGAGTGTATGACAATGTGGAGGAATCTGGAGGACATAATGCTGAGTGAAATGAGTCAGACATGAAAGGATAGATATTGTAAGATTTCACTATTATGACTCTGGTAAAGGCAATCTCAGAGGTTACACTCTAGAATATAGCAGACCTAGAGGTACTCAAAAGTTAGAAATGGAGGAAAGGCTACTCAATGAGGTTGAACCTAAATGCAAGGGAATGGATAGAAATGATTGTAACTAATTAGTGAGGTTATGAGTAACATTGCCATATTGAAGGTGAATGTTATTGAAAGGGGATGTATAGTGCCATGTATCCCACTGATTAAATCTACAATGATAACTTTAAAAATGTTTATATACATCCAAATCATGGTTTCTAAACACCATTCTCCAATGAAAGGAACCAGGAATCCTTGGGGAAATGACTGATTGTAGGGCTGGAGCATCTTATAGTGCCAAAAAGTAAGGAAGGGCTCAAAAGAGAAAGTGGATGGGGGCATGTCATTGGGACACAGGAGCTCATTGAAAAAGCGCCAATGGTCAAAGCTGGAAGAATCTGAGCCAATCTTTGAAGCAATAATAATGATGATGATAAAATGCTTATTATGACCACATATTGGTTTCTAAATATGATGACATATAACTAAATGTAATGTGGTATAGTGGATGGAATCCTGGAACAGGAAAAGGTCACTAAGAAAAAACTGCAAGTCTGAATAAAGCATCAAGTTTAGTTAATAATAATGTACCAATGTTGGTTTCTTTTTTTTGTCAAATGTACCCTGGTGAGGTAAGGGGTTAACAAGAGGGGAAACTGGGTGAGGGATATATATGAAATTTGGGTATCATTTTTGCAAACTTTTCTGTAAATCTAAAGTTATGCCAGAACAAAAAGTTTATTTGAAACAAGTTTAGTAAAAAAGGATTCCTTCAGTGTAATCATTTGCTAAAGGAGATCACATTTTCATGCACCTTTCTGTGATGAGCAAAGTTCCTATCAAGTTCATTTGCCTTTTCTTCAGTGGTCAGGGTACTTCCTCACCCCATCCCTACCCCTTTCTCTCTGCTCCTGTTATGGCCAAATCCAGCTTCCTTTTCTTTTCAACCCTTAATTACTAAATCCATTCAAACCTGGAGATGAATCTCTTTCTCTCTCTTTTAACATTTTTTATTGTGAAATGTATATACAAAAAAAGAAAAAGAAAAGTAGTAAGTTTCAAATACACTCCAACAAGCAGCTACAGATTAGATTTCATCGTTTGGTATGGGTTACCATTCCACAGTTCAAGGTTTTCCCTTCTAGCTGCTCCAAAATGCTGGAGGATAAAAGAAATATCAGTATAGTGATAAAGCAGTCATACTCATTCGTTAAATCCTATCATCTCTGTTATAACTTCTCCTTCTCCTTTGTTCCTTCTCCCTCTCTATAAGGGTCTTTGGGCTATGCCATTTCTAACTTTTTCATGTTGAAAAGGGGTGTTTTAGTAACATAGTATAGGGGATGGAATTAGATGATATTCTTCAAGAGGCTGGCTGCTCTTTTTGCACTGCCTGTCTAGCCTAGGAAGCCTCTGGAAGCATGGGTTTCAGGAAAGTAAACTCAGTCAAGAAACTTTTATAGAGTTTCAGGTACAGCTCTAGGTGTTCTTTAGTGTTAATAGGCATGAAATTGGTTGGGGGTTAGCAAAGCATGACAACTGCAAATATCTAGCTGAAGCTTGTGTAAGAGTACCCTCCAGAATATCTTCTCTCCTCTCAGACACCACTGATATCATGTTTTATTTATTTATTTATAAATTTAAAAAAATTCTCAACAAATGAACAAAAATATTCACATATGATCATTCCATTCCACATGTATAATCAGTAATTCACAATATTATCACTTAGTTCCATATTCATCATTTCTTAGAACATTTGCATCAATTCAGAAAAAGAAATAAAAAGACAACAGAAAAACAAATAAAACAAAACAGACAACAAAGATTATACGTAGCATACCCTGTACCCCTTGCTTTCATTGATCACTAGCATTTCAAACTAAATTTATTTTAACATTTGTTCCCACTATTATTTACTTTTATTCCATATGTTCTACTCATCTGTTGACAAGGTAGATAAAAGGAGTATCACACACAAGGTTTTCACAATCACACAGCCACAATGTGAAAGCTATACAATTACTCAATCATCATCAAGAAACATGGCTACTGGAACACAGCTGTACATTTTCAGGCAGTTCCCTCCAGCCTCTCCATTACATCTAGAATCACAAAGTGATATCTACTTAATGTGTAAGAATAACCTCCAGGATAACTTCTCAACTCTGTTTGGAATCTCTCAGCCATTGACACTTAATTTGTCTCATTTCACTCTTCCCTCTTTTGGTCGAGAAGGTTTTCTCAATCCCTTGATGCTGAGTCTCAGTTCATTCTAGGATTGTCTCATTCCCTTGATGCTGAGTCTCAGCTCCTTCCAGGATTTCTATCCCACATTGCCAGGAAGGTCCACACCCCTGGGAGTCATGTCCCACATAGTCAGAGGGAGGGTGTTGAGTTTGCTTGTTGTGTTGGCTGGAGAGAGAGGCCACATCTGAGCAATGAAAGAGGCTCTATTGGGGTGACTCTTAGGCCTAAATTTTAAGTAGGCTTGACCTACCCTTTGTGGGTTAAGTTTCATATGAATAAACTCCAAGAGTGGGGCCTCAGCCTATAGCTTTGGTTCTCCACACTGCTGGAGAGAATATCAAGAATTCTCTACTTGGGAAAATTGAATTTTTCCCCATTCTCACCCCTTCAGCGACTCTGCAAATACTGTTCCACTCACTAATCGAATCACTCTGGGATTCATGGGGGCAATACTCTGGACAAACCAACAAAATCTCATGTTCTACCCAAGATTTCAAGTACTTATGATGTTCACTCAAGCTATCTACGTAAGTTATATTAGGAAATGCACTAGTCAAAATATAAATTATGTACTAAACATTTTTGCTTTAATCTCACACATAAGGTGTTAATTTTAAAATATTAATTATCATCTATTTTCAGCACCCTGCAACAATGACATTCCTCTATTCTTCCTCATGCAAAAAGATTTTTTAAATTTGTACATGTCATCACTATTATTATACACTTGAGGCATTCCTATATTATACCATCTCAGTCTTTATTGTCTATCTTTCTTTCTGATTTCATTTATAGCCCTCCTCCCTCTATCATTCTCCATGCAGTTTCATTCAGTGTTTAATAGAACTATATTACAGTTAAGTAATATTGTGCTGTCCATTTCTGAGTTTTTATATTCAGTCCTGTTGCACAATCTGTAGCCCTGTAGCTCCAATTACCCAATATCTTACACCATTTCTATCTGCTGATGGTCTCTGTTACCAGTAAAATATTCCAAGTTAATTCACTAATGTAAGTTCATATCAGTGAGACCATACAGTATTTCTCCATTTGTTTTTGGCTAATCACACTCAGCATAATGTCCTTAAGGTCCATCCATGTTGTTACATACTTCATAACTTTATTCTGTCTTAAACCTGCATAATATTTCAGCCTACATATATGCCACTGGTTGTTTAGCCACCCATCTCTTGATGGACATTTCAGCTGTTTGCATCTCTTGGTAACTGTAAATAACGCTGCTATAAACATTGGTGTACAACTGTCCCTTTGTGTCCTTGCCCTCATGTCCTTTGAGTAGAGACAGCATACGGATGGGTCCTGTTTTTTAATCCATTCTGCCAGTCTATGTCTTTTGATTGGGGAGTTTAATCTATTAACATTTTGCGTTATTACTGTACGGGTAGTACTTTCTTCTACAATTTTGCCTTTTGGATTCTGTATGTCATACTAATTTTCCTTGTTTTTAGCTTTATTCATAGTCTTCCTTTCCACACCCTTCTCCACACCTCTCTCTTCTGTCTTTTTATATCTGTCTCTAGTGCTCCTTTAGTATTTCTTGCAGATCTGGTCTCTTGGTCACAAATTCTCTAAGTGATTTTTGTCTGAAAATGTTTTAATTTCTCCCATTTTTGAAGGACCATTTTGCTGAATATAGAATTCTTGGTTGGCAGTTTTTCTCTTTTAGTAATTTAAATATATCATCCCACTGTCTTCTTGCCTCCTGGTTTCTGCTGAGAAATCTATAGTCTTACTGGGTTTCCCTTGTATGTGATGGATTGCTTTTCTGTTTCTGCTTTCAAGATTCTCTCTTTCCCTTTGACCTCTGACATTTTGATTAGCAAGTGTCTTGGAGTATGTCTACTGGATCTATTCTCTTTGGGGTATGCTGCACTTCTTGAATCTGTAATTTTAAGTCTTTCATGAGAGTTGGGAAATTTTCAGTGGTAATTTCCTCCATTAGTTTTTCTCCTCCTTTTCCCTTCTCTTCTCTGGAACACCCACAACACGTATATTCATATGCTTCGTATTGTCATTCAATTCCCTGAGTCCCTGCTCATATTTTTCCATTTTTTCCCTAAAGTTTCTCTTTCTTGTTGGATTTCAGATGTTCCATCCTCCAGTTCACTAATCGTATCTCTTGAAATCTACCATTGTAGGTTTCCATTGTTTTTTTCATCTCTTCTACTGTACCTTTCATTCCCATAAGTTCTGTGATTTGTTTTTTCAGACTTTCCATTTCTTCTTTTTGTTCATTCCATTCCTTTTTTATATCCTCCCTCAATTCATTGATTTGGTTTTTGCTGAGGTTTTCCACATCTGTTCACATATTCTGATTTAATTGTTTCAGCTCCTGTATCTCCTTTGAATTGTTGGTTTGTTCCTTTGACTGAGCCATATCTTCAACGTTCCTGGTGTGATTTGTTATTTTTTTCTGGCATCTAGACATTTAGTTACCTCAACTAGTTTATTCTGGAGAATGCTTTCACTTCTTTTTCCTAGGGTTTTCTTGCTGGATGAATTTGTTGTCTATCTGTTCTTTGACATTCAGTTCAGCTTTATCTGGACCTCTAGCTTAGGTTTTGTTTAACAGAGAATTTTTCAGTTCTGGTTTTCTTGTTTCTTTCCCTGCTTGTATTGTACTTTTTTCCCCCCAGCCTTAGGAGGGTCTACTTAGGTTTTATAGGCCCCAGCTGGATTTTCCCAGATCAAACTGGCCTCCTATCAGGGGAAAGAGTCTCCTGTGTTGGTTTTCCCTGAGGGTGAGACCCAGCAGGTTGAAAGACCTTCCTGTGAAGTCTCTGGACTCTGTTTTTCTTATCCTGCCCTGTACATGGCACTTATCTGCCTGCAGGTCCCACCAGCATAAGATGATGCGGTACCTTTAACTCTGACAGTCTCTTCCTGCTGGGGACATGGTGGAGACAGAGGAGAGGTTGTAAGCTGGTTTTAATAGCTTCAAATTACCAAGCCCTGGTGTCTGAATTCCTTGAGGGAGGGATTCCACCTGTGTTGGAATTCACCCCTTCCCTGGGCAAGGTATAGGTTCCAGACAAGCCCTCAGACAGGCTTGTTTCTGCCTATGCCTGGGGTAGTTGCAGCCTGAGAAGTCCTGCCACTGTATCCAAATGCAGTCAAGTGTTTGTAGAAACACAGCCACAAAAACCTCTACTTCCTGCTTTTTTTCTTTTTCTGTTGGCACAATGAGCGACCTCTGCTTTGAACAGATTCACCTGAGCTGGGGGCCTATTTTTAGTAGTCAGAATTTGTTAATTAATGCCACAATTGTTGTTTGGTTGGGTTCAGCCCCTGCTGTTGTTAAAGTCTCTTTCCTTTCACCTCTGGGAAGCAGCCTGTTGGGGAGGAACACTGGCCACTGCAGCTTGGGGAACTCACAGTTCTGGGAGGTTTGTAACTTGTCCAGCTGGTCCAGACTGGGGTACACTGTGTGTCCAGTAACTGATGTGGCCCCAAGAGCTGTTCTGGACTGTTTCTGGTTGTTTAGTAGTTGTTCTGGAGGACGAACCAAAATGCACACATTGCTAAACTGCCATCTTAACCCCTTCCCTCAGTTCACACTTTTGCTTGGATCTTTTGACTATGTTTTAATTGGGTTGTTTATATTCCTATTTTTGAGTTTTTTTTTTTTTTTTTTTTTTTTAAAGGAAAGACAGAGAGAAGGAAGGAAGGATAGAAGGAAGGAAGGGAAACATTTTTAAACATTTTCTTGTTTTATTGTATTCTGTTTCTCCGTTTTTGTTACATGGGCTGGGGCCGGGAATTGAACCGAGGTCCTCCGGCATAGCAGGCAAGCACCTTGCCCGCTGAGCCACCGTGGCCCACCCCCTATTTTTGAGTTTTAAGAGTTCTTTTTATATTTTCGATATGAGTTCTTTATCAGACATATGTTTCCCAAATATTTTCTCACAGTTTGTGCCTTGTCTTTTCATTCTCCTATCTTTCACACAAGAAAAGTTTTTAATTTTAATGAATTACAACTTATCAATTTTTCTTTCATAGATTGTTCTTTTGATATTGTTTCTAAAAGCTCATCACCAAACCCAAGGTCACATATGTTTTTCTCCTATGCATTCTTCTAGAGGTTTATAACTTTGCATTTTATATTTAGGTACATGATCCATTTTGAATAGCTTTTTGGTGAAAAGGGCAAGGTTTTTGTCTTGGCTTGTTTATTTATATATATATATGTCCAATTAGCCCAGCATCATTTCTCGAAAAGACTACTCTTTTTCCATTAATTAGTCTTTGTACCTCTGTCAAGGTCAGTTGATTGTATTTATATGGGTTCTGTTTTCTAGCCTGTCTATTCTGTTACATTGACCTATGTGTCTAATCTTTCCCCATGCTGTCTTGATTACTATAGCTGTATAATAAGTCTCGAAATTTAACAGCGCAAGTTCTCCAACTTCGTTCCTCTTTAGTCTTTTATTAGTTAGTCTGTCTTTTGCCTTTCCGTATAAAGTTCAGAATCAGTTTTCCATGTATATAAAATAGCTTGCTGGGATTTAAATTGGGATTATGTTAGTCTAAAGATCAAATTATCAAGACAAACTATCTTAACAATATGGGGTTTTACCATCCAGAATGTGGATTATTGTTTCATTTATTTAGACCTTCTTTCATTCGTATTTTGTAGTTTGTTGTGTACATATCTTGTATGTATTTTGTTACTTATACCTAAGAACTTCACTTTTTTTTTCTTTTTATTGGCCTGGGTTCCAGGAATCGAACCTAGGTCTCCAACGTGGCAGGCAAGAATTCTGACACTGAGCCACATTGCAACACCCGAGCACTTCACTTTTTTTTAAATTTTTTTTTTTTTTGCAGGCACAAGGAATTGAATCAGGGTCTCCAGCACGACAGGTGAGAATTCTACCACTGAACCACCATCACACTACCCCCAAGTACTTCACTTTTGATGTTATGGTTTTAAGTGGTATTGTTTTTAAATTTCAAATTCTGATTGAAAATTTGCACATGGCTGACATATAAGAAGGTAATTGACTTGTATATTTATCTTGTATACTGTGGTCTGACTATACTCACTTATTAATCATAGGAGATAGTTTTGTAGATTTTTTCATACTTATTTACATAAGATATCATGAAATAAAGATAGTCCTATTTTGATGGGAAAGCAGCCATTGTGCAAACAGGTGCCCCACCCTAGCTGGCCCAATAAGAGCCTTGAGCCTGGAACATTCCCTTATTCAGAAACTGGACAGTGAGCTCATACTCAGCCCAGATTCTTCCTTATAAGGTAATCCTCCCCGGATCCAGGTGCACAGCAAATCCTTACTTACACATGTGCATCATGTGACAGCTGTACTCTGGCTATCTGCTGGCTGAAAATGACCTTACTCTATCTCTTCCCTATGTGAGTACACGTTGTTCCTTCCAGTACCTATGTGACTCCCATTTTTAGTATCTGGCCACACTCTTGTATTGGAGTGGGTTGACATCTCCTTGGTGTCTCTTCTGGCTGGCAGTCTGGTGCAGTGGGCATCTCCAATTAATGAGCCATGGCATGGTGGTGACTTAAGGAACCCAGTGTTCTACTAGGGTACCAGCTGCCCGCAGGGTGACAGATTGAGATGATGCCCTTCCTGTGGCTACAGGGAGGCAAGTGTTCTGTAGATACCACATTGTCTACTGGGACACAAACTCCAGAGGTGGGCCCGGGATGGGGTACTGGAGTTTCACCAGGTCTGGCTAGTTGCAGGCCCCAAATAACTGAAGCATCAGCTAGGGGTGATAGCAGAGGCCACAAGGCTTTCTTGGAGAATGCTAATAGATTGCTTTCTATAAGCTTTGAGATTCCAAAGGTGGAGCTGGGGGAGGTGGGTCGGTGGGAGGCCTTGACCATTCTCTTTAGCCCCTGCTCCCACCCCAACTCCCCTGCAGAACTGAATGGGAAAGATTAGAGATCTAACAGAGGGGTTTGAGGAAGACTGGAGAGCAATTCTGCAGCCACTGCTTATGGCCTGCCAACAATGGCACCAGACCAAGCCTGAGGGTGACTCAGGAGCTAAGTATCTATCCACAAGCAGGTCCTTGGCACCAACAGACACTTAGACATTCCTGTGGCTGTTGAAACTGGAGAAAGGAAGAAAGAAGAAGAAAAGAATGTAGGCTGTTTGGGATCTCATTGCGAAGGGACTTTAAAAGCCTTTGAGACTTGATTCCTTTGCTTCCATGATAATGGAGGCAATCTGGTTAAAGCCTTGAGAGTGTCGGATTACACCCCCACCCACCTTCAAAGCCCAGAGCACAAGCTGCCACCTCAGCCCAGACAGTAGTGGTAGCTGTAAGGAAGGTGGTGTGGCCCTGCCCCCCACCGAGGTCATCCTGCAGCTGTGGGACCCGGCAGCATTCACTTGAGCAATGACCGCAGGAGGCAGGGACGACCCTCGTGGCAGTGGCCAAATGACCGAGTGCCCTGTGGATCGGCACCACGGGGCGGGCACTGGGCTTCAGAGAAGCAGGCTCCTCTGCCTCCAAGACTAAAGAGAGGGGGAGGGAGAAGGTGGGGCAGGAAAATGGAGAAGCAGAAAGACAGGGAGGAAAGATGGTAACTAACCTCACCCCTACTCGAGGTCGCTGTGTCTCCAAAACTGGCACAGGAGGGGTGCATGTCACCTGATGGCAGCTCTCCAAGCGCACTGTCCCCCTTTCGGGACGCCTGAGCTTGGCCCACACCCAGGAGGGCTGCTTTGCGCTGCTCTGAGACTCACCCAAAGATCAGGGGCTCTGCTGGGCTCTTTGCTCCCCCCACAAACAAATGGGAGGCCTTGCTGCAGTCTGCACCCTGGCGGTGTAGTGACCGTCGGGGTGCTGTTCCCTTGCCCTCCTATGAACCTTGGGATGGGTCTCAGGGCCTCACAGGCTTTTTACCCCATCATCTCTGCTGAAGTGCCTGTGTCCCCAGGAGAGAAGGAAGCCTCGGGGGAGGGGCGGTGTTGGGTGGGAAGATTTCAGAGTGTTGTGATTCTGTGGTCACTGGATGCTAAAAGGATACTGGCATTGGGAAGAGGGGGAAACAAATAATGCCCTCCGGTTTGGGGTCTGAGGCCACCACCAGTATGATTCTTGCACAAGCTGCCCACACACCTCACTGTGTGGCCCCACCATATAATGTATTATTGGTAGAGATGTGTTTCTATGTGCACTAGTGCCCAATCCCTAATGGGAATTGCTGCTGTAGGAATTGTGTTGGGAATGGAAATTGTCCCATTTTAGTGGGGCATATGAAAGACTGAAAAGAACTTCAGTGACTCATGAGTTATGGCTAATAGCCTGCTATTTGATGAGGCCACTGGCAAGACAAAGTGGAATATGAAATCAGACCTCTGTGGGGATAAGGCAATGGGCTAAATATCAGTTCTGCTCCTAATGAGCTTTTCTCCCATGCCTCTGGCTGGTGAGGGCATCAGAACCAACAGCAGACCAGGCTTGTCAGCTGAATGTAGAGGCTGAGATAACACAGCCTGTGAGGGTTCAACTTCCATCCTGGACTGGACTTCATGTATGGACTGTCACTGTCAATAGAAGACTTAAGAACAACATGAAAAAGCTGTCCTAGTGACAGACTCCTGTCCTCAGGCCAGCATCTTCTGAGCAGATAGATCATAGGGCCTCTCATTTTACTGGATCCTGACTGTAGCTGGGACACATTCTGTGGGTTTGGCCTCGCCATTCCCATGCATTCCACTGACTCAGGCCCCACAATACCCTGCCCAGGCCCAACAATACCCCATGTGTTTCCCGTTCAGCTATTTCCTGAACACATTGCATCTGATAATGACACCAGTTTCGCAGCCCATCAAGGGGCATATGATGGACTTTCCATGCCCTATTACACCATGAAGTCACAGGGTGGGTAACTGAACATTTTCATGGACAACTAAAGGAGAGGCTTAAGTGGCTGTGGGAGGAGACAAAATAACTCCTCCCTGGATGACATACCTCAGGTGAGAACCCTCAACACAGCAATTCCAGGAAAGGGTGCTTTCCATTTGTACCGTATGTTTGATAACCAAATCAGGTACCTGGGGAGGCATGGGGGAGGGGACATATTAATGATTTTGCTTTTCAGAAATGCTTCTAAATTTGTTCCCTCTTCCTGAAGAAAAACTCTCCATGCTTCCTTTTCAAATTGCTGTGAGCCCTTTTGGTTCAACTTAGTGCTGATGCATACTCACACTTGTTTCCGTTTGCTAAAGCTGCCAGAATGCCAGAAATGGGTTGGATTTTTCAATGGGGTATAATTAGTTTCCAAATTTACAGTTCTGAGGCCATGAAAATATCCCAATTAAGGCATGAAGAGGAAGATACCTTCTCTGAAGAAAGACTGCTTGCATCCAGGGTTCCTCTGTCAGATGGAAAGACACATAGCAATATCTGTGGTCCCTTTCTCTTGGATTCTTTTTTCAATGGCTCTCTCTCTCAGCTTCTATGAGTCCTTCCTTGTTTCTCCTGGGATATTTCTCTCTAGGCTGTCTGGGCTTTTCCTATCATGTATCCTCTTCGCAAAGAACTCTAATAAAGAATTAAGATTGAATGGGCTGGGTCTCATCTCAATCGAAATAGCCTAAATAGAAGTTCCCACATATAGTAGGTCTGTCCCCACAAGAATGCATTAAAAGAACATGGTCTTTTCTGGGTTACATAAAAGATTCAAACTGGCACAACACCTGACAGTACTGATTTCCAGACAGGAAGACGGAGAACCCTAAGGCTGGAGTCCCACCCTGAAAGATCCTATTGACGGCCCTGATAAACTGACTGCCTGGTGAATGCATGCTCTGCTTTGGATGCCTTAGCACTGGAAACTCTTTGTTTCCAGAGGTTTTGCATATGCCCTGTGAGAGTGCACTTCTTCTGTGTTCCCTATTATGACACATGCTTTTTGACACAGCCCCTCAACATCTGTTACTGGACAAAGGCAGTGAGCTCTCTTCCCCATGCACAATGACCAATTCCTGAGACACCCAGTGTCGCAAAGAGAGAAAGAGTTTATTGCCAGGCAGGAAGCAGGAAAGCAGATGGCCTATCAACATGAAAATCTCTCTGTTACAATATGAGTACAGTAATTCTGATAGTTTCATAATATCAAAAAATGGGCAGGTTTTAGGATAATGAGCACAATGACTCCAGATGATTTAAGTAGAGGTGATCTAATTAGTTGGCATGCACAAATTGATAACATGGTTAGTCACAGAATATATGTAAGAAGATGGTCTTAATAGGATGGTAGGCATGATTTTTAGTATTATAATGAGGTAAGGTGACTTATAGGTTAAAGTCTGTATTAGTTTCTTAAATGCTGCCAGAATGCAGTATACCAGAATTAGAATGGCTTTTAAAAGGGGGAATTTAATAGGTTACAGGATTACAGTTCTAAGCCTATGAAAATGTCCAGATTAAGGCATTCAGGGAGATACCTTCATTCAAGAAAGGCCGATGGGTCAGGAACACTTCTGGCAGCTGGTAGTCACGAGACTGGCGTCTGTTGGTCCCTTGCTCTTGGTCTCCATTGCTTTCAGCCTCTGTTCCTGTGGGGTTTCCTCACTTTGCTTCTCCAGGGTTGGCTTTCCATCTCTTGGCTTCCTTTGGCTCTCTTTGGGTTCTGGCTTGCTTAACATCTCAATGGTATACCTGCTGGGCTCCAAACATCTTCAAACATGGTGTCTCTATTCTCTGCCTGTCAGCTGTTCTCTGAAGTTTCTTTAATCTTTGTCATTTCTGTCTTTTCTCCAAAAATGTGTCCCCTTTTAAAGACTAGTAAACTCTTCAGGGCCCACCTGGAATGGATAAAGTCACATCTCTAGCAAATCAAAAGGTCACACCCACAATTGGGTGTGTCACATATCCGTGGAGATAATCTAATAAAAAGTTTCTGTCCTGCAATATTGAATCAGGATTAAAAGAAACAGCTGCCCCCACAAGATTGGATCAGGATTAAAGCATGGCTTTTCTGGGGTACCTAATAGATTCAAACTGGCACAAAGTCTGAGCTTCCGCACATGTCAGGTGGGCCCATTTTGGTTAGATCCAGCTTCAGTTATCAAGATAACTTTGGACCTGGGGGTGTTTGATTTGAGTTGACCCAAGACTCTTCATTAATAAACATTAGGAACTGTCTTTGGTGGACACAAGTCTCCAGAGTTGCAAAACTGGAAGAAAATTGGTACAAATGAGGGTCAGTCATCAGTTTTTGCAATCACAAGTGCACAAGATAAAGGTTATACAATCATCAAAGATCAAGGCAACTAGATTAGTTTGACCATTTCTGGTATTTCCTTTTGGCTATTCTAATACACTTAGAAAGTAAAAAAGAAACATCTACAAATTGATTTAATAATCATAATCATTTGTTAATTCCTAACTTCTTGGCTACACATCCCACCCATTCAGGTCTAGGATGGGATAGCCTATGTTTTTCCCATAGGTCTTGAAAAATCAAGGGATGGAGTTGAAGAATCTGGTCCTAGCTAAGAACCTAGGTGTGATCTTTTCAGGCCTGACCCTAGGCCATTACTATGGCTTTGTCTGGTGGGTCTCACAAGGGAAAGATTTGGTGCTCAGTCATTGCGATGATACCAAATAAATGCAGGGTTCCCTGCCTGATGCCACAACAGCCAACCCATAACCCCAAGGTTTCAAAAAGAGAGAGTTTATTGCTATGGATGAAGCAGTAAAGCAGATGGCCTATCAGCCCACAAATCTGTCTCCCCAAGTCTGAGAAGTTCATAGTTTTTACAGATGCAGACAAAAAGGGGTGGGGTTGTTAACTTTACAATAGTAAGTGTACACAGGGCTGAGACTAGTTGAACTTGAGTAATTTCAGATATTAACTTCTGCCTATTCTACAGTATAGAAAGAATAAGACACCTATATAATGGTTCAGTAATCATAATCATTTGTTGACTCTTAATTTCTCAGTTACAGCACTATGATTTCTGAAGGGAGCTGCAGTCAGTCACACATGACACCCCAGGCTGGCCATGCTCTTAAACATGTCTCCATTTGAAATGAACTGAAAAGGATTCATGCTCAAGTGGGGTGGTTGTCTGTACAGCTGCAATCCCCCTTGAGTTCTTTCTTTAATTTCTTTAGCTGACAACTTTAGTATTTGTGGTTCTTGGTTGAGAACTTGACTCCAAGGAGGTCTGGCCATATTTCTAGGAATGGTCCTCCTGGAAGCTGCAATTAAATGCCATGTAAACCTGATAAGGGAGCTTTCCAAATGAATCATCATCATTGGAATTATTCATCATACACATCTCCACCTTCAAATTTGAGGTAGTTGCTGGTCCTACTGATTGTGACCTTCTATTGCAATTTTATTTGTTATAGCATGGTATGGGTGAAGGGAAGTAGACTGTTGGGCAAGCAGCAATCATATGACCTGCCATGCCTCCCAGGGTTTGCCCAATCAGAGCGCTGATCCAGAATAATTCCTTTTTTGGGGAGTAAGCTGTGAGCTTATTATACTCAGTCAAAATTATTCTTCCTTGTATGGTGATCCTCCACTGTCCCATAGGAACAGCAAGTTCTTTGAATTGCTTCATCATGTATGTCATGTGACACCTGACCAACTCCACTAATATATTTGCTCCTAGCAGGGAAGGGATGAGGTAGCCCCACTGTAGCATCAGAAGGGACCCACTCACTGAACTGAAAATGGCCCTGGTCTCTCTCTTCTCTACGTGAGTAAACATTGTTCTATCCAGTGCCTATGTGAGTTGTGCTTTTACTGGGGACACCAACACTTGCATTGGAGTGGGTTGACATCTCTTTAGTGTCTCTTTGAACTGACATATTTCTTTCTTTTCAACTGCATATTTTCACTTCTTTGTCTTACTTATTGTTTTAGCTAAGCATTCCAGTATGATGATGAATAACAGTGGTAAGAAAGGACATCCTATTCTTGTTCCCAGTCTTATAGGTAAAGCATCCAGTCTCTCACCATTGAATCTGATGTTAGCTGTAGGTTTTTCCATATGACCTTTGTTGTGTTGAGAAAGTTCCCTTCTATTCTTAGTTTGATGAAACCTATTATCATGGGTGGGTGCTGTGTTTTGTGAAGTGCTTTTTTGTAACTGAGAAATTAAGAATTAACAAATGATTATGATTACTGAATCATTATATAGATTTTTTCTATATTGTAGAATTGACAGAAGTTAATACCTGAAACTCAACTAGTTTCACCCTTGTTTATAGTTGCTATTGTAATGGTTATTCTGGCCTAGTCTAGTCCTGTTTATATTTTCTATTGTAATGGTCATTGTAAACTAGTCTCAGCTCTGTGTATGCTTTCTAATGTAATGGTAACAAATCCACCCTGCCCACCTTGTCTGACTCCATATATATCCTGAACTCCTTAAACTCAGGGAGACAGATCCAGGGGCCCATAGGCCATCTGCTGTCCTGCTTCATGTGTAGCATTGAACACTTTTTCTCTTAAACCCTGGTATTATGGATTGGCTGCTATGTACAATGGGCAGAGAACTCTCTGCTTTTGTCCAGTATCAATTTGGTGACTATGAAGGGAGAAAGATTCCTAAGAAGCAAGGGTTCAGAATGCCTGATGTTTTGGAGCCCTGATGGGACAGGTAAATATAGTACTTAAGTCTTTTGCAACTGCTAGACTCTTTTAGTATAGAGGCTTGGCAGCTGCATTTTTCTCTAACTGTTTGTACTCCAGACCGTTGGCATCTTGAAAAGCTTCAAAGAGAGAAAAGCGTTCCCAGTTTCAGGTCCAGATGTCTGACTGATTGAATGGGTCATCAAGTTAAAAGCAGATCAGGAAGTTAGTCCAGCAGTTTTGAGTCCCTGGACCTAGGGCTTGAGGCCCTGAGTCCCACTTCCAGAATGCTGTCCCTTGCTCTGATCTCTGTACCTTTCTGTTTTCTGGCTACCATTCAGTACGAGATTTGGGGCCCTACCCTGAGTTTGTTTGTGGAGTATGCTCCTGGAAAGTAAGCAGTCCAATAATTAATTGGTATTTGATGAAATTGAGTATGCCTGCTTAACTATTTAACTGGTGTGTTACGTAGGGATAATGTGGAATACCTGTTTAAATGTTAATTAGTATGTTCGGTCTAGTTATTAATTTGTGTGTTACTTACATATATACTAAGTGTTAAGTGTCTGTTAAAATTTGTTAGTCATTGTCTTATTGCATTTGTATTGTTCAAGTGTTCCTAATTGGTTATTGATTATTGAAATTCTGAGAAATGGGAAACTTTGGGCAAGTGAGAGGAGAAATGGGGTAACAAGATATATGTTCAATCCTTTATTTGTCTCTCTCAACAATCAATGTTGAAAAAAATGTAAAATTTTGCCTATAAAGATTAGCAGCCACCTCCACCCTGTAACCAAGGGTCCAATAGATCAGGAAAGCAGGAAACTCCCTTATTCTCCTACTCTGTATCCCTCATTATCAGACTTAAAAGACCCTGAGATAGAAATGATCTAACTCTCCCATACAAAGCAGTGTCCTCATGCTTTCTAAAATCAGCAGCAGAACCTCTGGCAAATTTCTACCAATTGGTAAGAGCCTACAGCAATGGATGAACAGGGAGGCCAAAGAGAAATTATAATATTCAAGCATACCAGGAAAAGTAGGGTTCAAATTACTGAGTTTTCTATCTCTATGCTTCTGGGTGGTTTTTGTGTGTGTGTATTATCTTCTATTTGTGTCTGTTTGTGCAGTGTTTACTTTCCTGTATCCAAACAGTAATACCAAATTGGCAAACAAAACTCTTAAAAGAGCTGTATTCAGATTTCTTAAAGATAAGTAAGCACATATATAGTAGTACTCCTGGAGACCTAGAGGGGGAAAAAACAATCTAGGTACCAGGGTTCAAAATGTTAGTTTTTATAATGACAGTAAAGAAACCTAAACATTGGAAAGAAATCAACCCCCTGGAATTTCCTGAAGGCAGTAGAGGAATGCTTTGGGGAAAGGCAAAGACTTTTCCAATTGCTTTAGGAGCTTCAGAAGAAATATACCTAATAATTAGAAACAATTAAAAGAAGGGCATAAGAACTCTCATCAACACTAAGGCCACCTTAGGGGTCTTAAATCGTTCATTTAAAATTTTTAAAACCAAGCCTTGGTTCTTTCCATCTCACCTAACCCTGCCCCTAGAGCCTAACCAGGTAAGACAGATATGGGGAGGGGTTGGGTAGAGAAGGATGGGTAAGGGTAGGCTTGATTTAGAATTCTTTCTACTGGGTCTGGAGATGAGAAATGAGGGGCACAGATGAAATATTGTGAAGTAGGCCATGTTTGTTCTGAGAGAATTCCCCAATTTAAAATTATTTTTTAATTCCCAATCATACCTTTGCAACAGTAGCTGCAACAAACAAATCATTATTAAAATCTTAATAGCTTTAGGATAATGGTAATAGAATAAGATCTAATTTCCAAATTTCAGAGAGTAAGAGAAAATATCCCTGAAAGACATAGAGAAGTTTCCTGGAGTTATACTTGGAGAAAACTATACCACTGTTGCATATTTTCCAGAGCTTGAGGATTTTGAGAATGTTCATAATTTTAGGATATTATGAAAACAAAAAGATTTTTTTAACCTCCAGTAGAAAAAAGGAGCATAATATCTATTAGATCTTTAAGATGGAGAAAAATGTAAGTTTGTGTTTAATGAAATTATTAGTTTGACAAACTGTTTTAAAGTAATTATGCTTTGTAGGAGGTTTAAGACTGTATCAAAGATCCTTTTGGTGACAAAGTATGTGAGTATGTAAATATGCCAATTTGAAACTGTAGTGTACCCCGTAAAAGCCATGTTCTTTAATCCTGATCTAATATTGTTGGGTGAGATCTATTTGTTTATGTTGTTTCCATGCAGACATGTCTCCACCCATTCAAGGTGGGGTCACTTATGGAGTCCCTTAAGAGTAAACCATTTTGGAGAGAAATTGCAGAGCCCACACAGGCCAAGACTTTTGTAGGTGCAGGAAGAAAACATGCCAAGGAAAGCTGTTGTGGAAATTGTGGAAATGAATTTTGTCTGTTGTGGTCAATGCTGACTAAAATTTGATAAGTTTGAGAAGGGAGAATAGTTTGGTAAATGGCTAGTTTTAATGTGAGAGACAGGATCTGAGTGGATATGAAAAGGTGTAGAATAGTTGAGAAAATGAGTTCTGTTTTTCTTTTACTCAACACTAATAAAATTTGATAGTCTTACTTATCACATTATTGAATAGCTTTTCATGTCAAATTGTGTGGTCATACAAAATTGGAATTTAGTCTCTCTTAAAAATAATACAGATTCCAAAGGAAGAGAAGTTGATTTTATCCAAAAACTAAATTTTCTGTAGCGCATAATCTAATTCAACCTGTCTAGGTAGATGATTTAAACAACAAAGCTCATGGACCCCAGAATGGAAATGAGGGCTTGCAATTCTGTAGAGTTTAATGTAATATCCTGATACATTCCAGAGTATGTTGAACAGATCATTAAAAAGTACTAGCAACATCCCTTGATGGACAGGAGGAAAAATGGTCCTATTAAGCTTTACCACTGGGAAAAACCCTGATACTGTCTCAAATACTAGAACTCCCAAGTCAACAGGCCAAGCCCTTTATCTTGAGGCTTGCTCTTGTGAAGCTTATTTATGTAACAGAGAAGTTTAACTTACCTATAGGAATGGCTAACAGTAACGTCCAGAGGACTTCTTTTGTTGCGCAGATATGGCCTGTCTTTCTCTGACCTGAACTCTGTGAGGAAAATCATTACCCTCCCCGCTATGTAGGACATGACATTCAGGGGTGAAAATCTCCCTGGTAACATAGGAAATGAATCTAAGGGATGAGTCTAGCCTTAGCACCGTGAAATCAACAATGCCTGCCTGACCAAATTGGGGAAAAGAATTGTAACAAAATAAGGTGTCAGTGGCTGAGAGAATTCAAATAGAGTTGAGAGGCTACTCTGGAGGCTACTCTTCTGCAAGCTTCACCTAGATATTGCTATTTACCATGGTTTGACAAATCCCAACCAAAACCGTTCCTGCCAACCCTAAAGAATACCCATGGCATTATCTGAGCTTCTACAAAGGTTCCATGCAGTATGATTACTTTCGAGGAACATACAAACTCTAGATGGGTTCCTAGGCCACATAAGTCCTGAAACCCAGAGGGGCCAGCCTCTCCAGAACATCAACCAGTTCCATCCCTCATCCCATATTATTGACAGTACTTTTCAACATAAAAAAGTTATAATGGGCATAGCCCAAATACCCGTAGAGATTGGGAGAGAGATCACAGGAGAAGGTGGAGTTGTAACAGAGCAGATAGGATTTAACAAATGAATATGACTGCTGAACCATTATGTTGATTTTTTTCTTTAGTTTCCAATGTCTTGGTGAGTTAGAAGGAAAAAACTAAAATTGTGGAGTTGTAACCCATGACAAACTCTGAAATCTGCTCTACAACTAATTGTTTGCAGTGTGAGTTGAAATATATTGCTTTTTTACATATATGCTATTTTTCACAATAAAAAATATATAAAATAAAGACACCTTGGGTTCTAACTGAGATTCTATAAAAGTTCAATGCACTATGATTACTTTCCAGAAAACTACACACTCCGAAGAATTCCTGGCCAGATAAGTCCTGAAACCCAGAGGGGCCAGCCTCTCCAGAATATCAACTAGTTCCATCTCCCTATCCCATATTATTGACAGCCCTTTCCAACATGAAAAAGTTTGAATGGACATAGCCCATATACCCCTAAAGATTGGGAGAAAGATCACAGAAGAAGATGGAGTTATAACAGAGAAGATAAGGTTTTACAAATGAGTATGACTGCTGAGTCATTATAATGATATTTCTTTTAGGCTCCAGTGTCTTAGAGCAGCTGAAAGGAAAAACTGCAATTGTGGAACGGTAACCCATACCAAACTCTGAAATCTGTCTTATAACTACTTGTTACAATGTACTTTGAAATTTATTCCTTTTCGTATATATATTATATCGCACAATAAAAGAATTAAAATGAAAACAATGAAAAATAATGCAGATTGCTGTTCT
Organism: Tamandua tetradactyla; assembly: GCF_023851605.1. Taxonomy (NCBI): domain Eukaryota; kingdom Metazoa; phylum Chordata; class Mammalia; order Pilosa; family Myrmecophagidae; genus Tamandua; species Tamandua tetradactyla. The sequence goes on along the minus strand of NC_135327.1, from coordinate 208,966,797 downwards.
GCTCTTAATGAAACATTATAAAAAGTTTTCTTAACCATCTGAGTATTCTTTCTAGAAGAGACAGATTTTATGTCATATCAGAATAATAATCTTGTTGATTTTTATGCTGACATTATCATCATTTATTTTAGAAGACTTTTTATTGTCACTTTGGTTAAATAAGGGGTCAAATCTTGTTTCACAGTAACCCATTTTGATTTTTAACATAATGTTCAAACCTGACAACTTCAGACATTTTGCCCTTTCAAAATTGATCTCTACAGATTATCTTTTATTTTAATCTTTGCAAAGGATGTGCCCTCTTACCTGGTAAAAGTGAGATGATATTACATAAGGAGTGTTTGGAGGAATTACAATAATCAAAAAAGACTTTCTTTCCTTCTGTTAACTGAGTGAACTGTTATTCAAATATTTAGAGGTTATATAAAATTCCTAAAGACTTGACAATGTTCTCACTGTCCATATTACATCCTTATTCTGATCTGCATGATGTTAGACAACTGTTGTCTATTGATGCTATTAGGAATGGTTTTGTTATTCTTAAAAGAAGATTACAGAACAGGCCACGATGGCTTAACAGGCAGAGTTCTCACATGCCAGAGACCTGGGTTCAATTCCCAGTGCCTGCCCATGGCAAAAAGAAAAAGGAAGTTTACAGATCATGGAACAATGAAATCTACTTGTCAGTTATACTGCTTTACTCTAATGCATCTCTGGAAATTCACCTGTAAGTCAGAACTTCATCTTCAACAAAAAGGGACTTTAAAAGAGAAATAGTGCAAGTATATAAATCATGTTCTGCCTGTTAATTCACATAATCCTGGTAAATGTGTAAAGGTGAGTGTGCTGGTTTGAAGCTGTTATGTATCCCGGAAAAGTCAGGTTCTTTTAATCTGATCTTGGGGGGGAAGACCTATTGTTAGCTGGGGTCTTTTAATTAGGCTGTTTCCATGGAGATGTGATCCTGCCCACTGAAAATGGGTCTTGATCCACTTATTGGAGTCATTTAAGAGGGACACATTTTGGAGTAGCACAGACACTTGGAGACAGAAAAAAAAAAGTACCCCAGGAGATGCTAGCTAAGAGGAGAAATCCAGAATTTTCCCAGGAGAAGCTAAGAGAGGACCCTGGACTCAGAGCTGAGAGCAATGAAGCAGGAGCAAGGACAAGCAGATGCCAGTCATGTGTCTTCTGAGTTGACAGAAGTGTTCCAGATGCCAGTGGCTTTTCTTCAGAGTCCAGGTATCATCTTATTGGTGCCTTAATTCAGGCAGTCTCATGGCCTTTGAACTGTAATGTGTCATATAATAAATCCTCTTTGTAAAAGCCAACCTATTTCTGCTATATTGCATTCCAGCAGCTTTAGAAAAGCAAAACAGTTTTTGGTACTAGAGAAGTGGGGTTCTGTGATTTGCAAAACCCAAAAATGCTGGAATAGCTTTGTAAATGAATAAGGGGAAGATTCTGGAAGAGCTGTGAGGAGCTTGATAGAGAAAGCCTAGATTGCTTTGAAGAGACTATTCTAGGATATATGGACTCTAAAGATACTTCTGATGAGATCTTAGAAATGGTGTGGTTGCAAATTGGAAGAAAGGTAACCCTTGTTTTAAAGTGGCAGAGAATGTGGCACATTTGAGCCCTGGATTTGGATGGAAGGTAGAATTTGTGGTGAACAAGCTTGTATATTTAGCTGAATTGATTTCCAAATGGAGTTGGAAAATACAGCCTTACTTCTCATTACAACTTACAGTAAAATGTGAGAGGAAAGAAATGAACTGAGAACTGAACTCTTGGCTACAAAGCAACCAGAAATTAATAGTCTGAAAAATTCTGGGCTTCCAGAAAGTGAGACCCCAGAGAATCATGCCCCATATAAAGATTTACCCAACTGTGGAAACAGTCAGTCATTTCAGAAAAAGCCAAGAGTGTAAATATAATTATCCAGAAAGAATTTGTATAAAGTCCTATTGTCTGACAGCTGATACCCCTTATACTGCATGCCAACCCAAAAAATTTGTTTTACGAGATCTGTATGCATGGAATCACTGCCAGTCTAGACTAAAATGAACAGAAAAGACAGATTGAAGGAAAAGTGACTTCAAAGACAGAACCATGGAAACTAAGGTCTGGAGCCAAGAAATCTTGGGCCAGTAGAACAGACTCACTCATGCATGTGGAAAGGGTGAGTTTGCCCTGGATGCAGTTGGGCAGGCTTACTGCCTTGCTGTTCAAGAAAGGATTGATACCTCAGGCCTCAGAAAGAGTGGGGCACATTTCTTGGCAATTCAGGAGAGCCTGGCCACCATCCCACTCTTCTGAAGGGGTAGAGTGTGTACTCCAGAGATGGCAGAGAGTCTGGATGCCACCCAGATGCTGGAGGAGGTGAAGTCAAGAACAATGTGTTCTTCCCAATTTTGTAACCCTCTCCCCAGTGTTTGAAGAGAGCAGGTCCACTGCATAAGTCCTTGGAAAGATGAGACTGCCTCTCTCAAGTGCCAGGGATAAAACATCATTCTATTAATGACTATCAGACTTTGCAATATAATGGAGTTTGCCCAGCAGGTTTTCACAGTTGTTTGGGTCTGGTGACCCCTGTTTTCCTTCCAATTTCTCCTTATGGAAATGGAAACATTTATCCTATGACTGACCCTCCTTTGTAATTGGAAGCATATTACTTGTTCGAAGTTCCACAAGTTTAGAGCCAGAGGAGAATTTCACGTTAGAATAGACCACACCTTTAACTGATTTTAATGAGATTTTGTACAGTTTATGACTTTGTATTATACTGAAATGGTTTAAGGCATTTGTCATATTGCAATGGAGTGAATGTATTTTGTATACGGAAAGAACATGTCTTTTGAGGGTCCAAAGAGTTGAATGTGCTGGTTTGAGGCTGTTATGATTTTCAGAAAAGCCACCTTCTTAAAATCCAATCACGGGATGGCACACCTAGTACTGGGAGGGAGCTTTTGATTAGGTTGTTTCTATGGAGATATGGCCCCGTTGATTCAAGGTGGATTTTAATCCACTTACTGGAGTCCATTAAGGGAGAGGCATTTTGGAGGAAACAGAAAATGGAGACACATGGAGACAGAAAAGAAAATACCTAGGGACGTGCTAAGCTAAGAGATGAAATCCAGAATTTGTCCTGCAGAAGCTAAGAGAGGACCCTCCAATCTGAAGCTGAAAGAAAAAACCATTAGCAAGGACCAGCAGATGCCAGCCATGTGCCTTCATAGCTGACAGATGTGTTTCAGATGCCAGTGAGTCCAGGAATCTATCATCTTGTTGATGCCTTAATTCAGACATTTTCATGACCTTGGAACTCTAAATTTGTAAACTCATAAATCCTCTTTGGAAAAGCCAATTCATTTCTGCTATATGGCATTCCATGATCTTTAGCAAACCACAACAGTGGGACAGAACAAAAACTTCGACATTTTCTGGCTGATGTTTCCAGTATAAGCCAACAGTCAAATGTCTTTATTTCTGAAACTAGCTTCATTTAGAAAATGCTTATAAAAAATTAAGGCCTATATTAGAAGCTCTTACAGCAGTCCCATATATCCCTGAGCTTAACTGTTTTTTCTAAGTTCTGAGATGCTTTGTTCTTTGTGTATGACCTGGTAGGTCTTTGGAATTTTGGGTATCTGTGTGACATCTGAGACTCAGCATTAGGGTACTGCAGCTCTGAAACTCAGCATTACTCCAGACAGCCACTTAAAATTTCTTTAATTTTTATTTTTTATCATCCCATAGTTCTGCATTCTTCACCATGATCGTTTTTAGAATATTTGCATCACTCCAGAAAAGAGAAAGAAAAAGAAAAAAAAAGAACTCATATACTCCATACCCTTTACCCCTCCCTCTCATTGACCCACAGTATTTCAATCTACCCGGTTCTAACCCTTTCTCTTCCCCATTATTTATTTTTACCTCCCCCCCTTTTTAAACTCATCTATCCACACTCTGGATAAAAGGAGCATCAGACACAAGGTTTTCACAATTACGTAGTCACATTGTAAAAGCTATATAGTTATACAGTCTTCGTCAAGAGTCAAGTCTACTGGATCACAGTTCAACAGTTTCAGGTACTTCCCTCTAGCCGCTCCAATACACAATAAACTAAAAACGGATATCTATATAATCCATAAGAATAACCTCCAGGTTAACCACCTAACTCCATACAGCCACTTTTAAAGTAAAAGAAAAAGAGATTAGAATTTAATTAGAGATGTGAATGAAGTTGGTCTGGGTAGGGCTAAAGTAAATCAGGATACAGGATAAAAGATGTTATTGTCTGTATTTTAAGACCTTTTATTCCTTTTTAAGAACAAAAGAATAGATATTTACTTAAACCAACATTTAAATTTTCTGTGGCAAACTAACTTAATTTACTTGTCAGTTTATTTAAACAACTTAATTTAGCTTTATGTCGCAGAGAACCTAGACTATGGAATGATATATTAGTATAATTTTGATGTAATACTCTTACACATTTCAGAGTGTTTTGGGCATAACATGAAAAAGTATCTGTAAGGTCCCTTGAGGGGCTGGTAAAAGAAAGTGTGGAATTATTAAACTTCCCCACATGAGGAATTCTTACCACTCTTACAAGTAATCGGGGCTCCCAATTAAATAAGCCAAGCCCTTGATCTTTTTTTTCCCCTGTAGGAACAGACTATACATTGTGGAAATTATAATACATTCATAGAAAGACTAATTTCTCCACAGCAGGAAATAAAGATGAAATTATTAGCACTGATAATTCTTTTTTTTAAACTCTTTTTAGTGTATAATATAACATATATAAAGCAAAGAAATAAAAAAGCAATAGTTTTCAAAGCACTCTTCAACGAGTAAAGGACAGATCCTAGAGTTTCTCATGGACTACCATATGATCCTCTCATATTTTCCCTTCCAGCAGCTCCAGAATATAGGAGGCTAGAGGGTTTAAATATTTTTTTATCATCACAATAAACTTTTTTCCTTTTTTTTTGTGAATAATAGCATATATACAAAAAAACTATACGTTTCAAAGCACAGCACCACCATTAGTTGTTGAACGTATTTCAGAGTCTGACATAGGTGACAATTCCACAGTTTTAGGCTTTTACTTCTAGCTGCTCTAAAATACTGGAGACTAAAAGAGATATCAATTTAATGATTCAGCACCCATATTCATTTGTTAAATCCTATCTTCTCTGTATAGCTCCACCATCACCTTTGATCTTTCCACCCCTCTCTTTAGGAGTGTTTGGGCTATGGCAATTCTAAATTTTTCATATTGAAATTGTGTATCACTATTATGGGGTAGGGAGATGGAACTATCTGATGTTCTGGAGAGGTTGGGCTAGTTTTCAGGACTTATCTGGTCTTGGAACTCATCTGGAGTTTGTAGGTTTCTGGAAAGTTACTCGAATGCATGGAACCCTTGTGGAATCTTATATATTGCCTTAGGTGTTCTTTAGGATTGGGTGGAATGGTCCTGGTGGGGGTTGGCAGGTTATGATAGGTAGCAAGGTCTAACTGAAGCTTGCACAAGAGAAGACCTGAGTAGCCTCTCAACTCTATTTGAACTCTCTCTGCCACTGATACTTTATTAGTTATTTATACTTCTTTTCCCTCCTTAGGTCAGGATAGAATTGTTGATCCCATGGTGCCAGGTCTCCTTCTTCCCTGGAATTCTTATCTCACATCACCAGGGAGAATTTCTCCCTTGGATGTCATGTCCCATGTAGGGTGAAAGGCAATAACTCCAAGAACTTGAGCTTGAGGCTTGCCCTCATGGGAGACTCTTTTTCATAATGACAAAGCTAAACTTATTTATAGCTAATACCTACAAGGATCCCCAGAGAATCTCTTTTGTTGTTCAGTTGTGGTCTCTCTCTTTAAGCCAAACTCTGCAAATAAACTCACTATCTTCTCCTCCACATGGACATGACATCCAGGGTTGTAAGTCTCCCTGGAAATGTGGGACGTGACTCTTAGGAATAAGCCCAGCACTAGTATCATGGGACTGGTTGACCAAAAGTGAAAAAAGAAATAAAAGTAAAGTTTCAGTGGCTAAGAGATCCAAATAGAGTTGAGAGATCATTCTGGAGGTTACTCTTCTGCAAGTTTCAGCCAGATATTGAAAATGCCACAGTATGCAAGCCCCAGGTAGGCACAAGGGTTTTGTTCTTGAAAACGCTAAGGAACAGCTCAGGTTCTATCTGAAACCTATAAAATGTGTTTTCTCCATGTAACAGGGTTATGTCACCTCCTTCTACTCCTTTTGTTAAAACTTACAATTTTCTTTTTGTTTGTTTGTTTTAGTTGTATATTCATCATCATGATCATTTCTTAGAACATATGCATCAATTCAGAAAAAGAAATAAAACGAAAACAGAAAAAAAAGTTATACACATGTGATAGTTAGATTCAGCTGTCAACTTGGCCAGGTGAAGGCATCTAGTTCTGTTGCGATGGACATGAGCCAATGGTACATGAACTTCATCTGTTGCTGATTACATCTGCAGTCGGCTAGGAGGTGTGCCTGCTGCAATGAATGACGTTTAACTTAATTGGCTGGTGCTTACCTGAACGAGCACAACCTAGCACAGCCCAAGCAGCTCAGCATACCTCAGTACAGCACTCGCAGCTCAGCCCAGGCCTTTGGAGATGCAGAAAGGAATCACCCCAGGGAAAGTTGTTGGAACCCAGAGGCTTGGAGAGAAGGCCAGCAGAGATAACCCTGAGTATTCCCACATAAGAAAGAACCTCAGATGAAAGTTAGCTGCCTTTCTTCTGAAGAACTGACAAAATAAATCCCCTTGTATTAACAGCGAATTGTTCTCTGGTGTGTTGCCTTCCAGAAGCTAGCAAGCTAGAACAACATACCATACCCCTTACCCCTCCCTTTCATTGATCACTAGCATTTCAAACTAAATTCATTTTAACATTTGTCCCCACTATTATTTACTTTTATTCCATATGTTCTACTCATCTGTTGACAGGATAGATAAAAGGAGTATCAGACACAAGGTTTTCACAATCACACAGTCACATTATGAAAGCTATATCATTATTCAATCATCATCAAGAAACATGGCTCCTAGAACACAGCTCTACATTTTCAGGCAGTTTCCTCCAGCCCCTCCATTACATCTTGAATAACAAGGTGATATCTACTCAATGTGTAAGAATAACCTCCAGGATAACCTCTCGACTCTGTTTGGAATCTCTCAGCCATTGACACTTTGTCTCATTGCACTCTTCCCCCTTTGGGTTGAGAAGGTTTACTCAATCCCTTGATTCTGAGTCTCAGCTCATTCTAGGATTTCTGTCCCACGTTGTCAGGAAGGTCCACACCCTTGCGAGTCATGTCGCACATAGACAGGGGGAGGGTGGTGACTTTGCTTGTTGTGTTGGCTTGAGAGACAGAGGCCACATCGGAGCAACAAAAGAGGTTCTCATGGGGGTGACTCTTAGGCCTAATTTTAAGTATGCTTGACCTATCCTTTGTGGGGTTAAGTTTCATATGAACAAACCCCAAGACTGGGGGCTCAGCTTATAGCTTTGGTTATCCACACTGCTTGTGAGAATATCAAGAAGTCAACTTGGGGAGGTTGAATTTTCCCCAGTTCTCACCATTCCCCAAAGGGGACTTTGCAAATACCTTTCTATGCACTGACCAAATCACTGTGGGATTTATTGGGGCACCACTCTGGACATACCAACAAAATTTCAAAAGCGTACAGTTTTCAATTTACCTATGAAGTTTATTTTCCAGAGCCATAAGCCTCCAGATTGTTCCTATGTCACTTAAGCCCTGAAACCCAGAGGGACAAGTCTCTCCAAGAACAACAACTAGTTTCGTTACTCTACCCTTTAATGACGATGCCCCTTTCCAGCATGAAGACAGTAGAACAGTCCTTACCCAGATATCGCTCAAGATTTATGAACGAACAAAATTAAAAGGGAGTAAAAGAAATGAAGTATTAACAAATGATTTATGACTACTGGATCATTATATAGATGTTTTTCTCTCCATATTTTAAACTAGGCAGAATTTAATTCCTGAAATTACTGAAACTCAACTAGTCTCACCTAGACAAATTGTTCTGGCGAGAACTTCTAGTATAATATTGAATAGCAGTGGTGAAAGTGTCATCCTTGTCTTGTTCCTGATCTTTAGGGGAATTCTTTAAGTCTTTCACCATTGAGTGTGATGTTAGTTGTGGATTTTCTTAAATGTTGAGAAATTCCTTCTATTCATAATTTCTGAGTTTTTATTTTTAAACAATAAGGTATACTAGATTTTCTCAAATGACTTCTTGTTTTTACTGAGATAATCATGTATCTTTCCCCCTGCATTCTATTTAGGGAGTGTTTTGCTTTGGTAAGACTGACGAAATGCAATATACCAAAAAGGAATGGCCTTTAACAGTGAGGATTTTTAGTTGACAAGTTTACAATTTTGAGGCTGAAAAAATGTCCAGATATGGGCATCAACAGGCTGGCACCTTCTCCCCAAAGACCAGTTGTTGGTGATCCTCAGATCCTCTGTCACATGGCCTCACACATGGTGATGTCTGCTGGTCTCTCCTTTTTCTCCTGGGTTTCGTTGATTCCATCTTCTGGCTTCAGTGACCTCTACTCTGAGCCTCTGTGTGTCTTCTTGTCTCTCTTCACTTTCTGTTTGTTTTCTGTATGTCCTTTATCCTCTTATGAAGGTCTTCAATAAGAGGATTAAGACCCATTTTAAAGGTTATAGGTCACATCTCAGTTGAAATAACATAATCAAAAGTCCCCCCAACAATAGGCCTACACTCACAGGAATGGACCAAAAGTACATGATCTTTCCTGGGGTACAAACAGCTTCTGGCTACCACATGTAGTTTATAACACTGATTGTTTTTCATATTTCACCTTTGGTCTGTAATGTTCTTTCCTTGTGATATCTTTATCATGCTTGGTATCAGGATAAATCTGGCCTCATTCCATCTCTTGAATTCTTAGGAAGAGATTCAGAAGCATTGGTGTTAGCTCCTAAATGTTTGATAGAATTCACCGATGAAGCCATCTGATCCTGGATTTTTCTTTGGCAGAGGGTTTGATTATTGATTAAATCTTCATAGTTGTTACAGATTTATAACATATATAGACATATTGGATATGACAATTATAGCACATGGGGTAGAAGGGAAAGGAACTATACTGGAGCAACGTTTCTGTATTTTACTGGAATTAAGTTAGCATGATCTTGAATTAGTTTGTAACAAATTAAGACACATATTATCAAGTTCAAATGACTACTTTGCTTTAACTTTTAAAAACTCTGTTGCTTTCCTTTTAAGACATGCTGATCTTAAGACTTTCTGAGTAATATACAATAATTGGGTAAACAGTGTTGGGAGACAAAATCTAAAGTAATTTTCTACTTGACACAGTTCCTGTAAGTAGAAAATCAAAAGTATTTCATTGTTGCTTTACATTTCTAGATACAAGGAAAACAAAAAGCAATTTTTATTAATCTTTTTATTTTGAAATTATTGTAAATTCACATGCATAGTATAAGAAACACCATGCTAAGAAATGATCACGATGATGAATATACAACTATGAGACGATATTGTGAGTTATTGAGTATATATCAAGAATGGAACGATCATATGGTAAGAATGCTTGTATGTTGTTATGTTTAATAAATAAATAAATAAATAAAATGCAATTTTAAAAAAAGAGAGAAATGGTGTATAAAGAGACCATGTTATCCTTTACCCAGGTCTTCCCGATGGTAAAATCTTGCAAAACTATAGTACTATATTACAACAAGGAATTGGACAGTGATATAGCCAGGGAAGTTGAGTAAGTATGATGAGCTCATTGGCTGCGCAGCGCGGAGGCATAGGAGAGTAGGGAAGGAGGCGCATCCGGGCGGGCGTTCCCGGGTCGCGCGCTTTAGGAAGGCGCGCGGCGGAAGCGCAGAGAGACGCGGAGGAGTGGTGGGGGCAGGAAGCTGTAGCCTCGCAGTCGGGAGCAGCCCCGGGAGGCGGGCGAGAAGCAACCAGAACCCGAGTTTGGCGTGCTGGGGGACTCCGCGATCGCTGCCACGGATCACGCCACGAAGGTCTGCTTCGGTGCTATGGCCATGTTCCTGTACATTCTAGAGCAGCGGCCAGCAGGATGCAGTAAGATGCGTTCCCAGACCAGAGCCGCTGTTTCGAGTAGGATTGACATCTTAACACTATTTCGTCTTCCAATTCTTGAACATGGAATGTCCTGTTTATTTAGGTCTTTGATTTCTTCTAACAATGTTTTGTAGTTTTCTGTGTACAAGTTCTTTATACCCTTGATTAGTTATCTGAATGTAGTTAAAAGGGAAATGTTAGAGTATACGTATGGTAACAATAAAAATCTTTAAAAAATAATCCATGGAACTGCATAACACAAAGTTAAACCATGGACTATAGATCACAATACAATTATGAAATGTGCTATCATCAGTTGTAACAAATGTTTCTCACTAATAATGCAAGGAGTTAATAATAGGATGGTATATAGAATCTGTATGTTATGCATGATTGTTCTGTAACCCATAACTTCTCTAATAAAAACCAAAGAACTTAATATGGATAATTCATTTATCGTATGAAATGTAAATTTGTATTAATTGACTAATTTTCTACCTCATATAATTTTTTAAATTTTAATTATTTTTATTGTTTTAAAATTATTTTTAAAAATTAATGTGATGTACTGCTGAATTCAGTTTGCTAATATTTTGTTGAAGATTCTTGCGTTTATAATCATGAAATATTGGTCTATAATTTTCTTTACTTGTGGTATCCTTATCTGACTTTGATATGAGGGTGAGATTGGTCTTGTAGAATGTTTTACACTGCTACCCCTTTCTTCAATTTTTTGCAAGAATTTGGTTGGATTGGCGTCAATTCCTCATGAATATTTGGTAAAATTCCTCTGTGATACCATCTGGTCTGGGCTTTTCTTTGTTGGAAACTTTTTAATTACTAATCAATTTCTTTACTAGTGTTCGTTTTTTGAGATCTTCTGTTTTTCTTCCTGAGGAAGTGTTGGTAGTTTTTGTGTTTTGGGGAATTTGTCCGTTTCATCTAGGTTATCTCATTTGTTTGCATACAGCCATTCATCATATTTTCTTATAGTCCTTTCATTTCAGTGGGGTTGGTAAATATTGTCCCCCTTTTCACTTCTGATCTTAGATGTTCGTGTCTTCGCTCTTTTTTCCTTCATTAGTCCTTCTAAAGGTGCATCAGTTTTATTGATCTTTTCAAAGAAGCAACTTTTGGGTTTTGTGATTCTATCATTTTTTTACTCTCTTTTTCATTTATTTCCCCTCTAATCTTTTTAAATTTTCTTCTTTTCTGCATGCTTTGAGTTTAGTTTTCTGTTCTTTTTCTACTTCTTCAAGTTTTGATGTTAGGTCTTTGCTTTGAAATCTTTCTTCTTTTTTAATGTAAGCACTTAGAGCTATAAATTTCCCATTCAGCACTGCCTTTCTTGCATCCCATAAGTTTTGTATGTTCTATTTTCATGTTCATTCCCTTCACGATATTTTCTAATGTCTCTTGTGATTTTCTCTTTCACTTACTGGGTTGTTTAAGAGTATATTGTTTAATTTCCACATAATTGTGAATTTTCCATTTCTCCCTCATTTCTAGCTTTATTCCATTGTGGTTGGAGGAGATACATCATATGAGTTCAATGTTTTTAATTTACTGAGGTTTGTTTTGTGACATAATATATAGTCTATCCTGGAGAATGATCCATGTGCTCTTGAGAAGAAAGTATAGTCTGCGGTATTTGGGTGAAGTATACTATGTATACTAGGTTGGTTTAGAGTATTATCCAGATCTTGGCTTTTCCTTATTGCTCTTCCTTATAGATGTCCTGTGAATGGGATCTTTTTGTCCATTATATTTCAGTGATGATACTTATTGTTCCTTCAGAAACATTTTAAATTTCATTTTTAAAATATGATGTTGAATGAAAACTTAAACATACAGTTCACGCTTGAAAATAAATATTGTCACAAGATTTATCTCCTGGATTTCACCCTAGTGATTTAAAATTACACCTGACCCACTCTCCGTTTTTACTAGTGATGTGGATCCAGGGCAGCCAGATCAGTCCACTGCACCTTTTCTATTTTAGTGAGGAGTCCTGGAGTCAGGTCAAAGTATCCTCCTACTTTCTGAGACCTTGAATCAGGATATGATCTTCACTGCTGATTTTTATGGCTTAATTATAATAAACTTAAAATTCCAGTTTTTCTCTTATTTGTGCTTTTAAGAATAACCTGTCAATCCACAAGTCAAATGAAAATTTTTATATTGTCCTTGGATTGCAATTGGGAGGAGAGAAACAGCAAGAATGAGAACTATAGCTAGAGAAAGAAGGAGTATGATTTCTGGTGCTTAAGAATTCAAAGATTTGAGATCATCCTAGTTAATATCTTTCCAAATCATAAGAGTGTAAATGTACTCTGGCTAAAGTTGGGTATTTGTTTTATTCTCTAGGTTTCCACGCCTGATATCCAGGAATCTCCAGTTTCCAAGAACGGTTAGTGTGTTTTGTCTTGTGCGATTTTTTCCTTTTTTTGGTAAAATTTTGAACATGTTCAACACTATTCTGCCTGAGTTTCTGATCTATCCCGTGTCTACTCATTTGGTATTTTTTCTTCAGCCAGTCATTTACTTTGTTAAGTAGTTGAGCAGATTACTAAAAATAAGAGAGCAATGATAAAGGATGGAGTCTCCCATATTTCTTTAAAAATAAAGTGAGAAAGGATGATGAAAATATTTTATGTAAAAATAAGTGGTTCTTGCGTGGTGCCCTGGTAGCTCAGTGACAGAATTCTCACTTGCTGTGCTAAAGACCCAGGTTCGATTCCTGGAGCCTGCCCATGCAAAAAAAAAAGTGATTCTTATTCCTGCCAATCCTGAAGAACACCTAGGGCATTATATAAGATTCCACAAAGGCTCCTTGAACCAGGGTAACTTTCCAGAAACCTGTAGCCTCCAGATGGGTCCCTAGACCAGATATATCCTGAAATACAGAGAGGCCAGCCTCTCCAGACCATCAGCTAGTTCCATTCCCCATCTCATATTATCAACAGCCCCTTCCAACATGAACAAGTTAGAATGGACATAGCCCAAATACCCCTAAAGAGTGGGAGAAGATGGTGATGGTGACGTTATACAGAGAGCATAGAGATTAAAAAATGAGTATGATTGCTCAATCATTATACTGATATTTCTTTTAATCTCCAGGGTCTGGGAGCAGCTAGTAGCAAAAACCCAAAAATGTGGAACTGTAACCCATACCAAACTCTTGAAAATGTTCTACAACTAATTGTTGTGATGTGTTTTGAAATTTATTACTTTTTGTATATATGTTATTTTTCACAAAAACAGAAATAAAATGGTTGTGATGATAAAAAAACTTTTTGATTCAAAAAAAAGTGGCTCTCAACATATTTTCAAAGGAAATCATCAAATAAGAATGTATTTGGCACTAGAGAGATGCACAAAGTTTTCTATTGGTAAATGATAAGCTAAAAAAATTGAGCTTTCCTTAAAGCATGTGAAATGTCACCATCTTTGACCCAAATCCACTGTTTTGTCCAGGCTCTGACCTGTTCCCCACAAATATTTTGCAAAGAGCACTACCTGAACTTTTCCTCAGTATTTGTTTCTTCCATGGGGATTGATTATTTGAATCCTAACTGAAAGACTCCTGGGAAGCCCGAGGAATATATATATATGTTCTACATTTAACAACTGCCCTATTTTTATACTATTTTTGTTACTTATAAATAAAGAGGTACGCTAAATCCTAAAGTAACAAATAATGAAAATTATATGACAGTATTTTTCACAGAAACCTGTAATTGTGTACATATATTTTAGGTTGGATCACAACTAGCAACTTTATCCGGAGGAAATCTTGACTGGCTTGATAAGCAGCAATTGCAGCGCTTAGATGAAAAGTTGATTATTATTGATGAAAATGATAAGGTTATTGGTACAGACACTAGGAAGAATTGCCATTTGAATGAAAACATCGAAAAAGGTAGTATGGAATGTTCTCTTTGTCTATTTTGCAAGATTTTCTCATTTTTTCCAGCTGGCAAGAGTAGGAGAGGGGAAAGAATTAAGGCATTTCTCATGATGAGGAGACCCCCTCAATCAGCTTATGCTTGTCTTCTTTAGGAGAAGATTCAGGAACAGCTAATCTTAAACCATTTATATGGACCTTTAATTTGTCAAGCAAATTTCAATTAGGTGGAAATTCTGAAACATCAGTTTGGGTCATCACCACAATCCTAGACCTTCTGTGATATTATTTTTTTTTCTGTGAGACAGAGACTGAGGAAAAAGTGAAACAAGGAATTGTACTGACACCATATTTTTATGTTCATATGAATGGCATTTATTTTTTCAGGACTGTTGCACCGAGCCTTCAGTGTTGCCTTGTTCAATACAGAGAATAAACTCTTGGTACAGCAGAGAGCAGACACTAAACTTACTTTTCCTGGTGAGTCAGTTGAATGTATAGTTTAATAGGAAGTTTTCATGTTTGGCCTGAAAGTATCTGGGAAATGAATGATTTGGATTACCATTGTCCATCTCTCACTTTGGTGAACTGTTAGTTCATCCCTGAGGAAATGGGTAGTACTGACAGATCCTTATTATGCTGATGTTTCTTCTAATGGTTATTTGATTTTTACAATACAGCTCTGTGAGTCTTTGGTTCATTTTTGTTTTGTAGTGGAAAGGTCTTTCAATGCAGAAGAAATGGGCGATATAAGGATTTGGGAGATTAAAGTAAATAATATTTAGCATAAAATTAAAGAGAGAAATGATTATTTTACAAGACTTAGAGTTATATATATATATTTTGTTGTCAGTTTTATTCACACACCATCCCATACATCCTAGGTATACAATCAATGGCTCCTGGTATAATCACAGTTATTCATTCACCACCATAATCAAAATGACATTCCCATTTCTTATGAAAAAATAATCCCATCCCCTGATTATTGACATTTAGCTTTGGTAAAGTGCCTTTGTTACAATTACTGAAGAATATTACAGTGCCACTGTTAACTATAGACCGTAGTTTGCATTAATTATATTTTCCTGTATACCACCCTATTATTAATAATAATGACATGCATTTGTTCTAGTTCATGTAAGAACTTCCTTATTTTTTCACAATTAACCATGATCATCATCCATTTTAGGTTTCGCTAAGTTATACAGTCCCTCTTTTTATCCTTTAGCTTTCATTCTGGTGATACACACACAGCACTAGCCTTCCTCTTTCAACCATACTCACACTCAGCTTTATTAGTTATACTTTCAGTATTGTGCTACAACCACCACACGTATGGTGGTCATGGACAATAATGGACACAGTACTGTTTCCATTTCCAAACATTTACAATCAGCCTCATTAAGCATTCTGTAGTCGTTAAACATCAGTTGTCCAATCTCTACCCACTTTCTATCTTCTGATCAACTGTGCTCCAGCGTTTAACTCTCGAGTTTGCTCATTATGGTTCATTCATATCAGTATATTTTTTGCACTTACAAAATCATGAGTGGCCAATGTAGGGATAACATCTTTAAGGGGAGAAAACATGAATACCAGCAATAGAGAGAGCTCTTGTGGATTCTCTTTTGTTCTGCGTAGAGTTGAAACTGAACAGGAGTCTGGTTTTCTGTAAAAGAAGAAGAAATTGAAATGTCAAACAAAAACGAAGGCCTAGGATCATTTGGTTTTCATTTTAACATTTTTTGCATGGAGACTTCTATAGTTTTCAAAAGCATATCTTGCCTACCACAAGCAAAACTGGATGGGACCCCCACCCCCAGCAAAAAGACTATGGCCATGGAGAATCCTTTCTCCTCTCAGTTACTTGTTCTCTGAAGTTCGGTGGATTCATCCTAGTCATTTCCAAACTCATTTCTGTATTTGCTGGCCAAGCTGTAGGCAGTTGACTCTTCTATGAAGCTGAATTAAGTTTATATAAGAAAAATTTAAGGCTGTTAATTTAACAGCTTAACTGTGGGGTGGGCCATGGTGGCTCAGCAGGCAGAGTTTGATTGTAGGTGCCTGTCTATGTAAAAGAAAAAAGGCTTAACTGTGGAACAGATAACCACAGTATGCCAGTAATGCTCCTTGCTTTAAGATAGACATCAAAATCGAAGCCACCTTCAGGATATACAGAAGTGAGACAAGGGTTTCAGCTCTGTAATTGTATATTGAGTTTTAAGAAAACTTTTGTAAAGTGACTTAAAGCATTCACTATCCGAGGAGTTAGATGGAACAGAGAGAGACTTCACGTGGGGAGTGGTTCCCTCTCACTCCACGTGTTCTTGCCATTACTTATGTAATTAGTGCTTACCACTAAGAAAACTTTGTCAAGGATATGATAGCTGCAATTCCTTCTATAAAACTATACTCATTAAACAAGAGCACCCTTCATTGCAAATGTGACTCTTGCCTTCACAGTATCATCTCATGTCAAAACACTTGCCCCAACACACACATCTCACAAATACACTTTCCTCTTCCTCCTTTCCTATGATATTCAGATACTTTGTTGGGGTGTAAACATATATGACACCGAGTCCTTGTCTCAGTGCAGCAGAACATACGTGAGATGATAAATTCCAATTCAAGGATCTACCTTAGGTGAGCAATAAAGGCAACCCATTCTTAGGCGCACCCATAGGAGGTCCCCAACATTATGAATTACCCTTGTCACATACCTCATTCATTCTCTCATGGCCCATAAAAGCACCAGAGTCAGTCTCTATACAGATGCTCACAGCAAACCCTGTGCTCTTTCTGCTCTCCCAGGCTGTATTTGTTACAGATCATTTTGTGTTTCCTAAAGGGTTTGTGTTTTATTTAGTATATTCTGTTTTCAGGAAATAAAGGAAATGTTTTCCATGTGCATTCTGTCCAGGGTATTTTACTGACTCTTGCTCTAGTCATCCAATATGCAACTCAGAAGAACTGGAAGAAAAAGACGCTGTTGGAATAAAGAGAGCAGCTCAGAGACGTCTGCAGAGTGAGTTGGGAATTCCGCAGGAACAGGTACCTAATATCTGCCCAATAACTGATGTACCAATAGTTAAACCAGTGTATAAAATTAGGTGAAAGTTGAACGTGAGTTCTGGTGATGATTTGTGTCCTTGGCTTCGAAAAGGCAAGTCACAAACAAGCAATAGAGAGAGCTTTTGTGCGTTCTCTTTTGTTTTGGGTAGAGTTGAAACTGAACAGGAATCTGGTTTTCTATAAAAGAAGAAGAAATTGAAATTTTAGACTAAAAAGAAGGTCTAGGATCATCTGTGAACTAGTCATTCATTTTTGCCTCTATCTATTAGAGAAGCTCTTTGAGAGAAAATGGATATTTTCTTTACAAAGCTGGTCAGTTTCTGTAGGAGTTTTTATTGCAGGGTGGGAATATCTGTAAAGTCTGTCCCAGACAGATATACTGAAACTATAAAGGTCAAAAACAGATTACTATTCAGACTTGAGTCTACAAAAGTTTAGTTAGATAGAACTAAAGCTTTGGTAACTAACTCTTTGAAGGAAAAGAATATGTGTTTATTTTCTCTATTTGCCTATATATTCTCTATATTTTTTACTTTAGTGTTGTTAATATGGCACCAATTTTTGTCATAGGTTTCTCCAGAGGACATGTCATTTATGACAATGTATCATCACAAGGCAAAATCAGATAAAATTTGGGGAGAACATGAAATTTGTTACCTTCTGCTTGTAAGAAAGAATGTTCCTGTAAATCCAGATCCCAGTGAAACAAAAAGTTTCTGCTACATGAGCAAGGAGGAATTAAAAGAGCTACTGGAAAGAGGGGCTAAAGGAGAAGTAAAAGTTACTCCATGGTTGAGAGCCATCTCAGAGAAGTTTCTGTTTAAATGGTGGGATCACTTACCTGATGTGGCCCAGTTTGCTGAGCCTCATAAAATACACAGAGTGTGACAGCATGGATGACAAGAATTAGCCATAAATATCGCACCCAAACAGAAAATGCTATGCTTATATTGCAGGCAAGCATGCCATACAACTGACTAAATAAATCACTTATATTTAGCCTTTCTAGCTACTTCATGTTATCTTCACATTTTTCTTTTGTCTCATTTCAATAGTTTTCTTCTGCTTAGTTTTAAAAAGGAAATTTAATATTTCCCCCTTAGACTATTGATAAACAGTCAGTCATTCTTCTATCTCTGGACTTGACTATGTTAGTTTCAATTCATCTTTCATTTGGGGCAGTCTTATACTCATTATATGGTTTATGGAGTTTTTGGAGCAAAAGAAATTGGGTACTGGATCACTGCTGAGTGTTGTAATAAGATGGAAAGGATATTCCTGTTGGATCTCTTGCATTGTTTGTGTCCTCCTATAAAGGTCGGAAAATGTGGTATAAGATTAAAATCTGTATCTCTTGAATCTGTGTCTCTTGAACTAACATTCACAACTGTGGTACTGCATTCACTTTCATTGTTTCATTCAACCTCACACTAGAGGTTCTTCCATTAAGGCAAGAAAAAGCCTAAAATTTATAAAGATTGGAAAGAAGAAATACAACCATAATTATTTTCACACAGTATGGTTATGTGTGTGAAAAATCAAAATAATCTTCAGGTAATCCATTTGCATTAATAAATGAATTTAGTAAGATTACAAAATACGAAGTTAATATACAAAAGTCACATAAATTTGATAACTTAGATGAAAGGTGTTAACTCCTCAAAAAGCATCAACTGCCACAGCTTACCCAATATGAAATTTGAAAACCCTAGACGTATTCAAATTTGAAATGTGAAATCAAATTCACAGTTTAAAACTCCTGAAAGAAAGAGAATGTGAACAGTGACTGGAAAGGGGAACAAGAGAGGCTTCTGGAAACTCATAATGTTCTGTTTCTTGATTGGATAATGGTGACATTGTTCATCCACTTTCTGAAAATTCACCAAGCTGAATATGTTAGTTTTCCCTATCTCTGTATGCCTATCTCTCTATGTTTTTATTGACATATAACAAGATGATATAAAAGGACATCTTTTTATGTGTCAATAAAAAGTAAAATAGAATAAGATTTTAAAAACTCTTCAAAACAGAAATATCCAGGTCTTGATAGTTTTTCTGGAGAACTCTACCACTGATTTGAAGAAAGAACACCAATTCTACACGAACTCTTCCAGAAAATAGAAGTAGAGGGAGCACATGCCAATTCATTTTATAAGCCAGTATTTCCTTGAAACCAAAACCAGGAAAAACAGTACAAAAAAAGAAAACTACAGAACACCATTCTTGAATGTAAATGCATATAATCCTTAACAAAATGTTAGCAAATAGAATTTGGATACAGACACATATGCATATAATTATGCACCATAATCTAGTGGGGTTTATTTCTGAGATGCAAAGCTGGTTCAATATTTGGAAATAAACTAATGTATTCCACCATATTAACAAAAGAAAAAAAATACATGATCATATGAATTGATACAGAAAAGCATTTGGAAAAAATTCAACACCCATTATAAAACATCAAGAAACCAAGAATAGAGGGTAACTTCCTCAATTTGATAGAGAATATCTACAAAAATGTTACAGCTAATATCATACTTAAAGGTGAAAGACTAAATGTTTTCTTCCTAAGGTTGAGAACAAGGCAAGGATGTCTGGTCTTACCCCTACTATTCAACCTAGTATTGGAAGTTCTAGCCGTTGCAGTTGGCAAGTAAAACACCCAAAAGCCATGCAGTAAAGAAAGAGAAATAAAACCATCTCTATTTGAAGATGACATGATTGCTTGCATAAGAATCTCAATGACTCTACAAAAAAAATTCTAGAACTAATAAGTGAATTCAGCAGGGTCACAGGATATGTGATCAATTAAAAAAATGAATCACATTTTTGTATAAGTGCTATACATTTATGGAAAGTGAAATTAAAAATATAATGCTGTATACAATTGCTCAAAAACATGAAATACGTAGGTATAAATCTAGTCAAATATGCACAGAAGTTGTAGTGCTGAAAATTACAAAATGCTGATGAAAGAAATCAAAGAATATCTACATTAATAGAGATACATACTGCGTTCATGGATTGAAAGGCTCAATCTAATCTAGTAAAAATGTCGCTGTCTCAAATTGATACTTTTACATGATTTCTATCAATATCTCTGCAAGATTTTTTTGTAAATATAGACAAGATCCCTCTAAAATGTATAGGGAAATACAAAGAAACTACAATAGCTACAACAATTGAAAAATGAATAAAGTGGGAGGAAAAACTCTATCCAATATATAGCTACAATAGTAAGACATTGCGGTAATGGTAGGGGATAAACAGATCAATAAAATAAAACGGAGAAACCAGAAATAGATCCCATAAATATGCCCTCCTCATTTTTAAGTGAAATTTGTAGTTTAATTAAAATAAAACAGAGATAAGTTAAACAAACACAAATACTTTTCTGGTCATCAAATTTTGGAACTCAAAGCATCCCCAAAACATTGGAGGTCCAACTTATTCCTGAGAGACATCAATCATCACAGGGTATGTGATCAAATTTCACTCTTTGAACCATTCACATTTCTGTAGCAGAAAATAGAACAAAGTTCCTCAGACATCCTTCTCCCTTCTGTCTAAAATATTTTCACAAATAGGCCCTTTTCCATACTTCAAAAGAAAAACAAACAGCTTTCTTGCTTAACCAATTGGGCTGGTACTCTCGTCCTGGCCTTTAACTCTGATCTCTGAGTTAAAGGGTTCAGGGTGCCAAATTCAATCAGAAATTACCAGGACACCAGCGGCTACTTCACTGATCTTTCTTATGAGGGGATGGATGTGTCTTTCCACAAGGGAAGTCACTCCTCTGAGATTATTGTGTCAGTTGACAGTCATAGGAGAGTGGAGTGGGGAAGAGGGAGAATGAAAAAGCAAAGGGATAAGAAAAGAATGAGGCTTTCATTATCTGCTCACAGCCAGGAAGAATAGTTCAGTTTTAACAAACCACCCACTACTAACTCCAAACATGCACAACCCAAACTAGAGGGGAAGGATAGAGGTCCTAAGGGCTGGAGAGACAAACGCTAATGACCTAAGACAGCAGACTCCTCCACAGACATTTCTCACATCCCTAACACTGGAAGATATTTAATTAAAATTTGCTGTTCAAAATTGTACGGAAAACACGCTTAAAAATAGGCCTGCAGTCATTTTAAAAATAAACAGTCACTCCTCAGATATGAGTGGCATATATCAGATACCAACACTTGAGGGGACTTTTAAGTGAAATTGAAAAATGGGCTGGCAGAGAAAAAAGAAGGAAAGAAAGGAGGTGGGGGGGAGGAAAGTAAGAGTAGTACAATGTGGAAGGTAAGAAAGCTAGGAAGCGCATGTTTGTAAGCCCATGCTTATCTATTCCAGCAGTCAAACAAAGCAAGTCCACAACGAAAAAAAAAAAAAAAACTGAAAGTCAACTTCAAATTCAAAGTACAAAAAATTGCAATCCAAAATAATAAATACCCCGATGCCCTTGAATTGTGAAGTAGAGCCTTCTGAGCCTGGATACTCAAACAGTTCAATGCTCTTCAGAGGTCATTCTTAAGTATTATCTGGCATGACATTATCTCAGATCTTATTACTTGGTGTAGACCAGTTCTGGGAGCAGAGAAAATCACCAGGTATTTCCAAGTACAATAGGCCCTGCAAGCAATCAGATGCAAGCAGAGAGGGATAGGAGAGAAAAATAGTTGGTTACTAAAGAGCTTCCCTTTGATGTAGACAGTTTAAACTTTCTCTGCACAAATGTGCTAAGAAATGGAAATATGAACTATAATACCAAAGCCACAAAACACTCCTCCCTCCAGAGGAAGGAGGAGAAGCAGACCTTAAAAAAAGTCAGAGAGAACGCTACCAAAGCTGCACCAACTGTGCTCTGTCCCTAAGGACAAATACCCCAAAGTCAGAAGGAAAGCAGCTCTTCTTTTCCATCTCTATCATTTCCTTCAATAGTTTTAAAGACTCCAAACCCAGACTCTTGCAAAACTGAACTACAAGTGGAATACAGGGAAGTGAGACAACTGGCAAGGAACATGAACAATGCTCAACCCATCAAACTTCTGCATGCTTTCTCAAATTTCCCTGCCACTTTAGTTATTGGTAGGTTGTGATTATGATTTGATACCAAAAAATTAAAAAATAAAAATAAAAAGAGGGAGTTGGCTTGGGGCACCCCCCCCCCAAAAAAAAATGACCAGGGAAGCCAGAATTTAGTTGTTTCCTCTGTGGGCTGCTTAGTTGTAAGGAAAAGATGCTTAGGGCCTTCAATCTCATCTGTCTAACTGAGAAGGGGAACAGGAAACAGGGAGAGGATATAGTCAGATGAAAGTCATCTCATCGTTTGGCACAGAGTGGAAGAGGAGGAGGTGGAGATGCAGGGTGCTGCTGGTCCTGCATCTTCTTCCTTTCAATATTGAGCCTGTTGGCCACATCATGTACACATGTGTCGATGTTGCTGCTTTTCTCTGATACTGTCAGATGTCCATCTCAAACTGAGCATCATCCCCAACTGCATGCTTCCAGTCATGATTGTTCACATTGGTCAAATTGTTTACTTCTATATAGACTGAGCCCCCAGTCTTGGGGTTTGTTCATATGAAACTTAACCCCACAAAGGATAGGTCAAGTCTACTTAAAATTTAGGCCTAGGGGGGCCAAGATGGCGGCTTAGTAATGTGCGAGTTTTAGTTCGTCCTCCAGAACAACTACTAAATAACCAGAAACAGTACAGAACAGCTCCTGGAGCCACGATAGTGACCGGACACACAGCATACTCCTGTCTGGACCAGCTGGACTGGCTGTGAGTCTCCAGAACAGTGAGTTCCCCAAGCCAGGGCAGTTCCCCAAGCCACGGCAACTGGCACCCAGTGCCCCTCCCCCACAGGTGGCTTCCCAGAGGGAAAGGAAAGAGACTCTAACAGTAGCAGGGACTGAGTCCAACCAAACAACAATTGTGGCATTAATAAACAAATTCTGACTACTAAAAATAGGTCCCCAGCTCAGGCAAAACTGGACAAATTAGAGGTTGCCTATTGGGCTAATAGAAAAAGAAGAAAGGGGATGAAACAGAGGCTTTTTTGGCTGTTTCAATGGAGGCTTGGCTGCCTCTGGATTCAGCGGCAGGATTACACAGGCTGCAACTGCCCCAGGCATACACAGAAACAGACTGCTTTCAGGGCTGTCTCCCGCCTGAGCCTTCTCCAGGGGAGGGGTAAAACGCAACTCAGGGGGAATCCCTCTTTCAAGGAATTCAGACTCCAGGGCTTGGCAATGTGAAGCCATTAAAACCAGCCTACAACCTTTCCTCTGTCTCCACCATGCCCCCAGCAGGGAGAGCCTTCCAAAGTTAAAGGAGCCACAACATCTTTTGCTGGTGGGACCCGCAGACAGACAAGCACCACATACTGGGCAAGATAAGAAAAAGAGAGCCCAGAGACTTCAAAGGAAAGCCTTTCAACCTGCTGGGCCTCACCCTCAGGGAAAACTGACACAAGTGACTCTTTCCCCCCGAAAGGAGGCCAGTTTAGTCCAAAAAACCTGGCTGGAGTCTGTAATACCTATGTAGACCATCACAAGGGTGGGGAGGGAAAAGCACCTTAGAAGCAGGACAAGAAACAAGAAAACAAGAACTGAAAAATTACCCTCTGTTAAACAAAACTTAAGCTAGAGGCCCAGAAAAAGCTGAACTGAAGGTCAAAGAACAGATAGACAACAAACTCATCTAGCAAGAAAACCCTAGGTAAGATAAGTGAAAGCAATCTCCAGAATAAACTAATTAAGGCAATTAAATGTCAAGACACCAGCAAAAAATAACAAATCACACCAGGAACATTGAAGATATGGCCCAGTCAAAGGAACAAACCAATAGTTCAAATGAGATACAGGAGCTGAAACAATGAATTCTGAATATACGAACAGAAATGGAAAGCCTCATCAAAAAACAAATCAATGAATTGAGGGAGGACATGAAGAAGGCAAGGAATGAACAAAAAGAAGAAATAGAAAGTCTGAAAAAACAAATCACAGAACTTATGGGAATGAAAGATACAGTAGAAAAGATGAAAAAAACAATGGAAACCTACAATGGTAGATTTCAAGAGACAGAGATTAGAATTAGTGAACTGGAGTATGGAACATCTGAAATCCAAAAAGAAACAGAAACTTTAGGGTAGAGAATGGAAAAATATGAGCAGGGGCTCAGGGAATTGAATGATAATATGGGGCACACAAACATACATGTTGTGGGTGTCCCGGAAGGAGAAGAGAAGGGAAAAGGAGGAGAAAAACTAATGGGAAAAATTATCACTGAAAATTTCCCAATTCTTATGTAAGACCTAAAATTACACATCCAAGAAGTGCAACACACTCCAAAGAGAATACATCCAAATAGACATTCTCCAAGACATTTACTAGTCAGAATGTCAGAGGTCAAGGAAAAGAGAGGATCTTGAAAGCAGCAAGTGAAAAGCAATCCATCACATACAAGGGAAACCCAATAAGACTATGTGTAGATTTCTCAGCAGAAACCATGGAGGCAAGAAGACAGTGGGATGATATATTTAATTACTAAAAGAGAAAAACTGCCAACCAAGAATTCTATATCCAGCAAAATTGTCCATCAAAACTGAGGGAGAAATTAAAACATTTTCAGACACAAGGTCACTGAGAGAATTTGTGACCAAGAGACCAGCTCTGCAAGAAATACTAAAGGGAGCACTAGAGGCAGATATGAAAAGACAGAAGAGAGAGGTGTGGAGAAGAGTGTAGAAAGAAGGAAAATTAGATATGATATATAAAATACAAAAGGCAAAACGGTAGAGGAAAGTACTACCCAAACAGTAATAACACTAAATGTTAATGGACTGAACTCCCCAATCAAAAGACATAGATGGGCAGAATGGATTAAAAAACAGGATCCTTCTACATGCTGTCTACAGGAAACACATCTTAGACCCAAAGATAAACATAGGTTGAAAGTGAAAGGTTAGGCAAAGATATTTCATGCAAATAACAACCAGAAAAGTGCAGGAGTAGCTATACTAATATACAGCAAATTAGACGTCAAATGTAAAACAGTTAAAAGAGACAAAGAAGGATACTATCTACTAATACATGGAGCAATTCAACAAGAAGACATAACAATCATAAGTATTTATGCACCGAATGAGAATGCCCCAAAATATGTGAGGCATACACTTCAAATACTGAAAAGGGAAATAGACACATATACCATAATAGTTGGAGACTTCAATTCCCCACTCTCATCAATGGACAGAGCATCTAGACAGAGGATCAATAAAGAAACAGAGAATTTGAATATTACAATAAATGAGCAAGACTTAACAGACATTTATAGGACATTACACCCCACAACAGTAGGATACACCTTTTTCTCAAGTGCTCATGGATCATTCTCAAAGATAGACCATATGCTGGGTCATAAAGCAAGTCTCAACAAATTTAAAAAGATTGAAATCATACACAACATTTTCTCAAATCATAAAGGAATGAAGTTGGAAATCAATAATAGGTAGAGTGCCAGAAAATTCACAAATATGTGGAGGCTCAACAACACACTCTTAAACAACCAGTGGGTCCAGGAAGAAATTACAAGAGAAATCAGTAAATATCTCGAGGCAAATGAAAATGAAAACACAACATATCAAAACTTATGGGATGCAGCAAAGGCAGTGCTAAGAGGGAAATTTATTGCCCTAAATGCCTATATCAAAAAAGAAGAAAGGGCAAAAATCAAGGAATTAACTGTTCATGTGGAAGAACTGGAGAAAGAACAGCAAACTAACCCCAAAGCAAGCAAAAGGAAAATAATAGCAAAAATTAGAGTAGAAATAAATGAAATTGAGAACATGAAAACAATTGAGAAATTCAATAAGACCAGAAGTTGGTTCTATGAGAAAATCAATAAGATTGATGGACCCTTAGCAAGATTGACAAAAAGTAGAAGAGAGAGGATGCAAATAAATAAGATCAGAAATGGAAAAGGAGACATAATCACTGACCTCACAGAAATAAAGGAGGTAATAACAGGATACTATGAACAACTTTATGCTAATAAATACAACAATGTAGATGAAATGCACAAGTTCCTAGCAAGGCATGAACAACCAACTTTGACTCAAGAAGAAAGAGATGACCTCAACAAACCAAACACAAGTAAAGAAATTAAATCAGTCATTAAAAACTTCCCAAAAAGAAAAGTCCAGGACCAGATGGCTTCAAATGTGAATTCTACCAAACATTCCAGAAAGAATTAGTACCAACCCTGCTCAAATTCTTCAAAAAAATTTAAGTGGAGGGAAAGCTACCTAACTCATTCTATGAACCCAACATCACCCTCATACCAAAACCAGGCAAAGATATTACAAAAAAATAAAACTACAGACCAATCTCTCTAATGAATATAGATGCAAAAATTCTCAATAAAATTCTATCAAATCGAATACAGCAACACATTAAAAGAATTATACATCATGACCAAGTAGGATTCATCCCAGGTATGCAAGGATGGTTCAACATAAGAAAATTAAATAATGTAATACATCATATCAACAAATCAAAGCAGAAAAATCACATGATCATCTCAATTGATGCAGAGAAGGCATTTGACAAGATTCAACATTCTTTCCTGTTGAAAACACTTCAAAGGATAGGAATACAAGGGAACTTCCTTTATAGGATAAAGGGAATATATGAAAAACCCACAGCTAATATCATCCTCAATGGGGAAAATCTGAAAACATTCCCCCTAAGATCAGGAACAAGACAAGGATGTCCACTATCACCACTGTTATTCAACATCAGGTTGGAAGTTCTAGCCAGAGCAATTAGGCAAGAAAAAGAAATACAAGGCATCAAAATTGGAAAGGAAGAAGTAAAACAATCACTGTTTGCAGATGATATGATACTATACATCGAAAACCCTGAAAAATCCACAGCAAAACTACCAGAGCTAATAAACGAGTACAGCAAAGTGCCAGGTTACAAGATCAACATTCAAAAATCTGTAGTGTTTCTATACACTAGCAATGAACAAGCTGAGGGGGAAATCAAGAAACGAATTCATTTACAATTGCAACTAAAAGAATAAAATACTTAGGAATAAATTTAACTAAAGAGACAAAAGTCCTATATAAAGAAAACTACAAGAAACACTTAAAAGAAATCACAGAAGACCTAAATAGATGCATACCATGTTCATGGATTGAAAGACTAAATATAGTTAAGATGTCAATTCTTACCTAAATTGATATACAGATTCAACGCAATACCAATCAAAATCCTAACAACTTACTTTTCAGAAGTAGAAAAGCCAATAAGCAAATTTATCTGGAAGGGCAGGGTGCCCCAATTGCTAAAAGTATCTTGAGGGAAAAAAATGAAGCTGGAGGTCTCACCTGCCTAACTTTAAAGCATATTATGAAGCCACAGTGGTCAAAACAGCATGGTACTGGCATAAAGATAGATATATCGACCAATGGAATCGAATAGAGTGCTCAGATATAGACCCTCTTCTATGGACATTTGATCTTTGATAAGGCAATCAAGTCAACTCATTTGTGACAGAACAGTCTCTTCAATAAATGGTGCCTAGAGAACTGGATATCTATATGGAAAAGAATGAAAGAAGACCCGTATCTCATACCCTATACAAAAGTTAACTCAAAATGGAACAAAGATCTAAACATTAGGTCTAAGACCATAAAACAGTTAGAGGAAAATGTAGGGAGATATCTTATGAATCTTATAATTGGAGGCAGTTTTATGGACCTTACACCTAAAGCAAGATCACTGAAGAAAGAAAGAAAGAAATGGGAGCTCCTCAAAATTAAACACTTTTGTGCATCAAAGAGCTTCATCAAGAAAGTAAAAAGACAGCCTACACCATGGGAGACAATATTTGGAAATGACATATCAGATAAAGGTCTAGTATCCAGAATTTATAAAGAGATGGTTCAACTCAACAACAAAAAGACAGCCAATCCAATTACAAAATGGGAAAAAGACTTGAACAGACATTCTCAGAAGAGGAATTACAAATGGCCAAAAGGCACATGAAGAGATGTTCAATGTCCCTGGCCATTAGAGAAATGTAAATCAAAACCACAATGAGATATCATCTCACACCCATCAGAATGGCCATTATCAACAAAACAGAAAATGACAAGTGCTGGGGAGGATGTGGAGAAAGAGGCACACTTATCTACTGTTGGTGGGAATGTCAAATGGTGCAACCACTGTGGAAGGCAGTTTGGTGGTTCCTCAAAAAACTGAATATAGAATTACCATATGACCCAGCAATACCATTGCTAGATATCTACTCATAGTACTTAAGGGCAAAGACACAAACGGACACTTGCACACCAATGTTTATAGCAGCATTATTACAATTGCAAGGAGATGGAAACAGCCAAAATGTCCATCAAAAGAGGAGTGGCTAAACAAACAGGGGTATATACATATGATGGAATATTATGCAGCTCTAAGACAGAATAAACTTATGAAGTATGTAACAACACGGATGGACCTAGAGAACATTATGCTGAGTGAGACTAGCCAAAAACTAAAGGACAAATACTGTCTGGTGTCACTGATATGAACCGACATTAGTGAATAAACTTGGAATATGTCATTGGTAACAGAGACCATCAGAAGATAGAAATAGGGTAAGATATTGGGTAATTGGAGCTGAAGGGATACAGACTGTGCAACAGGACACAGTGGATACAAACACTCAGAAATGGACAGCACAATACTACCTAACTGTAATGTAATTATGTTAAAACACTGAATGAAGCTGCATGTGAGAATGATAGAGGGAGGACGGCTGGGGACATAAATGGAATCAGAAAGAAAGATAGATGTAAAAGATCGAGATGGTATAATCTAGGAATGCCTAGAATGTATAATAATAGTGAAATGTACAATGTACAAATTTTAAAAATGTTTTGGCATGAGGAACACCAAAGGAATGTCATTACTGCAGGGTACTGAAAATAGATGATAATTAATACTTTAAATGTCACCTTATGTGTGAAACTAAAGCAAAAAATGTTTATTTGTTACAAAATTTAGATTTTGACTAGAGCATTTCCTAATATAACTCATGTAGATAGTTTGACTGAATGTCATAAGTACTTGGAATCTTAGGTAGCACATAAGATTTTGTTGGTTTGTATAGAGTGATGCCCCGATGAATCCCAGAATGATTTGATCAGTGACTGGAAAAGTATTTGCAAGCCCCCTTCGGGGAGTGGTGAGAGTGGGGAGAAATTCAACTTCCCCAAGTTGAATTCTTGATATTCTCACAAGCAGTGTGGACAACCAAAGCTATAGGCTGAGCCCCCAGTTTTGGGGTTTGTTCACATGAAATGTAACCCCACAATGTATAGGTCAAGTCTACTTAAAATTTAGGCCTAAGAGTCACTCCACAGAGAGCCTCTTTTGTTGCTCAGATGTGGCCTCTCTCTCCAGCAAACATGACGAGCAGTTTCACCACCCTCCCCCTCTCTGCATGGGACATGACTCCCAGGGGTGTGGACCTTCCTGGCAACATGAGACAAAGATCCTGGAATGAGCTGAGACTCAGCATCAAAGGACTGAGAAAATCCCTAGAATGAGCTGAGAACTAACATTGCGGGATTGAGAGAACCTTCTCGACCAAAAGGGGGAAGAGTAAAATGAGACAAAGTGTCAATGGCTGAGAGATTCCAAACATAACCAAGAGGTTATCCTGGAGGTCATTCTAATGCATTGAGTAGATATCACCTTGTTATTCAAGATGTAGTGGATAGACTGGAGGGAACTGCTTGAAAATCTAGAGCTGTGTTCCAGTAGCCATGTTTCTTGATGATGATTGACTAATGATATAGATTTTACAATATGACTGTGCAATTGTGAAAACCTTGTGTCTAATGCTCCTTGAATATACCTTGTCAACAAAGGAGTAGAACATATGGAATAAAAATAAATAATGGGGGAACAAATGTTAAAATAAATTTAGTTTGAAATGCTAGTGATCAGTGAAAGCGAGGGTTAAGGAGTATGTTAGGTATAATCTTTTTTCTGTTTTCATTTTATTTCTTTTTCTATTGTCTTTTTATTTCTTTTTCTGAATGGACGCAAATGTTCTAAGATATGATGAATATGCAACTAAATGATGATATTGTGAATTACTGATTATCTATGTTAATGTTTTATTACATTTGTTAAATTTTTTAAATTAATAAATAAATTGGAAAAAAATTGTTTACTTCTACTATGGAGTCTTCAATTAAGGGGCCAGGGCTCATCACTGCTGGGATATTAGGCAGATGGCAGGGCAAGGTCTGAGCCATGAGGGAATTGCAAAGATCCAACAGAATCATAAATGATGTGGGGAGCAGGTAGGAGGACGATGCACGGCATTGAGGGTGGGCACAGTGTGGGTGGGAGTGGCAGGCTAGTGGCCTTTTCGGGTGGGAGGTGGCTGGGGCAGGTCTCCAGCTGCATGCACTCCCCAGGAGGGCAGAACTGTGGAGTGGCTGGGCGTGCTACCCTGCATCCTTGCTGCCTTCCCCAGTCCCGCTCGGCTCACATCACCACCATAGCCCCTTCCTGGGCCTCTGCCAGCCTTTTAGCTGCAGCAGCAGCAGTGGTGGGGTCAGCGGCAGCACCTACTCATTTTTGACAGAAGTACAAAAGCAATTCAATGGAAGGAGAGTCCTTTCAACCAATGGTGTCTTAACAAGGATATCCTGAGGCAAAACAAAAACAAAAAATGAACTACTACTTAAACCTCACACCCGACAGAAATATTAACTCAAAATGTATTAGGTTTGGGGTGGGCCATGGTGGCTCAGCAGGCAGAGTTCTCACCTGCCCATGCAAAAAACAAACCAAAACCAAAAAAAATCTAGTGTTAAAAAAAGTACCAGATTTAAACATAAAACTAAAAATTTTTATTAGAAAACATAGGAGAAAATCTTTGGGATAAAGATTGGTTACATGCTCTTTGATGTAACACCAAAACTAAAATATATAAAAGAAAGAATCAGCACATTGGACTTCATCAAAATTAAAAAATTTTGCTCTGCAAAGACCCCATTAAGAAGTTGATAGGACAAGCTACAGATCCAGAGAATATATTTGCAAACTGCATATGTAACAAAGAGACTATATCTCAGCTGCATAACAAACTCTCAAAACTCAAAATTAACCAAACAAAACAATCCAAAGGGAAAATGGTCAAAACATTTTACTGAAGAGGATACAGGAATGGCAAATAAGCACATAAAATGATGTTCAACATCATTAGGTATTAGGGAAATGCAGATTAAGACCACAATGAGATATCACATCATACCCATTAGACCATTGGCAAGGATGTGGAGAAAGATTGGAACCGTTGTGTGTTGCTGGTGGGATTTTAAAATGATGCAACCCAGGTGGAAAACAGTTTGGGGATTCCTCAAAAATTTTAACATATAATTACCATACAACCTGTTGTTTTAATTTTGTTAAATGCTGCCAGACTGCCATATACTAGAAATGGGGTAGCTTTTAAAAAGAGAATGTATTAAGTTACAAGTTTACAGTTCAAAGGCCATAAAAATGTCCAGACTAATGGGGAAAGATATCTTGGCTCAAGAAAGGCCATCTGGAACTGTGCAACAGGACTAGATTAAAAAACTCAAAAATGGACAGCACAATAATACCTAATTGTAAAGTAATCATGTTAAAACACTGAATGAAGCTGCATCTGAGCTATAGGGGTTTTTTTTGTTTTTGTTTGCTTGTTTGTTTGTTTGTTTGTTGTTGTTGTTTTTTACTATTATTACTACTTTTATTTCTTTTCTTTATATTAACATTTTATATCTTTTTCTGTTGTGTTGCTAGTTCCTCTAAACCGATGCAAATGTACTAAGAAACGATGATCACGCATCTATGTGATGATGTTAAGAATTACTGAGTGCATATGTAGAATGGTATGATTTCTAAATGTTGTGTTAATTTCTTTTTTTTTCTTTCCGTTAATAAAAAAATAAAAATAAATAAAAAAAAAAAAGAAAGGCCATCTGTCACATGAGAAGGCATGTGGCTGGCATCTGTGATCCCTGTTCCCAGTTCCATTGCTTCCAGATTCTAATGCCAATCATTGCCTCTGTAAGCATCTGTGGGCTTTACTTAGATCCTCTGGACCACAACTCTGGGTTCTGGCTTGCTTAGCATCCCATAGGAAGGTACATGGTTCTGTATTTCCAAACATCTGTATCTAGGCATCTGCTTTCTCTGTTGACATGCCAAGCATCTTCAAATATATACATCTTTGTGGACACTAAGTTTTCTCTAAAATGTTTCCTGTTTTAAAGGACTCCAGTAATCCAATCAAAACCCACCTTGAATGGGGGAAGCCACATTTCCATGGAAGTAATCTAATCAAAAGGTTTTACCCACAATTGAGTGGGTCAAATCCATAGAAACAATCTGACCAAAGTTTTTCACCCTCCAATATTGACTCATGATTAAAAGAAATGTTTTTTTCTGGGGTACATAACACTTTCAAACCAACACACCTGGCAATTCCACTACTAGATATTGACCAAATATAATTGAGAACATATGTATATGCAAAATCTTATGCATGAATACTCATAGAAACATTATATATAATAGCAACAAAGTATACATTCCAACCCAGTTTTAGGAGGGTTCGGGTGGGGTAGCTATAAGACCGAAGAACAGGCTGGACCCAGAGTTAAGCATGGATTTTATTGGAACTTACAAACAGGAGAAGATTCTTCCCAATGGTGGCTGGTTGGAAAATGGAAGTCAGTGTTCCACAAAGGGCAAGGACTGCAAGGGACAGTTTATAAGAGTTTAAGATAAGGGTGTGAAAACAGAATTTCAACAGGGTTTCATGACACAGGGGCCTGGAGGTTTGTCATCAACAGTGATGGGGGGGTGCTTTAATGCTTTGTCCATGATACTACTGAACATCCTTCCCCTCAACCCCCTGAGGAGGTCTGATGACTTTAACTTCTGTCCTGGTCATTGTAGGTGGCTACATGCAGTAACATAGTATGGATGGGGTCTGGCTTTGGGTTACCACAATCCACCTGCACGCAGACTACACGGACCATAGGACAGACATTACCTCCATTTTCCACAGCAGTATAAGAGACAACAGAACACCAAGAGTCCCCCATGTAGAAATAACAACCACAATGAGATGCTGTAATGGCCAAGAAAAGAAGTTAGAAGATTCTTTTCAGATTTTTCAGTGCATTGAGTTCTGCCAAGCCAGCAGAGTATTCTACACAGACCAATTCACATGGTCACAGTTCAAAGAAGAGTGTTGTGCTTAGTTTGAAACTATTATGTACCCCAGAGAAGCCATGTTCTCTTAATCTAATCCAATCTTCAGAGGGTAGGCCTATTAGGGTGGGAGCTTTTGTTGGTTGTTTCCATGGAGATGTGACCCATCCAATTGTGAGTGTGAGTGACCTTTTGATTAGCTGGAGATGTGACCCCACCTATTCAAGGGAGGTCTTAATTAGTTTACTGGATTCCTTAGAAGAGCCAACACAGAGAGCAGAGAGTTCAGATATTTGAAGAGCCAATACACACACAGACGTTTGGAGACAGAGATAGAAATAGCCTAGCAAGGCTGTGCAAACCAACATTGGGTTCGATTATGGGCATGATTTGCTGCTGAAGCCCACTGTAAGGAGGTGTTTACTAGGGTGTTATGTGCAGAAAGATAGATCTTTATGGGAAATAGTTAGGGCTAATTTGTGCTGGCTTATCAATATACCTGCTAGAGTTCTGTTGGTTAACAACAAGATTCTCTAGGCAGAGGAACATTATGGGAAGGTTTTAAGTATCAGATACTTTCCCTTGCAATTTTTCAATGTCCTCTACCATGACATCAATAGTTAGTTTAGGCATACGTTATACATAAGGTTCCTGTGAGAATAGAAGGCCCCAGATTGGTGATAAAAATTTTAACAGGCATTTTTTATGTAAATCATGATCAGATTACAATATTTGTAGTGACT
Organism: Tamandua tetradactyla; assembly: GCF_023851605.1. Taxonomy (NCBI): domain Eukaryota; kingdom Metazoa; phylum Chordata; class Mammalia; order Pilosa; family Myrmecophagidae; genus Tamandua; species Tamandua tetradactyla. Next base: position 208,932,592 of record NC_135327.1, on the reverse strand, counting down.
CTTATTCCCCACAGGTTAAGATTCCCAACCAGCGCAACTGCATAGGTTGGCACTAAAGTCAAAGGATCTCATTTTCCCCTGCTTGCATGGTCTGAGGCATAGATAACAACAAATAATTATGAGTTCCCCTTTTAAACTGTAAAACACCTGGACCTTTAATTTGTAGTCTCAGAACCTGCCTCAGTCCTGCCATTTGTATTTCAATAGGAGCTATGGCTGAGGCTTGTGGCATTGCATTTCAACAAGTTAAGGCCTGGCGGAGTTTCAGTTTAATTGTTCTCTGTTGCATGGGGCTCTTATCATCTTTTAGCTGTTCCTTTAATAAGCCAATCATTCTTTCAGTAAGGTCTGTGCATGTGGGATTGTAGGGCAGATGGCACAATAGCATGCTGTCCTGATCCATGGCCCAGGATTGGGCTATCTGCCCAGTGAAAGGGGTCCCCTAATCATTGTCTGTCTGTGTTGATGGTCCATGGAGAATGTTTGCTCTCTTTCCAAATATTAGAGGATGGTCCATTGGTTTGCCTTCCCCACTAGGAAAGCTAACAACAATCCTGTATCTGTGTCCATGACAGTAAAAAGCATAACTTGCCCCCACCTAGAGCAGAACGGGACTGATGTAATCAGTTTACCACTGGGTCACCAGGAATTGTGGCTGGTCAATGTGCCCCATGGGGTATGGTAGCCCATGTGGTCGATGCAGGTAGCACAAAGGGCATTCTCTAGTGATGTCCACTAACTTCTGGCATGTGCTTGGCAGCTAGAACTCCTGGTCCAGATGCCACAGGATTTGATACCCTTGATGTCTGCTTTTTCAATGAAGCCATTCTGCCAATTCCCTGGCTTCAGCTGTGCTGCTCCAAAACCATGTGAGTGCATCTGTTTCCACATTTCTGAGTAACATGTTGGGAATATGGGCAAGAACAAGATAGACAGACATCAATGATGAACAATAGGCATCCCAGATGTCTTTCCACAATTCTAGGCCCCAGACAGGTGATCTATGACTGTCCATTGTTCCTGCTTCCAGATTGCCATTCAAGTCATAAGGCCTTTGTAAATAGCCCTGTGGTCAGTATAGACAACATATTTTCTGATTTATGCACTATTACTGTCTGTACTGCTCTTAACTCAGCCCATTGACTGTTTTGCATCAGCACCAGTTTCCAATCATATATTGTCAGTACTGGGTTGTTTTGCCACAGCTGTCCAGGTGGGAGGCTGCCTGCCAGCAGATCCATTAGTATACCAAGCAGATTTGGGAATGGTACCCTTGCCTTCATTAGTGAGCCTTTCAACAGCTGTTTCATGTGCAGCAGCTTTAACTGTTGAATCTTCTAGATAGGGCACTGTCTAAGAATCTTGTGCATTTCTGTACTCAGAGGACTGGTATTAAAAATGCTGGGCTGTAGCAGGTAGGCTTTTATTTGGCAAGGATGCTCAGTTAGGTACTACTAGACTGTGGCTTAGAAACTGTGTTGGTTATCCATCCCTGAATAGGGATGGCCATTTTCAAGGCAGCTGGGCATCGTTGTGTCAGTCCTCTATTTGCAATAAGGTATTATATGCAACACCAATTGCTTTTCCAGGGACTATATCTCAGCTGCCCCTTTCCATATTTGTGACTAAAAGCTAGGTAGTATTCATTTAGAATGTTTCCTCTGCCACAGACCCCACGGAAAGCCAATAGTCATCCCGGCAACATCCGGTTTACAGGGCAGTTCCGGCTTCATACCCCATCCCCACCCCAGAGCTTCTGCTATCACCATTTTTGCTTTTCAAAAAAAGAAAAGTCCTCCCATTTCCAAGTACAACCTTATCTAATTAGCATAACAAAGGTTTTAGCATTTGAGCTAAGTAATGAAAAAATTGTTTTCAATACGACTACAACCCCAAGAAAGTCATTAGTTGTTTTGGTATATGCAGCATAGGAAATCATTTAACTTATCATTTGCTGTAGAAGGAATATCTTGTTTTATCCAACCATACAACACTTAAGAATTTGACAGGGTAGCCAAGGCATTGCAGTTTGTCATGATTAATTGACCATCCCTGACTCTCAAGGTGACATAATAATGAGCCTGAGGCTTCTTTTAGTTCTGAAAGAGTTACTGATTAACATGACATCACTAATATAGTGAAATAGACTTTTCCACTTAGCCAAATCCTTTGCTAGAGACTGTGGTAGATGGTTGGTATATGTACGGAGCCTTGATAGTACAGTGAAAGTTCTTTGTTCTCCTTCCCAGGTGAAAACCAAAACAGGTTGACTGGCCCTCTTTAAGGGAATACTAAAGAAAGCATTATGGTTAAATCTAAAACAAGGTGATACCGACATATTGAGTGCTAATTCTTTGTAGTAAAGGGGTAATCTTTGGAACTGCTGCATACAAAGATGGCTTTATTTTATCCTCTACTTCCCACACTCTTGATTTCCCCCTCTTCATCTAACAAAAAATCTATGGCATCCCAAGTTTTTGGGTCTCACCCTAGAGTAGTTTGCATTCTCTGGACTCAAGCCTGTGGCAATTTATAGCCCCTGAGTTGGACATAATCTGCATGCTAGAGTCTCCAACTGACAGTTCACTCAGTGAAGGTGATCAGGGAGACCTTTATTTATGCCTGGGCAAGGTGTGAATCTCCTTTTAGTTCTAATTTGGTGCTTGTTCTTCCTGGGTAGCCATCCACAAGTTGTGATATGGTTGCCGCTATTTGACAGTGTCTTTTCTTCTTACTCAAATTTAGTTGTCCTGCTATCTTTTGCAAAACAATTAGAAATCCTGCTGGAGTTTTCAGGGCATCCCCATACTCACACAGTGGCCCCCATTTATCTAGGAGGGCATCCATCCCTCCTCACATGGATGATAGAGACCAACTTGGGATTTCCCCCCATGGATTTTCTCTTCCCAAGACTCATCCCCACTACAGGAAGTTGCTCTTTGGTTTCTTGGGAGTTCACAATTGTTCCAATACAGCTTTTGGAGGGCTTTGGTTTGGGCAGCTCTAAGAACAAAGAATATGCTAGGTGGTGGGTTAGGCATGGATTTTTTTAAAATGTGTTTTATTTATTAAATGTACCAACATACAAACACAAACATTCTTACCGTATGATCATTCCATTTTACATATATCATCAGTAATTCACAATATTATCACATAGTTGTATATTCATCATCATGATCATTTCTTAGAACAGTAGCATTAATTCAGAAAAAGAAATAAGAAAACAGAAAAAAATCATACATACTCTTCTAGTTTGCTAACTGCTGGAATGCAATATACCAGAAATGGAATGGCTTTTAAAAGGGGAAATTTAATAAGTTGCTAGTTTACCATTCAAAGACCAAGAAAATATCTCAATTAAAGTAAGTCTATAGAAATGTCCAATCTAAGACATCCAGGGAAAGATACCTTGGTTCAAGAAGGTCAGTGAAGTTCAGATTCTTTCTCTCTCAAGTGAGAAGGCACATGGAGAACACAGTCAGGGTTTCTCTCTCATATGGAAGGGCACATGCTGAACATGGCATTATCTGCTAGCTTTCTCTCCTGGCTTCCTATTTCATGAAGCTCCACAGGAGGTGTTTTGCTTCTTCATCTCCATCTGGTGGACTCTCTGCTTCATGGTGCTACAGCATTCTCTGCTCTCTCCAAATCTCTCATTCTCCAAAATGTTTCCTCTTCTATAGGACATCAGAAACTAATCAAGACCCACCCAAATGGGTGGAGACACATCTCTCCTAATCCAGCTTAACTACCCTCTTGATTAGGTTACATCTCCAGGGAGATGTACAATATTGAATAGGGATTATTCTGCCTCTATGAAATGGGATTCTGATTAATACATGGCTTTTCTAGGGTACATACATCCTTTCAAACCAGCACACAAAGCATATTCCTGCCTCTCCCTTTTATTGATCCCTACATTTCAATCTACTAAATTTATTTTACATTTGTTCCTCCTATTACTTATTTATTTTATTTATCTATTCACTTATTTAAAAAATTAACAATCAACAAACAAAAACATCAACTTATCATCCCATTCTGCATATATAATCAGTAATTCTTAATATCATCACATAGTCACATATTCATCATTTCTTAGAACATTTGCATCAATTTAGAAAAAGAAATAAAAAGACAACAGAAAAAGAAATAAAATGATAACAGGAAAAAAAAAGATTATACATACCATACCCCTTACTCCTCCCTTTCATTTATCACTAGAATTTCAAACTAAATTTATTTTAACGTTTGTTCCCCCTATTATTTATTTTTATTTCATTTGTTCTACTCATCTGTTGATATGGAAGGTAAAAGGAGCATCAGGCACAAGGTTTTCACAATCACACAGTCACACTGTTAAAACTATATCATTATTCAATCATCATCAAGAAACATGGCTACTGGGACACAGCTCTACATTTTCAGGCAGTTCCCTCCAGCTTCTCCTTTACATCTTGGATAACAAGGTGATATCTACTTAATGCAAAAGAATAACTTCCAGGATAACCTCTTGACTCTGTTTGGAATCTCTCAGCCGTTGACACTTTGTCTCATTTCACTCTTCCCCTTTTGGTCAAGAAGTTTCTCTCAATCCCTTGATGTTAATTCTCAGCTCATTCTAGGGTTTTTCTCAATCCCTTGATGCTGAGTCTCAGCTTATTCCAGGCTCTCTCTCCCATGTTGCCAGGAAGGTCCACACCCCTGGGAGTCATGTGTCCCATGCAGAGAGAGGGAGGGGTGTGAGACTGCTCATAATGTTGGCCAGAGAGAGAGGCCACATCTGAGCCCCAAAGAGGTGACATTTAGGCCTAAATTTAAGTAGACTTGACCTATACATTGTGGGGTTAAATTTCACATAAGCAAACTGCAAGACTAGGGGCTCAGCCTATAGCTTTGCTTGTCCACAATGCTTGTGAGAATATCAAGAATTCAACTTGGGGAAGTTGAGTTTCTCCCCATTCTCACCATTCCCTGATGGCGGCTTTGCAAGTACTTTTCCACTCACTGATTGAATCACTGTGGGATTCATCGGGGCATCACTCTGAACAAACCAACAAAATCTCATGTCCTACCTGAGATTCCAAGTACTTATGGCATTCAATCAAACTATCTATATAAGTTATATTAGGAAATGCACTAGACAAAATATAAATTTGTAACAAATGAACATTTTTTGTTTTAATTTCACACATAAGGTGACATTTTTAAATATTAATTACCATCTATTTTCAGTACCCTGCAATAATGACATTCCTTTGTTCTTCCTCATGCCAAACATTTTTAAAATTTGTACATTGTACATTTCACTATTATTATACACTCTAGGCATTCCTAGATTATACTATCTCAATCTTTAACATCTATCTTTCTTTCTGATTTCATTTATGTCCCCAGCCCTCCTCCCTCTATCATTCTCACATCAGCTTCATTCAGTGTTTTAACTTAATTATATTACAGTTCGGTAGTTTTGTGCTGTCCATTTCTGAGTTTTAGTATCCAGTCCTGTTGCACAGTCTGTATCCCTTCAGCTCCAATTACCCAATATCTTACCCTGTTTCTATCTCCTGATGGTCTCTGTTACCAATGAAATATTCCAAGTTTATTCCTGAATGTCAGTTCATATCAGTGAGACCATACAGTATTTGTCCTTGTTCTCAAGGTCCACCCATGTTATTACATGCTTCATAAGTTTATTCTGTCTTAAAGCTGCATAATATTCCATCGTATGTATATACCACAGTTTGTTTAGCCACTCGTCTGTTGATGAACATCTTGGCTGTTTCTCTTTGCAATTGTAAATAATGCAGCTATAAACACTGGTGTGCAAGTGTCCGTTTTTGTCTTTGCCCTTATGTCCTCTGAGTAGATACCTAGTAGTGGTATATATGAACCACTGGGTCATATGGCAATTCTATATTCAGTTTTTTGAGGAACTGCCAAACTGTCTTCCACAGTGGTTGCACCATTTGACATTCCCACCAACAGTGAATAACGTACCTCTTTCTTCACATCTTCACCAGCACTTGTCATTTTCTGTGTTGTTGATAATGGCCATTCTGGTGGGTGTGTGTTGCTTTCTATTGAAACAGAGCTTGAAGGATATTAAGGAATGATGAGTAAAAAAGAAAGGAAGAAAGAAAGAAAGACACAGACGGGCTCAGGGTGTCTGAAGCTTGAGTTTACTTCAGACAGACTTCAGACAAGTTTATTCTTATCCAGACCCTACTTAAATACTGCAGGGTGACAAAAGGCATGCATGCATTTCTTGAAAGAACAGAGAGCTTGTTTTTAAGTACTCTCTTCCTTAGTACTTAACATAACCATTTGGGGTAAACATTCTCTTCTTCTCAGACTACTCTACATAATGATCTCCACAGTTTATTGCCACCATCCTGAGACCAGCTGCTTCCAACAAATTCTTCAGGTCTTGTTTTAACACTTGGCTTCTACAGGTGTGAGATGATATCTCATTGTGGTTTTGATTTGCATTTCTCTAATGGCCAGGGACATTGAGCATCTCTTCATGTGCCTTTTGGCCATTTGTATTTCCTCTTCTGAGAAGTGTCTGTTCAAGTCTTTTTCCCATTTTGTAATTGGATTGGCTATCTTTTTGTTGTTGAGTTGAACAATCTCTTTATAAATTCTGGATACTAGACCTTTATCTGATATGTCATTTCCAAATATTGTCTACCATTGTGTAGGCTATCTTTTTACTTTCTTGATGAAAATATATACCCATGTCTGTTTGTATATTCTGAATGAATTGTTTCAGCTTCTGAATCACATTTGAACTACTGGGCCATATCTTCAATTTTCCTGGTGTGATTTGTTATTTTTTGCTGGTGTCTAGACATTTAATTACCTTAATTAGTTTATTCTGGGGATTGTTTTCACTTATCTTACCTAGGGTTTTCTTGCTAGATGAGTTTGTTATCTATCTGTTCTTTGACCTTCAGTTCAGCTTTCTCTGGACCTTTAGCTTAGGTTTTGTTTAACAGAGGATAATTTTTCCACTCTTGTTTTCTTGTTTCTTGCCCTGCTGTTTGGTGCCTTTTCCCTCCCCCCCTTAGGAGGGTCTACGTAGGTATTATAGACTCCAGCTGAGTTTTCCAGACTAAACTGGCCTCCTATCAGGGGGAAGGAGTCACCTGCATCGGTTTTCCCTAGGGTGAGTCCCAGCAGGTTAAAAGGCTTTCCTTTGTTTTTCTTATCCTGCCCAGTATGTGGTGCTTATCTACCTGTGGGTCCCACCAGAAAAAGAGGCTGGGGCACCTTTACCTTTGGCAGACTCTCCCTGCTGAGGGCATGATGGAGGCAGAGGAGAGGTTGTAGGCTGGTTTTAATGGCCTCAAATTACCAAGCCCTGGGGTCTGAATTCCTTGGGGGAGGGATTCCACCTGAGTTGTGCTTCACCCCTCCCCTGGGGAAGGCACAGGTGCGAGACAGCCCTGAAAGCAGTCCGTTTCTGCCTATGCCTGGGGCAGTTGCAGCATGAGAAGTCCCACCGCTGAATCCAGAGGAAGACAAGCCGCCATAGAAACAGCCACAAAAACCTCTGTTTCCTCCCCTTTCCTCTTTTTCCATTAGCCCAATGAGCGACCTCTGCCTTGGCCAGGTTCACCTGAGCTGGGGGCCTATTTTTAGTAGTCAGAATTTGTTAATTAATTCCACAATAAGCGTTTAATTGTGCTGCTGGGAAATTTCCTTTCCTTTCCCCTTTGGGAAGCAACCTGTGGGGGAGGGGCGACAACTGCCATGGCTTGGGGAACTCACAGTTCTGGGGAGACTCACAGCTGGCCCAGCAGGTCCAGACTGGGGTACACTGTGTGTCTGGTCACTGACGTGGCTCTGGGAGCTGTTCTGTACTGTTTCTGCTTATTTTGTAGTTGTTCTGGAGGAGAACTAAAATGCGCACATTGCTAAGCTGCCATCTTGGCCACACTCCTACTTATTTATTTTTAATCCATATGTGTTATTCATCTGTCCATAAGGTAGATAAAAGAACCATCATTCACAAGGTATTCACAATCACACAGTCCCAATGTGAAAGCTATAGCATTATACCATCATCTTCAAGAAACATGGCTACTGGAACACAGCTCTACACTTTCAGGCAGCTCCCTCTTGACTCTCTGTTACACCTTAACTAAAAAAGTGATATCTATTTAATGTGTAAGAATAACCTCCAAGATAGCCTCTCAACTCTGTTTGGAATCTCTCAACCATTGACAGTTTATTTTGTCTCATTTCTCTCTTCCCCCTTTTGGTCAAGAAGTTTTTCTCAATCCCTTGATGCTGAGTCCCAGCTCATTCTAGGATTTCTGTCACACATTACCAGGAAGGTCCACACCCCTGGGAGTCATGTCCCATGTAGAGAGGGAGAGGACAGTGAGTTTGCTTGTCATGTTGGCTGAAAGAGAGAAGCCACATCTGAGAAACAAAAGAGGTTCTCTTGGGGGTGACTTTTAGGCCTAATTTTAAGTAGGCTTAGCCTATCAATTGCAGGGTTAAGTTTCATATGAACAAACCCCAGGATTGGGGGCTCAGCCTGTTGCTTTGGCTGTGTCCACTGCTTGTGAGAATATCAAGAATTCTCCACTTGGCGAAGTTGAAATTTCCCTGTCTCCCCATTCCCCCAAGTGGACTTTGCAGATACTTTTTATTCACTGTTCAAATCCCTCTGGCATTTATCAGGGCATCAATCTGGACAAATCTACAAAATCTCATGCCCTACTCAAGGTTCCATGTACTTATGGTGTTCAGTTATGCTGTCCATATAAATTATCTTAGAAAATTAGGCTGGATTTTTATGGGATTTATGAATAGGAGATTCTTTCTGATGGTGGCCTGTTGGAAAATGGAAGTCAGTGTTCCATAATGGATGGGGAGTGCAAAGGACAGTTTATAAGTATTTAAGGGAAGGATGTAACAACAGTTATCAGCAGGATTTTGTAACACAGAAGTCTGGAGGTTTGTTTTCAACAGTGATCAAGAGGTGGGGGGAAGTTTAATGCTTTGTGCATGATTCTGTCTGCACATTCTTCCCCTCTCCCCCCGAGGAGGTCTGATGACTGCTAATTTCTCTCCTGTACTGTATAAGATACATGCAGTAACTTATCCTCATTATGGAGGGGGATCACGGGCCCTGGGTCTCCACAACAGAAACAATTCAAAATGTCCATCAAATGGAGAAAGGATAAACAAAATGCGGTGTATCTACCTAATGAAATATTAGCCATAAAATAGGATGAAATACTGAGTTATGCTAAAATGTGGATGCACCATGAAAATATATCAAGTGAAAGTATCTAGTCACAAAGGGCCACATAATATATGTTTCTGTTTTTTTGAAATCTGTAAAACAGCTAAATCCATGGATATAGAAATTAGACTATTAGTTGCCAGGGCTGAGAGCAAAGAGGAATGTGTAATGACTGCTGTTAGCTATGAGGCCTTTTGATGGGGATTAAAATATTCTGAAATTCATAGTGATAGTATGCCAGTTTGAAAGGATGTGAGTAACCTAGAACAGACATGTTTCAATCCTAATCCCATTGTGTAAAGGCAGCCATTTATTCTAATCCCTATTCAGTAACATATGTTGGACATTTTAGATTATTTCCATGGGGATATGCCTCACTCAAGAGTGGTGTTAAACTGGATTGGATGGAAACATGTCTCCAGGTGAGTCTTGATTACTTTCCTGGGCTCCTATAAAAGAGGGAACATTTTGATAAAGCTGGAGATTCAGAGAGAGCAGAGAAGAATGACAGAGCTATGAGAAAGCCACAACAGAAAACACCATGGAACCATGAAGCAGAGTCCACCAGCCAGTGACTTTTGGAGATGAAGAAGGAAAATGCCTCCTGGGGAGCTGGAGAGGAAGCTAGCAGATGATGCCGTGTAAACCATGTACCTTTCCAGCTGAGAGAGAAACCCTGACCGTGTTTGCCTTGTGCCTTTCCACTCAAAAAAAAACCTTGAACTTCATTGGCCTTCTTGAATCAAGGTATCTTTCCCTGGATGCCTTAGATTGAACATTTCTATAGACTTGTTTTAACTGGGAAATTTCATAGCCTAAAAACTGTTAACTTGCAACTTATTAAATTCCCCTTTTTAAAAGCTTTTCCAATTCTGGCATATTGCTTTCTGGCAGCTAAAAAGCTACAACAGATAGTGACACCATTTTGGAAATCTGATAATAACAATTCATATCTTTAGATGTGAATTTTATGGAATGTGAATTATATCTCAATAAAGCTATTGTATTAGCTAGGATTCTCTAGAGAAACAGAATCATCAGGAGATATCCATAGATAAAAAATGTATAATAGTGTCTTACATAACCATGGGGATGTAAAGTCCCAAATCTATAGGGCAGACTGTGAAGCTCGCAACTCCAATGAAGGGTCTGGATGACATCTTCAGGAGAGGCTCACCAGCCAAAGGATTAAGAATGACTATCTCTTCTGAATCCTCCGTAAAAGACTTCTGTTGATTCAATTAAGCATCACTCACTGCAGAAGACACTCCCCTTGGCTGATTACAAACGCAATTAGCCAAGGATGAAGCCAGCCTAATCATGATCCAGTCCATGAAATGTCCTCATACGAACAAGACATGTCAGCGCTTGCCCAACTGGATGAACGGTCACCTTCACCTGGCCAAGTTGACAGATGAACCTATGACAGCTATCATAAAATAATAATGAATATGGAGATGTTTGATATGTTCATTATCTTGATTGTGGTGATGCTTTCACAAGTGTATACATATATCAAAACTCATCACATTGTGCACTTCATATATGTGCAGTTTAATATATGTCATTTATACTGCAATAATTATATTTCAATATACTTTAATTAATCTTCACAAATATACGTGTTGTGGGTGTCCCAGAAGGAGAAGAGAAGGGAAAAGGAGGAGAAAAACTAATGGAAGAAATTATCACTGAAAATTTACCAACTCTTATGAAAGACCTAAAATTACAGATCCAAGAAGTGCAGCGCACCCCAGAGAGATTAGACCCAAATAGGCGTTCTCCAAGACACTTACTAGTTAGAATGTCAGAGGTCAAAGAGAAAGAGAGGATCTTGAAAGCAGCAAGAGAAAAACAATCCATCACATACAAGGGAAACCCAATAAGACTATGTGTAGATTTCTCAGCAAAAACCATGGAGGCTAGAAGACAGTGGGATGATATATTTAAGTTACTAAAAGAGAAAAACTGCCAACCAAGACTCCTATATCCAGCAAAATTTTCCTTCAAAAATGAGGGAGAAATTAAAACATTCTAAGACAAAAAGTCACTGAGAGAATTTGTGACCAAGAGACCAGCTCTGCAAGAAATACTAAAGGGAGCACTAGAGTCAGATACAAAAAGACAGAAGAGAGAGGTATGGAGAAGAGTGTAGAAAGAAGGAAAATCAGATACGATATATATAATACAAAAGGCAAAATGTTAGAGGAAAATATTATCCAAAGAGTAATAACACTAAATGTTAATGGACGGAATTTCTCAATCAAAAGACATAGATTGGCAGAATGGGTTAAAAAACAGGATCCTTCTATATGCTGTCTACAGAAAACACATCTTAGACCCAAAGATAAACATAGGTTGAAAGTGAAAGGTTGAGAAAAGATATTTCATGCAAATAACAACCAGAAAAGAGCAGGAGTAGCTATACTAATATCCAACAAATTAGACTTCAAATGTAAAACAGTTAAAAGAGACAAAGAAGGACACTGTCTACTAATAAAAGGAACAATTAAACAAGAAGACATAACAATCATAAATATTTACGCACCAAACCAGAATGCCCCAAAATACATGAGGAATACACTGCAAACACTGAAAAGGGAAATAGACCCATGTACCATAATAGTTGGAGACTTCAATTCAACACTCTCATCAATGGACAGAACATCTAGACAGAGGATCAATAAAGAAATAGAGAATCTGAATATTACTATAAATGAGCTAGACTTAACAGACATTTATAGGACATTACATCCCACAACAGCAGGATACACCTTTTTCTCAAGTGCTCATGGATCATTCTCAAAGATAGACCATATGCTGGGTCACAAAGCAAGTCTTAACAAATTTTAAAAGATTGAAATCATACACAACACTTTCTCAGATCATAAAGGAATGAAGTTGGAAATCAATAATAGGCGGAGTGCCAGAAAATTCACAAATACGTGAAGGCTCAACAACACACTCTTAAACAACGACTGGGTCAAAGAAGAAATTGCTAGAGAAATTAGCAAATACCTCAAGGCGAATGAAAATGAAAACACAACATTTCAAAACTTAGGAGACGCAGCAAAGGCAGTGCTAAGAGGGAAATTTATTGCCCTAAATGCCTATATCAGAAAAGAAGAAAAGGCAAAAATGCAGGAATTAACTGTCCACTCGCAAGAACTGGAGAAAGAACAGCAAACTAATCCCAAAGCAAACAAAAGGAAAGAAATAATAAAAATTAGAGCAGAAATAAATGAAATTGAAAACATGAAAACAATAGAGAAAATCAGTAAGACCAGAAGTTGGTTCTATGAGAAAATCAATAAGATTGATGGGCCCTTAGCAAGATTGACAAAAAGAAGAAGAGAGAGGATGCAAATAAATAAGATCAGAAATGGAAGAGGAGACATAACTACTGACCTCACAGAAATAAAGGAGGTAATAACAGGATACTATGAATAACTTTACGCTAATAAATACAACAATTTAGATGAAATGGATGGGTTCCTGGAAAGACATGAACAACCAACTTTGACTCAAGAAGACATAGATGACCTCAACAAACCAATCACAAGTAAAGAAATTGAATTAGTCATTCAAAAGCTTCCTAAAAAGAAAAGTCCAGGACCAGACGGCTTCGCATGTGAATTCTATCAAACATTCCAAAAAGAATTAGTACCAACTCTCCTCAAACTCTTAAAAAAATCGAAGCAGAGGGAAAACTACCTAATTCATTCTATGAACCCAACATCACCCTCACACCAAAACCAGGCAAAGATATTGCAAAAAAAGAAAACTACAGACCGATCTCTCTAATGAATATAGATGCAAAAATCCTCAATAAAATTCTAGCAAATCGTATCCAACAACACATTAAAAGAATTATACATCATGACCAAGTAGGATTCATCCCAGGTATGCAAGGATGGTTCAACATAAGAAAATCAATTAATGTAATACACCATATCAACAAATCAAAGCAGAAAAATCACATGATCATCTCAATTGATGCAGAGAAGGCATTCGATAAGATTCAACATCCTTTCCTGTTGAAAACACTTCAAAAGATAGGAATACAAGGGAACTTCCTTAAAATGATAGAGGGAATATATGAAAAACCCACAGCTAATATCATCCTCAATGGGGAAAAATTGAAAACTTTCCCCCTAAGATCAGGAACAAGACAAGGATGTCCACTATCACCACTATTATTCAACATCATGTTGGAGGTTCTAGCCAGAGCAATTAGACAAGAAAAAGAAATACAAGGCATCAAAATTGGAAAGGAAGAAGTAAAACTATCACTGTTTGCAGACGATATGATACTATACGTCGAAAACCCAGAAAAATCCACCACAAAACTACTAGAGCTAATAAATGAGTACAGCAAAGTAGCAGGTTACAAGATCAACATTCAAAAATCTGTAGCATTTCTATACACTAGCAATGAACAAGCTGAGGGGGAAATCAAGAAACAAATCCCATTTACAATTGCAACTAAGAGAATAAAATACCTAGGAATAAATTTAAAGAGACAAAAAACCTATATAAAGAAAACTACAAAAAACTGCTAAAAGAAATCACAGAAGACCTAAATAGATGGAAGGGCATACCGTGTTCATGGATTGGAAGACTAAATATAGTTAATATGTCAATCCTACCTAAATTGATTTACAGATTCAATGCAATACCAATCAAAATCCCAACAACTTATTTTTCAGAAATAGAAAAACCAATAAACAAATTTATCTGGAAGGGCAGGGTGCCCCAATTGCTAAAAACATTTTGAGGAAAAAAAACGAAGCTGGAGATCTTGCACTGCCTGACTTTAAGGCATATTATGAAGCCACAGTGGTCAAAACAGCATGGTATTGGCATAAAGATAGATATATTGACCAATGGAATCGAATAGAGTGCTCAGATATAGACCCTCTCATCTATGGACATTTGATCTTTGATAAGGCAGTCAAGCCAACTCACCTGGGACAGAACTGTCTCTTCAATAAATGGTGCCTAGAGAACTGGATATCCATATGCAAAAGAATGAAAGAAGACCCATATCTCACACCCTACACAAAAGTTAACTCAAAATGGATCAAAGATCTAAACATTAGGTCTAAGACCATAAAACAGTTAGAGGAAAATGTAGGGAGATATCTTATGATCCTTACAATTGGAGGCGGTTTTATGGACCTTAACCCTAAAGCAAGAGCACTGAAGAAGGAAATAAATAAATGGGAACTCCTCAAAATTAAACACTTTTGTGCATCAAAGAACTTCATCAAGAAAGTAGAAAGACAGCCTACACAATGGGAGACAATATTTGGAAATGACATATCAGATAAAGGTCTAGTATCCAGAATTTATAAAGAGATTGTTCAACTCAACAACAAAAAGACAGCCAACACCAATTACAAAATGGGAAAAAGACTTGAACAGACATCTCTCAGAAGAGGAAATACAAATGGCCAAAAGGCACATGAAGAGATGCTCAATGTCCCTTGCCATTAGAGAAATGCAAATCAAAACCACAATGAGATATCATCTCACACCCACCAGAATGGCCATTATCAACAAAACAGAAAATGACAAGTGCTGGACAGGATGCGGTGAAAGAGGCAAACTTATCCACTGTTGGTGGGAATGTCAAATGGTGCAACCACTGTGGAAGGCAGTTTGGCGGTTCCTGAAAAAGCTGAATATAGAATTACCATATGACCCAGCAATACCATTGCAGGGAATCTACTCAAAGGAATTAAGGGCAAAAACTCAAACGGACATTTGCACACCAATGTTTATAGCAGCATTATTTACAATTGCAAAGAGATGGAAACAGCCCAAATATCCATCAACAGAAGAGTGGCTAAACAAACTGTGGTGTATACATACGATGGAATATTATGCAGCTTTAAGACAGGATAAACTTATGAAACAGGTAATAACATGGATGGACCTAGAGAACATTATGCTGAGTGAGTCTAGCCAGGAACTAAAGGACAAATACTGTATGGTCCCAATGATGTGAATCGACATTCGAGAGTAAACTTAGAATATGTCATTGGTAACAGAGTCCAGCAGGAGTTAGAAACAGGGTAAGATAATGGGTAATTGGTGCTGATGGGATACAGACTGTGCAACAGGGCTAGATACAAGAACTCAAAAATGGACAGCACAATAATACCTAATTGTAAAGTAATCATGTTAAAACACTGAATGAAGCTGCATCCGAGCTATAGGTTTTTGTTTTCTTCTGTTTTGTTTTTACTATTATTACTTTTATTTTTTTCTCTATATTAACATTCTATATCTTTTTCGGTTGTGTTGCTAGTTCTTCTTAACCGATGCAAATGTACTAAGAAACGATGATCATGCATCTATGTTATGATGTTAAGAATTACTGATTGCATATGTAGAATGGTATGATTTCTAAATGTTGGGTTAATTTCTTTTTTTCCATTAATTAATAATAAATAAATAAATAAATAAATAAATAAATATATAGTGAGTGAGTGAGATTATGTTTTGGGGTCACAGTATATTAGAATGGATAAATGGGGTGTTACAACTAGTTCAGGCAGATTTTTTTAATTGAGTTACTTACATGTACCATACACTCCTTCCAAAGAATATAATCAGTGGCTCACAATATCATCATATAGTTTTGTATTCATCATCATGATCATTTTTGGAACATTTGCATCACTCCAGAAGAAGAAATCCATGCATCCCACACCCCTTGACCTTTCATTGACCACTTGTACTGCCATCTATGCCAATATTTGACCCTTATCCCCCTGCTATTCATTTATTGTCCTTAATTTTTTATGCATCTGCCCAAACCCTGGATAAAGGGAGCATCAGACATAAGGGTTTCATAATCACATGGTCACATTCTAAAAACTGTACAGTTATACAATTGTCTTCAAGAATCAAGGCTTGAAACTGAAATATAGTTCAACAGTTTCAGGTACTTCCCTCTAGCCAGTCCAATACAGCATAAACTGAAAGGGGATATCTATATAATACATAAGAATGACCTCCAGAATAACCTCTTGACTCTGAAATCTCTCAGCCACTGAAACTTTGTTTTATTTCTGTCTTCCCCCTTTTGGTCAAGAAGGCTTTCTCAGTCCCATGATGCCCAGTCCCAACTCATCCTTGGTAGTCCTGTCCCATATTGCCAGGGAGATTTACATCCCTGAGAGTCCTGTCCCACGTAGAGAGGAGGGCAGTGAGTTCACCTGCTGAGTTCAAGCTGATTCATACAATTCCTTAAGAATTCCAGGTTCTTTTATACATCTGCTGGTGGCTATAGGAATGAGGAAGGTGATGTCTGGCTGTTTTTTCACCTTAATATCCATAGTAATTACTTTACAAAGACCTAAGAGAAGTGGCACAGAATCATTAGCAATATGGCATCTGTTTAATGTCAAGTAGTCTTCATTTTCTCCACAGAATCCATTTCCATTAAAAATAAACTCCAGCCCATAGGATAAGGCCCACTTGTGATTCTGGACTTTGCGTAATTGTGTTCCTTGTGTCCTCAGAGGTTTTAAGGAAAACCTAGTTCCCATATAAATGTTACTACATTTATTTATTTGACTTTTTATTGTTAATTTTGTTTAACTCTGACTTTTTTTGTTAAAGAAATTGAAAGAGTTAGAAAAAGAAGAAGAACTAAGAACAGCTGTTGGAGAATATGACAGTGAATCTGAGAGTGATGATGAGGAAATGGTGGGAATCCGACAGTTGGCAAAGCAAATTAGAGAAAAAAAGAAACTAAAAATTCTGCAGTCCATAGAAAAGAATACACAGGGACCCAGAGTGGCTTGAACTGCTAACAAAAACAAGTTTTGTATCTTTGCAAAGAGGCATGGTCTATTTCTTCACAAAGTAGATTCCTGGGTAATCATTACTAAATTGAACTTTTCAACCCATATGTGACCATAAGATTCTTTTTAAAAATATTTTTATTTAAGAAAACAAACAGTACACCTAGAACCATAAAAAATGGGTATCTTACTGTGCAAGCAAAAGTTTTACAGTGATTATTTGGATACTTTTATTTAAATATGACTATGGTTAAGCAAACTAAGATGGCCATAAGATTTTACATGTTTTATTTTGTTGGTATATGTTGACTTACAAAATTGATTTTTGATCTTTTATATTTTGATTAATTATTGTGTGTTTTCTTGGCCTTTCAAGCTTCAAGGCCAGCAAGTTTGGATTCAATCACTTTGCAGTTGTACAAATTAAGATTGTAATTTGTCAATTGTAGAAGCTTAAAGCCATCAGTTAACCTGTTCTTATTCTTTTATTTGTGTTTGAATTAGGACTGTTATCTTTTGCAAGTTACAGAAATATAATTTACAAGTTACAGAAACCTAACCCAGTCTTAATTTAAACCCGTAAGGCAGTTTATTGACTGATGAGGCAAAAATCACACTTCAGGCACAGATGCATCAAATGATGTCAGGACTCTATCCATTTTTTAGCTCTCTTTGTTAGAGCATCATCTCTTCAGTTCTATGATGTGTCAGGGGCAGGAAGTGGGAGTCTGTCATATCAGGGTTAGGGCATATCCTTATCCCTGTGACCAGAGCAGGATCCCATGACAGCATACCTGAACCATATGGGGCAGGCAGTCGAGAGGAACAGTTTCCCTAAAAGGAGGACAATGATGCTGGGAAGTTAAGGAAAGGAAATACCTTGATTTTCTAATGGAAAAGGAAAGGAAATTCCTTGAAATTCTAGAAATCTATCAATGAGTATTCATATATTTGAAAAGACGTTTCATATGATGGCAAATGACTGGGATTGACAGACTTAGACGTTTTTGTATTCCTCTTAGCAGTATTTAGTGTTTAGAAGGATTCCATGCTCTAGTTTCTGTCAGTCGTAAGGAATTCTTGGCCTTCCTTGGCTGTGACAGCACAAGTTTCATCTCTGCCCTTGGTTTGGGTCTTTGGACACATTGCTTAACCTCTCAGCTTCAGTGATCTTGTCTGTACAGTGAAGAAAATAATTATTTAATCCCCAGAATTGTTGGGAAGAACAGAAAGACATAATATGTTTCACACAATAAAATGCATAGTAAATGTTCATTTTCTTGTGATTTAACGGATCAGGTTGAGGTGTTCAAAAACTTGAAAGCAATCCCACGTAAAAATATAGTTTCTTTAAAAAGTGTATTAAAGGGTGGTGTGGCGGTGGCTCAGTGGCAAAATTCTTGCCTGCCATTGCCAGAGACCCAGGTTCAATTCATGGAGCCTGCCCGTGTTCCCCCCCACCCAAAGAAAGAAAGAGTATTAAAAATCATCATAAAAGGCATATTTTCCTTTGAATTTTTAAAAAATATTTCATCTGACTAATTTAAATAAGTTACCCTATTGTTTCTTTTTCAGGTTCAGTGGAAAGTTTTGGAGAATGAGATGCATAATCTTGGTGTTGACATGGATGATAAAGACAATGTAAGTGTGTAGGGATGGTTTCAGATATTTATATAGTTGCATAAAACTTTGCAAAGAAGGCCAAGATTTTTGGTATCTGTTGGAATAAAAGTAGATTTGAAAAATATGGGAAAAAAGAAATTAGAACTTTCAACATTTCTATTGAGATTTATTGGCAAGGAATTTTGTTTTGCAGGGACTCAGTTGTTACATACCTCATGAACTAGAGGAGAATAGTGGCTTAAATCATGTTAGCTACTTTGTTCTTGTTCCCTGTCAGAGACTATTTCAGGACATTTGTATAAGCAGACTTAAGGATCCTGTGCCATTGGTGCAGAAGGATGATATTTTCACGACTCAGTTTTGTTATTGTTCACAATATGTGAAAACTTTTAGGAAAACTTTGGGCATTCACAAGTGCTTAATTAACAAAATCATCTCTGAGATTGAGGGAAGTTTCCCATCCATTAGTTGAATATTCCATTTCCATTAACATTGCCATTCATGTGAGTTGACTGCAATGCTTTTTTATTTTTCATTTTTGTCAATTTATTCTACACACACAGACACACATACACACACGTGCAGCATACATTATCTTCTGTTTCCACGTTAATGAAAACTTGGAGAAATACCAAAAACAAAAAGTCACACAAAAATAAATTAGGATAAATGTGTTTAATTTGCTTTTCTCTGCATAGGACTTTTTATTTTTCTATTTTCCTTCAAAAATATATATTTATGGACATACTTTGTGCATATTACATCTACCTTTCATATTTAATTGAGTATAAACTATATAGTTTCATTTTGAGCATTTTGGGTTGCTTACAGTTTAAAAACATATTTGCTGTCTCTTTAGAGAAGTTAAGGTTGTTTATAAGAAACATGTAGATTTGTAAAATCGGCATCAGGAGGTGCACGAGTGGTTCAGTGGTAACATGCTCGCCTTTCATGCGGGACATCTGGGTTCAATTCCCAGACCATGCATCTAAAATAATAATAATAATAAATTGGTGCTGGGGAAAAATAAATTTGAATAGAATGTCAAAGAGAATAAATAGATAAATTTGTCTTGTACAATTTCTTTACTTGAACCATGACTGATTTTAAGCTTTCTTGTTGATGAAAATCTTGATGGTTTAATTAATATCCAATTAATTATCAAATAGACATGAGATATTACCCAAGACACAATGATTTAGGCTCTCAGTAGTTCACTGGAAGAATCCAGAAGTCTTCACTACCCCATCATTTCTCTGGGAACCCAAAAATTAGAAGACATCTCAAGTATTAATTAGAATTCTCATTGTTTTACTACTATGAATTATGTCTTTGGTTAAAAGAACTTTTTCATATTCCAAATTAGTTTCTGAGAACAGATTACTAGAAGTGGAATTACCAAATTCAAAGGGGGGATAATTGTATTAAATTCCATTCCAGAAGGATTAGATAATTTGGGTTTTAATCAGTAGCATAGAGTATCTGTTTGCCTACATCCTTATGTACTTGTATGGCTTCTGAATTTTCATTATTTATTAAGTATTGTGCTTAATCACTGCTTACCTTTTTTGGGGGGGGGTTGGGAGGGTGAGAAGTGCTTGGTCTGAGAATCAACCCAGGTACTGTTTATCTTTTGAGATAGTTTATTATTTCTAGTTTATAGATGAGTTAGCAGCATTAGTGGGGTTAAGGGATTTACTTAAATCTCCACAGTCAGCAAAAGGCAGAATCGTGATCTGGCCTGTTTCACTACAGAATTTATCCTCTCAATTACTAATGTGTCATTTCTGTGCTTAATACCAAGGTTGAACCTTCTGTCTGATGTTTATTACTTTGTGTTCATATAGCCCCCAAAATGGAGGCATGAGAGAGAAATAATATATTATGTCTGAAATATAAACTGTGGTGCTAATCTAAAGTTCTAGGTTGTAAGTTGAGCAATTTTAAAATGGCAGCTCTTAAGTAAATTTTTAAAAATGAAGTTAAATCACCTTTGTAACATTAAAGCAGCTTATGTTAACTGAGAAAGAACATTTGACCAGTAAATAATCAGAATTTAATTGTGTGTGTTTTAAAATCCTTAGTTTATTTGATTTTATTTTAATGATGCCCAGGCCCACTATGCAATCCAGGTAAGAAGATCTCAGAGTGTTACCAGGAAAAGAAAATGGGAAGACTGTTCCAACTTCTTCTATTGCTTGGAGTCGTAGATGCTCTTGAACGCCACGTGATGTTTCTGGTCTTAGGGATGTCAAGGTTAGTGTCTGTAAAATGTAATATGATAATTTTGAAAACCTCTATTGTTGGGTGGCCCATGGTGGCTCAGCAGGCAGAGTTCTTGCTTCCCATGCTGGAGACCCAGGTTTGATTACCAGTGCCTGCCCATGCAAAAAAAAAAAACAAAAACAAAAAAAAAAACCGCTATTATTATACTAAAGCTCAGGGTAAACACCAGTAATTATCATTTGGAACAGATGAGAAGTGACAGGCAGAGGTTTAAAAGCTATGTATTCCCCATGAAATGTGTGTTTGGCTAGGGTACAGTGGCATGCTCAGCTGGTGAACCATTGCTTAATGCTTTTCTGTTGGGGACGAGGGTGGGGATTGGAGGTGAACCAAAGAATGGCTTTATGAAATAGGAATAAATACAACAAGGCACCAAGTGGTCTGACCTTAGGTTCCAGCAATTTAAGGAAGTGTTAGGATATGGTACCTACCCAGTATCTGAAGACCCTGGGCCTTCAGTTCCAACTAGCCCCTTACCAGGGAAATAACTCAGAGTGAGCTATTTGGGGATGGTTTTTTCAAGTTGGTAGCTTTGCTTAGTATCATACAATATAATCATTTATAGGGTCTTTGGGGAAAGAAATTTTAAATGTACAATTTCTTTTGCTGTAACTTCTTTTCATTTGAAAAAATCAAAATTCACCTGTAGGAAAAAGTTTACATATAAAGCTGGCAAGCAGCTTTTTTTTTTTTAAAGTGAGTTTTAGACTGAAAGATGCCCATGATGGAAAGAGCACTTACTGAACTGAAAGTGGGAGGAAGGGCATTTTCTTGAGTACATATGATATTTCAGGCATTTACACTTACTAGTTAATCTTCATAATAGCCATTATAAGTATTATTATCCCCATTGACTAGAAGCTAGTAACTTACCTGAAGTCATGGCCTCATTTTCATCTAGAAATCTGGATTTTAGTATTGTTTTTGTCACGTATTAATCAGATGTGATTAGTAAATTTTCATGAGTACCAGTTGCAGTTCCATAATTTGTTTAGGAGATCATAAGAACAGATGTACTCTAATCTTCAAGGTCTGAAATTTATCTATTCCTTATATGCATAAAACTTGTGCCAGATTGTGGCATATTTCTCAGGGACTGGAGCCTAGCCATGCTTAAAATTTTTTAATCCTTCTCTCCCTCTCTACATTCACTCTCTGCCCTCCGTACCTGTAACCCCCCTCTCTGTTCCCCCCTTCCCCCTCTTGTTGTAGACCGCCCATTTCCGTAGCTCACCACTAAACTGCAAGCCTTCCTGTTATTCTCTTCACTCCTCTATACCTAACCTAAGCCCTCAGCCTAGCAACTGCCTCCTGCTTTGTGTGATTGGCTGTCCCTTCCTGACGTGTGCGCCCAAGACTCCACCCCTCCCCGAGAGTACTTAAGCCCCACGCTTACCCCGCTCTGGGTCCTCCGAGCCCCGGGGTCTTCGGACCCCAGACGTCTCACTCTTCGGGTTCCCGGGTGGCCCATCCCGGTGTGTATCAATAAAGCTTAAAACCTGCATCTGGCCTGAGTGACAACTTCTCGCGACCGCCGGCTGGGGAAAGCGCTGGCTCCAGCTTACCCAGGTTAATTCCTGCGAGCTCGCCCCAAACCCACCCAGTGTACCGGTCGCGCGGCCCGGCTGAAGCTATCAGCGGCACCAGATGTGATTTTTTTTAAGTCTTCTTTGGCATATACTCATTGAGTTCCTATCGCTCTGTGGTGGGTTTGAGGGAAAACAGCAGTGAACAAGACTATTTGGGTCTCTACAGAACTTAGCAGACTAAGGACATTAGGATGGACTGTTCTGTGATTATACACAACGGACATTGATTTTTCAGTAACTAAAGTGCTTCATGGTTGTCTTTTCCCTCCCTTTTTAGATGATGAAGAAAGCCAAGACCATGATGAAGAATGCTCAGAAGAAGATGAATCGGTTGGGGAAGAAAGGGGAGGCAGATAGACACGTGTTTGATATGAAGCCCAAACACTTACTCTCTGGAAAGAGGAAAGCTGGTAAAAAGGATAGAAGATAAGTGTCCTTTTGAATTGAAATTCACTGAACTGATTTTTTTTTCTTTGTTTTTTTTTTCCTGTTTGTTTGCTTTGGTTTGATATAGTTTCATAAAGTTGAAGAAATGATCTATAAACTGAAAAAGGCAATGAAAATAAGTAAGGCACTTGCTACTTTGCTGGAAATCATGGTTATTTAACTATACAGATGTGAGAAAATTTTATTCCTACATACTATTTCAAATATTTTAAATAGACAGCAATTTCTGTGTTCAATGGTGTTTTGATTGCTTCAGAGTTGCAGAACTGGAAAGACTTACTGATATGATGACACTTCTGATAGAGAAAACCCTTGTTTTCTTTGGCTGAGGGAAGCTTTGCTTTACCACAGACATATAGTCTTTTTTTCGTGTGAAAATATGCCCACTGTGAACTTGGGGAGAAGGCTACCAGAGGCCATGCTTTGTAGGCATGGGAGCAAATGGACATTTATGAATGTATTAGAAACCAGGGCTTCAAATACTCTCTTAAATTATTTTCCATTCCTTTATACAATGTATCATTGTGAAACTGTCTTCAATTACTTTATCTGAAGTAAACTTTGAGAAGGTACTTTACTTAGTTCATTTTTTGGTTTAATTATGTAACACTATAGACTTGGGCAAGTGAAAAGGGAGGAAATAAATGGCATTTTTTGTTTTCAAAGAAATATGCTTTAAATATTTTATTTTTCATTTTGCTTATAGAAAACAGCAATTAAATCTGGTCTTGTTGTGCTCTAGTAGCCCATTGCTAAAGATTACATGTGTTCAGGAAAATACAAAACACACCTTCAACCTCAATCCCTGAGAATCTCCTGGGAGCCTGTATACAATTTAAATGGGAAAAATTGTGAGATACTCTTTAACCCAAAACCTCCAAGCTGTTTCCTCAAGTGTACTTGTAATAAAGTAAAATGTAGCAAATTGTGAAATAAGTCATTAAAACATCACTTTCTGACCACATTGCAGTTCTTAACTGTTGCTTTGTACACAGTAATGTGAAACTGTTATCAAAGTCCTCTTTGCTTTCACTTAGTTTACTTTTAAAAGTACATATGGGTATGACATTCTCTTTTCGGAATATAACTTGAGCCTTTTCTGTAGATGGTTGTGTTAAAAATATCATATTGTACATCTGCCTTATACCATGTGCAAAAATTAATTCAAAATGAACCAAGGACCTAAATGTAAGAGCTAAAATCATAAAATAGTTAGAAAAAAACGGGAAATCTTGTGTTAAGAATTGGCTCTTAAATATGACACCAGAAGCATGAGCAACTAAAGGAAAAAGTAGATAAATTGGACTCATCAGAATTAAAAACTTTTGTTCATCAAAGGAAAACTTACCAAATGGGAGAAAATAAATGGAAGTCATGTATCTGATAAGTGTTTAATGAGCATATAAAGAACTCTTACCTCTCAGCAACAAGAAGACAATAATTACCCAATTAAAAATGTGCAAAGGACTTGAATAGACAGTTCTCCAAAGAAGATATTCAAATGACCAAAAGCACATAAAAAGATGCTCAATATTGTTAGCCAGTAGGGGAATGCAAATCAAAACCACAATGAGATATGAATTCAGACCGATACATGCTTCAATATGGATGAGCCTTGAAAACTTTATGCTGAGTAAAGTAAGCCAGAAGGAACAAAAACTGTATGATTCCACAAACATGGAATTTCTAGAATAAGCAGATTCCCAGAGAAGGCTAGAGGTTGCAGGGTCTAGAAATGGGAATGGGGAGTTATTACTATTTCATAGAGTTTCTGTTTTGGATAATGAAAAAGGTTTTGCAGTGAAAAGTGGTGATGGTCACACAATATTGTAAAAGAAATTAGTGCCATTGAAATTGTACACTTAAAAATGTTACAAGTGGGGTGATGTGATGGTGGCTCAGCAGGTAGAATTCTTGTCATGTCGGAGACCCAGGTTTGTTTCCTGGTGCCTGCCCATGTTGAAAAAAAAATAAAAGTGTTTGAAGTGGCAAATTTTATGTTATATATGTTAACACAAAGTTGTATTGAAGGTTTTTGATGTAAATTTTCTTACATACATACACACTGAAAAAAAATTATATTAAGACATTCTCAAATTCCAAGAGATTTTGATGTTTGAGGAAACATTAACCAGGAGAATCATCTGCAGTATATGCTTGCAACTGTTGAATAAAGTAATAAAGTTCTGTTTAATGTAGATTTGATATCTTGGAAAAAGTCCAAGTGAGAGATTGATACCAAGAAGAGAAGTAAAGCAAATGTAAAGGTTATTTCAGGCCTCCAAATGGTGATAAAGAAAACTAAAGGCATTATCAATAAGGAGTGAAATATAAAACTCTTTGTCTACAAGTAGCATATTATTTAATTTCTTATTTAAAGATACTACTTTGAAAGAGGAATGAGCTTGTTTTAGACATCTCATCATTTAGACTGCCGTAAATTAAGGAGCACATGTATAGGACCTGTATTACTCAAACATAGTGAAGCTCAGTCAATTATAAAACCATCCTGAGTGGGCCATCGAAGGCATTTTTTAAGTCACCGGAAAGATTCCCTAGTCCTTAGGCTTTTGCCAGAGCAAAATAGGTGTGGTGTCTCAGGAAATCATTGGATTCTGTCTGCTACTCTTGGTGCCCACAGAACTGGCTGTTGGTTTCTTCAACTGGGAGTAAGTATAAGCATGAAAATTTTGTCACCAAGATATAAATTTTTTTATTATTCTTGTATAGTGCCTGAGAGTTAAAAATGTACTTCTGATCATTTGTTTTCTTCTACACTTTTACTCCTGTACCTCTGTCTTTTTTCCCTTGCCTTTTATGTCCACATTTCCACAATGTTTCTACCCTTATTCCGTGGTAAACAAGTTCCCCTCTACCCTTAACCTCTTTGATAAAAACTTTTAGTGGCAATAACTGTTTTGACAAACCCTTCACTATCTTCCCTAGTTGTAATTATTTCAGTTTTCTACTTCCTCTAGAGTCATTATTAATCATATTTTCTCTAGTCCATTTTTCAGGGCTGTTCATATCCAATAGCTAAGAGTATCTGTTCTTCTATAATTTAAAAAAGGCTCTACTATTTATGCATGTTTTCCTGAACTGTCTGAAGACATAATGCCCCTTTACCTGAATGTGCTTGGAGTGTGTAGTGCTTTTAAAAATACATTTTCTTGGCAGTCGGAGCCAGAGCTGTAACCTCTGGCTGTGGCAGTGGCAAGACCCTCTGTTTCAAAAAGATAAAAGGACGTTAGGAACATTCCCTGTTCAATCAATTTCTCTTTGGTTTGTCCAGAAAAGAAAAAGGGAAATATGATTCTGAAGTCAAAATAATCTTATTTCGGAAAAAGTGAAGAGGTTTGAAACTTGTCCCTATCTGGCCATATTGGATTTGGCAGTCTCCCTGACCAGCTGGTCAGCAAGTCTCCTTCTCAGGTATTCTATTTCAACATGCTGTGTGGTGAGACAGGTATTAGGAAATCAGTGCTAATGGAAACTGTCCAACACCAAATTTGAAGGTGACCCAGCTACTAACAATGAAATAGGTGTCCAGTTGAAAGCCAGAAGTTATGAGCTTCAGGAAAGCAGTGTACAGCGAAGTTAACCATTGTTGACACCATGGCGTTTGGAGACATGTAAAGATGCTAGCTATAAACCAGTAGTGGAGTATATTGATGCATAGTTTGAGGCCTATCTGCAAGAGAAATTGAGATCATACATTCTTTCTTCAACTACAAGGATAGAAGGATCTATGCCTGTCTCTACGGAGATTCACTGAAATCCCTGAAACTAGTCACCATGAAAAAGGTGGACAGTAAGTTGAACATCATTCTAATAATTTCAAAAGCTGACACCATTGCCAAAAATGAATTACACAAATTCAAGAGTAAGATCATGAGTGAACTAGTCATCAGTGGCATCCAGATACACCAGTTCCCTGAAGATGAAGAAACAGTGACAGAGATTAATGCAACAGTGAGTATCTGTTTCCCATTTGCAGTGGTCAGCAGCAAAAAATGGCAAAGGCCAGGCAGTAATTTTGGGGTATGGTGCAGGTTGAGAATGAAAACCATTGTCATTTTGTGAAACTCTGGGAGATACGGATGTGAGTGAACATGGAAGACTTGTGAGAACAGACTCACTGAACTGTACTGGCACCATAATTGTAAGGAGGTGGGCTTCAAAGACATGGATCTTGAGAGCAAGCCCTTCAGTCTTCAGCAGACAAATGAAAGACAACAGGTGAGTTCTTGGGAGGACTACAGAGGAAAGAAGAAATGAGACAAATGTCACTCTCTGTTCAAAAAGAAATTGAACTCAAAGATACAGAGAAAGAGCTTCACAAGAAGTTTGACCTAAAATGGGCACACCAAGTAGAAAAGAAGAAAGTGGAAGACAAGAAGAAGCAGATTGAGGAGGAGGTGAATAAAATTTCCAGAAGTAAGAAGCATCTTATTAACAACAGTCCTGGGCCCAGCAATCTCGGACTCAGAAACCAAAAAGCCAAGGATAAAAAGAATGCAAGCTTCACATAAAGCCTGGCAAGCTGAGGATGTTCCTGCATTCACCACTTTTTGCAGTAATACTGTGTCTTTGCCATCTGAATCCTTTCATTTAATTTTTTTACACTTCTCTAAATACCAATAACTATTAACTTATTTTACTAACTGTTTTTGGGTAGTGGGAAATAATAGAACAAAGGAATGACAGCAAAACTATGTGCAGCTGGTCTTTGTTCCTGGAAAGCAAATGGTTTGTTATGTCTGTTCAGAACAGCAGCAGGAGGCATGACTGTTATTTCTATGTTCCTTTGGACTGAAGGAAGGAGGGTGAAACGCTGTTTGTATGTCTGACATGAAAACTTCTCATTACCTCAGCAGCTTACCTAAAAACCAGGGTAGCCATCACAACAACTTGCATTTTCTTGATTATTCATGTCAGTGATTGCAAAATCCCTGAGCTCGCCCTGTCTCTTCTCCATACCTGCTCCAAATCAAGGTAGATCTGGGTATAGAGAGAAATGTGGGCAAGTACTGTATGAGTTTTTTTTTCATTTTAATCAGTAACATTATTTGGCTTGGGCTTGTGTGCCTGGTTCAGACTGTTTCCTCTTAATAATTTAAAACTACATCTGAATCCCTGTCTCTCACATCTTGGCCAATTTGGAGTGGGAAGACTGTCACAAGAAAACTTATGACTGTATTCACTTTTTCTAGTGTAACCTTGATCCTTTCACAGAGATCCATGCAACGTTCTACAAAGGACAATATTTCCTCAGTCTGCTTACTTCCCCTAAGAAAAGGAATCTTTATAAACATGCCTAAAATTTGTTCTCACTAGGTTGGGTAGGGAGGACATAATGATCAATTCCAGGATATCAGTACTACTTCTAATAAAATTTTTAACTAACCAAGAGAAGAAAATTTCCAGAAATGTTTCAAACAGGAAATTTGAAATAAACTTTGTCATCTGCAGCACAAATTTGAGGGGAAAACGGGGAAGAACACAATACAACGCATGAGTCAGGAAAGTAGAAATGCAAGCTTATATATGGCTTCTATACTTAATCCTTCAATATTTGGCAATAAAGGAAAGAAGAAATAGATCAGCTAGCTTTTCAAATCCAGTTTTCTTGGAATTTTCCTCACCATTATTATCCTTACCTGCCCTCTCTGTCCAAGGCCCATTGAGGCAGTGCCTCAGAGCCTCTGATTTCAGGGGGAGAACTAACCTGTATACTACGAGGTTAACCATACATGGCATAGAAAAAGGCATATTAATTTAATCATTTCTGTACCTGTTCCTTCTGATGCTTATCCTCATCTTGAGTGTTTTACTCTATTAAAAAGATCCTCCCAGCTTTCTAACTCTTTAGTCTCCTTTTTCTTACTTGAAAGGATATTTCTCAAGACCCAATAATTCATGCCTGCAACTTCCTTTTGGCCATCATAATTTATGAATCAAGTAAGTAGGATGGAATCTAACCCAACCACACACCCCCACATTTTTTTTTCAATTAATAAGTCTTCCATAGATTGCAATGAGGATTTATTTCCTTCTTTTTCTCCTCAGTTATAGTCTTCAGAGAAAGAAGGAATGGTCTTCCATGAATTTAGACTTAATTAGGCCAAGTAAGGAAATAGTTATTGAATCTCAGAGTAAGCTAGCATTAGTGATATAAAGGCAGGTTTAGGAGTTATTGGACAAGGTGTTATTGTATATCTGCTTTTTTGAATAATTTTAGTCTGAGGCTTGCTATGGAGCAGCCAAATCTGAGATGCTGATTCTAACCATCAACTGAATACTCACATCATACTCTTGTTCCCACCACTGCTTGTGTGAGCATTTTTGTGCCATATGACAGAAAACACACTTTTAAATGGTTTCTGCCTCGCTAAAACCTTATTAAAATGAGGCTATCAGTGAAAGGTATCCAGTGCCTTTTTTTTTTTTAAACATGGGCAGGCAACAAGAATCGAACCCAGGTCTCCGGCTTGGCATGTGAGAATTCTGCCTGCTGAGGCACTGTGGCCCGCCCCCAATGACTTTTTTTTTAAATATCAAAAAACACCAAACAAACACAAACATTCTTAACTTTTGATCATTTCATTCTACATATATAATCAATAATTCATATCATCACATAGTTGCATATTCAGCATCATGATCATTTCTTGGAACATTTGCATCTATTCAGAAAAAGAAATAAAAAGAAAACAGGAATAAATTAAAAAATACCATTACCCCCACCTCTCCCCCTCACTGATCCCCAGCATTTCACTCTAAATTTATTTAAATGCTTGTTCCCCAATTATTCATTTTTTTCCATATGTTTTACTCGTCTGTTGATTAGGTAGATAGAAGGAGCATCAGACATGATTTTCACAATCACACAGTCACATTGTGAAAGCTATATCATTATACAGTCATCTTCAAGAAACATGGCTCCTGGAACACAGCTCCACATTTTCAGGCAGTTCCCTCCAGCCTCTCCATTATATCTTGACTAACAAAGTGATATCTGTTTTAAGAGTAAGAATAACCTTCAGGATAACTTCTTGACTCTGTTTGGAATCTCTCAGCCATTGACACTTAATTTGTCTCATTTCACTCTTTCCCCTTTTTGTTGAGAAGGTTTTCTCAATCCCTTGATGTTGAGTCTTGGCTCATTCTAGGGGCTTTCTCAGTCCCTTGATGCTGAGCCTCAGCTCATTCCAGGATTTCTGTCTCACATTGCCAGGAACTCCCACACCCCTGGGAGTCATATCCCACATAAACAGGGGGAGTGTGGTGAGTTTGCATGTTGTGTTGGCTGGAGAGAGAGGCCAAATCTGAGCAACAAAAGAGGTTCTTTTGGGGGTGACTCTTAGGCCTAATTTTAAGTAGGGTTGACCTATCCTTTGTAGGGTTAAGTTTCATATGAACAAACCCCAAGCTCAGCCTGTAGCTTTGTTCACACTGCCGGTGAGAATATCAAGAATTCAACTTGGGGTAGTTGAATTTTCCCCTGTTCTCATCATTCCCTGAAGGGGACTTTGCAAATACTTTTTTATTCACTGTACAAATCACTCTGGGATTTACTGGGGCATTACTCTGGACAAACTGACAAAATCTCATGTCTTACTCAAGATTCCATGTACTTATGGTGTTCAATTAAGCTGTCTACATAAGTTATATTAGCAAATGCACTAGTCAAAATATAAATTTTGTACCAAATAAACATTTTTTGCTTTAGTCTCACATGTAAGGTAAAATTTTAAAATAATAATTACTATTTATTTTCGGCACCCCGCAGTATTGACATTCCTTTTTTCTTCCTCATTCAAAAACATTTTTAAAATTTGTACATTTAGTCACTATCATTATACACTCTAGGCATTCCTAGATTATACCATCTCAGTCTTTATTGTCTATCTTTCTTTCTGATTTCATTTATGCCCCCAGCCCTCCTCCATCTATTATTCTCACATTCAGCTTCATTCAGTGTTTTTACATAATTGTATTACGGTTATGTAGTATTGTGCTGTCCATTTCTGAGTTTTTACATTCAGTCCTGTTGCACAATCTGTATCCCTTCAGCTCCAATTACCCAATATCTTACCCTATTTCTATCTCCTGATGATCTCTGTTACCACTGAAATTCTCCACGTTTATTCACTAATGTCAGTTCATATCAGTGAGACCACACAGTATTTGTACTTTTGTTTTTGACTAATCTCACTCAGCATAATGTCCTTAAGGTCCATCCATGTTCTTACATACTTCATAACTTTATTCTGTCTTACAGCTGCATAATATTCCATCATATGTTTATACCACAGCTTGTTTAGTCACTCCTCTGTTAATGGATACTTCGTCTGTTTCCATATCTTCGCAATTGCAAATAATGCTGCTATAAACATTGGTGTGCAAATGTCCATTTGTGTCCTTGCCCTCATGTCCTCTGAGTAGATACCTAGCAATGGTATTACCAGTTGTATGGTAATTCTATATTTAGCTTTTTGAGGAACCACCAAACTGCTTTCCACAGTGGTTGTACAATTTGACATTCCCACCAACAGTGAATAAATGTGCCTCCTTCTCCACATCCTCCCCAGCACTTGCTATTTTCAGTTTTTTTGATAATGGCTATTCTGGTGGGTATAAGAAGATATCTCATTGTGGTTTTATTTGGATTTCTCTAATAGCCAGTGAAGTTGAGCATCTCTTCATGTGCCTTCTGGCCATTTGCATTTCCTCTTGTGAGAAGTGTCTGTTCAAATCTTTTGACCATTTTGTAATTGGGTTGTCTGTCTTTCTGTTGTTGAGTTAAATGATCTCTTTTTAAATTCTGGAAAGTAGACCTTTATCTAATATATCATTCCCAACTATTGTGTCCCATTGTGTAGGCTGTCTTTTTACTTTCTTGACAAATTTCTTTGATGTGCAAAAGTGTTTAATTTTGAGGAGTTCCCATTTATTTCTTTCTTTCTTCAAAGCTCTTGCTTTGGGTGTAAGGTCTAGGAAACTGCCTCCTAGTATAAGATTTACAAGGTATTTCCCCACATTTTCCTGCAACAGCTTTATGGTTTTAGATCTAATTTTTAGGTCTTCAATCTAATTTGAGTTAATTTTTGTATATGGTGTGAGATATGTGTCCTCTTTCATTCTTTTGCATATGGATATCCAGTTCTCTAGGCACCATTGATTGAAGAGACTGTTCTGTCCCTGGTGATTTGGCTCGACTGCCTTAACAAAGATCAATTGTCCATAGATCAGAGGGTCTATCTCTGAACACTCTATTCTTTTCCACTGGTCAGTATATCTATCTTTCTGCCAATATCATGCTGTTTGGACCACTGTAGCTTCATAATATGCCTTAAAGTCAGATAGCTGAGATCTCCAACTTCATCTTTTTTCCTCAGGATACTTTTAGGGGCACCCTACACTTCCAGATGAATTTGCTTATTGTTTTTTCTATTTCTGAAAAGTAAGTTTTTGGGATTTTGATTGATATTGCATTGAATCTGTAAGTCAAGTTAGGTAGAATTGACATCTTAACTATATTTAGTCTTTCAATCCATGAACACGGTATGCCCTTCTGTCTATTTGGGTCTTCTGTGACTTCTTTTAATGATTTCTTGTAGTTTTCTTTGTAAGGTCTTTTGTCTCTTTAGTTAAATTTATTCCTTAATATTTTATTCTTTTGGTTGCAATTGTAAATGGAATTTATTTCTAGATTTCCCCCTCAGATTGTTCATTACTAGTATATAGAAACACTACAGATTTTTGAGTGTTGATCGTGTAACCTGCCACTTTGCTGTACTCATTTATTAGCTCTAGTAGTTTTGTTGTGGATTTTTCAGGGTTTTCAACATATGGTATCATATCATCTGCAAACAGTGAGTGTTTTACTTCTTCCTTTCCAGTTTTGATGCCTTGTATTTCTTTTTCTTGTCTAATTTCTCTGGCTAGAACTTCGTAACACAATGTTAAATAACAGTGGTGATAGTGGGCATCCTTGTCTTGTTGCTGATCTTAGGAGAAATGTTTTCAGTTTTTCCCCATTGAGGATGATGTTAGCTGTGAGTTTTTCATATATTCCCTCTAACATTTTGAGAAAGTTCCCTTCTATTCATATCCTTTGAAGTGTTTTCAACAGGAAAGGATGTTGAATTTTTTCAACTGCCTTTTCTGCATCAATCGAGATAATCATGTGGTTTTTCTGCTTTGATTTATTGAGATGGTGTATTACATTAATTGATTTTCTTATGTTGAACCATCCTTGCATAACTGGGATGAATCCTACTTGGTCATGATGTATAAATATTTTAATGTGTTGCTAGATTTGATTTGCTAGAATTTTGTTGAGGATTTTGCATCTATATTCATTAGACAGATTGGTCTGTAGTTTTCTTTTTTTGTAATATCTTTATCTGGCTTTGGTATGCAGATGTTCTTGGCTTCGTAAAATGAGTTAGGTCACTTTCCCTCCTTTCAATTTTTTGTAAGAGCTCAAGCAGGATTGGTACTAATTCTTTCTGGAATGTTTGGTAGAATTCACTTGTGAAGCCATCTGGTCCTGGACTTTTCTTTTGGGGGAGCTTCTTAATGAGTGATTCGATTTCTTTATTTGTGATTGGTTTGTTGAGATCATCTATTTCTTCTCAAGTCAGAGTTGGTTTTTCATGCCTTTTTAGGAAGTTGTCCATTTCCTCTGCATTGTTGTATTTATTAGCATAAAGTTGTTCATAGCATACTGTTATTACCTCTTTTATTTCTGTGGGGTCATTGGTTATGGCTCCTCTTCCATTTCTGATCTTATTTATTTGCAACCTCTCTCTTCCTCTTTTTGTCAGTCTTGCTAAGGGTCCATCAGTCTTACTGATTTTCTCATAGAACCAGATTTTGGTTCTGTTGATTTTCTCAATTGTTTTCATATTCTCAATTTCATTTATTTCTGCTCTGATCTTCATTTTTTCTTTCCTTTTGCTTACTTTGGGGTTAGTTTGCTGTTCTTTCTGTATTTCTTCCAAGTGGACAGTTAATTCCTTGATTTTTGCCCTTTCCTGTTTTTTGAAATAGATATTTAGGGCAATAAATTTCCCTCTTAGCACTGCCTTTGCTGCATCCTGTAAGTTTTGATATGTTGTGTTTTCATTTTCATTTACCTTGAGATATTTATTGATTTCTCTTTTAATAGCTTCCGTGACCCACTGGTTGTTTAAGAGTGTGTTATTGATCCTCCAAATGTTTGTGAATTTTCTTGCACTCTGCCTAGTATTGATTTGTGGCTTCATTCCTTTATGATCTGAGAAATTGTTTTGCATGATTTCAATCTTTTTAAATTTGTTGAGACTTGCTTTGTGACCCAGAGTATGGTCTATCCTTTTAATCATCCATGAGCACTTGAGAAAAAGGTGTATTTTTCTGTTGTGAGGTGTAATGTTCTATAAATGTCTGTTAAGTTAGCTCATTTATTGTATTATTCAAATTCTCTGTTTCTTTATTGATCCTCTGTCTAGATGTTCTGTCCATTGATGAGAGGGTGGAATTGAAGTCTCCAACTATTATGGTAGATGTGTCTTTTTCGCTTGTCAGTGTTTTCAGTGTTTGCCTCATGTATTTTGTAGCATTCTGGCTCAGTGCATAAATATTTATGATGTTATATCTTCTTGTTGAATTGTTCTTTTTATTAATACATATTGTCTTTCTTTGTCTCTCTAAACTGTTTTACATTTGAAATCTAATTTGTTGGATATTAGTATAGCTACTCCTGCTCTTTTCTGATTGTTATTTGAATGAAATATCTTTTCCCAACCTTGCACTTTCAGCCTATGTTTATCCTTGGGTCTAAGATGTGTTTCCTGTCTAAGATGTGTTTCCCGTAGACAGCATATTAGATGGGTCCTGTTTTTCATTTTAATCCATTAAAAACAGTTTTAAAGGGGTTTATTGATATAAATATTGCATTCAATTTAAAATACTCAATATGGCATCATTAAAAACATTCAAGAATTTCACATGTATTGAGTGTCTACTCTTTCAGCCTGATTTTCAGAAGTAAACCCTATAAACATGTTTTCAAACACTGAATTTCTTAGAGTAAGCAATTAATATAATGACTTTTATTCTAAGATTAAAGGTTTTTTTTTAGATTATTGTTTTTTTTTTGTTTGTTTGCATTAAAATATTCAAGATAAAGTTTATGGAGAGTCAGAGAATAAAAAGTCCAAAGAAAGATATAGAGCAATTATCCCCCCTAATTTGTTCCTTCTGAATTTTATTCTACCACTCCTTCCCAACCCTGTTTAGTTTGTTATTTCTACTCTTCTTTTTTCTTTCTATATCTATGCATTTTTCACAATAGTTCTCTGCTTTGCACAGTCTAATCCGATGTGCTTTCTCTTTTGCATGTAAATACAGTAGTAAGAAATCTTGGAGAGCTCTCTGATTTTTTAAAATTAGAGAAAATAAAGAGGATAGATTTTTTTTTTCTTTTATTCTTTTTTGAGTGGGGTATGGAGGGTATTCTAGTTTGCTAGCTGCTGGAATGCAATATACCAGAAACAGAATGGCTTTTAAAAAGGAGAATTTAATAAGTTGCTAGTTTGCAGTTCTTAGGCTGAGAAAATGTTCCAATTAAAACAAGTCTATAGAAATGTCCAATCAAAGGCATCCATCCAGGGAAAGATACCTTGATTCAAAAAGGCCGATGAAATTCAAGGTCTCTCTCTTTCAAGTGAGAAGGCACATGGCGAATATAGTCAGGACTTCTCTCTCAGCTGGAAGTGCACATGGGAACATGGCATCATCTGATAGCTTTCTCTCCTGGCTTCCTGTTTCATGAAGCTCCCCGGAAGACGTTTTTCTTCTTTATCACCAAAAGTTGCTGGATCGTGGAATCTCTGCTTTCTTGAGTCTCTCTCATTCTCCAAAATTTTCCCTCTTTTATAGGATTCCAGAAACTAATCAAGACCCACCCAAATGGGTGGAGTCACATTTCTCCCAATTCAACTTAACCACTCTTGATTGGGTTACATCTCCAGGGAGATTATCTAATTACATGTTTAAACATACAGTATTGAATAGGGATTATTCTGCCTTTACAAAATGGTATTTGGATTAAAATATGGCTTTTCTAGGGGACATACATCCTTTCAAACCAGCACAGAGGGAATGACAACTATAAATGTATTTTAAATTGCTTTGTTTATATCTTTTTCTCAAGAACTCCATAAATCCATGTTCCCTGTTACTAGCAGTGCAGATGTTCAGAGATTACTATCTCAGCCTGTGTTCATAGTCATCAGTACATAATACAGAGAGCCTGTGGTTCTTACACTGTTAATAAAACAAGAATGAAAAACTACTACCCTCCTCTAGAGAAAACAAAAGGAAAAGAATTATGCAAGGCTATCTTCTTTACTGCTTAGTTTTTGATGATCTTAATTTCATGGTCTCTTCCTCATGCTAACTGCTGGTAGCTGGTAGCGGTCTTTTTTTTTTTTTTTTTTTTTTTAGGTGCCAGACCACTCAAACTGGCCTCTCCTCTTCATTTTTCAGCCATAATGAACAGTTTTGCTTCCTCGGGACTTTAGTTTAGATACCCATTGCAATTGTAAATGCTATCAGATGTGATGGAAAAGCCCTGTGAGAATTTATTAGTGGTTAGGAGATTAAGTTTTCCCAGCTTAGTCAAGGTTTTGTCCAGAAAAGGCATTATGACAGGAGGAATCACTTAATGTAACACTGAGCATAGGTTACTTATCTCTTCTGCCTTAAATAACATTTATTCTCTAAATTTTGTGCATCTCAAGGATACTTGGTTTCCTCACTTTCTTGACACATACATAGGTGTTTTGTACATGAACTGTTCCATCAAATTTTTCAGCTGTTCACCAATCCACATCATACTTCTCTGTGTACCTTAACTGTCTGTTCAGATGCCTTTGTTTTGACATATGCGACCAACTGAAATAAGTCTCAGCTTCCAAAAGTCCTGGTTCCACTTGCAGAACATGTATATGATAACTCTTTAATTGAAATTTGACCTAAACAGGCTAGATTATATGTAGGTATGAAGGGAATTATTTAAAAAAAACATTGAAAATTAGGCTGTGAACAGCATTAGAATTTTATTTCTTAATTTTAAAATATGTTGATATGCCTTAAACTGTGGCTATAGATCATTGTCATTTTGTGTTTTCTGAGACTGTTGTGCAATATACTTTTACTGTTAATGCAGAATTGTTATTTATGTAAGCTGCATGTTAGTCATGTGTCTTTTTAAGAAAATGAAAATAATTATATTGATGTGAAGCATATTACTTTTTCAAGTATCAACATAATCCCTCAGCAACCAAATGCTTGGTAATTTGGTATCTGTTAAGGTAGGAGGGTGGACAGGTAATCTATGCATATAGCAACAGTACCAAGGCATAAAGCAGGGGGAAATATATTTTTAGTCCAAAATTAAAAAAACAAAACATTTTCTTACATGCCCATACTGCAATTTTTTTTAAATAAGGAAATTAGCATTAAAATTTTACTACTGTCAGTAAAATCTAGGAACTTCATTCAGATTTTTACAAACTGTTCCAGTGATATCTAAAGAGAAAATTATACTTTTCATTTAATTTTTCTCTTTTTTTTGGTAGGAAGACCACAGAAGTGATACTGCTCTTTTTCTTTTTTTTGGTAATGTATTCTTAATGGATCCTGTTAGGAGGTACATAAATTGATAGGATGGATAACTTTTAGCACTTGTTTAAGGTGGCTTTAGGTTTTTCCACTGTGAGTTACTATTTCTCTTTTCAATTTTATAAGTATCATTATCTCAGATATAGATATATTATAGACATACATATATGTATTTTAACATCTGCTGGTTTTTATTTCTAGGATTTTGTCTTTGTACCTGAGGTTGTAAATTTCATGCAGATTTGTTTAGGTTTTGTTCCCTTCATTCTGCTTGATACAGGGTAGGCCCTTCTAATTTGAGGATTTTCTTCATTCTGGAAAAGCATCAGCTATATATTTTTAAAGCTCCCCCTCCATTCTTTCATTTTTCTCAGAATTCCCCTTTTTTTGAGAATGCCTATATTTAATTTTATTTGAATTTATCTGTTCTATCATCCTTGGATTTGGTGTAAGAGAGAGAGCTGTGTATAACTAAAAAAAAAATTTAAATATGCCATTATGTCTCTTTCATTTCTTTCTATTTGTGATATTGTCTCTTCATCCAAGTAAAATGAGTCAAAGTAGTGTTGTATTTCTAACAGTATAAAATAACATTGTGCACAGTGCTGGAAGCTAAAATATGCTAAGTGGACTTTAAAACAACAAAATTAATGTCTTTTTGAGAAAAAGTGCTTTTCCTCACAAGGAATGAAATGCATGTTAAATCAGTGTTCTCAACAAATATGTAGGGAAGTATATGTTGTTGGTGTAAAAACGAAGGTTTGGGATTGGCCTGGAAAAGGTAGAAATGATAGACTATTAAAGACATATGTCTTTACGTGTTCTTCAGTGAATTCTAGGCAGGGTAAACTATGTAGGCAGGGTAAGTTATGTCTAAATATTGCAGCAAGACAAGGAAAAGAACAGAGAAGAGATACTGAACTCTAATGCCTGAATTCAGCCACTCTGACAGGGTCAACTCTGTCTCACAACTCTGCCATGATAATTCATGATTGGAATAACTGCAAGGCTCTGCAGAACTTGGAAGAAGAATTAAGCACTGTTCATATAATTTTTATTTGTTTTCAGGAAAGTGGCCTGATACATTTACAAATAGCATAGGATTTAACACATTGAAATAAAGTGATTTTCTCATGAGTGAAGTTTTGATCAGAAAATCAATTTAAATAACTCTTTTTCTAGCCTCCTGAAACAACATTTCCACAAGGAAAATTATGAATTAATAGATCTTGTGAAATGGATTCTGTGGTGGTTTTGAAGCATGTTCTTAAACTTTAATCCAGTCCTATGAGCATAAACTTACCTATTGTAAGTAGATTCTGTTGATGAGGCTTACTTCAGTTAAGTTGTGAACCACCTCATTCAGGATAGGTCTTAATTCTCTTACTGGAGTCCTTTATAAACAGAATGAATATAGAGAATAAAAGCCATGGAAGCAAGAAGCTGATAAGCAACAAAACCCGGAAGAGAGAGACCAGCAGACACTCTCATGTCCCTTGCCATGAGACAGAGGTAGCCAGTCTGCAAGGAAAAAAGCATCACCTTGATAATAACTTGATTTGGGCTTTTCTTCAGCCTCAAAACTGTAAACTAATAAATTCCCATTGTTTAAACCAACCCAATTCATGGTATCTACTTTTAGTAACCTAGGAAACCACAACAGATACTATTATATTAATATATATAGCTATGATAGCATTTTAATAAAAATCTTCAACTCTTTTCTAAGAATTGAAAAGAAGTAAACAATTTTATTTTTAAAGGTATATTTGCACTCTCATAGGCATATATATCTTTTGGTAAGTCAAGTGCTGGCTAATATAAAGACAAAAAAGGAAGAAATAATGATTATTTTGTTTAACTCATTGGATAGTAAAATAATATTTTCCTTAGATTTATTTGCCCATTTAAATCTAACATTTCCTTTTCGTGTAAATCATCATGCAGCATGTATGTCTAAAAGAGGAAATTCTTCGAGGACTTGTCCAACACTAAAGGCAGAGAGGCCATGTGAAGAGTAGTGGTAACTGCCGTATGAGCTTGTGTCTACACTCTAGAATAGGCACTGCAGTTGTCAGATCACCATGTCGAGTCCCCAGTTAGCAGTTTGGAAGGTAAAATGAGGTGGTTAAGAAGCAAAAAGAAAGAGGAACTTCACAGACTTCATCTTACTCACCACTCTTCCCATGGAGTTGTACCCAAAGGATCTCTTCTTCCTGATCCCTCTCTGGCCTTCCCCTTTATTTCAGAAAAGAAAGTATCAGGGAGACTGGTAGAGGCCATTTTAGGTCCTGCTTTAGCATGATTTTGTCCATTCTACTCAGAAGCATGGTAGCAGTGCATCCCCTTCTTACATTCTGAAGTGTCACTTGTGGAGAAGAAGTAAGGATGGAGAAGGACTTTCTCATTTCTCTTTTTTTTTTTTAAGAAAACAAATAATATACTTAGAACCATCAACAATGGATGACTTAGTTAGCTTAACCATAGGCATATTTTAATAAAGTGTCCATATAATCATTATAAAGCCTGTGTTTGTTCAGAAAGTTTCATAAGCCAATTTAAAATTAAGGCAACAAAAGGCAGTGCAACATTGGCTCAGTGGCAGAATTCTTGCCTTCCATCCCAGAGATCCGGGTTTGATTCCTAAAGCCTGCCATGCAGATTAACTGTCAAAACTGAATGTTCTCAAAATATCAAGTAGAAAGTTCTTACATGAATATCTGCATTGCTATAATAATGATTTATGTTGTGAAATATTTTCCTTATTTCAGGAAAAGATGAAGATACAAATATTTTTACAATTAACATGTGGAAAGCTTAACCTCCTAAAATGGATATCTTTGTGAGCTTAGCCATAGGAATATTAAAAAAAAATCCAAGTAATTATCAGAAAGCTTCTTTGTACAATATGTTTCATAAACCAATTTAAAATTAAAGCCGGGTTGGAAAAAATTTTTAGATACAGATATCAGAGTTACTTGAATTCTAAATATTAAACAGTATCTTAAATATCCTGATTAACTATCAAAATTGGGTTCTTAAAATATCACATAAAAAGTTGTTACAACTATCAACTTTGGTATAGTAGTAGTCACTAAATATTTTCAAATTCTTTATTTCAGGAATTTATTTTATCTAACTTTATGATTTTGAAACTCAAATTTCTGAGAAACAACCTACCCCCAAACTCTCTGGCTCCAAAAGGAAAGTACTGAGGTATGTTGAAGCCCCAGAGTGGGGAAATAAGGGAAGCAATATATTAGGTTCTCAAGCTAAATACAAGTGATTTATGGAATTCACAATTAAATTTTTGTAATGGAAAAATCATAACATGCATGTCATTTTGACCTAAAATAGGTATAGAAACCTTATGGTTTGGGTCAGGTCCTTTAAACATTACTGGGGTATTTCACATATTGCACCAGTGTGTATATTTTATCTGACTCAGCACAAGAAACACATCATGTAAATGATCCTGCCACTTGAACAGAAAACCTCTGCCATCTTTCTAAGCCACAGGGGCTTCTCCCCAGCCCTGCCTCCAGAAGCTTCCCCAGCTCTTCTCTAGTAACATAGCTGTAGCCCTTGAGTTTCTTGGGATCTGGATTCACTGCCAGATTTTTCCTCATAAGCAAAAAATAGCCATTCTCCCCAGATTCCATTCAATTGACTTGTGATAGATTCAGGTTATAAGGATTATATCCTTTGTGGAAATCCACGACAGAATCGACCCAGTGTTAATTTAATCACAGAGAAAAGTTTTTTTGGTGGGAAACAGTTCATTCTTTTTTTATTCGAAGAATGTATACAATCACAGTATATGACACACTTTTTAAGCACTAAATTTATCATAATGAGGTGTCAAATTCCTGCCCTTAGTAATTTTGTGAAATGATCACTTTACATAATGAAAATTATAAGATCACAGAACATGACAAGTGCTAATGAAAAGTGATGAACAAGTCCTGTGTCACACACATTCCCTGATTTATAAAGGAGTCTCTTTGCTGTAAATAACAGGCCAGCATTTTTTTTGCAGAACTTCTGAATCAGGCTTTTAGTGGTTTCCCAAGATTGTTCGTTATATGATTCCCATGAACTCAGCGTTATTTATCAAATGATCATGAAGTTTAGACTCTTAACTTTTCTCCCTTTTCATGTGGTCAGAAAATCTATAATCTTACAATTTTTAAACCTCATTTCAGCCCAAATTATGTCTTCTCATCAAGATCTTTGATTAGACCCTAGAATTTGAGTAATTAAGAAACTTAAATCTGCATTTCCTAAACAAATGATTCTCCCCAATTCCCTGACAAAATTCCAGTTTGCACAGTGTTCATATTTTAACTCCCTTGCAGTTGTATGTTGGAGTGGGACTGTTTTCCTAACTAAACAACTCTATGTTAACTCCCCCTCTACAAAAAAAAAAGACAAGTGAGAAGTTAGTGACTCATTAGATTTAAACTGAATAATATATTCACCTGGACAAGTATATATAGCCTCTGATCTCTACTGGTTCAAGAGTTAGTCTTTCATATTAAATAAGACAACAGTCAAGCCACATTGTGACTCACTTACCAAAGTGAATGTGTTTTAATACAGAGTTATGTAAAAACGTGAAATTTGTGGAAATAGTTCACCCATATTTCCTCATCCTTGACTTTGAAACATCAACGAGAGCAACAGCTAATTTCTTTGGGCATGTATTATATGTCAGGTGTTGTGCTGAATACTTTATATTCATTTTTCTCAATTACAACACTAGTTTGAGGTAGGTACTATTATTTTACTACATTTTATAAATAAGAAAATTTAAAAATAAGTAATTCGATTCAGGCAACACAAATCTAGGATTTGGACCTTCATCTACTTGCTCAGCCAGTGTCCATCACCACAGCATGTTTTTCTTGCCATGCTTTCTAGGTTGAGAGGAGGGAAAACCTAAGTCATTTGAATTTCCAGGCTCTCTAGCTTATCACAACACCTGGTGCACTGAAAGTTCTCACAATAAAAGGGTTTGTTTTCATAATTGCTAAATTTTGAAATAATTACATACAGAAACACATCATATGTGTGAACTGTCTCATTTGAAAATATATTTCCTCAATCATTTCCATCTATGAATTTGACAGATTTTTTTTGGAAAAGAGTTAATGAAATAAATCTCTGATACACACAAGAGCCATCTTCCACCTTAGCTGTTTCAGTATTTTTATTCAAGTGGCAATTCCTTTATTTGGCTCCAATGGTCTTGTCATCAGTTACACAAAGAATGCAGTGATAAAAATGCAAAAAACAACGAAACTATAAACAAAATGAGGGTAACAGGAAAACAGAGAAAATATATGCACTCACCTTTCCTAAAGATTGAAATTCACTGCCAAATACTGTCTCTGAAATCTGGAATATAGAACCTGCACTTCAATTTAGGGACTGAATTTCTTTTAGATATTGTGGGTGATTGGGTGGGTATATGTGAATGTGCACATGTGTTGTTTGTGTTTCCTTTGAGTTAAGACATTCTCAAATATTGGCAGGTTAACCAAAAATACACACTTATCTTCAGAATCCAAGAACAGTGATGAAATTTATGTCTTTTATGGATTAGTATAAAATTAACTAAGAATATGAATGAAAAAACTAGAATCTTGATACTGGATTATGTATATTTTATAAATAGACATTTTATGTAGACCCTTAGGAACTTCAAAAGCACAAAACTGTTAGGGTAAAAGAAACAGTCTTGGGTTGCACAAAAATTGAAATGCTAACTAAAAGAAGCAAACTCAAAATGAAACAAAAATGAAAACAAAGGTAAGGAAAAGATCTATATGTAAAATACCAACAGAAAATAAAGCTGTGATGGCAATATTAATATTTTATTAGCTAAAACTCAATGTAAAACTATGTATTAAACGTAATTTGATAAAAATATAATTGAAAGCAATAATATGCAAGTGAATCATTAATTATCTGTTAAGTGCTTTATTACATGCCTATATAAAATGTAAAAAATAAATCAGCAATCAAGGTGGAAGAATTTATATTCTTCCAAAAATAATACATAGGCCAAATAAAAAAATTAAAATATGAGTCAATAGAGAACAATAATATTAATTATATGTATAACACAAAAGCTATGGAATACTTCAAAAGTAAATCTCCGTAAATTCTAATAACTGATAACTATATCATTTAGTTACATTCCCCCACCACAAACTGCAATAATATAGGAGATTAGCAACAAAGGTAAAACTAAATTTTATTCTATTATAAATTGAAAAACACTCATCCAGTGGTCAAAGATTTAAAATAGAAATGTTAAACTATTAGGAGTGAACAACCATAAGGATGGTACATAACAAAACTTGCGGGATGTGGCCCAAGTGGAATGGCAAAGAAAATATCTAGCTTTACAAGGGTTTTCTTGAGTCTTTGCATGCCTGGTCATTTTTATCGGTTTGTAGACATGGTGAATTTAACATATAGAGTGGTGCAAAGTTTCGTATACCTAGAAATAGTCTTGAGTTTTGTTCTGGGATACAGCTAAATTATTTGGAGAGTTTGATCCTCTCAGGTCTTGTTTTTAAGATTTCTTAGATATTACTAGAACATTGCTAGTTACTAGTAACTAGGGCCAGTTTTTCTCCATTACTAAGGCAACATATTTCTGAGTATTGTTCCCAAACCCCATGAATCAGGAAGTTTCTGGTCTGACTTGTGACAATAGGCATCATTCACAGTTCTGTGAGATTACAAGGCTCTGTTTCCTCTAATTCCTTCAGGTTTTTTACCCCCAGCTTCCAGTAGTTTCCTCATATGCATGTG
Organism: Tamandua tetradactyla; assembly: GCF_023851605.1. Taxonomy (NCBI): domain Eukaryota; kingdom Metazoa; phylum Chordata; class Mammalia; order Pilosa; family Myrmecophagidae; genus Tamandua; species Tamandua tetradactyla. The sequence goes on along the minus strand of NC_135327.1, from coordinate 208,888,052 downwards.
TTGATTGGTACTCTGTTGGATCCTCAGGGATGTTGCATGAAAGGCAGCATGATGTTTGTGGCCACTTAATTCATAGTCTCAGATTCATGGACAGCACAGACTTCAGTGATATAAAAACAAAATTTATTAGGAAAGTAATTAAAAGATGAGACCTAGCTACATCACCAGATGGGGCCGCTTCAACACCTGAAGAGGAGTGCTGGGGAATCTCGGAGACAGCATTCAGGGTCTGACTGGCAGAAATCCACAGCACAGCATTTTCGCTCTCTCTCTCCTTCATGACATTCTTTACTCTAACTGCTTGAATGCAACGTATATGGTAACTTTACACAACAGTGGCTAAATTCTAATTAGCTTATGTGATTGGGCCCAGGTGGTCCTCTGGGAACTGGCTAAGAACTGAGAGGAGTTTCCTGGGACCTAGATAACTCTTTTGTCAAAATACATCTCTTTCTAGGAGGATAACCAGCCCTCCGAGTTAGAGTGTACATTTCAACCATTTATTACCAAGGTCATGTAATGGCCACCTTAGTTAAGCAAAACAAATTCTACAACAATTTATTATCAAGGTCATGTAATGGTAACCTCAGTTGAGTATAATAAACTCTACAAATTTATTACCAAAGTCATGTAATGGCCACACCAGTTAAGCATAACAAACTCTATAACAATTTATTACTGAAGTCATGTAATGGCCACATCAGTTGAGCAAAATAGAATCTACAAATTTAGTTTTCCCTTTCAAGGAATGATGCTATATATTTATGGAGTTATTTCTTTGTTTAGCACTGTCATCTCTGGTTTGTTCTGTGAACTCTAACTGTGTTGGTCTCCCAGACTCCTGGGAGCACCCCAAATTATACCTCTATTCTCTCTGTCTTCACACTTCCTTGGAACTCTAAGCAGTAAACTAGGGTGTTCATAGAGCTCACCTTGTTTCCCTGTATCTCAGTGATCATTTTTCTTCATTAATTGATATTGAAAATATCATAAAAATTTGTTGTTCATGTAGGAAGGTAAATTTGCTCTTTTGTTTTTCTGTCTGTTCAGGCAAAGACTTTGTATAGCCAATGAGATATCAGTAGATATATAACAAGTGGAATTAAGATACTGTTTTAAAATTGAGAATATCTGCCTTTGGCACTGCAATCACAGTTAAAAGACATTACTTGCATCCTGATACATCCCAGACTAATTTGGGCAGAAAAATTAAAAAGCATTTGCAAATTCGCCTTGAGGGACTTGGGGAAAATGTGGAAATATTAAATTTCCCCACCAGGGAAATTCCTAATTTCTCACAAGTATTAGGGACTACCAATTTAATAAGCCATGCCTTTGATCTTGGGGTTTGACCTTATGAAACTTATTCTTCCAAAGGAGAAGCTAAGCCTACTTATAATTATACTTAAGTGTCACCTGTAGAGAACCTCTTTTGTGGCTCAGATGTGACCTCTCTCTCTAAGCCAGCTCTGCAAATAAACTCATATCCCTTCCCACTGTGTGGAACATTACACCCAGGGAAGTAAATCTCCTGGCAACATGGGACATGACTCCCAGGGATGAGCCTGACCTTGGCATCATGGGATTTAAAAGCCTTCTTGACAAAATGGGGAAAAGAAATGAAACAAAGTTTCAGTAACTGAGATTTCAAGTAGAGATGAGAGGTTATTTTGGTGGTTATTCTTATGCATTATATGGGTATTCTTTTTTAGTTTCTAGTGTATTAAAATAGCTAGGAGGAAATGCCAGAAACTACTGAACTGTAATCCATTAGCCTTGATTCTTGGAGACAATTATATAACTACTTTGTACAATATTACCATGTGGTTATGAAAACATTGTAACTGACACTCTCTTTATCCTATGTATGGACAGATAAGTAAGAAAATAAAGGCATAAAAAATAAATAATTTTGGGGGGGGAATAAGGGGTATGAGATGTCTTGGGTGTTCTTTTATATTTTTATTTTTTGGAGTAATGAAAATCTTCTGATTTTGTAGCAATGAATGCCAAGTATATAATGATACTGTGAGTCATTGATTGTATACATTGGATGATCATATGGTATGTAAGTATATTTCAATGAAGTTACATTAAAAAAAGAGAAAGGAAATTTAAAAAAGAAATTCTAGTGTCTATTAAAAGCATGCATTTTAAAAGTGAACTTATTAAATTCTTATCAGTACCTGATGCAAGAATTTTTGGGGGGTGGGGTGGAGCATGGTCTGGGAATCAAACCTGGGTCTCCCACATGGAAGGCAGGCATTCTAACCAGTGAACTACCCATGTATCCCCTGATGAAAACATTTTTGTTGCAATTATTCAAATAATTACTGAACTCAAAATTCTAAAAAAAAACAAACCATTTGTTCATTCAATTGGGATGAGATATACATATACCTAATACAACTTAAATTGCAACTTGCATCAGCCCAGCCATGCTTAGCCAATATCTATATACCCACCCCAGACAGTCACAGTCACACACACTTGAGAAATAAGTGCTTTTTGTTTTATGCCATTTGAGAAAATGCTATTTTGTTAAATACATACATACATACACATGCAATGCATATATATATGCATGTACATATATATATATATGAACAGCTGGTGGACACAACATATGGTAAATCTTCTCTATATATCATCCTCATCTCTTAACCTTTCTTCTGTTATTTCTATCATTTTGTGTGTCCTTGCTTCCTTTTGGACTTTTTCCTTCAGATCTTTTCCACTTATTTCAACTTTTCTTAATCAGTTGCTAAATCTGTCCTTTGTGTTCCTAATTTTGGTGTATAGTATTTCTCCATTTTAGACTATGTATTGAGTTCTTTTATACAGTTTTTAATCACTTTGTCTTCCACCTCATTAACCATATTAATGACAATTATTTTAAAGATTACATCTGATAACTCCAATCTGGAAACCCTTAGGTCAGTATTTTGGGTTTTGTTTATTTTTGGCTTTTGCCTGCTTTTTCTGGGTTTAATTGTTTATCTGGATGTTTCTTTTCTTCTTGACTGCATCCTTATTTTTTTATTACTTGCCAGATATATTATTCAAAGCCCTTAGAGCCTAGGATGTTACGTATTTCCAGAGAGGATTTACATTTGCTTCTATCAATTGCTTGGGAGCATGAGTAATCTGGAACAACCTCAATCCAATTTCAGGTATTTAAGCTGAGCAATGATTCCTAGATAGGCCAATCTACCTTCATTTACTCTTACTTCCATAGTTTATTAGGCCTTTGTGGACTCACCTAAGTGAAGGGCATTCACTAGGGAGAAAAGAGGAAATTGAAATTCAGTATGAGATCTGGACTCCATTCTGTACCCTACTAGCTCTCAAGCCTTTGTTACAATTCTTTTGGAATTGACATACTTACCCTATGGCAAACTTATCTTTCAAGCTTTTAGTTCTATGCTGGATCTTGGTTTGATAATTCTTCACTATTTTATTGGTCTTCATTATCATGAGGCAAATTTTATTAACTCTTCATTCAAATTTTCAGTCTCTCAGTGAGAATGTTAACCTGAATTATCTGGTCTGACATGACTGGAGGTAGAAATCCATTTTTTACGCATATTAGATAAAAATTTCTTGAGTCTTTGAATTGAAGTCACCAAAAATAACATTGAAAAAGATTGTGATGCTGTGATGATTAATTTCATGTGTCAGCTTGGCTAAGTTATGGTGTCCCGTTTTTGGTCAAGCAAGTACTGGCCTGATTATTACTGTTAGTGTACTTTGTATTGTTACTGTGAAGATATTTTGTAAATGTATTTACCTTTATAATCAGTTGATTGCATCTATGGCTGATTACATGTACAACAAATGAAGATTACCTTCAATAACATGGAGAGTCTCTTCATCTAATAGATGGAGGTCTTAAAAGCCCGAATAGAGGATTTCAGAAATCAGAAAGTATTTTCTGATCAAGTTCAGTCATCCAGCCTTCCCTGTGGAATATGGGAATATGGACTTGCAAGACTTCAGAATTACTTTTATCAGAATTTCCAGCTTATGGTTTGCCCTATGAGTTTCAGACTTGCCAGCCCACGTGATCACATGACCCAATTCCTCATAATAAATCTCTTCACACATATACACACACACACACACAGCCTGTCTGCTCTCTTTCTCTGGATAATTAACTAATACAGATTTTGGTACTGTGAGAAGGGTGTTTATCATGAATACCTAAAAATGTGGAGGTGCTTTTGGAATTGGATAATGGGTAAAGGCTAGATTGCTCTGAAGGGAGGTTCAGAGAAAATTTCTTTCAGGTCAGAGAGTGCATATATTGTGATGAGTGGAATGTTGGTAGACATTAAAGATGCTACCAGTGAAGTCTTAAAAGAAAATGATGAATGTCTTATTGGAAACTGGAGGAAAGGTGATCCTTGTTAAAAAGTGGTAGAGAACTTGGCAACTTGTATTCTGATAGATTAAAGGCAGAACTTGTAAGCAATGAGACGGGCCACACCTTAATGGAAGTAAACTCATTAAAAGATCCTATTTACAGTGGTTTGGCTCAAATTTAATGAATTAGATTTAAGAACATGTTTTTCTGATATACATAAACTTTCAAACCACCATACCATGTAATGTGGAGGTACATATCTCTAATGTGTGGGTATAGGAATTAGGGATTGGACAAGCTCTTGATGAATAGTTCCACCTTGAGCACATGGTGAAGGTGGTGGTAGAGTTTCCAAAAAGTAAGTATATGTTATTGCCAGAATATGAAGCAATATGCTGGGCACACTGTCCCATACAGGAACTTTTTAAAAAGTTGAAAAAGGGACTTCCGGGATGATGGCCAAATAGACTAGCTTGAGATTAGCCCTGCTCCTCAGAAAAGTTAGAGAAGGGACAGGAGCGTGACCAAGGTGGTGATTCTGGAGTGTGGCTAAACTGGGAGAGCCTTCTGCATGCACCTCATAGGTTACCCTGGTTGCAGAGGCCGAGGAACTGAGAGGCAGAAATCTGGAGCCTGCCATAGAGGTGTGGAGCCCGCAAAGCCCATGGGAATATATGAACAGGAGCTAGGGACTGGGAAGTAAGCCAGGCCATGTTCCTTGGGCATACAACCCTCACCAGTGCAGTCCCATGACTGGCAACTCACCATACACGCCACACACCTGGACCTGATCATCTGCTCCCGTTCCCCATGCTCTAGGCACCCCCACCTAACCAGCTCCCAGTGCATGTACCTGCCCCACACCCCCACCCCAAGCACAACCTAACCCACCTCTCCTGCACCCATCCTGAGCACTACCTCCCCCTCCCTGTTCCCTGTAGGCTGTTACCAGTGCATAAAGGCTGGAGCACTAACCTCCATACCCAGGCTACCTTTGCCCCCCTGCCCATAGGGTCACCTTGCCCTGCCCCACTCCATGCTCTGCACATCTGTTTACAGCACTCCTAGGCCCATGCATGCACACAGGCCCCCAATCACATCATTCAGCTCTTGGAACTGCACTTTACAGCAGTCCTAGAACAGCACATGTGCATGGCCCTCAGCCATACTTCCCAGCTCTGAGAAAGTGCTGACCTGCACTGCCAGGTCACATCTGCCCTCAATCCATGAAGGCATAATGCCAACCTAATCCCACAGCGCTATGCATGCACACAACGGGCCCTATGCCTTATACCAGCACCCACCAGAGTTACACCCCTCAGTCTGGTGCACCTGCCCAGCTACATCCTCCCTGGTCACTGAGTTACCATGTTCACAAGCATCAGTGTAACATCACCAACCTGGGCCTATACCTATCTACCCTGAAACAAATTACCACACTGGGTACCCCACCCTGTACCCTGCTCCCTGCTGTACAACCATCCTACAAACACGAGGCCTTAGACGACTGAAAGAAATCAACTTCCAAAACAAATCAGTCAAGATATTTACATAACATGAAGACAGCAATAGATCACAAAACATATCACAACGCAGACAGATAAAGCCCTGCCAATGACCAAATTAAAACACTAGAGAAGACACAGATGTTGGAACAGCTAATTAAAGATGTTCATACAACTTACTTCATAAAATAAGTGAAATAGCAAATGACATAAAGGAGATCAAGAAAACAGTAGAAGAGCATAAAGAGGAATTTGGAAGAATAAATAGAAAAATAGCAGGAATCACAGAGGTTGAAGACTCTGTTGACCAAATAAAGAACATACTAGGGGCACACAACACCAGATTTGAAGAGTCAGAAGGAAGAATAAGTGATATAGAGGACAGGATAACTGACTACAAAGACTCATAACAGCAAATGGCAAAAAAGATGGAAAAAATTGAATTGGATCTCAGAGAAATGGAAGACAAAACAAAGTACACAAATAAAAGAATCATTGGTGTTCCAGAAGGGGAAGAGAAGAGTAAAGGGCTAGGAAGAGTAGTTGAGGGTATAATGGGGGAAAACTTCTCAAAAGTTTTATGTTATTTATAAAGAAATGTATGTTATTTACAAAGAACATAAATATACAAGTCAAAGAAGCCCAACAAACTCCAAATAGAATAAATCCAAATAGGCCTGCCTCAAGACACATACTAATCAGTCTGTCAAATGTTGATGAGAAGTAGAAAATCCTGAAAGCAGCAAGTGAAGAACAATCTACTACATGTAAGGGAAACCAAATAAGACTGAGTTCAGACTACTCAACTAGCACCCTGGAGGCAAGAAGACAGTGGTATGAAATATTCAAGGTCCTGAAAGAGAAAGACTTACAGCCAAGAATTCTGTACCTAGCCAAATTGTCCTTCAAAACAGAGGAAGAGATTAAAGTTTTCACAGGCAAAGAAGTCCTGAAAGAATTTGTCAACAAGAGACTGGCCCTACAAGAAATGCTAAAAGATGTTCTGCTGGCTGAAAAAAAAAGACAGGAGAGGGAGGTCTAGAGGAGGGCACAGAATTGAAGAGTACCACTAAAGGCAATTTAAAGAATACAAAGAGAAAGAGGGAAAGAATATATAGATCTGATGAATGAAATAAAAAAGATAAGATGGTAGGTTCAAGAAAGACATTTTCAGTTATAACTTTGAATGTTAATGGACTAGACTTACCAATTAAATGACACAGATTGGCAGAATGGATTAAGAAATTTAATCCAGCTATATGCTGTTTCAATAGACTCCTCTTAGACATAGGATACAAACAGATTGAAAGTGAAAGAATGAAAAAAGATTTTCCTTGCAAGTTGTAATGAGAAGAAAGCAGGAGTAGCTATACTAATATTGGACAAAATAGACTTTAAATGTAAAGACATCATAAGAGATAAAGAAGGACACTACATGCTCATTAAAGGGGTCAATCCACCAAGCAGATATAATAATCATAAATGTTTGTGCTCACAAAATACATGAGACAGACATTGTCAAAAATGAAGGGAGGGGTGTTTTTTTTTGGAATTAAAAAAATTAATAAAAAAATAAAGGAAGTGATAGATGTTTTAACAATAATAGTAGGGGACTTCAATACACCACTCTCCTCTATAGACAGAAAAACAGGACAGAAGATCAACAAGGAAACAGAGAAGTTAAATAACTTGATAAGTGAATTAGACCTAACAGACATATATAGGTCATTGTACCCCAAAGCAAAAGCATATACATTCTTCTGTAGTGCTCCCAGAACATTTTCTCCAGGATAGAGCATATGCTGGGACACAAAACAGGTCTTTATAAATTAAAAACATTGAAATTATTCAAAACACATTTCTCTGATCACAGTGGGATGAAACTGGATCTCAGTGTCTACCAAAGAATGAGAACATATGCAAATATATTGAAATTAAATAACACACTCTTAAACAACCAGTGGATAAAAGAAAAAAATCTCTCAAGAAATCAGTAGCCACCAAGATGAATGAAAATGAGAATACAACTTATCAGAACTTATGGGATGTGGAGAAGGCTGAGCTGAGAGTGAATTTATTGCCCTAAATACCTATATTAAAAAACAAGAAAGAACAAAATTCGAGTACTTAATAGCACATCTGGAGGAACTTGAGAAAGAACAGCAAACTAGCCCAAAAACAAATAGCAGAAGAGAAATAACAAAGATTGAAGCAGAGATAAATGAATGGGAGAAAAAAAGAACAATAGAAAGAATCAATAAAGCCAAAAATTGGTTCTTTTAGAAAATCAATAAAATTGATGGGCCACTAGCAAGACTGACAAAGAAAAAAAGAGAGGGGATGCAACTAAACAAAATCAGAAATCAGAAGGGGTGTGTTACCATAGACCTTGAGAAATAAAAGAAATCATAAGAGGATACTATGAACAACTATACACCAACAAACTAGACCACTTAGATGAATTGGGAAAATTCCTGGAAACACACTAAGAAGCTACCCTGACTCAGGAAGGAATAGAAGATCTCAATAAACTGATCACAATGAAAGAGATTCAATCAGTCATCAAAAATCTTCCTACAAAGGAAAGCCCATGGCCAGATGGCTTCCCAGGGGAATTTCATCAAACATTCCAGAAAGAACTAATACCAATTCTGCTCAAACTTTTCCAAAAAATTGAGGGAAAAGGAACTCTACCTAACTCATTTTATGAAGCTAACATCATTTTAATACCAGAACTGGGTAAGATGCTATAAGAAAGGAAAATTATAGGCCAATCTCTCTAATGAACATAGATGCAAAAATTCCCAATAGAATATTAGCAAATTGAATCCAACAACACATTAAAAGAATTATACACCATGATCAAGTGAGGTTTACACCAGGAATGCAAGGATGGTTCAGATCAAGACTACAATGAAATACTATCTCACACCTATAAGAATGGCTGCTACTAAACAAACAGGAAGCTATAAATGTTGGAGAGGATGTGGAGAAACTGGGACACTTATGCAATGCTGGTGGGAGTGTATAATGGTGTAGCCACTATGGAAGACTGTTTGACAGTTCCTTAGGAAATGAAATATTGAGTTACCCTTGACCCAGCAGTAGTACTACTTGGTATATACCCAGAGGAGCTGAAAGCAATGACTCAAACAGACATTTGCACACCAGTGTTCATAGCAACATTATTCACAATTGCCAAAAGATGGAAACAAACCAATTGCCCATATTTCTTTGCTTTGAAGTTATATTGTAGTATTCAATAAAAAAGTTAAAAAATAAAAATAAAATTTGAAAAAAGGATCAGACTTCAACTAGAGATATGAATGAAGCTGATCTGGATAGGACCAAGATAAATCAGAAAACAGGGTAAAGGATGATATAGTCCATGTTTTAAAATTTCAACTTCTTTGTGAGACCAAAGTGAGAGATGTTTATTTTGTGCAAAATTTGTTTTTTGGGTAGCACATTAACTAATTTCACTTGTATGGTCAGTTTAATTGAACACCATAAGTACATGGAAACTTGAACAGGACATGAGGTCTTGTCTGTTTGTCCAGGTTAGTGTGATACCCCAATATATCACAGAGTAATTTGGACAGTGAATGAAAAGTATTTGCAGAGTCCTCTTGGAAGGCTGGGGGAATAGAAGGAAATATTCAGCTTCCCCATTTGGAGAATTTCTGATATTCTCACAAGCTGTGGAGATAACCAAAACTATAGGCTGAGCCCTCAGTCTTAGGGTTTGTCCCAAGGAAACTTATTCCTGCAAAGGATAAGTTAAACCTGCTTAATGTTATGCCAAGAGTCACCCCCAGAGAACCTCTTTTGCTGCTCAGATGTGGCCTCTCTCTCTCTAAGCAAACTCAGCTTGTGAAGTCACTTGCCATCCCCCCCTACTTGGAGCATGCCTCCAAGGGGTGTAAATCTCCCTGGAAGCATGGGACAGAACTCCTGGGATGAGTAGGGACCTGGCGCCACGGGATTGAGAAAGCCTTCTTGATCAAAAGGGGGAAAAGAGAAATGAGACAATATGGCTGAGAGATTTCTAACATAATCGAGAGGTTATCCTGGAGGTTATTCTTACATATTATATAGATATTCCTTTTTAGTTTGTGGTGTATTGGAGTGCCTGAAGGGAAGTACCTGAAACTGTTGAGCTGTGTTCCAGAAGCCTTTGTTCTTGAAGATGATTTTACAACATGACTGACCATATGATTGTGAAAACCTCATCGTTTGATGCTCCTTTTAGCCAGGGTATGGTCAGATGAGTAAGAAAACATTGATAATAAATAAATAAATAATAGGGTGGACAAGGGGTAAAATAAATTGGATAGATTGAAATACTAGTGGTCAATAAGAGGGAGGAGTAAATGGTATAGGATGTAGGAGTTTTTGTTTTTTTTTAATTTCCTTTCCTTGAGTGATACAAATGTTCTAAAAATGATCATGGTGATGAATAAACAAGTATGTGATGATAAAAAAAAAAGGAACAAAAAAGAGTATGCTTGGATGATAAGAGCAATGCTAGTACTGCTTGCTACGTTCTCAAACTTGACTGCTAGAAATTTTCACAATTGTGAGTATTAGAGAGTTGTCTTTCCAAGTTTGAATTTTTCTAAATTGGACAAAGATTTAGCTCATTTGGATTGTATTTCTATCACTAACTCTGGAGAGATAGGCTGGTTTTTGCATTTTTGCAAGTTATGTGATTATGTGCATCTCAGTCATTTAAACATATGGTCTTAGGCAGAACAAGATTTAATTTATAAAGCTGTATACTCTTCTGTTTCTGCTTTCATGCAAAGCGGTTTGGACTCAAGCTTACATTTCTTTTGGCAGATTTCACTAAAATCCAGAAGAAGGAACTAATGTATTTTAACATCCTGATGTAATTCTATCACATCTATACTAATTGCTGCAGAATCATGGTCTAAAATAAAAATTATTTTTGCTGCCACATTACAAATATAAATCCTCTCTGTCACCCTGCACTTCTTGGCCAAGCTGGTTCCACATTTGTGGGGTCTCTCATTTTTACCACCACACTTCCTAGAATTAAATTGTTAGGGTGCCTTTTTTGCATATAAATAACAAATCAATTCAACTAATTTAAGCATAAAACAGGAGCTGGGAAGAACACTGAGGCCCTCAGAGCATCATAAAAGTGTTGTAAGAATCTGTCCTTCACAGTGGAGCTAGGGACCCAATGCTTGAGAGCAGCTTCTCCTTATATTTGTCTCACATGCATGCTTTTATTACTCCCCTTCATGTGTTGATGCCCTTTGTCTCCTTGTGCAGGTTCTTTCCATACATCAAGAGAAATGGCTGTGGACAGTCCCAGTCCTATAGACTTGTAACTCTCATAAAAAAGGAATAAAGACCTCACTCTCCATAAAAGTAAAACTTTCCATGCTAGAACTCTTCTGTTGGCCTGGCCTAGGCCAGGTGACCATCTCTTGGATCAGTCATTGTCCAGAGGAATTGTCACTGCAGATGTTCCTTGTGGGACAGGTGCTGTTATGGGTCTGAGTGCCCGGCATGCTCAATGGCCCCAATGAAAAGGAGTTAAGGTTACTAGAAGAAAAAGGATGGAAAAGAGGGCCAGAAAGACAGAAATAATAGCTATCACATTCTGCTGCAGATTTCCTTGCACACATTTTCACTTTTTCCTGCCCTGTGGGGAAGTGGCTCATTAAAATGGCTTTTCCCTGATTCCTAATTACTATCTGTTCTAGTTTGCTAGCTGCTGGAATGCAACACACCAGAGATGGATTGGCTTTTAATAAAAGGGGATTTATTTTGATAGTTCTTCAGAGGAAAGGCAGCTAACTTTCCACTGAGATTCTTTCTTATGTGGAAGGCACAGGATGGTCCTGATGGTCTTCTCTCCAGGCCCCTGGGTTCCAACATCTTCTCATGGGGTGACTTCTTTCTGCATCTCCAAAGACCTGGGCTGAGCTGCAAGTGCTGAGATGAGGAATGCCGAGCTGCTAGGCTATGCTACATTGCACTCTCTCATTTAAGCACCAGCAAATTAAGTCAAACATCACTCATTGCAGCAGACACGCCTCCTAGCCGACTGCAGATGTAATTAGCAACAGATGAGGTTCACGTACCATTGGCTTATGTCTGCAGCAGCAAGACTAGGTATGCTCACCTGGCCAAGTTGACAGCTGAATCTAACTAACACACTATTCTTCCTTTCTTCTGGGGAAGTGCCATATTAGTCAAAGAAGAAGAGGCAAATTTGATATAGGAAAATTGTTCTTAATTTGGATAACATTACTTGAAAGGAAAAATTCTCACTGGATGGCATCATAAGCTCAATCTCCTGCTCTGAAGGAATGCTTAAAACAATTGAATACTTATGAATACTGAGTGAAAAAGTTTAATTAATGATTGCAAATCTGTTTAAGAGCTCGAGGTGCTCTTACCAAAACTTGAGAAGCTATAGAGGGAAGCTGCTACTGGATATACACATAGAAACTGTTAGAAATGTATTATTAGAAAGAAAAAGTTTGGAATATCCCTTAAATCTTTAGGTATTTAGAAATTTCAGAAGAAGAATGAAATATGTGAATAAGTATTTAAAAAATGCAAAACAAATTCCAGTGTTTGATATGTCATTAATATATTTTTAGTATACATCTCCTTTCTAAACTAACATTTATAGTAGACTGTGCATCACAGTGTTTTACAATGTTATATATATATATATATATTTTGTTTGGGGCAGACAAGTTGTCATGGTTAGGGACAGGTGTCAACTTGGCCATGTTTTGGTACCTGTTTATCTGATTGGGCAAGCGCTGGCCTGTCTGTTGCAATGAGGACATTTCATAGGATTAGGTCATGAGCACGTCAGCTACATCCACAGCTGATTCCCTTTGTAATCAGCCAAAGGCGAGTGTCTTCTGCAATTAATGATGCTAAATGTAATCATGGGAAGCCTTTGAAGGAGGATTCAGAGGAGACACATTCCATTCCTGCTTTGGCTGGTGAGCCTCTCCTGTGGAGTTCATCCAGGCCATCCATCGGAGTCATTGGCTTCGCAGCCTGCCCTGTGGATTTGAACTCTGCATTCCTATGGTCACGTGAGACACTTTCATAAATTTTACATTTGCAAGGGTTCCCTGTTGATTCTATTTCTCTAGAGAACACTAACTAATACATAGGATGTACATAATAAGCACTTTGTTATATTTTTACATTATGTGTATTTATCAAGCTCAGCAAATTGAGTTATATCACTTAAGTTTATGAAACTAACAGGCAACTGAACTGACCTATCTAAACTGACCTAACCTTTCACTGCTGATTGAACTTCACCCACCCTGGCAAAGTAGAGAGCCCCACCTGCCTATTCCAAACAATTTCCAAAGCATACCAAACATTTAACCACAGACATGTAGCCACAAAGACATTTTTCTTTTGTTTTTTATTTTTCTTGATTTCAACAAATGTTGCTCTATAAATATGCCACTCTCCCTCCCCTTAGCATGGCTCTTGGTTCCGTCAGAGCTCCAGGCTTGGCGGTTCCTCAGGCCATCCCTCTCATGCTCTGTAATAAAGCTTGCCTTATCCATTGAGGTCTATCCATTCCTTCCTTTTGAGCATTCTCCTCCTCTACACTCCTTCACTTTCCTTTCATTTTGGTGCCAAAACCAGGGAGGGGTCTAATGCAGGGACCCCCAGTCCCTGGCTCTTTCCCTCTTCATTCAAACCCTTCCCCTTTACAAACTTCTTTCCTTTTCTATCATTTTCATGCCTGACTTCACAGGACCCACATGACCCTCTGAGCTCACTATAAGCTAAATGGCCACAGGAAAGTGACCTGAAGCCACCCTCTCTTAAGAGAGCACGGCTTTTGCAGCCTCATTGCCATGTGAGTGGTGCAAGAATCCCAGTGATTCTTTATGGGTCCTCTCAACACACCCCTAGCCTGAAAAATTTTTAGCCCTCTGTTCTCTTGTTAAAACCTACAGATCAGGGGACCCTTGCCATTTCATCCACTGCATCTACCACTGACTGATTAAAATCACTCTTAGACATCACTGGTGGGTGAGTCTTCACCCTCTACTCTCCCCACAGAGGCACCCTGTGGGCTTTTCTCTCTCTCTCTCTTCCTCACTCTTCTAACATGGACCCAGGGGTCCCCTTGGCTGGCTGGAGTAGGGGATGGCCTCCCCATCAAATGAGGATTCCGTTCCTGCCCCTCACCAGACAGGGGATGCCCTGCCTGGTGTTGAAAGCCCTGACTTTTTGGCCTCTCAGAATTAGCCTTCCTGCTCGCTATCTCTCCCTTGGAATGGGGACCAGGACCTCTGTCCTGGCAGACTCAACTCTAGCCTGTCTCACAAAATATCTAAAAATATTAGGCTTAACACCTGATTTAAAGCCACTAAACTCCTCTGACTCTCAACTCAGACCTGGCCACAATACAATTCAGACAATCAACATCGATGGCCAGAATTTGGAACTTTTGACCCTGTCCTTCTAAATGAACTAGACTCCTTCCTCCATCAAAATGACAAAGTGGCCTGAGGTACCGTCTCTCCAGGCCTTTTTCTATGTCCTCTCCAAACCTTCCCTTTGTAAATCATGCTCTCCTCTCCAACTACTCCTGACTGATACCCCCACCCAGTGCCGCACCAGGAAAACACTCCCCCAACCTCACCCCCACCTTCACCAACCCAGACCCTGCTGATGACCCTTCACTATACAACCCCCTCCTCCAAAGCCCTAGCCCACCCTTTTTGGTTCCCCCACTGGATACATCCATTGAACCCCCAGCTTCCACACCCCAGAAGACTTGACCTCCTTCTTACACACATTCCAAATCTACTTCAGGCCAAAACTTACCTCAGCACATGTATCCCCTCGGAGAGGTGGCAGGAGTGGAGGGACCAATTCAGGTTCATGTCCCCTTCTCAATGGCAGATATATCCCAAATTGAGGAAATATTAGGCTCCTTCTCTGAGAATCCTACCAAATATCACAAAGAATCTGTCTGCCTTACTCAGGCTAACCTCCTTACATGGTCAGATCTTTATTACACCTCATGCCCACCTTAACCACAGACAAATGGAGACACATTTGGCAATCACCCGAGAATATGCAAACTGCCTTCCTAGTGAAAATAGAAACCTTAACCCCGTTGCAGATCTGGCACTCCCCACCAATTAGCTGGATTGGACACACCAACCCAGGGACACTGGAATTCATAATAGGGACCACGTGATAGCCTGCTTACTTGAAAGGATCCTCAAGAATACATATACCCAGGTAAATTACAAAAAAATACAGAAAATTACCAAAAGTCTGAAGAAAACCCCTCCCTCTTAATGGCCACACTAACCAAGGCTGTAATAAAATGCACAAATCTGGACCTCAACACACCAGAAGGCACCCTCTTCTTACATGTACAATTTATCAGCCAATCTGTCCCTGACATCCAAAGAAAGCTTCAGAAGCTTGAACAAGGCCCACAGACTCCACAACAGGAACTCCTCAATGTAGTCTTCCAGGTGTTTAACAAATGGGATGAGGAGGCAAGGAGGGAAAGAGAGAAAAAATTCATGACCAAATATCAGCTCTTAGCCACGGCCCTAGAGAGTCCTCAACATGGCCCCACACCCTGGATTCCCATCACCCTAGGACAAAAAACTGCATACCCACCTGGTGCCACCTTCCACTCTGGGAACCAAGCGCACTGGGCAAAAGCTTGCCCAAACCCTAAACCTCCCTCCAAGCCATAGCCCAGTTGCAGACAATGGACATTGGAAAATGGATTGCCCTCAGGGGTGGACACCCCACCCCTTGGGTCTCCCACTTACAGAAGCAAAACACACCTTCCAAAGTTACTAGAATAAGGGAACCCTGATTCCACTGCCCTTGCCACTGAGTGTGAAAATCCTGAGGAGCCCAGGGCAGTAAGGACAGTGCCCAGCCATATCATTTCCTTCATGGTCAACACTGGGGCAACTCTCTCTCTCTCTCCTGAATACAATGAAGGGGCCCACAATAAAAGGAACCAGGTCATTACCTATCCTCACAAAACCCCTTCCTCCTTCTGCTCCTTCAGGGATCTCACATTCACTCACTCATTCATTATCATCCTCACCTGCCCAAACCCCCTTATAGGAAGAGATATCCTCCACAAACTTTGAGCTTCCTTCCACATCCCACCTGCATTAGTTAGGGTTCTCTAGAGAAAGAGAATCAACAGGGAAAACTCACAAATATAAAATTTATAAAAGTGTCTCATGTGACCATGGAAACTCAGAATCCAAAATCCTCAGGGGAAACTGTGAAGCTGATGATTCCAATGGAGAGCCTGGATGAACTCCACAGGAGAAGCTCACCAGCTAAAGCAGGAAGAGAGCCTGTCTCTTCTGAATCCTCCCTAAAATGCTTCCAGTGATTATATTGAGCATAATTCATTGCAGAAGACACTCCCCTTGGCTGATTACAAATGGAATCGGCTGTGGATAGAGCTGAAATGATCATGATCTAATTCTATGAAATGTCCTCATTTCAACAGACAGGCCTGTACTTGCCCAACCAGACAAACAGGCACCACAACCCGGCCAAGTTGATACATGAACCCGACCATGACAGTCCATCCCTTGCCAACTTGACAGCTATATATATTACCATAAACCCCCCATTTGAAGTCTCAAATATCTCTTAGTTCTAGTAGACACCTTCACAGGATGGCTTGAAGCCTTTCAAACAGCTAACTGAAAGGCTTCCAACATATCTTCTATTCTAAGCTGAGAAGTAATTCCATGATTTGATTTCCCCACATCCTTCCAATCTGATGAGAGTCCTGAGTTCATCTCTGCAGTCACTCAAAGTCTAGCCTCCTATCTTAATATCCCTTAGAAATTACATATCTCATATCATCCCCAATCCTCCAGGTAGGTAGAAAGAACCAACCACACCTTTAAAAACACCCTCACCAAATTAGCTACTGAAACCCAGGAAACTTGGGGTAATACATTCCCCACTGTGCTCCTAAAATTTGCTGTCTCCCAAATAAACCCCTACTCCTATCTCCATTCAAACTTTTGTTTGGAAGGCTGCTATTACCTCCTAGAATTCCCATACCTCCATCTTCCCTTGCTGCTTCTTTATTTCCCTGCCTCCTCTCTCACCTCAGGACAGCTCTTTGGAAATATAATGGTACACTTTAGCCCACAGCCCACCACTAATACACCCAGTCCAATAACACCAGGGGATCTTATATATCTAGCCCAGCCAAACTCTTCCTCCTCCTTAACCCCAAAATGGACTGGTCCATACAAAGTAATCCTAACCACTCCTACAGCCACAAAACTGGAAGGAAAGTCCTCTTGGATCCATATCTCCAATGTAAAAAAAGTCTAAAACCTTCCTACCACTCTACACCCACAGGACCAACCTCCATGAGAATTTCCCAGCTGTCTCAAATCACTGACTAGCAAGAAACACCCACCACCTCCCCATGCTCCTAACCCCACTGCCTTCAACTATTTCCTTTCCACCCTTTTAAGTGATTTAAGCTGGTATCCATACTCCATCAGAATTCCTTCCAATCTTCTTCACCTCCTGGAAAAGTTGTGGCTCCAAGGCACCTACCTGGAGTTTACCCCAACCCAGATCTCTTTCTTTCCATTCATCCTTCTTCTCATTCTTACACATGAAAGGGCAGGCTCTCCTCCTCTCCTTGAAACTTTTTTCTCTTCCACATTTTTTAATCCCAGCCTCAACTAACCCTCCCCTTCCTTTCCCACATCTTGCCAGAATACTTGCAAAAGCCCATTAACATTACTACCACCCTCCTCAAAGAATCAAATTCTTCTTTAGCTTCAGCTGGATATGTCTACACCTTGCCCAAACTGTGAACCAAGCCTTCCATTCCCCTCTACCCACCTGACTCTCAACACTGGCAGGACTTCACTTCTCAGTCACCCACCAACCTGAATACTACCTCATGCAAGGGGACTGGTGGAGTGATGGTGAGGCTAGGCACAAATGAGCCGCAAACCAACAAGTTCCTAGAAAAAATTGCTGAACTGGAACCTCCACAATGCCCTGTCCAAGGCCCTGTCCAAACCTATGTAATTCATGCCTATCAGGCTGCTCTTTGTGTATTCCATCACCATTACCAAGAATCAACCCCAGCAGGAAATGTAGCTTCCTCCAAGTGTAATCTCACCCTATACTTCTCCACCCCCACATCCCACATCCAACTCCTGCTACGGATCAAAGGAATTCCTGGAAACCCACACCTCTGGATCATGCCTCCCCACTCCCCCAGCATACTCAATGAAACTACCAAACCTGGAAGATATTACTGTCAAGGCAGCGGACATCACCCTGATATACCAGGCTTCAAGACCACCCTTGGCCAAACTGAATTCCTCACACACCCTCCAGATTCCTCCCAGACTTGCTGAAGCACCTGACTTGTGAAAAACTTTGGTACTTTGTCAAATGTAACATCTTAATGTTGCAACTAGAACTCCACCCCCACCCCCAGAAATATTACAGCCCTAATGAAATTTCAGCCCCTTAACAGCCATGGCCCTTGGACATTCCATTTCCTTCTGTCACACCAGGGAAAACATGAAACACTGAAGAGCAGGTAAATTCTTCCCAGTTTCCAGCATTAATTTGTTACCCTGGCTGGCCTACACATCTGAACTCTTCTGTGTATGTGGTTCAAATGCCTTCCTGTGTCTCCCCACCATCTGGACTGGAGCACGCATACTAGCCTTTCTATCACCACAAATAAGCCTAACTCCTCCCGACACCTCTATCCTCACAAACCTGGTCCAAAACACCCCCCCAAAAATCAAAAGAGGCCACCTAGTGAAATCCCCCTGCTAGCCACACTTGGGGTCCTCTCTGGGGTAATTACAGAAAAAGCAGCACTAGTAAAGTCACAGCTTTACCATCCTGTCACAATAACTGGCGTCAAGCCTCCAGGAAGTCTCAAAACAGCTTATACCTCTACAGGACCAAATAGACTCCTTAGCTTTAGTAGTCTTACAAAAGAGGTGTGGTCTCGTCCTCCTAACATTACATGGAGGCAAGTGTACACTACTCCAAGAACATTGCTGTTTTTATACTAGCCAATCCCACTTAGTTTGAGATAAAGCTCAATGCCTTAGAGACCTAGCTACTAAAATCAGGGATCAAGCCTCACTTAGCTCATTATGGCCCTAGGTAATCTCCCCTCTTGGCTCATAACCCTTATAACTCCCCTCTTATGTCTTACATTACCTTTCTCTTTCCTTCCCTTCTTTATTAATCTCTTACAAGTTTTTGTTGGACAAATGACCACCATCTCCCAAGCTGCAACTCAAGATCATGTGAAAGCAATGTTCCTCCTCCAGGCTTACCAAGGACCTCTCCCCATGATGCCCCCTTCCCATCAGCAGGAAGCAGCCAGATATAATGATGTTATCCTGCTCCCTTCTTGTGAGCCTCCAGAGTCTGTAATGATGGAACTAACAGAAAGCAGGAAACTAACCTGACCTGTTGAAACTGACCTACCTTTTCATGGCTGATTGGACTTCACCCGCCCTGGCAAACTTCAGAGAACCACCTGCCTGTTCCAAACAATTTCTGAAGCATACCAAACATTTAACCACAGATGTGTAACCACAAAGACATTGTTCTTTTGCTTTTCATCTTTCTCAATTTTAACAAGTTCTGCTCTATGAATATGTTACTCTCCCTCCCCTTAGCATGGCTCTTGGTTCATTCAGCCCTCCAGGCTTGACTGTTCCTGGATCCATCCCTCTCAAGCCCTCAAATAAAGCTTGCCTTGATCCATTCACATCTATCCATTTCTTTTCTTTGAACATTCTCCTCCTCTACACTCCTTCACTTTCCTTTCATAAGTGAAACCCTAACATTATTCAGAAAATTATCCGCAATAGGTTTTAAGAAGGGACAACCTTCTGTTTTACTCTTCCACCTTTTCAGAGGCCTTACCGTTTCTTCCTTGGTTTTATTCTATTAATTATAGTTTTACTGGAATCTGAATTAGAAATGGCATTGTTTCAGTTTGCTAAAGCTGCCAGAATGCAATATAGCAGAAATAGATTGATTTTTACAAAGGGTATCTATTAGTTTACAAATTTATTGTTCTAAGGCCTTGAAAATGTCTAAATTAAGGTACCAACAAGATGATACCTAGGCTCTGAAAAAGGCTGCTGGCATCTGGAATACTTCTGTCAGCTGGGAAGGCACATGGCTGACATCTGCTGGTCCGTGCTCCCAGTTTGTTACTTTCAGCTTCAGATTCCAGTGGCTCTCTCTGTGTTCCTGTGGATCTTCTCTTAGCATCTTTGGGGCATTTCTCTCTCTCTTAGTGTGTGTGAATCCTCTCTTAGTTTTTCTGGGTCAAAGCCCAGATTTCTTCTCTATGCTTAGCATCTGCCAGGGTATTTTCTTTTCCAAGCCTCTGTAGTGTTTTTGCCAAAATGTCTCCCTCTTAAAGGACTCCAGTAAGTATATTAAGACTAATCTTAAATCGGTGGGGTCATATCTGTAAGGCCTTGCCCTCTGGCTGGAAGGCCCCCACCTGAACTAAAACCATGAACATCAGGGCATACAGCTGTTCAAACTCAGCCAATCAGGACCTGCCCTGACAAACAAAAGACTCCCACTGCACACAGCCCATAGTTATGCTCCCTGGCAATGGCCCGTAGCTATGCCCCCAGCCCTAAAGGATGTGAAACTCCTAACTTACCACAGGAGGCCCTGTAGTCATCATCAGCACCCCCCAGTAACTAGCTTATATCTAACCCTGCTACTTCTAGGGGGGCGTGACTTCCCCTGCCTGGATCCTGAGCACCCGGACACGGGAACCTCACCCCAGGGCAATAAAATTTTAAACATGGACTCAGCTTCTCTAATTTCTTCATCAGCCACCATCTAAAACATGACATTTTGGTGCCAAAACCCGGGGGTAGTTTCATGACCCCTCTCGGGGGAACTGACTCCTCCTTGCTGGCGGACCTGGGACCTCTCCACCGCTCATCAGCTAGCCTGTTCTCTGAGCAGACTTTTACTGACCTGTGCCTTCCAAGTCAGTGAGTCATCCCTTGTCCATACCTCGGTATTGTCAATGCCTTCTGGAAGGACCTGTCCGTAATCACGGCCACATCAGGAGCCAATCTCTGACTGAGTCCTCCTCTGGGAATGCCTGGAGGTCCTCTCGGTTTCCTATCATTTCCAAGGATGTGGGGTGTGAAGACTCCTCACTCTCACTCCTCCTTGCCAGTGCCCCAGGGCGACCTCTTTTCCAATAGTCTGGCCATGCCTCAGGATGCCACGACTTAGTTTGATTATTTCTGGACTTGACTTAAATTACAGGCAACCAGGAGTCTCGCACAGACCCAAAAACCCCACTCGGATGTTTAATTCAAATCTGGCTACACTTTGTGCCAACAGACCAGCAAATGGTCGGAGGTCCCATATGTCCAAGCTTTCTGGCATCTAAGATCCCAGCCTGATTTATGCGCTACTTGCAATACCGCTCAAGTCCTCCTTGTAGCAAAGAAACCTTCACCTTCTCCTTCCCTTCCTCTTCCCTCATCTTCAGCTCTGCTTTCTCCGATGAGCTGGAAGATCTTTTCTCTCTGCCAACCCCCCCTATTAACCCCCTCCCCCTCCCTATCTCCAGAACCTCTCGCTTCCCTGTCAGCTCGTACATCTGGCCACATGGCCTTCCAGTGCCATCTGCTGCCCCAGTAT
Source organism: Tamandua tetradactyla (assembly GCF_023851605.1). Taxonomy (NCBI): domain Eukaryota; kingdom Metazoa; phylum Chordata; class Mammalia; order Pilosa; family Myrmecophagidae; genus Tamandua; species Tamandua tetradactyla. The sequence goes on along the minus strand of NC_135327.1, from coordinate 208,866,422 downwards.
CATCTTCTGCACTTCTCTGTCCCCTTTGTGAAGTTGCAGGAAATGAGGGCATGGTCCGCGTTCACGTTCCTTTCTCTCTCTCTGATCTGGCAGCTATTGAAAAAAGCCTAGGGTCCTACTCTGCAAATCCTACGGCATATATTAAAAAATTCCATCAACTAACCCAGGCTTATGACCTTACCTGGCATGATGTTTATGTAATCCTGTCCTCTACTTCACCCCTGATGAGCACAGTCATATCATAGTGGACTCCGGTGCGCATGCAAATCAATTGCTCCTGTCCAATCCTAACATGCCAGTTGGTAAGAACGCAGTTCCCATGAAAGAACCTAACTGAGACTATCAGGCGGGAGGGGCCAGCTGTAAGCACCAGAACCAAATGGTTGAATGTATATTAGCAGGATTAGAAAAGGCAGCCCTTGTTTATTTCTGCAGGAACAATCCTGTTACTACATCAACAAAAGTGGCGTAGTAGAGGAGAACCTCAATGTCCTGATGAAACTGCAAAAAGACCCTAAAGAAAAGCAGGCTGTTTTCCAATCATCCTCTTGGGGGAACTCCCCTATTCTGACGTGGCTAAACCCAATACTCACCCCATTTTTTGTTATCTGCCTCCTGTTAATGCTCGCTCCTTTTGTTTTAAGGTTCCTACAAGAGGGTCTCAAGGAACTCTCTTGGGTGACAGTCAATCAGATGCTGCCACATCCCTATGCCACCCTTCAAGTCAAAGCACTGGCCAGTTAAAACCCTGTACCCAATGACATGCCATCCTGCAGGAAGTAGCCAGAAAGACTACAATGCCCTATTATATCAAAAAGGCTGGAATGTAAGGCCTGGCCCTGTAGACTCTGGCTGGAAGGCCCCCACCCGAACTAAAACCGTGAACATCTGGGCATACAGCTGTTCAAACTCAGCCAATCAGGACCTGCCCTGACAAAGGACCCCCACTGCACATGGCCCATAGCTATGCCCCCAGCTCTAAACTCCTAACTTACCACAGGAGGCCCCGTAGTCATTGTCAGCACCCCCCACTAGCTACCCTATATCTAACCTCACTAATCCTAAGGGGGCACAACTTCCCCAGCCCACATTCTGAGCACTCAGACCCAGGAACCTCACTCTGGGACAATAAAATTTTACACTCTGACTCAGTTTCTCTAATTTCTTGATTGGCTAACATCTAAAACATGACAATATCTTCATGGAAACAACCTAACCAAAAGTCTCCAGCCCACAATAGGTCTGCCTTAACAAGATTGATTAAAAGAACACAGCTTTTAAATTTAGTAGATTGAAATGCTAGTGATTAGTGAAAGGAAGTGGTAAGGAATATGGTATGTATGAATTTTTTTTCTATTTTCTCATTTCTTTTTCTGAATTGATGTAAAAGTTCTAAGAAATGATCATAATGATGAATCTACAACTATGTGATGATATTGTGAGTTATTGATTATATATTAAGAATGGAATGATCACATGGTAAAAATGTTCGTGTTTGCATGCTGCTACATTGGATAAAAAATAAGTAAATAAATAGAAATTTAAGAAAAGAAAAGCATAGCTTTTCTGGGATACATACATTTCCAAACTGTTACCAGACAAAGGCCATGGATTATTCTACCCAACATGCTCAATAACAAATTCCTGAGACACCAAAGGTTTCAAAGAGAGAAAGAGTTTATTACTACACATGTAACAGGAAAACACACAGCCTAACATGCAAAATCTGTCTCCTTGAACAAAGGAGATTCAAAGTTTTCAAGGATTCTAACAAGGGAAGATGAGATCATTTCAGATAATAAATTCAAGGCAGAAGTTCAAAACAGAAAAGAAAGCATTGTTAAACATTGTTAGCATAAGTTAACATAAATTGAAAAGAAAGGAGGCAGAGATATCTATCTTTCAATGGCAAAGCTTAGCAGATGGTTTACAAATAACAGGGGATGAGGCTAGCTAATGACTGTTTTCCTTACCATTATTAGCACCTACTTAGAAAATGTCCAGATAAAGGGTGTAACAGCTGACAGCCACAGAAGCACCAGAAAAAATATAAGGTCTTTTACAATACTTTCATGTGTCTTAACAGCTTAATTACAGTTCAGGACTTTCAGGTACCCTCTCTTGTCCATTCTAAAATCCTGAAAGCAAAAGGAACATTTATAAAATGATTCAGTAATCAAAATCATCCCTTTAAATCCTGATTTCTCAGTTACAAAACCAGCACAGGAATTCCTCTTCACAATCAGATATCCAGTTACATGTCTCTTCTAAGGGTTTATCTTTTCTGTCTCATTTAGTCCTGTTTCATTTGGTCAGGTGAGGCTAACTGATCTAGCAAATAACCCCATAATTTCAGTGGCATAACAAAAGTTTATTGCTTCCCCACACCACAGTCCAATGCCATTGCTTGGTTGGGAGGGTGGGTGGGGGTAGAGGCATGAGCTCTGTTCATGCCTTCATTCAGAAATGAGGTTCCTTCTCTTGTGCGGATCAGCCACCAGAGATGCCTTCATTCCAGTCAGACAGAAAGAAAGAAGGCATGGAAGATTCCATGGTGTGTTTTAGATCAGGCTCCAGCAAATTTTTTTCTTTGCAGACCAGATGGTCTTGGGCATTGTTCAGCACCTCCATTGTAATACAAAAGCAGCCTTCAGTTATATGTAAGCAAATGTTTGCCTATATCTGTTTTTGTGGAGCAATGGCAGAGCTGGGTAGTTGACACTGAGACTGTATGTACTGCATTTTACATGTATTTACTATCTGGACCTTTACAGAGAAAGTTTGTGGACCCAGCTTTAAAAAGTTTTTCTCTCATTTTTCTTTACTATACTATTCAGTATTTCTAGTTGCTGGCATGCTTCAAATAACTCCAGCTACATAGAATTTTTATGATAATCTATTAAATATTTAATTACTGTTGCATATGAGGTTCTGCTCCATCATTTTTATTCCTTCTTATTGATAATTTTTGCCATCATATCTTTTCTTCATCAGTTTTTCAAGAAGTTTATTAATATTATTAACATTTAAAATAATCAGATTTTTATTTTACAGTTCCTCTTGATTTTAAATTTGAGTCTGTTGCCTCCTGGCCAGAGGGACATCTGTGCCTGGGAATAAAGTAATTCCCTATTTCCCCTATCAGTGAGAAGTTGCAGGCATTTATGAGGTTAATGTTGGGCAAGCTCTTTTACAAGCTCTGTTAAAAGCTCTTTTACAAGCTCTGTTGAGCAAACAGCTAACAGATGTCCCAGTTGATCTATAATTATTTACCCTCGGGCCGAGGGAATGGAATTTCCTCGATCATTGCATGCAGAAATTTCTGAAAACAATACCCCCTGTAAAGGGGGGTAGAGAAGAAGCGGGTATGACCTGGGGGAAAAGACCCACTAGAGATAGTACTACAAGGTTCCCTCTCCCGCCGGCGCATCTCCCTCCTATAAGGGAAGTTATGAGGATATAAAAGGGAGGCAAGAAAACATAAAACAACTACTACTAAGATGGGGAACTACTAAGAAAACATAATAAAGGACTCACTCCCAAGAAGCAGGGGGCCTGAGTGATGGAACCATACTTGTCTCCTGAGTGCTGATTTCTTAAGTTAACCTCGACGCCCCTCTCCCGACTCGGCTTCAAGAGCCGGACACGGCAATTGGAGGTCCCACTGAGATCGGGAACGAGGGATTATCGGACGAGGCTCCACGGTAAGAACCAGGGGAGGATCGGGAAAGAATCCCGGGTTAGGCGCGCCTGATAGTCTTAAAAGGAAGTTAAATAAAAATAATGGGGAATTACGCCTCACGAGTTCGGCTGGCTTCCGAACTGAAGGAACTATTAAGGAAACAGGGAACTGCAATTAAGTCAAGTACCGCACTCGATTTTGTTAAAATCATAGATGTTAGTCCCTGGTTCCTGACAGGGGGAAATTTTAACATTACAGATTGGGAACAGGTTAAAATTGAATTACAAAAGGCTCTCAGGGAGCGAGGTCCCAATGAAGTCCCCATCGCGACCTTCTCCCTTTGGAGGCTTGTGAAAGATGCTCCCCTCACAAGTCATGTTATAATTAAAGAACAGTTAAAACTTTTGGAGAAATACAAGAGGAAGAGACAAATAGATCCCTCCAGGGGGATAATCTTAGTGAAATAGAGGAGGTCCAAATTAAAAGGGAGGCAATTGGAGAGGATCGGTGTTTTTTATACAGATGACAACATGACAGAAGTTAGCATGGGCTGTCTTGATAAGACACAGACTTTTTGCTTTTTTAATTAGTTGGGAGGCGGAGGGTCTGTGTTTTGTCAAGATGGCTTGTGTTGACTTTTGTCATGTTGTTGTCTGTGTAGAGAATACTGATTTTCTACTGGCAAAAAGTGCTTCTTGCCCTAAACCAGGTGGCTTAATCTATTAATCTAAGTACTATTACTATAAATGAATCTATTACTAGCTAAATCATATTCAAATCATATAAAAACCTATATTCCTTTAAGCCAAAATATCTTAAGGCTTTGTCCAATCTTTATATAAACTACATATGTATAAGCTAAATTTATCCTAAAATAACCATGGCTTATATTGGAAGCAAATCAGATTTGAGGGTTGAATGCAAGAAAAAATATACTTGTGGAGTCTTTTTTGTTCACCTGATGTTGCCATTACATGCAACTGATATTGCTATCACATGACCTTGGTAAAAAATAGTTAAAATGTACACTCTAGCTGGGAGGACTGGCTATCCCCCCAGAAAGAGGTGTACTTTAATAAAGATATCTAGGTCCAGGAAGCTCCTCTTGGTCCCTAGCCAGTTCCCAGAGGAACCAACTGGGCCCCGTCATGTAAGCAAATCAGAATTTGGCTACTATTGTGAGAAAATATCATAAAAACTGCATGCAATAAATTTAAAATTAGCAAAAATGCACAACCAATTATAAAGAATCCACATTCTTGCATTCCTTTTTAATCAATCCAATGAATTCAATTTTAAAAATCTGGTCATTTACTATGGATACATGTCACTATTGACACCCTGCTTTCATTTTTGCTACCTGCCACTTTAGGGATTCCTAATTATATGCTACAAAACTTGTTTGATATTTTACAAGGAGATTCTGATTTATTAAGCAAAAGGCAGTTAACAGCTGCAGCTGAATGAGAGTTACAATTAATTGAACAATGCATTCAAAAAGGACAGCTTGTTCAAATAGATCTAAAAAAGCCTGTTGATTTTATTATTTTCTTTACCTTGCAATCTCCCACAGGCCTATTTTAACAAGACGGTGTTTTAAAATGGATCTTTTTTACCAAACAATTGACAAAAATGTTTAAATACATACTTGCAAAAGATTATTTCTTTAATAGTCAAAGGTCACCAAAGATATTATCAATTAAGAGGTCATGATCCCTAATTGCATAGTGTGTGATCTCACAAAGGAAGAGGTTCAAAGTCTATATATTTTCAATACCTCTTGGCAAATAGCATTAAGTGACTTTAAAGGACAAATGAATAATCATTTGCTATGTCAAAACTTTTACAATTTTTAAAAATTAACGCAATGGATTTTGCCTAAGATAGTTCCAACCTTACATAGTGCCGGATCTGCCCGTTAACCTGTGGGGCAGAGATGTTCTTAATGCCATGGGAGCAGTCCTGACTACTCAAACTTTAAAAGGAAACAGTCAGCCAGTAACGAACATGATGTTAGATATGGGCTGGACGCCCGGCAAGGGGCTGGGCCACTCACAACAAGGGCGGCCCCAACCTTTGCTCCCCCAAGATGAAATCACGAGAACCCCAGGGGATAGAAGAGGATTGGGTAATGAGCCTTTTTCCTAGGGGCTGCTGTAGAGTGGCCTGAACCTACACCCATAATTTGGAAAAACGACTCCCCGGTGTGGGTAGAACAGTGGCCCTTAACTAAGGAAAAACTCCAGGCCGCCCAAGATATAGTGAATGAGCAATTAGCAGCGGGACATGTTGTCCCTTCTACCTCACCATGGAATACACCAATATTTGTGATAAAAAAGAAATCAGGGCAGTGGCGACTTTTGCAGGACCTTAGAGCAGTAAATAAAACCATGCAAATCATGGGAGCCTTGCAGCCTGGGCTCCCTCATCCTGCTGCCATTCCAAAAGACTGGCACATGATAATTTTAGATCTAAAGTATTGTTTTTTCAACATACCTCTTGCTGCTCAAGATTGTCAGCGCTTTGCTTTCTTGGTACCCTCCACCAATTATCGGGAGCCTTATAAGAGATATCATTGGGTAGTTTTGCCCCAAGGCATGGCAAATAGTCCTACCTTGTGTCAACTTTTTGTTGCAGCTGTACTTTCACCGCTGCGACAACAATTTAAGGATGCATATATAATCCATTACGTAGATGATCTGTTAATGGCTCATTCTGACAAGGACAGACTAATAACTCTTTATGCTCAAATGCAGGCTGGTCTGCATCAGGCAGGACTTGTAATTGCCCCCGGAAAGGTTCAATTGACATACCCCTATAATTATTTGGGTTACACTATTAATAAGGTAGGAATTGCGCCTCAAAAGATTCAATTTTCCACCTCACACTTAAAGACCTTGCATCAATGGCAACGATTTCTTGGAGAGATACAATGGTTGAGGCCGTCATTTTCACTTTTGACAGGGGATCTAAAGCCTCTTTTTGACCTTTTAAAAGGCGATTCAGACCCCAATTCCTCTCGAGAATTGACACCTGAGGCTAGAGACACTTTAGCCAAGGTTGAGCAGGCCTTACAGGATATGACACTTCAGCAGTTAAACTATGATGAGCCTCTAGAGTTCCTGGTCTTAGCATCTAAGTTTACGCCTACTGGAGTTTTTTGGCAGCATGGACCCCTTTATTGGGTACACTTGTCTGCCTCACCAGGGTGTACGGTCATTCCCTATCCTGATCTGGTAATTCAACTCTTATGGAAAGGTCAGGCTCTTGGTAGAGCGCTTTTTGGTAAAAATGCTGACAAAATTATATTGCCTTACACTCAAGATATGATTTCCCAACTGATACAGAATAGTGACTCCTGGTGTTTATACTTAACATCCTACCAGGGGGAGGTTTCCCAAGCCTATCCCAAACATAAATTACTACAGAGTTTTAAAATTTGTCCTTTTGTCCTCCCAAAGATAATAAGACAGCTCCCCATCCCAGGGGCACGCCTTCTGTTTACAGACCACTCCAAGTCTTGCACAGCAGCTGTAGTAGATGGTGAAAGAATAGAATCTGTCAATATTCCTGAGGCCTCTGCTCAGCTAGTGGAACTCTCAGCTGTAATTTTAGCCCTTAAGCTGTACCCAAATGAACCCTTAAACATCTACACTGAAAGTGTGTATGTTGCTAATATCATGCCCCAGTTAGAAGTGGCACCCCATGTAGGAAACTCTTCGAGAGTCGTCTCCCAACTACAGTACCTCCAAGTACTTATCTGGGCCAGAAAGGATCCTCTATTTGTGGGCCACATTCGAGGACATTCGAACTTGCCAGGTCCCCTCGCAGAAGGAAACGCCAAAGCTGATGAAGCCACCTGCTTAGTTTTCGCCTCTTTTGAGTATGATCAGGCCCTGCAGCTACATAAGAAATTCCACCTTAATGCTCAGACACTTAGACTCCAAACTTGCTGCACAAAAGCTGAAGCAGTGTCCATTGTTTCCGTGTGCCCTACTTGCATTCCTTTTATCCACGCTCCGTCCTTAGGTATAAATCCCAGAGGACTTAGAGCTAATGATATCTGGCAAATGGATGTTACTCATATTAATAACCTAGGAGCTAGGCACTGTCTACATGTGTCGGTGGACACCTACTCAGGCATGATTATGGCTACCTTACATTCGGGGGAAAAAACTAAACATGTAATAGACCACTGTACTGCTGCATTTTCGGTCTTGGGGGTGCCTCGCCACATAAAAACTGATAATGGCCCTGCTTACACTAGCAACCAATTTTCTAAATTTTGTAAAGTATGGGATATCAACCACAGCACAGGTATCCCTTATAACCCTCAAGGGCAAGCGATTGTTGAGAGAGCACATCGCCACCTCAAAACCTATTTGCAAAAAACAAAAGAGGGTGAGGTATACCAAGAGTGCCTAGAACCACAGGCATTACTCTTTCATTTAAAAATTTTATTTTATTTTATTTTTTTGTTTTTGGACAACAAAGGATACAGTGCCGCGCAGCGGCATTTTTCCATTCCTGCATCAGTTGAAGTCATGGTGGCTCCAATATTGGCCAGGGTTAGAGGCGCCATGTGCGTCTACCCAACCGGCGCCGAAAAACCAATATGGGTGCCGGAGCGATGTGTCAGGCCTGTCCATGACCTTGAGTCAAAAGAAAGTCCCCAAGAAGTTGGGAAATGTTAAAATCGGCCTCCAGGGTTTTGCGCCCTGAGAAAATTTCGTTTTATGTTTTGCAGGAGGCGTATGGACCATGTGAGGAAAACACAGCTCCGTCATTGGATCCTTGAGTTCTAGTGCTTCTCCTCCCTCTGGTACCAGAACCCCCTTAGACAACAGAATGTTTAACTTAATTCTGGGAAGTTATGAAGCATTAAATGACACCAATCCAAATTTTACTAAAGAATGTTGGTTATGCCTGCAGTCTAGTCCTCCATATTATGAGGGGATCGCTGTCAATGGCACCTTTAATGTTAGCAAGTTCTCAGATTCTTGTGATTGGCATAGTGGCCTAGGACTTACCCTCCCTGAGGTGTCGGGTAAGGGCACTTGCATTGGCACGCCACTGGCAGATTTCCAGGGGCTTTGTAGTAGAAATGCATCCAATGAGTTCAATTCCTCAGGAAACACCTACCTAATTCCTTCGCTAGGACTTAAATGGGCATGTAGCACGGGTCTAACACCCTGCATCAGTACTAGTGTTTTCAACAACTCACAGTTTTGCATCCTAGTACAGGTTTTGCCTAGAGTTATCTACCAGTCTGCCGATGATTTTGAGGAAGCCATGGAAATGAAGCACCGACACAAAAGAGCAGTGGCCTCTGTAACCTTGGCAATAATGCTAGCTGCCGGAGTGATGGCCAGAATGGGCACAGGCACTGAAGCCATAATTCAGGGGAATCAACAGATGGCTCTTTTAGAGTCTGCTGTCAATGAGGACTTAACGTCTATAAAGCAAGCCATGGAGGCTCTGGAAAAATCTTTAACATCCCTGTCAGAAGTTGTGCTTCAAAATAGAAGGGGCCTTGACTTGTTGTTTTTAAAGGAGGGAGGGCTGTGTGCAGCCTTAAAGGAAGAATGCTGTTTTTATGCAGATCACACAGGGGTAGTCAGAGATTCCATGAGGAAATTGGGAGAGAGATTAGAAGCTAGGGAGAAAAGATTAAGAGAACACCAAGGCTGGTTTGAAAATTTGTTTGCCCAGTCACCATGGCTGACCACCTTAATCTCTACTATAGCAGGGCCTTTGCTGGTACTTTTGCTGGTATTAACCTTTGGACCATGCATTTTATCCAGAGTAATAGAATTTATGAAGCAGCAGATACACAGAGTTGATAGGGAGATCGCTCACATTCATTTCATGCATTTGAAAGAGGAGCTCATTTGAGCTCCCCGTGATTGTATAAAATAAGTTCTCCTTTTAAGCCTTGTTTCTAGGAATCCAGTAACACAGCCCTGCCTTGGCCCACTGATACCACAATTACTGCGTTGAGGGGACAGTGATTCCTGCCGTCTTCCTCCAGAGGACAACGCTTGACAACAATTTCCCTCCTTCTGCCTGATGACTGTTTATATGCTGATCTCCCCTTTTTTGCTTCTTAGGACTTAGTGGAAACCCCAGGGAGGCGGGAGCAGGGAGGGCAGGTCGCACCCGTTCTTCTCTCCTTTCATGTCACTGCATGCGTTTCTGTTAATAAGATTCTGTACCACCTGCAACATGGGACGCCCACAGAACCTCATGAAGGCCTAGTAAAGGCTGTTGGACCACCCAATGATGGGCAACTTCCCCGCTTGCCACATCTACCTAAGCCAGGAGCAGGCACCTCCAATGACGGGTCCTGTGGCAGGGGCTAGGGGTCGACCTAAGACAGGGAGTCCTTCCCAAACTTCTCAAAAGAAAAAGGGGTGAGATGTTGCCTCCTGGCCAGAGGGACATCTGTGCCTGGGAATAAAGTAATTCCCCTATTTCCCCTATCAGTGAGAAGTTGCAGGCATTTATGAGGTTAATGTTGGGCAAGCTCTTTTACAAGCTCTGTTAAAAGCTCTTTTACAAGCTCTGTTGAGCAAACAGCTAACAGATGTCCCAGTTGATTTACAATTATTTACCCTCGGCCCCGGGCCGAGGGAGATCATTGCATGCAGAAGTTTCTGAAAACAATACCCCCTGTAAAGGGGGGTAGAGAAGAAGCGGGTATGACCTGGGGAAAAAGACCCACTAGAGATAGTACTACAAGGTTCCCTCCCGCTGGGACCTTCCCGCCGGCGCAACTCCCTCCTATAAGGGAAGTTATGAGGATATAAAAGGGAGGCAAGAAAACATAAAACGACTACTACTAAGATGGGGAACTACTAAGAAAACATAATAAAGGACTCACTCCCAAGAAGCAGGGGGCCTGAGTGATGGAACCATACTTGTCTCCTGAGTGCTGATTTCTTAAGTTAACCTCGACGCCCCTCTCCCGACTCGGCTTCAAGAGCCGGACGCGGCAGAGTCCTATTATTTCTTAGTTTATTATTCCTTTCCATCTACTTTCCTTGCCCTTAAAATGTTTTTTTTTTTGTTTTTAATTTCTTAAGACAGTGGATGATGAATTATCTATCATTTGATTTTTCTTTTCTAATATAAGCATTTTAAGCTATGAATTCCCCCCAAAGTACCAATAAAGCAACATTTCACAGATTCAATGTTACCATTTTCATTACTTTGTAGTTTTATGAATTTTATGAATTTTTTTATGCTATCTTCCTTTACCCATGAACAGTTTTGATAAGATTTTTTCCCAATACATGGGAATTTTCTATTATCTTTTTCTTATTGATTTCTAACTTGATAGCATTCCAGTTATAGAGCATGGTCTATATTATACTTATATTTGAAAATTATTGTTTCTTGTTTTATGTTTTTATTTTAATCTGCTATTGCTATAATGATACTGCTGAATAAACAGACCCTCAAATCTCATTGCTTAATAAACAACTGCCCCCCAATCTCATTAGCTTACAACATACATTTATTTATAATTCACAAGTCTGTGGTGGCTCTACTACAGGCTTGTGGTTTGGGTTGAGTCTTTTCATGAGTCTCTCATTCTGGGATCCAGACTGAAGTAATAGAAGTCATCTGCAGCATGCTTTCTCTGTGGTAAGAATGAATAAAGGAGAATGATGGTGGGGACAACCAAATCAATAGGCCAAGCCCTCAATCTTAGGGATTGTTCATATGAAATTTATCCCTGCAAAGGATAGGCTAAGGCTTCTTAAAATTAGGCCAAGAGTCACTGCCAAACAACTTCTTTTGTTGCTCAGATGTGGCCTATCCCCCTTTCAGCCAACATGAAAGCAAACTCACTGTCCTCCCCCTCTCTATGAAAGATGACTCCCAGGGTTGTAAACCTCCCTGGCAATGTGGGACAGAAATCCTAGAAAGAGCTGGGACTCAGCATCAAGGGATTGAAAAAACCTTCACAACTGAAAGGTTATTTCTTTTTCTGGAGTGATGCAAATGTTCTAAAAAATGATCACACTGATGAATATACTAATACATGATGATATTGTGAGCCACTGATTGTACACCATATATGGAATGTTTGTATGTTAAGAATGCTCAGGTTTGTATGTTATTTTGGTTTGTCAATAGAAGTTACAAAAAAAAGTGGATGATCTGGAGGAATAAAATGGAGAATGGACCACATGAAACACCTCATAAAACTCCCAGTCAAAATTGCAGGATTACTTACCACCAAAATTCTGTTTGCCAAAGAAAGTTAGACTGGCCAAGCCCAAAGTCAATGAGACAGAGAATTTTAATCATACTAGAGGACTTTTCTCTCCAAGAAAAATTTTGACCAAATTATATATTTACAGCAGAGTTTGGACATAGTTCACTCTCTTGGTCACAAATATTCACTTCCCTTTTTCATATGATTGCCTTTTCCTTTTCCCAAAACATATCAGCAAACATGCCTGACATTTTTTGGGAAAAACATGAACAATATGGTTCATGAACAACATGATTCAAAATCCAGGCTTTTGTGGTCTACATCAGATATCAATGAGGCTCCCTTAAGACCTATGAACTAAAAATACAATTTATCTTACCTCCTACTCCCCCAACAATGATAATGGACCAAGGCCAGGATAATCACTAAGCATTCCATCACAGAAGAGAAGGAATGAAAGACACATTGCAATTGCTGGTCCACAATAATTCTGAAGTTCTGATGGGCAAAGAAATGTGTTCCCCATACTCTGAGGGTAGAGAATTATACCCAGATGAGGCCCATGTTTTACTCTGTGGTATGAGCTCCCCTCCACTGTTCTCTGTGCCTCCTGGATTTACCCTCTAGCAGGTTCTTATACTTCCTTGATCAGACCAAGACAGCATCCAAGTCCTACCTGTAAAGTGTGGCATGCAAAAAACGTCTTAAATCTTGAACAATTACCTGCTCTTTTTTCATGTAATTTTATTGAGATGTGTTATATATTCACATACCATATAATCTTCCAAAGTATACAATCAGTGGTGGTTCACAGTACCATATATTTGTGCATTCATCATCACAATTGATTTTTGAACATTTTCCATTTATGACGTGTCCGGGACTTCTCGCTCAGCGTCAAGCCCCCGGCCGGCGAAGGGGACAGAGGAGAGAGAGACAGACGCAGACAAACCGACTTGAATGGCAGACACGAATCCGTAACACGCGGCGGTTGTGAGCACAGACCTTTACTGGAGCTAAGCTTGCATTCTTTGTAACAGGTTCCGCGCGGGCTAAAATACCCCACGGGGGAGCAACCTCTATGCGGCCGTCAGGTACGGCTCCCTGCGGGTCGTCTCGCTTTCCCCGTCCGGGTAACGCCTTTATATACAAAATCCAAACCCAATGGGCTAACGCCACGTATACAAGGGTGATTGGTAGACAGGGTTGACGGGCGCGTACGTCATACGCGGAGGCAGGATGCGGGCGCCATCTTGACTCACTCGATGGGCGGGGGGGAACTCTAGAGCAGGCTGCGGCGTGTCCACTAGGCCCAACCCGGGAGGCGGCTCTCCACATCTCCCCCTTTTTTATTCATTTTGACCCAGTGTCTCCATTGATGAGTGAGCTCCTGTGGGCCACTCAGGCCCACTACATGTTTTGGTGCTTTGGGGAGTCTGGACTAGGCTTGCTAGGCACCAACCAGAATGCCTCCTCATATAGAGACCGGAGAGCCCGTGAACTGGAAACAACGTGACTCTCCCTGCAGTGCTTCGCCTCGCAACTGGGTTATGTAGGGGGGCAGGAGAGCGGCAACCAGAGCCGAGAGCGTCATTAGGTGTCTCTGTGCAATGGCCAGAGTCTAGTCTGGCCAGGACCGTGACTCCGCCGTAGAGATCATCCTTTAGACAAAAATTATGACTTCTGGTGCCGCCTTTTACACCCGGGACACGGCCATGGGCTTTGCAGCAGATCCTGTTTTCGAGCGCCCCGCCCTAAGTGGCCGGGACGGGTCATACAGTGAGGGGAAGGACTGGGTAGCGGGACGGTCGTTGCCAGGAGCATCAGGGGCGAGTGACATAGCCAACATGGTAGTGACACGTAATTGCTGCTGTGTCTGGAGCAAGCGTTCTAACAAACATTTAACAGTGACTAAACCCACTAATAGTCCCACTGCCACGAGGATCCAAGTAGTCAAATTGGGCCAAGAGAACCATGAGGTGACTCGGTTCCACAGACTTTGTACAGTCTCGCCCAGTTTGGAAAGGTCGAAGTCAACGGGGGTCAACTTGATATCCCCAAGCACTCGAAGGTCTGAATCCACCTGTTGGGAGAGGTTAGTAAAGGTAGGGAGGTTTTAAAGCTGGTCCCCTTTCTATACGATAGAAGGGTGACTAGCGCTCCTGTTGTCATCTTGTCGTTCGTCGCCATCATCAGCAGAGTTGGAGACCGGATCTGGTGGCTCTGGTTGGAGGCTTATCAATTTTCTGGGCAACAGTTCCTTGGCGTCCTCGGGCGACGTCACGGTTCTCACCAGTCTTTCCGGAACCCACACAGGTTGACGTCCTGGTTCCTGGGGAAAAACACAAACAGAGCCTCTGGCCCAGCTGAGCACTGGGTCAGGGCCTTGCCATTGTCCTGACAGGACATCCTTCCAATGGACTAGACCTCTATGTGGAGGACTCGGAGTAGTGTGCTGAAGAGCAGGTGTCATTCCTAGTGAATTTTCATTTAAAAAATTATATGTAAATAAGGCTACAGACAGTTGAGCCTTCGGGGACAGGCCGTGGCCTATTCCCCCTTTCTGTTTTTTGAGCAAGTCTTTAAGAGACCTGTGTGCTCTTTCAATGATTCCTTGCCCTTGAGGGTTGTAGGGGATACCATGTTTTAATTGCACTTCCATATTTGCACAAAATCTTTGGAAGGCTTTGCTGGTGTAAGCGGGTCCGTTGTCTGTTTTTAATATTTTCGGCTTACCCCAAGCTGCCCAAGCGGCAAGGCAGTGTGCAATTACTTGGTGGACTCTTTCTCCTGATTCGGCAGAGGCAAATAAAACTTGAGAACAAGTATCCACTGACACATGCAGGTATTTAACTTTACCATACTCTGAGTGATGGGTGACATCCATTTGCCAAATGTCTCCCGGGATGAGACCTTTAGGGTTAACCCCAACTGAAGGGACTGCTCTTTGTTCTACACAATTTCCGCACGCTCGGACTATATCTCTAGCTGTCGCACGTGGTATATTAAACCGCCTAGCTAGGGTACCTGCATTGATGTGAAATCTGTCATGGAATTCTCGGGCTTGCTGATATGGTGTCAGTGCAGGGAAGATGTGTGGCTGTCGAGTGGCTACATCTACTATGTGATTTCCTTGTGCCATGGGGCCAGGCAGGCCTGTATGCGCTCTAATGTGAGTTATGTAGAAAGGATGTTGTCTGGCACATATTGTCTCTTGAAGTTTGATAAAGAATGGTCTTACTGAGGAGGAATATTTTATAATGCCCACCGTCTCTAAAATATTTACAGAATTTACGACATAAATCGAATCAGATATAATATTTAGGGGATCGGTAATTTCTTTCAGGACTGTAATAATGACCTGTAATTCTACCCATTGAGGTCTCTGTGGTTGGAAGAGCACTGTTTTGGGAGTGTCCCCTTCCATATAGTATGCTCCTGAACCGGAGCTGGAGCCGTCCGTGTACACGGTGGGGGCACCCACTAGTGGCTTAGGCGAAGTTACTTTAGGAAAAATTACTGGGTGTCGAGTAACAAACTGCAAAAGGGGGGCTTTTGGGAATTGATTGTTAATGCTTCCTAGAAATGTACACCGGAGGATGGCCCATTGATCTATGCACCCAGTGAGTATCTCAAGTTGCTGGGAAGAGTAAGGTACTCTGAGGTTTTCAGGTTGTTGGCCAAAATGTTGTATGGCCCTTTTAATTGATTCTAAGGCCAGATCTGCAACAGCTGTAGGATAGTGCTCTAGGACCTTTTTTGGGGAAACTCCAGGGTGAACCCAGAGTAATGGTTCTTGCTGCCATAGCACTGCCGTGGGCTGTAACTCTTTCGGCAGCACGCAGGCTTCAAAAGGCTCACTGGGGTTTATTCTTTTCAGAGTAGCGCTGCTGAGCGCCTGCTCCACTCGGCCACATAATTGAGTCGCCGCATACGGTCTACCAAAATGCTGAGTAGTGGGTGGTTGGTTTTTATTGGGACAGTTTCTCTTAATGTGTCCCGACCGGCCACAGTGATAACATCCCTTAGGTCTTATTCCTAAGTCTTTGGTTTTCTTTGTATTTACTTGTAAGGAGCTGGCTAGCATGGCAGCTAGACCTGCAGCAGTTAACGGGCTGCCAGCGTCTCTACAGAGACGAACCCACTCCGTCATGCTCTTTCCCTTGTTTTGTACCAGGATAGCTTTACACTCTTTATTGCATTGTTCAAATATCATTTGTTTGACTACGGTCTCTGCTACTACTGGGTCTGAGAAAATTCTCTCAGCCGCAGTTTGCATTCTGGCTACAAAATCCACGAATGGTTCAGTGGGGCCCTGGTGTATGCTACTGAGTGAAGCTTGAGCCTCTCCCTGGCCTGCCAACTTTTTCCAGGCGCCTATGAAACAGCGGAAAATCTGTCCATAGACTTCTTGAGGGAACCCTGTTTGATTCTGGGAATGGGCACCTTTCCCCAATAGCATATCTGCATTCCACCCGCCACGTCTCCCCGCTGCGTTTTTTGCGGCTTGTTCCTCAGCCAATTCCTCAAACCATGCTTTCCAATCTATGTATCGGCCTGGTGGCAAAGAAGCACGGGCCAACTGATATATATCTGCGGGTGTGTGATTCAGGGCGGAAAGGTTTTCAACCATATTCAATGTAAAAGGGGCATTGGGGCCATACTGATGGACGGCCTGCCTCAACTCCTTTAAGACTTTGTAATCATATGACTCATACTGATTATTACCTTGGGGATTGATAATAACTGGGTACATTTCTGAAGCTGGTTCTGGCTTAAGCGGTTGGTAACCGCCCAGCACACCGAAAGGTCTAAAGGTTGAAAAAGGAATCCAATTCCAGAAATGCCTCCCTCTATTGTTTGATGACGTGGGACCCTGAGGGCCTGCGTACGCAGGCGGGGGGCACAGCTGTAACTGCCCCTCCCTAGACCAGCCTGTAGGGGGTTCCGGGTCTCGCAAAGGAGGGCCACTGTAATTACCTGATTCGGCCACCAGAGGGAGCCCGTGGTGAGGGTTTTTGGCGAGATCACCAAAACCATTCACCGGAAGCCGCCGCGCCCCTGCAGCAGGCGCTGGCGGGGCGGAAGGCTGCGTGGGTGAGACAGGGGGCCTCCCCCAATCGATCAGCGGAGGCGCGTCTGCACCCTCGGTCTCATCACCATCTGACTCTGAGTCAGAGGTGTCTGAACTAGTGCTTGACTCTGGCGGCTTACAAGTGGGCGGCTCACTTTCACAGGAGCCGTCCGCTAAAAGGGTCTTTAAGGGAGCTAACAAAGGTGAACTTCCTGACTGCCCCATGCTTGCAGTCGGCACTGGACCTTAACCAATCGGGGAGCTCTCCCGACTCACTGGGGCTACCTGAACGCCCACAGCCCTTAACTCTCACGTAATAGGAAGCACTTACCCTCTCACGTTGATCAGGCGCGGAGGTTCCGCCGTGAACCCGAGAAGCACGTCCTCACCAGCTCGGGGAGAGGCAGCAGAAGAAGGTTCCCCGTACGGGCCACCACTTGTCCGGGACTTCTCGCTCAGCATCAAGCCCCCGGCCGGCGAAGGGGACAGAGGAGAGAGAGACAGACGCAGACAAACCGACTTGAATGGCAGACACGAATCCGTAACACGCGGTGGTTGTGAGCACAGACCTTTACTGGAGCTAAGCTTGCATTCTTTGTAACAGGTTCCGCGCGGGCTAAAATACCCCACGGGGGAGCAACCTCTATGCGGCCGTCAGGTACGGCTCCCTGCGGGTCGTCTCGCTTTCCCCGTCCGGGTAACGCCTTTATATACAAAATCCAAACCCAATGGGCTAACGCCACGTATACAAGGGTGATTGGTAGACAGGGTTGACGGGCGCGTACGTCATACGCGGAGGCAGGATGCGGGCGCCATCTTGACTCACTCGATGGGCGGGGGGGAACTCTAGAGCAGGCTGCGGCGTGTCCACTAGGCCCGACCCGGGAGGCGGCTCTCCACAATGACGGAAACCTACAATGGTAGATTACAAGAGACAGAACATAGGATTTCTGAACTGGAGAATGGAACATCTGAAATCCAGCAAGAAAAAGAAAATATAGGGGAAAAAATGGAAAAATATGAGCCGGGACTCAGGGAACTGCAAGACAATATGAACCACACAAATATACCTGTTGTGGGTGTCCCAGAAGAGAAGAGAAGGGAAAAGGAGGAGAAAAACTAATGGAGGAAATCATCACTGAAAATTTCCCAACTGTTATGAAAGACTTAAAATTACTGACCCAAGCGGTGCAGCTTACCCCAAAGAGGACAGATCCAGATAGACATACTACAAGATGCTTGCTGATCAGAATGTCAGAGGTCAAAGAGAAAGAGAGAATCTTGAATGCAGCAAGAGAAAAGCAATCCATCACATACAGGAGGAGCCCAATAAGACTGTGCGTAGATTTCTCAGCAGAAACCATGGAGGTGAGAAGACAGTGGGATGATATATGTAAATTATTAAAAGAGAAAAACTGCCAAACAAGAATTCTATATCCAGCAAAAACTGAGGGAGAAATTAAAACATTTTCAGACAAAACATCACTGAGAGAATTTGTGACCAAGAGACCAGCTCTGCAAAAAATACTAATGGGAGCACTAGAGACAGATATGAAAAGAGAGAAGAGAGAGGTGTTCAGAAAACTAGATATGACAGATAAAATCCAAAAAGTAAAATGGTCGAAGAAAGTACTACCCATGCAGCAATAACACTAAATGTTAATGGATTAAACTCCCCAATCAAAAGACATAGACTGGCAGAATGGATTAAAAAACAAGACCCATCTATATGCTGTCTCTACTCAAAGGACATGAGAGCAAGGACACAAATGGAAATTTGCACACCAATGTTTATAGCAGCATTATTTACAATTACCAAGAGATGGAAACAGCCAAAATGTACATCAACAGATGGGTGGCTAAACAAACTGTGGCATATACATATGATGGAATATTATGCAGCTTTTAGACAGAATAAAGTTATGAAGTATGTAACAACATGGATGGACTTTAAGGACATTATGTTGAGAGTGATTACCCAAGAACAAAAGGACAAATATTGTATGGTCTCACTGATATGAACTGACATTAGTGAATAAAATTGGAATATTTTGTTGGCAACAGAAACCATCAGAACATAGAAATAAGGTAAGATATTGGGTAACTGGAGCTGAAGATATACAGATTGTGCAACAGGGCTGAATATAAAAACTCAGAAATGAACAGCACAGCACTACCTAACTGTAATACAATTATATTAAAACACTGAATGAAGCTGAATGTGCGAATGATAGATAAAGGAGGGCTGGGGGCATAAATGAAATAAAAAAGAAAGATAGATGTTAAAGATTGATATGGTATAATCTAGGAATGCCTAGAGTGTATAATGATGATGACTAAATGTACAAATTTTCAAATGTTTTTGCATGAGGAAGAACAAAGGAATGTCATTACTGCAAGGTGCTGAAAATAGATGGTAATTAATATTTTGAAATTTCAACTTATGTGTGAAACTAAACCAAAAAAAGTCTATTTGATATAGAATTTATATTTTGACTTGTGCATCTCCTAATGTGACTTATGTAGATAGATGGATGAACAACATAATTACGTGGAACCTTGGGTAGGACATTAGATTTATAGGTTTGTTGGAGAGTGAAGCCTTGATGAATCCCAGAGTGATTTGATCAGTGAGTGGTAAAGTATTTGCAATTCCCATTCATGGAATGGTGAGAACTGGGGAAAATTCAACCTCCCCAAGTTGAATTATTTGATATTCTCACAAGCAGTGTGGACAACCAAAGTTATAGGCTGAGCCCCCAGTCTTGGGGTTTGTTCACATGAAACTCAACCCCACAAAGGATAGATTGAGGCTACTTAAAATTAGACCAAAGAGGCACCCCCAAGAGGACCTCTTCTGTTGCTCAGATGTGGCCTCTGTCTCCAGCCAATGCAACATGCAAACTCACCACCCTCCCCCTGTCTACATGGGACATGACTCCAAGGGGTGTGGACCTTCCTGCCAATGTGGGACAGAAATCCAAGACTGAGCTGAGACTCAGCTTCAAGGGATTGAGAAAAACTCTAGAATCAGCTGAGACCCAGCATCAAGGAATTGAGAAAACCTTCTTGACCAAAAGGAGAAAGAGTGAAATGAGACAAAGTGTCAATGGCTGAGAGATTCCAAACAGAGTCAAAAGGGTATCCTGGAGGTTATTCTCACACATTAAGGAGACGTGTAAGAAGATGTAATGGAGAGGCTGGAGGTAACGGCCTGAAAATGTAGAGTTGTGTTCCAGTAGCCATGTTTCTTGATGATGATTGTATAGTGATATACCTTTCACAATGTGACTGTGTGACTGTGAAAACCTTGTGTCTGATGCTCCTTTTATCTACCTTGTCAACAGATGAGAAGAACATATGGAAAAAAAATAAATAATAGGGGGAACAAAAGTTAAAATAAATTAATTTTGAAATGCTAGTGATCAATGAAAAGGAGGGGTAAGGTGTATGGTATGTATAATTCTTTTTTTCTTTTTCTGTTTTTGTTCTATTTTTCTGTTGTCTTTTTATTTCTTTTTCTGAACTGATGCAAATATTCTAAGAAATGATCATGATGATAAATATGTAACTATGTGATTATACTGTGAATTACTGATTATATATGTAGTACGGAATGAGCATATATTAAGGATATTTGCATTTCTTTCTTGTAATTTTTTTAATTAATAAAAAATTTTTTTAAAAAATCAATATCTGTGTGAGACCAAGGAAGAGATATTTATTTGGTGCAAAAGTTGTATTTCGGGTAGCACATTATTTAATTTAATTTGTATGATCAGTTTATTCAAACACCATAATTGCATGAACTCCTGAATAGGGCAAGAGATCTTGTGGGTTTGTACAGGTTAGTATGATGTCCTGATATACCCCAAAGTAATTTGGGCAGAAAATAAAAAAGCATTTGCAAAGTCTCCTTAGAGGTTCACAGAGAAGAGAGGAAATATTCAGCTTCCCTACCTGGGGAAACCCTGATGGTATTGCAAGCAGTGGGGACAACCAATTCAATAGGTTGAGCCCTTGATATTGGGCTCATCCCTATGAAACTTATTCCTGCAAAGGAGAAGTTAAGCCTACTTAAAATTTTATGTAAGAGTCACCTTTAGAGAACCTCTTTTGTTGCTCAGATGTGGCCTCTCTCTCTAACCCAACTCAGCAGGTGAACTCACTCCCCTTCCGACTAGGTGGAACATGACTTCCAGAGCATAAAATTCTCTTGCAATGTGGGACAGAATACCCAGGATTCACCAGGACCTGGCATCATGGTATTGAGAAAGCCTTTTGGACAAAAGGGGGAAGAGAGAAATGAGATAGAATAAAATTTCAGTGGCTGAGAGATTTCCAACAATTGAGAGGATACCCTGGAGGTTATTTTTATGCATTATATAGATATCATTTTTTAATTTATGTGTATTGGAGTGGCTGGAGGAAAGTAACTGAAATTGTTGAGATGTGTGCCAGTAGCCTTGATTCTTAAAGATGACTGTGTAATGATATAGCTTTTACAATGTGACTGTGTGATTGTCAAAACCTTGTGTCTAATATTCGTTTTATCCAGGGTTTGGAAAGATGGGTAAAAACAAAATGGATAAAAGTAAATAACAGGGGAAATGGGTAAAATAAATTGGGTAGACTGAAATATTAGTGGTTAGTAGGAGGGAGGGGTAAGGATTTTTTTTTTTGGAATATATTAGTTTGTCCTTTGTTCTTTTTATTGCTTTTTCTGGAGTGATGTAAATGTTCTAAAAATGATTGTGGTGATGAATACACAATTCTGTGATGATGTGAGCCATTGATTGTACACCATGTATGAACTCAATGTGTGTGAAGATTTGTCAATAAAAATATTTTTTAAAAAAGGAAAAAATTAGTCGTAGGAAAATTTGGTTCTATTTTCTGTGACAACAGTGAGGGGGTTTCCTCCATCTGGCCATACAACTCTCCCTCAGTCATTTGGAATATGCTAGCCCACTCCCACTTAGAGGTCACTTGGCCTCCACAAGGGCTCTTATGTGGAAAGTTTGAAATGGCTGCAGTCCAGCAATCTCTTCCAGCTCCCAACTCTTCCCACTAGGTCTGAGGTGAAAGGAAAACCCTGTCATTCCTCCCCTCCTAGTAAGGCTGTACTGAGAGCATGTTAATAGCTCTTCCTCATTTCCAACCTCTTGGCTGATTTTACCTTTTACTTTAATAAGCTGGCTCAGTCAGATAGCTTAAGTTTTACAAAACCAGTATTTTGAAAAAGGTTTGTAACTCTTTGTGGCCTTGCTTCTTTCCATGGAATTTGGAGAAGTTAGCCTCTATAAGTGCATTAGGGCTTAGTCAAACCTACAGCAAAATTGCTTATAATATCCTACTAAATGATATAATTAATAAGGAATGCAATCATGATCCCTTACTCATTGAGTTTTCTCAACTTCAAACATTTTTTTCTTGTCTAATTCCTGTTTCAATTCTGACAAGAGAAAAAAATTGTAATTCTCCTGCCTGTAGCTTTGCCTATCCTTCTAATAATCCAGGCTGAAAAATGAGGGTGGGTAAAGATATTTCATAAATAGTTACTAAAAACCATTTTAAAGTTCAGTTCATTTTTAGGCCCTTCTCTGATGAATCATCATCCTCAGTGTCAGTAGGAGTAGACACTGACATATTTGGACTTTGTGAGTGTTCCATGGGTAAAAGTATGTGTGTATGAAATGGGCAGGAGGATGACGGCGAGGGGTGTCAGAAATAGCTCGGCAAAGGAAAGATGTTAATGTTCTTCCCAGTAGTAGTCTCACTATCTGAGGATCTTAAGGTCATACTTGTCTTTCCAAAGTGTAGCTAGAAGAGCATTACTTACTAAAAAGAATCCTATCAGCCATTGTCCACTAAACTCAGTATTCCCTTCCTTGATCCAGAAGCTCATCTCTTAATCTTGACACCTAGAGTTGCAGTAATCCTCCTGCATTCTAACCTTGACCCCCTCCTTACAACTGAGGTCCAAAGAACTTTAATCAACATCACACATGAAATGTCCCCAACCAGGGTAATCAACATCCCAGAACCACCACACACCCACTGTAACCTTACCAATCCCTTCCACAACCTTATGAAATAAATAGCTACAAGAAAATTAAGAACACTATTTTTGCTCTTTTAGAAGAGTTGCTTGTCCCAGTTCTGATAGTTAAATAAAGGTATTTAAGATAATTTGAAACTTTAGAATTGCAGAAACTCTGGTATCTGTATCTATAGATTTTTTCCTTCCTTGCTTTAATTTTAAATTTCTTTATGAAACATATAAACAGGCTTTATGATGCTTACTTAGTTTTTTTTATATGCCTATGGATAAGCTAACTAAGATACCATTTAAGGTGGTCAAGATTTCTAAAGGGTAATTGTAAAAATATTTGTACCTTCATATTTTCCTGAAAGCAGGGATATATGTAGTAACATAGGTCATTACTATAACAATGCAGATGTTTGTAAGAATTTTCTACCTGATATTTTGTGAACATTCATAGTTTTGGCAGCTGATCAACTGGTATCTAAGTTAGTGTTTAATACTTAGAATTTAATGAACTTTCCTATCTGAATTTGCGTATTTTTTCCTTGTTTCCTTAATTTTAAATTGGTTCATGAAACTTACTGTGCAAACACAGGTTTTACAATGATTATATGGATACTTTATTTAAATATGCTCATGGTTAATCTCACTAAGATATCTATTTTTGGTGGTTCTAAGTGTATTGTTTATTCTCTTCAATAAGAAAAAAAATTTATTTAAATGCTTGTGTATCTAGTCTAGTTTGTTTAGCTTTATTGAAGATTAACTGAAGTATATTGAAATATAATTATTGAAGTATAAATGACATAAACTGCACATATATGAAGTGCACAGTTTGTTGAGTTTTGATATACAGTATACACTTGTGAAAGCATCACCACAATCAAGATAATGAACATATCAATCATCTCCATATTCATTATTATTTTATGATAGCTGCCATAGGTTCATGTGTCAACTTGACCAGGTCATGGTGACCATTTGGTCGGGTAAGCGCTGGCCTGTCTTGTTTGTATGAGGACATTTCATGGACTGGGATCATGATTATGCTGGCTGCATCCTTGGATAATTCTGTTTGTAATCAGCCAAGGGAAGTGTTTTCTGCAGTGCATGATGCTAGATATAATCACCAGAAGGCTTTTACATAGAATTCTGAAGACACAGTCATTCTTCATCCTTTGGCTGGTGAGCCTCTCCTGTAGATCTTATCCAGACCCTTCACTGGAGTTGCCAGCTTCACAGCCTACCCTATAAATTTTGAACTTTACATCCCCATGATTATGTGAGGCACTATTAAATATTTTTTATCTATGGATATCTCCTGAAGATTCTGTTTCTCTAGAGAACCTTACCTAATACAATAGCTTTATTGAGATATAATTCACATTCCATAAAATTCACATGTAAAGGTATGAATTGTTATTATCAGATTTCCAAATTGTGTCACTATCTGTTCTAGTTTTCTAGCTTCCAGAAAGCAGTATGCCAGAATTGCAACAGCTTTTAAAAAGGGGAATTTAATAAGTTGCAAATTAACAGTTTTTAGGCTATGAAATTTCCCAGTTAAAATAAGTCTATAGAAATGTTCAATCTAAGGCATCCAGGGAAAGATACCTTGATTCAAGAAGGCCAATGAAGTTCAGGGTTTCTCTCTTGAGTGGAAAGGCACAAGGCAAACACGGTCAGGGTTTCTCTCTCACCTGGAAAGGTACATGGTGAACACGGCATCATCTGCTAGCTTCCTCTCCAGCTCCCCAGGAGGCATTTTCCTTCTTCATCTCCAAAAGTCACTGGCTGGTGGACTCTGCTTCATGGTTCCATGGTGTTTTCTGTTGTGGCTTTCTCATAGTTCTGTCATTCTTCTCTGCTCTCTCTGAATCTCCAGCTTTATCCAAAATGTTCCCTCTTTTATAGGAGTCCAGTAAAGTAATCAAGACTCACCTGGAGACATGTCTTCACCCAATCCAGTTTAACACCCACCCTTGAGTGAGGCATACCACCAAGGAGATAATCTGAAATTTCCAATATACAGTACTGAATAGGGATTAGAAAAAATGGCTGCCTTTAGACAACGGGATTAGGATAAAAACATGGCTTTTCTAGGGTACTCACATCGTTTCAAACTGGCATACTATCACTATGAATTTCAGAGTATTTTCATCCCCATCAAAAAGCCTCCTAGCTAACAGCAGTCACTACATATTCCTCTTTGCTCTTAGCCCTGGCAACTAATAGTCTAATTTCTATATCCATGGATTTATCTGTTTTACAGATTTCCAAAAACAGAAACACATATTATGTGGCCCTTTGTGACTAGCTACTTTCACTTGATATATTTTTATGGTTCATCCACATTTTAGCATAACTCAGTATTTCATCCCATTTTATGGCTAATATTTCATTACGTAGATACACCACATTTTGTTTATCTTTTCTCCATTTGATGGACATTTTGAATTGTTTCTGTTGTGGAGACCCAGGGCCCGTGGTCCCCCTCCACATTGAGAATAATTTACTGCATGTATCTTATGCAGTACAGGACAGAAGTTAATAGTCATCAGACTTCCTTGGGGGGAGGGAGGAAGAAAGCATTAAAACTCCTCCCACCCCTTGATCACTGTTGATAATACACCTCCAGACTCCTGTGTCACAAAATCTTGCTGACTACTGTTGTCACATCCTTGCCTTAAATCCTTATAAACTATTCTTTGCAGTCAACACCCATTATGAAATACTGACTTCCACTTTCCAACAGGCCAACATCAGAAAGAATCTCCTGTTCTAAAGTCTCAATAAAATCCATGCCTAATTTCCTAACATAATTTATGTGGACAGCATAACTGAACACCATAAGTACGTGGAACCTTGAGTGGGGCATGAGATTTTGTAGATTTGTCCAGAGTGATGCCCCAATAAATCCCAGCGGGATTTGGACAGTGAATAAAAATTATCTGCTATGTCCCCTTGGGGGAACGGTGAGAAAGGGAGAAAATTCAGCTTCCCCAAGTGGAGAATTCTTGATATTCTCACAAGCAGTGGTGACAGCCAAAGCAGGCTGAGCCCCCAATCTTGGTGTTTGTTCATATGAAACTTAACCCTGCAAATGATAGGATAAGTCTACTTAAAATTAGGCCTAAAAGTCACCCCCAAGAGAACCACTTTTGTTTCTCAGATGTGGCTTCTCTCTTTCAGCCAACATGACAAGCAAACTCAATGCCCTTTCCCTCTCTATGTGGGACATGACTCTCAGGGGTGTGGAACTTCCTGGCAATGTGTGACAGAAATCCTAGAATGAGCTGGGACTCAGCATCAAGGGATTGAGAAAAACTTCTTGACCAAAAGGGGGAAGAGAGAAATGAGACAAAATAAAGTGTCAATAGTTGAGAGATTCCAAACAGAGTTGATAGGTTATCTTGGAGGTTATACTTACACATTAAATAGATATCACGTTTTTAGTTAAAGTGTAAGCGAGAGGCTAGAGGGAACTTCCTGAAAGTGTATGCAGTGTTCCAGTAGCCATGTTTCTTGGAGATGATTGTATAATGCTATAGCTTTAGCAATGTGACTGTGTGATTATGAAAACCTTGTGTTTGATGGTTCTTTTATCTGCCTTATGGACAGATGAGTAAAACACATGGATTAAAAATATATAAGTAATGGGAGAACAAATGTAAAATAAATTTAGTAGACTGAAATGTTAGTGATCAATGAAAGGGAGAGGCAGGAGTATGGTATGTGTGTTGGTTTGAAAGAATGTATGTACCCTAGAAAATCCATGGCTTAATCAGAATCCCATTTGATAGAGGCAGAATAATCCCTGTTCAATATTGTATGTAATTAGATCATCTCCCTGGAGATGTAACCTAATCAGGAGGGTTGTTTAGCTGGATTAAGGGAGATGTGTCTCCACCCTTTTAGGTGGGTCTTGATTAGTTTCTGAGGTCCTATAGAAGAGGAAATATTATGGAGAATGAGAGATTCAGAGACAGCAGAGAATGCTGTACCACCATGAAGCAGAGAGTCCACCAGATGGAGATGAAGAAGGAAAATGCCTCCCAGTGAGCTTCATGAAACAAGAATCTGGGAGACAATGCTAGCAGATAATGCCATGTTCACCATATGCCCTTCCAGATGAGAGAGAAACCCTGACTGTGTTCTCCATATGCCTTCTCACTTGAGAGAGAGAGAATCTGAACTTCACTGGCCTTCTTGAACCAAGGTATCCTTCCCTGGATGCCTCAGATTGGACATTTCTATAGCCTTGCTTTAAATGAGATATGTTCTTGGCCTTACAACTGTATACTAGCAACTTATTAAATTCCCCTTTTAAAAGCCATTCCGTTTCTGGTATATTGCATTCCAGCAGCTAGCAAACTAGAATAGTATGCATGATTTTTTTCTATTTTCTTTTTATTTCAATTTTCTGAATTAATGCTAGTGTTCTAAGAAATGATCATGATGATGAACATACAACTATGTGATGATATTTTGAATTACTGATTATATATGTAGAATGGAATGATCATATGGTAAGAATGTTTGTGTTCATATGTTGGTACATTTAATAAATAAAATACATTTTTAAAAAACCCATGCCTAACCCTCCACCTAGCATATTCTTTCATCTTAGAGCTGCCCCAGCCAAAGCCCTCAAAAAGCTGTGTTGGAACAATTCTCAACTCCCAGGAAACCAAAGAACAACTGCCTGTAGTGGGCATGAGTCTTGGGAAGGGAGAATCCATGGGAGGAAATCCCAAGTTGGTCTCTATCACCCATGTGTGGAGGGATTGATGCCCTCCTAGATAAATGGGGGCCATTGTGTGAGTATGGGAACACCCTGAAAACTCCAGCAGGATTTCTAATTGTTTTGCAAAAGATAGCAGAACAACTAAATTTTAGTAAGAAGAAAAGAGACTCTCAAATAGCGGCAACCATATCATGACTTGTGGATGGCTACCCAGGCAGAACAAGCACCAAATTAGAACTAAAAGGAGATATGCACCTTGCCCAGGCATAAAAGAAGGTCTCTCTGATCACCTGCACTGAGTGAACAGTCAGTTGGAGACTCTAGCATGCAGATTATGCCCAACTCAGGGGCTATAAATTGCCTCAGGCTTGAGTCCAGAGAATGCAAACTACTCTAGGGTGAGACCTAAAAACTCAGGGTGCCATAGATTTTTCTATGGTGAAGAGGGGAAAATCAAGGGTTTGGGAAGCAGAGGATAAAATAAAGCCATCTTTGTATGCAGCAGTTCCATAGGTTACCCCTTCACTACAAAGAATAAGCACTCAATATGTAATTACACTTTGTTTTAGATTTAACCTTAATGTTTTCTTTAGTATTCCCTTAAATAAGGCCAGTCAATCTGTTTTGGTCTTCACCTGGGAAGGAGAACAAAGAACTTTCACTGCACTATCAAGGCTCTGTACATATGCCAACTGTACTGGTTTGAAAGGAAGTATGCCCCCTAAGAAAAGCCATGTTTTAATATAAATCCCATTTCTTAAAGGTAGAATAATCTCTATTCAATACTGTATATTTGAAACTGTGATGAGATCATCTCCCTGGTTGATGTGATTTAGTTAAGAATGGTTGTTAAACTGGATTAGGGGATGACATGTCTCCACCCATTTGAGTTGGTCTTGATTAGTTTCTGAAGTCCTATAAAAGAGGAAACATTTTGGAGAATGAGATATTCAGAGAGAGCAACACTACAAAGCAGAGAGTCCACCAGCCAGCGACCTTTGGAGATGAAGAAGGAAGACACCTCCTGGGGAGCTTCATGAAATAGGAAGCCAGGAGAGAAAGCTAGCAGATGACGCCGTGTTCGCCATGTGCCCTTCCAGCTGAGAGAGAGAAGCCCTGACTGTGTTCACCATGTGCCTTCTCACTTGAGAGAGAAACCCTGAACTTCATCGGCCTTCTTGAACCAAGGTATCTTTCCATGGATGCCTTTGATTGGTCATTTCTATAGACTTGTTTTTAATTCGGATATTTTCTCGGCCTTAGAACTGTAAACTGGCAACTCATTAAATTCCCCTTGTTAAAAGCTGTTCCATTTCTGGTATATTGGATTCTGGCAGCTAGCAAACTAGAACACCAACCATCTACCACAGTCTCTGGCAAAGGATTTGGCTAATTGGAAAGGTCTATTTCACTATATTGATGATGCCATGTTAATAAGTAACTCTTTCAGAACTAAAAGAAGCCTCAGGCTCATTATTATCTCACTTGAGATGGTCAATTAATCATGACAAACTGCAATGCCTTGGTTACCCTGTCAAATACTTACGTGTTGTATGGTTGGGTAAGACAAGATTATTCCTTCTGCATAATTGATAAGCTAAATATTTTCCCATGCTGCATATGCCAAAGCAACTAATGACTTTTTTGGTGTTGTGGTAGTATTGAAAACATTTTGTTCATTACTTAGCCCATATGCTAAAGCCTTTGCATATGCAATTAGATAAGGTTGTACTTGGAAATGGGAGGACTTTTTTTTTTTGAAAAAGCAAAAGAGTTGATAGCACAAGCACTGGGATGGGGATGGGGTATGGAGCCGGGACTGCCCTGTAAACTGGATGTTGCTGGGACTAATATTGGCTTTGGGTGGGGTCTGTGACTGAGTAAATATTCTAAATGAATACTCCTTGGCTTTTAGTCACAAATATGGAAAGGGGCAGCCAAGGTACAGTCCTCTCAGTACAGAAATGCACAAGAATCTTAGACAGCGCCCTGTATAGAAGATTCAACAGTTAATGCTGCTGCACATGAAACAACTGTTGAAATGTTCACTATAGAAGGCAAGGGTACCATTCCCAAATCTGCTTGGTACGCTAATGGATATGCTGGCAGGCAGCCTCCCACCTGGAAAGATGTGGCAATACAACCCAGTACTGACAGTATATGATGGGAGACTGGTGCTGAAGTGAAGCTGTCAATGGGCTGAGTTAAGAGCAGTACAGATAGCAATAGTGCATGAATCAGAAAATGTGCTGTCTATACAGACCACACAGCTATTTACAAAGACCTTATGACTTGAATGGCAATCTGGAAGCAGAAACAATGGACAGCCATAGATCACAGCTGTAGCCAGGGAAGTAGCAGAATGGCTTCATTGAAAAAGCAGACACCAAGGGTGTGAAACTCCGTGGCATCTGGACCATCAGTTCCTGCTGCCAAGCACACGCCAGAAGTTAGTGGACATCATTAGAGAATACCCTTTGTGCTACCTGCATCGACCACATGGGCTACCACACCAGATGGGTCACAATGACCAGTCACAAATCCTGGTGACCCAATAGTAAATTCATTACATTGGTCCCCTTCTGCTCTAGGAGGGGGCAAGTTATGCTTTTTACTGTCATGGACACAGATACAGGATTGTTGTTAGCTTTCCTAGTGGGGAAGGCAAACCAATGAACCATCCTCTAATATTTTGAAAGAGTAAGCACTTTGCATGGACTGTCAACACAGACAGACAATGATTGGGGGACCCCTTTCACTGGGCAGATAGCCCAATCCTGGGCCATGGATCAGGACAGCATGCTATTGTGCCATCTGCCCTACAATCCCACATGCACAGACCTTACCGAAAGAATGATTGACTTATTAAAGGAGGAGCTAAAAGATGATAAGAGGTCCTTGCAACAGAGGACAATTAAACTGAAACTCCATCAGGCCTAAACTTGTTTAAATGCAATGTCACAGACTGCAGCCCCAGCTCCTATTGAAATACTAATGGCAGGACTGAGGCAGGTACTGAGACTACAAATTAAAGGGCTAGGTGTTTTACAGCCTAAAAGGGGACTGATAATTATTTGTTTTTATCTATGCCTCAGACCATGCAAGTGGAGGGAAAGTGAGATCCTTTGACCTTAGTGCCAACCTATGCATTTGTGCTGGTTGGGAATATTAAGCCTGGGGGAATAGGAGTCACTGAAAATATATTGTAATCTGATCATGATTTATATAAAAGTTGCATGTTAAAATTTTTATCACCAATCTGGGGCCTTCTATTCTCACAGGATCCTATCTATAACTTATGCCTAAACTAACTATTGATGTAACAGAAGAGGACTTTGAAAAATTGCAAGTGGAAAGCTTCTGATATTTAAAACCTTCCTATAATGTACCTCTGCCTAGAGAACCTTGTTGTTAACCAACAGAACTCTAGCATATATATTGTTAAGCCAGCAGAAAACTACCCTTATTATTCCCCATAAAGATCTTTCTTTTTGGGTGGGCCACTGTGGCTCAGCAGGTAAGAATGCTTGCCTGTCATGCCAGAGGACCCGGGTGTGATTCCTGGTGCCTGCCCATGTGAAAAAAAAAATGTTTCTTTCTTTTTGCCCAAAACACCCTAGTAAACACCTTCTTACAGTGGGATTCAGCAGCAAATCATGCCCATAATCGAACCCAATGTTGGGTTTGCACAGACTTGCTAGGCTATTTCTATCTCTATCTCCAAACACCTGTGCCTGTATCGGCTCTTCAAGTATCTGAACCTTCTGTTCTCTGTGTTGGCTCTTTTAAGGACTCCAGTAAACTAATTAAGACCTCCCTTGAATGGGTGGAGTCACACCTTCAGCTAATCAAAAGGTCACTCACACTCACAATTGAATGGGTCACATCTCCATGGAAACAACCTTACAAAAGCTCCCACCCTAATAGGCCTAACCTCACAAGATTGAATTAGGATTAAGAGAACATAGCTTCTCTGGGGTACATAATAGTTTCAAACTAAGCACACCACCCTTCTTCGAACTGCGAGTCTGTGAATTGGGCTGTGTAGAATACTCTGCTGGCCTGGCAGAACTCCATGCACTGAAAAATCTGGAAAAGAATCTTCTAATTTCCTTTCTTGGCCATTACAGCATCTCTTTGTGGTTGTTATCTCTACATGGGGGACTCTTAGTGTTCTTTTGTCTCTTATACTGCTGTGGAAAATGGAGGCAATGTCTGTCCTATGGTCAATGTAGTCTGTGTGGAGGTGGGTTGTGATAACCCAAGCCCAGACCCCCTCCATATTGAGAATAAGATACTTCATGTAGTCACCTACAATTACCAGGACAGAAGTTAAAAGTCAACAGACCTCCTCAGTGGGGTGGGAGGAAGGATGTACAATAGTATCATGGACAAAGCACTAAAGAACCTCCCCATCACTGTTCATGACAAACCTCCAGGCCCCTGTGTCATGAGACCCTGCTGAAATTCTGTTTTCACACCCTTATCTTAAACTCATATAAACTGTCCCTTGCAGTCCTTGCCCTTCGTGGAACACTGACTTCCATTTTCCAATCAGCCACCATTGGGAAGAATCTTCTCCTGTTTGTAAGTTCCAATAAAATCCATGCTTAACTCTGGGCCTAGCATGTTTTTGGTCTTATGGCTGCCCCAACCCAAACCCTCCTAAAACTGGGTTGGAATGTATACTTTGTTGCTATTATATATAATGCTTCCCTGGTTATTCATGTATAAGTTTTTGCATAGACACATGTTCTCAATTATATTTGGTAAATATCTAGTAGTGGACTTGCCAGGTGTGTTGGTATGAAAGTATTGTGTATCCCAGAAAAACCATTTCTTTTAATCCTGAGTCAATATTGTGGGGTGGGAAACTTTGGTCAGATTGTTTCCATGGATTTAACCCACTCAATTGTGGGTAAAACCTTTTGATTAGATTACTTCCATGGAAATGTGGCTTCCCCCATTCAAGGTGGGTCTTGATTGGATTACTGGAATCCTTTAAAAGAGCAAACATTTTAGAAAAAGCTCAGAGTCCACAAAGATGCATGTATATGGTGATGCTTGGAGAGCCAACAGAGAAAGCAGATGCCTAGACACAAATGTTTGGAAATACAGAGCCATGTGCCTCCCCATGGGATGCTAAGAAAACCAGAACCCAGCGTTGTGACCCAGAGGATCTAAGTGAAGGCCCACAGATGCTTACAGAGGGAACAATTGGCATTAGAATCTGTAAGCAATGGAACTGGGAACAAAAATCACAGATGCCAGCCACATGCCTTCTCATGTGACAGATATCGGCCTTTCTTGAGCCAAGGTATCTTTCCCTGGATGCATTAGTCTGGACATTTTTATGGCCTTAGAACTGTAAACTTGTAACTTAATACATTCTCTTTTTTAAAAGCTATTCCATTCCAGTGTATGGCAGTCTGACAGCATTTAACAAAATTAAAACAACAGGTTGTATGGTAATTATATGTTAAAGTTTTTGAGGAATCCCCAAACTGTTTTCCACCTGGGTTGCATCATTTTAAAATCCCACCAGCAACACACAATGGTTCCTATCTCTCTCCACATCCTTGCCAATGGTCTAATGAGTATGATGTGATATCTCACTGTGGTCTTAATCTGCATTTCCCTAATACCTAATGATGTTGAACATCTTTTTATCTGCTTATTTGTCATTCTTTTATTCTCTTCAGTAAAATGTTTGTGTCTTTTGCCCATTTTCTCTTTGGATTTTTTGTTTTGTTACTTTCGATTTTGAGAGTTCATTATATAGATGAGATATAGTCTCTTTGTTACATACGTGGTTTGCAAATATATTCTCTGTATCTGTAGCTTGTCTTATCAACTTCTTAATGGTGTTTTTTGCAGAGCAAAAGTTTTTAATTTTGATGAAGTCCAATATACTGCTTTTTCTTTCATATTTTACTTTTGGTGTTACATCTAAGAGCACTTAACCAATCTCTATCACAAAGCTTTTCTCCTATGTTTTCTAATAAAAACTTTTAGTTTTATGTTTAAATCTGATACATTTTTTTAATACTAAAATTTTTTTGCATGGGCAGGTGAGAACTCTGCCTGCTGACCTGCAGGGCCTGCCCTAAACCTATCACATTTTTAAATTAATTTATTTATTAATTAAAAAAAATTAAGAACAAACAAACAAAAACATTAACATATCCTTCTGTTCTACATATATAATCTGTAATTTTCAATATCATCATATAGTTGCATATTCATCATTTCTTAGAACATTTGCATCAATTCAGAAAAGAAATAAAAAGACAACAGAAAAAGCAATAAAATGATAACAGAGAGAAAAAGATCATATATACCATACCCCTTACTCCTCATTTTCATTTATCACTAGCATTTCTAAATAAATTTATTTTAACATTTGTTCCCCCTATTATTTATTTTTATTCCATATGTTCTATTCATCTGTTGACATGGTAGATAAAAGGAGCATCAGAGACAAGGTTTTTACAATCACACAGTCACACTGTGAAAACTATATCATTATACAATCATCATCAAGAGATATGGCTACTGGAACACAGCTCTACATTTTCAGGCAGTTCCCTCTAGCCTCTACACTACATCTCATTGTGGCTTTGATTTGCATTTCTCTAATGAACAGGGAAGTTGAGCATCTCTTCATGTGCCTTTTGGCCATTTGTATTTTCTCTTCTGAGAAGTGTCTGTTTAAGTCTTTTTCCCATTTTGTAATTGGATTGGCTGTCTTTTTGTTGTTGAGTTGAACCATCTCTTTATAAATTCTGGATACTAGACCTTTATCTGATATGTCATTTCCAAATATTGTCTCCCGTTGTGTAGGCTGTCTTTTTACTTTCTTGATGAAGTTCTTTGATGTGCAAAGGTGTTTAATTTTGAGGAGTTCCCATTTCTTTCTTTCTTTCTTCAGTGTGCTTGCTTTGGATGCAAGGTCTATAAAACTGCCTCCAAGTATAAGATTTATAAGATATTTCCCTATATTTTCCTCTAACTGTTTTATGGTCTTAGACTTAATGTGTAGATCTTTGATCCATTTTGTGTTAACTTTTGCCTAGAGTGTGAGATATGGGTCCTCTTTCATTCTTTTGCATATGGATATCCAGTTCTCTAGGCACCATTATTGAAGAGACTGTTCTGTCCCAGGTGAGTTGGCTTTTTTGCCTTATCAAAGATCAATTGTCCATATATGAGAGGGTCTATAGCTGAACACTGTATTTGATTTCATTGATCAATATATGTATCTTTATGCCAGTACCATGCTGTTCTGACCACTGCAGCTTCATAATATGCCTCAAAGTCAGGCAGCGTGAGACCTTCAGCTTCATTTTTTTCCTCAAGATGCTTTTAGCAATTTGGGGCACCTGCCCTTCCAGATAAATTTGCTTATTGGTTTTTCTATTTCTGAAAAATATGTTGTTGGGATTTTGATTGGTATTGCATTGAATCTGTAAATCAATTTAGGTAGAATTGACATCTTAACTATGCTTGGTCTTCCAATCCATGAACACAGTATGCCCTTCCATCTATTTAGGTCTTCTGTGATTTCTTTTAACAATTTCTTGTTGTTTGCTTTGTAAAGGTCTTTTGTCTCTTTAACTAAATTTATTCCTAAATATTTTATTCTTTTTGTTGCAATTGTAAATGGAATTCATTTCTTGATTTCCCCCAGATTGCTCACTACTAGTATATAGATACACTACAGATTTTTAGTGTTGATCTTGTAGCCTGCCACATTGCTGTACTAGTTTATTAGCTCTAGAATTTTGCTTTGGATTTTTCAGGTTTTTTGACATACAGTATCAGAAAGTGAGAGTTTTACTTCTTCCTTTCCAGTTTTGATGCCTTGTATTTATTTTTCTTGTTTAATTGCTCTGGCTAGAACTTCCAACACAATGTTGAATAACAGTGTTGATAGTGGACATCCTTGTATTGTTCCTGATCTTAGGGGGAAAGTTTTCAGTTTTTCCCCATTGAGGATGATGTTAACTGTGGGTTTTTCATATATTCCCTTTATCAGTTTAAGGAAGTTCCCTTCTATTCCTATCCTTTGAAGTGCTAAACCTAATACATTTTCATTTAATATTTTGTAGGGTGTGAGGTTTAAGTAGCAGTTCATTTTTCGCTTTTGTTTTGCCTCAGGATATCCTTGTTCAGGCACCATTTGTTGAAAGGTCTCTGTTCCATTGAATTGCTTCTGTACTTCTGTCAAAAATGAATAGGGGCTGCCACTGACCCCAATGCTGCTGTTGCAGCTGAAAGGCTGGCAGAGGCCCAAGGATGGGGCTATGGCAGCGATGTGAGCTGAGCATGACTGGGGAGGCAGTGAGGTTGCAGCTAGCGTGCCCCGCCACCCTGCATTTCTGCCTACATGGGGAATGCATGCAGCTGGGGACCTGCTGTGGCTGCTGCCTACCCAACAAAGCCTGCAAGTCCACCACCCCCACCTGTACTGCGCCCACTCTCAATGGTGTGCACCTGTCTCCTACCTACTGCCCCAGGGGAAGCGGAACTCATGTCGTTTATGACTCTGTTGGGTCCTTGCAATTCCTCCATGGATCAGACCCCACCTTGCCATCTGCCCAATATCCCAGCAGTGATGAGCCCTGGCCCCTTAATTGAAGACTCCATAGTAGAGGTAAACAAGTTGACCAATGTGAACAATCATGACAGGAAGCATGCAGTTGGGGATGATGCTCAGTTTGAGATGGACATCTGACAGGATCAGAGGAAAGCAGCAACATTGACACGTGCACATGATGTGGCCAACAGGCTCAACATTGAAAGGAAGAAGACTCAGGACTGACACCCCCCTGCACCTCCACCTCCTCCTCTTCCTCCCCGTGCCAAATGATGAGATGACTTTCATCTGACTATATCCTCTCCCTGTTCCCTGTTCCCCTTCCCAGTTAGACAGAAGAGATTGAAGGCCCTAAGCATCTTTTCCTTACAACTAAGCAGCCCACAGAGGAAACAACTAAATTTTGGCTTCCCTGGTCATTTTTCTATTGGGTGCCCCAAGCCAACCCCCTCTTTTTCTTTCTTTATGTTTTTGTATCAAATCATTAGCACAACCTACCAACAACTAAACTGGCAGGAAATTTTGGGAAAGCATACAGAAATTTGATGTGTTGAGCATTATTCATGTTCCTTGCCACTTGTCTTGCTTCCCTGTATCCCACTTGTAGCTCAGTTCTGCAAGAGTCTGTGTTTGGAATCTTTAAAACTATGGAAGGAAATGAAAGAGACAGAAAAGAAGAGCTGCTTTCCTTCTGACCTTGGGGTATTTGTCCTTAGGGACAGAGCACAGTTTGTGCAGCTTTGGTAGCATTCTCTCTTGACTTTTTAAAGGTCTCCTCCTCCTTCCTCTGGAGGGAGGTGTGTCTTGCTTGTGTCTTTGGTATTATAGTTCATATTCCCATTTCTTAGCACATTTGTGCATAAAAAGTTTAAACTGTCTATGCGGTCGTCTTCTGGAGAGGTGATTGCTTGGGGGCAATTCTCTAACTGCTATGTGTGAATTCAGAGCTCTGTAGTCGGGGTCTAAGGCGCGCTGGAGCTCAGCAGCAGGCTGCTGAGGGACCCAAGAACCTGAGCCGAATACCAATTGTTGGCACAAAGCTACTTTATTGTTACATTGCAAGAGCTTAAGTTCTCAGGGGCTCAGGTGCTAAGAGACCCCGAAGCTCGGTGAGCTTCGGGTTATATACAGTTTGGAGGAGGGATGGAGTCGGGGCATGTACGTCAGGGGAGGGTAGCCAATCACACAAGCTAAGAAGCAGTTGCTAGGCTTAGGGCAGAAGTTAGGAATAGGGAAGTGTAGAACATAACAGGAAGGGTTGCAGTTTTGTGGTGGGCTACGGAAATGGGCGGTTTACGACAGGAGAGGGGGAGGACAGTAAGTTAGATTGCAGGTATGGAGAGAATGTTAAGAAAAGTATTGTTTAAATTTCTAAAGATGGCTAGGCTCCAATTCCCATAAATATGCCACAGGTCTACATCAAGGGAAGCTCTTTAGCATCCAACTATTTTTTTCTCCTATCCCTCTCTGCTTGCATCTGATTGCTTGCAGGGCCCTATTGTACTTGGAAATACCTGGAGATTTTCTCTGCTCCCAGAACTGGTCTACACCAAATAATAAAATTTGAGATAGTGTTATTCCAGATAATACTTAAGAATGACCTCTGAAGATCATTGAACTGTTTGAGTACCCAATCTCAGCAGTCTCTATTTTACAACTCAAAGGCATTGGCATATTTATTGTTTGGGATTGCTAATTTCTGTACTATGAATTTGAAGTTGACTTTCAGATTTTTTTCATTGTGGACTTGCTTTATTTGACTGCTGGAATAGACAAGCATGGGCTTATAAACATGCTCTTCCTAGCTTTCTTACCTTCCAGATTGTGCTCCCCTTACTTCCATCCCCCTACCACCTCCTTTCTTTCCTTCTTTTTTCTCTGCCAGCCCATTTTTCAAATTCATATGAAAGGTCCCTTATGTGTTGTATCTGATATATGCCACTCATATATGATGAGTGAATGTTTAATTTTAAAATGACTGCAGGCCTATTTTTAGGCATGCTTTCCATACAATTTTGAACAGCAATGTTTTAATTAAACATCTTCCAGTGTTAGGGATGTGAGAAATGTCTGTGGAGGAGTCTGCTGTCTTATGTCATCAGTGTTTGTCTCTCCAGCACTTAGGACCTCTATTCTTCCCCCCTAGTTTGGGTTGTGCATGTTTGGAGTTAGTAGTGGGTGGTTTGTTAAGAATGAACTAT
This sequence comes from Tamandua tetradactyla, assembly GCF_023851605.1. NCBI lineage: Eukaryota > Metazoa > Chordata > Mammalia > Pilosa > Myrmecophagidae > Tamandua > Tamandua tetradactyla. The sequence continues at coordinate 208,827,843 of NC_135327.1, read as the reverse complement.
TCTTCCTGGCTGTGAGTAGATAATGAAAGCCTCATTCTTTTCTTCTCCCTTTGCTTTTTCATTCTCCCTCTTCCCCACTCCACTCTCCTATGACTGTCAACTGACACAATAATCTCAGAGGAGTGACTTCCCTTGTAGAAAGACACATCCATCCCCTCATAAGAAAGATCAGTGAAGCAGCTGCTGGTGTCCTGGAAATTTCTGGTTGAATCTGGCACCCTGAGCCCTTTTAATAAGAGCTCAGATGCCAGGGTGAGAGTAACCGGCCAATTGATTAAGCAAGAAAGCTGTTTGTTTTTCTTTTGAAGTATAGGAAGGGCCTATTTGTGAAAATATTTTAGACAGAAGGGAGAAGGATATCTGAGGAATTTTGTTGTATTTTCTGCTATAGAAATGTGAGTGATTCAAAGAGTGAAAACCTTTTGTGATGATTGATGTCTCTCAGGAATAAGTTGGACCTCCAATGTTTTGGGAATGCTTTGAGTCCCAAAATTTGACAATGAGAAAAAAGTATTTGTGTTTCTTTAATTTATCCCTGTTTTATTTTAATTAAACTACAAATTTCACTTAAAAATGAGGAGGGCATATTTATGGGATCTATTTCTGGCTTCTCCATTTTATTTTATTAATCTATCTGTTTATCCCCTACCATTATCACAATGTCTTATTATTGTAGCTATATATTGGATAGAGTTGTTCCTCCCACTTTATTCATTTTCAATTGTTTTAGCTATTTTAGTTTCTTTGTATTTCCCTATACATTTTAGAGTAATCTTGTCTTTATTTACAAAAAATCTTGCAGAGATATTGATAGAAATTGTGAAAGTATATCAGTTTGAGACAGCAACATTTTTAATAGATTAGGTTGAGCCTTTCAATCTATGAATCCAGTATGTATTTCTATTAATGTAGATATTCTTTGATTTCTTTCATCAGCATTTTGTAATTTTCAGCACTACAACTTCTGTGCATATTTGACTAGATTTACACCTAAGTATTTCATGTTTTTGAGCAATCATATACAGCATTATATTTTTAATTTCACTTTCCATAAATGAATTGCAATTATACAAAAATGTGATTCATTTTTTTAATTGATCATATATCCTGTGATCTTACTGAATGCACTCATTAGTGCTATAAGTTTTTTGTAGAGTCGTTGGGATTTTTATGTAAGCAATCATGTTATCTTCAAATAGAGATGGTTTTATTTCTCTTTCTATACTGTATGACTTTTGGTTGTTTTACTTGCCTACTGCACTGGCTAGAACTTCCAATACTAGGTTGAATAGTAGGGGTAAGACTAGCCATCCTTGCCTTGTTCTCAAACTTAGGAAGAAAGCATTTAGTCCTTCACCTCTAAATATAATATTAGCTGTAAGATTTTTGTAGATATTCTCTATCAAATTGAGGAAGTTACCCTCTATTCCTGGTTTCTTGATGTTTTGTAATGGGTGTTGAATTTTTTTCAAATGCTTTTCTTCAATTCATATGACCATGTATTTTTTCTTTTGTTAATATGTTGGAATACATTAATTTATTTCCAAATATTGAACCAGCATTGCATCTCAGAAGTAAACCCCACTAGATTATGGTGCATCATTATATGCATATGTGTCTGTATCTGAATTCTATTTGCTAACTTTTTGTTAAGATTATATGCATTTATATTCAAGAAGGGTGTTCTGTAGTTTTCTTTTTTGTACTGTTTTTCCTGGTTTTGGTATCAAGGTAATACTGGCTTATATAAAATGAATTGGCATGTGCTCCCTCTACTTCTATTTTCTGGAAGAGTTGGTATTGAATTGGTGTTCTTTCCTTAAATTGTTGGCAGAGTTCTCCAGTGAAACTATCAAGGCCTGGATATTTCTTTTTTGAAGAATTTTTAAAATCTTATTTTATTTTACTTTTTATTGACACATGAAAAGATGTCCTTTTGGGCAGGCCACGGTGGTTGAGCAGGTAAGAATGCTTGCCTGCCATGCCCGAGGACCCGTGTTCAATTCCCGGTGCCTACCCATGTAAAAAATAATAATAATGAAAAAAAAAGATAAAAAATAAATTAAAAAAAATATGTCCTTTTATATCACCTTGTTATATGTCAATTAAAATATAGCGAGATCGGCATACAGAGATAGGAAAACTAATATATTCATCTTGGTGAATTTTCACAAAGTGGATGAACATTGTCACCACTACCCAGGTCAGGAAACAGAACATTATGAATTTCCAGAAGCCTCTCTTGTTCCCCTTTCCAGTCACTGTTCACATTCTCTTTCTTTTGGGAGTTTTTAAATTGCGAATTCAATTTTCACATTTCAAATTTGAAATTTCATATTGGGTAAGCTGTGGCGATTGATGCTTTTTGAGAATGTAAAACATTTCACCTAAGTTGTCAAATTTATGTGATTTTTGTATATTAACTTCATATTTTGTAATCTTACTAAATCCATTTATTAATGCAAATGGTTTACCTGAAGATTATTTTGATTTTTCACACACATAACCGTACTGTGTGAAAACAATTATGGTTGCATTTCTTCTTTCCAATCTTTATAAATTTTAGTCTTTTTCTTGTCTTAATGGAAGAACCTCTAGTGCGAGGTTGACTGAAACAATGAAAGTGAATGCAGTACCACAGTTGTGAATGATAGTTCAAGAGACACAGATTCAAGAGATACAGATTTAATTTTATATCACATTTTCCAAGCTTTATAGGAGGACACAAAAAATGCAAGAGATACAACAGGAATATCCTTTCCATCTTATTACAACACTCAGCAGCGATCCAGTACCCAATTTCTTTCGCTCCATAAAGTCCATAAACCATACAATGAGTATATGACTGCCCCAAAGGAAAGTTGAATTGAAACTAACATAGTCAAGTCCAGAGATAGAAGAATGACTGACTGTTTATCAATAGTGTAAGGGGGAAATATTAAATTTCCTTTTTAAAACTAAGCAGAAGAAACTATTGAAATGAGAAAAAAGAAAAATGTGAAGATAACATGAAGTAGATAGAAAGGCTAAATATAAGTGATTTATTTAGTCAGTTGTATGGCATGCTTGCCTGCAATATAAGCACAGCATTTTCTGTTTGGGTGCAGTATTTATGGCTAATTCTTGTCATCCATGCCTTTCACACTCTGTGTATTTTATGAGGCTCAGCAAACTGGGACACATCAGGTAAGTGATCCCACCATTTATACAGAAACTTCTCTGAGATGGTTCTCAACCATGGAGTAACTTTTACTTCTCCTTTAGCCCCTCTTTCCAGTAGCTCTTTTAATTCCTCCTTGCTCATGTAGCAGAAACTTTCTGTATCACTGGGATCTGGATTTACAGTAACATTCTTTCTTATAAGCAGAAGGTAACACATTTCATGCTCTCCCCAATATTTATCTGATTTTGCCTTGTAATGATATCTTGTCATAAATGAAATGTCTTCTAGAGAAACCTGTGACAAAAATTGGTGCCATATTAACAACACTAAAGTAAAAAATATAGAGAATATATAGGCAAATAGAGAAAATAAACACATATTCATTTCCATCACAAGAGTTAGTTACCGAAGGTTTAGTTCTATCTAACTAAAGTTTTGTAGACTCAAGCCTGAATAATAATCTGTTTTTGGCCTTTATACTTTCAATATATCTGTCTGTGCCAGACTTTAAAGAGATTCCAACCCTGCAATAGAAACTCCCATAGAAACTGACCAGCTTTGTAAAGAAAATATCTATTTTCTCTCAAAGAGCTTCCTTAATAGATAGAGGCAAAAAGGAATGACTGGTTCACAGATGATCCTAGACAGTCTTTTTAGTCTAAAATTTCAATTCCTTCTTCTTTTATAGAAAACCAGATTCCTGTTCAGTTTCAATCTACCCAGAACAAAAGAGAACGCACAACAGCTCTCTCTATAGCTTGTTTATAATTTGCCTTTTCGAAGCCAAGGACACAAATCATCACCAGCACTCACGTTCAACTTTCACCTAATTTTATACACTGGTTTAACTATTGGTACATGTGTTATTGGACAGATTTTGTGTACCTGTTCCTGAGGAATTCCCAACTCACTCTGCAGACGTCTCTGAGCTGCTCTCTTTATTCCAATAGCATCTTTTTCTTCCTGTTCATCTGAGTTGAATAATGGATGACTACAGCAAGAGTCAGCAAAATACCCTGGACAGAATGCACATGGAAAACACTTCCTTTATTTCCTGAAAAGAGAATATGCTAAAGAAAAACACAAACCCTTTAGGAAACACAAAATGATCTGTAACAAATATAGCCTGGGAGAGCAGAAAGAGCACAGGGTTTGCTGTGAGCATCTGTATAGAGCCTGACTCTGATGCTTTCATGGGCAGTGAGAGATTGGATGAGGTATGTGACAAGGTAACGCATAATGCTGGGTACCTCGTGCGGGTACTCCTAAGAATGGGTTGCCTTTATTGCTCATCTAAGGTAGATCCTTGAATTGGAATTTATCATCTCATGTATGTTCTGCTGCACTGAGACAAGGACTCAGTGTCATATATGTTTATACCCCAACAAAGTATCTAAATATCATAGGAAAGGAGGAAGAGGAAAGTGTACTTGTGAGATGTGTGTGTTGGGGCAAGTGTTTTGACATGAGATGATACTGAGAAGGCAAGAGTCACATTTGCAAAGCAGGGTGTTCTTGTTTAATGAGTATAGTTTTATAGAAGGAATTGCAGCTATCATATCCTTGACAAAGTTTTCTTAGTGGAAAGCACTACTTACTTTCCCTAAGTAATGGCAAAAACACATGGAGTGAAAGAGAACCACCCTCCACATGAAGTCTCTCTCTATTCCATCTCACTCCTCAGATAGTGAATGCTTTAAGTCACCTTACAAAGTTTGCTTAAAACTGAATATACAATTACAGAGCTGAAACCCTTGCCTCAATTCTTTATATCCTGAAGGCGGCATCAAATTTGATATACATCTTAAAGCAAAGAGAATCATTTGCATACAGTGGTTATCTGTTCCACAGTTAAGCTTTTTTTCTTTTGTAGAGACAGGCACCTACAATCAAACTCTGCCTGCTTCACATTTAAGCTTTTAAATTAACAGCCTTTCATTTTTCTTTAATAAACTTAATTTAGCTTCATAGAAGACCCAACTGCCTACACTTTGGCCATCAAATACAGAAGTGAGTTTGGGAATGACTAGTATAAATCCACCAAACTTCAGAGAACAAGGAACTGAGAGGAAGAAAGGGTTCTCCATGGCCACAATCTTTTATGCTGTGGGTGGGGGGTCCCATCCAGTTTTGCTTGTGGTAGGCAAGGTGTGCTTTTGGAAACTGTAGAAATCTCCATGCAAAAAATGTTAAAATGAAAACCAGATGATCCTAGGCCTTTTTTGTCTAACATTTCAATTTCTTCTTCTTTTATAGAAAACCAGATCCCTGTTCAGTTTCAACTCTACCCAGAACAAAAGAGCATGCATAAGAGCTCTCTCTATTGCCGGTATTCATGCTTCCTCCCCTTAAAGATGTTATCCCTACCTTGTTCACTCATGATTTTGTAAGTGCAAAAAATATACTGATATGAATGAACCATAATGAGCAAATTCGATAGTTAAATGCTAGAGCGTAGTTGATCAGAAGATAGAAAGTGGGTAGAGATTGGACAACTGATGTTTAAGGAGTACAGAATGCTTAATGAGTTTGATTGTAAATGTCTGGAAATGGATACAGTACTTTGTCCATTATTGTCTATGACCACCATACGTTTAGTGGGGGTAGCACAACACTGAAAGTATAATTAACAAAGCTGAGTGTGAGCATGGTTAAAAGAGGAAGACTAGTGTTGTGTGTGGATCACCAGAATGAAAGCTAGAGGATAAAAACAGGGACTGCATAACTTAGCGAAACCTAAAATGGATGACAATGGTGGTTATTTGTGAAAAAATAAAGAAGTTCTTACACGAACTAGAACAAATGCACATCATTATTATTAATAATAGGGTGGTATACAGGAAAATATAATTAATGCAAACTACGGTCTATAGTTAACAATAACACTGTAATATTATTTCAGTAATTGTAACAAAGGCACTTTACCAAAGCTAAATGTCAAAAATAGGGGGATGCGATTACTTTTTCATAAGAAATGGGAATGTCATTTTTTTTTTTTATTAATTAAAAAAAGAATTAACAAAACAATTAGAAATCATTCCAATCTACATGTACAATCAGTAATTCTTAATAACATCACATAGTTGCATATTCATCATTTCTTAGTACATTTGCATCGATTTAGAAAAAGAAATAAAAAGACAACAGAATAAGAATTTAAACAATAATAGAAAGAAAAAAAAACAAAAAAAACAAAAACAAAAAACCTATACCTCACATGCAGCTTCATTCAGTGTTTTAACATAATTGCATTACAATTGGGTAGTATTGTGCTGTCCATTTCTGAGTTTTTATATCCAGTCCCGTTGTACAGTCTGTATCCCTTCATCTCCAATTATCCCTTCTCTTTTTTTTTTTTTTTAATTAACGGAAAAAAAGAAATTAACCCAACATTTAGAGATCATACCATTCTACACATGCAATCATTAATTCTTAACATCATCACATAGATGCATGATCATCATTTCTTAGTACATTTGCATTGGTTTAGAAGAACTAGCAACATAACCAAAAAAGATATAGAATGTTAATATAGAGAAAAAAATAAAAGTAATAATAGTAAAATCAAAACAAAACAAAACAAAACAAAACAAAAACCTATAGCTCAGATGTAGCTTCATTCAGTGTTTTAACATGATTACTTTACAATTAGGTATTATTGTGCTGTCCATTTTTGAGTTTTTGTATCTAGTCCTGTTGCACAGTCTGTATCCCTTCAGCTTCAATTACCCATTGTCTTACCCTGTTTCTAACTCCTGCTGAACTCTGTTACCAATGACATATTTCAAGTTTATTCTCGAATGTCCGTTCACATCAGTGGGACCATACAGTATTTGTCCTTTAGTTTTTGGCTGGATTCACTCAGCATAATGTTCTCTAGGTCCATCCACGTTATTACATGCTTCATAATTTTATCCTGTCTTAAAGCTGCATAATATTCCATCGTATGTATATACCACAGTTTGTTTAGCCACTCTTCTGTTGATGGAGATTTTGGCTGTTTCCATCTCTTTGCAATTGTAAATAATGCTGCTATAAACATTGGTGTGCAAATGTCTGTTTGTGTCTTTGCCCTTAAGTCCTTTGAGTAGATACCTAGCAATGGTATTGCTGGGTCATATGGCAATTCTATATTCAGCTTTTTGAGGAACCGCCAAACTGCCTTCCACAGTGGTTGCACCCTTTGACATTCCCACCAACAGTGGATAAGTGTGCCTCTTTCTCCGCATCCTCTCCAGCACTTGTCATTTTCTGTTTTGTTGATAATGGCCATTCTGGTGGGTGTGAGATGATATCTCATTGTGGTTTTGATTTGCATTTCTCTAATGGCCAGGGACATTGAGCATCTCTTCATGTGCCTCTTGGCCATCCGTATTTCCTCTTCTGAGAGGTGTCTGTTCAAGTCTTTTTCCCATTTTGTAATTGGGTTGGCTGTCTTTTTGTTGTTGAGATGAACAATCTCTTTATAAATTCTGGATACTAGACCTTTATCTGATATATCATTTCCAAATATTGTCTCCCATTGTGAAGGCTGTCTTTCTACTTTCTTGATGAAGTTCTTTGATGCACAAAAGTGTTTAATTTTGAGGAGTTCCCATTTATTTATTTCCTTCTTCAGTGCTCTTGATTTAGGTTTAAGGTCCATAAAACCGCCTCCAATTGTAAATCCATAAGATATCTCCCAACATTTTCCTCTAACTGTTTTATGGTCTTAGACCTAATGTTTAGATCTTTGATCCATTTTGAGTTAACTTTTGTATAGGGTGTGAGATATGGGTCTTCTTTCATTCTTTTGCATATGGATATCCAGTTCTCTAGGCACCATTTATTGAAGAGACTGCTCTGTCCCAGGTGAGTTGGCTTGACTGCCTTATCAAAGATCAAATGTCCATAGATGAGAGGGTCTATATCTGAGCACTCTATTCGATTCCATTGGTCGATATATCTATCTTTATGCCAATACCATGCTGTTTTGACCACTGTGGCTTCATAATATGCCTTAAAGTCAGGCAGCGCGAGACCTCCAGCTTCGTTTTTTTTCCTCAAGATGTTTTTAGCAATTCGGGGCACCCTGCCCTTCCAGATAAATTTGCTTATTGGTTTTTCTATTTCTGAAAAATAAGTTGTTGGGATTTTGATTGGTATTGCATTGAATCTGTAAATCAATTTAGGTAGGATTGACATCTTAACTATATTTAGTCTTCCAATCCATGAACACGGTATGCCCTTCCATCTATTTAGGTCTTCTGTGATTTCTTTTAGCAGTTTTTTGTAGTTTTCTTTATATAGGTTTTTTGTCTCTTTATTTAAATTTATTCCTAGGTATTTTATTCTTTTAGTTGCAATTGTAAATGGGATTTGTTTCTTGATTTCCCCCTCAGCTTGTTTATTACTAGTGTATAGAAATGCTACAGATTTTTGAATGTTGATCTTGTAACCTGCTACTTTGCTGTACTCATTTATTAGCTCTAGTAGTTTTGTTGTGGTTTTTTCCGGGTTTTCGACATATAGTATCATATCGTCTGCAAACAGTGATAGTTTTACTTCTTCCTTTCCAATTTTGATGCCTTGTATTTCTTTTTCTTGTCTAATTGCTCTGGCTAGAACCTCCAACACAATGCTGAATAATAGTGGTTATAGGGACATCCTTGTCTTGTTCCTGATCTTAGGGGGAAAGTTTTCAATTTTTCCCCATTGAGGATGATATTAGCTGTGGGTTTTTCATATATTCCCTCTATCATTTTAAGGAAGTTCCCTTGTATTCCTATCTTTTGAAGTGTTTTCAACAGGAAAGGATGTTGAATCTTGTCGAATGCCTTCCCTGCATCAATTGAGATGATCATGTGATTTTTCTGCTTTGATTTGTTTATATGGTGTATTACATTAATTGATTTTCTTATGTTGAACCGTCCTTGCATACCTGGGATGAATCCTACTTGGTCATGATGTATAATTCTTTTAATGTGTTGTTGGATACGATTTGCTAGAATTTTATTGAGGATTTTTGCATCTATATTCATTAGAGAGATCGGTCTGTAGTTTTCTTTTTTTGTAATATCTTTGCCTGGTTTTGGTATGAGGGTGATGTTGGCTTCATAGAATGAATTAGGTAGTTTTCCCTCCACTTTGATTTTTTTGAAGAGTTTGAAGAGAATTGGTACTAATTCTTTCTGGAACGTTTGGTAGAATTCACATGTGAAGCCATCTGGTCCTGGACTTTTCTTTTTAGGAAGCTTTTGAATGACTAATTCAATTTCTTTACTTGTGATTGGTTTGTTGAGGTCATCTATGTCTTCTTGAGTCAAAGTTGGTTGTTCATGTCTTTCCAGGAACCCGTCCATTTCCTCTAAATTGTTGTATTTATTAGCGTAAAGTTGTTCATAGTATCCTGTTATTACCTCCTTTATTTCTGTGAGGTCAGTAGTTATGTCTCCTCTTCCATTTCTGATCTTATTTATTTGCATCCTCTCTCTTCTTCTTTTTGTCAATCTTGCTAAGGGCCCATCAATCTTATTGATTTTCTCATAGAACCAACTTCTGGCCTTATTGATTTTCTCTATTGTTTTCATGTTTTCAATTTCATTTATTTGTGCTCTAATCTTTGTTATTTCTTTCCTTTTGCTTGCTTTGGGGTTAGCTTGCTGTTCTTTCTCCAGTTCTTCCAAATGGATAGTTAATTCCTGCATTTTTGCCTTTTCTTCTTTTCTGATATAGGCATTTAGAGCAATAAATTTCCCTCTTAGCACTGCCTTTGCTGCGTCCCATAAGTTTTGATATGTTGTGTTTTCATTTTCATTCGCCTCGAGGTATTTGCTAATTTCTCTTGCAATTTCTTCTTTGACCCAGTCGTTGTTTAGGAGTGTGTTGTTGAGCCTCCATGTATTTGTGAATTTTCTGGCACTCTGCCTATTATTGATTTCCAACATCATTCCTTTATGGTCCGAGAAAGTGTTGTGTAAGATTTCAATCTTTTTAAATTTGTTAAGACTTGCTTTGTGACCCAGCATATGGTCTATCTTTGAGAATGATCCATGAGCACTTGAGAAAAAGGTGTATCCTGCTGTTGTGGGATGTAATGTCCTATAAATGTCTATTAAGTCTAGTTCATTTATAGTAATATTCAGATTCTCTATTTCTTTGTTGATCCTCTGTCTAGATGTTCTGTCCCTTGATGAGAGTGGTGAGTTGAAGTCTCCAACTATTATGGTATATGAGTCTATTTCCCTTTTCAGTGTTTGCAGTGTATTCCTCACGTATTTTGGGGCATTCTGATTCGGTGCGTAAATATTTATGATTGTTATGTCTTCTTGTTTAATTGTTCCTTTTATTAGTATATAGTGTCCTTCTTTGTCTCTTTTAACTGTTTTACATTTGAAGTCTAATTTGTTGGATATTAGTATAGCCACTCCTGCTCTTTTCTGGTTGTTATTTGCATGAAATATCTTTTCCCAACCTTTCACTTTCAACCTATGTTTATCTTTGGGTCTAAGATGTGTTTCCTGTAGACAGCATATAGAAGGATCCTGTTTTTTAATCCATTCTGCCAATCTATGTCTTTTGATTGGGGAATTCAGTCCATTGACATTTAGTGTTATTACTGTTTGGATAATATTTTCCTCTAACATTTTGCCTTTTGTATTATATATATCATATCTGATTTTCCTTCTTTCTACACTCTTTTCCATATCTCTCTCTTCTGTCTTTTTGTATCTGACTCTAGTGCTCCCTTTAGTATTTCTTGCAGAGCTGGTCTCTTGGTCACAAATTCTCTCAGTGACTTTTTGTCTGAGAATGTTTTAATTTCTCCCTCATTTTTGAAGGATAATTTTGCTGGATATAGGAGTCTTGGTTGGCAGTTTTTCTCTTTTAGTATTTTAAATATATCATCCCACTGTCTTCTAGCTTCCATGGTTTCTGCTGAGAAATCTACACAAAGTCTTATTGGGTTTCCCTTGTATGTAATGGATTGTTTTTCTCTTGCTGCTTTCAAGATCTTCTCTTTCTCTTTGACCTCTGACATTCTAACTAGTAAGTGTCTTGGAGAACGCCTATTTGGGTCTACTCTCTTTGGGGTGCACTGCACTTCTTGGATCTGTAATTTTAGGTCTTTCATAAGAGTTGGGAAATTTTCAGTGATAATTTCTTCCATTAGTTTTTCTCCTCCTTTTCCCTTCTCTTCTCCTTCTGGGACACCCACAACACGTATATTTGTGCGGTTCATATTGTCCTTGAGTTCCCTGATACCCTGTTCAAATTTTTCCATTCTTTTCCCTATAGTTTCTGTTTCTTTTTGGAATTCAGATGTTCCATCCTCCAAATCACTAATTCTATCTTCTGTCTCTTTAAATCTATCATTGTAGCTATCCATTATTTTTTCTATGTTTGCTACTTTATCCTTCACTTCCATAAGTTCTGTGATTTGTTTTTTCAGTTTTTCTATTTCTTCTTTATGTTCAGCCCATGTCCTCTTCATGTCCTCCCTCAATTTATCGATTTCATTTTTGAAGAGGTTTTCCATTTCTGTTCGTATATTCAGCATTAGTTGTCTCAGCTCTTGTGTCTCATTTGAGCTATTGGTTTGTTCCTTTGACTGAGCCATATTCTCAATCTTTTGAGCGTGGACAGTTATCTTCTGCTGCTGGCGTCTGGGCATTTATTCAGATTTCTCTTGGTGTTGGACCCAGCAAGGTTGTAATATTTTTCTGTGAAATCTCTGGGTTCTGTTTTTCTTATCCTGCCCAGTAGGTGGCGCTCGTGGCACACATTTGTCTGCGGGTCCCACCAGTAAAAGGTGCTGTGGGACCTTTAACTTTGGAAAACTCTCGCCGTCCTGGGGGTTCGCTAGCCGAAGCGGCTTGAGCCGGCCCGGGGTCCGAACGCAGGGAGGGTGTCCGAACGCAGGGAGGGTTGCTGGTCGCCGCAGCCAGGGAAAGAGCCCGTCCGAATTTCCTAGTCGGCCCTGGGCAACAAGCGTGGCGGGAGGGCGCCAGCGGCAGCGGCCCGCCCTAGAGAATGCACGTTCCCCGGGAGTCACGGGGTCACCGTTCTCCGCGGCCTGGGGGTTTCCGATCCAATTCTCTCAGTTGGTCCGGGGGCTGCGCGTGGTGTGGGCGCCAGTCGCCTTGGTTTCAGGGGACCACCTCTCCAATTCTCCCAGCCAGCCCGGGAAGGGGGAAGGGAGCAACTCCGGCCGCTTGCCACCCCGCCCGGTAAGGCCCGCGCGCCTCGGCGATCTCACCCAAGCTGCTTCTCTGCGCCAGCCAGCCGTTCCAGGATGGGGTACGCTGTCTTTTTTATCTCTGTTGTGGCTTTGGGCGCTTTCTGTATCGTTTCTACTCCCCTAGTAGGTGTCCTGGAGAAGAAACTAAGATCCGCGCGTCTTACTAAGCCGCCATCTTCCAGGAAGTGACCGGGAATGTCATTTTGATTATGGTGGTGAATGTATAACTGTGTGATTATAGCAGGAGCCATTGATTGTATACCTAGGATGCATGGGATGGTGTGTGAATAAAACTGACAATAAAATACATATATAATTCTAAGTCTTATACTGTAAAATAATCATTTCTCTCTTTAATTTGAAGCTATATATTATTTACCTTAATCTCCCAAATCCTTACATTGCTCATTTCTTCTGCATTGAAATACCTTTCCACTACAAAGCAAAAATCAACCAAAGACTCAAAGAGTTGTATTGCAAAAATCAAACAATGATTTGAAGAAATATCAGCATAATAAGGATCTGTTGGTACTACTCATTTCCTCAGGGATGAACTAACTGTTGATTAAAGTGAGAAACAGACATTGGTATTCCAAATCATTCATTTCCCAGATACTTACAGGCCAAACATGAAACCTTCCTCTTAAACTATACATTCAACTGACTCACCAGGAAAAGTAAGTTTAGTGTCTGCTCTGTGCTGTAACAGGAGTTTATTCTCTGTATTGAACAAGAAAACACTGAAGGCTCGGTGCAACAGTCCTGAAAAAATAAATGCCATTCATATGAACATAAAAATATGGAGTCAGTGAAAGTTTGTTTCACTTTTCCTCAGTCTCTGTCTCACAGAAAAAAAATAATATAGCAGAAAGTCTATGATTATGGTGATGACCCAAACTGATATTTCAGAATTTCCACCTAATTAAAATTTGCTTGACAAATTAAAGGTCCATATAAATGGTTTAAGATTAGCTGTTCCTGAATCTTCTCCTAAAGAAGACAAGCATAAGCTGATTGAGGGGTCTCCTCATCATGAGAAATGCCTTAATTCTTTCCCCTCTCCTCCTCTTGTCAGCTGGAAAAAAATGAGAAAATCTTGCAAAATGGACAAAGAGAACATTCCATACTACCTTTTTCGATGTTTTCATTCAAATGGCAATTCTTCCTAGTGTCTGTACCAATAACTTTATCATTTTCATCAGTAACAATTAAATTTTCATCTAAGCGCTGCAATTGCTGCTTATCAAGCCAGTCAAGATTTAATCCAGATAAAGTTGCTAGTTGTGATCCAACCTAAAATATATGTACACAATTACAGGTTTCTGTGAAAAATACTGTCATATAATTTTCGTTATTTGTTACTTTAGGATTTAGCATACCTCTTTATTTATAAGTAAAAAAATAGTGTTAAAATAGGGCAGTTGATAATTGTAGAACATATATATATATTCCTCAGGCTTCCCAGGAGTCTTTCAGTTAAGATTCAAATAATCAATCCCCACAGAAGAAACAAATACTGAGGAAAAGCTCAGGTAGTGCTCTTTGCAAGATACTTGTGGGGAACAGGTCAGAGCCTGGACAAAACAGTGGATTTGGGTCAAAGATGGTGACATTTCACATGCTTTAAGGAAAGCTCAATTTTTTTTTAGCCAATCATTTACTGATAGAAAGCCTTGTGCATTTCTCTGTGCCAAATACATTCTTATTTGATGATTTTCTTTGAAAATATGTTGAGAGCTGCTTTTTTAAAATCAAAAATTTTTTTTATCATCACAATCGACTTTTTTTCTTTTTTGTGAAAAATAACATATATACAAAAAGTAATAAATTTCAAAACACATCACAAAAATTAGTCTAGAGCATTTTCAGGTGTTTGGTATAGGTTACAATTCCACATTTTTGGGTTTTTGCTACTAGCTGCTCCCAGACCCTGGAGATTAAAAGAAATATCAATATAATGATTTAGCAATCATACTCATTTGTTAAACCCTATGCTCTCTGCATAACCTCACCATCACCACCTTCTCCCACTCTTTAGGGGTTTTTGGGCTCTGTCCATTCTAACTTTTTCATTTTGGAAGGGGCTGTTGATAATATGAGATGGGGAATGGAACTAGGTGATGGTCTGGAGAGGTTGGCCCCTCTGCATTTCAGGATATATCTGGTCTAGGGACCCATCTGGAGGCTGTTACCCTGGTGCATGGAGCCTTTGTGGACTCTTATATAATGCCTTAGGTGTCCTTTAGGATTGGCAGAATGAGAATCACTTTTTTTGCATGGGCAGGCTCCAGGAATCGAACCCAGGTCTCCAGCACAGCAGGTAAGAATTCTGTCACTGAGCTACCAGAGCACCACCCAAGAACCACTTATTTTTACATAAAATATTTTCATCATCCTTTCCCACTTTATTTTTAAAGAAATATGGTAGACTCCATCCTTTATCATTGCTCTCTTATTTTTAAAAATCTGCTCAACTTCTTAACAAAGTAACTGACAGGTTGAAGAAAAAATACCAAATGAGTAGACACAGGATAGATCAGAAACTCAGGCAGAATATTGTTGAACATGTTCAAAATTTTACTTCCTTCCAAAAAAAAAGGAAGAACATTTCACAAGACAAATAAAACACACTAACCATTCTTGGAAACTGGAGATTCCTGGATATCAGGCGTGGAAACCTAGAGAATAAAATAAATCCCTAGCTTGAGCCAGAGTACTTTTATACCCTTGTGATTTGGAAAGATATTAATTAGGATGTTCTCAAATCTTTGAATTCTTAAGCACCAGAAATCATACTCCATCTTTCTCCAGCTCTCATTCTCATTCTTGCTGTTTCTCTCCTCCCAATTACAATCCAAGGACAATATAATACTTTTCGTTTGTCTTGTGGATTGACAGCTTATTCTTAAAAGCACAAAGAAGAGAAATACTAGAATTTTAATGCCAGGTTAGATCTTTGATTTTATTATAACTAAGTCATAAAAATGAGCAGTGAAGATCACATCCTGATTCAAGGTCTCAGAAAGTAGGAAGATACTTTGACCTGACTCCAGGACTTCTCACTAAAATAGAAAAGGTACAGGGGACTGATTTGGCTCCTAGATCCACATCACCTGTAAAAATGGAGAGTGGGTCAGGTAAAATTTAAATCACTAGGGTGAAATCCAGGAGATAAATCTTGTGACAATATTTATTTTTCCAGAGTGAATTGGATGTTTAAGTTTTCATTCAACATCCTATTTTAAAAATGAAAATTAAAATGTTTCTGAAGGAACAATAAATATCATCACTGAAATATAATGGACAAAAAGATCCCATTCACAGGACATCTATAAGGAAGAGCAATAAGGAAAAGCCAAGACCTGAATAATACTCTAAACCAACCTAGCATATATAGTATACTTCACCCAACTACAACAGAGTATACTTTCTTCTCAAGAGCACATGGATCATTCTCCAGGATAGACTATATATTATGTCACAAAACAAACCTCAGTAAATTAAAAACATTGAACTCATATGATGTATCTCCTCCAACCACAATGGTTAAAGCTAGAAATGAGGGAGAAATGGAAAATTCACAAATATGTAAAAATTAAACAATATGCTCTTAAACAACCCAGTAAGTTAAAGAGAAAATCATAAGAGAGATTAGAAAATATCTTGAAGGGAATGTACATGAAAATTGAACATACAAAAATTATGGGATGCAAGAAAGGCAGTGCTGAAAAGGAAACTTATAGCTCTAAGTGCTCACATTAAAAAAGAAGAAAGATTTCAAAGCAAAGACCTAACATCAAAACTTGAAGAAGTAGAAAAAGAAGAGAAAACTAAACCCAAAGCATGCAGAAAAGAAGAAAATTTAAAAAGATTAGAGTGGAAATAAATGAAATAGAGAGTAAAAACATGACAGAATCACAAAACCAAAAGTTGATTCTTTGAAAAGATCAATAAAACTGATAAACCTTTAGATAGACTAATGAAGAAAAAAAGAGTGAAGACGCAAAAATCTAAAATCAAAAGTGAAAAGGGGGGCAATATTTACCAACCCCACTGAAATGAAAGGACTATAAGAAAATATGATGAATGGCTGTATGCAAACAAATGAGATGACCTAGATGAAATGGGCAAATTCCCCAAAACACAAAAACTACCAACACTACCTCAGGAAGAAAAACATAAGATCTCAAAAAATGAATAACTAGTAAAGAAATTGATTAGTAATTAAAAACTTTCCAACAAAGAAAAGCCCAGACCAGATGGCATCACAGAGGAATTTACCAAACATTCATGAAGAATTGACATCAATCCAACCAAACTCTTCCAAAAAATTGAAGGAACGGGTTGCACTCTAAAACAATCTACAAGACCAATCTCACTCTCATATCAAAGCCAGATTAGGATACCATAAGAAAAGAAAATTATAGACCAATATTTCATGATTATAAATGCAAAATTCTTCAACAAAATATTGGCAAACTGAATTCAACAGTACATCAAAATAATTTTTAAAAATAGTTTTAAAACCATTAAAATAATTAAAATTATAAAAAATTATATGAGGTAGAAAATTAGTCAATTCAATACAAATTTACATTTCATACAGTAAATGAATTATCCACATTAAGTTCTTTTGTCTTTATTAGTGAAGTTGTGGGTTACAGAACAATCATGCATAAAATACAGATTCTTATATATCACCCTATTATTAACCCCTTGTATTGGCGTGGAACATTTGTTACAACTGATGAAAACACCTTTTTATAATTGTACTATGAACCATAGTCTATGATAGGGTTCACGTTTGTACAGTGTGGTTCCATGGATTCAAGAAAACTTTTTTTAATTCTCTTACTATCTGTACAACTTAACATTTTCCCCTCCCCCTTTCCTTGGATATTTTTTCTTTATGAGAGAAGTTGTGTGTTTACACAACAATCATGCATAAAACACAAGATTCCCATTCATTACTCCACCACCAATAGCTTGCATTGGCGTGGAACATTTGTTATAATGATGATAACACATTTCATAATTGTTTGTGTTATGCAGTTCCATGGATTTTTTTTAAAAGATTTTTATTGTTACCATATGTATACTCTAACCTTTCCCTTTTAACCACATTCAGACAAATAATCAAGGGTATAAAGAACTTGGGCACAGAAAACTACAAAGCATTGTTAAAAGAAATCAAAGACCTAAATAAACAGAAGGACATTCTATGCTCAAGAATTGGAAGACTATAGAGAGACTATAATAGAGACTTTGATGGTCTTAGAACTGTAAACTTGCAACTCAATAAATTCCCTTTCAAAAAAGCTGCTCTATTTCTGGTGGATTGCATTCTGGCAGCTTTAGCAAACTAATACATGTATGCTCTCACAATTAAAAAAAAAAAGCAACTAAAGAGACAATGATAACGAAATTCAATACATGATCCTGGATGGGATCTAACACGGGAGGAGAGAAAGCTCAAAAGGCCATTATTGGGGCATATGGAAAAAATTGAATTATAGATGGTAAGCCTTATTATCATTGTCAAATTTCTTGAACTTGATAATTGTACTTAAGGTGGCTAAGTAGTAAATACTTTGTTCTTAGGAAATGCAGTAATAAGTATTCAAGGAGCATGATGTATAAAACCTACACTCAAGTGTTCAGAAATTGGATTATTAGATAGATAGACAGACAGACAGGTGCAGATAGATAGAATGATAAAGCAAATGTGGCAAAATGTTAAAATGGTATATGTCGTTATCTGGAGGGAGTAGATGTATGTTGTAGTTCTCTGTATGGGGTTTGTATTGTTTTAGTAACTGTCCTGTAAGTTTGAAAGTATTTCAAAATAAAACATTTTAAAGATCTTAAAAAAAAAAAAGGAATTGGAAGACTAAATATTGTTAAGATGTCAATCCTACTTGAAACAACAGCTCTGGTCTGGGAACGCATCTCACTGCGTCCTGCTGGCCGCTGCTCTAGCATGTGCAGGAACATGGCCATAGCACGGAAGCAGCCCTCAGTGGCGGGATGCGTGGCAGCGACCGCGGAGTACCCCAGCGCGCCAAACTCGGGTTCTGGGGGCGTCTCGCCCGCCTCCCGGGGCTGCTCCCAGGTGCGCAGCTAGAGCTGCCTGCCCTCACCGCTCCTCCGCGCCTCTCCGCGCCCGCCGCCACACGCCTTCCCAAAGCGCGCAACCCGGGAACTCGCACCCAGATGAGCCTCCTTCCCTACCCTCCTGTCCCAACGCGCAGCGCAGCCAATGAGCTCATCATTCTTGCTCAACTTTCCTGGCTATATCACTGTCCAATAACTCGTTGCAATACCGTACTATAATTTTGCAAGATATTACCATCGGGAGGAGCTGGGTAATGGATAATATGGTCTCTTTCCATGGCATTTCTTTTTTTTTAATTGTATTTTATTTATTTATTAAACATAACAACATACATTCTTACCATATGATCGTTCCATTCTTGATATATACTAAATAACTCACAATATCGTCACACAGTTGTATATTCATCATCGTGATCAGTTCTTAGCATGGTGTTTCTTATACTACGCATGTGAATTTGCAATAATTTCAAAATAAAAAGATTAATAAAAATTGTTTTTCGTTTTCTTTGTATCGAGAAATGTAATGCAGAAGTGAAATACTTTTGGTTTTTTGCTTAAAGGAACTGCGTCAAGTAGAAAATTACTTTTGATTTTGTCTTCCAACACTTTTTACCCAATTATTGTAAATTACTCAAAAAGTCTTAAGATCAGCATGTCTTAAAAGGAAAGCAACAGAGTTCTTGAGAGTTAAAGTAAAGTAGTCATTTGAACTTGATAATATGTATCTTAATTTGTTACAAACTAATTCAAGATCATGCTAACTTAATTCGAGTAAAATACAGAAACGTTGCTCCAGTATAGTTCCTTTCCCTTCTCCCCCTTTGTGCTATAATTGCCATATCCAATATGTCTATATATGTTATAAATCTGTAACAGCTGCAGAGATTTAATCAATAATCAAACCTCCTGCCAAAGAAAAGTTCAGGATCAGATGGCTTGACTGGCGAATTCTGCCAAACATTTAAAGAGCTAACATCAATCCTTCCGAATCTCTTCCTAAGAATTCAAGAGATGGAATGAGGCCAGACTTATCCTGATACCAAGCCTGATAAAGATATCACAAGGAAAGAGCATTACAAACCAAAGATGATATATGAAAAACAATCAGTGTTATAAACTACATGTGGAAGCCTGAAGCTGTTTGTACCTCAGGAAAGATCACGTAATTTTGGTCCATTCCTGTGAGTGTAGGCCTATTGTTGGGGGAACTTTTGATTAGGTTATTTCAACTGAGATGTGACCTATGATGTTCAAGGTGGGTCTTAATCCTCTTATTGAAGACCTTCATAAGAGTATAAAGGACACACAGAAAACAAACAGAAAGTGAAGAGAGACAAGAAGACACACAGAGGCTCAGAGTAGAGGTCATTGAAACCAGAAGATGGAATCAATGAAACTCAGGAGAAAAATGAGACCAGCAGACATTACCATGTGTGAGGCCATGTGACAGAGGATCTGAGGATCACCAACAGCTAGTCTTTGGGGAGAAGGTGCCATTCTGTTGATGCCCATATCTGGACATTTTCTCAGCCTCAAAAGTGTAAACTTGTAAGCTAAAAATCCTCACTATTAAAGGCCAATCCATTTCTGGTATATTGCATTTCGTCAGCCTTACCAAAGTAAAACACTCCCTAAATAGAATGCAGGGGGAAAGATACATGATTATCTCAGTAAAAACAAAGAAGGCATTTGAGAAAATCTAGTACATCTTATTGATTAGAAATAAAAACTCAGAAATTATGAATAGAAGGAATTTCTCAACATTTAAGAAAATCCACAACTAACATCACACTCAATGGTGAAAGACTTAAAGAATTCCCCTAAAGATCAGGAACAAGACAAGGATGACACTTTCACCACTGCTATTCAATATTATACTAGAAGTTCTAGCCAGAACAATTTGCCTAGGTGAGACTAGTTGAGCTTCAGTAATTTCAGGAATTAAATTCTGCCTAGTTTAAAATATAGAAAGTAAAACACAGATAATGACTCAGTAGTCATAACTCATTTGTTAATACTTCATTTCTTTTACTCCCTTTTAATTTTGTCCATTCATAAATCTTGAGGGATATATGGGTGAGGACTGTTCTAATGTCTTCATGCTGGAAAGGGGCATGTTCATTAAAGGGTAGAGTAATGAAACTAGTTGTGGTTCTTGGAGAGACTTGTCCCTCTGGGTTTCATGGCTTAACTGGCATAGGAACAATCTGGAGGCTTATGGCTCTGAAAAATAAACTTCATAAGTAAATTGAAAATTGCATGTTTTTGAGATTTTGTTGGTTTGTCCAGAGTGATGCCCCGAAAAATCCCAGAGTGATTTGGTCAGTGAATAAAAAAGTATTAGCAAAATCCCATTCGGGGAATGGTGAGAACAGGGGAGAATTCAACCTTCCCAAGCTGACTTCTTGACATTCTCACAAACAGTGTGGACAACCAAAGCTATGGGTTGAGCTCCCAGTCTTGGGGTTTGTTCACATGAAACTTAACCCCACAAAGGATAGGTCAAGCATACTTAAAATTAGTCCTAAGAGTCACCCCAGAGAGAGCTTCTTTTGTTGCTCAGATGTGGCCTCTCTCTCTCCAGCCAACACAACAAACCAACTCACCACCCTCCCCCTGTCTACGTGAGAGATGACTCCAGGGGTGTGGACCTTCCTGGCAACATGGGACAGAAATCCTAGAATGAGCCAAGACTCAGCATCAAGGGACTGAGAAAAACCCTAGAATGAGCTGAAACCCAGCATCAAGGGATGGAGAAAACCTTCTGACCAAAAGGGGGAAAAATGAAATGGGATAAAGTGTCAATGGCTGAGAGATTCCAAACAGAGTTGAGAGGTTATCCTGGAGCTTATTCTTATGCATTAAGTGGATATCACCCTGTTATTCAAGATGTAATGGAGAGGATGGATGGAACTGCCTGAAAGTGTAGAGCTGTGTTCCAGTAGCCATGTTTCTTGATGATGATTTAATAATCGTATAGCTTTTACAATGTGACTGTGTGACTGTGAAAACCTTGTGTCTGATGCTCCTTTTATCTACCTTGTCAACAGATGAGTAGAACATATGGAATAAAAGTAAATAATAGTGGGGACAAATGTTAAAATAAATTCAGTTTGAAATGTTAGTGATCAATGAAAGAAAGGGGTAAGGGGTATGGTATGTTGTTCTAGCTTGCTAGCTGCCGGAATGCAACACACCAGAGAAGGATTGGCTGTTCATAAAAGGGGATTTATTTAGTTAGTTCTTCAGAAGAAAGGCAGCTAACTTTCATCTGAGGTTCTTTCTCATGTGAGAAGTCTCAGGGTAATCTCTGCTGGCCTTCTCTCCAGGCCTCTGGGATCTACAACTTTCTCCGGGGTGATTCCTTTCTGCATCTCCAAAGGCCTGGGCTGAGCTGTGAGTGCTGTGCTGAGGTATGCTGAGCTGCTTGGGCTGTGCTAGGTTGCGTGCTCTCATTTAAACACCAGCCAAATAAGTTAAACGTCATTCATTGCAGCAGGCACACCTCCTAACCGACTGCAGTGTAATCAGCAACAGATGAAGTTCACGTACCATTAGCTTCTGTCCATAGCAACAGAACTAGTGCCTTCACCTGGCCAAATTGGCAACTGAATCTAACTACCATGTGTGTATAATTTTTTTTCTGTTTTCGTTTTATTTCTTTTTCTGAATTAATGCAAATGTTGTAAGAAATGATCATGATGATGAATATACAACTAAACAAGCAAACAAACACAAAGAAAATTGCAAGTTTTAATAAAAGGAGTAGAAGGAGGTGACATAACCTTGTTACATGGAGAAAAAACATTTTATAGGCTTCAGATAGAACTTGAGGTGTTCCTTAGAGTTTTCAAGAACAAAAACCTTGTGCCTACTTGGGGTTTGCATACTGTGGCATTTTGCAATATTTGGCTGAAACTTGCATAAGAGTAACCTCCAGACTGATCTCTCAAGTCTACTTGAATCTCTTAGCCACTGAAACTGTGCTTTTATTTCTTTTTCCCCTTTGGGTCAACCAATCCCATGATACTAGTGCTGGGCTTATCCCTGAGAGTCATGTCCCACATTTCCAGGGAGACTTACAACCCTGGAAGACATGTCCATGTGGAGAAGATAATGAGTTTATTTGCAGAGTTTGGCTTAAAGAAAGAGACCACAACTGAGCAACAAAAGAGTTTCTCTGGGGATACCTTGTAGGTATTAGCTATAAGTACGTTTAGCTTTGTCATTACAAATAGAGTCTCATGAGGGCAAGCCTCAAGATCAAGTGCTTGGAGTTATGGCCTTTCCTCCTACATGGGACATGACATCCAGGGGTGAAAGTGTCCCTGGTGATGTGGGAGATGAATTCCAGGGAAGAAGCAGACCTGGCACCGTGGGATCAACAATCCGATCCTGACCAAAGGGGGGAAAAGAAGTATAAATAACTAATAAAATATCAGTGGCAGAGAGAGTTCAGACACAATTGAGAGGCTACTCAAGTCTTCTCTTGTGCAAGCTTCAGTTAGACCTTGCTACCTATCATGACCTGCCAACCCCCAACCAGGACATTTCCACCCAATCTTAAAGAACACCTAGAGCAATATATAAGATTCCACAAGGGTTCCATGCACTCAAGTAACTTGCCAGAAACCTACAATCTCCAGGTGAGTTTTAAGACCAGATAAGTCCTGAAACCTAGCCCAGCCTCTCCAAATCGTCAGACAGTTCCATCTCCCTATCCCATAATAGTGACAGAGACTTTCAATATGAAAAATTTAGAATTGCCATGGCCCAAACACCCCTAAAGAGAGGGATGGAAAGATCAAAGGTGATGGTGGAGCTATATGGGGAAGATTGGATTTAACAAATGAATATGAGTGCTGAATCATTAAATTGATATCTCTTTTAGTCTCCAGTATTTCAGATCAGTTGGAAGTAAAAGACTAAAATTGTGGAATTGTAACCCATGTCAGACTCTGAAATATGTTCTACAACTAATTGTGGTGCTGTGCTTTGAAAATTATAGTTTTTTTTGTATATATGTTATTTTTCACAAAAAAAGGAAAAAAGTTTATTGCAATGATAAAAAAATATTTAAACCTTCTAGCCTCCTATATTCTGGAGCAGCTGGAAGGAAAAATATGAGAGGATCATATGGTAGTCCATGACAATCTCTGGGATCTCTCCTTTAACTACACGTTGAACAGTGCTTTGAAAACTATTGCTTTTTTATTTCTTTGCTTTATATATATGTTATATTATACACAACAAAGAGTTAAAAATAAAAGAACAATTATCAATGCTATTAATTTTATCTTTATAACCTGCTGTGGAGAAATTAGTCTTTCTATGAATGTATTATAACTTCCCCCAATATATAATCTGTTCCTACAGGGGAAATAAAAGATCAAGGGCTTGGCTTATTTAATTGGGAGCCCCGATTACTTATAAGAATAGTAAGAATTCCTCATGTGGGGAAGTTTAATAATTCCATACTTTCTTTTACCAGTCCCTCAGGGGACCTTACAAATACTTTTTCATGTTATGCCCCAAATACTCTGAAATGCATCAGAGTATTGTATCAAAATTATAGTAAGATATCTTTCCATATTCTAGGTTCTCTGTGACATAAAGTGGCATTAGGTTGCTAAAATAAACTGACAAGTAAGTTAAGTCAGTGTGCCACAGAAAATTTAAATTTTGGATAAAATAAATATCTACTCTTTTGTTCTTAAAAAGGAATAAAAGGTCTTAAAATATAGACAATAACATCTTTTAGCCTATATTCTGATTTACTTTAGCCCTAACCAGATCAATGTCATTCACATCTCTAATTAAATTCTGATCTCTTTTTCTTTTACTTAAAAGTGGCTGTATGGACTCAGGAGGTTAAGCTGGAGGTTATTCTTATGAATTATATAGATATCCCTTTTTAGTTTATTGTGTATTGTAGTGGCTAGAGGGAAGTACCTGAAACTGTTGAACTGTGTTGATTAGCCTTGACTCTTGAAGAAGACTGTATAACTATATAGCTTTTACAATGTGGCTGCATGGTCGTGAAAACCTGGTGTCTGAAGCTCCTTTTATCCAGAGTATGGATAGATGAGTTTAAAAAGGGGAAGGGGGATAAAAATAAATAATGGAGAAGATGAACGGTTAGAACTGGGTAGATTGAAATACTGTGGGTCAATGAGAGGGAGGGGTAAAGGGTATGGAGTATATGAGTTCATTTTTTTTCTTTTTATTTCTCTTTTCTCGAGTGATGCACATATTCTAAAAATGACCATGGCGAAGAATGCACAACTATGTGATGATAAAAAATTAAAATTAAAAAAAGTTTTTAAGTGGCTGTCTGGAGTAATGCTGAGTTTCAGAGCTGCAATACCTTAATTCTGAGTCTCAAATGTCACACAGATACCCAAAAATTCCAAAGACCTACCAGGTCATACACAAAGAACAAAGCATCTCAGAATTTAGAAAAAACAGTTAAAGCTCAGGGATATATGGGACTGCTGTAAGAACTTTTAATACAGTCCTTAATTTTTTATAGCATTTTCTAAATGAAGCTAGTTTCAGAAAAAAGAACATTTGACTGTTGGCTTGTACTGGAAACATCAGCCAGAAACTGTCAAAGTTTTGTTCTTTCCCACTGTTTTGGTTTGCTAAAGATCCCGGAATGCAATATAGCAGAAATGAATTGGCTCTTCCAAAGAGGATTTATGAGTTTACAAATTTAGAGTTCCAAGGTCATGAAAATGTCTGAATTAAGGCATCAACAAGATGATAGATTCCTGACTCTGAAGAAAGGTCACTGGCATCTGGAACACATCTGTCAGCTATGAAGGCACATGGCTGGCATCTGCTGGTCCTTGCTAATGGTTTGCTGCTTTCAGATTCAGATTCCGGGGTCCTCTGTTAGCTTCTGCAGGGCAAATTCTGGATTTCATCTCTTAGCTTAGCATCTCCCTAGGTATTTTCTTTTCTGTCTCCAAGTGTCTATGTTTCCTCCAAAATGCCTCCCCCTTAATGGACTCCAGTAAGTGGATTAAAATCCACCTTGAATCGACAGGGCCACATCTCCATGGAAACAACCTAATCAAAAGCTCCCTCCCAGTACTAGGTGTGCCATCCCAAGATTGGATTAAAAGAACGTGGCTTTTCTGGAAATCATAACAGCCTCAAACCAGCACATTCAACCCTTTGGACCCTCAAAAGACATGTTCTTTCCATATACAAAATACATTCACTCCATTACAATATCACAAAAGCCTTAAACCATTTCAGTATAATACAAAGTCATAAACAGTACAAAATTTCATTAAAATCACTTACAGGTGTTGTCTATAGTAAGATGATATTCTCCTCTGGCTGTAAACTTGTGGAACTTAGAACAAGTAATCTGCTTCCAATATACAAAGGATGAACAGTCATAGGATAAATGTTTCCATTTCCATAAGGGGAATTTGGAAGGAAAACAGGGGTCACCAGACCCAAACAATTGTGAAAACCTGCAGGGCAAACTCCACTATATTTCAAAGTCTGAGAGGCATTTATATAATGATGTTTCATCCCTGGCACTTGAGAGAGGCAGTGTCACCTTTCCAAGGACTTATGCAGTAGACCTGCTCTCTTCAAACACTGGGGAGAGGGTTACAAAATTGGGAAGAACTCCTTGTTCTTGACTCCATGTCCTCCAGCATCTGGGTGGCATCCAGACTCTCTGCCACGTCTAGAGTACACACTCTACCCCTTCAGAAGAGTGGGATGGTGGCCAGGCTCTCCTGAATTGCCAAGGAATGGGCCCCACTCTTTCTGAGGCCTGAGGTAGCAATCCTCTCTTGAACAGCAAGGTAGTAAGCCTGCCCTCTGCCTCCAGGGCAAACTCACCCTCTCCACATGCATGAGTGTGTCTGTTCTACTGGCCCAAGATTTCCTGGTTCCAGACCTTAGTTTCCATGGTTCTGTCTTTGAAGTCATTTTTTCTGCAATCTGTCTTTTCTCTCCATTTTCGTCTAGACTGGCAGTGGTTCCATGCATACTGATCTCATAAAGCAAAGTTTGTTGGGTTGGGATGCAGTATAAGGGGTCTCAACCGTCAGACAATAGGACTTTACACTAATACTTTCTGGATAATTATATTTCCACTCTTGGCTTTTTCTGAAATGGCTAACTGTTTCCATAGTTGGGTAAATCTTTATATGGGGCATAATTCTCTGAGGTCTCACTTTCTGGGAGCCCATAATTTTCCAGACTATTAATTTCTGGTTGCTTTGTAGCCAAGTGTTCAGATCTCAGTTCATTTCTTTCCTCTCAAATTTTACTGTAAGCCATAATGAGAAGCAAGGCTGTATTTTCCAACTCAGTTTGGAAATCTCTTTAGCTAAATATCCAAGCTTGTTAACTTTCAAATTCTACCTTCCATCCAAAACCAGGGTTCAAATGTGCCAAATTCTCTGCCACTTTAAAACAAGGGTTGTCTTTCTTCAGATTTGGAACCACACCATTTCTAAGATCTCATCAGAAGTATCTTTAGAGTCCATATATCCTAGAACAGTCTCTTCAAGGCAATCTAGGCTTTCTCTATCATGCTCCTCACAGCTCTTTCAGAATCTTTCCCTTGTTCATTTACAAAACTATTCCAGTATTTTTGGGTTTTGCAAATCACAGAACCCCACTTCTCTAGTACCAAAATCTGTTTTGCTTTTCTAAAGCTGCTGGAATGCAATATAGCAGAAATAGGTTGGCTTTTACAAAGAGGATTTATTATATTACACATTGCAGTTCTAAGGCCATGAAACTGCCTGAATTAAGGCATCAGTAAGATGATACCTGGACTCTGAAGAAAGGCCACTGGCATCTGGAACACTTCTGTCAACTCGGAAGGCACATGGCTGGCATCTGCTTCTCCTTGCTCCTGCTTCATTGTGCACAGGTTCTGATTCCAGGGTCCTCTCTTAGCTTCTCCAGGGAAAATTCTGGATTTCTCCTCTTAGCTAGCATCTCCTGGGGTATTCTTTCTCTGTCTTCAAGTGTCTGTGCTTTCTCCAAAATGTGTCCCTCTGAAATGACTCCAATAAGTGGATCAAGACCCATTTTGAATGGGCAGGATCACATCTCCATGGAAACAGCCTAATTAAATGATCCCAGCTAACAACAGGTCTTCCCCCACAAGATCGGATTAAAAGAACCTGACTTTTCCAGGGTACATAACAGCTTCAAACCAGCACACTCAGCTTTACACATTTACCAGGATTATGTTAATTAACAGGCAGAACATGATTTATATACTTGCATTGTTTCTCTTTTAAAGTCCCTTTTTCTTGAAGATTTTCTGACTTACAGCTGACTTTCCAGAGATGCGTTAGAGCAAAGCAGTGTAACTGACAAGTAGATTTCATTGTTTCCATGTTCTGCAAACTTCCTTTTTCTTTTTTCTTATTTTTTTTGCCATGGGCAGGCACTGGGAATTGAACCCAGGACTCTAGCATGGCATGCGAGAAATCTGCCTGTTTAGCCATCGTGGCCCATCCTGTAATCTTCTTTTAAGAATAATAAAACTATTCCTAACAGCATCAATAGACAACAGTAGTTGTCTAACATCATGCAGATCAGTATGAGGATATAATATGGACAGTGAGAACATTGTCAAGTCTTTAGGAATTTTATATAATCTCTAAATATTTGAATAACATTTCACTCTTAGTTAACAGAAGGATAGAAAATTTTTTTGATTATTGTAATACCTCCAAACACTCCCTATGTAATATCATCTCATTTTTACCAGGTAAGAGAGCACATCCTTTGCAAAGATTAAAATAAAAGATAATCTTTAGAGTTCGATTTTGAAAGGGCAAAATGTCTGAAGTTGTCAGGTTTGAACGTTATGTTAAAAATGAAAATGGGTTACTGTGAAATAAGATTTGGTCCCTTATTTAACCAACGTGACAATAAAAAGTCCTCTAAAGTAAGATTATTATTCTGATATGACATAAAATCTGTATCTTCTAGAAAAAATACTCAGATGGTCAAGAAAAGTTTTAATATTCTTTTATTAAGAGCAGAACAGCAATCTGCATTATTTTTTCATTGTTTGCATTTTTTTATTGTGCAATATAATATATATATGAAAGCAGTAAATTTCAAAGTACATTGTAACAAGTAGTTATAAGACAGATTTCAGAGGTTGGTATGGGTTACCGTTCCACAATTGTAGGTTTTTCCTTTCAGCTGCTCCAAAGACACTGCAGCCTAAAAGAAATATCATTGTAATGACTCAGCAGTCATACTCATTTGTAAATCCTTATCTTCTCTGTTATAACTCCATCTTCTTCTGTGATCTTTCTCCCAATCTTTAGGGGTATGTATTAGTTAGGGTTCTCTAGAGAAACAGAAGCAACAGGGAACACTTACAAATATAAAATTTATAAAAGTGTCTTACTTGACAGCAGGAACACAGAGTCCAAAATCCACAGGGCCGGCTGTGAAGTCGACGACTCCAATGGAGGGTCTGGATGAACTCCACAGGAGAGGCTCACCAGTCAAAGCAGGAATGAAATCTGTCTCCTCTGAGTCCTCCTTAAAAAGCTTCCTGTGATTAGACTTAGCATCACTAATTGTAGAAGACACTCCCCTTTGGCTGATTACAAATGGAAACAGCTGTGGATGCAGCTGAAGTGATCATGACCTAATCCTATGAAATCTCATTGCAACAGACAGGCCAGCACTTGCCCAATCAGATAAGCAGGTACCACAACTTGGCCAAGTTGACACATGTGCCTAACCATGACAGGGTATATGGGCTAAGGCCATGCTAACTTTTTTGTGTTGGAAAGGGCTGTCAATAATATGGGCTAGTGAGATGGAACTAGTTGATATTCTGGAGAGGCTGGCCCCTCTGAGTTTCAGGACTTATCTGGTGTAGGAATTCATTTGGACTGTGTAGTTTTCTGGAAAGTAATCATAGTGCATTGAACTTTTATAGAATCTCAGTTAGAGCCCTAGGTGTCTTTACTTTATATTTTTTTATTGTGAAAAATAGCATATATATATATATATATAAAAGAGCAATATATTTCAACTCAAACTGCAAACAGTTGTAGAGCAGATTTCAGAGTTTGTCATGGGTTACAACTCCACAATTTTAGTTTTTTCCTTCTAACTCATCAAGACACTGGAAACTAAAAAACAAATCAACATAATGGTTCAGCAGTCATATTCATTAGTTAAATCCTATCTTCTATGTTATAACTCCACCTTCTCCTGTGACCTTTCTCCCAATCTCTAGGGGTATTTGGGCTATGCCCATTATAATTTTTTATGTTGAAAAGCACTGTCAATAATATGGGATGAGGGATGGAACTGGTTGATGTTCTGGAGAGGCTGGCCCTTCTGGGTTTCAGGACTTATGTGGCCTGGGAACCCATCTAGCGGTTGTATGTTCCTTGAAAGTAATCGTAGTGCATGGAACCTTTGCAGAACCTCAGATAATTCCATGGGTATTCTTTAGGGTTGGCAGGAATGGTTTTGGTTGGGGTTTGTCAAACCATGGTAAATAGCAATATCTAGGTTAAGCTTGCAGAAGAGTAGCCTCCAGTGTAGCCTCTCAACTCTATTTGAATTCTCTCAGCCACTGATACCTTATTTTGCTACAATTTTTTCCCCAATTTGGTCAGGCAGGTATTGTCAATTTCACAGTGCTAGGGCCAGGCTCATCCCTGGGATTCATTTCCTATGTTACCAGGGAGGTTTTCACCCCTGAATGTATGTCCTACATAGCAGGGAGGGTAATGGTTTTCCTTACAGAGTTCCAGTTAGAGACAGAGAGGCCACATCTGAGCAACAAAAGAAGTCCTCTGGAAGTTACTGTCAGCCATTCCTAAAGGTAGGTTTTCTCTGTTACATAAATAAGGTTCACAAGAGCAAGCCTCAAGATAAAGGGCTTGGCCTGTTGACTTGGGAGTCCCTAGTATTTGAGACATTATCAGGGTTTTTCCCAGTGGTAAAGCTTAATAGTACCATTTTTCCTCCTGTCCCTCAAGGGACGTTGCCAGTACATTTTAATCATCTGTTCAGCATACTCTGGAATGTATCAGGATATTACATTAAACTCTACAGAATTGCAAGCCCTCATTCTCATTCTGGAGTTCATGAGTTTGGGTTGTATAAATCATCTATCTAGACAGGTTGAATTAGATTATGTGCTACAGAAATTTAGTTTTTGGATAAAATCAGCTTCTCTTCCTCCAGAATCTGCATTATTTTTAAGAGTGACTGAACTCCAATTTTGTGTGACTACACAGTTTGACATGAAAAGCTCTTCAATAATGTTATAAGCAAGACTATCAAATTTTTTACTAGTGTTGACTAAAACAAAAAAAACAGAATTCACTTTCTCAACTATTCTGCAACTTTTCTTATCCATTCAGATCCTGTCTCTCACATTAAAACTAGCCATTTGCAAAACTATTCTCCCTTGTCAAACTTATCAAATTTTAGCCAGCATTGACGACAACAAACAAAATTCATTTCCACAACATTTCATATTCACCCATGCTTTGTGCTATACATTCTCAAGGACAAAACTGTACCCCTTTCTTTTAACAAAGCACCCCTTTCTTTACTGCTTTAGTTTATTAATGCTATCAGAAATGCAAAATACCAGAAATAGGTTGGCTTTTATAAAGGGGATTTATTAAGTTATAAATTTACATTTCTAAGGCCATAAAAATATCCAAACTAAGGCATCTGGAGAATGATACCTTGAGTCAAGAAAGGGCCGATGATGTTTGAAGTTTCTCTGTCAGCTGAGAAGGCACAGGGCAACATCTGCTAGCTTCGTCTCCTGTATTCCTTTTTCCAACAGCTTTCCTTGGGATGTTGTGTTCCTACACCTATAAAAGTCTTGGCCTGTATGGGTCTGCAGTTTTTCTCCAAAATGGTTTACTCTTAAGGGACTCCACAAGTGACCCCTCCTTGAATGGGTGGAGACACATCTCCATGGAAACAACCTAACCAAAGAGATCTCACCCAACAATATTGGATCAGGATTAAAGAACACGGCTTTTCTGGGGTACACTACAGTTTCCAACTGGCATATTTACATACTCACATACCTTGTCATCAAAAAGATCTTTGATACTGTCCTTAAACCCCCTGCAAAGCATAATTGTTTTAAAAATAGTTTGTCAAACTAATAATTTCATTAAACACAAACTTACATTTTTCACCATCTTAAAGATCTAATAGATATGATGCTCCTTTTTTCTATTGGAGGTTAAAAAAGTCTTTTTGTTTTCATAATATCCTAAAATTATGAACATCCTCAAAAGCCTCAAGCTCTGGAAAATATGCAACAGTGGTTTAATTTTCCCCAAGTATGATTCCAGGAAACGTCTCTATATCTATAAAGGACATTTTCTCTTACTCTCTGAAATTTGGAAACTAGATCTTAGCCTATTACCATTACCCTAAAGCTATTTATATTTTAATAACGATTTGTTTGTTGCAGCTACTGTTGCAAAGGTATAATTGGGAAAAAATAATTTCAAATTGGGGAATTGTCTCAGAACAAACATGGCCTACTTCACAATATTTCATCTGTGCCCCTCATTTCTAATCTCCAGACCCAGTAGAAAGAATTCTAAATCAAGCCTACCCTTACCCATCCTTCTGTACCCAACCTCTCCCCCATATCTGTCTTAGCTGGTTAGGCTCTATGGGCAGGGTTAGGTGAGATGGAAAGAATGAGGCTTGGTTTTAAAATTTTTAAATGAAGGATTTAAGATCCCTAAGGTGGCCTTAGTGTTGATGAGAGTTCTTATGCCCTTCTTTTAATTGTTTCTAATTATCAGATATATGTGTTCTAAAACTCCTAAAGCAACTGGAAAAGTCTTTGCCTTTCCCCAAGGCATTCCTCTACTGCCTTCGGGAAATTCCAGGGGGCTGATTTCTTTCCAGTGTTTAGGTTTCTTTACTGTCGTTATAAAAACTAACACTTTGAACCCTGGTCCTAGATTGTTTTTCCCCCTCTGGGACTCCAGGAGTATTACTATATATGTGCTGCATATATTTGTAACTGTTGCCTCTTATCTGCCTTAACATGCTGCATATATTTGTAACTGTTGCCTCTTATCTGCCTTAACATGCCCTGACATATCCAGACATCTCTCGTTCTTGCAAGCCTTGCTATTCTAACCCGCTGCCTAGCAACTCCTGAGCATATATCGCACCACCTTTTCACCTCTTCTTCATTAGACCATGTACACTCCTCACCTCACCACCCATTATAATATTCAACACACCTCCTAACCAATCCACATCCTACACGACACCATACCAGCTGCCCATCAAAGTTTCTTCACCTCTAATTAACTCCCCCTCACCAACCCTATATATTCTTTGTGTTTCCTCCTGTCGGGGTCTTAGCCTGTAAGCCTTGCCAGCCAGCTAGGTCCCGCGAGCCCTATGCAATAAATTACTGCTATTATTCTTTAGTCTCGGTTTATTGTGCTCGCGCGCCCTCCAGACCTTCGAGCCCCGTGGTCTTGGCTGACGCCGCTCTCCGGCCGAACCACATCCGAGGACGAGACCCCAGTGCGGTCGGGCTAGGCAAGCCCCAAGCCGCAATATGTGCTTATTTATCTTTAAGAAATCCAAATACAGCTCTTTTAAGAGTTTTGTTTGCCAATTTGGTATTACCATTTGGAGACAGGAAAATAAACCCTGCACAAACAGACACAAATTGAAGATAGCACACTCAAAAAAAACCCACTCAGAAACATAGAGATGGAAAATTCACTAATTTGAACCCTACTTTTCCTGGTATGCTTGAATATTATAATCTCTCTTGGGCCTCCCTGTTCATCCATTGCTACAGGCTCTTGCCAATTGGCACTTGCCAATGAGGTAGAAATTTTGCCAGAGGCTCTGCTGCTGTTTTTAGAATGCATGAGTACACTGCTGTGTATAGGAGGGGGAGATCATTTCTATCTCAGGGTCTTTTACCTCTGATGAAGAGGGATGCAGAGGAGGAGGAATAAGGGAGCTTCCTCCTTTCCTTATGTATTGGACCCTTGGTTACAGGGTGGAGGTGGCTGCTAATCTTTACAGGTAAAATTTTACATGTTTTCAACATTGATTGCTGAGAGAGACAAATAAAGGAGTGAACATATATCTTCTTACCCCATTTCTCCTCTCACTTGCCCAAAGTTTCCCATTTCTCAGGATTTCAATAATCAATAACCAATTAGGAACACCTGAACAATACAAATGCAATAAGACAATGACTAACAAATTTAAACAGATACTTAACACTTACTACATATTTAAGTAACACACTTAATAACTAGAACGAACATGCTAATTAAAATTTAAACAGGTATTCAACATTATCCCCATGTAACACACTAGTTAAAGAGTTAAGCAGGCATACTCAATTTCATTAAATATGAATTAATTGTTGGACTGATTACTTTACAGGCGCATACTCCACAGACAAAGTCAGGGTAGGGCTCCAAATCTTGTACTGAATGGTAGCCAGTAAACAGAAAGGTATAGAGATCAGAGCAAGGGAGAACATTCTGGAAGTGGGACTCAGGGCCTCAAGCCCTAGGTCTAGGAACTCAAAACTGCTGGACTAACCTCCTGATCTGCTTTTAAATTTATGACTCATTCACTTGGTCAGACATCTGGACCTGGAACTGGAAACTGTTTCTCTCTTTGAGGGTTTTAAGATGCCAACGGTCTGGAGTAACAGCAGAGTAGAAAAATGCAGCTGCCAAGCCTCTAGACTAAAAGAGTCTAGCAGTCACAAAAGACTTAAGTACTACATTTACCTATCCCGTCGGTGCTCCAAAACATCCGGCATTCTGAACCCTTGCTTCTTAAGAATCTTTCTCCCTTCATAGTCACCAAATTGATACTGGACAAAAGCATAGGCACTCTCTGCCTGGTGTACATAGCAGCCAATCCATGATACCGGGGTTTAAAAGAGAGAAAGTGTTCAATGCTACACATGAAGCAGGACAGCAGATGTCCTATGGGCCCCCAGATCTGTCTCCCTGAGTTTAAGGAGTTCAGGGTATTTATGGAATCAGACAAGGTGGGTAGGGTGGATTTGTTACCATTGCATTAAAAAGCATACACAGAGCTGAGACTAGTTTACAATGACCATTGCAATAGAAAATATAAACAGGACGAGACCAGGACAGAATAACCATTACAATAGCATGTATAAACAAGGGTGAAACTTGTTGAGTTTCAGTAGTTTCAGGTATAAACTTCTGTCAATTCCACAATATAGAAAAAAATCTATATAATGATTCAGTAATCATAATCATTTGTTAATTCTTAACTATTCAGTTACAAAAAAGTGTTTCACAAAACACAGCACCCATCCATGATAATAGATCTCATCAAACTAGGAATAGAAGGGAACTTTCTCAACACAACAAAGGTCATGTGGAAAAATCCTACAGCTAACATCAGACTTACTGGTGAGAGACTGGATGCTTTGCCTACAAGACTGGGAACTAGAAAAGGATGTTCTTTCTTACCACTGTTATTCATCATCATACTGGAATGCTTAGCTAAAACAATAAGACAAGACGAAGAAGTGAAAATATGCAGTTGAAAAGAAAGAAATATGTCAGTTAAAAGAGACACTAAAGAGATGTCAACCCACTCCAATGCAAGTGTTGGTGTCCCCAGTAAAAGCGCAACTCATATAGGCACTGGATAGAACACTGTTTACTCACGTAGAGAAGAGAGAGAGCAGGGCCATTTTCAGTTCAATGAGTGGGTCCCTTCTGATGCTACAGTGGGGCTACCTCATCCCTTCCCTGCTAGGAGCAGATATATTAGTGGAGTTGGTCAGGTGTAACACGACATACATGATGAAGCAATTCAAAGAACTTGCTGATCCTATGGGACAGGGGAGGATCACCATGCAAGGAAGAATAATTTTGACTGTGTATAATAAGCTCACAGCCTACTCCCCAAAAAGGGATTGCTCTGGATGAGGGCTCTGACTGAGCAAACCCTGGGAGGCATGGCAGGTCATCTGATGGCTGCTTGCCCAACAGTCTACTTCCCTTCACCCATACCATGCTATAACAAATAAAATTGCAAAAGCATGTCACAGTCAGTAGGACCAGCAACCACCTCAAATTTGAGGGTGGAGATGGGTATGATGAATAATTCCAATGATGATGATTCATTTGGAAAGCTTCCTTATCAGGTTTACATGGCATTTATTGTGGCTTCCAGGAGGACCATTCCTAGAAATATGGCCAGACCTCCTTGGAGTCAAGTTCTCAACCAAGAACCACAAATACTAAAGTTGTCAGCTAAAGAAATTAAAGAGCTCCAGGGGGATTGCAGCTGTACAGACAACCACCCCACTTGAGCATGAATCCTTTTTAGTTCATTTCAAATGGAGACATGTTTAAGAGCATGGCCAGCCTGGGGTGTCATGTGTGACTGACTGCAACTCCCTTCAGAAACCGTAGTGCTGTAACTGAGAAATTAAGAGTCAACAAATGATTATGATTATTGAACCATTATATAGGTGTCTTATTCTTTCTATACTGTAGAATAGGCAGAAGTTAATATCTGAAATTACTCAAGTTCAACTAGTCTCAGCCCTGTGTACACTTACTCTTGTAAAGGTAACAACCCCATCCCCTCTTGTTTGAATCCGTAAAAACTATGAAATTCTCAGACTCGAGGAGACAGATTTGTGGGCCGATAGGCCATCTGCTTTACTGCTTCATCCATAGCAATAAACTCTCTCTCTTTTGAAACCTTGGGGTTATGGATTGGCTGTTGTGGCATCAGGCAGGGAACCCTGCATTTGTTTGGTATCATCGCAATGACTGAGCACCAAATCTTTCCCTGTGAGACCTGCCAGACAAAGCCTTAGTAATGGCCTAGGGTCAGGCCTGAAAAGATCACACCTAGGTTCTTAGCTAGGCACCAGATTCTTCAACTCCATCCCTTGATTTTTCAGGACCTATGTGAAAAACATAGGCTATCCCATCCTAGACCTGAATGGGTTGGATGTGTAGCCAAGAAGTTAGGAAGCAACAAATGATTATGATTATTAAATCAATTTGTAAATGTTTCTTTTTTACTTTCTAAGTGTATTAGAATAGCCAAAAGGAAATACCAGAAATGGT
Source organism: Tamandua tetradactyla (assembly GCF_023851605.1). Classification (NCBI taxonomy): domain Eukaryota; kingdom Metazoa; phylum Chordata; class Mammalia; order Pilosa; family Myrmecophagidae; genus Tamandua; species Tamandua tetradactyla. Next base: position 208,791,185 of record NC_135327.1, on the reverse strand, counting down.
CAAATTAATCTAGTTGCCTTGATCTTTGATGATTGCATAACCTTTACCTTGTGCCCTTGTGTTTGTAAAAACTGATGACTGACCCTCATTTGTACCCATTTTTTTTCCAGTTTTGCAACTCTGGAGTCTTGTGCTCACCAGACATACTCCTAATGTTTATTAATGAAGAGTCTTAGGTCAACTCAAATCAAACACCCCCAGGTCCAAAGTTATCTTGATAACTGAAGCTGGATCTAACCAAAATGGGCCCACCTGACACGTGCGGTACCTCAGAATTTGTGCCAGTTTGAATCTATTATGTACCCCAGAAAAGCCATGGTTTAATCCTGATCCAATCTTGTGGGGACAGCTGTTTCTTCTAATCCTGATTCAATATTGCAGGACAGAAACTTTTTATTAGATTATCATCACGGAGATGTGACACACCCAATTGTGGGTGTGAACTTTTGATTTGCTAGAGATGTGACTTTATCCATTCCAGGTGGGCCCTGATGAGTTTACTAGTCTTTAAAAGGGGAAACATTTTTGGAGAAAAGACAGAAATGAAAAAACTGAAAGAAACTTCAGAGAAGAGCTGACAGGCAGAGAATAGAGACACCATGTTTGAAGATGTTTGGAGCCCAGCAGGTATACCATTGAGATGTTAAGTAAGCCAGAACCCAAAGAGATCCAAAGGAAGTCAAGAGATGGAAAGCCAACCCTGGAGAAGCAAAGTGAGGAAACCCCACAGGAACAGAGGCTGAAAGCAATGGAGCCCAAGAGTAAGGGACCAACAGATGCCAGTCTTGTGACTACCAGCTGCCAGAAGTGTTCCTGACCCATCGGCCTTTCTTGAATGAAGGTATCTCCCTGGATGCCTTAATCTGGACATTTTCATAGGCTTAGAACTGTAAACCTGTAACCTATTAAATTCCCCCTTTTAAAAGCCATTCTAATTCTGGTATACTGCATTCTGGCAGCATTTAAGAAACTAATACAGACTTCAACCTATAAGTTACCTATACCTCATTATAATACTGAAAATCATGCCCATCATCCTATTAAGACCAACATTTTTTTATATATAGTCTGTGACTAAGCATGTTATCAATCTGTGCATGCCCACTAATTAGGTCACCTCTAATGACATCATCTGGAGTCATTGTGCTCATTATCCTAAAACTTGCCATTTTTTGATATTATAAAACTATCAGAATTACTGTACATATATTATAACAGGAAGATTTTTGCATTGATAGACCAACTGCATTCCTGCTTCATGCCTGGCAATAAATTCTTTCTCTCTTTGTGACCCTGGGTGTCTCAGGAATTGGTCATTGAGCATGGGGAACAGAGCTCACTGCCTTTGTTCAGCAACAGGTGTTGAGGGGCTGTGTCAAAAAGCAGGTGTCTAATTTTGAGGAGCTCCCATTTCTTTCTTTCTTTCTTCAGTGCTCTTGCTTTAGGTTTAAGGTCCATAAAACCACCTCCAGTTGTAAGATTCATATGATATCTCCCTACATTTTCCTCTAACTGTTTTATGGTCTTAGACCTAATGTTTAGATCTTTGATCCATTTTGAGTTAACTTTTGTATAAGGTGTGAGATGCAGGTCTTCTTTCATTCTTTTACATATGGATATCCAGTTCTCTAGGCACCATTTATTGAAGAGACTATAGGGTTTTTTTGTTGTTGTTTTTTACTAGTATTACTACTTTTATTTCTTTTCTCTATATTAACATTTTATATCTTTTTCTGTTTTGTTGCTAGTTCCTCTAAACTGATGCAAATGTACTAAGAAACGATGATCATGCATCTATGTGATGATGTTAAGAATTACTGAGTGCATATGTAGAACGGTATGATTTCTAAATGTTGTGTTAATTCCTTTTTTTTTCTTTTTTTCTTTCTTTCCGTTAATGAAAAAAAAATATTAAAAAAAAGAAGCAGGTGTCATAAAACACAACACAGAAGAAGTGCACTGATACAGGGCATATGCAAACCCTATGGAAACAAAGAGTTTCTAATGCTAAGACATCCCAAGCAGAGCATGCATTCACCAGGCTGTCAGTTTATCCAGGCCACCAATAGGATCCAGGTTTTCCTGGATGTTATTCTTATACATTAAATAGATATCACCTTTTTAGTTAAGGCATAACAGAGAGGCTGGAGGGAACTGCCTGAAAATGTAGAGCCATGTTCCACAAGCCATGTTTCTTGATTATGATTCTATAATGATATAGCCTTTGCTATATGACTGCGTGATCGTGAAAACCTTGTGTTGATGCTTCTTTTATCTACCTTATGGACAGATGAGTAAAGCATATGTTTAAAAATGAATAAATAATAGGGGGAACAAATGTTAAAATAAATTCAGTAGATTGACGTGCTAGTGATCAATGAAGGGGAGGAATAAGGGGTCTGGTATGGATGAATTTTTTTCTGTTTTCTTTTTGTTTCTTTTTCTGAATTGATGCAAATGTTCTAAGAAATGATCATGATGATGAATATACAACTATGTGATTAAAAAAAGAATGTTCATATGGTATGTTGATTGGTTTTATTAATAAAAATTAAAAATGAAAAAAATTGTGTAGACTACAATACTAATGGTCAATGAGAGGAAAGGATGAGGGGTTGGGGTGTATGGGGTTTTTCTTTTTTCTTCTTAGTTCCTTTTCTGGAGTGATGCAAATGTTCTAAAAACGATTATGATGAATTCACAACCATGTGGTAATATTGTTAGCCACTGATTGTATACTTTGGATGGACTGTATGGCGTGTGAAATATCTTAATAAAAATATTTTTGAAAAGGAAGAAATAGCAGACCTCAACAAACCAAATACAAGTAAAGAGATTCAATCAGTTATCAAGAAGCTACAAAAAAATAAAAGTCCAGAACCAGATGGCTACACATGAGAATTCTATTCCAGAAAGTACCAATTCTGCTCAAACACTTCCAAAAAAAATTGAAGAGAAGGGAAAGCTACCTAAGCCATACTATGAAGCCCAAATGTTCCTAATACCAAAACCAGACAAAGATACTACATTAAAAAAAAAGAAATAAAATCATAAACCAATCATTTTAATGACAACAGATGCAAAAATCCTCAGCAAATACTTGCAAATTGAATCTAACAGCACATTCAAAGAATTATACACCATGACCAAGTGGGATTTATTCCAGGTATGCAAGGCTGTTTCAACACAAGAAAATTAATGTAATGCATCATATTAATAAGTCAAAGCAGAAAAACCACATGGCCATCTCCACTGATGCAGAAAGGCATTTGACAAAATTCAGCATCCTTTCTTGATGAAAACATTTCAAAGGATAGAATAGAGGGAAAGTTCCTCAAGACAACAAAGGGAATATGTGAAAAACCTACAGTTAACATTGTCCTCAATAGAGAAAGACTGAAAGCTTTCCCTGTAAGATCAGGAACAAGACAAGAATGCTCACTGTCACTATTGCTATTCAATATTGTGCTGAAAGTTCTAGCCAGAGTTAATTAGAAAAGAAAAATGAATAAAAGTCATCCAAATTATAAAGGAAGTAGTAGAACTCTCACTGTTTGTAGATGACATGATACTATATGTCAAAAATCACCCCCAAATTTTAGCAAAGGTACTAGAGCTAATGAATGAGTAGAGCAATGTGGCAAGGTACAAGATCAACACCCACAAATCAGCACTGTTTCTATACACTAGTGCTGAACAATTCAAAGTGGAAATCAAGGGGGAAAATTCCATTTTACAATATAAACCAAAACAATGAAATATTTAGGAATAAATTTAATTAAGGATACGAAGGACCTACACACAAAGCCTATAAGAAATTGCTAAAAGAAATCATGGAAGACCTAAATAATAGAAGGGTGTACCATGTTCATGGATAGGAAGACTAAAAATAATTAAGATATCAATCCTATCCAAGTTGATTTATAGATTTAATGCAATACCAGTTAAAAATACATATTGTTTGCAGAAATATAAAAACCAATAGCCAAAATTATTTGGAAGGGCAGGGTGCCACAAATAGCCAATAATATGTTTAAAAAGAAAAACTAAGTGGGAGGTCTCACATTGCTTGACTTTAAAGCATATTAAATCTACAGGGTCAATGCTGCATGGCTCTGGCAGAAAAATAGATATATTGACCAATGGATAGAGATATAAAATAGATATGACTGAATTGAGTGTTCAGAAATAGATCCTCTCATCCATGGACAATTGATCTTTCATAAGGCAGTCAAGCCAATCCACCTGGGACAGAGCAGACCCTTCAATAAATATTGTTTGTCCTGTAAGAAAAATAAAATTTTAGTAGACTATAGAATTTAAGTAGATTATTGAAAAATAAAAAGAGAACACTAATTCCATCTATTAATGTACATGTATTTAGACCCTACCATCTGATCTCTATCTCGCATAGTAATAACTGTCCTGAATTATATCGCCATGGATTAGGTGGACTCTGGGATCTGGATTCTTTTATTTAATATGATGTATTAGAATCCATGGGTGTTGTTGCATGTGTAACAGAGATCCACAATTTATTTACCCATTCTTCTGTTAATGGACATTTGGGTTGTTTCTAGGTTGGGGTTATTATGAATAATAATTCATATGAATAAAAGCACTACAAATATTTTTACATAAAAAATGCTGTTTGGAGAATTGAATATCTATATGCAAAAGAACGAAAGAGGATCCATATCTCACACTCTTTACAAAAATTCACTCAAAAGGGATCAGAGACTACTAAAGATCAGAGTGAAGGACACAAAACTTTTAGAAGAAAATGTAGGGGAATATCTTATAAATCATGTGACAGGAGGTGGTTTCCTAGAGCTTATACCCAAAGGATGAGCAATGAAAAAAAAATAGACAAATGAGATCTCCTGAAAACTAAACACTTTTGCACATCAAAGAACTCTGTCAGGAAAGTGAAAAGGCAGCCTACACAATGGGAGACAATATTTGGAAACCACATATCCAATAAGGGTTTAATATCCAGAATATATATAAAGAGATTCTGCAATTCAACAACAAAAAGAAAACACCCAACTTAAAAATGGGCAGAGGATATGAATAGACAACTTTTTGAAGAGAAAATACCAATGGGTAAAAAATCAAGAGGACAATGAGATTTCACCTCATACCTGTAAGAATGGCTGTTACTAAATAAACAGAAAACAGCAAATGTTGGAGAGGATGTGGAGAAATTGGAACACTTATCACTGCTGGTGGGAATGTATAATGGAACAGCCGTTGTGGAAAACTGTTTGGCAATTACTGAGAAAACTAAATACTGAGTTGCCTATGACCCGGCAATGCCAGTGCTCAGTATATACCCAGAAGAGCTGAAAACAGTGACACGAATGGACATCTGCACACTGATGTTCATAGCAGCAATATTCACAATTGCCAAAATTTGAGGAAAATCCAAGCAGCCATCAACAAACAAGTGGATAAACAAATGTGGTATATATATATATCTACACATATCTACAATGAACTATAATGCAGCAGTAAAGATGAAATGAGGTCTTGGAGCATATGACAACATGGAGGAATCTGGAGGACATAATGCTGAGTGAAATAAGTCAGACATGGAAGGATAGATATTGTAAGATTTCACTATTATGACTGTGGTAAAAGCAATCTCAGAGGTTACACTCTAGAATATAGCAGACCTAGAGGTACTCAAAAATTAGAAATGGAGGAAAGGCTACTCAATGAGATTGAGCCTAAATGCAAGGGAATGGATAGAAGTGATTGTAACTAATTAGTGGGGTTATAAGTAACATTGCCATAGTGATGGTGAATGTGATTGAAAGGGGATGTATAGTGCCATGTATCCCACTGATTAAACCTACAATGATAAATTTAAAAATGTTTATATACATCCAAATCATGGTTTCTAAACACCATTCTCCAATGAAAGGAACCAGGAATCCTTGGGAAAATGGCTGCTTGTAGGGCTGGAACACCTTATAGTGCCAAAAAGTGAGGGAGGTCTCAAAATAGGAAGTGGATGGGGGCATGTCACTGGGACACAGGAGCTCACTGAAAAAGCACCAATGGTCAAAGCTGGAAGAATCTGAGCCGACCTTTGAAGCAATAATAATGATGATGATAAAATGCTTATTATGGCCTTCCAGGTCAAGATGGCGGTTTAACAATGTGCACATTTTAGTTCATCCTCCAGAACGACTACTACATAACCAGAAACAGTACAGAACAGCTCCTGGTGCCACGTCAGTAACCGGACACACAGGGTACCCCAGTCTGGACCAGCTGGACCAGCTGCGAGCACCCCCCAAAACCTTGAGTTCCCAAAGCTGTGGCGGCCGGCACCCACTTCCTGAGGGGAAAGAAAAGGACTTTGCCAGCAGCAGGGACTGGGCACAATCAAACACCAATTGTGGAACTAATTAATAAGTTCTGACTACTAAAAATAGGCCCCCAGCTAAGGTGAACCTGATCAAAGTGGAAGTTGCTCATTTTTGCCCTGGCACCAAGGGGGCAGGACTGACAGAAAAAGGGGGAAAAAAAAGAAGGAAACAGAGGTTTTTGTGGCTGTGTATCTACAAAGGCTTGACTGCCACTGGATATAGTGGCAGGACTTTTCAGGCTGCAACTGCCCCAGGCATAGTCAGAAGTGAGCCCTTTTGGGGGCTTACTAGCCTGTGCCTTCCCTAGGGGAGGGGTGAAGCCCCACCCAGGTGGAATCCCTCCATCAAGGAATTCAGACACCAGGGCTTGGTAATTTGAAGCCATTAAAACCAGCCTACAACCTCTTCTCTGTCTCCACCACGCCCCCAGCAGGGAGAGTCTGCCAAAGTTTAAGGTATCACATCATCTTAAGCTGGTGGGACCTGCAGTCAGACAAGTCCCACATACTGGGCAGGATAAGAAAAACAGAGTCCAGAGACTTCACAGGAAAGCCTTTCAACCTGCTGGGTCTCGCCCTCGGTGAAAACTGATGCAGGTGACTCTTTCCTCCTGATAGGAGGCCAGTTTGGTCTGGGAAAATTTGGCTGGGGTCTATAATATCTAAGTAGACCCTCCTAAGTGTGTGTGTTGGGGGGAAGGCACCACACAAGCAGGGCAAGAAACAAGAATACAAGAACTGAAAAATTCTCCTCTGTTAAACGAAACTTAAGCTAAAGGTCCAGATAAAGCTGAACAGAATGTCAAAGAACAGATAGACAACAAATTCATCCAGCAAGAAAGCCCTAGATAAAAGAAGTGAACGCAATCTCCAGAATAAACTAATTAAGGTAATTAAATGCCTAGATGCCAGCAAAAAAATAACAAATCACACTAGGAAAATTGAAGCTATGGCCCAGTCAAAGGAATAAACCAACAATTAAAATGGCATACAGGAGCTGAAACAATTAATTCAGAATATATGAACAGACATGGAAAACCTCATCAAGAACCAAATCAATGAATTGAGGGAGGATATAAAGAAGGCCAGGAAAGAACAAAAAGAAGAAACTGAAATTCTGAAAAAACAAATCGCAGAACTTATGGGAATGAAAGACACAGTAGAAGAGATGAAAAAAAACAATGGAAACCTACAATGGTAGATTTTGAGAGACAGAACATAGGATTTCTGAACTGGATGATGGAACATCTGAAATCTGACAAGAAACAGAAACTAGAGGGAAAAGAATGGAAAAATATGAGCAGGGACTCAGGGAATTGAAAGACAAAATGAAGCTCACTAATATATGTGTTGTGGGTGTTCCAGAAGGAGAAGAGAAGGGAAAAGGAGGAGAAAAACTAATGGAGGAAATTATCACTGAAAATTTCCCAACTCTTATGAAAGACTTAAAATTACAGATCCAAGAAGTGCAACATACCCCAAAGAGAATAGATCCAAATAGACATACTCCAAGACATTTAATAATCAGAATCTGAGGTCAAAGAGAAAGAGAGGATCTTGAAAGCAGCAAGAGAAAGGCAATCCATCACATACAAGGGAAGCCCAATAAGGCTATGCACAGATCTCTCAGCAGAAACCATGGAGGTGAGAAGACAGTGGGGTAATATATTTAAATTATTAAAAGAGAAAAACTGCCAACCAAGAATTCTATATCCAGCAAAATTATCCTTCAAAAATGAGGGAGAAATTAAAACATTTTCAGACAAAAAATCACTGAGAGAATTTGTGACCAAGAGACCAGCTCTGCAAGAAATACTAAAGGGAACACTAGAGACAGATACAAAGACAGAAGAGAGAGGCATGGAGAAGAGTGTAGAAAGGAAGACTATGAGTAAAGGTAAAAAGAAGGAAAATTAGATATGAAATATAAAATCCAGAAGGCAAAACAGTAGATGAAAGTACTACCCATGCAGTAATAATACTGAATGTTAATGGATTAAACTCTCCAATCAAAAGACATAGTCTGGCAGAATTGATTAAAAGACAGGACCCATCTATATGTTGTCTCTACTCAAAGGACATGAGGCTAAGGACACAAATGGACATTTGCACACCAATGTTTATAGCAACATTATTAACAATTACCAAGAGATGGAAACAGCCAAAATGTCCATCAACAGACAGCTGGCTAAACAAACTATGACATTTACATAAGATGTAATATTATGCAGCTGTAAGGCAGAATAAGTTATGATGTATGTAACAACATGAATGGACCTGAAGGACATTATGCTGAGTGTGATTAGCCAGAAACAAAAGGACAAATACTGTATGGTCTCACTGATATGAACTGACATTAGTGAATAATCTTGGAATATTTCCTTGGTAGCAGAGACCACAGGAGATAGAAATAGGGTAAGATATTGGGTAATTGGAGCTGAAGGGATAAAGATTGTGCAACAGGACTGAATATAAAAGCTCAGAAATGGACAGTACAATATTACCTAACTGTAATACAATTATGTTAAAACACTGAATGAAGCTTCATATGAGAATGATAGAGGGAGGAGGGCTGGGGCATAAATGAAATCACAGAGAAAGATAGACGATAAAGATTGAGATGGTGTAATCTAGGAATGCCTAGAGTGTATAATGATAGTGACTAAATGTACAAATTTTAAAAATGTCTTTGCATGAGGAAGAACAAAAGAATGTCATTACTGCAGTGTGTTGAAAATAGATGGTACATATTAGTTTAAAATTTCAACTAATGTGTGAGAGTAAAGCAAAAAATGTTTATTTGGTACAAATCTATACTTTGACTAGTGCATCTCCTAATATAACTTATGTAGATAGTTGATTGAACACCTTAAGTACATGGAACTTTGCATAGGACATGAGATTTTGTTGGTTTGTCCAGGTGATGCCCTGATGAATCCCAGAGCGATTTGATCAGTGAGTGGAAAAGTATTTGCAAAGTCCCCTTTGGGGAATGGTGAGAATGGGGGAAAACTCAACTTCCCCAAGTTGAATTCTTGATATTCTCACAAGCAGTGTGGACAACCAAGGCTGAGCCCCCAGTCTTGGGGTTTGTTCATATGAAACTTAACCCCACAGGAGATAGGTCAAGCCTACTTAAAATTAAGCCTAAGTGTCACCCCCAAGAGAACCTCTTTTGTTGCTCAGATGTGGGCTCTCTCTCCAGCCAACACAGCAAGCAGACTCACCACCCTCCCCCTGTCTATGTGGGACATGACTACCAGGAGTGTGGATCTTCCTGGCAGCGTGGGACAGAAATCCCAGAATGAGCTGAGATTCAGCATCAAGGGATTGAGAAAAACTCTTAAATGAGCTGAGACCCAGCATCAAGGGATTGAGAAAACCTTCTCGACTAAAAGGGGGAAGAGTGAAATGAGACAAAGTGTCAATGGCTGAGAGATTCCAAACAGAGTCGAGAGGTTATCCTAGAGGTCATTCTTATGCATTAAGTAGAAATCACCTTGTTATCCAAGATAATGGAGAGGCTGGAGGGAACTGCCTAAAAATGTAGAGCTGTGTTCCAGTAGCCATGTTTCTTGATGATGATTGTATAATGATATAGCTTTCACAATGTGACTGTGTGATTGTGAAAATCTTGTGTCTGATGCTCCTTTTATCTACCTTATCAACAGATGAGAGGAACATATGGAATAAAAATAAATAATAGGGGGAACGAATGTTAAAATAGATTTAGTTTGAAATGCTAGTGATCAATGAAAAAGATCAGTAAGGGGTATGACCTGTAAAATTTTTTTTTCTGTTTTTTATATTTTTCTGTTGCATTTTTATTTCTTTTTATGAATTGATGCTAGTGTTCTTGGAAATGATCATGATGATGAATATGCAACTGTGATGATATTGTGAGTTGCTGAGTGTATGTGTTGGGAATGTTTGTGTTTCTTGTAATTTTTTTTAATTAATAAAATTTTTTTTTTAAATGCCTATTATGCCCACATATTGGTTTCTAAATATGATGACATATAACTAAATGTAATGTGGTATAGTGGATGGAATCCTGGAACAGGAAAATGTCACTAAGAAAAAACTGCAAGTCTGAATAAGGCATCAAGTTTAGTTAATAATAAGGTACCAATGTTGGTTTCTTTTTTTTGACAAATGTACCCTGGTGAGGTAAGGGGTTAACAAGAGGCAAACTGGGTGAGGGATATATATGAAATTTGGGTATTATTTTTGCAAACTTTTCTGTAAATCTAAAATTATGCCAGAACAAAAAGTTTACTTGAAACAAGTTTAGTAAAAAAGGAATCCTTCAGAGTAATCATTTGCTAAAGGAGATGACATTTCCATGCACCTTTCTGTGATGAGCAAAGTTCCCATCAAGTTCATTTGCCTTTTCTTCAGTTGTCAGGGTACTTCCTCACCCCATCCCTACCCCTTTCTCTCTGCTCCTGTTATGGCCAAATCCAGCTTCCTTTTCTTTTCAACCCATTAATTACATAAATCCATTCAAACCTGGAGATGAATCTCTCTCTCTCTCTTTTAACATTTTTTATTGTGAAATGTATATACAAAAAAAGAAAAAAAAAGGGAAAAGCAGTAAGCTTCAAATACACTCCAATAAACAGCTACAGATCAGATTTCATAGTTTGGTATGGGTTAATATCCCACAGTTCAAGGTTTTCCCTTCTAGCTGCTCCAAAATGCTGGAGGCTAAAAGAAATATCAGTATAGTGATAAAGCAGTCATACTCATTATTAAATCCTATCGTCTTTATTATAACTTCTCTTTCTGCTTTGATCCTTCTCCCACTCTATAAGGGTCTTTGGGCTATGCCATTTCTAACTTTCTCATGTTGAAAAGGGGTGTTTTAGTAACATAGTATAGGGGATGGAATTAGTTGATATTCTTCAAGAGGCTGGCTGCTCTTTTTTCACTGCTTATCTAGCCTAGGAACCCTCTGGAAGCAACGGATTTCAGGAAAGTACACTCAGTGCAAGAAACTTCTATAGAGTTTCAGTTACAGTGCTGGGTGTTCTTTAGTGTTAATGGGCATGAAATTGGTTGGGGGTTAGCAAACCATGACAACTGCAAATATCTAGCTGAAGCTTGTGTAAGAGTAGCCTCCAGAATAGCTTCTCTCCTCTATTTGAACTCTCTTAGTTCAAATATCAGATACCACTGATATCGTCTTTTCTTTATTTATTTATAAATTCTAAAAAAATTAACAACAAATGAACAAAAACCTTAATATATGATCATTCCATTCTACATATATAATCAGTAATTCACATCACTTAGTTGCATATTCATTTCTTAGAACATTTACATCAATTCAGAAAAACAAATAAAAAGGCAATAGAAAAAGAAATAAAACAAAAACAGAAAAAAAAGATTATACATACCATACACCTTACCCCTCACTTTCATTGATCACTAGCATTTCAAACTAAATTTATTTTAACATTTGTTCCTAATATTATTTACTTTTATTCCATATGTTCTACTCATCTGTTGACAAGGTAGATAAAAGGAGCATCAGACACAAGATTTTCACAATCACACAGTCACATTGTGAAAGCTATACAATTATTCAATCATCATCAAGAAATATGGCTCCTGGAACACAGCTCTACATTTTCAGGCAGTTCCTTCCAGCCTCTCCATTACAGCTTGAATAACAAGGTGACATCTACTTAATGCATAAGAATAACCTCCAGGATAACCTCTCAACTCTGGAATCTCTCAACCATTGACACTTTGTCTCATTTCACTCTTCCACCTTTTGTTCAAGAAGGTTTTCTCAATCCCTTGATGCTGAGTCTCAGCTTATTCCAGGATTTCTATCCCACGTTGCCAAGAAGGTCCACACCCCTGGGAGTCATGTCCCCCATAGACAGGGAGAAGGTGCTGAGTTTGCTTGTTGTGTTGGCTGGAGAGAGAGGCCACATCTGAGCAACAAAAGAGGTTCTCTTGGGGGTGACTCTTAGGCCTAATTTTAAGTAGGCTTGACCTATCTTTTGTGGGGTTGTTTCATATGAACAAACCCCAAGACTGGGGGCTCAGCCTATAGCTTTGGTTGTCCACACTGCTTGTGAGAATATCAAGAATTGAACTTGGGGTTGTCGAATTTCTCCCCATTCTCACCCCTTTGGGGACTCTGCAAATACTGTTCCACTCAATGATCAAATCACTCTGGGATTCATCAGGACCTGACACAGGGTGCTCAATAGATGCTTTTTAAATGAGTGAATAATTTCTTGGGAAAGGGCAGGTACTAGGAAGTACTTGGGCATGAGAAAACAGATGAGAATGAGATTAAGACTCTAAACAATGCTTGATATCAGAAGATACCTGATTTTAACAAAAAGAACCTATTTTGAGCTAATTAATACTAGATTTTTGTGATTCTTCCTTGTTAAGAAGTTTTATTCTTTGCATTGTGTTTTATACATTAGAGGTAGGAGAATTCAAATTTATGAACATTCTTTCCTGTTTAGCTTTATTTTTTAAAAGAGAGACAGTTATCTGAGAACGATACTAGAATGGATGTTTAGATCCAGCTATTAACTGAACACTTATGTGTTTTGTACAGAGCTAGGTATTAGGAATATGGCAGTGAATAAAAAACCCCTATCCACTTTCTAGTGGGGGAAATAGGTAGTAAACATGAAAAGCTATAGATAGTGTGTCAGATGAAAAAACTGATCTGAGTAAGGGGATAGGATATGCCAGTGCAGTGGGATTGTTAGTTCTTAGAAAAAATAACATTGGAGCAGACCTGAAGGAAGTGAGGTAGTGAGACTCATGGATATCTGGAGAAAGAGCACTATAACCAAAGAAGAAAGCAAGTGCTGGAGTCCAGAGCATGATGTCTTCAAGGAACAAGGAGATCGATGAGGCTGGGGTAGAATTTGTGAGGGGGTCAAAGAGGTAATGGGATGGGTACACACAAGTTGTGTTGGAATGTAAATTTTATTTCCGAGGAAGCCATTGGGGGGGTTTGAGCAGAGGAATGACACAGCTTGCTTTGGCTTAAATTTTTTTTTTTTTTTTTTTTTGGCTCACAGAAGCATTTTTTATTTGAGACAAGGAGAAATCTGGCTGAAAGGAATATAATTAATTCCAAGCAATCCAAACCCAGCTGTTAGTGGCACCATTTTGACATTATAGATTTTTTTCTTCTTGGTCAGAAAGGTGTATTCAACTTGGATTTCCTAGTTGGGACAGAAAAGGGCAAAGAAAACTGAAGAGACATCTAATGCACACATATTACTCTTCATACCCCACCACCCATCAGACTGCTAATGCTGAGAGTCTTGGGTCACACAACACTAGCAAGAAAAAGGGAGGGAGGAAAAACAGGAGAGTAGGTCACTTGGGGAAGCACCGGATTTCACAGCTTCAAAACTCAAGAGTGTAGAGGAAATCCTTGTGAGAGGAAGTGCTTACCAAGGCACAAACCCTCCAGTTCCTGTTGTAACTGAGTAAGGTAGTCATATCCCCACTACTTAGTTCAAAGACAAAGATCTGACAGTTCTCAGTGATGCGTACATGTGTCACAGACTTGGGGATCACCGCCGTATTCCTGTATGTGGGAATCAGATCAACACCTGGGCTGTTAGTTTTCTTATGCTTGGTTACAACTGCTTTGATCCTGGGATCTTGCAGTAGGGAAGGGTCCTGGCTTGGCCCAGGGCCTGTCAGGAGAGCCAAAGGGACTGTAGGCAGTCACCATGATACCTTTGGACGCGCAGTAGTAGAATCACTTCTCCTGAGTTAGGTACAGGTGGCACTCAGTCTGGTTAACCACAGGCTGATATTTTAAGTCAGGTTTATTTAAGATCTTCTGGAGATGGTTGAAGTTAGATTCTCCAGTAACTTTGACCAGGCCTTCATCCACGACTGCCCATGTGTCCACAAAATCTGTGTCACTTGGAATTGCGATGCCTGCCTCATCCAACAGGGAAAACTCCTTCCCAGTCTGAAAGCCTGCAGGCCAGTGAATAACTTAGAGGTCCTGGTAGTCCACCTTGAGGTCACTAAGTGTCTTTCTTCAGGCTCCTTTCACCAGGCTTTTCTCATAGCACATGCCCCAAAGCTTGCTGACAGTGAAGAGGCCCTTGCACTTCACTCCTTGAGCTTCTCCTGGATGGCCACCCCCACCTTGTTCTCATTCTGGTACACATGGGTACAGTCAGTGTGGCAGTACCCACCATCAATGGCTACCTTCACAGCCTCTGTCACTGTGCCTGAAAGGGCCTTCCAGGTACCCAGTCCCAGGATGGGCATCTTGCCGCCATTGCAGAGCAGGATGTGGTTAGCCATGGCTACTAGACTTCATTGACCCCAACCCAGAACTACTTGGTATCTTTTAAAAGAATAAGTAGTTGCATTGCTTTGAGTAGGATGTAGAGGGATAAGAACCAAGTAAGAGTTTAGTGCAGTGACCTTGGTGAAAGATGATGAGATATAGGTGGCTATGGTAGTAGTGAAGGTGCTTTCGAACTGACAAGATTTGCTAATAGAATAGATGTGGGGTATGAAAGGAAAGAAGAGTGTAGAATGACTTCAATGGGCCTTAGCACCTTATACAATGGAGTTACCATTTACCAAGATAGAGGAGACTGAAGGAGGATCAAGTTTGAGAAAGAGGAAGAGAAATCAAGAATTTGGTTTATACAAATTAATTGTGAGATGAATATAAAACATCCAAATGTCACCAAGTAATTTGAAGTTCAAGGGAGAGAGATCTAGCCCGGAGATAAAAGAGATTTGTTAAAATGTAGGTTAGTATTTAAAATTTCTGTGTGATCACTTAGGCAGTGATCAGAGAAGGGCAAGTGTTCTGGGGGACTCTAATGTTTAGAGTTAGGAATGTGAAGAGGAGCCAGCAAAGGAGTTTGAGAAAGAAATGGCCAGTTAAAGAAGACAACCACACAGATTAGGGTCCTGGAAGCCTTTTAAATAAATGTTCCAAGAAGGATGGAGTGACCAAGCATCCAATGCTGGTAAGAAGTGTGGTAAGATAAAGAATGAGACTTGGGAATGTTATTGGAGAACTTGATGAGCTATTCCATCACTTGATGGAGCAGTAGAGTGATATTCTGATTGGAGTGGGCTCAAGGCAGTGGAAAGAAAGAAAGATACAGTGTAAATGTCACTTCATGGAGTAAGCAAGAAGGGGGGGGCAAAGAAATGCAGTGATTGGAAAGACGTGGACTCAAAGGAGTCTTACATTTTATAAAAATTGGGGAAATAACATGTTTGTAGGCTGATGGGAATGATCAAGCAGAGATTGGAGAACTGAAAATGGAAGATCGAAGGGAGAAGGGTTGGAGCTAAGTTCTTGAGTAGTAAGAAGAGGTCTGATGCAGAAGGGAGCTGTTGCCTTGGCTGGAACCTTGGATAGTTCTTCCATAAAGAACAGGGAGTGTATAGGCAGAAGTGCAGGTGGGCAAGTAGAATGGATCATTGGTGTTTAGAGCAGCTCCTGGCTGATTTTTTTCCTGTTTTCTTAATGAGAGAAATAAATGGTCATTTGTCAAGAAAGTGAGAATTGAGGAAAAGATGCTGGAGGTTTGAGGAGAAAGGAAAAGATGTGCTGTATTTCCCTAGGAAATTAGTCTTCAAGTTTTATTTACATATAGGATGAAAGAACTGGACCAAAAGGACAACTTTTTTTTTTCAATAGGATATCCATCCATTTTATGCCGATTTGATGAATATTCTCTATGACAAGGATCACTACAAGTTGGCTCTAGCACAAATAAATATTGCCAAAAATTTAGTGGACAAGTAAGGCATTTTCTTAATGTACAGTATCTTTTAAGCTGTTTTGGAACATGATAAATCTCTTATGTATTTAAAAAAAATTTTTTAAGTGTTGCTAAAGATTATGTATGGCTTATGAAATATGGAGATTCTCTCTGCCACTGCAAACAGCTGAAACGGGCTGCCCTTGGTGAATGTGTACTATTATCAAGAGACAGAAACAGAGTTTGGAATATTTGGAACAAGGTATTTATTATACATTGTAAGCAAAATGGATTTTAGTATCTTCTGTTAAGATATTTGATCTATATTGAGAACTTGTTTTTCAAGTGTATGCTTGTTATTTGTTGTAAGTGCTATTTTAGAGATGACAGGGTTATATTGTTTCTTCCAGCTTTCTTATCCTAATGAGCGAGTTATTTTTTATTGAAAAAGGGGTTGGTACTTATAATGTTTACAATTTAGTAACTATTAAGAAACTTGTTTTTCATATTTAATAGATAAGACAGACATAAATCATAAGAAAATACTGGAAAATACATAAAATAAATTAACCCGTAGTTCCACCTATTATTGATATTTTTATTTCTGTTTATTTACTTTTTATTAGAGAAGTTATAGGTTAACAGAACAATCATTCATAAAATACAGGATTCCCGTACACCACCCCACTAACAACAACTTCCATTGGTGTGGGACAATTTGTTACAATTGATGACAGCACATTGTTTATAATGTACTGTTAGTTAAAGTCCATGACATTTTAATTTTTTATAAAAAATGCTTTTCTTTGAAATAAGTGTATTAGCATCCAAAAGAATTCTTCAGTTTTTTACCTGATATTTTTATTTCTGGGACAGTCTTCTGAATGCGATAGGATTTTATTGAAATAGTTACTTGCCTTCTTACATGCATGCATTGTTAAACTAAAATTATTTTAACTCAGTGTTGATTTAGTTCCCCTCATCTTGCAAATAATTTTTGACACAATTATAATACTTGGAATTGTTGAAAGTGCTTTCTAATCTTTATGGTAATATGATGAGTGTCGTTATGGAACTGTGTTTGTATTACAGATGTGGTAGAGGAGGACTAAAGGAATTAAATAAGTCCTCTGCCAAAGAGCGAGAAAGTGGTGGCACTTACTGTTTAAAAGATACTGTCTTCCCAGGTATTAACTCAGTTCACAAGAGGCAGCTGGGTACTTATTTCTTAGACTTGTGTTTTGGGCCCCACTCTTGACCTATTGAATTGAAATATTGGGTTGGTAGGGCTAAGAATATTATTCTTGGTACAGCCAGATTTGGGAGATAATACTCTGTATACCATGTTACCTCTGCAACTAACTCATTTTTCCATTAATTTATATTTTCTTCATCACTTAAGAAATGTTGCTGTGAGATTAATATTACCATGGGCTTGGAGTATAACGGAGTTGAACAGAAAATTTCAAGCGAATCTTAAACTTTAAACTTTGAGTCTCTTAATTTTTCTTAGAAAATTAAACATTTTTTTAAACTTTTCACAGT
Organism: Tamandua tetradactyla; assembly: GCF_023851605.1. Taxonomy (NCBI): domain Eukaryota; kingdom Metazoa; phylum Chordata; class Mammalia; order Pilosa; family Myrmecophagidae; genus Tamandua; species Tamandua tetradactyla. Next base: position 208,773,506 of record NC_135327.1, on the reverse strand, counting down.
GTGTCAACATCCTGTTTGCCAACCGTTAATCCAAACACAAGGACTCTGCTTTTATGTGGGTACCACAATGTTGGAAAATCCAGTTTCATCAATAAGGTTGGTCTGGTTTTGATTATAAGGCTGATAATGGGATTACTTTTTGGTGAGAGAGCCATTTTATTCTGAGTTTGTGGAATAAATGTTGACTTTGGTAATATTTTTGGCAGACTACTCTAGTCATTTAATAAATATCGTCCTGGTCTGCAGGATTATTGAACACCTGGAAAAAATACTTGATTTCCTCTTAAGAAGGATGAACTCTTTGTCAGAATCTAGATTTATATTGCAGTAAGAGACTTGTATATGTCAGAGATTTCTAAGAAATGAGAGATACACAAATACATTTTTGTTAAAATAGCCTTTCACTATATTCACTGATATATGTATCAAATAGCACAAAGGATGTGGTATCGCAGCATATTCTGGGAATGTGGTAACAGAGTAGTAATTTATTTTAAATATTTTACCTATTGAATTGTATTTTCTCAATCTCAAAAAGTATTTCTTGGTTAATTTGTCACTGGTTACTATATCAGCATAAACTGTTTCATCCATTGTAGTGTTAAATTTCTAAGTCAATTTTCACTTGAGTGGGTTTATTAGGATTCAGTGGTACTATTTAAGTAATTTAGTGATTTATTGCCTCAGGACATTTTAACAGAACTTAAGAGTCCTGAAAAGAATACAGCATTTAATTTTATACAACTAGCAACAGCTCAACATCCCAAACTCCCTCACTCCCTCCACCCCACCCCAGCAAAAAATATATTAAATAAGTTATAACTTATCTGGTACCAAGAATACGTTTACTTTTAGGTAGACCTTTAAGTTTTTACTTTATCCAAAAGTCACTGTGGCACAGTAACAAGCTGAAGATCTGCGGTATCCTGTCTGATGTTTTCAAATAATTTTTAAGCATTCTGTGAATAATTTTTAGGCCTAATGAGTAATGCTGTGTGGTCTAAAATGCTAGTCAGTCACTACCTGTGCCTTTTTAAAATTTAAATTAGTTTGAATTAAACAAAATTAAAATTCAGTTCCTCAGTTGCATACTAACCACATTTCAGGCAATCACCTGGTGGCTGCCGTATTAGATGGTGCATTTATAGAATGTTTCTGTCATTCCAGTGGGATAAGCACTGAGAAGATGGGGCAGGGGGAAGAGCTCTTGAACTTCCGCTCAGTGATGAATATCCTCCAGATCTGGGTTCTCCTTAGCCTTCCTCATGTCTGATTCGTGTTCTTCCTCTGCGGTTCAGGTGTTATGAGGAAAGTGGAGCTAGTTGGTTTGTAGGTTTGGAAGCTTCTGTCCTAAACGTTTAATCATGTGAGTCCTGTTTTATTTCTTTTTCTACAAAAACACCAATTAGTTTCAGTAATATGTAGGTGCCATGTTTATGTTCTTTGAGAGAAAGCAGGAAATAATAATAAAATTTGTGATTATTTAAATTTTGATTGTTTATTTAAAGGTGACGAGCAGATGTAGATGTACAGCCTTACGCCTTTACAACTAAATCTTTGTTTGTTGGGCACATGGATTACAAGTATCTACGTTGGCAGGTGAGTGTTCTTTACCTTTAAAGACAGAACTTACCTTTTAGTTTTTTTCTTAGTGGATTTGATTTCAGTGTTTTCCAAAGAACTATAGTATCTGCCCATTTCATAATACTCTTAGTATAGAGGCAACTGTATCTCCTCTAGAGAGAATTTTGGGGAGATGAAGAAAATAGATTCTCTGGAGCCACCAAGAACTTGGAATTTGTCTATCATTGGCAGCTTTGGGGCTGTGTGAGGGTAGTTCACTTACCTCTGATACAATTCAAGGGAATTAGCCAGCTAACAGTATGAATTTGTATATTGTGTTAACCATGATGCCCTTTTACTGAATTGAAGTGCTATTTGTCATCATTTCTAATTCTGTCATTAGAAGTGGCATATTCTGTTTAAAAATTTAAATGTTTGTTTCTGCAGTGCAGTAATTTTGTAAATTATGAAGTAATTCTTAAGACATGGATGTTTTACTAGTTATTCCAATTTTTAAATTTTGTGATGTCACTAATGAAAAGAGGCGTCATTTCTCTCAAGCTAATCTTCCCTCAACCCTCACTTTTTTTTTTTTAATTTTAATTTAAAGAGTACATGTTTTTCTCTTACTGCTTTGTTTATTTTATAATGGTCAGTTGGGGAGATCTACATTTTTTTTGTCAAGTCTAGTTCGGGAATGTGAAGAGTTCCTGGATGTATTGGACAAAAAGTTTGTGAATAACAACTGTTTGTAATACTAAAATTGGATTTTTAGGTTGTGGATACTCCTGGAACTTTGGATCACCCCATGGAGGACAGGAACACTATTGAAATGCAGGCCATCACAGCACTGGCCCATCTTTGTGCTGCAATTTTGTATGTCATGGATCTGTCTGAACAATATGGACATGGATTGAAGGAGCAGCTAGAACTCTTCCAAAATATTAGACCTCTCTTTATCAATAAGGTATGATGATTAATATTTTACTATTAATGTTAATTAATTTTAAAATGAATAATTTATAATCTGTTTTGAAAATATTAACTTCATTATTTCTCTTCCTTGCTAGCCTCTTATAGTTGTAGCAAATAAATGTGATGTGAAGAGAGTATCTGAACTTTCTGAAGTTGATCAGGTAAATCACCTTAACATTTTTGTAACAATTCAAATGTTTCTTGCCTCTTAATTTAGAATTTCATTCTCTCTCAATCAGAATTTAGAAGGAATTTTAGCAATACTATTCTGTTTTTTTTTATTTAAAGTTGTAACAGCCTTAGTGCTTTAGTGACGTGACCAACATAGAAACCCAGGTAGTGGCAAACTAACTGAATCCCAGGTTTCCTGATTCCTACTCTGTATTCTTGGTGCTCTGAGAAATGTCCATGTGTTTAGTAGTGAATCCATACATTTAACCTTTCATAAATATGTTTAGGCCTCAGGATAGCCTATATATAAGAGCAACATTTTCCAAAATATATTTCTATTGAGAAAGGATGTTCATAGATATTACTTAACAAAAGATGTTAAATAAATTTGGGAAATGACTGATTGAACAAAGGAAAATGGACTTCTGTAAAGTACTGTAATATAAGATTTTTCAGAATCTTAAATATTTAATGTTTACTGTATATTTCCAAGGGGAAGATAACACTTTTATGCATCATGTTTCAAACTGATTTGACCCTGTAACCCATTCACGATCAGTGCTTTGAGAAGCAGTGCACTAGAATAGTGGTTCTCAAGATGTGGTTCCTGGATCAGCAACATCATTTTCACTTTTACCTGGTAACTTGTTTGAAATGCAAATCCCTGAGCCCCACCTCAGATTTACAACATCAAAAACTTTGAGGGTAGGGCCCAGCAGTCTGTGTTTTTTCCCAGGCCCTTCAGGTATTTCTGATATTTATTAAAGTTTTGAGAACCAATGTACTAGAATAATAAATTAGACCTGGCCATATGTCCTGCAGTGTACTACACTGATAAAGTTAAAGTCTTGATATCACTTGTTTTATTTGGAAATTAGTTTTTGGTAAGTTTTTCTTAGTGTATTTTCTCTAAATTACTGTTTAAACACTGACAAGAGAATTAACTTGTCTTAAAAGGAACCCATGTATCTACTAAGTTATTTCAGTTTTTCTGTCTAAAGAGAGTTAGAAGGTAGAGAAGAGGGGAAAGTAAGTAGTGCTAGGTAGGTTTAAGAAACAAATGTAGTTTTAAAATACAGGGAGGGGGCAAGATGACAGCATAGGAAGGTGTGGAATTTAGTTAGTCCTGTACAGCAGCTACAGTAAATATCCAGGAGAACTTCCTGGAACAGCTGTTTGGGGGATGTCCATGACAGGACACACATCATACACAAGTCTGAAACTGGTAGAAGGCCCAGAGATCATACCACAGAACTGGATGTAAAGCCCCAAACCCCAGAGGTTGGCCCACCTCCCCCACTGGCAAGGCAGGTTGCTGTAGACACTTCCCAGTGGGGAAAAAGAAGCAGATTGTTTTAGGAGCAAGAAAAGATAGATCATCCAAGTTCCCGTTGTGTTTTTAATGAGCAAATTTGCACTGCTAAGTACAAACTCCCAACACAGATACACCCAGAGAAAATAGAGAGTAACCCTGAGGTCTCTCTCCCCCAACAGAGAGAAAGTGGGGTGACAAGGAGAAAAAAACTCAAAAATGAAAAAAAAATGAAGGCTTCTGGAGGTGGATGGGCTCAGCATACTGGAAAAGGGCTGTCCCTTTTATAGAGCTGGGTACCAACTCCAGCTTCTGTCTGGTGACCCTTGGGGACTGGAGGCTGGCTCTGAAAAGGGATTTTTTTAGTTTAGTTGTTTTCTTTCTCTCTCCCTTATTTTTAAAAAGTTTTTAAAGTAGCTCATTAGAGAAAACCTCAGGCATTTTCAATTGTCGGCTCTGACCCAGGCAAGGGTGGAGTTAAAATAGGTTTGAGAGTGAGAGCAACAAGTCAAGTGAAGGAGGTAATTCTCTACTGGGCATCAATTCCCCAAGGAAAGCAGGGGTTGTGGGTGGTTAGTGCAAGGCCCAGTTCAAGTGGTGGCCTGCCTTCAAAGTCAGACCCCAGTGGCTGGGAATCAGAAAGAGCTTAAGCCTGCCTTTCTACCTCAGCCCCTGTCTAAACCACACTCCTGGCAGATTTAGATTAAAGACTCCACACCAGTCTGTGTCGGGGGGAACTGCAAACTGACAAGTGCCACCTGCTGGGCAGGATAGGAAAAGCAGAGTCTAGAGGCTTCACAGGAAAGTCCCTGGGTCTCATCTTCAGGGAAACTTAATACTAATTACGCTCTCCTCCTGAGACCTGGGCCTGCCTTGTTTGGAAAATCTGATTGGGGTTGGTCAGATCTGGGGAGACCCTCCTCAAAAAGAACGATCTGTATAGGCAGGGCATGATCCAGAAAAGCAAGAGCTGAAAAATTTTGAACAGTTAATAGAAGTTATGCTACAGGTCTAAAATAAGTTGAACTGAAAGCCAAAAAAAAAAAAAAAACAAAACAGAGAATAAAGCCATCTAACAAGAAAACCCTAGGTATAGAAGTGAAAACAACATCCAGAATAAACTAAGCAAGGAAATCAGATGCTGGGACATCAACAAAAAATTAAAAAACATATTAGGAGAATTGAAGATATGGTCCAGTCAGAGAAACAAACTAACACTTCAAAATGAGATGCAAGAGTTGAAACAATTAATGTTCAGTCAAACATGCTAAATCAAGTCAAAAATCAAATCAGTGAGTTGAGGGAAAATATGGCAAAAGAGATGAAGGATATAAAGAAGACATTGAGTGACCATACAGAAGACCTTGAAAGCTTGAGATGACAAATGGCAGAGCTTATAGGAATGAAAGGCACAATAGAAGACATAAAAAACACAATGGAGACTTACGACAGCAGATTTGAAGAGGCAGAAGAAAGGATTAATGAACTAGTGGACACTACTACTGAAATTCTACACACAAAGGAAAAGATAGGGAAAAGCATTAGCAGAGTCTCAGAGAATTAAATGACAACATGAAGCAAATGAATATATGTGTTATGGGGGTCCCAGATGGGGAAGAGAAGGGAAAAGGGGCAAAAAGAATAATGGAGAAAATTATCACTAAAAATTTCCCATTACTTATGAAAGACATAAAATTAGAGATCTAAGGAGCAAAGCAAGCCCCAAACAGAATAGATCCACATAGTCCTACTCCAAGACACTTATTAATCAGATTGTCAAGTGTCAGAGATGAAGAGAATTCTGAAAGCAGCAAGAGAAAAGTGATCCATCACCTACAAGTGAAACTCAATAAGACTGTATCCAGATTTTTCAGTAGAAAACATGATGGCCAGAAGGCAGTGGTATATTATATTTAATATATTGAAAATGAAAAACTGCCAACCAAGAATTCTGTATCTGTCAAAACTGTCCTTCAAAAAGGAGGGAGAGTTTAAATATTTTAAAACATACAGGCAATGAGAGAGTTTGTAAATAAGAGACTGGCTGTAGGAGAAATATTAAAGGGTGTACTCCAAGCAGATATGAAAAGACAGGAGAGAGAGGTCTGGAGAAGAATGTAAAAATTGCTGTCATTAATGGTAAAAAGAAAAAAGCGAGATATGAAATAAAAAGTCCAAAAGACAAAATGGCTGAAGAAAGTACTGCTTTTACAGTAATAGCATTAGATGTTAGTAGATTAAACTCCCCATTCAAAAGACAAAGACTGATGGAATGGATTAAAGAACAGGATCCATCTATATGCTATTTACATGAGACTCACTTTAGACTCAAGGCCAAAAATAGATTGAAAGTGAAAGGCAGGAAAAAGATACTTCACGCAAATAACAACCAAAAAAGAAGGAGTAGCTATACTAATATCTGGCAAATTGGTTTTCAAATGTAAAGCAATTAAAAGAAACAAAGAAAGGCCCTATGTATTAATAAAAGGAACAATTCATCAAGAAGACATAAAAATCATAAATATTTATGCTCTGAGCCAGAATGTCCCGAAATACATGCATACACTGACAACACTGAAAGGAGAAGTAGAAATAGGCACCTCTACAGTAATAGTTGGAGACTTCAGTTTTCCACTCTTATCCATGGATAGGAACATGTAGACAGAGGATCAATAAGAAAACAGATTTTGAGTAAAATAATGAATGAACTGGACTCAACAAGCATATACAAAACATTACATGCTGAACAGCAGGATACACATTTTTCTCAAGTGCTCATGGATCATTCTCTAGGATAGACCATATGTTGAGTCACACAAGTTTCAGTACATTTTAAATGATTGAAATTACACAGAACACTATCTCAGATCATGATGGAATGAAGGTGAAAGTGCATACCAGGTGAAAGGCCGAAGAATTCACAAATGTAAGGAGGCTAAATGACATGTTCTTTAACAACTAGTCAGTCAAGGAAGAAATTGCAAGAGAAATCAGTAAATATCTTGCACAAATGAAAATGAATACACAACACCTCAAAATTTATGGATGCACCAAGGTGGTGCTGAGAGAGACATTTATTGTCCTAAATGCCTATATTAAAAAATAAGAAAGTGTAAAAATTGAGGAATTAACTATACACATGGAAGAACTAGAGAAAGAACAGCAAACTAAACCCAAAGCAAACAGAAGGAAAGAAATAGAAATGAGAGCAGAAATAAATGAAATTGAGAACATGAAAACAATAGAAGCAATGAACCAGATGTTGATTCTTTGAGAAAATAAGTTGCAAATAAAAATCAGAAATGGGAGAGAGGATATAACTACTGACCCCTCAGAAATAAAGAAGATAATGGGAGGATACTATGAGCAAGTATATGCTAATTAAGTAGAAGATGTGGATGAAATGGACACAACTTAGAAAAGCATCAACAGCCAACATAAAGAAACAAATGTAATGATTAAGTTCTTAGACTTTGGAGTTAGTCATGTTCAAGTCCTGACTTTACCATTTATTAGCTGTGTGATAGGGAACTTAGTTAAACCTTCTGACTCTTAGTTTATCTATAAAATAGAGGTAAAAGCTGTATCATAGGTTTGTTGGAAAGATTTAATGAAATTGGAAAGCAAGTTGGTAATAATAGCTATTTTTTAATGCAATAGTAATGGCTATTTAATATTCAGTTAATAAATATTAAATATCCTGCCCTTTAGAAGTGCTAAAGTATTGGTGCTTCTAACTTCATCAAAGCAACACTAAAGGAGATTGTTATCCCCATGTTACAGATGATAAATTTTTGTCATCACATGCCTACTCAGGCTCAGGTGCATCTTACTCAGTAGTTGTACTGATAGTAAGTGGCAGAATTGGTACTCAGACCTTGATTTTCTCTAAGGTCAGTTCTCTTTCCAATAGAAGAGGAAGTCTTCTGGCAAGTTAAATCCTGGTAATAGTGGAAATAGATCTTGTTCAGGAGTAGCTTAAATATGTTGGAACTGGTCACATTGCATCTAACCATGGTTGCATTTACAGTTAGATGTTTTTTTAAATGGCATTTGATGGAGGAAAATAAAAATGAAGTTCCTTCTCTTGGAATCTTAGTAACTTCTAAGTATTTAAATTTGTAAATATTTTATGTTGTTTTCTAAGGAATTCTTTGTAGGCTGTAGAGGTTAAATTTTTTTTATAACAAGTAAATACTTTCTTAAAACAATAGGTATTAAGTGTTTCTTTTTGAAAGAAGAGGTCTTATAGAATGTTGTGGAGCCAGGTATTCACTTGCTTTAGTATAGTTTGATCCGCCCACTAATTTCTATTTTCTTACTCATAGGAGAATATAGGATAAAAACAAATAACTGTTATTAGGAGATCTCTGTCCTTCAAAACAGTTAAAAAACAAACCGGATGTTGAAGAATTAGAGTTTGCACTTACCATTTGAGAAATAGTAACACTTATTCCATAGGGGACCAGAAATAAACAATGCATCTAACATTTTTCCTTTATCTTCCTAGAAAATATTTATAGATTTGCAAGCTGAAGGATTTCCTGTGATAGAAACCAGCACCCTGACGGAGGAGGGTGTTATTAAAGTTAAAACAGAGGTCAGTACTTCTTAAAATCAGATATCAATCTTTTATTTTAATGTCTTTTTTAAGTTTTAGAAAAAATAGTTTTTCTGCTAGGTTTTAGTAGTACTCTGAGCATTCATATGCTAGATAGTTAGAAATAGTACTCTAGTTAATAAGACAGTGTTTTAAGTCCTACTCCACACTCCCAAGTGAATATGGGAATTTGAAGAGGTATAATTCCAACCATAGGTAATTTACCATAAAATATCTGCTGAACAGATTGCATTTAGCCCTACCAAACAAAAAGATGATAAGGTAAGATTACCTTTTTAGAGAACCTTTGAAGTAATTATATGTTTCTGATAAAGTAAATAGAGGGCGGTGCACTGGTGGCTCAGTGGAAGAATTCTTGCCGGCTGTGCTGGAGATCCGGGTTCGATCCCCCCAGCCTGCCCATGCCAAAAAGTAGTAGATACTGTCCTCATACCTTTTTCTAAGAATTTTAGGTCAAAAAAAGAATTTCATAAGTAATCTTCAGTTTCTCTTTCGTAATAAAAATAATGCATATATATGATAAAGAATTGAAAACTATAAGTGTCAAGTAAGTAAAAACTGCTTCTCATTCTCCTTGGGGCCATTACTGTTAACTTTATTTTGTTTATCCTTCCAGAAATTTTCTTGGTGTATAATACGCATACTTAAAAAAATATTTTAAACACAAACAGGTATGTGTTCCATTCTCTTACACTTTGCATTTTAACTTTAAGAATTTATCATGTACATATTTCCATATTAGTACATGAAGCTCTGATTCCATTTCCACTTGTATATTTAGGTATTACCATTATGTACTGCTAGATATTTATTTCTCATTTCTTGTTATTACAAGTAGGGCTAGAGTACACATCTTTATTCATATGTCTGTGTTTTTTGCAAATATATATAGAGAGTAAATTTCAAGGATTGGTGTAGATCAGTGATGAGATAGTTACTGTCCTCCAGAATGCCTTTCTAATTTAATTACTCCACTAACAATTTGAGAATGTATGTTTCCCTACCTCTTCTACAATGTCGTATATTAACTTGAGCCAATCTTTTACTGCTGTGATGTTTTTTGTTTCGTTTTTTTTTTCTTTTGTTTCTGGTTTTTTTAGTCTCACCAAATGCCCCACCTGTTCATTCACATCTCTGTATGCCTCATGACTTTGTTCCTTTTTTTAGCAGCACAATCTTCGTTTATAAGTATACACCATCGTTCGCCAATCTACTTCTCCATCAGTGCATCCTTCAGTCACCTGCATTCATTGGGCATCATGGAGAGGACCCAAAGCCCACAGTCCATCAGCATTCTCAATTTGAGATAATTTCATTGTCCCCAAGAGAAAGAAAACCAATAAACACTCCCTTGCCAAGTAGGAAGTCTAAACCTCCTCATAACTCTTGTCCCTCACCCAAGTATTTACCTCTGCTGTTGCTGTGGTTTCCTTTTGAACATAGCTCATAGTGTGCATAGCAGTTTTTCCCTTGTACCCTGGACTTAAACACTATCTGTACAAGAATCATATCTTTGAAGTAAGTCTTACGAGAAGTAATTCATATTTCTACCATTAGTCAGTGAAACACATAGGCTATACAGCCCCTTTAAATCTTGTTCATCCTCAATAAGGTAATATTACTTATAGACCCACTAGAGAACCACCTTCACTCCTATCTCTTCACTTGGAGTTCAGCTTCATTAGCTAATGGTTCACCCATCTCTAACTTCTATGTATCTCTAAGTCCTCTGAAATATAAGCCTCTGATTAAAAGTGGAATCATACAGACCTTTTGTGTCTGGCTAATTTCACTCAGCATTATGTCCTCAAGTCTCATCCATCTTGTCATGTGCTTCAGGATGCCATTTTGTCTTATTGCTGCATAATATTCCATTGTATGTATATACCACATTTTGTTGATCTACTTGTCTGTTGATGGGCATTTGATTTGTTTCCGTCTTTTGGCAATTGTGAATAATGCTGCTATGAACGTCAGTGTGCAAATGTCTGTGTCGTTGCTTTCAGCTGTTTTTGGTATATACCAAGTAGTGCTATTGCTGGGTCATAAACATTCTTCCATAGTGGCTGCACCGTTATAGATTCCCACAAGCAGTGCCTAAGTGTTCCAGTTTCTCCATATCCTCTCCAACATTTATGCTTACCTGTTTGTTTAATAGCAGCCATTCTTAAAGGTGTGAGATGGTATCTCATTGTAGTCTTCATCTGCATTTCCCTTATAGCCAGTGAAAATGGGCATCTCTTCATGTGCTTTTTTTTTCATTTTTTTATTAACTTTTAAATTAAAAAAAATATAAGAAAGAAACACATTCTTAACATGTGATCATTCCATTCTACATATATAATTAATAATTCACAGTATCATCACATAGTTGCATATTCATCATCATGATCTTCATGTGCTTCTGAACCATCATATCTGCTCTTCAGAAAAATGGCTATTTGTATCTTTACCCCTATTGCTATGATGTTTTGTCAACTCTTTATTGTTATAATTCTTTAATGATTTGTATAGTTAAGCATTTTCTATGTGTTGTTTGTATGTTTACAGACCTTTTATTTCTTTAGGTTGTTTAACTTTTACTTGCTCATTTGTAATTTGTATATTAAATATGTCAGATCCATATCATATCATATGTGCCATACTTTTTTTCTTGTCTCTTGCCTTTTGATATTTGGTATCTTTTTGTTAGCACAAAGAAATTAACATTTGTAGACTAGTAACATATATTAATATTTCCTTTATGCCTGTTGGGCTTAAACAATGGGAATTTATTGGCTCATGATTTTCAGGCTAGAAGAAGTCCAAAATTAGTGTCATCAAAGCAGTGCTTTCTCACATAACACTGGTGTGCTGGGGTGGCCACCACTCCTTGGTCCTTCCTTGGCTTTTCTGTCACATGGCAATGTACATGCGACCTTTCCTGGCCCCTCTCTTCTCTTCCAGGTTCCAGTTTCCATTGACTTTCAGTTTCTGGCTGCTCTCTGTGGCGTGTGTGTGTGTGTGTGTGTGCATGTACACGCGTTCGCGTGTACTTGTTCTCTCTCTCACTCTTTGTCCATCTCTCTGTTTTTCCCTATAAGGCCTCCAGTAATAGGATTAAGACCCATCCTGATAAACCTAGGGCTCTATCTGAGATTCTATAAAGATTCCATGCACTATAATTACTTTCCGGAAACCTACAACATCCAGATAGGTTCCTAGGCCAGATAAGTCCTGAAAGAGAGGGGCCAGCCTCTCTGGAATATCGACTAGTTCTCTCCCCTTAGCCTATATTATCAACAGCCCTTCCCAATATGAAAAAGTTAAAAAGGGCATTTTCCATATCCCCCTAAAGATTGGGAGAAAGATCAAAGGAGAAGGTGGAGTTACAGAGAAAATGAGATTTAACAACTGAATATGACTGCTGAATCATACTGATACTTCTTTTAGTCTCCAGTATCTTGGAGCATCTAGAAGGAAAAACCTAATATGGTGGAAGTATAACCCACACCAAACTCTGAAGTCTATTCTAAAACTAATTGTGCAGTATGCTTTGAGATTTTTCATTTTTTGTGTGTATATTATTTTCACAATAAAAAAAAATTTTAAAGACCCATCTTGATTAGCTGAAGTAACTCATCAGTAGGTAAATAGGTTTACAAGGGTTTATGTCTACAGGGAAGGATTAAGTTTAAGAAAATGTTTTTCGAGGGGAACATAGCTCCAAGCCACCAGAGACTCTTCACACCTTTCATTTCAAACTCACTTCTTCTCTAGATATTGATCTGATAGAATCATGGTTTATTTAGATGCCCAAGGAATAAACCTTAATGTTAAGGCATATTCATTCTCATCTCTTCTTATTTATTCTCCTTCTGAAATGCACTTTGTTCTCTGTTAGCTAGTTTTCATTTTCACCTAGACTGCCTTTGCCTTAATTGGTCTTCCTTTCTTAGTCTTTTCCCTCTTTTCAACCTATGTCTGCATTACTAGGCCCAAAATATCTCATCATATTATTCCTCTTTTTAATACTTCAAGTTTTCCTTTTTGATCCAGCTTTTACCATGTAATGTCCAGTTATTTAGTATGGATATAAGGCCTTTTGCGATTTGTCCTAACTTACCTACTTTTCCATCCTAATTCCCTGTATACATTTTTCACATAAATAATAATATGACTTTAAGCATTTGGTCACATTTAGTTTTGTTGAATTCTGGTCTGAGATTTGTCTGGTTATGAAATATGTCCTTTTTCTTTTTTCAATTAAATATATAGTGAGTGAGATTATGTTTTGGGGTCACAGTGTATTAGAATGGATAAATGGGGTGTTACAACTAGTTCAGGCAGTTTTTTTTTAATTGAGTTACCTACACGTACCACACAGTCCTTCCAGTGAATATAATCAGTGGCTCACAATATCATCATATAGTTTTGTGTTCATCATCAGGATCATTTTTGTAACACTTGCATCACTCCAGAAGAAGAAATCCATGCATCCTACACCCCTTGACCTTTCATTGACCACTAGTACTGCAATCTACTCCAATTTTTTTTACCCTTATCCCCCCTGCTATTCATTTATTGTCCTTATATTTTTACGCATCTGCCCAAACCCTGATAAAGGGAGCATCAGACATAAGGGTTTCATAATCACATGGTCATATTGTAAAAACTATATAGTGCTACAATTGTCTTCAAGAATCAAGGCTTGGAACTGGAACACAGTTCAACAGTTTCAGGTACTTCCCTCAAGCAAGTCCAATACACCATAAACTGAAAGGGGATATCTATATAATAATAAGAATGACCTCCAGGATAACTTCTTGACTCTGAAATCTCTCAGCCACTGAAACTTTATTTCTTTTATTTCTCTTTGCCCTTTTGCTCAAGAAGGCTTTCTCAGTCCCATGATGCCCAGTCCCAACTCATCCTTGGTAGTCCTATCCCATATTGCCAGGGATATTTACATCCCTGAGAGTCCTGTCCCACGTAGAGAGAAGGGCAGTGAGTTCACCTGCTGAGTTCAAGCTGATTTATAAAATTCCTTAAGAATTCCAGGTTCTTTTAAATATCTGCTGGTGGCTATAGTAATGAGGAAGGTGATAACTGGGTGTTTTTTCACCTTAATATCCATAGTAATTACTTTAAAAAGACCTAAGAGAAGTGGCACAGAATAATTAGCAATATGGCATCTGTTTAATATCAAGTAGTCTTCATTTTCTCCACAGAATCCATTTCCGTTGAAAATCAGCTCCAGCCCATAGGATAAAGCCCACTTGTGATTCTGGACTTTGTGTAATTGTGTTCCTTGTGTCCTCAGAGGTTTTAAGGAAAACCTAGTTCCCATATGAATGTCACTACATTTATTTATTTGAGTTTTTTTATTGTTAATTTTGTTTAACTCTGACTTTTTTTATTAAAGAAATTGAAAGAGTTAGAAAAAGAAGAAGAACTAAGAACAGCTGTTGGAGAATATGACAGTGAATCTGAGAGTGATGATGAGGAAATGGTGGAAATCCGACAGTTTGGCAAAGCAAATTAGAGAAAAAAAGAAACTAAAAATTCTGCAGTCCATAGAAAAGAATACACAGGGACCCAGAATGGCTTGAACTGCTAAAAAAACAAGTTTTGTTGCTTTGCAAAGAGGCATGGCCTATTTCTTCACAAAGCAGATTCCTGGGTAATCATTACTAAATTGAACTTTTCAACCCATATGTGACCATAAGATTCTTTTTAAATATTTTTATTTAAGAAAACAAACAGTACACTTAGAACCATAAAAAATGGGTATCTTACTGTGCAAACGAAAGTTTTACAGTGATTATTTGGATACTTTTATTTAAATATGACTATGGTTAAGCAAACTAAGATAACCATAAGATTTTATATATTTTATTTTGTTAGTATATGTTGACTTACAAAATTGATTTTTGATCTTTTATATTTTGATTAATTATTGTGTGTTTTCTTGGCCTTTCAAGCTTCAAGGCCAGCAATTTTGGATTCAATCACTTTGCAGTTGTACAAATTAAGATTGTAATTTGTCAATTGTAGAAGCTTAAAGCCATCAGTTAACCTGTTCTTATTCTTTTATTTGTGTTTGAATTAGGACTGTTATCTTTTGCAAGTTACAGAAATATAATTTACAAGTTACAGAAACCTAACCCAGTCTTAATTTAAACCCCTAAGGCAGTTTATTGACTGATGAGGCAAGAATCACACTTCAGGCACAGATGCATCAAATGATGTCAGGACTCTATCCATTTTTTAGCTCTCTTTGTTAGAGCATCATCTCTTCAGTTCTATGATGTGTCAGGGGCAGGAAGTGGGAGTCTGTCATATCAGGGTTAGGGCATATCCTTATCCCTGTGACCAGAGCAGGATCCCATGACAGCATACCTGAACCATATGGGGCAGGCAGTCGAGAGGAACAGTTTCCCTAAAAGGAGGACAATGATGCTGGGAAGTTAAGGAAAGGAAATACCTTGATTTTCTAACGGAAAAGGAAAGAAAATACCTTGATTCTAGAAATCTATCAATGAATATTCATATATTTGAAAAGACGTTTCATATGATGGCAAATGACTGGTGTTGACAGACTTAGATGTTTTTGTATTCCTCTTAGCAGTATTTAGTGTTTAGAAGGATTCCATGCTCTAGTTTCTGTCAGTCGTAAGGAATTCTTGGCCTTCCTTGGCTGTGACAGCACAAGTTTCATCTCTGCCCTTGGTTTGGGTCTTTGGACACATTGCTTAACCTCTCAGCTTCAGTGATCTTGTCCGTACAGTGAAGACAACAATTATTTAATCCCCAGCATTGTTGGGAAGAACAGAAAGACATAAACGTAACATCCTAATGTGTCTCACACAATAAAATGCATAGTAAGTGTTCATTTTCTTGTGATTTAACGAATCAGGTTGAGGTGTTCAAAAACTTGAAAGCAATCCCACATAAAAAATATAGTTTCTTTAAAAAGTGTATTAAAGGGTGGTGTGACAGTGGCTCAGTGGCAAAATTCTTGGCTGCCATTGCCAGAGACCCAGGTTCAATTCACGGAGCCTGCCCGTGTTCCCCCCCAAAGAAAGAAAGAGTATTAAAAATCATCATAAAAGGTATATTTTCCTTTGAATTTTTTTTAAATATTTCATCAGACTAATTTTTTTAAAAAAGTTACCCTATTGTTTCTTTTTCAGGTTCAGCAGAAAGTTTTGGAGAATGAGATGCGTAATCTTGGTGTTGACATGGATGATAAAGACAATGTAAGTGTGTAGGGATGGTTTCAGATATTTATATAGTTGCATACAACTTTGCAAAGAAGGCCAAGATTTTTGGTATCAGTGGGAATAAAAGTAGATTTGAAAAATATGGGTGAAAAGAAATTAGAACTTTCAACATTTCTATTGAGATTTATTGGCAAGGAATTTTGTATTGCAGGGGCTCAGTTGATACATACCTCATTAACTAGATGAGAATAGTGGCTTAAATCATGTTATCTACTTGGTTCTAGTTCCCTGTCAGAGACTATTTCAGGACATTTGTATAAGCAGACTTAAGGATCCTGTGCCATTGGTGCAGAAGGATGATATTTTCACAACTCAGTTTTGTTATTGTTCACAATATGTGAGAACTTTTAGGAAAACTTTGGGCATTCACAAGTGCTTAATTAACAAAATCATCTCTGAGATTGAGGGAAGTTTCCCATCCATTAATTGAATATTCCATTTTCATTAACATTGCCATTCATGTGAGTTGACTGCAATGCTTTTTTATTTTTCATTTTTGTCAATTTATTCTACACACACAGACACACATACACACATGTGCAGCATACATTATCTTCTGTTTCCACGTTAATGAAAACTTGGAGAAATACCAAAACAAAAAGGAAAACAAAAAGTCACACAAAAATAAATTAGGTTAAATGTGTTTAATTTGCTTTTCTCTGCATAGGACTTTTTATTTTTCTATTTTCCTTCAAAAATATATATTTATGGACATACTTTCTGCATATTACATCTACCTTTCATATTTAATTGAGTATAAACTATATAATTTCATTTTGAGCATTTTGGGTTGCTTACAGTTTAAAAACATATTTGCTGTTTCTTTAGAGAAGTTAAGGTTGTTTATAAGAAGCATGTAAATTTGTAAAATCGGCATCAGGAGGTGTACGAGTGGTTCGGTGGTAACATGCTCGCCTTCCATGCGGGACATCTGGGTTCAATTCCCAGACCATGCATCTAAAATAATAATAATAATAAATTGGTGCTGGGGAAAAATAAATTGGAATAGAATGTCAAAGAGAATAAATAGATAACTTTGCCTTGTACAATTTCTTTACTTGAACCATGACTGATTTTAAGCTTTCTTGTTGATGAAAATCTTGATGGTTTAATTAATATCCAATTAATTATCAAATAGACATGAGATATTACCCAAGACACAATGATTTAAGCTCTCAGTAGTTCACTGGAAGAATCCAGAAGTCTTCGCTACCCCATCATTTCTCTGGGAACCCAAAAATTAGAAGACATCTCAAGTATTAATTAGAATTCTTATTGTTTTACTACTATGAATTATGTCTTTGATTAAAAGAACTTTTTCGTATTCCAAATTAGTTTCTGAGAACAGATTACTAGAAGTGGAATTACCAAATTCAAAGGGGGGATAATTGTATTAAATTCCATTCCAGAAGGATTAGATAATTTGGGTTTTAATCAGTAGCATAGAGTATCTGTTTGCCTATATTCTTATGTACTTGTATGGCTTCTGAATTTTCATTATTTATTAAGTATTGTGCTTAGTCACTGCTTACCTCTTTTTTGGGGGGTTGGGAGGGCGAGAAGTGCTTGGTCTGAGAATCGACCCAGGTACTGTTTATCTTTTGAGATAGTTTATTATTTCTAGTTTATAGATGAGTTAGCAGCATTAGTGGGGTTAAGGGATTTACTTAAATCTCCCCAGTCAGCAAAAGGCAGAACCATGACCTGGCCTGTCTGACTACAGAATCTGTCCTCTCAATTACTAATGTGTCATTTCTGTGCTTAATACCAAGGTTGAACCTTCTGTCTGATGTTTATTACTTTGTGTTCATATAGCCCCCAAAATGGAGGCATGAGAGAGAAATAATATATTATGTCTGAAATATAAACTGTGGTGCTAATCTAAAGTTCTAGGTTGTAAGTTGAGCAATTTTAAAATTGTCAGCTCTTAACTAAATTTTTAAAAATGAAGTTAAATCACCTTTGTAACATTAAAGCAGCTTATGTTAACTGAGAAAGAACATTTGACCAGTAAATAATCAGAATTTAATTGTGTGTGTTTTAAAATCCTTAGTTTATTTGATTTTATTTTAATGATGCCCAGGCCCACTATGCAATCCAGGTAAGAAGATCTCAGAGTGTTACCAGGAAAAGAAAACGGGAAGACTCTGTACTGCTTTCTTCTATTGCTTGGAGTCATAGTTGCTCTTGAATGCCATGTGATGTTTCTGGTCTTAGGGATGTCAAGGTTAGTGTTTGTAAAATGTAATATGATAATTTTGAAAACCTCTATTATTGGGTGGGCCATGGTGGCTCAGCAGGCAGAGTTCTTGCCTACCATGCTGGAGACCCAGGTTTGATTCCCAGTGCCTGCCCATGCAAAAAAAAAAAAAAAAACAACAAAACCGCTATTATTATACTAAAGCTCAGGGTAAACACCAGCAGTTATCATTTGAAACAGATGAGAAGTGACAGGCAGAGGTTTAAAAGCTATGTATTCCCCATGAAATGTGTGCTTGGCTAGGGTACAGTGGAATGCTCAGCTGGTGAACCATTGCTTAATGCTTTTCTGTTGGGAACGAGGGTAGAGATTGGAGGTGAACCAAAGAATGGCTTTATGAAATAAGAATAAATACAACCAGGCACCAAGTGGTCTGATCTTAGGTTCCAGCAATTTAGGGAAGTGTTAGTATATGGTACCTACCCAGTAACTGAAGACCCTGGGCCTTCAGTTCCAACTAGCCCCTTACCAGGGAAATAACTCAGAGTGAGCTATTTGGGGATGGTTTTTTCAAGTTGGTAGCTTTGGTTAGTATCATACAATATAATCATTTATAGGGTCTTTGGGGAAAGAAATTTTAAATGTACAATTTCTTTTGCTGTAACTTCTTTTCATTTTGAAAAAATCAAAATTCACCTGTAGGAAAAAGTTTACATATAAAGCTGGCAAGCAGCTTTTTTTTTTTTAAAGTGAGTTTTAGACTGAAAGATGCCCATGATGGAAAGAGCACTTACTGAACTGAAAGTGGGAGGAAGGGCATTTTCTTGAGTACGTATGATATTTCAGGCATTTACACTTACTAGTTAATCTTCATAATAGCCATTATAAGTATTATTATCCCCATTGACTAGAAGCTAGTAACTTACCTGAAGTCATGGTCTCATTTTCATCTAGAAATCTGGATTTTAATATTGTTTTTGTCACTTGTTAATCATATGTGATTAGTAAATTTTCCTGAGTACCAGTTGCACATCCATAATTTGTTTAGGAGATCATAAGTACAGATGTACTCTAATCTTCCAGGTCTGAAATTTATCAATTCCTTATATGCATAAAACTTGTGCCAGATGTGATTTTTTTTAAGTCTTCTTTGGCAGGTACTCATTGAGTTCTTATCACTCTGTGGTGGGTTTGAGGGAAAACAGCAGTGAACAAGACTATTTGGGTCTCTACAGAACTTAGCAGACTAAGGACAGTAGAATGGACTGTTCTGTGATTATACACAACGGACATTGATTTTTCAGTAACTAAAGTGCTTCATGGTTGTCTTTTCCCTCCCTTTTTAGATGATGAAGAAAGCCAAGACCATGATGAAGAATGCTCAAAAGAAGATGAATCGGTTGGGGAAGAAAGGGGAGGCAGACAGACACGTGTTTGATATGAAGCCCAAACACTTACTCTCTGGAAAGAGGAAAGCTGGTAAAAAGGATAGAAGATAAGTGTCCTTTTGAATTGAAATTCGCTGAACTGATTTTTTTTCTTTGTTTTTTTTTTTTGTTTGTTTGCTTTGGTTTGATATAGTTTCATAAAGTTGAAGAAATGATCTATAAACTGAAAAAGGCAATGAAAATAAGTAAGGCACTTGCTACTTTGCTGGAAATCATGGTTATTTAACTATACAGATGTGAGAAATTTTTATTCCTACATACTATTTCAAATATTTTAAATAGACAGCAATTTCTCTGTTTAATGGTGTTTTGATTGCTTCAGAGTTGCAGAACTGGAAAGACTTACTGATATGATGACACTTCTGATAGAGAAAACCCTTATTTTCTTTGGCTAAGGGAAGCTTTGCTTTACCACACACATATAGTCCTTTTTTTGTGTGAAAAATATGCCCACTGTGAACTTGGGGTGAAGGCTACCAGAGGCCATGCTTTGTAGGCATGGGAGCAAATGGACATTTATGAATGTATTAGAAACCAGCGCTTCAAATACTCTCTTAAATTATTTTCTATTCCTTTATACGATGTATCATTGTGAAACTGTCTTCAATTACTTTATCTGAAGTAAACTTTGAGAAGGTACTTTACTTAGTTCATTTTTTGGTTTAATTATGTAACACTATAGACTTGGGCAAGTGAAAAGGGAGGAAATAAATGACATTTTTTGTTTTCAAAGAAATATGCTTTAAATATTTTATTTTTCATTTTGCTTATAGAAAACGGCAATTAAATCTGGTCTTGTCTTGCTCTAGTAACCCATTGCTAAAAATTACATGTGTTCAGGAAAATACAAAACACACCTTCAACCTCAACCCCTGAGAATCTCCTGGGAGCCTGTATTCAATTTAAATGGGAAAAATTGTGAGATACACTTTAACCCAAAACCTCCAAGCTGTTTCCTCAAGTGTACTTGTAATAAAGTAAAATGTAGCAAATTGTCAAATAAGTCATTAAAACATCATTTTCTGACCACATTGCAGTTCTTAACTGTTGCTTTGTACACAGTAATGTGAAACTGTTATCAAAGTCCTCTTTGCTTTCACTTAGTTTACTTTTAAAAGTACATATGGGTATGACATTCTCTTTCGGAATATAACTTGAGCTTTTTCTGTAGATGGTTGTGTTAAAAATATCATATTGTACATCTGCCTTATACCATGTGCAAAAATTAATTCAAAATGAACCAAGGACCTAAATGTAAGAGCTAAAATCATAAAATGGTTAGAAAAAAACAGGGGAAACCTTGTATTGAGAATGGGCTCTTAAATATGACACCAGAAGCATGAGCAACTAAAGGAAAAAGTAGATAAATTGGACTCATCAGAATTAAAAACTTTTGTTCATCGAAGGAAAACTTACCAAATGGGAGAAAATAAATGGAAGTCATGTATCTGATAAGTGTTTAATGAGCATATAAAGAACTCTTACCTCTCAGCAACAAGAAGACAATAATTACCCAATTAAAAATGTGCAAAGGACTTGAATAGACAGTTCTCCAAAGAAGATATTCAAATGACCAAAAGCACTTAAAAAGATGCTCAATATTGTTAGCCAGTAGGGGAATGCAAATCAAAACCACAATGAAATATGAATTCACACTGATGCATGCTTCAATATGGTTGAGCCTTGAAAACTTTATGCTGAGTAAAGTAAGCCAGAAGGAACAAAAACTGTATGATTCCACAAACATGGAATTTCTAGAATAAACAGATTCCCAGAGAAGGTTAGAGGTTGCAGGGTCTAGAAATGGGAATGTAGAGTTATTACTATTTCATAGAGTTTCTGTTTTGGATAATGAAAAAGGTTTTGTAGTGAAAAGTGGTGATGGTTGCACAATATTGTAAAAGAAATTAGCGCCATTGAAATTGTACACTTAAAAATGTTATAAGTGGGGTGATGTGATGGTGGCTCAGCAGGTAGAATTCTTGTCATGTCGGAGACCCAGGTTCGTTTCCTGATGCCTGCCCATGTGGAAAAAAAAATAAAAGTGTTTGAAGTGGCAGATTTTATGTTATATATGTTAACACAAAGTTGTATTGATGGTTTTTGATGTAAATTTTCTTACATACATACACACTGAAAAAAATTATATTAAGACATTTTCAAATTCCAAGAGATTTTGATGTTTGAGGAAACATTAACCAGGAGAATCATCTGCAGTATATGCTTGCAACTGTTGAATAAAGTAATAAAGTTCTGTTTAATGTAGATTTGATATCTTGGAAAAAGTCCAAGTGAGAGGTTGAGACCAAGAAGAGAAGTAAAGCAAATGTAAAGGTTATTTCAGGCCTCCAAATGGTGATAAAGAAAACTAAAGGCATTATCAATAAGGAGTGAAATATAAAACTCTTTGTCTACAAGTAGTATATTATTTAATTCCTTATTTAAGGATACTGCTTCGAAAGAGAAATGAGCTTGTTTTAGACATCTCATCATTTAGACTGCAGTAAATTAAAGAGCACATGTATAGGACCTGTATTACTCAAACATAGTGAAGCTCAGTCAATTATAAAACCAGCCTGAGTGGGCCATCGAAGGCATTTTTTAAGTCACCGAAAAGATTCCCTAGTCCTCAGGCTTTTGCCAGAGCAAAATAGGTGTGGTGTCTCAGGCAATCATTGGATTCTCTCTGTTACTCTTGGTGCCCACAGAACTGGCTGTTGGTTTCTTTGACCGGGAGTAAGTGTAAGTATGAAAATTTTGCCACCAAGATATAAATTTTTTATTATTCTTGTATAGTGCCTGAGAGTTAAAAATGTACTTCTGATCATTTGTTTTCTTCTACACTTTTACTCCTGTACCTCTGTCTTTTTTCCCTTGCCTTTTATGCCCACATTTCCACAATGTTTCTACCCTTATTCCGTGGTAAACAAGTTTCCCTCTACCCTTAACCTCTTTGATAAAAACTTTTAGTGGCAATAACTGTTTTGACAAACCCTTCACTATCTTCCCTAGTTGTAATTATTTCAGTTTTCTACTTCCTCTAGAGTCATTATTAATCATATTTTCTCTAGTCCATTTTTCAGGGCTGTTCATATCCAATAGCTAAGAGTATCTGTTCTTCTATAATTTAAAAAAGTCTCTACTAGTTATGCATGCTTTCCTGAACTGTCTGCAGACATAATGCCTCTTCACCTGAATGTGCTTGGAGTGTGTAGTGCTTTTTTTTTTTTATTATTAATTAAAAAAAAATTAACACAACATTTAGAAATCATTCCATTCTACATGTACAATCAGTAATTCTTAATATCATCACATAGTTGCATATTCATCATTTCTTAGTACATTTGCATCGATTTAGAAAAAGAAATAAAAAGACAACAGAATAAGAATTAAAACGATAATAGAGAAAAAAAAAAACCTATACCTCCCATGCAGCTTCATTCAATGTTTTAACATAATTGCATTACAATTAGGTAGTATTGTGCTGTCCATTTCTGATTTTTTATATCCAGTCCTGTTGCACAGTCTGTATCCCTTCAGCTCCAATTACCCCTTCTCTTTTTTTTTTTTCTTTTAGTTAACGGAAAAAAGAAAGTAACCCAACATTTAGAAATCATACCATTCTACATATGCAATCAGTAATTCTTAACATCATCACATAGATGCATGATCATCGTTTCTTAGTACATTTGCATCAGTTTAGATGAACCAGCAACACAACCGAAAAAGATATAGAATGTTAATATAGAGAAAAAAATAAAAGTAATAATAATAAAAACAAAAGAAAACAAAACAAAAACCTATAGCTCAGATGCAGCTACATTCAGTGTTTTAACATGATTACTTTACAATTAGGTATTATTGTGCTGTCCATTTTTGAGTTTTTGTATCTAGTCCTGTTGCACAGTCTGTATCCCTTCAGCTCAAATTGCCCATAATCTTACCCTGTTTCTACCTCCTGCTGGATTCTGTTACCAATGACATATTCCAAATTTATTCTCGAACGTCTGTTCACATCAGTGGGACCATACAGTATTTGTCCTTTAGTTTTTGGCTAGACTCACTCAGCATAATGTTCTCTAGGTCCATCCATGTTATTACATGCTTCATAAGTTTATCCTGTCTTAAAGCTGCATAATATTCCATCATATGTATATACCACAGTTTGTTTAGCCACTCGTCTGTTGATGGACACTTTGGCTGTTTCCATCTCTTTGCAATTGTAAATAACACTGCTATAAACATTGGTCTGCAAATGTCCGTTTCTGTCTTTGCCCTTAAGTCTTCTGAGTAGATACCTAGCAATGGTATTGCTGGGTGGTATAGCAATTCTATATTCAGCTTTTTGAGGAACTGCCAAACTGCCTTCCACAGTGGTTGCAACATTTGACATTCCCACCAACAGTGGATAAGTGTGCCTCTTTCACCGCATCCTCTCCAGCACTTGTCATTTTCTGTATTGTTGATAATGGCCATTCTGGTGGGTGTGAGATGATATCTCATTGTGGTTTTGATTTGCATTTCTCTAATGGCCAGGGACATTGAGCATCTCTTCATGTGCCTTTTGGCCATTTGTATTTCCTCTTCTGAGAGGTGTCTGTTCGAGTCTTTTTCCCATTTTGTAATTGGGTTGGCTGTCTTTTTGTTGTTGAGTTGAACATTCTCTTTATAAATTCTGGATACTCGACCTTTATCTGATATGTCATTTCCAAATATTGTCTCCCATTGTGTAGGCTGTCTTTCTACTTTCTTGATGAAGTTCTTTGATGTGCAAAAGTGTTTAATTTTGAGGAGTTCCCATTTATTTATTTCCTTCTTCAATGTTCTTGCTTCAGGATTAAGGTCCATAAAACCACCTCCAGTTGTAAGATTCATAAGATATCTCCCAACATTTTCCTCTAACTGTTTTATGGTCTTAGACCTAATGTTTAGATCTTTAATCCATTTTGAGTTAACTTTTGTATAGGGTGTGAGACATGGGTCTTCTTTCATTCTTTTGCATATGGATATCCAGTTCTTTAGGCACCATTTATTGAAGAGACTGTTCTGTCCCAGGTGAGTTGGCTTGACTGCCTTATCAAAGATCAAATGTCCATAGATGAGAGGGTCTATATCTGAGCACTCTATTCGATTCCATTGGTCAATATATCTATCTTTATGCCAATACCATGCTGTTTTGACCACTGTGGCTTCATAATATGCCTTAAAGTCAGGCAGCGCGAGACCTCCAGCTTCGTTTTTTTTCCTCAAGATGTTTTTAGCAATTCGGGGCACCCTGCCCTTCCAGATAAATTTGCTTATTGGTTTTTCTATTTCTGAAAAATAAGTTGTTGGGATTTTGATTGGTATTGCATTGAATCTGTAAATCAATTTAGGTAGGATTGACATCTTAATTATATTTAGTCTTCCAATTCATGAACACGGTATGCCCTTCCATCTATTTAGGTCTTCTGTGATTTCTTTTAACAGTTTTTTGTAGTTTTCTTTATACAGTTTTTTTGTCTCTTTATTTAAATTTATTCCTAGGTATTTTATTCTTTTAGTTGCAGTTGTAAATGTGATTCGTTTCTTGACTTCCCCCTCAGCTTGTTCATTACTAGTGTATAGAAATGCTACAGATTTTTGAATGTTGATCTTGTAACCTGCTACTTTGCTGTACTCATTTATTAGCTCTAGTAGTTTTGTTGTGGATTTTTCTGGGTTTTCGACGTATAGTATCATATCATCTGCAAACAGTGATAGTTTTGCTTCTTCCTTTCCAATTTTGATGCCTTGTATTTCTTTTTCTTGTCTAATTGCTCTGGGTAGAACCTCCAACACAATGTTGAATAATAGTGGTGATAGTGGACATCCTTATGTTGTTCCTGATCTTAGGGGGAATGTTTTCGATTTTTCCCCATTGAGGATGATATTAGCTGTGGGTTTTTCATATATTCCCTCTATCATTTTAAGGAAGTTCCCTTGTATTCCTATCTTTTGAAGTGTTTTCAACAGGAAAGGATGTTGAATCTCGTCAAATGCCTTCTCTGCATCAATTGAGATGATCATGTGATTTTTCTGCTTTGATTTGTTGATATGGTGTATTACATTAATTGATTTTCTTATGTTGAACCATCCTTGCATACCTGGGATGAATCCTACTTGGTCATGATGTATAATTCTTTTAATGTGTTGTTGGATACGATTTGCTAGAATTTTATTGAGGATTTTTGCATCTATATTCATTAGAGAGATTGGTCTGTAGTTTTCTTTTTTTGTAATATCTTTGCCTGGTTTTGGTATGAGGGTGATGTTGGCTTCATAGAATGAATTAGGTAGCTTTCCCTCCACTTCGATTATGTTGAAGAGTTTGAGGAGAGTTGGTGCTAATTCTTTCTGGAATGTTTGGTAGAATTCACATGTGAAGCCATCTGGTCCTGGACTTTTCTTTTTAGGAAGCTTTTGAATGACTAATTCAATTTCTTTACTCGTGATTGGTTTGTTGAGGTCATCTATTTCTTCTTGAGTCAAAGTTGGTTGTTCATGTATTTCCAGGAACCCGTCCATTTCATCTAAATTGTTGTATTTATTAGCATAAAGTTGTTCATTATATCCTGTTATTACCACCTTTATTTCTGTGAGGTCAGTAGTTATGTCTCCTCTTCCATTTCTGATCTTATTTATTTGCATCCTCTCTCTTCTTCTTTTTGCCAATCTTGCTAAAGGCCCATCAATCTTATTGATTTTCTCATAGAACCAACTTCTGGTCTTATTGATTTTCTCTATCGTTTTCATGTTTTCAATTTCATTTATGTCTGCTCTGATCTTTGTTATTTCTTTCCTTTTGCTTGCTTTGGGATTAGTTTGCTGTTCTTTCTCCAGTTCTTCCAAGTGAACAGTTAATTCCTGCATTTTTGCCTTTTCTTCTTTTCTGATATAGGCATTTAGGGCAATAAATTTCCCTCTTAGCACTGCCTTTGCTGCGTCCCATATGATTTGATATGTTGTGTTTTCATTTTCATTCGCCTCGAGGTATTTACTAATTTCTCTTGTAATTTCTTCCTTGACTCACTGGTTGTTTAAGAGTGTGTTGTTGAGCCTCCATGTATTTGTGAATTTTCTGGCACTCCGCCTATTATTGATTTCCAACTTCATTCCTTTATGATCCGAGAAAGTGTTGTGTATGATTTCAATCTTTTTAAATTTGTTAAGACTTGCTTTGTGACCCAGCATATGGTCTATCTTTGAGAATGATCCATGAGCACTTGAGAAAAAGGTGTATCCTGCTGTTGTGGGATGTAATGTCCTATAAATGTCTGTTAAGTCTAGCTCATTTATAGTAATATTCAGATTCTCTATTTCTTTATTGATCCTCTGTCTAGATGTTCTGTCCATTCATGAGAGTGGGGAATTGAAGTCTCCAAGTATTATGATATTTGCGTCTATTTCCCTTTTCAGTAATTGCAGTGTATTCCTCACGTATTTTGGGGCATTCTGATTTGATGCGTAAATATTTATGATTGTTACGTCTTCTTGTTTAATTGTTCCTTTTATTAGTAGATAGTGTCCTTCTTTGTCTCTTTTAACTGTTTTTCATTTGAAGTCTAACTTGTTGGATATTAGTATAGCCACTCCTGCTCTTTTCTGGTTGTTATTTGCATGAAATATCTTTTCCCAACCTTTCACTTTCAACCTATGTTTATCTTTGGGTCTAAGATGTGTTTCCTGTAGACAGCATATAGAAGGATCCTGTTTTTTAATCCATTCTGCCAGTCTGTGTCTTTTGATTGGGGAGTTCAGTCCATTAACATTTAGTGTTATTACTGTTTGGATAATATTTTCCTCTACCATTTTGCCTTTTGTATTATATATATCATATCTGACTTTCCTTCTTTCTACACTCTTCTCCATACCTCTCTCTTCTGTCTTTTCGTTTCTGACTCTAGTGCTCCCTTTAGTATTTCTTGCAGAGCTGGTCTCTTGGTCACAAATTCTCTCAGTGACTTTTGTCTGAGAATGTTTTAATTTCTCCCTCATTTTTGAAGGACAATTTTCCTGGATATAGGAGTCTTGGTTGGCAGTTTTTCTCTTTTAGTAATTTAAATATATCATCCCACTGTCTTCTAGCCTCCATGGTTTCTGCTGAGAAATCTACACATAGTCTTATTGGGTTTCCCTTGTATGTGATGGATTGTTTTTCTCTTGCTGCTTTCAAGATCCTCTCTTTCTCTTTGACCTCTGACATTCTAACTAGTAAGTGTCTTGGAGAACGCCTATTTGTGTCTAATCTCTTTGGGGTGCGCTGCACTTCTTGGATCTGTAATTTTAGGTCTTTCATAAGAGTTGGAAAATTTTCAGTGATAATTTCTTCCATTAGTTTTTGTCCTCCTTTTCCCTTCTCTTCTCCTTCTGGGACACCCACAACACATATATTTGAGCGCTTCATATTGTCCTTGAGTTCCCTGATACCCTGTTCAAATTTTTCCATTCTTTTCCCGATAGTTTCTGTTTGTTTTTGGAATTCAGATGTTCCATCCTCCAAATCACTAATTCTATCTTCTGTCTCTTTGAATCTATCATTGTAGGTATCCATTGTTTTTTCCATCTTTTCTACTTTATCCTTCACTTCCATAAGTTCTGTGATTTGTTTTTTCAGTTTTTCTATTTCTTCTTTATGTTCAGCCCATGTCTTCTTCATGTCCTCCCTCAATTTATCGATTTCGTTTTTGAAGAGGTTTTCCATTTCTGTTCGTATATTCAGCATTAGTTGTTTCAGCTCCTGGATCTCATTTGAACTATTGGTTTGTTCCTTTGACTGGGCCATATTTTCAATTTTTTGAGCGTGATCCGTTATCTTCTGCTGGCGTCTGCACATTTAGACAGATTTCCCTGGATGTTGGATCCAAAAGTTTGGAGGATTTTTCTGTGAAATCTCTGGGTTCTGTTTTTCTTATCCTGCCCAGTAGGCAGCGCTCGTGGCACATGTTTTTCTGCGGGTCCCACCAGTAAAAAGTGCTGT
Organism: Tamandua tetradactyla; assembly: GCF_023851605.1. NCBI lineage: Eukaryota > Metazoa > Chordata > Mammalia > Pilosa > Myrmecophagidae > Tamandua > Tamandua tetradactyla. The sequence continues at coordinate 208,744,953 of NC_135327.1, read as the reverse complement.
GGGACCTTTAACTTTGGAAAACTCTCGCTGCCCGGGAGGTTCGCTAGCCGAAGCGACTTGGAAGAGTGCCAGCTGGCCCGGGGTCCGAACGCGGGGAGTGTCGCTTGCCGCCGCAGCCCGGGAAAGCACCCATCCAAATTTCCTAGTCAGCCTGGGGCGCCAAGCGTGGTGGGAGGGCGCCAGCCGCAGTGGCCCGCCCGGGAGAGTGCACCGTTCCCGGGGAGTCACGGGTTTGGAAGGGGCCCCCCCTCCCGTCACCGTTCTCCATGGTCTGGGGATTTCCGATCCAATTCTCTCAGTTGGTCCCGGGGATGCGCATGGTGTGGGCGCCAGCTGCCGTGGTTTGAGGGGACCGCCTGTCCAATTCTCCCAGCCAGCCAGGGAAGGGGGAAGGGAGTGACTCTAGTCGCTTGCCGCCCCACCCGGTGAAGCCCGCGCCCCTCAGCGATCTCACCAGAGCGGGTTCTCTCAGCCAGCCAGCCATTCCAGGATGGGGTACGCTGTCTTTTTTATCTCTGTCGTGGCTTTGGGAGCTGTTCTGTATTGTTTCTACTCCCTTAGTAGCTGTTCTGGAGGAGAAACTAAGCTCTGCGCGTCTTACTAAGCCACCATCTTCCTATCTGTGCAGTTCAAGGTCCTCTTCGGTTTCTTCTTCCTCCAAACTGAATTATTTACTCATCAGGACTTCACATAGGCATAAACGGTCACCCACGGTGCCAGGGATGACATTCTGTGTAGAGGCGAACTCAGGGCGGGGGCCGCTTTGGGGGTCGCAGGGTGGGCACATGGCTCCACCCCGCGTCCCGCAGCAGCTCTTTGTGTCTGAAGCCGCAACGCTGCACTCTGTAGTGCTTTTAAAAATACATTTTCTTGGCAGTCGGAGCCAGAGCTGTAACCTCTGGCTGTGGCAGTGGCAAGACCCTCTGTTTCAAAAAGATAAAAGGACGTTAGGAACATTCCCTGTTTCATCAATTTCTCTTTGGTTTGTCCAGAAAAGAAAAAGTGAAATATGATTCTGAAAGCAAAATAATCTTATTTCGGAAAAAGTGAAGAGCTTTGAAACTTGTCCCTTTCTGACCATATTGGATTGGGCAGTCTCCCTGACCAGCTGGTCAGCAAGTCTCCTTCTCAGGTATTCTATTTCAACATCCTGTGTGGTGAGACAGGTATTAGGAAATCAGTGCTAATGGAAACTGTCCAACACCAAATTTGAAGGTGACCCAGCTACTAACAATGAAATAGGTGTCCAGTTAAAAGCCAGAAGATATGAGCTTCAGGAAAGCAGTGTACAGCTGAAGTTAACCATTGTTGACACCATGGGGTTTGGAGACACATAAAGATGATAGCTATAAACCAGTAATAGATTATATTGATGCATAGTGTGAGGCCTATCTGCAAGAGAAATTGGAGATCATACATTCTTTCTTCAAGTACAAGGATAGAAGGATCTATGCCTGTCTCTACGGAGATTCACTGAAATCCCTGAAACTGGTCACCATGAAAAAGCTGGACAGTAAGTTGAACATCATTCTAATAATTTCAAAAGCTGACACCATTGCCAAGAATGAATTACACAAATTCAAGAGTAAGATCATGAGTGAACTAGTCATCAGTGGCTTCCAGATACACCAGTTCCCTGAAGATGAAGAAACAGTGACATAGATTAATGCAACAGTAAATCTGTTTCCCATTTGCAGTGGTCAGTAGCAAAAAGTGGCAAAGGCCAGGCAGTAATTTTGGGGTACAGTGCAGGTTGAGAATGAAAACCATTGTAATTTTGTGAAACTCTGGGAGATACTGATTTGAGTGAACATGGAAGACTTGTGAGAGCAGACTCACACTTTGCACTGAATTGTACGGGCACTATAAGTGCAAGGAGGTGGGCTTCAAAGACATGGATCCTGAGAGCAAGCCCTTCAGGCTTCGGCAGACAAATGAAAGACAACAGGTGAGTTCTTGGGAGGACTACAGAGGAAAGAAGAAATGAGACAAATGTTACTGTCTGTTCAAAAAGAAATTGAACTGAAAGATACAGAGAAAGAGCTTCACAAGAAGTTTGACCTAAAATGGGCACACCAAGTAGAAAAGATGAAAGTGGAAGACAAGAAGAAGGAGATTGAGCAGGAGGTGAATAAAATTTCCAGAAGAAAGAAGCATCTTATTAACAACAGTCCTGGGCCCAGCAATCTGGAACTCAGAAACCAAAAAGACAAGGATAAAAAGAATGCAAGCTTCACATAAAGCCTGGCAAACCGAGGATGTTCCTGCATTCACCACTTTTTGCAGTAATACTGTGTCTTTGCCATATGAGTCCTTTCATTTTATTTGTTTACACTTCTCTAAATACCAATAACTATTAACTTATTTTACTAACTGTTTTTGGGTAGTGGGGAATAATAGAACAAAGGAATGACAGCAAAACTATGTGCAGTTGGTCTTTGTTCCTGGAAAGCAAATGGTTTGTTATGTCTGTTCAGAACAGCAGCAGGAGGCATGACTGTTATTTCTACGTTGCTTTGGACTGAAGGAAGGAGGGTGAAATGCTGTTTGTATGCCTGACGTGAAAACTTCTCATTGCCTCAGCAGCTTACCTAAAAACCAGGGTAGCCATCACAACAACTTGCATTTTCTTGATTATTCATCTCAGTGATTGCAAAATCCCTGAGCTCGCCCTGTCTCTTCTCCATACCTGCTCCAAATCAAGGTAGATCTGGGTATAGACAGAAATGTGGGCAAGTACTGTATGAGTTTTTTTCATTTTAATCAGTAACATTATTTGGCTTGGGCTTGTGTGTGTGGTTCAGACTGTTTCCTCTTAATAATTTAAACTACATCTGAATCCCTGTCTCTCACATCTTGGCCAATTTGGAGTGGGAAGACTGTCACAAGAAAACTTATGACTATATCCACTTTTTCTAGTGTAACCTTGATCCTTTCACAGAGATCCATGCAATGTTCTACAAAGGACAATGTTTCCTCAGTCTGCTTACTTCCCCTAAGAAAAGGAATCTTTATAAACATGTCTAAAATTTGTTCTCACTAGGTTGGGTAGGGAGGACATAATGATCAATTCCAGGATATCTGTACTACTTCTAATAAAATTTTTAACTAACCAAGAGAAGAAAATTTCCAGAAATGTTTCAAATAGGAAATTTGAAATAAACTTTGTCATCTGCAGCACAAATTTGAGGGGAAAACGGGGAAGAACACAACACAACCCATGAGTCAGGAAAGTAGAAATGCAAGTTTACATATGGCTTCTATACTTAATCCTTCAATATTTGGCAATAAAGGAAAGAAGAAATAGATCAGCTAGCTTCTCAAATCCAGTTTTCTTGGAATTTTCCTCACCATTATTATCCTTGCCTGCCCTCTCTGTCCAAGGCCCATGGAGGCAGTGCCTCAGAGCCTCCGATTTTAGGGGGAGAACTAACCTGTATACTACGAGGTTAACCATACGTGGCATAGAAAAAGGCATATTTATATAATCTTTTCTGTACCTGTTCCTTCTGATGCTTATCCTCTTCTTGATTGTTTTACTCTATTAAAAAGATCTTCCCAGCTTTCTAACTCTATAGTCTCCTTTTTATTACTTGAAAGGATATTTCTCAAGACCCAATAATTCATGCTTGCAACTTCCTTTTGGCCATCATTATTTATGAGTCAAGTAAGTAGGATGGAATCTAACCCAACCACACACCCCCACATTTTTTTTCAATTAATAAGTCTTCCATAGATTGGAATGAGGATTTATTTTCTTCTTTTTCTCCTCAGTTATAGTCTTCAGAGAAAGAAGGAATGGTCTTCCATAAATTTAGACTTAATTAGGCCTAGTAAGGAAATAGTTACTGAATCTCAGAGTAAGCTAGCATTAGTGATATAAAAGCAGGTTTAGGAGTTATTGGACAAGGTGTTATTGTATATCTGCTTTTTTGAATGATTTGTCTGAGGCTTGCTATGGAGCAGCCAAATCTGAGATGTTGATTCTAACCATCAACTGAATACTCACATCATGTTCTTGTTCCCACCACTGCTTGTGTGAGCATTTTTGTGCCATATGACAGAAAATACACTTTTAAATGGTTTCTGCCTCACTAAAACCTTATTAAAATGAGGTTATCAGTGAAAGGTATCCAATGCCTTTTTTTTTTTTTAACATGAGCAGGCAACAAGAATCGAACCCAGGTCTCCGGCTTGGCATGTGAGAATTCTGCCTGCTGAGGCACTGTGGCCCGCCCCCAATGACTTTTTTTTTAATATCAAAAACACCAAACAAACACAAACATTCTTAACTTTTGATCATTTCATTCTACATATATAATCAGTAATTCATATCATCACATAGTTGCATATTCATCATCATGATCATTTCTTGGAACATTTGCATCTATTTAGAAAAAGAAATAAAAAGAAAACAGGAATAAATTTAAAAATACCATTACCCCCACCTCTCCCCCTCACCGATCCCCAGCATTTCACTCTAAATTTATTTGAATGTTTGTTCCCAAATTCTTCATCTTTTTTCCATATGTTTTACTCGTCTCTTGATTAGGTAGATAGAAGGAGCATCAGACATGATTTTCACAATCACACAGTCACATTCTGAAAGCTATATCATTATACAATCATCTTCAAGAAACATGGCTCCTGGAACACAGCTCCACATTTTCAGGCAGTTCCCTCCAGCCTCTCCATTATATCTTGACTAACAAAGTGATATCTATTTAATGAGTAAGAATAACCTCCAGGATAACTTCTTGACTCTGGTTGGAATCTCTCAGCCATTGACACTTAATTTCACTCTTCCCTCTTTTGGTTGAGAAGGTTTTCTCAATCCCTTGATGTTGGCTCATTCTAGGGGCTTTCTCAGTCCCTTGATGCTGAGCCTCAGCTCATTCCAGGATTTCTGTCTCACATTGCCAGGAACTCCCACACCCCTGGGAGTCATATCCCACATAGAAAGGGGGAGTGTGGTGAGTTTGCATGTTGTGTTGGCTGGAGAGAGAGGCCACATCTGAGCAACAAAAGAGATTCTCTTGGGGTTGACGCTTAAGCCTAATTTTAAGTAGGGTTGACCTATCCTTTGTAGGATTAAGTTTCATATGAACAAACCCCAAGCTCAGCCTGTAGCTTTGTCCACGCTGCTGGTGAGAATATCAAGAATTCAACTTGGGGTAGTTGAATTTTCTCCTGTTCTCATCATTCCCTGAAGGGGACTTTGCAAATACTTTTTTATTCACTGTACAAATCACTCTGGGATTTATTGGGGCATTACTCTGGACAAACCGACAAAATCTCATGTCTTACTCAAGGTTCCATGTACTTATGGTGTTCAATTAAGCTGTCTACATAAGTTATATTAGCAAATTCACTAGTCAAAATATGAATTTTGTACCAAATAAACATTTTTTGCTTTAGTCTCACATGTAAGGTAAAATTTTAAAATAATAATTACTATCTATTTTTGGCACCCCGCAGTATTGACATTCCTTTTTTCTTCCTCATGCAAAAAACATTTTTAAAATTTGTACATTTAGTCACTATCATTATACACTCTAGGCATTCCTAGATTATACCATCTCAGTCTTTATTGTCTATCTTTCTTTCTGATTTCATTTATGCCCCCAGCCCTCCTCCATCTATTATTCTCACATTCAGCTTCATTCAGTCTTATTACATAATTGTATAACGGTTATGTAGTATTGTGCTGTCCATTTCTGAGTTTTTACATTCAGTCCTGTTGCACAATCTGTATCCCTTCACCTACAATTACCCAATATCTTACCCTATTTCTATCTCCTGATGGTCTCTGTTTCCAATGAAAATCTCCACATTTATTCACTAATGTCAGTTCATATCAGTGAGACCATACAGTATTTGTCCTTTTGTTTTGGACTAATCTCACTCAGCATAATGTCCTTAAGGTCCATCCATGTTCTTACATACTTCATAACTTTATTCTGTCTTACAGCTGCATAATATTCCATCATATGTTTATACCACAGCTTGTTTAGTCACTCCTCTGTTAATGGATACTTTGTCTGTTTCCATCTCTTCGCAATTGTAAATAATGCTGCTATAAACATTGGTGTGCAAATGTCCATTTGTGTCCTTGCCTTCGTGTGCGGTCGTCTTCCCTGAAGGCGATCGCTTGGGGGCAACTCTCTAACTGCTATGTGTGAATTCAGAGCTCTGTAGTCGGGGTCTAAGGCAGCGCCGAGGCTCAGCAGCAGGCTGCTGAGGGACCCAAGAACCTGAGCTGAATACCAATTGTTGGCACAAAGCTACTTTATTGTTACATTGTAAGAGCTTAAGTGCTCGGGGGCTCAGGTGCTAAGAGGACTCGGAGGCTCGGTGAGCCACGGGTTATATACAGTTTGGGGAGGGGTGGAGTCGGGGCATGTACATCAGGGGAGGGTAGCCAATCACACAAGCTAAGAAGCAGTTGCTAGGCTTAGGGCAGAAGTTAGGAATAGGGAAGTGTAGAACATAACAGGAAGGGTGTGGTTTTGTGGTGGACTACGGAAATGGGCGGTCCACGACAGGAGGGGGAGAGACTGCAAGTAAGAAGAATAGGGAGCGAGATTAAAAATTGTTAAGGACTACTAGGCTCCAATCCCAAATAATACGCCACATTCGTGTCCTCTGAGTAGATACCTAGCAATGGTATTACCAGGTTGTATGGTAATTCTATATTTAGCTTTTTGAGGAACCACCAAACTGCTTTCCACAGTGGTTGTACAATTTGACATTCCCACCAACAGTGAATAAATGTGCCTCCTTCTCCACATCCTCCCCAACACTTGCTATTTTCAGTTTTTTTTGATAATGGCTATTCTGGTGGGTGTAAGAAGATATCTCATTGTGGTTTTGATTTGGATTTCTCTAATAACCAGGGAAGTTAAGCATCTCTTCATGTGCCTTTTGGCCATTTGCATTTCCTCTTGTGAGAAGTGTCTGTTCAAATCTTTTGCCCATTTTGTAATTGGGTTGGTTGCCTTTCTGTTGTTGAGTTAAATGATCTCTTTATAAATTCTGGAAAGTAGACCTTTATCTAATATATCATTCCCAAATATTGTGTCCCATTGTGTAGGCTGTCTTTTTACTTTCTTGACAAAATTCTTTGATGTGCAAAAGTGTTTAATTTTGAGGAGTTCCCATTTATTTCTTTCTTTCTTCAAAGCTCTTGCTTTGGGTGTAAGGTCTAGGAAACTGCCTCCTAGTATAAGATTTACAAGATATTTCCCTACATTTTCCTTTAACAGTTTTATGGTTTTAGATCTAATTTTTAGGTCTTCGATCCAATTTGAGTTAATTTTTGTATAGGGTGTGAGATATGTGTCCTCTTTCATTCTTTTGCATATGGATATCCAGTTCTCTAGGCATCATTGATTAAGAGACTGTTCTGTCCCTGGTGATTTGGCTTGACTGCCTTAACAAAGATCAATTGTCCATAGAAGAGAGAGTCTATCTCTGAACACTCTATTCTTTTCCATTGGTCAGTATATCTTTCTTTCTGCCAATACCATGCTGTTTGGACCGCTGTAGCTTCATAATATGCCTTAAAGTCAGATAGCTGAGACCTCCAACTTCATCTTTTTTCCTCAGGATACTTTTAGGGGCACACTACCCTTCCAGATGAATTTGCCTATTGTTTTTTCTTTCTGAAAAGTAAGTTTTTGGGATTTTGATTGATATTGCATTGAATCTTTAAATCAAGTTAGGAGAATTGACATCTTAACTATATTTAGTCTTTCAATCCATGAACACGGTATGCCTTTCCATCTATTTAGGTCTTCTGTGGCTTCTTTTAACAATTTCTTGTAGTTTTCTTTGCAAGGTCTTTTGCCTCTTTAGTTAAATTTATTCCTCAATATTTTATTCTTTTGGTTGCAATTGTAAATGGAATTCGTTTCTAGATTTCCCCCTCAGATTGTTCATTACTAGTATATAGAAACACTACAGATTTTTGAGTGTTGATCTTGAAACCTGCTACTTTGCTGTACTCATTTATTAGCTCTAGTAGTTTTGCTGTGGATTTTTCAGGGTTTTCAACATATGGTATCATATCATCTGCAAACAGTGAGTGTTTTACTTCTTCCTTTCCAGTTTTGATGCCTTGTATTTCTTTTTCTTGTCTAATTTCTCTGGCTAGAACTTCCTAACACAATGTTGGATAACAGTGGTGATAGTGGGCATCCTTGTCTTGTTGCTGATCTTAGGGGAAATGTTTTCAGGTTTTCCCCATTGAGGATGATGTTAGCTGTGAGTTTTTCATATATTCCCTCAAATATAACATTTTGAGAAAGTTCCCTTCTATTCATATCCTTTGAAGTGTTTTCAACAGGAAGGGATGTTGAATTTTTTCAACTGCCTTTTCTGCATCAATCGAGATGATCATGTGGTTTTTCTACTTTGATTTGTTGATATGGTGCATTACATTCATTGATTTTCTTATGTTGAACCATCCTTGCATAACTGGGATGAATCCTACTTTGTCATGATGTATAAATCTTTTAATGTGTTACTAGATTTGATTTGCTAGAATTTTGTTGAGGATCTTTGCATCTATATTCATTAGACAGATTGGTCTGTAGTTTTCTTTTTTTGTAATATCTTTATCTGGCTTTGGTATGCAGATGTTCTTGGCTTCGTAAAATGAGTTAGGTCGCTTTCCCTCCTTTCAATTTTTTGTAAGAGCTTGAGCAGGATTGGTACTAATTCTTTCTGGAATGTTTCATAGAATTCACTTGTGAAGCCATCTGGTCCTGGACTTTTCTTTTGGGGGAGCTTCTTAATGACCGATTTGATATCTTTATTTGTGATTGGTTTGTTGAGATCATCTATTTCTTCTCAAGTCAGAGTTGGTTTTTCATGCCTTTTCAGGAAGTTGTCCATTTCCTCTGCATTGTTGTATTTATTAGCATAAAGTTGTTCATAGCATCCTGTTATTACCTCTTTTATTTCTGTGGGGTCAGTGGTTATGGCTCCTCTTCCATTTCTGATCTTATTTATTTGCAACCTCTCTCTTCCTCTTTTTGTCAATCTTGCTAAGGGTCCATCAGTCTTACTGATTTTCTCATAGAACCAGCTTCTGGTTTTGTTGATTTTCTCAATTGTTTTCATATTCTCAATTTCATTTATTTCTGCTCTGATCTTCATTATTTCTTTCCTTTTGCTTACTTTGGGGTTAGTTTGCTGTTCTTTCTGTATTTCTTCCAAGTGGACAGTTAATTCCTAGATTTTTGCCCTTTCCTGTTTTTTGAAATAGATATTTAGGGCAATAAATTTCCCTCTTAGCACTGCCTTTGCTGCATCCTGTAAGTTTTGATATGTTGTGTTTTTGTTTTCATTTGCCTTGAGATATTTATTGATATATAAATATCAATAGCTTTTAATAGCTTCCGTGACCCACTGGTTGTTTAAGAGTGTGTTATTGATCCTCCAAATGTTTGTGAATTTTCTTGCACTCTGCCTATTAATTCGCAGCTTCATTCCTTTATGATCTGAGAAATTGTTTTGCATGATTTCAATCTTTTTAAATTTGTTGAGACTTGCTTTGTGACCCAGAGTATGGTCTATCCTTTAAAATCGTCCATGAGCACTTGAGAAAAAGGTGTATTTTTCTGTTGTGAGGTGTAATGTTCTATAAATGTCTGTTAAGTCTAGCTCATTTATTGTATTATTCAAATTCTCTGTTTCTTTATTGATCCTCTGTCTAGATGTTGTGTCCATTGATGAGAGGGTGGAATTGAAGTCTCCAACTATTATGGTAGATGTGTCTTTTTTGCTTTTCAGTGTTTTCAGTGTTTGCCTCATGTATTTTGTAGCATTCTGGCTCAGTGCATAAATATTTATGATGTTATGTCTTCTTGTTGAATTGTTCTTTTTATTAATACATATTGTCTTTCTTTGTCTCTCTAAACTGTTTTACATTTGAAATCTAATTTGTTGGATATTAGTATAGCTACTCCTGCTCTTTTCTGATTGTTATTTGAATGAAATATCTTTTCCCAACCTTGCACTTTCAGCCTATGTTTATCCTTGAGTGTAAGATGTGTTTCCTGTCTAAGATGTGTTTCCCATAGACAGCATATTATATGGGACCTGTTTTTTATTTTAATCCATTAAAAACAGTTTTAAAGGGGTTTATTGATATAAATATTGCATTCAATATAAAATACTCAATATGGCATCATTTAAAACATTCAAGAATTTCACATGTATTGAGTGTCTACTCTTTCAGCCTGATTTTCAGAAGTAAACCCTATAAACATGTTTTCAAACACTGAATTTCTTAGAGTAAGCAATTAATATAATGACTTTTATTCTAAGATTAAACGTTTTTTTTAGATTATTGTTTTGTTTTTTTGTTTTGTTTGCATTAAAATATTCAAGATAAAGTTTATGGAGAGTCAGAGAATAAAAACTCCAAAGAAAGATATAGAGCAATTAGCCCCCAATGTGTTCCTTCTGAATTTTATTCTACCACTCCTCCCCAACCCTGTTTAGTTTGTTATTTCTACTCTTCTTTTTTCTTTCTATATCTATGCATTTTTCACAATAGTTCTCTGCTTTGCACAGTCTAATTCGATGTGCTTTCTCTTCTGCATGTAAATACAGTAGTAAGAAATCTTGGAGAGCTTTCTGATTTTTTAAAATTAGAGAAAATAAACAGGATGGATTTTTTTTCCTTTATTCTTTTTTGAGTGGGGTATGGAGGGTATTCTAGTTTGCTAGCTGCTGGAATGCAATATACCAGAAACAGAATGGCTTTTAAAAAGGAGAATTTAATTAGTTGCTAGTTTGCAGTTCTTAGGCCGATAAAATGTTCCAATTAAAACAAGTCTATAGAAATGTCCAATCAAAGGCATCCATCCAGGGAAAGATACCTTGATTCAAATAGGCCGATGAAATTCAGGGTCTCTCTCTCTCAAGTGAGAAGGCACATGGCGAATACAGTCAGGGCTTCTCTCTCAGCTGGAAGTGCACATGGGAACATGGCATCATCTGATAGCTTTCTCTCCTGGCTTCCTGTTTCATGAAGCTCCCCGGGAGGCGTTTTTCTTCTTTATCACCAAAGGTTGCTGGATCGTGGAATCTCTGCTTTCTTGAGTCTCTCTCATTCTCCAAAATTTTCCCTCTTTTATAGGATTCCAGAAACTAATCAAGACCCACCCAAATGGGTGGAGTCACATTTGCCCCAATCCAGCTTAACCACTCTTGATTGGGTTACATCTCCAGGGAGATGATCTAATTACATGTTCAAGCAGACCGTATTGAACAGAGATTATTCTGCCTTTACAAAATGGCATTTGGATTAAAACATGGCTTTTCTAGGGGACATACATCCTTTCAAACCAGCACAGAGGGAATGACAACTATAAATGTATTTTAAATTGCTTCGTTTATATCTTTATCTCAAGAACTCCATAAATCCATGTTCCCCGTTACTAGCAGTGTAGATGTTCAGAGATTACTATCTCAGACTGTGTTCATAGTCATCAGTACATATTACAGAGAGCCCTTGGTTCTTACACTGTTAATAAAACAAGAATGAGAATCTACTACCTTCCTCTAGAGAAAACAAAAGGAAAAAAATTATGCAAGGCTATCTTCTTTACTGCTTAGTTTTTGTTTTTTTTTTTAAATGTAGAGCTGTGTTCCAGTAGCCATGTTTATTTGTTTATTTATTTTTTTACATGGGCAGGTACCAGGAAATGAACCTGGATCCTCTGGCATGCAGGCAAGTATTCTTGCCTGCTGAGCCACCGTGGCCTGCCCTACCGCTTAGTTCTTGATGATCTTAGTTTCATGGCCTCTTCCTCATTCTAACTGCTGGTAGCTGGTAGCGGTCTTTTTTTTTTTTTTTTTTAGGTGTCAGACCACTCAAACTGGCCTCTGCTCTTCACTTTTCAGCCATAATGACCAATTTTGCTTCCTCAGGACTTTAGTTTAGATACCCATTGCAATTGTAAATGCTATCAGATGTGATGGAAAAGCCCTGTGAGAATTTATTGGTGGTTAGGAGATTAAGTTTTCCCAGCTTAGTCAAGGTTTTGTCCAGAAAAGGCATTATGACAGGAGGAATCACTTAATGTAACACTGAGCATAGGTTACTTATCTCTTCTGCTTTAATAACATTTATTCTCTAAATTTTGTGCATCTCAAGGATACCTGGTTTCCTCACTTTCTTGACACATACATAGGTGTTTTGTACATGAACTGTTCCATCAAATTTTTCAGCTGTTCACCAATCCACATCATACTTCTCTGTGTACCTTAACTGTCTGTTCAGATGCCTTTGTTTTGACATATGCGACCATCTGAAATAAGTCTCAGCTTCCAAAAGTCCTGGTTCCATTTGCAGAACATGTATATGATAACTCTTTAATTGAAATTTGACCTAAACAGTCTAGATTATATGTAGGTATGAAGGGAATTATTTAAAAGAAACATTGAAAATTAAGCTGTGAACAGCATTAGAATTTTATTTCTTAATTTTAAAATATGTTGATATGCCTTAAACTGTGGCTATAGATCATTGTCATTTTGTGTTTTCTGAGACTATTGTGCAATATACTTTTAGTGTTAATGCAGAATTGTTATTTATGTAAGCTGCATGTTAGTCATTTGTCTTTTTAAGAAAATTAAAATAATTATATTGATGTGAAGCATATTACTTTTTCAAGTATCAACATAATCCCTCAGCAACCAAATGCTTGGTAATTTGGTATCTGTTAATGGGGAGGGTGGACAGGTAATCTATGCATATAGCAACAGTACCAAGACATAAAGCATGGGGAAATATATTTTTACTCCAAAATCAAAAAAACAAAATATTTTCTTACATGCCCATACTGCAATTTTTTTTAAATAAGGAAATTAGCATTGAAATTGTACTACTGTCAGTAAAATCTAAGAACTTCATTCAGATTTTTACAAACTATTCCAGTGATATCTAAAGATCAAATTATACTTTTCATTTAATTTTTCTCTTTTTTTGGTAGGAAGACCACAGAAGTGATACTGCTCTTTTTCTTTTTTTTGGTAATGTATTCTTAATGGATCCTGTTAGGAGGTACATAAATTGATAGGATGGATAACTTTTAGCACTTGTTTAAGGTGGCTTTAGGTTTTTCCACTGTGAAGTTACTATTTCTCTTTTCAATTTTATAAGTATCATTATCTCAGATATAGATATATTATAGACATACATATATGTATTTTAACATCTGCTGGTTTTTATTTCTAGGATTTTGTCTTTGTACCTGAGGTTGTAAATTTCATGCAGATTTGTTTAGGTTTTGTTCCCTCATTCTGCTTGATACAGGGTAGGCCCTTCTAATTTGAGGATTTCCTTCATTCTGGAAAAGTATCAGCTATATATTTTTAAAGCTCCTCCTCAATTCTTTCATTTTTCTCAGAATTCCCCTTTTTTTGAGAATGCCTATATTTAATTTTATTTGAATTTATCTGTTCTATCATCCTTGGATTTGGTGTAAGAGAGAGAGCTGTGTTTAACTAGATGAAAATTTTAAATATGCCATTATGTCTCTTTCATTTCTTTCTATTTGTGATATTGTCTCTTCATCCAGGTAAAATGAGTCAAAGTAGTGTTGTATTTCTAACAGTATAAAATAACATTGTGCACAGTGCTGGAAGCTAAAATATGCTAAGTGGACTTTAAAACAACAAAATTAATGTCTTTTTGAGAAAAAGTGCTTTTCCTCACAAGGAATGAAATGCATGTTAAATCAGTGTTCTCAACAAATATGCAGGGAAGTATATGTTGTTGGTGTAAAAACAAAGGTTTGGGATTGGCCTGGAAAAGGTAGAAATGATAGACTATTAAAGACATATGTCTTTACATGTTCTTCAGTGAATTCTAGGCAGGGTAAATTACGTAGGCAGGGTAAGTTATGTCTAAATATTGCAGCAAGACAAGGAAAAGAACAGAGAAGAGATCCTGAACTTTAATGCCAGAATTCAGCAACTCTGACAGGGTCAACTCTGTCTCACAACTCTGCCATGATAATTCATGATTGGAATAACTGCAAGGCTCTGCAGAACTTGAAAGAAGAATTAAGCACTTTTCATATAATTTTATTTGCTTTCAGGAAAGTGGCCTGATACATTTACAAATAGCATAGGATTTAACACATTGAAATAAAGTGATTTTCTCATGAGTGAAGTTTTTATCAGAAAATCACTTTAAATAGCTCTTTTTCTAGCCTCCTGATACAACACTTTCCACAAGGAAAATTATGAATTAATAGATCTTGTGAAATGGATTCTGTGGTGGTTTTGAAGCATGTTCTTAAACTTTAATCCAGTCCTATGAGCATAAACTTACCTATTGTAAGTAGATTCTGTTGATGAGGCTTACTTCAGTTAAGTTGTGAACCACCTCATTCAGGATAGGTCTTAATTCTCTTACTGGAGTCCTTTACAAACAGAATGAATATAGAGAATAAAAGCCATGGAAGCAAGAAGCTGATAAGCAACAAAACCTGGAAGAGAGAGACCAGCAAACACTCTCATGTCCCTTGCCATGAGACAGAGGTAGCCAGTCTGCAAGGAAAAAAGCATCACCTTGATAATAACTTGATTTGGGCACTTCCTCAGCCTCAAAACTGTAAACTAGTAAATTCCCATTGTTTAAACCAACCCAATTCATGGTATCTACCTTTAGTAACCTAGGAAACCACAGCAGATACTATTATATTAATATATATAGTTATATAGCATTTTAATAAAAATCTTCAACTCTTTTCTAAGAATTGAAAAGAAGTAAACAATTTTAATTTTAAAGGTATATTTGCACTCTCATAGGCATATATATCTTTTGGTAAGTCAGGTGCTGGCTAATACAAAGACAAAAAAGGAAGCAATAATGATTATTTTGTTTAACTCATTGGATGGTAAAATAATATTTTCCTTAGATTTATTTTCCCATTTAAATCTAACATTTCCTTTTCATGTTAATCATCTTGTAGTGTGTATGTCTAAAAGAGGAAATTCTTCGAGGACTTGTCCAACACTAAATGCAGAGAGGCCATGTGAAGAGTATTGGTAACTACCGTATGAGCTTGTGTCTACACTCTAGAATAGGCACTGCAGTTATCAAATCACCATGTCGATTCCCCATTTATCAGTCTGGAAGGTAAAATGAGGTGATTAAGAAGCAAAAAGAAAGAGGAACTTCACAGACTTCATCTTACTCATCACTCTTCCCATGGAGTTGTACCCAAAGGATCTCTTCTTCCTGACCCCTCTCTGGCCTTCCCCTTTATTTCAGAAAAGAAAGTATCAGGGAGACTGGTAGAGGCCATTTTAGGTCCTGCTTTAGCACGATTTTGTCCATTCTACTCAGAAGCATGGTAGCAGCGCATCCCCTTCTTACATTCTGAAGTGTCACTTGTGGAGAAGAAATAAGGATGGAGAAGGACTTTCTCATTTCTCTTTTTTTTCTTTTAAGAAAACAAACAATATACTTAGAACCATCAACAATGGATGACTTAGTTAGCTTAACCATAGGCATATTTTAATAAAGTGTCCATATAATCATTATAAAGCCTGTGTTTGTTCAGAAAGTTTCATAAGCCAATTTAAAATTAAGGCAACAAAAGGCGGTGCAACATTGGCTCAGTGGCAGAACCCTTGCCTTCTATCCCAGAGACCCAGGTTTGATTCCTCAAGCCTGCCATGCCAAAAAAAAAAAAAAAAAACGTCTAGAAAATTAAGGCAATGAGAAAAAAATATCTACATAGTTAGATAGCAAAGTTCTTAAATTCTAAGTATTAAACATTAACATAGATTAGCTGTCAAAGCTGAATGTTCTCAAATATCAAGTAGAAAGTTCTTACATGAATATCTGCATTGCTATAATAATGATTTATGTTATGAAATATTTTCCTTATTTCAGGAAAAGATGAAGATACAAATATTTTTACAATTAACACGTGGAAAGCTTAACCTCCTAAAATGGATATCTTTGTGAGCTTAGCCATAGGAATATTAAAAAAAAATCCAAGTAATTATCAGGAAGCTTCTTTGTACAATATGTTTCATAAACCAATTTAAAATTAAAGCCAGGTTGGAAAAAATTTTTAGATACAGGTATCAGAGTTACTTGAATTCTAAATATTAAACAGTATCTTAAATATCCTGATTAACTATCAAAATTGGGTTCTTAAAATATCACATAAAAAGTTGTTACAACTATCAACTTTGGTATAGTAGTATTCACTAAATATTTTCAAATTCTTTATTTCAGGAATTTATTTTATCTAACTTTATGATTTTGAAACTCAAATTTCTGAGAAACAACCTACCCCCAAACTCTCTGGCTCCAAAAGGAAAGTACTGAGGTATGTTGAAGCCCCAGAGTGGGGAAATAAGGGAAGCAATATATTAGGTTCTCAAGCTAAATACAAGTGATTTATGGAATTCACAATTAAATTTTTGTAATGGAAAAATCATAACATGCATGTCATTTTGACCTAAAATAGGTATAGAAACCTTATGGTTTGGGTCAGGTCCTTTAAACATTACTGGGGTATTTCACATATTGCACCAGTCTGTATATTTTATCTGACTCAGCACAAGAAACACATCATGTGAATGATTCTGCCACTTGAACAGAAAACCTCTGCCATCTTTCTAAGCCACAGGGGCTTCTCCCCAGCCCTGCCTCCAGAAGCTCCCCAAGCTCTTTTCTAGTAACATAGCTGTAGCCCTTGAGTTTCTTGGGATCTGGATTCACTGCCGAGTTTTTCCTCATAAGCAAAAAATAGCCATTCTCCCCAGATTCCATTCAATTGACTTGTGATAGATTCAGGTTATAAGGATTATATCCTTTGTGGAAATCCACGACAGAATTGACCCAGTGTTAATTTAATCACGGAGAAAAGTTTTTTTGGTGGGAAACAGTTCATTCTTTTTTTATTCGAAGAATGTATACAATCACAGTATATGACACACTTTTTAAGCACTAAATTTATCATAATGAGGTGTCAAATTCCTGCCCTTAGTAATTTTGTGAAATGATCACATTACATAATGAAAATTATAAGAACACAGAACATGACAAGTGCTAATGAAAAGTGATGAACAAGTCCTGTGTCACACACATTCCCTGATTTATAAAGGAGTCTCTTTGCTGTAAATAACATGCCAGCATTTTTTTCGCAGAACTTCTGAATCAGGCTTTTAGTGGTTTCCCAAGATTGTTCATTATATGATTCCCATGAACTCAGTGTTATTTATCAAATGATCATGAAGTTTAGACTCTTAACTTTTCTCCCTTTTCATGTGGTCAGAAAATCTATAATCTTACAATTTTTAAACCTCATTTCAGCCCAAATTATGTCTTCTCATCAAGATCTTTGATTAGACCCTAGAATTTGAGTAATTAAGAAACTTAAATCTGCATTTCCTAAACAAATGATTCTCCCCAATTCCCTGACAAAATTCCAGTTTGCACAGTGTTCATATTTTAACTCCCTTGCAGTTGTATGTTGGAGTGGGACTGTTTTCCTAACTAAACAACTCTATGTTAACTCCCCCTCTACAAAAAAAAAAAAAAACAAGTGAGAAGTTAGTGACTCATTAGATTTAAACTGAATAATATATTCACCTGGAAAAGTATATATAGCCTCTGATCTCTACTGGTTCAAGAGTTAGTCTTTCATATTAAATAAGACAACAGTCAAGCCACATTGTGACTCACTTACCAAAGTGAATGTGTTTTAATACAGAGTTATGTAAAAACGTGAAATTTGTGGAAACAGTTCACCCATATTTCCTCATCCTTGACTTTGAAACATCAACGAGAGCAACAGCTAATTTCTTTGGGCATGTATTATATGCCAGGTGTTGTGCTGAATACTTTATATTCATTTTTCTCAATTACAACACTAGTTTGAGGTAGGTACTATTATTTTACTACATTTTATAAATAAGAAAATTTAAAAATAAGTAATTCGATTCAGGCAACACAAATCTAGGATTTGGACCTTCATCTACTTGCTCAGCCAGTGTCCATCACCACAGCATGTTTTTCTTGCCATGCTTTCTAGGTTGAGAGGAGGGAAAACCTAAGTCATTTGAATTTCCAGGCTCTCTAGCTTATCACAACACCTGGTGCACTGAAAGTTCTCACAATAAAAGGGTTTGTTTTCATAATTGCTAAATTTTGAAGTAATTACATACAGAAACACATCATATGTGTGAACTGTCTCATTTGAAAATATATTTCCATCTATGAATTTGCCAGATTTTTTTTGGAAAAAGTTAATGAAATAAATCTCTGATACACACAAAAGCCATCTTCCACCTTAGCTTTTTCAGTATTTTTATTCAAGTGGCAATTCCTTTATTTGGCTCCAATGATCTTGTCATCAGTTACACAAAGAATGCAGTGATAAAAATGCAAAAAACAACGAAACTATAAACAAAATGAGGGTAACAGGAAAACAGAGAAAATATATGCACTCACCTTTCCTAAAGATTGAAATTCACTGCCAAATACTGTCTCTGAAATCTTGAATATAGAACCTGCACTTCAATTTAGGGACTGAATTTCTTTTAGATATTGTGGGTGATTGGGTGGGTATATGTGAATGTGCACATGTGTTGTTTGTGTTTCCTTTGAGTTAAGACATTCTCAAATATTGGCAGGTTAACCAAAAATACACACTTATCTTCAGAATCCAAGAACAGTGATGAAATTTATGTCTTTTATGGATTAGTATAAAATTAACTAAGAATATGAATGAAAAAACTAGAATCTTGATACTGGATTATGTATATTTTATAAATAGACATTTTATGTAGACCCTTAGGAACTTCAGAAGCACAGAACTGTTAGGGTAAAAGAAACAGTCTTGGCTTGCACAAAAATTGAAATGCTAACTAAAAGAAGCAAACTCAAAATGAAACAAAAATGAAAACAAAGGTAAGGAAAAGATCTATCTGTAAAATACCAACAGAAAATAAAGCTGTGATGGCAATATTAATATTTTATTAGCTAAAACTCAATGTAAAACTATGTATTAAATGTAATTTGATAAAAATATAATTGAAAGCAATAATATGCAAGTGAATCATTAATTATCTGTTAAGTGCTTTATTACATGCCTATATAAAATGTAAAAAATAAATCAGCAATCAAGGTGGAAGATTTATCTTCTTCCAAAAATAATACATAGGCCAAATAAAAAAATTAAAATATGAGTCAATAGAGAACAATAATATTAATTATATGTATAACACAAAAGCTATGGAATACTTCAAAAGTAAATCTCCGTAAATTCTAATAACTGATAACTATATCATTTAGTTACATTCCCCCACCACAAACTGCAATAATATAGGAGATTAGCAACAAAGGTAAAACTAAATTTTATTCTATTATAAATTGAAAAACACTCATCCAGTGGTCAAAGATTTAAAATAGAAATGTTAAACTATTAGGAGTGAACAACCATAAGGATGGTACATAACAAAACTTGCGGGATGTGGCCCAAGTGGAATGGCAAAGAAAATATGTAGCTTTACAAGGGTTTTCTTGAGTCTTTGCATGCCTGGTCATTTTTATCGGTTTGTAGACATGGTGAATTTAACATATAGAGTGGTGCATAATTTCGTATACCTAGAAATAGTCTTGAGTTTTGTTCTGGGATACAGCTAAATTATTTGGAGAGTTTGATCCTCTCAGGTCTTGTTTTTAAGATTTCTTAGATATGACTAGAACATTGCTAGTTACTAGTAACTAGGGCCAGTTTTTCTCCATTACTAAGGCAACATATTTCTGAGTATTATTCCCAAGCCCCATGAATCAGGAAGTTTCTGGTCTGACTTGTGACAATAGGCATCATTCACAGTTCTATGAGATTACAAGGCTCTGTTTCCTCTATTCCTTCAGGTTTTATACTCCCAGCTTCCAGTAGTTTCCTCATATGCATGTGTTGATTGGTACTCTGTTGGATCCTCAGGGATGTTGCATGAAAGGCAGCATGATGTTTGTGGCCACTTAATTCATAGGCTCAGATTCATTGACAGCACAGACTTCAGTGATATAAAAACAAAATTTATTAGGAAAGTAATTAAAAGATGAGACCTAGTTACATCACCAGATGGGGCAGCTTCAACACCTGAAGATGAGTGCTGGGGAATCTCGGAGACAGCATTCAGGGTCTGACTGGCAGAAATCCACAGCACAGCATTTTCTCTCTCTCTCCTTTATGACATTCTCTAGTCTAACTGCTTGAATGCAATGTATATGGTATCTTTACACAACAGTGGCCAAATTCCAATTAGCTTATGTGATTGGGCCCAGGTGGTCCTCTGGGAACTGGCTAAGAACTGAGAGGAGTTTCCTGGGACCTAGATAACTCTTTTGTCAAAATGCATCTCTTTCTAGGAGGAGAGCCAGACTTCTGAGTTAGAGTGTACATTTCAACCATTTATTATCAAGGTCACGTAATGGCCACCTTAGTTAAGCATAACAAACTCTACAATAATTTATTATCAAGGTCATGTAATGGTAACCTCAGTTGAGTATAATAAACTCTACAAATTTATTACCAAAGTCATGTAATGGCCACACCAGTTTAGCATAACAAACTCTATAACAATTTATTACTGAAGTCATGTAATGGCCACATCAGTTGAGCAGAATAGAATCTACAAATTTAGTTTTCCCTTTCAAGGAATGATGCTATATATTTATGGAGTTATTTGTTTGTTTAGCAGTGTCATCTCTGGTTTGTTCTGTGAACTCTAACTGTCTTGGTCTCCCCAGACTCCTGGGAGCACCCCAAATTATACCTCTATTCTCTCTGTCTTTACACTTCCTTGGGACTCTAAGCAGTAAACTAGGGTGTTCATAGAGCTTACCTTCTTTCCCTATATCTCAGTGATCATTTTTCTTCATTGACTGATGTTGAAAATATCGTAAAAATTGGTTGTTCATGTAGGAAGGTAAATTTGTTTTTCTGTCTGTTCAGGCAAAGACTTTGTATAGCCAATGTCATGGTTAGGGACAGGTGTCAACTTGGCCAAGTTGTGGTACCTGTTCATCTGATTGGGCAAGCGCTGGCCTGTCTGTTGCAATGAGGACATTTCATAGGATTAGGTCCTGATCACGTCAGCTACATCCACAGCTGATTCCATTTGTAATCAGCCAAAGGGGAGTGTCTTCTGCAATTAGTGATGCTAAATCCAATCATGGGAAGCCTTTTAAGGAGGACTCAGAGGAGACAGGTTGCATTCCTGCTTTGGCTGGTCAGCCTCTCCTGTGGAGTTCATCCAGGCCATCCATTGGAGTCATCGGCTTCGCAGCCTACCCTGTGGATTTTGGACTCTGCATTCCTACAGTCACGTGAGACACTTTCATAAATTTTATATTTGCAAGTGTTCCCTGTTGATTCTGTTTCTCTAGAGAACCCTAACTAATACATCTTGGTACCGGGAGTGGTTCTTAAGGAACAGAATCTTAAAAATGGGTTTTTATGAATGGTTTTCTACTCTGACTGGGCTCAGAGACACTAAGGACTCTGATTCCCATAATCAGAATGACACTCCCAATCCATGGACTGAGTTGGCAAAGGAGATAGTCAAAATATCATCATTCGATTCTCCTAATGCTTCGCTTGTACGAAGCCAGACTCTGGGGGATAATGTTTTTGACACCTTTACAGAGTTTTGTAGAAATAAGAGTTATAGAGATGTTGGCTGGTTGTTGTTAGATAGACTGTCTACATTACAGGGTGAAAGGGATGGGCTTAAGGCTTCAAACAAGAAGCTTACGTGCCGTCTGAAAGATGTAGAGGTTTCTATGAGTATCCTGAAGGAAAATTTTATTTCCTGTATCCGTAGACTTGAGATATCTGAAAATCAGACTCAGAATCTTATTGTTAGAGTAGCAACTTTACAACGTAAACTGAAATCTCAGTCTTGCATGGTGTCTGCCGTTAAAGTGAGGGCATTGATTGGAAAGGAGTGGGACCCTGAAAAATGGGATGGTGACATATGGATTGATAATGATGTTGGGGGTGAGGTTGAAACCCTAGACCATGCTGAGCCTTCTTTAGATAAGCCTGTAATAGTCTGCCCTGAGGACATAGCCGCCCCACCTCCAGCCTGCCTTGAGGAATTGGCCACCCAACCTCCTCCTGAAGGGATTAGCCCTAGAGTTATTAATCCTGTTTCACCAGATGAAACTGCAAATGAAAGCCCTGAAGCAAATGGCTTGGAAGATATTTCTAATTCTTTCCATGACCCACCCCCACCACCCCTCATTTCTTCTAGACCTATAACTAGACTAAAGTCCCAACGGGCCCCTAAAGGTGAGGTACAAAGTATCACACATGAGGAGGTACGTTATACTCCAAAAGAACTGTGTGAGTTTTCCAATTTATATAGACAGAAATCAGGGGAATATGTGTGGCAATGGATTTTAAGAGTGTGGGATAATGGTGGGAGGAATATAAGGCTGGATCAGGCTGAATTTATTGATATGGGCCCACTAAGCAGAGATTCTGCATTCAATGTTATAGCTTGAGCAGTTAGAAAAGGTGTTAACAGCTTGTTTGGGTGGTTGGTTGAAACATGGATCAAAAGGTGGCCAACATTACCTGAGGTTGAAATGCCAGAACTGCCCTGGTATAATGTAGATGAGGGGATCCAGAGGCTTAGAGAGTGGGATGTTAGAGTGGATTTATCATGCAAAGCCTGCTCTTACACTCCAGGAATGTCCAGAGGATACACCTTTTACCAGAACAGTGAGAAATAAATTTGTGAGACTAGCACCATCATCCCTCAAGAGCTCTGTGGTTGCACTTCTCTGTAGGTCAGATATTACTGTAGGAACTGCTGTCACTGAGCTGGAATCCTTAAACACAATGGGGATGACAGGATCCCAAGTTGGCAGAAGCCAGGTGGCAGCACTTAATCACCAAAGACAGGGTAGACGTGGGTATTATAATAGACAACAAACTCAAAGGAGGCATCAAAATTATATGACACGCAGAGATTTGTGGCATTGGCTAGTAAATCATGGGGTGCCTAGAAATACAATAGAAGGGCAGTCTACTAAATTCTTGTTGGAGCTGTATAAACAAAAGAGTTCTAGGTCAAGGGAACAGAAGTCTAACCTGAATTACAAAAACACAGAGTCACGGCCCCTTAACCAATTTCCAGACTTGAAACAGTTTACAGACCCTGAGCCCCTTGAATGAAGGGGAGGCCAGGTCCCTATGGGGGAGAAACCTGTTACACTGCCACAAATTTATACTGTTAACATTCCTCTAAGTCTTCCCCAAGGAGACCGACGGCCTTTTACCAGGGTAACTGTGCATTGGGGAAAAGGAAATGATCAGATATTTTGGGGATTATTAGACACTGGTTCAGAAGTGACATTAATTCCAGGGGACCCAAAACATCACTGTGGACCACCAGTCAGAGTGGGGGCTTATGGAGGCCAGGTGATCAATGGAGTTTTAGCTCAGGTCCATCTCACAGTGGGTCCAGTGGGCCCCCGGACCCATCCTGTAGTTATTTCCCCAGTTCCGGAATGTATAATTGGCATAGACATACTGAGCAACTGGCAGAATCCCCACATCGGTTCTCTAACTCGTGCAGTGAGGGCTATTATGGTGGGAAAGGTCAAGTGGAAGCCACTAGAACTGCCCCTACCAAGCAAAATAGTAAATCAAAAGCAATACCGTATTCCTGGAGGGATTGCAGAGATTACTGCCACTCTTAAGGACTTGAAAGATGCAGGGGTGGTGATTCCCACCACATCCCCTTTCAACTCTCCTATTTGGCCTGTGCAGAAAACAGATGGGTCTTGGAGAATGACAGTGGATTATCGTAAACTCAACCAGGTGGTAACTATAATTGCAGCTGCTGTTCCAGATGTAGTATCATTGCTTGAGCAAATCAATACATCCCCTGGTACCTGGTATGCAGCTATTGATCTGGCAAATGCTTTTTTCTCAATAGCTATTAGTAAGGACCACCAGAAACAGTTTGCTTTCAGCTGGCAAGGTCAGCAATATACTTTCACTGTCCTACCTCAGGGGTATATCAACTCTCCAGCCCTATGTCACAATCTTGTTCGCAGAGACCTTGATCATTTCTTCCTCCCACAAGACATCACACTGGTCCATTATATTGATGATATCATGTTGATTGGACCTAGTGAGCAAGAAGTAGCAACTACTCTAGATTTACTGGTAAGGCATTTGTGTGTCAGAGGATGGGAGAGAAATTTGGATTTGGCCTTTTTGGATTTTGGCGACAACATATTCCTCATTTGGGTGTGCTACTCCGGCCCATTTATCGAGTGACCAGAAAAGCTGCTAACTTTGAGTGAGGACCTGAACAAGAGGAGGCTCTGTGACAGGTCTGGGCTGCTGTGCAAGCTGCTCTGCCACTTGGGCCATATGATCCAGCAGATCCAATGGTGCTGGAAGTGTCAGTGGCAAATAGAGATGCTGTCTGGAGCCTTTGGCAGGCCCCTATAGGAGAATCACAACGCAGACCCTTAGGATTTTGGAGCAAAGCCTTACCATCTGCTGCAGATAACTACTCTCCTTTTGAGAAACAGCTTTTGGCCTGCTACTGGGCCTTAGTAGAGACTGAACGCTTAACCATGGGCCACCAAGTTACCATGAGACCTGAGTTGCCTATCATGAGTTGGGTGTTGTCTGACCCACCAAGCCATAAAGTTGGGTGTGCACAGCAGCACTCTATTGTAAAGTGGAAATGGTATATACGAGATAGAGCCAGAGCAGGTCCTGAAGGCACAAGTAAGTTACATGAAGAAGTGGCACAAATGCCCATGGTTTCCACTCCTGCTGCCACATTACCTTCTCTTTCCCAGACCAGAGCTATGGCCTCTTGGGGTGTTCCTTACAGTGAATTGACTGAGGAAGAGAAAACTCGGGCCTGGTTTACAGATGGTTCAGCACAATATGCAGGTACCACCCGAAAGTGGGCAGCTGCAGCATTACAACCCCTTTCTGGGGTGTCCTTGAAGGACAGTGGTGAGGGGAAATCCTCCCAGTGGGCAGAACTTCAAGCAGTGCACCTGGTTTTTCATTTTGCTTGGAAGGAAAACTGGCCAGAAGTGCGTTTGTATACTGACTCATGGGCTGTTGCTAATGGTTTGGCTGGATGGTCAGGGAATTGGAAAGACCATAATTGGAAAATTGGTGACAAAGAGGTCTGGGGAAGAAGTATGTGGATAGACCTTTCTGAGTGGGCTAAAAACATGAAGATATTTGTGTCCCATGTGAATGCACACCAGAGGGTGACTTCAGCAGAGAAAGATTTTAATAATCAAGTGGATAAGATGACCCGTTCTATGGATACCAGTCAGCCTCTTTCCCCAGCAACTCCTGTTATTGCCCAATGGGCTCATGAACAAAGTGGTCATGGTGGTAGGGATGGAGGTTATGCATGGGCTCAGCAACATGGGCTTCCACTCACCAAGGCTGACCTGGCTACAGCCACTGCTGAGTGCCCAATCTGCCCGCAACAGAGACCCACACTCAGCCCCCGATATGGCACCATTCCCCGAGGTGACCAGCCAGCTACATGGTAGCAGGTTGATTACATTGGACCACTCCCTTCATGGAAGGGGCAGCGATTTGTTCTAACTGGAATAGACACATACTCTGGATATGGGTTTGCTTTCCCTGCATGCAATGCTTCTGCCAAAACTACTATCTGTGGGCTTACAGAATGCCTTATCCATCGGCATGGTATTCCACATAGCATTGCTTCGGATCAAGGAACACACTTCACAGCAAATGAAGTGTGGGAATGGGCACATGCTCATGGAATTCTCTGGTCTTACCATGTTCCCCATCATCCAGAAGCAGCTGGATTGATAGAACGGTGGAATGGCCTTTTGAAAACTCAATTACGGTGCCAACTAGGTGGCAAAAACTTGAAAGGCTGGGGTAATGTTCTCCAGAAAGCTGTGTATGCTCTGAATCAGCATCCGCTGTATGGTGCTGTTTCTCCCATAGCCAGGATCCATGGGTCCAGGAACCAAGGGGTGGAAATAGGTGTGGTGCCACTCAGTATTACTCCTAGTGATCCACTAGGAAAATTTTTGCTTCCTGTCCCTGCTACCCTGAGTGCTGCTGGTCTACAGATTTTAGTTCCAAAACAGGGTGTGCTTTCTCCAGGAGAAAGAACAGTGATACCACTGAACTGGAAGTTAAGATTGCCACCTGGCCACTTTGGGCTACTTATGCCTCTGGATCAACACACCAAGAAGGGGATTACATTATTGTCTGGGGTAATTGATCCTGACTATCAGAAGGAAGTAGGACTGCAACTACATAATGGAGGTAAAGAAGAGTTTTCTTGGAATATAGGAGATCCCCTGGGGCATCTGTTAGTACTGCCATGCCCTGTGATTAAAATCAATGGAAAACTGCAACAACACAATCCAGACAGGACCACTAATGGCTCTGAGACTTCAGGAATGAAGGTTTGGGTCACCCCACCAGGCAAAGAACCACGGCCAGCTGAAGTGCTTGCTGAGGGGAAAGGGAACATGGAATGGGTAGTGGAAGAAGGTAGTGATAAATATGAACTTCGACCACGTGATCAGTTACAGAAACGAGGACTGTAATGCTGTTTTGTTTGTGTTATACTATTTAAGTTGTAAGATACCAAGTTTAAGAATGAATGTTGCCCAAGAATTTGCACCCTATTCTGGAGAGATTTAATGTGTTTCCAGTTATATGCTGGACAGTTGAGTATTGTCAGGTAAAAGAAAAAATGTGTGCTTATTTGCTTTCATTTGGAAATTAAGTATGGTCTAAGGTATAGGTGCCAAGTTGACAAGGGGTGTACTGTCATGGTTAGGGACAGGTGTCAACTTGGCTAAGTTGTGGTACCTGTTCATCTGATTGGGCAAGCGCTGGCCTGTCTGTTGCAATGAGGACATTTCATAGGATTAGGTCATGATCATGTCAGCTACATCCACAGCTGATTCCATTTGTAATCAGCCAAAGGGGAGTGTCTTCTGCAATTAGTGATGCTAAATCCAATCATGGGAAGCCTTTTAAGGAGGACTCAGAGGAGACAGGTTGCATTCCTGCTTTGGCTGGTCAGCCTCTCCTGTGGAGTCCATCCAGGCCATCCATTGGAGTCGTCAGCTTCGCAGCCTACCCTGTGGATTTTGGACTCTGCATTCCTACAGTCACGTGAGACACTTTCATAAATTTTATATTTGCAAGTGTTCCCTGTTGATTCTGTTTCTCTAGAGAACCCTAACTAATATAGCCAATGAGATATCAGTAGATATAAAACAAGTGGAATTAAGACACTGTTTTAAAATTGAGAATATCTGCCTTTGGCACTGCAATCACAGTTAAAAGACATTACTTGTATCCTGATACATCCCAGAATAATTTGGGCAGAAAAATTAAAAAGCATTTTCAAATTCGTCTTGAGGGACTTGGGGAAAATGTGGAAATATTAAATTTCCCCACCAGGGAAATTCCTAATTTCTCACAGGTATTAGGGACTACCAATTTAATAAGCCATGCCTTTGATCTTGGTGTTTGACCTTATGAAACTTATTCTTCCAAAGGAGAAGCTAGGCCTACTTATAATTA
Organism: Tamandua tetradactyla; assembly: GCF_023851605.1. Taxonomy (NCBI): domain Eukaryota; kingdom Metazoa; phylum Chordata; class Mammalia; order Pilosa; family Myrmecophagidae; genus Tamandua; species Tamandua tetradactyla. Next base: position 208,717,300 of record NC_135327.1, on the reverse strand, counting down.
TACTTAAGTGTCACCTGTAGTGAACCTCTTTTGTGGCTCAGAGGTGACCTCTCTCTAAGCCAGCTCTGCAAATAAACTCATTACCCTTCCCACTGTGTGGAACATTACACCCAGGGAAGTAAACCTCCTGGCAACATGGGACATGACTCCCAGGGATGAGCCTGAACTTGGCATCATGGGATTTAAAAGCCTTCTTGACAAAAAGGGGGAAAAGAAATGAAACAAAGTTTCAGTAGCTAAGAGATTTCAAGTAGAGATGAGAGGTTAACTTGGTGGTTATTCTTATGCATTATATGGGTATTCTTTTTTAGTTTCTAGTGTATTAAAATAGCTAGGAGGAAATACCAGAAACTACTGAACTGTAATCCATTAGCCTTGACTCTTGGAGACAATTATATAACTACTTTGTACAATATTGCCATGTGGTTATGAAAACATTGTAACTGAAACTCTCTTTATCCTATGTATGGACAGATAAGTAAGAAAATAAAAGGCATAAAAAAGTAAATAATTTTTTGGGGAAAATAAGGGGTATGAGATGTCTTGGGTGTTCTTTTTTATTTTTATTTTTTGGAGTAATGAAAATCTTCTGATTTTGTAGCAATGAATGCCAAGTATATAATGATACTGTGAGTCATTGATTGTATACATTGGATGATCATATCGTATGTAAGTATATTTCAATGAAGCTGCATTGAAAAAGAGAAAGAGGAAATTAAAAAAAGAAACTCTAGTGTCTATTAAAAGCATGCATTTTAAAAGTGAACTTATTAAATTCTTATCAATACCTGATGCAAGAATTTTTGGGGGGCTGGGTGGAGCATGGTCTGGGAATCAAACCTGGGTCTCCCACATGGAAGGCAGGCATTCTAACCACTGAACTACCCATGCATCCCCTGATGAAAACATTTTTGTTGCAATTATTCAAATAATTACTGAACTCAAAATTCTAAAAAAAAAAAAAAGACAAACCATTTGTTTATTCAATTGGGATGAGATATACATATACCTAACACAACTCAAATTGCAACTTGCATCAGCCCAGCCATGCTTGGCCAATATCTATGTACCCACCCCAGACAGTCACAGTCACACACACTTGAGAAATAAGTGCTTTTTGTTTTATGCCATTTGAGAAAATGCTATTTTGTTAAATACATACACACATACATATGCAATACATATATATATGCGTGTACATATATATATATATGAACAGCTGGTGGACACAACATATGGTATATCTTCTCTATATATCATCCTCATCTCTTAACCTTTCTTCTGTTATTTCTATCATTTTGTGTGTCCTTGCTTCCTTTTGGACTTTTTCCTTCAGATCTTTTCCACTTATTTCAACTTTTCTTAATCAGTTGCTAAATCTGTCCTTTGTGTTCCTAATTTTGGTGTATAGTATTTCTCCATTTTAGACTATGCATTGAGTTCTTTTATACAGTTTTTAGTCACTTTGTCTTCCACCTCATTAACCATATTAATGACAATTATTTTAAAGATTACATCTGATAACTCCAATCTGGAAACCCTTAGGTCAGTATTTTGGGTTTTGTTTATTTTTGGCTTTTGCCTGCTTTTTCTGGGTTTAATTGTTTATCTGGATGTTTCTTTTCTTCTTGACTGCATCCTTATTTTTTTTAATACTTGCCAGATATATTGTTCAAAGCCCTTAGAGCCTAGGATGTTACGTATTTCCAGAGAGGATTTACATTTGCTTCTATCACTTGCTTGGGAGCATGAGTAATCTGGAACAACCTCAATCCAATTTCAGGTATTTAAGCTGAGCAATGATTCCTAAATAGGCCAATCTACCTTCATTTACCCTTACTTCCATAGTTTATTAGGCCTTTGTGAACTCAAACCTAAGTGAAGGGCATTCACTAGGAAGAAAAGAGGAAATTGAAATTCAGTATGAGATCTGGACTCCATTCTGTACCCTACTAGCTCTCAAGCTTTTGTTACAATTCTTTTGGAATTGACATACTTACCCTAAGGCAAACTTATCTTTCAAGCTTTTAGTTCTACTCTGGATCTTGGTTTGATAATTCTTCACTATTTTATTGGTCTTCATTATCATGAGACAAATTTTATTAACTCTTCATTCAAATTTTCAGCCTCTCAGTGAGAAGGTTAACCTGAATTATCTGGTCTGACATGACTGGAGGTAGAAATCCATTTTTTACGCATATTAGATAAAAATTTCTTGAGTCTTTGAATTGAAGTCACCAAAAATAACATTGAAAAAGATTGTGATGTTGTGATGATTAATTTCATGTGTCAGCTTGGCTAAGTTATGGTGTCCAGTTTTTGGTCAAGCAAGTACTGGCCTGATTGTTACTGTGAGTGTACTTTGTATTGTTACTGTGAAGATATTTTGTAAATGTATTTACCTTTATAATCAGTTGATTGCATCTATGGCTGATTACATGTACAACAAATGAAGATTACCTTCAATAACATGGAGAGTCTCTTCATCTAATAGATGGAGGTCTTAAAAGCCTGAATTGAGGATTTCAGAAATCAGAAAGTATTTCTGCCTCAAGTTCAGTCATCCAGACTTCCCTGTGGAATATGGGAATATGGACTTGCAAGACTTCAGAATTACTTTTATCAGAATTTCCAGCTTATGATTTGCCCTATGGGTTTCAGACTTGCCAGCCCACATGGTCACATGACCCAATTCCTCATAATAAATCTCTTCACACACATGCGCACAAACACACACACAGCCTGCCTGCTCTCTTTCTCTGGATAATTAACTAATACAGATTTTGGTACTGTGAGAAGGGTGTTTATCATGAATACCTAAAAATGTGGAGGTGCTTTTGGAATTGGATAATGGGTAAAGGCTAGATTGCTCTGAAGGGAGCTTTAGAAAAAGTTCTTTCAGCTCAGAGAATGCATATATTGTGATGAGTGGAATGTTGGTAGACATTAAAGATGCTACTGGTGAAGTCTTAAAAGAAAATGATGAATGTCTTATTGGAAACTGGAGGAAAGGTGATCCTTGTTAAAAAGTGGTAGAGAACTTGGCAACTTGTGTTCTGATAGATTAAAGGCAGAACTTGTAAGCAACGAGACGGGCCACACCTTAATGGAAGTAAACTCATTAAAAGGTCCTATTTACAGTGGTTTGGCTCAAATTTAATGAATTAGATTTAAGAACATGTTTTTCTGATATACATAAACCTTCAAACCACCATACCATGTAATGTGGAGGTACATATCTCTAATGTGTGGGTATAGGAATTAGGGATTGGACAAGCTCTTGATGAATAGTTCCACCTTGAGCGCATGGTGAAGGTGGTGGTAAGAGTTTCCAAAAAGTAAGTATATGTTATTGCCAGAATATGAAGCAATATGCTGGGCACACTGTCCCATACAGGAACCTTTTTAAAAGTTGAAAAAGGGACTTCCGGGAAGATGGCCAAATAGACTAGCTTGAGATTAGCCCTGCTCCTCAGAAAAGTTAGAGAAGGGACAGGAGTGTGGCCAAGATGGTGATTCTGGAGTGTGGCTAAACTGGGAGAGCCTTCTGCATGCACCTCATAGGGTACCCTGGTTGCAGAGTCCAAGGAACTGAGAGGCAGAAATCTGGATCCTGACGTATAGGCGTGGAGCATGCAAAGTCCATGGGAATACATGAACAGGAGCTAGGGACTGGGAAGTAAACCAGGCCATGTTCCTTGGGCGTGCAACCCTCACCAGTGCAGCCCCATGACTGGCAACTCACCATACACCCCACACACCTGGACCTGATCATCTGTTCCCGTTCCCCATGCTCTAGGCATCCCCACCTAACCAGCTCCCAGTGCATGTACCTGCCCCACACCCCCACCCCAAGCACAACCTAACCCACCTCTCCTGCACCCATCCTGAGCACTACCTCCCCCTCCCTGTTCCCTGTAGGCTGTTACCAGTGCATAAAGGCTGTAGCACTAACCTCCATACCAAGGCTACCATTGCCCCCCTGCCCATAGGGTCACCTTGCCCTGCCCCGCTCCATGCTCTGCACATCTGTTTACAGCACTCCTAGGCCCATGCATGCACACAGACCCCCAATCACATCATTCAGCTCTGGGAACTGCACTTTACAGCAGTCCTAGAACTGCACATGTGCATGGCCCTCAGCCATACTTCCAAGCTCTGAGAAAGTGCTGACCTGCACTGCCAGGTCACATCTGCCCTCAATCCATGAAGGCATAATGCCAACCTAACCCCACAGCTCTATGCATGCACACAAAGGGCCCCATGCCTTATACCAGCACCCACCAAAGTTATACCCCTCAGTCTGGTGCACCTGCCCAGCTACATCCTCCCTGGCCACTGAGTGCCCGTGTTCACAAGCATCAGTGTAACATCCCCAACCTGGGCCTATACCTATCTACTCTGAAACAAATTACCGCACTGGGTACCCCAACCTGTACCCTGCTCCCTGCTGTACAACCATCCTACAAACATAAGGCCTTAGACGACTGAAAGAAATCAACTTTCAAAACAAATCAGTCAAGATATTTACATAACATGAAGACAGCAAAAGATCACCAAACATATCACAATGCAGACAGATAAAGCCCTGCCAATGAACAAATTAAAACACTAGAGAAGACACAGATGTTGGAACAGCTAATCAAAGATGTTCATACAACTCTACTTCATAAAATAAGTGGAATAGCAAATGACATAAAGGAGATCAAGAAGACAGTAGAAGAGCATAAAGAGGAATTTGAAAGAATAAATAGAAAAATAGCAGGAATCACAGAGGTTAAAGACTCTGTTGACCAAATAAAGAACATACTAGAGGCACACAACACCATATTTGAAGAGTCAGAAGAAAGAATAAGTGATATAGAGGACAGGATAACTGACTACAAAGACTCATAACAGCAAATGGCAAAAAAGATGGAAAAAATTGAATTGGATCTCAGAGAAATGGAAGACAAAACAAAGTGCACAAATAAAAGAATCATTGGTGTTCCAGAAGGGGAAGAGAAGAGTAAAGGGCTAAGAAGAGTAATTGAGGGTATAATGGGGGAAAACTTCTCAAAAGTTTTATGTTATTTATAAAGAAATGTATGTTATTTACAAAGAACATAAATATACAAGTCAAAGAAGCCCAACAAACTCCAAATAGAATAAATCCAAATAGGCCTGCCTCAAGACACATACTAATCAGTCTGTCAAATGTTGATGAAAAGCCGAAAATCCTGAAAGCAGCAAGCGAAGAACAATCTACTACATGTAAGGGAAACCAAATAAGACTGAGTTCAGACTACTCAACTAGCACTCTGGAGGCAAGAAGACAGTGGTATGAAATATTCAAGGTCCTGAAAGAGAAAGACTTCCAGCCAAGAATTCTGTACCTAGCCAAATTGTCCTTCAAAACAGAGGAAGAGATTAAAGTTTTCACAGGCAAAGAAGTCTTGAAAGGATTTGTCAACAAGAGACTGGCCCTAGAAGAAATACTAAAAGATGTTCTGCTGGCTGAAAAAAAAAGACAGGAGAGGGAGGTCTAGAGGAGGGCACAGAATTGAAGAGTACCACTAAAGGTAATTTAAAGAATACAAAGAGAAAGAGGGAAAGAATATATAGATCTGATGAATGAAATAAAAAAGATAAGATGGTAGGTTCAAGAAAGACATTTTCAGTTATAACTTTGAATGTTAATGGACTAGACTTACCAATTAAATGACACAGATTGGCAGAATGGATTAAGAAATTTAATCCAGCTATATGCTGTTTCAATAGACTCCTCTTAGACATAGGATACAAGCAGATTGAAAGTGAAAGAATGGAAAAAGATTTTCCTTGCAAGTTGTAATGAGAAGAAAGCAGGAGTAACTATACTAATATTGGACAAAATAGACTTTAAATGTAAAGACATCATAAGAAATAAAGAAGGACACTACATACTCATTAAAGGGGTCAATTCACCAAGCAGATATAATAATCATAAATGTTTGTGCTCACAAAGTACATGAGACAGACATTGTCAAAAATGAAGGAAGGGGTGTTTTTTTTTGGAATTAAAAAAATTAATTAAAAAATGAAGGAAGTGATAGATGTTTTAACAATAATAGTAGGGGACTTCAATACACCACTCTCCTCTACAGACAGAAAAACAAGACAGAAGATCAACAAGGAAACAGAGAAGTTAAATAACTCGATAAGTGAATTAGACCTAACAGACATATATAGGTCACTGTACCCCAAAGCACAACCATATACATTCTTCTGTAGTGCTCCCAGAACATTTTCTCCAGGATAGAGCATATGCTGGGGCACAAAACAGGCCTTTATAAATTAAAAACATTGAAATTATTCAAAACACATTTCTCTGATCACAATGGGATGAAACTGGATCTCAGTGTCTACCAAAGAATGAGAACATATGCAAATATATTGAAATTAAATAACACACTCTTAAACAACCAGTGGGTAAAAGAAAAAAATCTCTCAAGAAAACAGTAGCCACCAAGATGAATGAAAATGAGAATACAACTTATCAGAACTTATGGGATGTGGAGAAGGCTGTGCTGAGAAGGAATTTATTGCCCTAAATACCTATATTAAAAAACATGAAAGAACAAAATTTGAGTACTTAATAGCACACCTGGAGGAACTTGAGAAAGAATAACAAACTAGCCCCAAAACAAATAGCAGAAGAGAAATAACGAAGATTGAAGCACAAATAAATGAATGGGAGAACGAAAGAACAATAGAAAGAATCAATAAAGTAAAAAATTGGTTCTTTTAGAAAATCAATAAAATTGATGGGCCATTAGCAAGACTGACAAAGAAAAAAAGAGAGGGGATGCAAATAAACAAAATCAGAAATCAGAAGGCGTGTGTTACCATAGACCTTGAAGAAGTAAAAGAAATCATAAGAGGATACTATGAACAACTATACACCAACAAACTAGACCACTTAGATGAATTGGGAAAATTCCTGGAAACACACTAAGAAGCTACCCTGACTCAGGAAGGAATAGAAGATCTCAATAAACTGATCACAATGAAAGAGATTCAATCAGTCATCAAAAATCTTCCTACAAAGGAAAGCCCATGGCCAGATGGCTTCCCAGGGGAATTTCATCAAACATTCCAGAAAGAACTAATACCAATCCTGCTCAAACTTTTCCAAAAAATTGAGGGAAAAGGAACTCTACCTAACTCATTTTATGAAGCTAACATCATTTTAATACCAGAACTGGGTAAGATGCTATAAGAAAGGAAAATAACAGGCCAATCTCTCGAATGAACATAGATGCAAAAATTCCCAATAGTATATTAGCAAATTGAATCCAACAACACATTAAAAGAATTATACACCATGATCAAGTGGGGTTTACACCAGGAATGCAAGGATGGTTCAGATTGAGCCTACAATGAAATACTATCTCACACCTATAAGAATGGCTGCTACTAAACAAACAGGAAGCTATAAATGTTGGAGAGGATGTGGAGAAACTGGGACACTTATGCAATGCTGGTGGGAGTGTATAATGGTGTAGCCACTATGGAAGACTGTTTGACAGTTCCTTAGGAAACTAAATATTGAGTTACCCTTGACCCAGCAGTAGCGCTACTTGGTATATACCCAGAGGAGTTGAAAACAATAACTCAAACAAACATTTGCACACCAGTGTTCATAGTAGCATTATTCACAATCCCCAAAAGATAGAAACAAACCAATTGCCCAATTGAGGGCAGTTTCTCTTTATATTTGTCCCACATGCATGCTTTTATTACTCCCCTTCATGTGTTGATGCCCTTTGTCTCCTTGTGCAGGTTCTCTCCATACATCAAGAGAAATGGCTTTGGACAGTCCCAGTCCTATAGACTTGTAACTCTCATAAAAAAGGAATAAAGACCTCACTCTCCATAAAAGTAAAACTTTCCTTGCTAGAACTCTTCTGTTGGCCTGGCCTAGGCCAGGTGACCATCTCTTGGATCAGTCATTGTCCAGAGGAATTGTCACTGCGGATGTTCCATGTGGGACAGGTACTGTTATGGGTCTGAGTGCCCGGCATGCTCAATAGCCCCAATGAAAAGAAGTTAAGGTTACTAGAAGAAAAAGGATGGAAAAGAGGGCCAGAAAGACAGAAATAATAACTATCACATTCTGCTGCAGATTTCCTTGCACACATTTTCACTTTTTCCTGCCCTGTGGGGAAGTGGCTCATTAAAATGGCTTTTCCCTGATTCCTTATTACTATCTGTTCTAGTTTGTTAGCTACTGGAATACAACACACCAGAGATGGATTGGCTTTTAATAAAAGGGGATTTATTTTGTTAGTTCTTCAGAGGAAAGGCAGCTAACTTTCCACTGAGATTCTTTCTTATGTGGAAGGCACAGGATGGTCTCTGATGGTCTTCTCTCCAGGCCCCTGGGTTCCAACATCTTCTCTTGGGGTGACTTCTTTCTGCATCTCCAAAGGCCTGGGCTGTGCTGCAAGTGCTGAGATGAGGAATGCTGAGCTGCTAGGCTATGCTACATTGCACTCTCTCATTTAAGCACCAGCCAATTAAGTCAAATGTCACTCATTGCAGCAGACACGCCTCCTAGCCAACTGCAGATGTAATTAGCAACAGATGAGGTTCACATACCATTGGCTTATGTCCGCAGTAGCAAGGCTAGGTATGCTCACCTGGCCAAGTTGACAACTGAATCTAACTAACACACTATTTTTCCTTTCTTCTGGGGAAGTGCCATATTAGTCAAAGGAGAAGAGGCAAATTTGATATAGGAAAATTGTTCTTAATTTGGATAACATTACTTGAAAGGAAAAATTCTCACTGGATGGCATCATAAGCTCAATCTCCTGCTCTGAAGGAATGCTTAAAGCAATTGAATACTTATGAATACTGAGTGAAAAAGTTTAATTAGTGATTGCAAATCTGTTTAAGAGCTCGAGGTGCTCTTACCAAAACTTGAGAGGCTCTAGAGGGAAGCTGCTACTGGATATACACATAGAAACTGTTAGAAATTTATTATTAGAAAGAAAAAGTTTGGAATTTCCCTTTAAATCTTTAGGTATTTAGAAATTTCAGAAGAACAATGAAATATGTGAATAAGCATTTAAAAAGTGCAAAACATATTCCAGTGTTTGATATGTCATTAATGTATTTTTAGTATACATCTCCTTTCTATACTAACATTTATAGTAGACTGTGCACCACAGTGTTTTACAATGTTATATATATATATATATTGTTTGGGGCAGATAAGTTGTCATGGTTAGGGACAGGTGTCAACTTGGCCATGTTATGGTACCTGTTTATCTGATTGGGCAAGTGCTGGCCTGTCTGTTGCAATGAGGACATTTCATAGGATTAGGTCATGAGCACGTCAGCTACATCCACAGCTGATTCCCTTTGTAATCAGCCAAAGGCGAGTGTCTTCTGCAATTAATGATGCTAAATGTAATCATGGGAAGCCTTTGAAGGAGGACTCAGAGGAGACAGGTTGCATTCCTGCTTTGGCTGGTGAGCCTCTCCTGTGGAGTTCATCCAGGCCATCCATCGGAGTCATCGGCTTCGCAACCTGCCCTGTGGATTTTGAACTCGGCGTTCCTAAGGTCACGTGAGTCATTTTCATAAATTTTATATTTGCAAGGGTTCCCTGTTGATTCTGTTTCTCTAGAGAACCCTAACTAATACATAAGTTGAACCTAATAAGCACTTTGTCATATTTTTACATTATGTGTATTTATCAAGCTCAGCAAATTGAGTTATATCACTTAAGTTTATGAAACTAACAGGCAACTGAACTGACCTGTCTAAACTGACCTAACCTTTCACTGCTGATTGAACTTCACCCACCCTGGCAAAGTAGAGAGCCCCACCTGCTTATTCCAAACAATTTCCAAAGCATACCAAACATTTAACCACAGACATGTAGCCACAAAGACATTTTTCTTTTGTTTTTTATTTTTCTTGATTTCAACAAATGTTGCTCTATAAATATGCCACTCTCCCTCCCCTTAGCATGGCTCTTGGTTCAGTCAGAGCTCCAGGCTTGGCTGTTCTTCGGGCCATCCCACTCATGCTCTCTAATAAAGCTTGCCTTATCCACTGAGGTCTTTCCGTTCCTTCTTTTTGAGCATTCTCCTCCTCTACACTCCTTCACTTTCCTTTCATTTTGGTGCCAAAACCAGAGAGTGGTCTAATGCAGGGACCCCAGTCCCTGGCTCTTTCCCTCTTCATTCAAACCCTTCCCCTTTGCAAACTTCTTTCCTTTTGTATCATTTTCATACCTGACTTCACAGGACCCACATGACTCTCTGAGCTCACTATAAGCTAAATGGCCACAGGAAAGTGACCTGAAGCCACCCTCTCTTAAGAGAGCATGGCTTTTGCAGCCTCATTGCCATGTGAGTGGTGCAAGAATCCCAGTGATTCTTTATTGGTCCTCTCGACACACCCCTAGACTGAACAATTTTTAGCCCTCTGCTCTCTTGTTAAAACCTACAGATCAGGGGACCCTTGCCATTTCAGTCACTGCATCTACCACTGACTGATTAAAATCACTCTTAGACATCACTGGTGGGTGAGTCTTCCCCCTTTACTCTCCCCACAGAGGCACCCTGTGGGCTTTTCTCTCTCTCTCTCTCCCTCACTCTTCTGACATGGACCCAGGGGTCCCCTTGGCTGGCTGGAGTAGGGGATGGCTTCCCCATCAAATGAGGATTCTGTTCCTGCCCCTCACCAGACCAGGGATGCCCTGCCTGGTGTTGAAAGCCCTGACCTTTTGGCCTCTCAGAATTAGCCTTCCTGCTCGCTATCTCTCCCTTGAAATGGGGACCAGGACCTCTGTCCTGGCGGACTCAACTCTAGCCTGTCTCACAAAAAATCTAAAAATATTAGGCTTAACACCTGATTTAAAGGCCACTAAACTCCTCTGACTCTCAACTCAGACCTGGCCACAATACAATTCAGACAATCAACATGGATGGCCAGAATTTGGAACTTTTGACCCTGTCCTTCTAAATGAACTAGACTCCTTCCTCCATCAAAATGACAAAGTGGTCTGAGGTACCATCTCTCCAGGCCTTTTTCTATGTCCTCTCTAGACCTTCCCTTTGTAAATCATGCTCTCCTCTCCAACTGCTCCTGACTAATACCCCCACCCAGTGCCGCACCAGGAAAACACTCCCCCAACCTCACCCTCACTTTCACCAACCCAGACCCTGCTGATGACCCCTCTCTATACAACCTCCCCTCCAAAGCCCTAGCCCACCCTTTCCGGTTCCCCCACTGGATACATCCATTGAACCCCCAGCTTCCACGCCCCAGGCAGACTTGACCTCCTTCTTACACACATTCCAAATCTACTTCAGGCCAAAACTTACCTCAGCACATGTTTCCCCTCGGAGAGTTGGCAGGAGTGGAGGGACCAATTCGGGTTCATGTCCCCTTCTCAATGGCAGATATATCCCAAATTGAGGAAAAATTAGGATCCTTCTCTGAGAATCCTACCAAATATACAAAGAATTTGTCTGCCTTACTCAGGCTTACCTCCTTACATGGTCAGATCTTTATTACATCCTCATGCCCACCTTAACCACAGACAAATGGAGCCACATTTGGCAATCACCCGAGAATATGCAAACTGCCTTCCTAGTGAAAATAGAAACCTTAACCCTGTTGCAGATCTGGCACTCCCCACCAATGAGCTGGATTGGACATACCAACCCAGGGACACTGGAATTCATAATAGGGACCACGTGATAGCCTGCTTACTTGAAGGGATGCTCAAGAACACCTATACCCAGGTAAACTACAAAAAAATACAGGAAATTACCCAAAAGTCTGAAGAAAACCCCTCCCTCTTAATGGCCACACTAACCAAGGCTGTAACAAAATGCACAAATCTGGACCTCAACACACCAGAAGGCACCCTCTTCTTACATGTACAATTTATCAGCCAATCTGTCCCCGACATCCAAAGAAAGCTTCAGAAGCTTGAACAAGGCCCACAGACTCCACAACAGGAACTCCTCAATGTAGTCTTCCAGGTGTTTAACAAATGGGATGAGGAGGCAAGGAGGGAAAGAGAGAAAAAATTCAAGACCAAATATCAGCTCTTAGCCACGGCCCTAGAGAGTCCTCAACATGGCCCCACACCCTGGATTCCCATCACCCTAGGACAAAAAACTACATACCCACCTGATGCCACCTTCCACTCTGGGAAACAAGTGCACTGGGCAAAAGCTTGCCCAAACCCTAAACCTCCCTCCAAGCCATAGCCCAGTTGCAGACAATGGACATTGGAAAATGGATTGCCCTCAGGGGTGGACACCCCACCCCTTGGGTCTCCCACTTACAGAACCAAAACACACCTTTCCAAAGTTACTAGAATAAGGGAACCCTGATTCCACTGCCCTTGCCACTGAGTGTGAAAATCCTGAGGAGCCGAGGGCAGTAAGGACGGTGCCCAGCGATATCATTTCCTTCATGGTCAACACTGGGGCAACTCTCTCTCTCTCTCCTGAATACAATGAAGGGGCCCACAATAAAAAGAACCAGGTCATTACCTATCCTCACAAAACCCCTTCCTTCTTCTGCTCCTTCAGGGATCTCACATTCACTCACTCATTCATTATCATCCTCACCTGCCCAAACCCCCTTATAGGAAGAGATATCCTCCACAAATTTGAGCTTCCTTCCACATCCCACCTGCATTAGTTAGGGTTCTCTAGAGAAAGAGAATCAACAGGGAACACTTGCAAATATAAAATTTATAAAAGTGTCTCATGTGACCATGGAAACTCAGAATCCAAAATCCTCAGGGGAAACTGTGAAGCTGATGATTCCAATGGAGAGCCTGGATGAACTCCACAGGAGAAACTCACCAGCTAAAGCAGGAAGAGAGCCTGTCTCTTCTGAATCCTCCCTAAAATGCTTCCAGTGATTAGATTGAGCATAATTCATTGCAGAAGACACTCCCCTTGGCTGATTACAAATGGAATCAGCTGTGGATAGAGCTGAAATGATCATGATCTAATTCTATGAAATGTCCTCATTTCAACAGACAGTCCTGCACTTGCCCAACCAGACAAACAGGCACCACAACCCGGCCAAGTTGATACATGAACCTGACCATGACAGTCCATCCCTTGCCAACTTGACAGCTATATATATTACCATAATCCCCCCATTTGAAGTCTCAAATATCTCTTAGTTCTAGTAGACACCTTCACAGGATGGCTTGAAGCCTTTCCAACAGCTAACCAAAAGGCTTCCAACATATCTTCTATTCTAAGCTGAGAAGTAATTCCATGATTTGATTTCCCCACATCCTTCCAATCTGATGAGAGTCCTGAGTTCATCTCTGCAGTCACTCAAAGTCTAGCCTCCTATCTTAATATCCCTTAGAAATTACATATCTCATATCATCCCCAATCCTCCGGGTAGGTAGAAAGAACCAACCACACCTTTAAAAACACCCTCACCAAATTAGCTACTGAAACCCAGGAAACTTGGGGTAATACATTCCCCATTGTGCTCCTAAAATTTGCTGTCTCCCAAATAAACCCCTACTCTTATCTCCATTCAAACTTTTGTTTGGAAGGCTGCTATTACCTCCTGGAATTCCCATAACTCCATCTTCCCTTACTGCTTCTTTATTTCCCTGCCTCCTCTCTCACCTCAGGACAGCTGTTTGGAAATATAATGGTACACTTTAGCCCACAGCCCACCACTAATACACCCAGTCCAATAACACCAGGGGATCTTATATATCTAGCCCAGCCAAACTCTTCCTCCTTCTTAACCCCAAAATGGACTGGTCTGTTGCCTCCTGGCCAGAGGGACATCTGTGCCTGGGAATAAAGTAATTCCCCTATTTCCCCTATCAGTGAGAAGTTGCAGGCATTTATGAGGTTAATATTGGGCAAGCTCTTTTACAAGCTCTGTTGAGCAAGCAGCTAACAGGTGTCCCAGTTGATTTACAATTATCTACCCTCGGCCCGAGGGAGTAGAACTTCCTGGATCATTGCATGCAGAAGTTTCTGAAAACAATGACCCCTGTAAGGGGGGTAGAGAAGAAGCAGGTGTGACCTGGGGGAAAAGACCCGCTAGAGATAGTACTACAAGGTTCCCACCGGGACCCCCCGCTGGCGCGAACTCCCTCCTATAAGGGAAGTTCTGAGGATATAAAAGGGAGGCAAGAAAACATAAGACTACTACTACTAAGATGGGGAACTACTAAGAAAGAACTAATAAAGGACTCACTCCCAAGAAGCAGGGAGCCCTGAGAGATGGAACCATACTTGTCTCCTGAGTGCTGATTTCTTAAATCAACCTCGACGCCCCACTCCTGACTCGGCTTCAAGAGCCGGACGCGGCACTGGTCCATACAAAGTAATCTTAACCACTCCTACAGCCACAAAACTGGAAGGAAAGTCCTCTTGGATCCATATCTCCAATGTAAAAAAAGTCTAAAACCTTCCTACCACTCTACACCCACAGGACCAACCTCCCTGAGAATTACTCAGCTGCCTCAAATCACTGAATAGCAAGAAACACCCATCGCCTTCCCATGTCCCTAAACCCCACTGCCTTCAACTATTTCCTTTCCACCCTTTTAAGTGATTTAAGCTGGTATCCACACTCCATCAGAACTCCTTCCAATCTTCTTCACCTCCTGGAAAATTTGTGGCTCCAAGGCACCTACCTGGAGTTTACCCCAACCCAGATCTTTCTTTCCATTCATCCTTCTTCTAATTCTTACACATGAAAGGGCAGGCTCTCCTCCTCTCCTTGATACTTTTTTCTATTCCACATTCTTTAATCCCAGCCTCAACTAACCCCCCCCTTCCTTTCCCACATCTTGCCAGAATACTTGCAAAAACCCATTAACATTGCTACCACCCTCCTCAAAGAATCAAATTCTTCTTTAGCTTCAGCTGGATATGTCTACACCTTGCCCAAACTGTGAACCAAGCCTTCCATTCCCCTCTACCCACCTGACTCTCAACACTGGCAGGACTTCACTTCTCAGTCACCCACCAACCTGAATACTACCTCATGCAAGGGGACTGGTGGAGTGATGGTGAGGCTAGGCACAAATGAGCCGCAAACCAACAAGTTCCTAGAAAAAATTGCTGAACTGGAACCTCCACAATGCCCTGTCCAAGGCCCTGTCCAAACCTATGTAATTCATGCCTATCAGGCTGCTCTGTGTGTATTCCATCACCATTACCAAGAATCAACCCCAGCAGGAAATGTAGCTTCCTCCAAGTGTAATCTCACCCTATACTTCTCCACCCCCACATCCTACATCCAACTCCTGCTACGGATCAAAGGAATTCCTAGAAACCCACACCTCTGGATCATGCCTCCCCACTCCCCCAGCATACTCAATGAAACTACCAAACCTGGAAGATATTACTGTCAAGGCAGCGGACATCACCCTGATGTACTGGGCTTCAAGACCACCCTTGGCCAAATTGAATTCCTCACACACCCTCCAGATTCCTCCCAGACTTGCTGAAGCACCTGACTTGTGAAAACCTTTGGTACTTTGTCAAATGTAACACCTTAATGTTGCAACTAGAACTCCACCTGCACCCCCAGAAATATTACAGCCCTAACGAAATTTCAGCCCCTTAACAGCCATGGGCCTTGGACATTCCATCTCCTTCTGGCACACCAGAGAAAACATGAAACACTGAAGAGCAGGTAACTTCTTCCCAGTTTCCAGCATTAATTTGTTACCCTGCCTGGCCTACACATCTGAACTCTTCTGTGTATGTGGTTCAAATGCCTTCCTGTGTCTCCCCACCATCTGGACTGGAGCACGCATACTAACCTTTCTATCACCACAAATAAGCCTAACCCCTCCTGACACCTCTATCCTCAGAAACCTGGTCCAAAACACCCCCCCAAATATCAAAGAGGCCACCTAGTGAAATCCCCCTACTAGCCACACTTGGGGTCCTCTCTGGGGTAATTACAGAAACAGCAGCACTAGGTGAGTCATTATACAGCTTTACCATCCTGTCACAATAACTGGCTTCAAGCCTCCAGGAAGTCTCAAAACAGCTTATACCTCTACAGGACCAAATAGACTCCTTAGCTTTAGTAGTCTTACAAAAGAGGTGTGGTCTCGTCCTCCTAACATTACATGGAGGCAAGTGTACACTACTCCAAGAACATTGCTGTTTTTATACTAACCAATCCCACTTAGTTTGAGATAAAGCTCAATGCCTTAGAGACCTAGCTACTAAAATCAGGGATCAAGCCTCACTTAGCTCATTATGGCCCTAGGTAATCTCCCCTCTTGGCTCATAACCCTTATAACTCCCCTCATATGTCTTACATTAGCTTTCTCTTTCCTTCCCTTCTTTATTAATCTCTTACAAAAGTTTTTGTTGGACAAATGACCACCATCTCCCAAGCTGCAACTCAAGATCATGTGAAACAATGTTCCTCCTCCAGGCTTACCAAAGACCTCTCCCCATGATGCTCCCCCATCAGCAGGAAGCAGCCAGATATAATGATGTTATCCTGCTCCCTTCTTGTGAGCCTCCAGAGTCTGTAATGATGGAACTAACAGAAAGCAGGAAACTAACCTGATCTGTTGAAACTGACCTAACTTTTCATGGCTGATTGGACTTCATCCACCCTGGCAAACTGGAGAGACCCACCTGCCCGTTCCAAACAATTTCTGAAGCATACCAAACATTTAACCACAGATGTGTAACCACAAAGACATTGTTCTTTTGCTTTTCATCTT
Source organism: Tamandua tetradactyla (assembly GCF_023851605.1). Taxonomy (NCBI): domain Eukaryota; kingdom Metazoa; phylum Chordata; class Mammalia; order Pilosa; family Myrmecophagidae; genus Tamandua; species Tamandua tetradactyla. The sequence goes on along the minus strand of NC_135327.1, from coordinate 208,700,544 downwards.
TCTGAATTTTAACAAGCTCTGCTCTATGAATATGTTACTCTCCCTCCCCTTAGCATGGCTCTTGGTTCATTCAGTCCTCCAGGCTCGACTGTTCCTGGATCCATCCCTCTCAAGCCCTCAAATAAAGCTTGCCTTGATCCATTCACACCTATCCATTCCTTTCCTTGAACATTCTCCTCCTCTACACTCCTTCACTTTCCTTTCATAAGTGAAACCCTAACATTATTCAGAAAATTATCCGCAATAGGTTTTAAGAAGGGACAACCTTCTGTTTTACTCTTCCACCTTTTCAGAGGCCTTACCGTTTCTTCCTTGGTTTCATTCTATTAATTATAGTTTTACTGGAATCTGAATTAGGAATGGCATTGTTTCAGTTTGCTAAAGCTGCCAGAATGCAATATAGCAGAAATAGATTGTTTTTTACAAAGGGTATCTATTAGTTTACAAATTTATTGTTCTAAGGCCTTGAAAATGTCTAACTTAAGGTACCAACAAGATGATACCTAGGCTCTGAAAAAGGCTGCTGGCATCTGGAATACTTCTGTCAGCTGGGAAGGCACATGGCTGACATCTGCTGGTCCGTGCTCCCAGTTTGTTACTTTCAGCTTCAGATTCCAGTGGCTCTCTCTGTGTTCCTGTGGATCTTCTCTTAGCATCTTTGGGGCATTTCTGTCTCTCTTAGTGTGTGTGAATCCTCTCTTAGTTTTTCTGGGTCAACGCCCAGATTTCATCTCTATGCTTAGCATCTCCCAGGGTATTTTCTTTTACAAGCCTCTGTAGTGTTTTTGCCAAAATGTCTCCCTCTTAAAGGACTCCAGTAAGTGTTTTAAAACTAATCTTGAATCGGTGGGGTCATATCTGTAAGGCCTTGCCCTCTGGCTGGAAGGCCCACACCTGAACTAAACCCATGAACATCAGGGCATACAGCTGTTCAAACTCAGCCAATCAGGACCTGCCCTGACAAACAAAGGACTCCCACTGCACACGGCCCATAGTTATGCTCCTTGGCCATGGCCCGTAGCTATGCCCCCAGCCCTAAAGGATGTGAAACTCCTAACTTACCACAGGAGGCCTTGTAGGCATCATCAGCACCCCCCAGTAACTAGGCTATATCTAACCCCGCTACTTCTAGGGGGGCGTGACTTCCCCAGCCTGGATCCTGAGCACCCGGACACGGGAACCTCACCCCAGGGCAATAAAATTTTAAACGTGGACTCAGCTTCTCTAATTTCTTCATCAGTCACCATCTAAAACATGACATTTTGGTGCCAAAACCCGGGAGTAGTTTCATGACCCCTCTCGGGTGAACTGACTCCTCCTTGCTGACGGACCTGGGACCTCTCCACCGCCGATCGGCTATCCTGTTCTCTGAGCAGACTTTTACTGACCTGTGCCTTCCAAGTCAGTGAGTCATCCCTTGTCAATACCTCGGTATTGTGAATGCCTTCTGGAAGGACCTGTCCGTAATCACGGCCACATCAGGAGCCCCTCTCTGACTGAGTCCTCCTCTGAGAATGCCTGGAGGTCCTCTTGATTTCCTATCATTTCCAGGGACGTGGGGTGTGAAGACTCCTCACTCTCACTCCTCCCTGCCAGTCCCCCAGGGTGACCTCTTTTCCAATAGTCTGGCCATGCCTCAGGATGCCACAACTTGGTTTGATTATTTCTGGACTTGACTTAAATTACAGGCAACCAGGAGTCTCACACAGACCCAAAAACCCCACTCGGATGTTTAATCCACAATCTGGCTACACTTTCTGCCAACAGACCAGCAAATGGTCGGAGGTCCCATATGTCCAAGCTTTCTGGCATCTAAGATCCCAGCCTGATTTATGCGCTACTTGCAATACCGCTCAAGTCCTCCTTGTAGCAAAGAAACCTTCACCTTCTCCTTCCCTTCCTCTTCCCTCATCTTCGGCTCTGCTTTCTCCGATGAGCTGGAAGATCTTTTCTCTCTGCCAACCCCCCCATTAACCCCCTCCCACTTCCTATCTCCAGAACCTCTCGCTTCCCCTGTCAGCTCGTACATCTGGCCACATGGCCTTCCAGTGCCATCTTCTGCCCCAGTATCATCTTCTGCACTTCTCTGTCCCCTTTGTGAAGTTGCAGGAAATGAGGGCATGGTCCGCGTTCACGTTCCTTTCTCTCTCTCTGATCTGGCGGCTATTGAAAAAAGCCTAGGGTCCTACTCTGCAAATCCTATGGCATATATTAAAAAATTCCATCAACTAACCCAGGCTTATGACCTTACCTGGCATGATGTTTATGTAATCCTGTCCTCTACTTCACCCCTGATGAGCACAGTCATATCATAGTGGACTCCGGTGCGCATGCGAATCAATTGCTCCTGTCCAATCCTAACATGCCAGTTGGTAAGAACACAGTTCCCATGGAAGAACCTAACTGAGACTATCAGGCGGGAGGGGCCAGCTGTAAGCACCAGAACCAAATGGCTGAATGTATATTAGCAGGATTAGAAAAGGCAGCCCTTGTTTATTTCTGCAGGAACAATCCTGTTACTACATCAACAAAAGTGGCGTAGTAGAGGAGAACCTCAATGTCCTGATGAAACTGCAAAAAGACCCTAAAGAAAAGCAGGCTGTTTTCCAATCATCCTCTTGGGGGAACTCCCCTATTCTGACGTGGCTAACCCCAATACTCACCCCATTTTTAGTTATCTGCCTCCTGTTAATGCTTGCTCCTTTTGTTTTAAGGTTCCTACAAGAGGGTCTCAAGGAACTCTCTTGGGTGACAGTCAATCAGATGCTGCCACACCCCTATGCCCCCCTTCAAGTTGAAGCACTGGCCAGTTAAAACTCCCTACCCAATGACACCCTACCCTGCAGGAAGTAGCCAGAAAGACTACAATGCCCTATTATATCAAAAAGGCTGGAATGTAAGGCCTGGCCCTGTAGACTCTGGCTGGAAGGCCCCCACCCGAGCTAAAACCGTGAACATCCGGGCATACAGCTGTTCAAACTCAGCCAATCAGGACCTGCCCTGACAAACAAAGGACCCCCACTGCACATGGCCCATAGCTATGCCCCCAGCTCTAAAGTGTGCTAAACTCCTAACTTACCATAGGAGGCCCCGTAGGCATTGTCAGCACCCCCCACTAGCTACCCTATATCTAACCTCACTACTCTTAATGGGGCGCAACTTCCCCTGCCCACATTCTGAGCACTTGGACCCGGGAACCTCACTCTGGGACAATAAAATCTTAAACTCTGACTCAGTTTCTCTAGTTTCTTGATTGGCTACCATCTAAAACATGACAATATCTTCATGGAAACAACCTAACCAAAAGTCTCCAGCCCACAATAGGTCTGCCTGAACAAGATTGATTAAAAGAACACAGCTTTTAAATTTAGTAGATTGAAATGCTAGTGATCAGTGAAAGGAAGGGGTAAGGAATATGGTATGTATGAATTTTTTTCTATTTTCTTATTTCTTTCTCTGAATTGATGTAAAAGTTCTAAGAAATGATCATAATGATGAATCTACAACTATGTGATGATATTGTGAGTTATTGATTATATATTAAGAATGGAATGATCATGCGGTAAAAATGTTTGTGTTTGCATGCTGCTATGTTGAATAATAAATAAATAAATAAATAGAAATTTAAGAAAAAAAAGCATAGCTTTTCTGGGGTACATACAGTTCCAAACTGTTACCAGACAAAGGCCATGGATTATACTGCCCAACATGCTCAATAACAAATTCCTGAAACACCAAAGGTTTTGAAGAGAGAAAGAGTTTGTTACTACACATGTAACAGGAAAACAGACAGCCTAACACCAAAATCTGTCTCCTTGAACAAAGGAGATTCAAAGATTTTAAGGATTCTAACAAGGGAAGATGAGATAATTTCACATAGTAAATTCAAGGCAGAGGTTCAAAACAGAAAAGAAAACAGTTAAACTTTGTTAGCATAAGTTAACATAAATTGAAAGGAAAGGAGGCAGAGATATCTATCTTTCAATGGCAAAGCTTAGCAGATGGTTTACAAATATAAGGGGCTGAGGCTAGTTAATGACTGTTTTCCTTACCATAATTAGCACCTACTTAGAAAATGTCCAGATAAAGGGTGTAACAGCTGACAGTCACAGAAGCACCAGAAAAGAGATAAGGACTTTTACAATACTTTCAGGTGTCTTAACAGCTTAAGTACAGTTCAGGTCTTTCAGGTACCCTCTCTTGTCCATTCCAAAATCCTGAAAGCAAAAGAAACATTTATAAAATGATTCAGTAATCAAAATCATCCCTTTAAATCCTGATTTCTCAGTTACAAAACCAACACAGGAATTCCTCTTCACAATCAGATAACCAGTTACATGTCTCTTGTAAGGGTTTATCTTTTCTATCTCATTTAGTCCTGTTTCGTTTGGTCAGGTGAGGCTAACTGCTGTAGCAAATAACCCCATAATTTCAGTGGCATAACAAAAGTTTATTGCTTCCCCACACCACAGTCCAATGCCATTGCTTGGTTGGGAGGGTGGGTGGGGGTAGAGGCATGAGCTCTGTTCATGCCATCATTCAGAGACGAGGTTCCTTCTGTTGTGTGGATCTGCCACCAGAGATGACTTCATTCCAGCAGACAGAAAGAAAGAAAGCATGGAAGATTCCATGGTGTGTTTTAGACCAGGCTCCAGCAAATTTTTTTCTTTGCAAGCCAGATGGTCTTGGGCATTGTTCAGCACCTCCATTGTAATACAAAAGCAGCCTTCAATTATATGTAAACAAATGTTTGCCTATACCTGTTTTTTTGTGGAGCAATGGCAGAGCTGAGTAGTAGACAGTGAGACTGTATGTACTGCATTTTACATGTATTTACTATCTGGACCTATACAGAGAAAGTTTGTGGACCCAGCTTTAAAAAGTTTTTCTCTCTTTTTTCTTTACTATACTATTCAGTGTTTCTAGTTGCTGGCATGCTTCAAATAACTCCAGCTACATAGAACTTTTATAAAAATCTATTACATATTTAATTACTGTTGCATATGAGGTTTTACTCCATTGTTTTTATTCCTTCTTATTGATAATTTTTGCCATCATATCTTTTCTTCATCAGTTTTTCAAGAAGTTTATTAATATTATTAACATTTAAAATAATCAAATTTTTATTTTGCGTTTCCTCTTGATTTTAACTTTGAGTCCTACTTAATCAATTTCTTAGTTTATTATTCCTTTCCATCTACTTTCCTTGACCTTAAATGTTTTTTTGTTTTTAATTTCTGAAGACAGTGGATGATGAATTACCTATCATTTGATTTTTCTTCTCTAATATAAGCATCTTAGGTTATGAATTTCCCCCAAAGTACCAATAAACCAACATTTCACAGATTCAATGTTACCATTTTCATTACTTTGTAGTTTTATGACTTTTATGAATTTTTTTATGCTATCTTCCTTTACCCATGAACAGTTTTGATAAGATTTTTTCCCAATACATTGGAATTTTCTATTATCTATTTCTTATTGATTTCTAACTTGATAGCATTCCAGTTATAGCGCATGGTCTATATTATACTTATATTTGAAAATTATTGTTTCTTGTTTTATGTTTTTATTTTAATCTGCTATTACTATAATGATACTGCTGAATAAACAGACCCTCAAATCTCATTGCTTAATAAACAACTGCCCCCCCAATCTCATTAGCTTACAACATACATTTATTTATAACTCACAAGTCTGTCACAGCTCTACTACAGGCTTGTGGTTTGGGTTCAATCTTTTCATGAGTCTCTCATTCTGGGATCCAGACTGAAGTAATGGAAGTCATCTGCAGCATGCTTTCTCTGTGGTAAGAGTGAATAAAGGAGAATGATGGTGGGGACAACCAAATCAATAGGCCAAGCCCTCAATCTTAGGGATTGTTCATATGAAATTTATTCCTGCAAAAGATAGGCTAAGGCTTCTAAAAATTAGGCCAAGAGTCACTGCCAAACAACTTCTTTTGTTGCTCAGATGTGGCCTATCCCCGTTTCAGCCAACATGAAAGCAAACTCACTGTCCTCCCCCTCTCTATGAAAGATGACTCCCAGGGTTGTAAACCTCCCTGGTAACATGGGACAGAAATCCTAGAAAGAGCTGGGACTCAGCATCAAGGGATTGAGAAAACCTTTACAATGGAAAGGTTATTTCTTTTTTCTGGAGTGATGCAAATATTCTAAAAAATGATCACACTGATGAATGTACTAATACATGATGATATTGTGAGCCACTGATTGTACACCATATATGGAATGTTTGTATGTTAAGAATGCTCAGATTTGTATGTTATTTTTGTTTGTCAATAGAAGTTAGAAAAAAAAGTGGATGATCTGCAGGAAAAAAATGGAGAATGGACCACATGAAACACCTCATAAAATTCCCAGTCAAACTTATAGGATTACTTACCAACAAAATTCTATTTGCCAAAGAAAGTTAGACTGGCCAAGTCCAAAGTCAATCAGACAGAGAATTTTAATCATAGTAGAGGACTTTTCTCTCCAAGAAAAATTTTGATCAAATTATATATTTACAGCAGAGTTTGGACATAGTTCACCCTCTTGGTCACAAATATTTTTCATATGAATACCTTTTCCTTTTCCCAAAACATGTCAGCCAACATGCCTGACATTTTTTGGGAAAAACATGAGCAATATGGTTCATGAATGACATGGTTCAAAATCCAGGCTTTTGTGGTCTACATCAGATATCAATGAGGCTCCCTTAAGACCTATGAACTAAAAATACAATTTATCTTACCTCCTACTCCCCCAACAATGATAATGGACCAAGGCCAGGATAATCACTAAGCATTCCATCACAGAAGAGAAGGAATGAAAGACACATTGCAATTGCTGGTCCACAATAATTCTGAAGTTCTGATGGGCAAAGAAATGTGTTCCCCATACTCTGAGGGAAGAGAATTATACCCAGATGAGGCCCATGTTTTACTCTGTGGTATGAGCTCCCCTCCACTGTTCTCTGTGCCTCCTGGATTTACCCTCTAGCAGGTTCTTATACTTCCTTGATCAGACCAAGAGAGCATCCAAGTCCTACCTGTAAAGTGTGGCATACAAAAGACTTCTTAAATCTTGAACAATTACCTGCTCTTTTTTCATGTAATTTTATTGAGATGTGTTATATATTCACATACCATATAATCTTCCAAAGTATACAATCAGTGGTGGTTCACAGTACCATATATATTTGTGCATTAATCATCACAATTGATTTTTGAACATTTTCCATTTATGATGGAAACCTACAATGGTAGATTTCAAGAGACAGAACATAGGATTTCTGAGCTGGAGAATGGAACATCTGAAATCCAGCAAGAAAAAGAGAATATAGGGGAAAAATGTAAAAATATGAGCAGGGACTCAGGGAAATGAAAGACAATATGAACCACACAAATATTCCTGTTGTGGGTGTCCCAGAAGAGAAGAGAAGGGAAAAGGAGGAGGAAAACTAATGGAGGAAATCATCACTGAAAATTTCCCAACTGTTATGAAAGACTTAAAATTACTGACCCAAGCGGTGCAGCTTACCCCAAAGAGGACAGATCCAGATAGACATACTACAAGATGCTTGCTGCTCAGAATGTCAGAGGTCAAAGAGAAAGAGAGAATCTTGAATGTGACAAGAGAAAAGCAATCCATCACATACAGGGGGAGCCCGATAAGACTATGCATAGATTTCTCAGCAGAAACCATGGAGGTGAGAAGACAGTGGGATGATATATGTAAATTATTAAAAGAGAAAAACTGCCAAACAAGAATTCTATATCCAGCAAAAACTGAGGGAGAAATTAAAACATTTTCAGACAAAACATCACTGAGAGAATTTGTGACCAAGAGACCAGCTCTGCAAAAAATACTAATGGGAGCACTAGAGACAGATATGAAAAGAGAGAAGAGAGAGGTGTTCAGAAAACTAGATATGACAGATAAAATCCAAAAGGAAAATGGTAGAAGAAAGTACTACCCATTCAGTAATAACACTAAATGTTAATGGTTAAATTCCCCAATCAAAAGACATAGACTGGTCAAATGGATTAATAAACAAGACCCATCTATATGCTGTCTCTACTCAAAGGACATGAGAGCAAGGACACAAACGGAAATTTGCACACCAATGTTTATAGCAGCATTATTTACAATTACTGACAGATGGAAACAGCCAAAATGTACATCAACAGACAGGTGGCTAAACAAACTGTGGCATATACATATGACGGAATATTATGCAGCTTTTAGACAGAATAAAGTTATGAAGTATGTAACAACATGGATGGACTTTAAGGACATTATGTTGAGTGTGATTACCCAAGAACAAAAGGACAAATATTGTATGGTCTCACTGATATGAACTGACATTAGTGAATAAACTTGGAACATTTTGTTGGTAACAGAAATCATCAGGACATAGAAATAAAGTAAGATATTGGGTAACTAGAGCTGAAGGGATACAGATTGTGCTACAGAACTGAATATAAAAACTCAGAAATGGACAGCACAACACTACCTAACTGTAATAGAATTACATTAAAACACTGAATGAATCTGAATGTGAGAATGATAGAGAAAGGAGGGCTGGGGGCATAAATGAAATAAAAAAGAAAGATAGACATTAAAGATTGATATGATATAATCTAGGAATGCCTAGAGTGTATAATGATGATGACTAAATGTACAAATTTTAAAATGTTTTTGAATGAGGAAGAACAAAGAAATGTCATTACTGCAAGGTGCTGAAAATAGATGGTAATTAATATTTTAAAATTTCAACTTATGTGTGAAACTAAACCAAAAATGTCTATTTGACATAGAATTTATATTTTGACTAGTGCATCTCCTAATATAACTTATGTAGATAGTTGGATGAACAACATAAATATGTGGAATGTTGGGTAGGACATTAGATTTATAGGTTTGTTCAGAGTGAAGCCTTGATGAATCCCAGAGTGATTCGATCAGTGAGTGGTAAAGTATTTGCAATTCCCATGAACGGAATGGTGAGAACTGGGGAAAATTCAACCTCCCAAAGTTGAATTATTGATAGTCTCACAAGCAGTGTGGACAACCAAAGCTATAGGCTGAGCCCCCAGTCTTGGGGTTTGTTCACATGAAACTTAACCCCACAAAGGATAAATCAAGGCTACTTAAAATTAGACCGAAGAGTCACCCCCAAGAGGACCTCTTCTGTTGCTCAGATGTGGCCTCTGTCTCCAGCCAATGCAACATGTAAACTCACCACCCTCCCCCTTTCTACATGGGACATGACTCCTAGGGGTGTGGACCTTCCTGCCAACGTCGGACAGAAATCCAAGACTGAGCTGAGACTCAGCATCAAGGGATTGAGAAAAACTCTAGAATCAGCTGAGATCCAGCATCAAGGAATTGAGAAAACCTTCTTGACCAAAAGGAGAAAGAGTGAAATGAGACAAAGTGTCAATGGCTGAGAGATTCCAAACAGAGTCAAGAGGGTATCCTGGAGGTTATTCTTACACATTAAGGAAATGTGTAAGAAGATGTAACGGAGAGGCTGGAGGTAACGGCCTAAAAATGTAAAGCTGTGTTCCATAGCCATGTTTCTTGATGATGATTGTATAATGATATACGTTTCACAATGTGACTGTGTGATTGTGAAAAACTTGTGTGTGATGCTCCTTTTATCTACCTTGTCAACAAATGAGTAGAACATGTGGAATAAAAATAAATAATAGGGGGAACAAAGGTTAAAATAAATTCAGTTTGAAATGCTAGTGATCAATGAAAGGGAGGGGTAAGGTGTATGGTATGTAAAATTCTTTTTTTCTTTTTCTGTTTTTGTTCTATTTTTCTGTTGTCTTTTTATTTCTTTTTCTGAATTGATGCAAATATTCTAAGAAATGTTCATGATGATAAATATGTAACTATGTGGTTATACTGTGAATTACTGATTATATATGTTGAATGGAATGAGCATATATTAAGGATATTTGCATTTCTTTCTTGTAATTTTTTTAATTAATAAAAAATTATTAAAAAAACATCAATATCTGTGTGAGACCGAGGAAGAGATGTTTATTTGGTGCAAAAGTTGTATTTCGGGTAGTGCATTATTTAATTCAATTTGTATGATCAGTTTATTCAAACACCATAATTGCATGAACTCCTGAATAGGGCAAGAGATCTTGTGGGTTTGTACAGGTTAGCATGATGTCCTGATATACCCCAGAGTAATTTGGGCAAAAATTAAACAAGTATTTGCAAAGTCTCCTTAGGGGTTCACAGAGAAGAGAGGAAATATTCAGCTTCCCTACCTGGCGAATCCTCATGGTATTGCAAGCAGTGGAGACAACCAATTCAATAGGTGAAGCCCTTGATATTGGGCTCATCCCTATGAAACTTATTACTGCAAAGGAGAAGTTAAGCCTACTTAAAATTTTATGTAAGAGTCACCTTTAGAGAACTTCTTTTGTTGCTCAGATGTGGCCTCTCTCTCTAACCCAACTCAGCAGGTGAACTCACTCCCCTTCCAACTAGGTGGTACATGACTTCCAGAGCATAAAATTCTCTTGCAATGTGGGACAGAATACCCAGGATTCACCAGGACCTGGCATCATGATATTGAGAAAGCCTTCTGGAAAAAAGGGGGAAGAGAGAAATGAGATAGAATAAAATTTCAGTGGCTGAGAGATTTCCAACAATTGAGAGGATACCCTGGAGGTTATTTTTATGCATTATATAGATATCCTTTTTTAGTTTATGTGTATTGGAGTGGCTGGAGGGAAGTAACTGAAATTGTTGAGATGTGTGCCAGTAGCCTTGATTCTTAAAGTTGACTGTGTAATGATATAGCTTTTACAATGTGACTGTGTGATTGTCAAAACCTGTGTCTAATGTTCCTTTAATCCAGGGTATGGACAGATGGGTAAAAACAAAATGGATAAAATTAAATAACAGGGGAAAGGGGTGAAATATATTGGGTAGACTGAAATATTAGTGGTTAGTAGGAGGGAGGGGCAAGGTTTTTTTTTTAATATATTTGTTTTCCTTTTTCCTTTTTATTGCTTTTTCTGGAGTGATGTAAATGTTCTAAAAATGATTGTGGTGATGAATATACAATTCTGTGATGATGTGAGCCATTGATTGTACACCATGTATGAACTCTATGTGTGTGAAGATTTGTCAATAAAAATATTTTTAAAAAAAAGAAAAAAATTAGTGGTAGGAAAATTTGTTTCTACTTTCTGTGACAACAGTGAGGGGTTTTCCTCCATCTGGCCATACACCTCTCCCTCAGTCATTTGGAATATGGTAGCCCACTCCCACTTAGAGGTCACTTGGCCTCCACAAGGACTCTTAAGTGGAAGGTTTGAAATGGCTGCAGTCCAGCAATCTCTTCCAGCTCTCAACTCTTCCCATTAGGTCTGAGGTGAAAGGAAAACCCTGTCATTCCTCCCCTCCTAGTAAGGCTGTACTGAGAGCATGTTAATAGCTCTTCCTCGTTTCCAACCTCTTGGATGAATTTTACCTTTTACTTTAATAAGGTGGCTCAGTCAGGTAGCTTAAGTTTTACAAAACCAGTATTTTGAAAAAGTTTTGTAAGTCTGTGTGACCTTGCTCCTTTCCATGGAATTTGGAGAAGTTAGCCTCTATAAGTGCATTAGGGTTTAGTCAAACCTACAGCAAAATTGCTTATAATATCCTACTAAATTATATAATTAATAAGGAATGCAATCATGACCCCTTACTCATTGAGTTTTCTCAACTTCAAACATTTTTTTCTTGTCTAATTCCTATTTTAATTCTGACAAGAGAAAAAAATTGTAATTCTCCTGCCTGTGCATTTGCCTATCCTTCTTACTAATCCAGGCTGAAAAATGAGGGTAGGTATAGATATTTCATAAATGCTTATGAAAAACCATTTTAAAGCTCAGTTCATTTTTAAGCCCTTCTCTGATGAATCATCATCCTCAGTGTCAGTAGGAGTAGACACAGTGACATATTTGGACAGTGTGAGCCGTCCATTGGTAAAAGTATGTGTGTATGAAATGGGTAGGAGGATGATGGTGAGGGGTGTCAAAAACAGCTCATCAAAGGAAAGATGTTAATGTTCTTCCCAGTAGTAGTCTCACTATCTGAGGACCTTAAGGTCATACTTGTCTTTCCAAAGTGTAGCTAGAAGAGCATTACTTACTAAAAGAATCCTATCAGCCATTGTCCACTAAACTCAGTAATCGCTCCCTTGATCCAGAAGCTCATCTCTTAATCCTGAAACCTAGAGTTGCAGTAATCCTCCTGCATTCTAACCTTGACCCCTCCTTACAACTGAGGCCCAAAAAACTTTAATCAACATCACACATGAAATGTCCCCAACCAGGGTAATCAACATCCCAGAACCACCACACACCCACTTACCAATCCCTTCCACAACCTTATGAAATAAATAGCTACAAAAAAATGAAGAACACTATTTTTGCTCTTTTAGAAGAGATGCTTGTCCCAGTTCTAATAGTTAATTAAAGGTATTTAAGATAATTTGAAACTTTAGAATTGAAGAAACTCTGATATCTGTATCTATAAATTTTTTCCTTCCTTGCTTTAATTTTAAATTTCTTTATGAAACATACAAACAAGCTTTATGATGTTTACTTAGGTTTTTTATATGCCTATGGATAAGCTAACTAAGATACCATTTCAGGTGGTCAAGATTTCTATAGGGTAATTGTAAAAATATTTGTATCTTCATATTTTCCTGAAATCAGGGATATATAAATAGTAACATAGGTCATTACTATAGCAATGCAGATATTTTTAAGAATTTTCTACTTGATATTTTGAGAACATTCATAGTTTTGGCAGTCGATCAACTGGTGTCTAAGTTAGTGTTTAATACTTAGAATTTAATGAACTTTCCTATCTGAATTTGTATATTTTTTCCTTGTTTCCTTAATTTTAAATTGGTTTATGAAACTTACTGTGCAAACACAGGTTTTACAATGATTATATGGATACTTTATTTAAATATGCCCACGGTTAATCTCACTAAGATATCTATTTTTGGTGGTTCTAAGTGTATTGTTTATTCTCTTAAATCAGAAAAAAAATTGTTTCAATGCTTGTGCATCTAGTCTAGTTTTTTTTAGTTTTATTGAAGATTAATTGAAGTATATTGAAATATAATTATTGAAGTATAAATGATATAAACAGCAGGTATATGAAGTGCACAGTTTGATGAGTTTTGATATATAGTATACACTTGTGAAAGCATCACCACAATCAGGATAATGAACATAACAATCATCTCCATATTCATTATTATTTTATGATAGCTGTCATAGGTTCATGTGTCAACTTGACCAGATCATGGTGACCGTTCGTCTGGTCGGGCAAGCGCTGACCTGTCTTGTTCGTATGAGGACATTTCATGCACTGGGATCATGATTATGCTGGCTGCCTCCTTGGCTAATTCTGTTGTAATCAGCCAAGGGGAGTGTCTTCTGCAGTGTGTGATGCTAAATCTAATCACCAGATAGCTTTTACATAGAATTCAGAAGACACAGTCATTCTTCATCCTTTGGCTGGTGAGCCTCTCCTGTAGATCTTATCCAGACCCTTCACTGGAGTTGCCAGCTTCACAGCCTGCCCTATAGATTTTGGACCTTACATCCCCATGATTATGTGAGACACTATTATATATTTTTTATCTATGGATATCTCCTGAAGATTCTGTTTCTCTTGAGAACCTTACCTAATACAATAGCTTTATTGAGATATAATTCACATTCCTTAAAATTCACATTTAAAGGTATGAATTGTTATTATCAGATTTCCAAATTGTGTCACTATCTGTTCTAGTTTTCTAGGTGCCAGAAAGCAGTATGCCAGAATTGGAACAGCTTTTAAAAAGGGGAATTTAATAAGTTGCAAGTTAACAGTTTTTAGGCTATGAAATTTCCCAGTTAAAACAAGTCTATAGAAATGTTCAATCTAAGGCATCCAGGGAAAGATACCTTGATTCAAGAAGGCCAGTGAAGTTCACGGTTTCTCTCTCGAGTGGAAAGGCACAAGGCAAACATGGTCAGGGTTTTTCTCTCAGCTGGAAAGATACGTGGTGAACACGGCATCATCTGCTAACTTCCTCTCCAGCTCCCCAGGAGGCATTTTCCTTCTTCATCTCCAAAAGTCACTGGCCGGTGGACTCTGCTTCATGGTTCCATGGTGTTTTCTGTTGTGGCTTTCTCATGGCTCTATCATTATTCTCTGCTCTCTCTGAATCTCCAGTATTATCCAAAATGTTCCCTCTTTTATAGGAGTCCAGGAAAGTAATCAAGACTCACCTGGACACATGTCTCCACCCAATTCAGTTAAACACCCACTCTTGAGTGAGGCATATCCCCAAGGAGATAATCTAAAATTTCCAATATACAGTACTGAATAGGGATTAGAAAAAATGGCTGCCTATATACAACGGGATTAGGATTAAAACATGGCTTTTCTAGGGTACTCACATCGTTTCAAACTGGCATACTATCACTATGAATTTCAGAGTATTTTCATCCCCATCAAAAAGCCCCATAGCTAACAGCAGTCACTACACATTCCTCTTTGCTCTTAGCCCTGGGAACTAATAGTCTAATTTCTATATCCATGGATTTATCTGTTTTACAGATTTCAAAAAAACAGAAACATATATTATGTGGCCCTTTGTGACTAGCTACTTTCACTTGATATATTTTCATGGTTCATCCACATTTTAGCATAACTCAGTATTTCATCCCATTTTATGGCTAATATTTCATTAGGTAGATACACTGCATTTTGTTTATCTTTTCTCCATTTGATGGACATTTTGAATTGTTTCTGTTGTGGAGACCCAGGGCCCGTGGTCCCCCTCCATATTGAGAATAAATTACTGCATGTATCTTATGCAGTACAGGACAGAAGTTAATAGTCATCAGACTTCCTTGGGGGGAGGGAGGAAGAAAGCATTAAAACTCCTCCCACCCCTTGATCACTGTTGATAATACACCTCCAGACTCCTGTGTCACAAAATCTTGCTGACTACTGTTGTCACATCCTTGCCTTAAATCCTTATAAACTATTCTTTGCAGTCAACACCCATTATGGAATACTGACTTCCACTTTCCAACAGGCCAACATCAGAAAGAATCTCCTGTTCATAAGTCTCAATAAAATCCATGCCTAATTTCCTAACATAATTTATGTGTAAAGCAGAACTGAACACCATAAGTACATGGAACCTTGAGTGGGGCATGAGATTTTGTAGATTTGTCCAGAGTGATGCCCCAATAAATCCCAGCAGGATTTGAATAGTGAATAAAAAGTATCTGCAATGTCCCCTTGAGGGAATGGTGAGAAAGGGAGAAAATTCAACTTCCCCAAGTGGAGAATTCTTGATATTCTCACAAGCAGCAGTGACAGCCAAAGCAGGCTGAGCCCTCAATCTTGGGGGTTGTTCATATGAAACTTAACCCTGCAAATGATAGGATAAGCCTACTTAAAATTAGGCCTAAAAGTCACCCCCAAGAGAACGACTTTTGTTTCTCAGATGTGGCTTCTCTCTTTCAGCCAACATGACAAGAAAACTCACTGCTCTCTCCCTCTCTACGTGGGACATGACTCTCAGGGGTGTGGAGCTTCCTGGCAATGTGTGACAGAAATCCTAGAATGAGCTGGGACTCAGTACCAAGGGATTAAGAAAAACTTCTTGACAAAAGGGGGAAGAGAGAAATGAGACAAAATAAAGTGTCAATGGTTGAGAGATTTCAAACAGAGTTGAGAGGTTATCTTGGAGGTTATTCTTACACATTAAATAGTTATCATGTTTTTAGTTAAAGTGTAAGAGAGAGGCTAGAGGGAACTTCCTGAAAGTGTAGAGCTGTGTTCCAGTAGCCATGTTTCTTGGAGATGATTGTATAATGCTATAGCTTTAGCAATGTTACTGTGTGATTATGAAAACCTTGTGTTTGATGGTTCTTTTATCTGCCTTATGGACAGATGAGTAAAACACATGGATTAAAAATACATAAGGAATAGGGGGAACAAATGTAAAATAAATTTAGTAGACTGAAATGTTAGTGATCAATGAAAGGGAGAGGCAGAAGTATGGTATGTGTGCTGGTTTGAAAGGAGGTATGTACCCTAGAAAAGCCATGGCTTAATCAGAATCCCATTTCATAGAGGCAGAATAATCCCTGTTCAATATTGTATGTAATTAGATCATCTCCCTGGAGATGTAGCCTAATCAAGAGGGTTGTTTAGCTGGATTAGGGGAGATATGTCTCCACCCTTTTAGGTGGGTCTTGATTAGTTTATGAGATCCTATAGAAGAGAAAACATTATGGAGAATGAGAGATTAGGAGACAGCAGAGAATGCTGTACCACCATGAAGCATAGAGTCCACCAGATGGAGATTAAGAAGGAAAATGCCTCCCAGTGAGCTTCATGAAACAGGAATCTGGGAGAGAAAGCTAGCAGATAATGCCATGTTCACCATATGCCCTTCCAGATGAGAGAGAAACCCTGACTGTGTTCTCCATATGCCTTCTCACTTGAGAGAGAGAGAATCTGAACTTCACTGGCCTTCTTGAACCAAGGTATCCTTCCCTGGATGCCTCAGATTGGACATTTCTATAGCCTTGCTCTAATGAGATATGTTCTTGACCTTACAACTGTATACTAGCAACTTATTAAGTTCCCCCCTTTTAAAAGCCATTCCATTTCTGGTATATTGCATTCCAGCAGCTAGCAAACTAGAATAGTATGCATGATTTTTTTCTATTTTCTTTTTATTTCAATTTATTGAATTAATGCTACTGTTCTAAGAAATGATCATGATGATGAACATACAACTATGTGATGATATTTTGAATTACTGATTATATATGTAGAATGGAATGATCATATGGTAAGAATGTTTGTGTTTGTATGTTGGTACATTTAATAAATAAAATATATTTTTAAAAACCCCATGCCTAACCCTCGACCTAGCATATTCTTCCATCTTAGAGCAGGCCCAACCAAAGCCCTCAAAAAGCTGTGTTGGAACAATTCTTAACTCCCAGGAAACCAAAGAACAACTGCCTGTAGTGGGCATGAGTCTTGGGAAGGGAGAATCCATGGGAGGAAATCCCAAGTTGGTCTCTATCACCCATGTGTGGAGGGATGGATGCCCTCCTAGATAAATGGGGGCCATTGTGTGAGTATGGGAACACCCTGAAAACTCCAGCAGGATTTCTCATTGTTTTGCAAAAGATAGCAGGACAACTAAATTTGAGTAAGAAGAAAAGAGACTCTCAAATAGGGGCAACCATATCATGACTTGTGGATGGCTACCCAGGCAGAACAAGCACCAAATTAGAACTAAAAGGAGATATGCACCTTGCCCAGGCATAAAAGAAGGTCTCTCTGATCACCTGCACTGAGTGAACAGTCAGTTGGAGACTCTAGCATGCAGATTATGCCCAACTCAGGGGCTATAAATTGCCTCAGGCTTGAGTCCAGAGAATGCAAACTACTCTAAGGTGAGACCTAAAAACTCAGGATGCCATAGATTTTTCTATGGTGAAGAGGGGAAAATCAAGGGTTTGGGAAGCAGAGGATAAAATAAAGCCATCTTTGTATGCAGCAGTTTCAAAGGTTACCCCTTTACTACAAAGAATAAGTGCTCAATATGTAATTATCACTTTGTTTTGGATTTAACCTTAATGTTTTCTTTAGTATTCCCTTAAATAAGGCCAGTCAATCTGTTTTGGTCTTCACCTGGGAAGGAGAACAAAGAACTTTCACTGCACTATCAAGGCTCGGTACATATGCCAACCATCTACTGCAGTCTCTGGCAAAGGATTTGGCTAATTGGAAAAGTCTATTTCACTATATTGATGATGCCATGCCAAGAAGTGACTCTTTCAGAGCTAAAAGAAGCCTCAGGCTCATTATTATCTCACCTTGAGATGGTCAATTAATCATGACAAACTGCAATGCCTTGGCTACCCTGTCAAATTCTCAAGTGTTGTATGGTTGGGTAAGACAAAATTATTCCTTCTACATAACTGATAAGCTAAATATTTTCCCATGCTGCATATGCCAAATCAACTAATGACTTTTTTGGTGTTGTGGTAGTATTGAAAACATTTTGTTCATTACTTAGCCCATATGCTAAAGCGTTTGCATATGCAATTAGATAAGGTTGTACTTGGAAATGTGAGGACTTTTTTTTTTGAAAAAGCCAAAGGGTTGATAGCACAAGCACTGGGGTGGGGATATGGTATGGAGCCGGGACTGCCCTGTAAACCGGATGTTGCTGGGACTAATATTGGCTTTTGGTGGTATCTGTGACTGAGGAAATATTCTAAATGAATACTCCTTGGCTTTTAGTCACAAACATGGAAAGGGGCAGTCAAGGTGCAGTCCTCTCAGTACAGAAATGCACAAGAATCTTGGACAGTGCCCTGTATAGAAGATTCAACAGTTAATCCTGCTGCACATGAAACAACTGTTGAAATGCTCACTATAGAAGGCAAGGGTACTATTCCCAAATCTGCTTGGTATGCTAATGGATATGCTAGCAGGCAGCCTCCCACCTGGACAGATGTGGCAATACAACCCAGTACTGACACTATATGATGGGAGACTGGTGCTGATGTGAAGCAGTCAATGGGCTGAGTTAAGAGCCGTACAATAGCAATAGTGCACGAATCAGAAAATGTGCTGTCTATACAGACCACAGGGCTGTTTACAAAGGCCTTATGACTTGAATGGCAATCTGGAAGCAGAAACAATGGACAGCCATAGATCACAGCTGAAGCCAGGGAAGTAGCAGAATGGCTTCATTGAAAAGCAGACACCAAAGGTGTCAAACTCTGTGGCATCTGGACCATCAGTTTCTGCTGCCAAGCACACACCAGAAGTTAGTGGACATCATTAGAGAATCCCCTTTGTGCTACCTCCATCGACCACATGGGCTACCACACCAGATGGGTCACAATGACCAGTCACAAATCCTGGTGACCCAATAGTAAATTTGTTACATCGGTCCCCTTCTGCTCTAGGAGGGGGCAAGTTATGCTTTTTACTGTCATGGACACAGATACAGGATTGTTGTTAGCTTTCCTAGTGGGAAAGGCAAACCAACGAACCATCCCCTAATATTTGGAGAGAGTAAGCACTCTGCATGGACTGTCAACACAGACAGACAATGATTAGGAGACCCCTTTCACTGGGCAGATAGCCCAATCCTGGGCCATGGATCAGGACAGCATGCTATTGTTCCATCTGCCCTACAATCCCACATGCACAGACCTTACCGAAAAAATGATTGGCTTATTAAAGGAGGAGCTAAAAGATGATAAGAGGTCCTTGCAACAGAGGACAATTAAACTGAAACTCCATCAGGCCTTAATTTGTTTAAATTCAATGTCACAGGCTGCAGCCCCAACTCCTATTGAAATAATAATGGCAGGACTGAGGCAGGTTCTGAGACTACAAATTAAAGGGCTAGGTGTTTTACAGCCTAAAAGGGGGACTGATAATTATTTGTTGTTATCTATGCCTCAGACCATGCAAGTGGGGGTGAAAGTGAGATCCTTTGACCTTAGTGCCAACCTAGGCAGTTGTGCTGGTTGGGAATATTAAGCCTGGGGGAATGGGAGTCACTGAAAATATTGTAATCTGATCATGATTTACATAAAAAATGCCTGTTAAAATTTTTGTCACCAATCTGGGGCCTTCTATTCTCACAGGATCTTATGTATAACTTATGCCTAAACTAACTATTGATGTCACAGAAGAGGACTTTGAAAAACTGCAAGTGGAAATATTCTGATATTTAAAATGTTCCTATAATGTACTTCTGCCTAGAGAACCTTGTTGTTAACCAACAGAACTCTAGCATGTATATTGTTAAGCCAGCAGAAAATTACCCTTATTATTCCCCACAAAGACCTTTCATTTTGGGTGGGCCACTGTGGCTCAGCAGGTAAGAATGCTTGCCTGTCATGCCAGAGGACCCGGGTTTGATTCCCAGTGCCTGCCCATGTTAAAAAAAAAATGTTTCTTTCTTTTTGCCCAAAACACCCTAGTAAACATCTTCTTACAGTGGGCTTCAGCAGCAAATCATGCCCATAATCGAACCCAATGTTGGGTTTGCACAGGCTTGCTAGGCTATTTCTATCTCTATCTCCAAACACCTGTGCCTGTATCGGTTCTTCAAGCATGTGAACCCTCTGCTCTCTGTGTTGGCTCTTTTAAGGACTCCAGTAAACTAATTAAGACCTCCCTTGAATGGGTGGGGTCACACCTTCAGCTAGTCAAAAGGTCACTCACACTCACAATTGAATGGGTCACATCTCCATGGAAACAACCTTACAAAAGCTCCCACCCTAATAGGCCTAACCTCACAAGATTGGATTAGGATTAAGAGAACATAGCTTCTCTAGGGTAAATAATAGTTTCAAACTAAGCACACCACCCTTCTTCGAACTGTGAGTCTGTGAATTGGGCTGTGTAGAATACTCTGCTGGCCTGGCAGAACTCAATACACTGAAAAATCTGGAAAAGAATCTTCTAATTTCCTTTCTTGGCCATGACAGCATCTCTTTGTGGTTGTTATCTCTACATGGGGGACTCTTAGTGTTCTGTTGTCTCTTATACTGCTGTGGAAAATGAAGGCAATATCTGTCCTATGGTCAATGTAGTCTGTGTGGAGGTGGGTTGTGATAACCCAAACCCAGACCCCCTCCATATGGAGAATAAGATACTGCATGTAGTCACCTACAATGACCAGGACAGAAGTTAAAAGAAGTCATCGGACCTCCTCAGTGGGGTGGGAGGAAGGATGTACAATAGTATCATGGACAAAGCATTAAAGTACCTCCCCATCACTGTTCATGACAAACCTCCAGGTCCCTGTGTCATGAGACCCTGCTGAAATTCTGTTTTCACACCCTTATCTTAAACTCCTGTAAACTGTCCCTTGCAGTCCTTGCCCTTTGTGGAACACTGACTTCCATTTTCCAATCAGCCACCATTGGAAAGAATCTTCTCCTGTTTGTAAGTTCCAATAAAATCCATGCTTAACCCTGGGCCTAGCATGTGCTTTGGTCTTATGGCTGCCCCAACTCAAACCCTCCTAAAACTGGGTTGAAATGTATACTTTGTTGCTATTATATATAATGCTTCCATGGGTATTCATGTATAAGTTTTTGCATAGACACATGTTCTCAATTATATTTGGTAAATATCTAGTAGTGGACTTGCCAGTTGTGTTGGTTTGAAAGTATTGTGTACCCCAGAAAAACCATTTCTTTTAATCCTGAGTCAATATTGTGGGGTGGAAAACTTTGGTCAGATTGTTTCCATGGATTTAAACCACTCAATTGTGGGTAAAACCTTCTGATTAGATTACTTCCGTGGAAATGTGGCTCCCCCCATTCAAGGTGGGTCTTGATTGGGTTACTGGAGTCCTTTAAAAGAGGAAACATTTTAGAAAAAGCTTAGAGTCCACAAAGATGCATGTATTTGGTGATGCTTAGAGAGCCAACAGAGAAAGCAGATGCCTAGACACAAATGTTTGGAAATACAGAGCCATGTGCCTCCCCATGGGATGCTAAGAAAACCAGAACCCAGCGTTGTGACCCAGAAGATCTAAGTGAAGGCCCACAGATGCTTACACAGGGAACAATTGGCATTAGAATCTGTAAGCAATGAAACTGGGAACAAAAATCACAGATGCCAGCCACATGCCTTCTCACGTGACCAGATATTGGCCTTTCTTGAGCCAAGGTATCTTTCCCTGGATGCATTAGTCTGGACATTTTTATGGCCTTAGAACTGTAAACTTGTAACTTAATACATTCTCTTTTTAAAAAGCCATTCCATTCCAGTATACGGCAGTCTGACAGCATTTAACAAAATTAAAACAACAGGTTGTATGGTAATTATATGTTCAAGTTTTTGAGGAATCCCCAAACTGTTTTCCACCTGGGTCTCATCATTTTAAAATCCCACCAGCAACACACAATGGTTCCAATCTCTGTCCACATCCTTACCAATGGTCTAATGAGTATGATGTGATATCTCATTGTGGTCTTAATCTGCATTTCCCTAATACCTAATGATGTTGATCATTTTATCTGCTTATTTGCCATTCTTTTATCCTCTTCAGTAAAATGTTTGTGTCTGTTGCCCATTTTCTCTTTGGATGTTTTGTTTTGTTCCTTTTGATTTTGAGAGTTCATTATATAGATGAGATATTGTCCCTTTGTTTCATATGTGGTTTGCAAATATATTCTCTGGATCTGTAGCTTGTCTTATCAACTTCTTAATGGCATTTTTTGCAGAGCAAAAGTTTTTAATTTTGATGAAGTCCAATATACTGCTTTTTCTTTCATATTTCACTTTTGGTGTTACATCTAAGAGCACTTAACCAATCTCTATCCCAAAGATTTTCTCCTATGTTTTCTTATAAAAATTTTTAGTTTTATGTTTAAATCTGATACATTTTTTTAATACTAGAATTTTTTGCATGGGCAGGTGACAACTCTGCCTGCTGAGCTGCAGGGCCTGCCCTAAACCTAACACATTTTTAAATTAATTAATTTATTAATTAATTTATTAATTTATAATTTATTTATTAATTTTAAAAAATTAAGAACAAACAAACAAAAACATTGACATATCATTCTGTTCTACATATATAATCAGTAATTTTCAACATCATCATATAGTTGCATATTCATCATTTCTTAACACATTTGCATCAATTCAGAAAAGAAATAAAAAGACGACAGAAAAAGCAATAAAATGATAACAGAGAAAAAAAAAGATTATATATACCATACCCCTTACCTGTCCTTTCATTGATCGCTAGCATTTCAAACTAAATTTACTTTAACATTTGTTCCCCCTATTATTTATTTTTATTCCATATGTTCTACTCATCTGTTGAGGAGGTAGATAAAAGGAGCATCAGACACAAGGTTTTCACAATCACACAGTCACACTGTGAAAATTATATCATTATACAATCATCATCAAGAGATATGGCTACTGGAACACAGCTCTACATTTTCAGGCAGTTCCCTCCAGTCTCTACACTACATCTTGAATAACAAGGTGATATCTACTTAATGCATAAGAATAACCTCCAGGATAACCTCTTGACTCTGTTTGGAATCTCTCAGCTATTAACAATTTGTCTTCTTTCACTCTTCCCCCTATTAGTCAGAAGGTTTTCTCAATCCCTTGATACTGAGTCTCAGCTCATTCTAGGGTTTTTCTCAATCCCTTGATGCTGAGTCTTGGCTCATTCCAGGATTTCTGTCCCACATTGCCAAGAAGGTCCACACCTCTTCGAGTCATGTCCCACATAGAGAGGAGGAGGGTGGTGAGTTTGCTTCTTGTGTTGGCTGTAGAGAGAGAGGCCACATCTGAGCAATAAAAAGTTTCTCTTAGGGGTGACGCATAGAACTAAATTTTAAGTAGGTTTGACCTATCCTTTGTGGAGTTAAGTTTCATATGAACAAACCCCAAGACTGGGGGCTCAGCCTAGCTTTGGTTGTCCACACTGCTTGTGAGAATATCAATAATTCAACTTGGGGAGGTTGAATTTTCCCCAGTTCTCACTATTCCATGAACGGGAATTGCAAATACTTTCCCACTCACTGATCAGATCATTCTGGACAAACCAACAAAATCTCATATCCTACCCTAGATTCCAAGTACTTATGCTGTTCAATCAAGCTATCTACATAAGTTATATTAGGAAATGCAGTAGTCAAAATATAGATTTTGTACCCAACAAACATTTTTTGCTTTAGTATCACACATAAGGTGAAATTTTAAAATATTAATTACCATCTATTGTCAACACACTGCAATAAAATGACATTCCTTTGTTCTTCCTCGTATACAAACATTTTTAAAACTTGTACATTTAGTCACTATTATTATACACTCTAGGCATTCCTAGATTATACCATCTCAATCTTTAATGTCTATCTTTCATTCTGATTTCATTTATGCCCCAGCCCTCCTCCCTCTATCATTCTCACAGGCAGCTTCATTCAGTGCTTTAACATAATTGTATTACAGTTAGGTAGTATTGTGCTGTCCATTTCTGAGTTTTTATATTGAGTCCTGATGCACAATCTGTGTCCCTTCAGCTCCAATTACCCAACATCTTACCCTATTTCTATCTCCTGATGATCTCTGTTACCAACAAAATATTCCAAGTTTATTCACTAATGTCAGTTCATATCAGTAAGACCATACAGTAATTGCCCCTTTGTTTTTGGCTAATCTCACTCAGCATAATGCTCTCAAGGTCCGTCCATGTTGTTACATACTTCATAACTTTATTCAGTCTTAAAGCTGCATAATATTCCATCATATGTATATACCACAGTTTGTTTAGCCACTCATCTGTTGATGGACATTTTGGCTGTTTCCATCTCCTTGCAATTGTAAACAATGCTGCTATAAACATTGGTGTGCAAATGTCCATTTGTGTCTTTGCCCTTATGTCCTTTGAGTAGAAACCCAGCAATGGTATTGCCGGGTCATATGGCAATTCTATATTCAGCTTTTTGAGGAACTACCAAATTGCCTTCCACAGCAGTTGCACCATTTGACATCCCCACCAACAGTGGATAAGTGTGCCGCTTTCTCCACATCCTCTCCAGCCCTTGTCATTTTCTGTTTTGTTGTTAATGGCCATTCTGGTGAGTGTGAGATGATATCTCCTTGTGGTTTTGATTTGCATTTCTCTAATGACCAGGGAAGTTGAGCATCTCTTCATGTGCCTTTTGGCCATTTATATTTTCTCTTCTGAGAAGTGTCTGTTTAAGTCTTTTTCCCATTTTGTAATTGGATTGGCTGTCTTTTTGTTGTTGAATTGAACAATCTCTTTATAAATTCTGGATACTAGACCTTTATCTGATATATCGTTTCCAAATATTGTCTCCCATTGTGTAGGCTGTCTTTTTACTTTCTTGATGAAGTTCTTTGATGTGCAAAGGTGTTGAATTTTGAGGAGTTCCCATTTCTTTCTTTCTTTCTTCAGTGTGCTTGCTTTGGGTGCAAGGTCTAAAAAACTGCCTCCAAGTGAAAGATTCATAAGATATTTCCGTATATTTTCCTTTAACTGTTTTATGGTCTTAGATCTAATCTGTAGATCTTTGATCCATTTTGTGTTAACTTTTGTCTAGGGTGTGAGATATGGGTCCTCTTTCATTCTTTTGCATATGGATATCCAGTTCTCTAGGCACCATTATTGAAGAGACTGTTCTGTCTCAGGTGAGTTGGCTTTTTTGCCTTATCAAAGATCAATTGTCCATATATGAGAGGGTCTATATCTGAACACTCTATCTGATTTCATTGATCAATATATCTATCTTTATGCCAGTACCATGCTGTTCTGACCACGGCAGCTTCATAATATGCCTCAAAGTCAGGCAGCATGAGACCTCCAGCTTCATTTTTTTCCTCAAGATGCTTTTAGCAATTTGGGGCACCTGCCCTTCCAGATAAATTTGCTTATTGCTTTTTCTATTTCTGAAAAATATGTTGTTGGGATTTTGATTGGTATTGCATTGAATCTGTAAATCAATTTAGGTAGAATTGACATCTCAACTATGTTTGGCCTTCCAATCCATGAACACAGTATGCCCTTCCATCTATTTAGCTCTTCTGTGATTTCTTTTAACAATTTCTTGTTGTTTGCTTCGTAAAGGTCTTTTGTTTCTTTAGCTAAATTTATTCCTAAATATTTTATTCTTTTTGTTGCAATTGTAAATGGAATTCATTTCTTGATTTCTCCCAGATTGCTCATTACTAGTGTATAGATACACTACAGATTTTTAGTGTTGATCTTGTAGCCTGCCACATTGCTGTACTAGTTTAATAGCTCTAGAGTTTTGCTTTGGATTTTTCAGGGTTTTTGACATATGGTATCAAACAATGAGAGTTTTACTTCTTTCTTTCCGGTTTTGATGCCTTGTATTTCTTTTTCTTGTCTAATTGCTCTGGCTAGAACTTCCAACACAAGGTTGAATAACAGTGGTGATAGTGGACATCCTTGTCTTGTTCCTGATCTTAGGGGGAAAGTTTTCAGTTTTCCCCATTGAGGATGATGTTAACTGTGGGTTTTTCATATATTCCCTTTATCAGTTTAAGGAAGTTCCCTTCTATTCCTATCCTTTGAAGTGCTAAACCTAATACATTTTCATTTAATATTTTGTAGGGTGTAGGGTTTAAGTAGCAGGTCATTTTTCACTTTTGTTTTGCCTCAGGATATCCTTGTTTAGGCACTATTTGTTGAAAGGTCTCTGTTCCATTGAATTGCTTTTGTACTTCTGTCAAAAATGAATAGGGGCTGCCACTGACCCCAATGCTGCTGCTGCAGCTGAAAGGCTGGCAGACGCCCAAAGATGGGGCTATGGTGGTGATGTGAGCTGAGTGTGACTGGGGAGGCAGCGAGGTTGCAGCTAGCGTGCCCAGCCGCCCTGCATTTCTGCCTACATGGGGAATGCATGCAGCTGGGGACCTGCCCTGGCCATTGCCCAACCGACAAAGCCCACAAGCCCACCACCCCCTCCTGTACTGTGCCCATCCTCAACGGTGTGCACCTGTCTCCTGCCTACTGCCCAGGTGAAGAGGAACTCATGTCGTTTATGATTCTGTTGGGTCTTTGCAATTCTTCCATGGATCAGACCCCACCTTGCCATCTGCCCAATATCCCAGCTGTGATGAGCCCTGGCCCCTTAATTGAAGACTCCATAGTAGATGTAAACAAGTTGACCAACGTGAACAATCATGACAGGAAGCATGCAGCTGGGGATGATGCTCAGTTTGAGATGCACATTGACAGGATCAGAGGAAAGCAGCAACATAGACACATGTGCACATGATGTGGCCAAAAGGCTCAACATTGAAAGGAAGAAGAGGCAGGACCGGTAGTCCCCTGCACCTCCACCTCCTCCTCTTCCTCCCCATGCCAAATGATGAGATGACTTTCATCTGACTATATTCTCTCCCTGTTTCCTGCCCCCCTTCCTAGTTATACAGATGAAATCGAAGACTCTAAGCATCTTTTCCTTAGAACTATGCAGCCCACAGAGTAAACAACTAAATTCTGGCTTTGCTGGTCATTTTTCTATTGGGTGTCCCAAGCCAACCCCCTCTTTTTCTTTCTTTATGTTTTGGTATCAAATCATAATCACAACCTACCAACAACTAAACTGGCAGGAAAATTTGGGAAAGCATACAGAAGTTTGATGCGTTGAGCATTATTCATGTTCCTTGCCACTTGTCTCGCTTCCCTGTATCCCACTTGTAGCTCAGTTCTGCAAGAGTCTGTGTTTGGAATCTTTAAAACTATGGAAGGAAATGATAGAGACAGAAAAGAAGAGCTGCTTTCCTTCTGACTTTGGGGTATTTGTCCTTAAGGATAGAGCACAGTTTGTGCAGCTTCGGTAGCATTCTCTCTGACTTTTTAAGGTCTCCTCCTCCTTCCTCTGGAGGGAGGTGTGTCTTGCTTGTGTCTTTGGTATTATAGTTCATATTCCCATTTCTTAGCACATTTGTGCATTAAAAGTTTAAACTGTCTACATCAAGGGAAGCTCTTTAGTAACCAACTATTTTTTCTCCTATCCCTCTCTGCTTGCATCTGATTGCTTGCAGGGCCCTATTGTACTTATAAATACCTTGTGATTTTCTCTGCTCCCAGAACCGGTCTACACCAAGTAATAAAACCTGAGATAGTGTTATTCCATATAATACTTAAGAATGACCTCTGAAGAGCATTGAACTGTTTGAGTACCCAGTCTCAGCAGTCTCTATTTTACAATTCAAAGGCATTGGCATATTTATTGTTTGGGATTGCAAATTTTTGTACTATGAATTTGAAGTTGACTTTCAGATTTTTTTTTCATTGTGGACTTGCTTTTTTGACTGCTGGAATAGACAAGCATGGGCTTATAAACATGCTCTTCCTAGCTTTATTACCTTCCACATTGTACTCCCCTTACTTCCATCCCCCTACCACCTCCTTTCTTTCCTTCTTTTTTCTCTGCCAGCCCATTTTTCAAATTCACATCAAAGGTCCCTTAAGTGTTGGTATCTGGTATATGCCACTCATATCTGATGAGTGACTGTTTAGTTTTAAAATGACTGCAGGCCTATTTTAAGGCATGTTTTCCATACAATTTTGAACAGCAACGTTTTAATTAAACATCTTCCAGTGTTAGGGAATTGGGAAATGTCTGTGGAGGAGTCTGCTGTCTTAGGTCATCAGCGTTTGTCTCTCCAGCCCTTAGGAACTCTATCCTTCCCCCCTAGTTTGGGTTGTGCATGTTTGGAGTTAGTAGTGGGTGGTTTGTTAAAACTGAACTCTTCTTCCTGGCTGTGAGTAGATAATGAATGCCTCATTCTTTTCTTCTCCCTTTGCTTTTTCATTCTCCCTCTTCCCCACTCCACTCTCCTATGACTGTCAACTGACACAATAATCTCAGAGGAGTGACTTCCCTTGTAGAAAGACACATCCATCCCCTCATAAGAAAGATCAGTGAAGCAGCTGCTGGTGTCCTGGAAATTTCTGGTTGAATCTGGCACCCTGAGCCCTTTTAATAAGAGCTCAGATGCCAGGGTGAGAGTAGCAGGCCAACTGGTTAAGCAAGAAAGCTGTTTGTTTTTCTTTTGAAGTATAGGAAGGGCCTGTTTGTGAAAATATTTTAGACAGAAGGGAGAAGGATATCTGAGGAACTTTGTTGTATTTTCTGCTATGGAAATGTGAGTGTTTCAAAGAGTGATAATCTTTTGTGATGATTGATGTCTCTCAGGAATAAGTTGGACCTCCAATGTTTTAGGAATTCTTTGAGTCCCAAAATTTGATAACGAGAAAAGTACTTGTGTTTGTTTAATTTATCCCTGTTTTATTTTAATTAAACTACAAATTTCACTTAAAAATGAGGAAGGCATATTTATGGGATATATCTCTGATTTCTCCATTTTATTTTATTAATCTATCTGTTTATCCCCTACCATCATCACAATGTCTTATTATTGTAGCTATATATTGGATAGAGTTGTTCCTCCCACTTTATACATTTTCAGTTGTTTTAGCTATTTTAGTTTCTTCATACTTCCCTATACATTTTAGAGTGATCTTGTCTTTATTTACAAAAAATCTTGCAGAGATATTGATAGAAATTGTGTAAAAGTATATCAGTTTGAGACAGCAACATTTTTACTAGATTAGGTTGAGCCTTTCAATCCATGAACGCAGTATGTATCTCTATTAATGTAGATATTCCTTGATTTCTTTCATCAGCATTTTGTAATTTTCAGCACTACAACTTCTGTGCATATTTGACTAGATTTACACCTAAGTATTTCATGTTTTTGAGCAATCATATACAGCATTATATTTTTAATTTCACTTACCATAAATGAATTGCAATTATGCAAAAATGTGATTCATTTTTTTAATTGATCATATATCCTGTGATCTTGCTGTATGCACTCATTAGTTCTAGAAGTTTTTTGTAGAGTCATTGGGATTTTTATGTAAGCAATCATGTTATCTTCAAATAGAGATGGTTTTATTTCTCTTTCTATACTGTATGACTTTTGGTTGTTTTACTTGCCTAATGCACTGGCTAGAACTTCCAATGTTAGGTTGAATAGTAGGGGTAAGACTAGCCATCCTTGCCTTGTTCTCAAACTTAGGAAGAAAGCATTTAGTCCTTCACCTCTAAGTATGATATTAGCTGTAAGATTTTGGTAGATATTCTCTATCAAATTGAGGAAGTTACCTTCTATTCCTAGTTTCTTGATGTTTTGTAATGGGTGTTGAATTTTTTTCAAATGATTTTCTTCAATTCATATGACCATGTATTTTTTTCTTTTGTTAATGTGGTGGAATACATTAGTTTATTTCCAAATATTGAACCAGCTTTGCATCTCAGAAATAAACCCCACTAGATTATGGTGCATCATTATATGCATATTGTCTGTATCTGAATTCTATTTGCTAACTTTTTGTTAAGGATTATATGCACTTATATTCAAGAAGGGTGTTCTGTAGTTTTCTTTTTTGTACTGTTTTTCCTGGTTTTGGTATCAAGGTAATACTGGCTTATATAAAATGAATTGGCATGTGCTCCCTCTACTTCTATTTTCAGGAAGAGTTGGTGTAGAATTGGTGCTCTTTCTTTAAATTGTTTGTCGAGTTCTCCAGTGAAACTATCAAGGCCTGGATATTTCTCTTTTGAAGAGCTTTTAAAATCTTATTTTATTTTACTTTTTATTGACACATGAAAAGATGTCCTTTTGGGCAGGCCACAGTGGCTCAGCAGGCAAGAGTGCTTGCCTGCCATCCCGAGGACCCATGTTCGATTCCTGGTGCCTAACCATGTAAAAAATAATAATAATAAAAAAATAAAAATATAAAAAATAAATTAAAAAAAAGATGTCCTTTTATATCATCTTGTTATATGTCAATAAAAATATAGTGAGATCGGCATACAGAGATAGGAAAACTAACATATTCATCTCGGTGAATTTTCACAAAGTGGATGAGCACTGTCACCACTACCCAGGTCAGGAAACAGAACATTATGAGTTTCCAGAAGCCTCTCTTGTTCCCCTTTCCAGTCACTGTTCACATTCTCTTTCTTTTGGGAGTTTTAAACTGTGAATTCAATTTTCACATTTCAAATTTGAAATTTCATATTGGGTAAGCTGTGGCAGTTGATGCTTTTTGAGGATTTAAAACATTTCATGTAAGTTGTCAAATTTATGTGATTTGTGTATATTAACTTCATATTTTGTAATCTTACTAAATCCATTTATTAATGCAAATGGTTTACCTGAAGATTATTTTGATTTTTCACACACATAACCATACTGTGTGAAAACAATTATGGTTGCATTTCTTCTTTCCAATCTTTATAAATTTTAGTCTTTCTCTTGTCTTAATGGAAGAACCTCTAGTGTGACGTTGAATGAAACAATGAAAGTGAATGCAGTACCACAGTTGTGAATGTTAGTTCAAGAGACACAGATTCAAGAGATACAGATTTTAATCTTATACCACATTTCCCAAGCTTTATAGGAAGACACAAACAATGCAAGAAATACAACAGGAATATCCTTTCCATCTTATTACAACACTCAGCAGTGATCCAGTACCTAATTTCTTTCACTCCATAAAGTCCATAAACCATACAATGAGTATATGACCACCCCAAATGAAAGATGAATTGAAGCTAACATAGTCAAGTCCAGAGATAAAAGAATGACTGACTGTTTATCAATAGTTTAAGGGGGAAATATTAAATTTCATTTTTAAAACTAAGCAGAAGAAAACTATTGAAATGAGAAAAAAGAAAAATGTGAAGATAACATGAAGTAGATAGAAAGGCTAAATATAAGTGATTTATTTAGTCAGTTGTATGGCATGCTTGCCTGGAATATAAGCACAGCATTTTCTGTTTGGGTGCAGTATTTATGGCTAATTCTGGTCATCCATGCCTTTCACACTCTGTGTATTTTATGAGGCTCAGCAAACTGGGACACATCAGGTAAGTGATCCCACCATTTAAACAGAAAATTCTCTGACATGGCTCTCAACCATGGAGTAACTTTTGCTTCTCCTTTAGCTGCTCTTTCCAGTAGATCTTTTAATTCCTCTTTGTTCATGTAGCAGAAACTTTTTGTTTCACTGGGATCTGGATTTACAGTAACATTTTTTCTTATAAGCAGAAGGTAACAAATTTCA
This sequence comes from Tamandua tetradactyla, assembly GCF_023851605.1. Lineage (NCBI taxonomy): Eukaryota > Metazoa > Chordata > Mammalia > Pilosa > Myrmecophagidae > Tamandua > Tamandua tetradactyla. Next base: position 208,668,759 of record NC_135327.1, on the reverse strand, counting down.
TGTTCTCCCCAATATTTATCTGATTTTGCCTTGTAATGATACATTGTCATAAATGAAATGTCCTCTGGAGAAACCTGTGACAAAAATTGGTGCCATATTAACAACACTAAAGTAAAAAATATAAAGAATATATAGGCAAATAGAGAAAATAAACACATATTCATTTCCATCACAAGAGTTAGTTACCGAAGGTTTAGTTCTATCTAACTAAAGTTTTGTAGACTCAAGCCTGAATAATAATCTGTTTTTGGCCTTTATACTTTCAATATATCTGTCTGTGCCAGACTTTAAAGAGATTCCAACCCTGCAATAGAAACTCCCATAGAAACTGACCAGCTTTGTAAAGAAAATATCTATTTTCTCTCAAAGAGCTTCCTTAATAGATAGAGGCAAAAAGGAATGACTGGTTCACAGATGATCCTAGACAGTCTTTTTAGTCTAAAATTTCAATTCCTTCTTCTTTTATAGAAAACCAGATTCCTGTTCAGTTTCAACTGTACCCAGAACAAAAGAGAACGCACAACAGCTCTCTCTATAGCTTGTTTGTAATTTGCCTTTTTGAAGCCAAGGACACAAATCATCACCAGCACTCACGTTCAACTTTCACCTAATTTTATACACTGGTTTAACTATTGGTACATGTGTTATTGGACAGATTTTGGGTACCTGTTCCTGAGGAATTCTCAACTCACTCTGCAGACGTCTCTGAGCTGCTCTCTTTATTCCAATAGCATCTTTTTCTTCCTGTTCATCTGAGTTGAATAATGGATGACTACAGCAAGAGTCAGTAAAATGCCCTGGACAGAATGCACATGGAAAGCATTTCCTTTATTTCCTGAAAACAGAATACGCTAAAGAAAAACACAAACCCTTTAGGAAACACAAAATGATCTGTAACAAATATAGCCTGGGAGAGCAGAAAAAGCACAGGGTTTGCTGTGAGCATCTGTATAGAGCCTGACTCTGATGCTTTCATGGGCAGTGAGAGATTGGATGAGGTATGTGACAAGGTAACGCATAATGCTGGGTACCTTGTGCGGGTGCGCCTAAGAATGGGTTGCCTTTATTGCTCATCTAAGGAAGATCCTTGAATTGGAATTTATCATCTCATGTATGATCTGCTGCACTGAGACAAGGACTAGGTGTCATATATGTTTATACCCCAACAAAGTATCTGAATATCATAGGAAAGGAGGAAGAGGAAAGTGTACTTGTGAGATGTGTGTGTTGGGGCAACTGTTTTGACAGGAGATGATACTGAGAAGGCAAGATCACATTTGCAAAGAAGGGTGCTCTTGTTTAATGAGTATAGTTTTATAGAAGGAATTGCAGCTATCATATCCTTGACAAAGTTTTCTTAGTGGAAAGCACTACTTACTTTCCCTAAGTAATGGCAATAACACATGGAGTGAAAGAGAACCACCCTCCACATGAAGTCTCTCTCTATTCCATCTCACTCCTCAGATAGTGAATGCTTTAAGTCACTTTACAAAAGTTTGCTTAAAACTGAATATACAATTACAGAGCTGAAACCCTTGCCTCAATTCTTTATATCCTGAAGGTGGCATCAAATTTGATGTACATCTTAAAGCAAGGAGAATTATTTGCATACTGTGGTTATCTTTTCCACAGTTAAGCCTTTTTTCTTTTACATAGACAGGCACCTACAATCAAACTCTGCGTGCTTCACATTTAAGCTTTTAAATTAACAGCCTTTCATTTTTCTTTAATAAACTTAATTTAGCTTTGTAGAAGAGCTAACTGCCTACAACTTGGCCAGCAAATACAGAAGTGAGTTTGGAAATGACTAGGATAAATCCACCAAACTTCAGAGAACAAGGAATCGAGAGGAAGAAAGGATTCTCCATGACCACAATCTTTTATGCTGTGGGTGGGGGGTCCCATCCAGTTTTGCTTGTGGTAGGCAAGGTGTGCTTTTGGAAACTGTAGAAGTCTCCATGCAAAAAATGTTAAAATGAGAACCAGATGATCCTAGGCCTTCTTTTTTGTCTAACATATCAATTTCTTCTTCTTTTATAGAAAACCAGATCCCTGTTCAGTTTCAACTCTACCCAGAACAAAAGAGCAAGCATAAGAGCTCTCTCTATTGCTGGTATTCATGCTTTCTCCCCTTAAAGATGTTATCCCTACCTTGTTCCCTCATGATTTTGTAAGTGCAAAAAATATATTGATATGAATGAACCATAATGAGCAAACTTGATAGTTAAATGCTAGAGCATAGTTGATCAGAAGATAGAAAGTGGGTAGAGATTGGACAACTGATGTTTAAGGAGTACAGAATGCATAATGAGGTTGATTGTAAATGTTTGGAAATGGATACAGTACTGTGTCCATTATTGTCTATGACTACCATACATGTAGTGGGGGTAGCACAACACTGAAAGTATAATTAACAAAGCTGAGTGTGAGTATGGTTGAAAGAGGAAGGCTAGTGTTGTGTGCATATCACCAGAATGAAAGCTAGAGGATAAAAACAGGGACTGCATAACTCAGCGAAACCTAAAATGGATGACAGTGGTGGTTAATTGTGAAAAAATAAGGAAGTTCTTACATGAACTAGAACAAATGCACATCATTATTATTAATAATAGGGTGGTATACAGGAAAATATAATTAATGCAAACTACGGTCTATAGTTAACAGTGACACTGCAATATTCTTTCAGTAATTGTAACAAAGGGACTTTACCAAAGCTAAATGTCAAAAATAGGGGGATGGGATTACTTTTTCATAAGAAATGGGAATGTCATTTTGATTATGGTGGTGAATGCATAACTGTGTGATTATACCAGGAGCCATTGATTGTATACCTAGGATGCATGGGATGGTGTGTGAATAAAACTGACAATAAAAAATATTTATATAATTCTAAGTCTTATATTGTAAAATAATCATTTCTCTCTTTAATTTTAAGCTAAATATTATTTACTTTAATCTCCCAAATCCTTACATTGCTCATTTCTTCTGCACTGAAATACCTTTCCACTACAAAACAAAAATCAACCAAAGACTCACAGAGTTGTATTGCAAAAATCAAACAGTCATTTGAAGAAATATCAGCATAATAAGGATCTGTTCGTACTACCCATTTCCTCAGGGATGAACTAACTGTTGCCTAAAGTGAGAGACAGACATTGGTAATCCAAATCATTCATTTCCCAGATACTTACAGGCCAAACATGAAACCTTCCTCTTAAACTATACATTCAACTGACTCACCAGGAAAAGTAAGTTTAGTGTCTGCTCTCTGCTGTACCAAGAGTTTATTCTCTGTATTGAACAAGGCAACACTGAAGGCTCGGTGCAACAGTCCTGAAAAAATAAATGCCATTCATATGAACATAAAAATATGGAGTCAGTACAATAGTTTGTTACACTTTTTCCTCAGGCTCTGTCTCACAAAAAAAAATAATATAGCAGAAAGTTTATGATTATGGTGATGACCCAAACTGATATTTCAGAATTTCTACCTAATTGAAATTTGCTTGACAAATTAAAGGTCCATATAAATGGTTTAAGATTAGCTGTTCCTGAATCTTCTCCTAAAGAAGACAAGCATAAGCTGATTGAGGGGTCTCCTCATCATGAGAAATGCTTAATTCTTTCCCCTCTCCTCCTCTTGTCATCTGGAAAAAAATGAGAAAATCTTGCAAAATAGAGAAAGAGAACATTCCATACTACCTTTTTCGATGTTTTCATTCAAATGGCAATTCTTCTTAGTGTCTGTACCAATAACCTTATCATTTTCATCAGTAACAATTAAATTTTCATCTAAGCGCTGCAATTGCTGCTTATCAAGCCAGTCAAGATTTAATCCAGATAAAGTTGCTAGTTGTGATCCAACCTAAAATATATATACACAATTGCAGGTTTCTGTGAAAAATACTGTCATATAATTTTCGTTATTTGTTACTTTAAGATATAGCGTACCTCTTTATTTGTAAGTAACAAAAATAGTGTTAAAATAGGGCAGTTGTTAGATGTAGAACATATATATATATATATATATATATATATATATATATATATATATTCCTCAGGCTTCCCAGGAGTCTTTCAGTTAAGATTCAAATAATCAGTCCCCACAGAAGAAACAAATGCTGAGGAAAAGCTCAGGTAGTGCTCTTTGCAAAATACTTGTGGGGAACAGGTCAGAGCCTGGACAAAACAGTGGATTTGGGTCAAAGATGGTGACATTTCACATGCTTTAAGGAAAGCTCAATTTTTTTAGCCAATCATTTACTGATAGAAAGCCTTGTGCATCTCTCTAGTGCCAAATACATACTTATTTGATGATTTTCTTTGAAAATATGTTGAGAGCCGCTTTTTTTAAATCAAAAAGGTTTTTATCATCACAATTGACTTTTTTTCTTTTTTGTGAAAAATAACATATATACAAAAAGTAATAAATTTCAAAATACATCACAAAAATTAGTCTAGAGCATTTTCAGGTGTTTGGTATAGGTTACAATTCCACATTTTTGGGTTTTTGCTACTAGCTGCTCCCAGACCCTGGGGATTAAAAGCAATATCAATATAATGATTGAGCAATCATACTCATTTGTTAAACCCTATGCTCTCTGTATAACCTCACCATCACCATCTTCTCCAACTCTTTAGGGGTATTTGGGCTCTGTCCATTCTAACTTTTTCATGTTGGAAGGGGCTGTTGATAATATAAGATGGGGAATGGAACTAGTTGATTGTCTGGAGAGGCTGGACCCTCTGCATTTCAGGATATATCTGGTCTAGGGACCCATCTGGAGTCTGTATGTTTCTGGAAAGTTACCCTGGTGCATGGAGCCTTTGTGGACTCTTATATAATGCCTTAGGTGTCCTTTAGGATTGACAGAATGAGAATCACTTACTTTGCATGGGCAGGCACCAGGAATCGAACCCAGGTCTCCAGCACAGCAGGTGAGAATTCTGTCACTGAGCTACCAGAGTACCACCCTAGAACCACTTATTTGTACATAAAATATTTTCATCATTCTTTCCCACTTTATTTTTAAAGAAATATGGTAGACTCCATCCGTTATCATTGCTCTCTTATTTTTAGTAATCTGCTCAACTTCTTAACAAAGTAACTGACTGGCTGAAGAAAAAATACCAAATGAGTAGACACAGGATAGATCAGAAACTCAGGCAGAATGTTCTTGAACATGTTCAAAATTTTACTTCCTTCCAAAAAAATAGGAAGAACATTTCACAAGGCAAATAAAACACACTGACCGTTCTTGGAAACTGGAGATTCCTGGATATCAGGCGTGGAAACCTACAGAATAAAATAAATGCCCAGCTTCAGCCAGAGTACTTTTATACCCTTGTGATTTGGAAAGATATTAATTCAGATGTTCTCAAATCTTTGAATTCTTAAGCACCAGAAATCATACTCCTTTCTCTAGCTCTCATTCTCATTCTTGCTTTTTCTCTCCTCCCAATTACAATCCAAGGACAATATAATATTTTCTTTTGTCTTGTGGATTGACAGCTTATTCTTAAAAGCACAAAGAAGATAAAAACTAGAATTTTAATGCCAGATTAGATCTTTGATTTTATTATAATTAAGCCATAAAAATGAGCAGTGAAGATCATATCCTGATTCAAGGTCTCAGAAAGTAGGAAGATACTTTGACCTGACTCCAGGACTTCTCACTAAAATAGAAAAGGTGCAGGGGACTGATTTGGCTCCCGGATCCACATCACTTGTAAAAATGGAGAGTAGGTCAGGTACAATTTAAATCACTATGGTGAAATCCAGGAGATAAATCTAGTGACAATATTTATTTTTCCAGAGTGAATTGGATGTTTAAGTTTCATTCAACATCCTATTTTTAAAATGAAAATTAAAATGTTTCTGAAGGAACAATAAATATCATCACTGAAGTATAATGGACAAAAAGATCTGATTCACAGGACATCTATAAGGAAGAGCAATAAGGAAAGACCTGGATAATACTCTAAACCAACCTAGCATATATAGTATACTTCACCCAACTACCACAGAGTACACTTTCTTCTCAAGAGCACATGGATCATTCTCCAGGATAGACTATATATTATGTCACAAAACAAACCTCAGTAAATTAAAAACATTGAACTCATATGATGTATCTCCTCCAACCACAATGGAATAAAGCTAGAAATGAGGGAGAAATGGAAAATTCACAAATATGTGGAAATTAAACAATATACTCTTAAACAACCCAGTAAGTTAAAGAGAAAATCACAAGAGAGATTAGAAAATATCTTGAAGGGAATGTACATGAAAATAGAACATACAAAAATTATGGGACACAAGAAAGGCAATGCTGAAAGGGAAATTTATAGCTCTAAGTGCTTACATTAATAAAGTAGAAAGATTTCAAAGCAAAGACCTAACATCAAAACTTGAAGAAGTGGAAAAAGAAGAGAAAACTAAACCCAAACCATGCAGAAAAGAAGAAAATTTAAAAAGATTAGAGTGGAAATAAATGAAATAGAGAGTAAAAAAATAACAGAATCACAAAACCAAAAGTTGATTCTTTAAAAAGATCAATAAAACTGATAAACCTTTAGATAAACTAATGAAGAAAAAAAGAGTGAAGGCGCAAAAATCTAAAGTCAAAAGTGAAAAGGGGGGCAATATTTACCAACCCCACTGAAATGAAAGGACTATAAGAAAATATGATGAATGGCTGTATGCAAACAAATGAGATGACCTAGATGAAACGGACAAATTCCCCAAAACACAAAAACTATCAACACTACCTCAGGGAGAAAAACAGATCTCAAAAAACGAATAACTAGTAAATAAATTGCTTAGTAATTAAAAACTTTCCGACAAGGAAAAGCCCAGACCAGATGGCATCACAGAGGAATTTAGCAAACACTCATGAAGAATTGACGCCAATCCAACCAAACTCTTCGAAAAAATTGAAGGAACGGGTTGCACTCTAAAACAATCTACAAGACCAATCTCACTCTCATATCAAAGCCAGATAAGGATACCATAAGAAAAGAAAATTATAGACCAATATTTCATGATTATAAATACAAAAATCTTCAACAAAATATTAGGAAACTGAATTCAACAGTGCATCAAAATAATTTTAAAAAAACAGTCTTGGGGTTTGGTCACATGAAACTTAACCCCACAAAGGATAGGTCAAGCATACTTAAAATTAGGCCTAAGAGTCAGTCCCAAGAGAACCTCTTTTGTTGCTCAGATGTGGCCTCTCTCTCTCCAGCCAACACAACAAGCAAACTCACCACCCTCGCCAGGTCTACGTGAGAGATGGGTCCAGGGGTGTGGACCTTCCTGGCAACATGGGACAGAAATCCTAGAATGAGCCAAGACTCAGCATCAAGGGATTGAGAAAAATCCTACAATGAGCTGAAACCCAGCATCACGGGATTGAGAAAACCTTCTGACCAAAAGGGGGAAGAGTGAAATGGGATAAAGTGTCAATGGCTGAGAGATTCCAAACAGAGTTGAGAGGTTATCCTGGAGGTTATTCTTATGCATTAAGTGGATATCACCCTGTTATTCAAGATGTAATGGAGAGGCTGGATGGAACTGCCTGAAAGTGTAGAGCTGTGTTCCAGTAGCCATGTTTCTTGATGATGATTGAATAATCGTATAGCTTTCACAATGTGACTGTGTGATTGTGAAAACCTTGTGTCTGATGCTCCTTTTATCTACCTTGTCAACAGATGAGTAGAACATATGGAATAAAAGAAAATAATAGTGGGGACAAATGTTAAAATAAATTTAGTTTGAAATGCTAGTGATCAATGAAAGGAAGGGGTAAGGGGTATGGTATGTTGTTCTAGCTTGCTAGCTGCCAGAATGCTACACACCAGAGATGGATTGGCTTTTAATAAAAGGGGATTTATTTTGTTAGTTCTTCAGAAGAAAGGCAGCTAACTTTCATCTGAGGTTCTTTCTCATGTGAGAAGGGTCAGGGTATTCTCTGCTGGCCTTCTCCCCAGGCCTCTGGGATTCAACAACTTTCCCCGGGGTGATTCCTTTCTGCATCTCCAAAGGCCTGGGCTGAGCTGCGAGTGCTGTGCTGAGGTATGCTGAGCTGCTTGGGCTGTGCTAGTTTGTGCTCTCTCATTTAAACACCAGCTAAATAAGTTAAACATCATTCATTGCAGCAGGCACACCTCCTAACCGACTGCAGTGTAATCAGCAACAGATGAAGTTCACTTACCATTGGCTCATATCCATAGCAACAGAACTAGTGCCTTCACCTGGTCAAATTGACAACTGAATCTAACTACCACATGTGTATAATTTTTTTCTGATTTCATTTTATTTCTTTTTCAGTTGTGTTTTTCCTTCTTTTTCTGAATTGGTGCTAATGTTCTAAGAAATGAACATGATGATGAATATACAACTAAACAAACAAACAAAAAGAAAATTGCAAGTTTTAATAAAAGGAGTAGAAGGAGGTGACATAATCTTGTTACATGGAGAAAAAATATTTTATAGGTTTCAGATAGAACCTGAGGTGTTCCTTAGAGTTTTCAAGAACAAAAACCTTGTGCCTAATTGGGGTTTGCATACTGTGGCATTTTGCAATATCTGGCTGAAACTTGCATAAGAGTAAACTCCAGACTGATCTTTCAAGCCTACTTGAATCTCTTAGCCACTGAAACTGTGCTTTTACTTCTTTTTCCCATTTTGGTCAACCAATCCCATGATAGTAGTGCTGGGCTTATCCCTGAGAGTCATTTCCCACATTTACAGGGAGAGTTACAACCCTGGAAGTCAGGTCCATGTGGAGGAGAAGACAATGAGTTTATTTGCAGAGTTTGGCTTAAAGAAAGAGACCACAACTGAGCAACAAAATAGTTTCTCTGGGGATATCTTGTAGGTATTAGCAATAAGTATGTTTAGCTCTGTCATTACAAATAGAGTCTCATGAGGGCAAGCCTCAAGATCAAGTGCTTGGAGTTATGGCCTTTCCCCTTAACATGGGACAGGACATACATGGGTGAAAGTGTCCCTGGTGATGTGGGAGATGAATTCCAGGGAAGAAGCAGACCTGGCACCATGGGATCAACAATCCCATCCTGACCAAATAGGGGAAAAGAAGTACAAATAACTAATAAAATATCAGTGGCAGAGAGAGTTCAGACACAATTGAGAGGCTACTCAAGTCTTCTCTTGTGCAAGCTTCAGTTAGACGTTGCTACCTATCATGACCTGCCAACCGCCAACCAGAACAATTCCACCCAATCCCAAAGAACACCTAGAGCAATATATAAGATTCTACAAGGGTTCCATGCACTCAAGTAACTTTCCAGAAACCTACAATCTCCAGATGAGTTCCAAGACCAGATAAGTCATGAAACCTAGCCCAGCCTCTCCAGAACGTCAGCTAGTTCCATCTCCCTATCCCATAATAGTGACAGAGACTTTCAATATGAAAAATTTAGAATTGCCATAGCCCAAACACCCCAAAAGAGAGGGATGGAAAGATCAAAGGTGATGGTGGAGCTATATGAGGAAAATAGGATTTAACAAGTGAATATGAGTGCTGAATCATTAAATTGATATCTCTTTTAGTCTCCAGTATTTCAGAGCAGTTAGAAGTAAAAGCTTAAAATTGTGGAATTGCAACCCATACAGACTCTGAAATATGTTCCACAACTAATAGTGGTGCTGTGCTTTGAAACTTATAGTCTTTTTGTATATATGTTATTTTCACAAAAAAAGGAAAAAAGTTTATTGCAATGATAAAAAAATATTTAAACCTTCTAGCCCACTATATTCTGGATAGCTGGAAGGAAAAATATGAGAGGATCATATGGTAGTCCATGACAAACTCTGGGCTCTCTCCTTTAACTACACGTTGAACAGTGCTTTGAAAACTATTGCTTTCTTAATTCTTTGCTTTATATATATATATTATATTATACACTACAAAGAGTTAAAAAAGAAAAGAACAATTATCAATGCTATTAATTTTATCTTTATAACCTGCTGTAGAGAAATTAGTCTTTCTATGAATGTATTATAACTTTCCCCAATATATAATCTGTTCCTACAGGGGAAATAAAAGATCAAGGGCTTGGCTTATTTAATTGGGAGCCCCGATTACTTATAAGAATAGTAAGAATTCCTCATGTGGGGAAGTTTAATAATTCCACACTTTCTTTTACCAGCCCCTCAAGGGACCTTACAAATACTTTTTCATGTTATACCCAAACACTATGAAATGCATAAGAGTATTACATCAAAATTATAGTAAGATATCATTCCATATTCTAGGTTGTCTGCGACATAAAACTGAATTAAGTTGTTTAAATAAACTGACAAGTAAGTTAAGTTAGTGTGCCACAGAAAATTTAAATTTTGGATAAAATAAATATCTACTCTTTTGTTCTTAAAAAGGAATAAAAGGTCTTAAAATATAGACAATAACATCTTTTATCCTATATTCTGATTTACTTAAGCCCTAACCAGATCAATGTCATTCACATCTCTAATTAAATTCTGATCTCTTTTTCTTTTACTTTAAAAGTGGCTGTATGGACTCAGGAGGTTAAGCTGGAGGTTATTCTTATGAATTATATAGATATCCCTTTTTAGTTTATTGTGTATTGTAGTGGCTAGAGGGAAGTACCGAAACTGTTGAACTGTGTTCCATTAGCCTTGACTCTTGAAGAAGACTGTATAACTAACTATATAGCTTTTACAATGTGGCTGCGTGATCGTGAAAACCTGGTGTCTGATGCTCCTTTTATCCAGAGTATGGATATATGATTTTAAAAGGGGGAGGGGAGATAAAAATAAATGATGGAGAAGATGAACGGTTAGAACTAGGTAGATTGAAATACTGTGCGTCAATGAGAGGGAGGGGTAAAGGGTATGGAGTATATGAGTTCATTTTTTTCCTTTTTATTTCTCTTTTCTCGAGTGATGCAAATATTCTAAAACCGATCATGGCAAAGAATGCACAACTATGTGATGATAAAAAATAAAAATTAAAAAAAAATTTTAAGTGGTTGTCTGGAGTAATGCTGAGTTTCAGATCTGCAATACCTTAATTCTGAGTCTCAAATGTCACACAGATACCCAAAATTACAAAGACCTACCAGGTCAAACACAAAGAACAAAGCATCTCAGAATTTAGAAAAAACAGTTAAAGGTCAGGGATATATGGGACTGCTGTAAGAGCTTCTAATATAGGCCTTAATTTTTTATAAGCATTTTCTAAATGAAGCTAGTTTCAGAAATAAGAACATTTGACTGTTGGCTTGTACTGGAAACATCAGCCAGAAACTGTCAAAGTTTTGTTCTGTCCCACTGTTTTGGTTTGCTAAAGATCCCGGAATGCAATATAGCAGAAATGAATTGGCTTTTCCAAAGAGGATTTATGAGTTTACAAATTTAGAGTCCCAAGGTCATGAAAATGTCTGAATTAAGGCATCAACAAGATGATAGATTCCTGACTCTAAAGAAAGGCCACTGGCATCTGGAACACATCTGTCAGCTATGAAGTCACATGGCTGGCATCTGCTGGTCCTTGCTAATGGTTTGTTGCTTTCAGATTCAGATTCCGGGATCCTCTGTTAGCATCTGCAGGGCAAATTCTGGATTTCATCTCATAGCTTAGCATCTCCCTAGGTATTTTCTTTTCTGTCTCCAAGTGTCTATGTTTCCTCCAAAATGCCTCCCCCTTAATGGACTCCAGTAAGTGGATTAAAATCCACTTTGAATCGACAGGGCCACATCTCCATGGAAACAACCTAATCCAAAGCTCCCTCCCAGTACTAGGTGGGCCATCTCAAGATTGGATTAAAAGAAGGTGGCTTTTCTGGAAATCATAACAGCCTCAAACCAGCACATTCAACCCTTTGGACCCTCAAAAGACATGTTCTTTCCATATACAAAATACATTCACTCCATTACAATATCACAAAAGCCTTAAACCATTTCAGTATAATACAAAGTCATAAACAGTACAAAATCTCATTAAAATCACTTACAGGTGGTGTCTATACTAAGATGAAATTCTCCTCTGGCTGTAAACTTGTGGAACTTAGAACAAGTAATCTGCTTCCAATATACAAAGGATGGACAGTCATAGGATAAATTTTTCCATTTCCATAAGGAGAATTTGGAAGGAAAACAGGGGTCACCAGACCGAAACAATTGTGAAAACCTGCAGGGCAAGCTCCACTATATTTCAAAGTCTGAGAGGCATTTATAGAATGATGTTTCATCCCTGGCACTTGAGAGAGGCAGTCTCATCTTTCCAAGGACTTATGCAGTTGACCTGCTCTCTTCGAACACTGGGGAGAGGGTTACAAAATTGGGAAGAACACCTTGTTCTTGACTCCACGTCCTCCAGCACCTGGGTGGCATCCAGACTCTCTGCCACCTCTGGAGTACACACTCTACCCCTTCAGAAGAGTGGGATGGTGGCCAGGCTCTCCTGAATTGCCAAGGAATGTGCCCCACTCTTTCTGAGGCCTGAGGTAGCAATCCTCTCTTGAACAGCAAAGCAGTAAGCCTGCCCTCTGCCTCCAGGGCAAACTCACCCTCTCCACATGCATGAGTGTGTCTGTTCTACTGGCCCAAGATTTCCTGGCTCCAGACCTTAGTTTCCATGGTTCTGTCTTTGAAGTCATTTTTCCTTCAATCTGTGTTTTCTCTCCATTTTCATCTAGACTGGCAGTGGTTCCATGCATACTGATCTCATAAAGCAAAGTTTGTTGGGTTGGGATGCAGTATAAGGGGTCTCAACTGTCAGACAATAGGACTTTACACTAATACTTTCTGGATAATTATATTTCCACTCTTGGCTTTTTCTGAAATGGCTAACTGTTTCCATAGTTGGGTAAATCTTTATATGGGGCATGATTCTCTGAGGTCTCACTTTCTGGAAGCCCATAATTTTCCAGACTATTAATTTCTGGTTGCTTTGTAGCCAAGTGTTCAGATCTCAGTTCATTTCTTTCCTCTCAAATTTTACTATAAGCCGTAATGAGAAGCAAGGCTGTATTTTCCAACTCAGTTTGGAAATCTCTTCAGCTAAATATCCAAGCTTGTTAACTTTCAAATTCTACCTTCCATCCAAAACCAGGGTTCAAATGTGCCAAATTCTCTGCCACTTTAAAACAAGGTTTTCCTTTCTTCAGATTTGCAACCACACCATTTCTAACATCTCATCAGAAGTATCTTTAGAGTCCTTCCAGAATCTACCTCTTGTTCATTTACAAAACTATTGCAGTGCTTTTGGGTTTTGCAAATCACAGAACCCCACTTCTCTAGTACCAAAATCTGTTTTGCTTTTCTAAAGCTGCTGGAATGCAATATAGCAGAAATAGATTGGCTTTTACAAAGAGGATTTATTATATTACACATTGCAGTTCTAAGGCCATGAAACTGCCTGAATTAAGGCATCAGTAAGATGATACCTGGACTCTGAAGAAAGGCCACTGGCATCTGGAACACTTCTGTCAACTCGGAAGGCACATGGCTGGCATCTGCTTCTCCTTGCTCCTGCTTCATTGTATTCAGCTTCTGATTCCAGGGTCCTCTCTTAGCTTCTCCAGGGAAAATTCTGGATTTCTCCTCTTAGCTAGCATCTCCTGGGGTATTCTTTCTCTGTCTTCAAGTGTCTGTGCTTTCTCCAAAATGTGTCCCTCTGAAATGACTCCAATAAGTGGATCAAGACCCATTTTTAATGGGCAGGATCACATCTCCATGGAAACAGCCTAATTAAAAGATCCCACCTAACAATAGGTCTTCCCCCACAAGATCGGATTAAAAGAACATGACTTTTCCAGGATACGTAGCAGCTTCCAACCAGCACACTCACCTTTACACATTTACCAGGATTATGTTAATTAACAGGCAGAATATGATTTATATACTTGCATTGTTTCTCTTTTAAAGTCCCTTTTTCTTGAAGATTTTCTGACTTACAGCTGACTTTCCAGAGATGCGTTAGAGCAAAGCAGTGTAACTGACAAGTAGATTTCATTGTTTCCATGTTCTGCAAACTTCCTTTTTCTTTTTTCTTTTTTTTTTTTGCCATGGGAAGGCACTGGAAATTGAACCTAGGTCTCCGGCATGGCATGCGACAAATCTGCCTGTTTAGCCATCGTGGCCCATCCTGTAATCTTCTTTTAAGAATAATAAAACCATTCCTAACAGCATCAATAGACAACAGTAGTTGTCTAACATCATGCAGATCAGTATGAGGATATAATATGGACAGTGAGAACATTGTCAAGTCTTTAGGAATTTTATATAATCTCTAAATATTTGAATAACATTTCACTCTTAGTTAACAGAAGGATAGAAAAATTTTTTGATTATTGTAATACCTCCAAACACTCCCTATGTAATATCATCTCACTTTTACCAGGTAAGAGAGCACATCCTTTGCAAAGATTAAAATAAAAGGTAATCTTTAGAGTTCGATTTTGAAAGAGCAAAATGTCTGAAGTTGTCAGGTTTGAACGCTATGTTAAAAATGAAAATGGGTTACTGTGAAATAAGATTTGGTCCCTTATTTAACCAATGTGAAAATAAAAAGTCCTGTAAAGTAAGATTATTATTCTGATATGACATAAAATCTGTATCTTCTAGAAAGAATACTCAGATGGTCAAGAAAAGTTTTTATACTCTTTTATTAAGAGCAGAACAGCAATCTGCATTATTTTTTCATTGTTTTCATTTTTATTTTTTTATTGTGCGATATAATATATATATGAAAGCAGTAAATTTCAAAGTACATTGTAACAAGTAGTTATAATACAGATTTCAGAGGTTGGTATGGGTTACTGTTCCACAATTGTAGGTTTTTCCTTTCAGCTGCTCCAAGACACTGGAGCCTAAAAGAAATATCATTGTAATGACTCAGCAGTCATAGTCATTTGTAAAACCTTATCTTCTCTGTTATAACTCCATCTTCTTCTGTGATCTTTCTCCCAATCTTTAGGGGTATGTATTAGTTAGGGCTCTCTAGAGAAACAGAAGCAACAGGGAACACTTACAAATATAAAATTTATAAAAGTGTCTTACTTGACAGCAGGAACACAGAGTCCAAAATCCACAGGGCAGGCTGTGAAGTCGACGACTCCGATGGAGGGTCTGGATGAACTCCACAGGAGAGGCTCACCAGTCAAAGCAGGAATGAAATCTGCCTCCTCTGAGTCCTCCTTAAAAAGCTTCCCGTGATTAGACTTAGCATCACTAATTGTAGAAGACAATTAGTCTTCTCCCCTTTGGCTGATTACAAATGGAATCAGCTGTGGATGCAGCTGATGTGATCATGACCTAATCCTATGAAATATCATTGCAACAGACAGGCCAGCACTTGCCCAATCAGATAAGCAGGCCACAACTTGGCCAAGTTGACACATGTGCCTAACCATGACAGGGTATATGGGCTAAGGCCATGCTAACTATTTTGTGTTGGAAAGGGCTGTCAATAATATGGGCTAGTGAGATGGAACTAGTTGATATTCTGGAGAGGCTGGCCCCTCTGGGTTTCAGGACTTATCTGGCGTAGGAATTCATTTGGACTGTGTAGTTTTCTGGAAAGTAATCATAGTGCATTGAACTTTTATAGAATCTCAGTTAGAGCCCTAGGTGTATTTATTTTATATTTTTATTGTGAAAAATAGCATATATATATATATAAAAGCAATATATTTCAACTCAAACTGCAAACAATTAGTTGTAGAGCAGATTTCAGAGTTTGTCATGGGTTACAACTCCACAATTTTAGTTTTTTCCTTCTAACTCATCAAGACACTGGAAACTAAAAAACAAAGCAATATAATGGTTCAGCAGTCATATTCATTAGTTAAATCCTATCTTCTATGTTATAACTCCACCTTCTCCTGTGACCTTTCTCCCAATCTCTAGGGGTATTTGGGCTATGCCCATTATGATTTTTTATGTTGAAAAGCACTGTCAATAATATGGGATGACAGATGGAACTGGCTGATGTTCTGGAGAGGCTGGCCCCTCTGGGTTTCAGGACTTATGTGACCTGGGAACCCATCTAGAGGTTGTATGTTCCTCAAAGGTAATCATAGTGCATGGAACCTTTGCAGAATCTCAGATAATTCCATGGGTATTCTTTAGGGTTGGCAGGAATGGTTTTGGTTGGGGTTTGTCAAACCATGGTAAATAGCAATATCTAGGTTAAGCTTGCAGGAGAGTAGCCTCCAGAGTAGCCTCTCAACTCTATTTGAATTCTCTCAGCCACTGATACCTTATTTTGCTACAATTCTTTTCCCCAATTTGGTCAGGCAGGTATTGTCGATTTCACGGTGCTAGGGACAGGCTCAACCCTGGAATTCATTTCCTTTGTTACCAGGGAGATTTGCACCCCTGAATGTATGTCCTACATAGCGGGGAGGGTAATGGTTTTCCTTACAGAGTTCAGGTTAGAGACAGAGAGGCCACATCTGAGCAACAAAAGAAATCCTCTGGAAGTTACTGTTAGCCATTCCTAAAGGTAGGTTTTCTCTGTTACATAAATAAGCTTCACAAGAGCAAGTCTCAAGATAAAGCCTGTTTACTTGGGAGTCCCTAGTATTTGAGACATTATCAGGTTTTTTCCCAGTGGTAAAGCTTAATAGTACCATTTTTCCTCCTGTCCCTCAAGGCACATTGCCAGTGCTTTTTAATTGTCTGTTCAACATACTCTGGAATGTATCAGGATATTACATTAAACTCTACAGAATTGCAAGCCCTCATTCTCATTCTGGAGTCCATGAGTTTGGGTTGTTTAAATCATCTATCCAGACAGGTTGAATTAGATTATGTGCTACAGAAATTTAGTTTTTGGATAAAATAAACTTCTCTTCCTCTGGAATCTGCATTATTTTTAAGAGATACTAAACTCCAATTTTCCGTGACTACACAGTTTGACATGAAAAGCTCTTCAATAATGTTATAAGCAAGACTATCAAATTTTTTATTAGTGTTGACTAAAAAAAAAAAACAGAATTCACTTTCTCAACTATTCTACAACTTTTCTTATCCATTCAGATCCTGTCTCTCACATTAAAACTAGCCATTTGCCAAACTATTCTCCCTTGTCAAACTTATCAAATTTTAGCCAGCATTGATCACACCAAACAAAATTCGTTTCCACAACATTTCATATTCACCCATGCTTTGTGCTATACATTCTCAAGTACAAAACTGTACCCCTTTCTTTTAACAAAGCACCCCTTTCTTTACTGCTTTAGTTTATTAATGCAACCAGAAATGCAAAATACCGGAAATAGGTTGGCTTTTATAAAGGGGATTTATTAAGTTATAAATTTACATTTCTAAGGCCATAAAAATATCCAAACTAAGGCATCTGGAGAATGATACCTTGAGTCAAGAAAGGGCCGATGATGTTTGAAGTTTCTCTGTCAGCTGAGAAGGCACAGGGCAACATCTGCTAGCTTCCTCTCCTGTATTCCTTTTTCCAACAGCTTTCCTTGGGATGTTTTGTTCCTGCACCTATAAAAGTCTTGTCCTGTGTGGGTCTGCAGTTTTTCTCCAAAATGGCTTACTCTTAAGGGACTCCATAAGTGACCCCTCCTTGAATGGGTGGAGACACATCTCCATGGAAACAACCTAACCAAAAAGATCTCACCCAACAATATTGGATCAGGATTAAAGAACATGGCTTTTCTGGGGTACACTACAGTTTCCAACTGGCATATTTACATACTCACATACCTTGTCATCAAAAAGATCTTTGATACTGCCCTTAAACCCCCTACAAAGCATAATTACTTTAAAAATAGTTTGTCAAACTAATAATTTCATTAAACACAAACTTACATTTTTCACCATCTTAAAGATCTAATAGATATGATGCTCCTTTTTTCTATTGGAGGTTAAAAAAGTCTTTTTGTTTTCATAATATCCTAAAATTATGAACATCCTCAAAAGTCTCAAGCTCTGGAAAATATGCAACAGTGGTTTAATTTTCCCCAAGTATAATTCCAGGAAACGTCCCTATATCTTTCAAGGACATTTTCTCTTACTCTCTGAAATTTGGAAATTAGATCTTATCCTATTACCATTATCCTAAAGCTATTTATATTTTAATAACAATTTGTTTCTTGCAGCTACTGTTGCAAAGGTATAATTGGGAAAAAAATAATTTCAAATTGGGGAATTGTCTCAGAACAAACATGGCCTACTTCACAATATTTCATCTGTGCCCCTCTTTTCTAATCTCCAGACCCAGTAGAAAGAATTCTAAATCAAGCCTACCCTTACCCATTCCTTTGTACCCAACCCCTCTCCCATATCTGTCTTAGCTGGTTTGGCTCTATGGGCAGGGTTAGGTGAGATGGAAAGAATGAGGCTTGGTTTTAAAATTTTTAAATGAAGGATTAAAGATCCCTAAGGTGGCCTTAGTGTTGATGAGAGTTCTTATGCCCTTCTTTTAATTGTTTCTAATTATCAGATACATGTGTTCTAAAACTCCTAAAGCAATTGGAAAAGTCTTTGCTTTTCCCCAAGGCATTCCTCTACTGCCTTCAGGAAATTCCAGCGGGTTGATTTCTTTCCAGTGTTTAGGTTTCTTTACTGTCATTATAAAAACTAGCACTTTGAACCCTGGTCCTAGATTGTTTTTCCCCCTCTGGGACTCCAGGAGTATTACTATATATGCGCTTATTTATCTTTAAGAAATCCAAATACAGCTCTTTTAAGAGTTTTGTTTGCCAATTTGGTATTACCATTTGGAGACAGGAAAATAAACACTGCACAAACAGACACAAATTGAAGATAGCACACCCAAAAAAAGCCCACCCAGAAACATAGAGATGGAAAATTCACTAATTTGAACCCTACTTTTCCTGGTATGCTTGAATATTATAATTTCTCTTGGGCCTCCCTGTTCATCCATTGCTATAGGCTCTTGCCAATTGGCACTTGCCAATGAGGTAGAAATTTTGCCAGAGGCTCTGCTGCTGTTTTTAGAACGCATGAGTACACTGCTGTGTATAGGAGGGGGAGATCATTTCTATCTCAGGGTCTTTTACCTCTGATGAAGAAGGATGCAGAGGAGGAGGAATAAGGGAGCTTCCTCCTTTCCTTATGTATTGGACCCTTGGTTACAGGGTGGAGGTGGCTGCTAATCTTTACAGGTAAAATTTTACATGTTTTCAACATTGATTGCTGAGAGAGACAAATAAAGGATTGAACATATATCCTCTTACCCCATTTCTCCTCTCACTTGCCCAAAGTTTCCCATTTCTCAGGATTTCAATAATCAATAACCAATTAGGTACACCTGAACAATACAAATGCAATAAGACAATGACTAACAAATTTAAACAGATACTTAACACTTACTACAGATTTAAGTAGCACACTTAATAACTAGACCATACATGCTAATTAAAATTTAAACAGGTATTCAACATTATCCCTATGTAACACACTAGTTAAAGAGTTAAGCAGGCATACTCAATTTCATTAAATATCAATTAATTGTTGGACTGATTACTTTACAGGCACATACTCCACAGACAAAGTCAGGGTAGGGCTCCAAATCTTGTACTGAATGGTAGCCAGTAAACAGAAAGGTATAGAGATCAGAGCAAGGGAGAACATTCTGGAAGTGGGACTCAGGGCCTCAAGCCCTAGGTCTAGGAACTCAAAACTGCTGGACTAACCTCCTGATCTGCTTTTAAATTTATGACTCATTCACTTGGTCAGACATCTGGACCTGGAACTGAAAACTGTTTCTCTCTTTGAGGGTTTTAAGATGCCAACGGTCTGGAGTAACAGCAGAGTAGAGAAAAATGCAGCTGCCAAGCCTCTAGACTAAAAGAGTCTAGCAGTCACAAAAGACTTAAGTACTACATTTACCTGTCCCATTGGGGCTCCAAAACATCCGGCATTCTGAACCCTTGCTTCTTAAGAATCTTTCTCCCTTCATAGTCACCAAATTGATACTGGACAAAAGCATAGGGCTCTCTGCCTGGTGTACATAGCAGCCAATCCATGATACCGGGGTTTAAAAGAGAGAAAGTGTTCAATGCTACACATGAAGCAGGACAGCAGATGGCCTATGGGCCCCCAGATCTGTCTCCCTGAGTTAAGGAGTTCAGGGTATTTATGGAATCAGACAAGATGTGTAGGGTGGATTTGTTGCCACTGCATTAAAAAGCATACACAGAGCTGAGACTAGTTTACAATGACCATTACAATAGAAAATATAAACAGGATGAGACCAGGCCAGAATAACCATTACAATAGCATGCATAAACAAGGGTGAAACTTGTTGAGTTTCAGTAGTTTCAGGTATAAACTTCTGTCAATTCTACAATATAGAAAAAAATCTATATAATGATTCAGTAATCATAATCATATGTTAATTCTTAATTATTCAGTTACAAAAAAGTGTTTCACAAAACACAGCACCCATCCATGATAATAGATCTCATCAAACTAGGAATAGAAGGGAACTTTCTCAACACAACAAAGGTCATGTGGAAAAATCCTACAGCTAACATCAGACTTACTGGTGAGAGACTGGATGCTTTGCTTACAAGACTGGGAACAAGAAAAGGATGTCCTTTCTTACCACTGTTATTCATCATCATACTGGAATGCTTAGCTAAAACAATAAGACAAGACAAAGAAGTGAAAATATGCAGTTGAAAAGAAAGAAATATGTCAGTTAAAAGAGACACTAAAGAGATGTCAGCCTACTCCAATGCAAGTGTTGGTGTCCCCAGTAAAAGCACAACTCACATAGGCACTGGATAGAACAGTGTTTACTCACGTAGAGAAGAGAGAGAGCAGGGCCATTTTCAGTTCAATGAGTGGGTCCCTTCTGATGCTACAGTGGGGCTACCTCATCCCTTCCCTGCTAGGAGCAGATATATTAGTGGAGTTGCTCAGGTGTCACATGACATACATGATGAAACAATTCAAAGAACTTGCTGATCCTATGGGACAGGGGAGGATCACCATGCAAGGAAGAATAATTTTGACTGTGTATAATAAGCTCACAGCCTACTCCCCAAAAAAGGGATTGCTCTGGATCAGGGCTCTGACTGAGCAAACCCTGGGAGGCATGGCAGGTCATCTGATGACTGCTTGCCCAACAGTCTACTTCCCTTCACCCATACCATGCTATAACAAATGAAATTGCAATAGCATGTCACAGTCAGTAAGACCAGCAACCACCTCAAATTTGAAGGTGGAGATGGGTATGTTGAATAATTCCAATGATGATCATTCATTTGGAAAGCTTCCTTATCAGGTTTACATGGCATTTAATTGTGGCTTCCAGGAGGACCATTCCTAGAAATATGGCCAGACCTCCTTGAATTCAAGTTCTCAACCAGGAACCCCAAATACTGAAGTTGTCAGCTAAAGAAATTAAAGAGCTCCAGGGGGACTGCAGCTGTACAGACAACCACCCCACTTGAACATGAATCCTTTTCAGTTCATTTCAAATGGAGATAAGTTTAAGAGCATGGCCAGGCAGGGGTGTCATGTGTGACTGACTGCAACTCCCTTCACAGACCGTAGTGCTGTAGCTGAGAAATTAAGAGTTAACAAATGATTATGATCACTGAACCATTATATAGGTGTTTTATTCTTTCTATGCTGTAGAATAGGCAGAAACTAATATCTGAAATTACTCAAGTTCAAGTAGTCTCAGCCCTGTGTACACTTACTCTTGTAAAGGTAACAACCCCATCCCCTCTTGTTTGAATCCGTAAAAACTATGGACTTCTCAGACTTGGGGAGACAGATTTGTGGGCTGATAGGCCATCTGCTTTACTGCTTCATCCATAGCAATAAACTCTCTCTTTTTTGAAACCTTGGGGTTATGGATTGGCTGTTGTGGCATCAGGCAGGGAACCCTGCATTTTTTGGTATCATCACAATGACTGAGCACCAAATCTTTCCCCTGTGAGACCTGCCAGACAAAGCCATATTAATGGCCTAGGGTCAGGCCTGAAAAGATCACACCTGGGTTCTTAGCTAGGAACCAGATTCTTCAACTCCATCCCTTGATTTTTCAGGACCTATGGGAAAAACCTAGGCTATCCCATCCTAGATCTGAATGGGTTGGATGTGTAGCCAAGAAGTTAGGAAGCAACAAATGATTATGATTATTAAATCACTGTATAGATGTTTCTTTTTACTTCCTAAGTGTATTAGAATAGCCAAAAGGAAATACCAGAAATGGTCAAACTGATCTAGTTGCCTTGATCTTTGATGATTGCATAACCTTTATCTTGTGCCTTTGTGACTGTAAAAACTGGTGACTGACTCTCATTTGTATCCAATTTTCCAGTTTTGCAACTCTGGAGTCTTGTGCTCACCAGACATACTCCTAATGTTTATTAATGAAGAGTCTTGGGTCAACTCAAAACTAACGCCCCCAGGTCCAAAGTTATCTTGATAACTGAAGCTGGATCTAACCAAAATGGGCTCACCTGACATGCGCAGTACCTCAGAATTTGTGCCAGTTTGAATCTATTATGTACCCCAGAAAAGCCATGCTTTAATCCTGATCCAATCTTGTGGGGGCAGCTGTTTCTTCTAATCCTGATTCAATATTGCAGGGCAGAAACTTTTTACTAGATTATCATCATGGAGATGTGACACACCCAATTGTGGGTGTGAACTTTTGATTTGCTAGAGATGTGACTTTATCCATTCCAGGTGGGCCCTGATGAGTTTACTAGTCTTTAAAAGGGGAAACATTTTTGGAGAAAAGACAGAAATGAAAAAACTGAAAGAAACTTCAGAGAAGAGCTGACAGGCAGAGAATAGAGACAGGATGTTTGAAGATGTTTGGAGCCCAGCAGGTATAGCATTGAGATGTTAAGCAAGCCAGAACCCAAAGAGAGCCAAAGGAAGCCAAGAGATGGAAAGCCAACCCTGGAGAAGCAAAGTGAGGAAACCCCACAGGAACAGAGGCTGAAAGCAATGGAGACCAAGAGCAAGGGACCAACAGATGCCAGTCTTGCGACTACCAGCTGCCAGAAGTGTTCCTGACCCATCAGCCTTTCTTGAATGAAGGTATCTCCCTGGATGCCTTAATCTGGACATTTTCATAGGCTTAGAACTGTAAACCTGTAACCTGTTAAATTCCCCCTTTTAAAAGCCATTCTAATTCTGGTATACTGCATTCTGGCAGCATTTAAGAAACTAATACAGACTTTAACCTATAAGTTACCTATACCTCATTATAATACTGAAAATCATGCCCATCATCCTATTAAGACCAACATTTTTTTATATATAGTCTGTGACTAAGGATGTTATCAATCTGTGCATGCCCACTAATTAGATCACCTCTAATGACATCATCTGGAGTCATTGTGCTCATTATCCTAAAACTTGCCATTTTTTGATATTATAAAACTATCAGAATTACTGTACATATATTATAACAGGAAGATTTTTGCATTGATAGACCATATGCATTCCTGCTTCATGCCTGGCAATAAATTCTTTCTCTCTTTGTGTTTTTCATGTTTTTCTGAAGTCTTCTGTTGACAGTGACAGTCCATACGTGAAAGCTCAGTCTAGGATGGAGTTGAACCCTCATGGGCTGTCTTATCATGGGTCCAGGAGGTAGATGGTCAGGCATCTGCTGGCTGTGGAGGTAAGACACCTCAGCCTCTACATTCAGCTTACAAGCCTGGTCTGCTGTTGGTTCTGATGCTCTCACCAGCCAGAGGTGTGGGGAAAAAAGCTCAGTAGGAGCAGAATTGATATTTAGCCCAATGACTTATCCCCACAGAGGTCTTATTTCATATGCCACTTTGGCTTGCCAGGGGCCTCATCAAATAGCAGGCTATTAGCCATAGGTCATGAGTCACTGAAATACAGTATTTCATATGCCCCTCTAAAGTGGACAATTTCCATTCCCAACGCAATCTCCACTGCAACAATTCCCATCAGGGATTGGGGACTAGTGCATGTAGAAACACATTTCCACCAAAAATATATTAAACGGGGCCACACAGGAAGGTGTGTGGGCAGCTTGTAGAAGAATCACACTGGTTCAGTGTGCCTCAGACCCAAAACAGGAGGGAATTATTTGTTTCCTCCTCTTCCCAATACATGTATCCTTTTAGCATCCAGTGACCCCGAAATCACAACACTATCCAATCTTCCCACCCAAGCCCCCACTCCTCCAGGCTTCCTTCTCTCCTGGGGACACAGGCACTTCAGTAAAGATGATGGGGTAAAAAGCCTGTGAGGCCCTGTGACCCATCCCGAGGTTCATAGTGGGGCAAGGAACCAGCACCCCATATCAAAGAGTCCGGCAGAGCCGCTATTCCTTGAGTGGGTCCCAGAGCAGAGCGAAGCAGCCCTCCTGGGTGTGGGCCGAGGTCAGGCGACCCTAAAGGGACAGTGTGCGCTAGGAGAGCTGCCATAAGGTGACATGCATCCTTCCTGTGCCAGTTTCGCGGACGCAGCGACCTCGAGTAGGGGTGAGTTTGGCTACCATCTTTCCTCCCTGTCTTTCCGCCTGTCTGTTTCTCCACTGCACTTTCTCTCGCCCCCTCTCCTCAGTCTTGGACTCGTAGACACCTGTTGCTCTGATGCCCAGTGCCCGCGATGCCGGCCCACTGGGCACTCGGTCATTTGGCCACTGCCACGAAGGTCATCCCTGCCTCCTGCGATCATTGTTCAAGTGAATGCTGTAGGGGTCCCACAGCTGCAGGGCGACATGGGGGGGGGCCAGGGCCACCCCACCTTCCCTACAGCTACCACTGCTGTCTCAGTGGAGGCCTTGGTCTGGGCTTTGAAGGTGGGTGGGGGTGTAATCCGACACTCTCAAGGCTTTAACCAGATTGCCTCCATTATTGTGGAAGCAAAGGAACCAAATCTTAAAGGTCTTTTTAAGGCCTCTAGGCAATGAGATCCCTAACAGCCTACATTCTTTTCTTCTTCTTTCTTCCTTTCTCCAGTTTCAACAGTCACAGGAATGTCTAGGTGTCTGTTGGTGCCAAGGACCTGCTTTGGATAGATACTTAGCTCCTGAGTCACCCTCAGGCTTGATCTGGTGCCATTGTTGGCAGGCCATAAACAGTGGCTGCAGAACTGCTCCCCAGTCTTCCTGAAACCCTCTGTTAGATCTCTAATCTTGCCCACTCAGCTCTGCTGGGGAGTTGGGGTGAGACCAGGGGCTAAAGCGAATGATCAATGCCTCCCACACACCCACCTCCCCCACCCCTGCCTTTGTAACCTCAAAGCTTATAGAAAGCAATCTACTAGCATTCTCCAAGAAAGCCTCATGGCCTCTGCTATCACCCCTAGCTGACGCTTCAGGCATTTGGGGCCTGCAACTAGCCAGACCTGGTGAAACTCCAGTACCCCATCCCAGGCCGACCTCCGGAGTTTGTGGTTCAATAGACAATGTGGTATCTACAGAACACTTGCCTCCCTGTAGCCACAGGAAGGCCATCATCTCAATCTGTCACCCTGCAGGCAGCTGGTACCCTAGTAGAACACTGGGCTCCTTAAGTCACCACCATGCCATGGCTCATTAATTGGAGATGCCCACTGCAGCAGAATGCCAGCCAGAAGAGACACCAAGGAGATGTCAACTCACTCCAATATAAGAGTGTGGCCAGATACTAAAAATGGGAGTCACATAGGCACTGGAAGGAACAACGTGTGCTCACATAGAGAAGAGACAGAGTAAGGTCATTTTCAGCCAGCAGATAGCCAGAGTCCAGCTGTCATATGACGCACATGTGTAAGTAAGGATTTGCTGTGCACCTGGAACAGGGGAGGATTACCTTATAAGGAAGAATCTGGGCTGAGTATGAGCTCACTGTCTAGTCTCTGAATAAGGAAATGTTCCAGGCTCAAGGCTCTTATTGGGCCAGCTAGGGAGGGGCAGCGGTTTGCACAATGGCTGCTTCCCCAACAATATAGCACTATCTTTATTTCATGATATCATATGTAAATAAGTATGAAAAAAATCTACAAAAATATCTCCTATGATTAATAAGTAAGTATAGCAAGGTCACAGTATACAAGATAAATATACAAGTCAATTACCTTCTTATATGTCAGCCATGTGCAAATTTTCAATCAGAATTTTTTTTCTTTTAATTTTTCTGTAAGACAAAGAATTTATTTTATTTTATAAAGAATGTGAAATAAGCATGAAGAGATAGGCTTTGGGAGAAATAGCAGAAAGTACGTTTTAAAAGATGGCATTGTTCAACATCCACATGGCCTTCAGTTGTGCAATTACAAGGTGAATTATGAGAAGGCCAGCCCCTGCTTATTTGGACTCTGAAAGTCTTATTAGATGTCAATTTGTGTGTGTGTGTGTGTGTGTGTGTGTGTGTGTGGCAATAGATTTTTTTTTTATTAATTAACGGAAAAAATAAAAAAAAGAAATTAACCCAACATTTAGAAATCATAGCATTCTACATATGCAATCAGTAATTCTTAACATCATCACATAGATGCATGATCATCGTTTCTTAGTACATTTGCATCGGTTTATAGAACTAGCAACACAACAGGAAAAGATATAGAATGTTAATATAGAGAAAAAAAGTAAAAGTAATAATAATACTAAAAACAAAAAAACAACAAAAAAACAACTAGACAGACAAAAACAAACAAAAAACAAAACAAAACAACAACAACAAAAAAAACCTATAGCTCAGATGCAGCTTCATTCAGTGGTTTAACATGATTACTTTACAATTAGGTATTATTGTGTTATCCATTTTAGAGTTTTTGTATCTAGTCCTGTTGCACAGTCTGTATCCCTTCAGCTCCAATTACCCATTATCTTAACCTGTTTCTAACTCCTGCTGGACTCTGTTACCAATGACATATTCCAAGTTTATTCTCGAATGTCGGTTCACATCAGTGGGACCATACAGCATTTGTCTTTTAGTTTTTGGCTAGACTCACTCAGCATAATGTTCTCTGGGTCCATCCATGTTATTACATGCTTCATAAGTTTATCCTGTCTTAAAGCTGCATAATATTCCATCGTATGTATATACCACAGTTTGTTTAGCCACTCATCTGTTGATGGACATTTTGGCTGTTTCCATCTCTTTGCAATTGTAAATAATGCTGCTATAAACATTGGTGTGCAAATGTTCATTTGTGTCTTTGCCCTTAAGTCCTTTGAGTAGATACCCAGCAATGGTATTGCTGGGTCGTATGGCAATTCTATATTCAGCTTTTTCAGGAACCGCCAAACTGCCTTCCACAGTGGTTGCACCATTTGACATTCCCACCAGCAGTGGATAAGTGTGCCTCTTTCACCGCATCCTCTCCAGTACTTGTCATTTTCTGTTTTGTTGATAATGGCCATTCTGGTGGGTGTGAAATGATATCTCATTGTGGTTTTGATTTGCATTTCTCTAATGGCCAGGGACATTGAGCATCTCTTCATGTGCCTTTTGGCCATTTGTATTTCCTCTTCTGATAGATGTCTGTTCAAGTCTTTTTCCCATTTTGTAATTGGGTTGGCTGTCTTTTTGTTGTTGAGTTGAACAATCTCTTTATAAATTCTGGATACTAGACCTTTATCTGATATGTCATTTCCAAATATTGTCTCCCATTGTGTAGGCTGTCTTTCTACTTTCTTGATGAAGTTCTTTGATGCACAAAAGTGTTTAATTTTGAGGAGCTCCCATTTATTTATTTCCTTCTTCAGTGCTCTTGCTTTAGGTTTAAGGTCCATAAAACCACCTCCAATTGTAAGGATCATAAGATATCTCCCTACATTTTCCTCTAACTGTTTTATGGTCTTAGACCTAATGTTTAGATCTTTGATCCATTTTGAGTTAACTTTTGTATAGGGTGTGAGATATGGGTCCTCTATCATTCTTTTGCATATGGATATCCAGTTCTCTAGGCACCATTTATTGAAGAGACTGTTCTGTCCCAGGTGAGTTGGCTTGACTGCCTTATCAAAGATCAAATGTCCATAGATGAGAGGGTCTATATCTGAGCACTCTATTCGATTCCATTTGCGATATGTCTGTCTTTATGCCAATACCATGCTGTTTTGACCACTGTGGCTTCATAATATGCCTTAAAGTCAGGCAGTGTGAAACCACCAGCTTCGGTTTTTTTCCTCAAGATGTTTTTAGCAATTCGGGGCACCCTGCCCTTCCAGATAAATTTGTTTATTGGTTTTTCTATTTCTGAAAAATAAGTTGTTGGGATTTTGATTGGTATTGCATTGAATCTGTAAATCAATTTAGGTAGAATTGACATCTTAACTATATTTAGTCTTCCAATCCATGAACACGGTATGCCCTTCCATCTATTTAGGTCTTCTGTGATTTCTTTTAGCAGTTTTTTGTACTTTTCTTTATATAGGTTTTTTGTCTCTTTAGTTAAATTTATTCCTAGGTATTTTATTCTTTTCGTTGCAATTGTAAATGGGATTCGTTCTTGATTTTGCCCTCAGCTTGTTCATTACTAGTGTATAGAAATGTTACAGATTTTTGAATGTTGAGCTTGTAACCTGCTACTTTGCTGTACTCATTTATTAGCTCTAGTAATTTTGTTGTGGATTTTTCTGGGTTTTTGACGTATAGTATCATATCGTCTGCAAACAGTGATAGTTTTACTTCTTCCTTTCCAATTTTGATGCCTTGTATTTCTTTTTCTTGTCTAATTGCTCTGGCTGGAACCTCCAACATGATATTGAATAATAGTGGTGATAGTGGACATCCTTGTCTTGTTCCTGATCTTAGGGGGAAAGTTTTCAATTTTTTCCCATTGAGGATGATATTAGCTGTGGGTTTTTCATATATTCCCTCTATCATTTTAAGGAAGTTCCCTTGTATTCCTATCTTTTGAAAGTTTTCAAAAGGAAAGGATGTTGAATCTTATCAAATGCCTTCTCTGCATCAATTGAGATGATCGTGTGATTTTTCTGCTTTGATTTGTTGATATGGTGTATTACATTAATTGATTTTCTTATGTTGAACCATCCTTGCATACCTGGGATGAATCCTACTTGGTCATGACGTATAATTCTTTTAATGTGTTGTTGGATACGATTTGCTAGAATTTTATTGAGGATTTTTGCATCTATATTCATTAGAGAGATTGGTCTATAGTTTTCTTTTTTTGTAATATCTTTGCCTCGTTTTGGTATGAGGGTGATGTTGGCTTCATAGAATGAATTAGGCAGTTTTCCCTCCACTTTGATTTTTTTGAAGAGTTTGAGGAGAGTTCGTACTAATTCTTTCCTGAATGTTTGGTAGAATTCACATGTGAAGCCGTCTGGTCCTGGACTTTTCTTTTTAGGAAGCTTTTGAATGACTAATTCAATTTCTTTACTTGTGATTGGTTTGTTGAGGTCATCTATGTCTTCTTGAGTCAAAGTTGGTTGTTCATGTCTTTCCAGGAACCCGTCCATTTCATCTAAATTGTTGCATTTATTAGGGTAAAGTTGTTCGTAGTATCCTGTTATTACCGCCTTTATTTCTGTGAGGTCAGTAGTTATGTCTCCTCTTCCATTTCTGATCTTATTTATTTGGATCCTCTCTCTTCTTCTTTTTGTCAATCTTGCTAAGGGCCCATCAATCTTATTGATTTTCTCATAGAACCAACTTCTGGTCTTATTGATTTTCTCTATTGTTTTCATGTTTTCAATTTCATTTATTTCTGCTCTGATCTTTGTTATTTCTTTCCTTTTACTTGCTTTGGGATTAGTTTGCTATTCTTTCTCCAGTTCTTCCAAGTGGACAGTTAATTCCTGCATTTTTGCCTTTTCTTCTTTTCTGATATAGGCATTTAGGGCAATAAATTTCCCTCTTAGCACTGCCTTTGTTGCATCCCATAACTTTTGATATGTTGTGTTTTCATTTTCATTCGTCTCGAGGTATTTACTAATTTCTCTTGCAATTTCTTCTTTGACCCACTCGTTGTTTAACAGTGTGTTGTTGAGCCTCCATGTATTTGTGGATTTTCTGGCACTCTGCCTATTACTGATTTCCAACTTCATTCCTTTATGATCCAAGAAAGTGTTGTGTATGATTTCAATCTTTTTAAATTTTTTCAGACTTGCTTTGTGACCCAGCATATGGTGTATCTTTGAGAATGATCCATGAGCACTTGAGAAAAAGGTGTATCCTGCTGTTGTGGGATGTAATGTCCTATAAATGTCTGTTAAGTCTAGCTCATTTATAGTAATATTCAGATTCTCTATTTCTTTAATGATCCTCTGTCTAGATGTTCTGTCCATTCATGAGAGTGGGGAATTGAAGTCTCCAACTATTATGGTATATGTGTCTATTTCCCTTTTCAGTCTTTGCAGTGTATTCCTCACATATTTTGGGGCATTCTGGTTCAGTGCATAAATATTTATGATTGTTATGTTTTCTTGTTTAATTGTTCCTTTTATTAGTAGATAGTGTCCTTCTTTGTCTCTTTTAACTGTTTTACATTTGAAGTCTAATTTTTGGACATTAGTATAGCCACTCCTGCTCTTTTCTGGTTGTTATTTGCATGAAATATCTTTTCCCAACCTTTCACTTTCAACCTATGTTTATCTTTGGGTCTAAGATGTGTTTCCTGTAGACAGCATATAGAAGGATCCTGTTTTTTAATCCATTCTGCCAATCTATGTCTTTTGATTGGGGAATTCAGTCCATTAACATTTAGTGTTCTTACTGTTTGGATAATATTTTCCTCTACCATTTTACCTATTGTATTATATATATCATATCTGACTTTCCTTCTTTCTACACTATTCTCCATATCTCTCTCTTCTGTCTTTTTGCATCTGACTCTAGTGATCCCTTTAGTATTTCTTCAGAGCTGGTCTCTTGGTCACAAATTCTCTCAGTGACTTTTTGTCTGAGAATGTTTTAATTTCTCCCTCATTTTTGAAGGACAATTTTCCTGGATATAGGAGTCTTGGTTGGCAGTTTTTCTCTTTTAGTAAATTAAATATATTATCCCACTGTCTTCTATTCAATCAGAATTTGAAATTTAAAGACAATACCACTTAAAACAATAGCATCAAAAGTGAAGTACTTGGGGACAGTGAGATAGTGGTTCAGTGGCAGAATTCTCACCTGTTCTTCTGGAGACCCTGATTCAATTACTGGTGCCTGCAAAAAAATATATATAAATACTTGAAACAAAAAGTGAAGTGCTCGGGTGGTGCAATGGTGGCTCAGTGGCAGAATTCTTGCCTGCCATGTTGGAGACCCATGTTCGATTCCTGGAACCCATACCAATAAAAAGAAAAAAAAAAGTGAAGTGCTTAGGTATAAGTAAAAAAATTAATTACAAGATATATATGCAGCAAACTATAAAATACAATTGAATGAATATCTAAATAAATGAAGCAATAATCCACATTCTGGATGGTAAAACACCATATTGTAAAGATATTTTGTCTTGATAATTTGATCTATAGACTAAACATAATCCCAATTTAAATCCCAACAAGCTGCTTTATATACATGGAAAACTGATTCTAAACTTTATACAGAAAGGCAAAAGACAGACTAACTAATAAAGGACTAAAGAGGAATGAAGCTGGTGAACTTGTGCTGTTAGATATCAAGACTTATTATAAAGCTATAGTAATCAAGACAAGGTGGGGAAAGATTAGACATGTAGATCAATAGATTAGAATAGACAGCCTAGAAATAGAACCCAAATAAATACAATCAACTGACTTTGACAAAGGTACAAAAGTTAATTAATAGAGAAAAAATTGTCTTTTTAAGAAATTATGCTGGAATAATCAGACATATATATATGTAAATAAACAAGCCTAGACAAAACCTTGCCATTTTCACCAAAAAAAGCTACTCAAAATGGGTCATGTATGTAAATATAAGATACAAAACTATAAACTACTAGAAGAATGCACAGAAGAAAAATATATGTGACCATAGGTTTGGTGATGAGTTTTTAAGAAAGATTGAAATTATACAAAACACTTTCTCAGATCATAAAGGAATGAAATTGAAAATCAATAATAGGAAGAGTGCCAGAAAATTCACAGATATGTGGAGCTGCAACAACACACTCTTAAACAACCAGTGGGTCAAGGAAAAAATTACAAGAAAAATCAATACATATCTCGAAGCAAACAGAAATGAAAACACAATATACCAAAACTTATGGGATGCAGCAAAGGCAGTGCTAAGAGGAAAATTTATTGCCCTAAAAGCATATATGAAAAAAGAAGAAAGGGCAAAAATTGAGGAATTAACTGTCCACTTGGAAAAACCAGAGAAAGAACAGCAAACTAACCCTAAAGCAAGCAAAAGGAAAGAAATAACAAAGATTAGAGTAGAAATAAATGAAATTAAGAACATGAAAACCATTGAGAAAATCAATAAAACCAGAAGTTGGTTCTATGGGAAAATCAGTAAGATTGATGATCCCTTTGCATGATTGACAAAAAGAAGAAGATAGGGGATGCAAATAAATAAGATCAGAAATTGAAGAGGAGACATAACCACTGACCTTGCAGAAATGAAGGAAGTAATGACAGGATACTACGAACAACTTTATGCTAATACTTACAAAAATATAGGTGAAATCGACAACTTCCTAGAACGGCATGAACAACCAACTTTGACTCGAGAAGAAATAGAAGACCTCAACAAACCAATCACAAGTAAAGAAATGAAATCAGTCATTAAGAAGCTCCCCAAAAAGAAAAGTCCAGGGCCAGATGGTTTCACATGTGAATTCTACCAAACATTCCAGAAAGAATTGGTACCAA
The DNA here is from genome assembly GCF_023851605.1 of Tamandua tetradactyla. Lineage (NCBI taxonomy): Eukaryota > Metazoa > Chordata > Mammalia > Pilosa > Myrmecophagidae > Tamandua > Tamandua tetradactyla. The sequence goes on along the minus strand of NC_135327.1, from coordinate 208,636,009 downwards.
TCCTGCTCAAACTCTTCCAAAAAATTGAAGAGGAAGGAAAGCTACCTAATTCATTCTATGAAGCCAAAATCACCCTCATAGCAAAGCCAAAGATATTACAAAAAAAAAAGAAAACTAGGGCGGGCCGCGGTGGCTCAGCGGGCAAAGTGCTTGCCTGCTATGCCGGAGGACCTCGGTTCGATTCCCGGCCCCACCCCATGTAACAAAAACGGAGAAACGGAATACAATAAAACAAGAAAATGTTTAAAAATGTTTCTCTTTCCTCCTTCCTTCCTTCCTTCTATCCTTCCTTCCTTCTCTCTGTCTTTCCTTTAAAAAAAAAAAAAAAAAAAAAAAAAAAAAAAAAAAAGAAAACTAGAGACCAATCTCTGTAATGAATATAGATGCAAAAATCCTCAATAAAAGTCAAGCAAATCAAATCCAGCAACACATTAAAAGAATTATATATCATGATGAAGTAGGATACATCCCAGTTATGCAAGAATGGTTCAACATAAGAAAAAAAAATTAATGTAATACACCATATCAACAAAACAAAGCAGAAAACCACATGATCATCTCAATTGATGCAGAAAAGGCATTTGACAAAATTCAACATCCTTTCCTGTTGAAAACACTACAAAAGGTAGGAATAGATGGTAACATCCTTAACAATAAAGGAAGTATATGAAAAACCCATAGCTAATATCATTCTGAATGTGGAAAAATTGAAAACTTTCCCCTAAGATCAGGAACAAGAGAAGAATGTCCACTATCATCACTGTTATTCAACATTGTGTTAGGAAGTTCTAACCGGAGCAATTAGACAAGAAAAAGAAATACACGGCATCAAAATTTGAAAGGAAGAAGTAAAACTCTCACTGTTTGCAGATGATATGGTACTATATATTGAAAACCCCAAGAAATCCACAGCAAAACTACTAGAGCTAATAAATGAGTACAGCAAAGTGGCAGGGTACAAGTTCAACACTCAAAAACCTATAGTGTTTCCATATACTAGTAATGAACAATGTGAGGGGGAAATCAAGAAACAAATTCCATTTTCAACTGCAACCAAAAGAATAAAATATCTAGGAATAAATTTAACTAAAGAGACAAAAGACCTATACAAAGAAAACTACAAGAAATTGTTAAAAGAAATCACAGAAGATCTAAATAGATGGAAGGGCATACCATGTTCATGGATTGGAAGACTAAATATAGTTAAGATGTCAATTCTACCTAAATTGATTTACAGATTAAATGCAATACCAATCAAAATCCGTGCAACTAACTTTTCAGAAATAGAAAAACCAATAAGCAAATTTATCTGGAAAGGCAGGGTGCCCAGAATAGCTAAAAGTATCCTGAGGAAAACAAATGAAGTTGGAGGTCTCATGCTAAGTGACTTTAAGGCATATTATGAAGCTGTAGTTTGTCAAAACAGCATGGTACTGGCATAAAGATACATATATTGACCAATGGAATTGAATAGAGTGTTCAGACATAGACCCTCTCATCTACAGACAATTGATCTTTGATAAGACAGTCAAGCCATCTTACCTGGGACAGAACAGTCTCTTCAATAAATGGTGCATAGAAAATTGGATACCCATATGCAAAAGAATGAAAGAGGACCCATATCTCACACTCTATACAAAAGTCAACTCAAAATGGATCAAAGACCTAAACATTAGGTCTAAGACCATAAAACAGTAACAGGGAAATGTAGGGAAATATCTTATAAATCTTATACTTGGAGCCAATTTCATAGACCTTGCACCCAAAGCAAGAACACTGAAGAAATAAATAAATAAATGAGGTCTCCTCAAAATTAAAACCTTAGTGCATCAAAGAACTTCATCAAGAAAGTAAAAAGACAGCCTACACAATGGGAGACAATATTTGGAAATGACATAGATAAAGGTCTAGTATCCAGAATTTATAAAGAGATTGTTCAACTCAACAACAAAAAGACAACAAATCCAATTACAATATGGGAAAAAGATTTGAACAGACACTTCTCAGAAGAGAAAATACAAATGGCCAAAAGGCACATGAAGAGATGCTCAACTCCCCTTCCCATTAGAGAAATGCAAATCAAAACCACAATGAGATATCTTCTGACACCCACCAGAATGGCCATTATCAATAAAACAGAAAATGACAAGTGCTGGGGAGGATGTGGAGAAAGAGACACACTTATTCACTGTTGTTGGGAATGTCAGAAGGTGCAACCTCTGTGGAAGGCAGTTTGGCAGGTCCTCAAAAAGCTGAATATAGAGTTGCCACATGACCTGGCAATACCATTGCTACGTATCTACTCAGAGGACAAAAGGGCAAAGACACAAATGGACATTTGCACACCAATGATTATAGCAGTATTATTTACAATTGCAAAGAGATGGAAATAGCCAAAATTTTCATCAACAGATGAGTGGCTAAACAAACTGTGGTATATACATATGATGGAATATTATGCAGGTTTAAGACAGAATAAAGTTATGAAGTATGTAAGAACATGAATGGATGCTGAGGACATTAGACTGAGTGAGATTATCCAAAAACAAAAGGACAAATACTATATGGTCTCACTGATATGAACTGACATCAGTGAATAAACTTGGAATACTTCATTGGTAACAGAGACCACCAGGAGATAGAAACAGGGTAAGATATTGGGTAATTGGAGGTGAAGGGATACAGATTGTGCAACAGGACTGAAAATAAAAACTCAGAAATGGACAGCACAATACTACCTAACTGTACTACATTATCTTAAAACACTTAATGAAGCAGCATGCAATAATCATAGAGGGAGCAGGGCTGGGGGTTAAATGAAATCAGAAAGAAAGATGTTAAAGATTGAGATGTTATAATCTAGGAATGCCTAGAGTGTATAATAATAGTGACTAAATGTACAAACTTTGAAAATGTTTGTACATGAGGAAGAACAATGGAATGTCATTACTGCAGGGTGCTGAAAACAGATGGTAATTAATACTTTAAAATTTCACCTTATGTGTGAGACTAAAGCAAAAAATGTTTATTAGGTACAAAATTTATATTTTGACTAGTGCATTTCCTAATATAACTTATGCATTTAGCTTGATTGAGCACCATAAGTATTTGGAATCTCAGGTGTGACATGAGATTTTGTTGATTTGTCCAGAGTGATGCCCCGATGAATCCCAGAGTGATTTGATTAGTGCGTGGAAAAGTATTGGCAAGGTCCCCTTCAGGGAATGGTGACAATGGGGAGAATTTCAACTTCCCCAAGCTGAATTCTTGATATTCTCACAAGCAGTGTGGAAAACCAAACCTATAGGCTGAACCCCCATCTTGGGGTTTCTTCATATGAAACTTAACCCCACAAAGGATAGGTCAAGTCTACTTAAAATTTAGGCCTAAGAGTCACCCACAAGAGAGCCTCTTTTGTTGCTCAGATGTGGCCTCTATGTTCAGCCAACAGAACAAGCAAACTCACCACCCTCCCCCTGTCTACGTGAGAGATGACTCCAGGGGTGTGGACCTTCCTGGAAACATGGGACAGAAATCCTAGAATGAGCCAAAACTCAGCATCAAGGGACTGAGAAAAATCCTAGAATGAGCTGAAACCCAGCATCAAGGGATTGAGAAAACCTTCTGACCAAAAGGGGAAAGAGGAAAATGGGATAAAGTGTCAATGGCTGAGAGATTCCAAACAGAGTTGAGAGGTTATCCTGGAGGTTATTCTTACGCATTAAGTGGATATCACCCTGTTATTCAAGATGTAATGGAGAGGCTGGAAGGAACTGCCTGAAAGTGTAGAGCTGTGTTCCAGTAGCCATGTTTCTTGATGATGATTGAATAATCATATAGCTTTCACAATGTGACTGTGTGATTGTGAAAATCTTGTGTCTGATGCTCCTTTTATCTACCTTGTCAACAGATGAGTAGAACATATGGAATAAAAGTAAATAATAGTGGGGACAAATGTTAAAATAAATTTAGTTTGAAATGCTAGTGATCAATGAAAGGAAGGCGTAAGGGGTATAGTATGTTGTTCTAGCTTGCTAGCTGCCAGAATGCAACACACCAGAGAAGGATTGGCTGTTCATAAAAGGGGATTTATTTTGTTAGTTCTTCAGAAGAAAGGCAGCTAACTTTCATCTGAGGTTTTTTCTTATGTGGGAATACTCAGGGAAATCTCTGCTGGCCTTCTCTCCAGGCCTCTGGGTTCCAACAACTTTCCCCAGGGTGATTCCTTTCTGCATCTCCAAAGGCCTGGGCTGAGCTGTGAGTGCTGTGCTGAGGTATGCTGAGCTGCTTGGGCTGTGCTAGGTTGTGGTCTCTCATTTAAGCACCAGCCAATTAAGTTAAACGTCATTCATTGCAGCAGGCTCACCTCCTAGCCGACTGTAGTGTAATCAGCAACAGATGAAGTTCACTTACCATTGGCTCATATCCATAGCAACAGAACTAGTGCCTTCACCTGGCCAAATTGACAACTGAATCAAACTACCACATGTGTATAATTTTTTTCTGTTTTCATTGTATTTATTTTTCAGTTGTGTTTTTATTTTTTTCTGAATTGATGCAAATGTTCTAAGAAATGATCATGATGATGAATATACAACTAAACAAACAAACAAACAAAAAGAAAATTGCAAGTTTTAATAAAAAGAGTAGAAGGAGGTGACATAATCTTGTTACATGGAGAAAAAATATTTTATGGGTTTCAGATAGAACCTGAGGTGTTCCTTAGAGTTTTCAAGAACAAAAACCTTGTGCCTAATTGGGATTTGCATACTGTGGCATTTTGCAATATCTGGCTGAAACTTGCATAAGAGTAAACTCCAGACTGATCTTTCAAGCCTACTTGAATCTCTTAGCCACTGAAACTGTGCTTTTACTTCTTTTTCCCATTTTGGTCAACCAATCCCATGATAGTAGTGCTGGGCTTATCCCTGAGAGTCATTTCCCACATTTCCAGGGAGACTTACAACCCTGGAAGTCATGTCCATGTGGAGGAGAAGATAGTGAGTTTATTTGCAGAGTTTGGCTTAAAGACAGAGACCACAACTGAGCAACAAAAGAGTTTCTCTGGGAATATCTTGTAGGTATTAGCAATAAGTATGTTTAGCTTTGTCATTACAAATAGAGTCTCATGAGGGCAAGCCTCAAGATCAAGTGCTTGGAGTTATGGCCTTTCCCCTTAACATGGGACAGGACATCCAAGGGTGAAAGTGTCCCTCGTGATGTGAGAGATGAATTCCAGGGAAGAAGCAGACCTGGCACCGTGGGATCAACAATCCTATCCTGACCAAATGGGGGGGAAAGAAGTATAAATAACTAATAAAGTATCAGTGGCAGAGAGAGTTCAGACACAATTGAGAGGCTACTCAAGTCTTCTCTTGTGCAAGCTTCAGTTAGACATTGCTACCTATCATGACCTGCCAACCCCCAACCAGGACAATTCCACCCAATCCTAAAGAACACCTAGAGCAATATATAAGATTCCACAAGGGTTCCATGCACTCAAGTAACTTTCCAGAAACCTACAATCTCCAGATGAGTTCCAAGACCAGGTAAGTCCTGAAACCTATCCCAGCCTCTCCAGAACGTCAGCTAGTTCCATCTCCCTATCCCATAATAGTGACAGAGACTTTCAATATGAAAAATTTAGAATTGCCATAGCCCAAACACCCCTAAAGAGAGGGATGGAAAGATCAAAGGTGATGGTGGAGCTATATGAGGAAGATAGGATTTAACAAATGCATATGAGTGCTGAATCATTAAATTGATATCTCTTTTAGTCTCCAGTATTTCAGAGCAGTTAGAAGTAAAAGCCTAAAACTGTGGAATTGTAATCCATGTCAGACTCTGAAATATGTTCTACAACTAATTGTGGTGCTGTGCTTTGAAACTTATAGTCTTTTTGTATATATGTTATTTTCACAAAAAATGAAAAAAGTTTATTGCAATGATAAAAAAATATTTAAACCTTCTTGCCTCCTATATTCTGGATAGCTGGAAGGAAAAATATGAGAGGATCATATGGTAGTCCATGACAAACTCTGGGATCTCTCCTTTAACTACACGTTGAACAGACTGACAAAGAAAAAAAGAGAGTGGATGAAAATAAACAAAATCAGAAATCAGAAGGGATGTGTTACCACAGACCTTAAAGAAATAAAAGAACTCATAAGAGGATACTATGAACAACTATACACCAACAAACTAGACCACTTAGATGAATTGGTAAAATTCCTGGAAACACACGAAGAAGCTACCTGACTCAGGAAGGAATAGAAGATCTCAATAAACTGATCACAATGAAAGAGATTCAATCAGTCATCAAAAATCTTTCTACAAAGAAAAGCCCAGGGCCAGATGTCTTCCCAGGGGAATTTTGTCAAACATTCCAGAAAGAACTAATACCAATCCTGCTCAAACTTTTCCAAAAAATTGAGGGAAAAGGAACTCTACCTAACTGATTTTATGAAGCTAACATCATTTTAATACCAGAACTGGGTAAGATGCTATTAGAAAGGAAAATTACAGGCCAATCTCCCTAATGAGCATGATGCAAAAATTCCCAATAGAATATTAGCAAATTGAATCCAACCATGCATTAAAAGAATTATACACCATGATCAAGTGGGGTTTACACCAGGAATGCAAGGAAGGTTCAGATCAAGACTACAATGAAATACTATCTCACACCTATAAGAATGGCTGCTACTAAACAAACAGGAAACTATAAATGTTGGAGAGGATGTGGAGAAACTGGGACACTTGTGCAATGCTGGTGGGAGTGTATAATGGTGTAGCCACTATGGAAGACTGTTTGACAGTTCCTTAGGAAACTAAATATTGAGTTACCCTTGACCCAGCAGTAGTACTACTTGGTATATACCCAGAGGAGCTGAAAGCAATGACACAAACAGACATTTGCACAACAGTGTTCAAAGCAGCGTTATTCACAATCACCAAAAGATGGAAACAAACCAACTGCCCATATTTCTTTGCTTTGAATTTATATTGTAGTATTCAATAAAAAAGTTAAAAATAGAAAAAATAAAAATAAAATTTGAAAAAAGGATCAGACTTCAACTAGAGATATGAATGAAGCTGATCTGGGTAGGACCAAGATAAATCAGAAAACAGGGTAAAGGATGATATGGTCCATGTTTTAAAACTTCAACTTCTGTGTGAGACCAAAGGGAGAGATGTTTATTTTGTGCAAAATTTATATTTTTGGTAGTGCATTACCTAATTTAACTTGTATGTTCAGTTTAGTTGAACACCATAAGTACACGAAATCTTGAACAGGACATGAGATCTTCTCTGTTGGTCCAGGTTAGTGTGATACCCCAATATATCACAGAGTAATTTGGACAGTGAATGAAAAGTATTTGCAGAGTCCTCTTGGAGGACTGGGGGGATAGAAGGAAATATTCAGCTTCCCCATTTAGAGAATTCCTGATATTCTCACAAGCTGTGGAGATAACCAAATCAATAGGCTGAGCATCAGTCTTAGGGTTTGTCCCAAGGAAACTTATTCCTGCAAAGGATAAGTTAAACTTACTTAATGTTATGCCTAAGAGTCACCCCCAGAGAACCTCTTTTGCTGCTCAGATGTGGCCTCTCTCTCTCTAAGCAAACTCAGCTGGTGAAGTCACTTGCCTCCCCCCTCCCAGGTGGAACATGCCTCCCAGGGGTGTAAATCTCCCTGGAAGCATGGGACAGAACTCCTGGGATCAGCAGGGACCTGTTATCATGAGATTGAGAAAGCCTTCTTGATCAAAAGGGGGAAGAAAAAAATAAGACAATATGGCTGAGAGATTTCTAACATAATCAAGAGGTTATCCTGGAGGTTATTCTTACATATTATACAGATATCCCTTTTTAGTTTATGGTGTATTGGAGTGCCTGAAGGGAAGTACCTGAAACTGTTGAGCTGTGTTCCAGAAGCCTTTATTCTTGAAGATGACTTTACAATGTGACTGACCATATGATTGTGAAAACCTCATCGTTTGATGCTCCTTGTAGCCAGGGTATGGTCAGATGAGTAAGAAAATATGGATATAAATAAATAAATAATCAGGTGGATAAGGAGTAAAATAAATTGGATAGATTGAAATACTAGTGGTCAATAAGAGGGAGGACTAAATGGTATAGGATGTAGGAGTTTTTGTTTTTTTAATTTCCTTTCCTGGAGTGATGCAAATGTTCTGAAAATGATCATGGTGATGAATACACAAGCATGTGATGATAAAAAGAAAAAGAACAAAAAAGAGTATGCTGGGACGATAAGAGTAATGCTAGTACTGCCTGCTATATTCTCAAACTTGACTGCTAGAAATTTTCTCAGTTGTGAATATTAGACAGTTGTCTTTCCAAGTTTGAATTTTTCTAAATTGGACCAAGATTTAGCTCATTTGGATTGTATTTCTATCACTAACTCTGGAGAGATAGGCTGGTTTTTGCATTTTTGCAAGTTATGTGATTATGTGCATCTCAGTCATTTAAACTTATGGTCTTAAGCAGAACAAGCTGTAATTTATAAAGCTGTATACTCTTCTGTTTCTGCTTTCATGTAAAGCAGTTTGGACTCAAGCTTACATTTCTTTTGGCAGATTTCACTAAAATCCAGAAGAAGGAACTAATGTATTTTAACATCCTGATGTAGTTCTATCACATCTATACTAGTTGCTGCAGAATCATGGTGTAAAATAAAAATTATTTTTGCTGTCACATTACAAATATAAATCCTCTCTGTCACCCTACACTTCTTGGCCAAGCTGGTTCCACATTTGTGGGGTCTCTCATTTTTACCACTACACTTATTAGAATTAAATTGTTAGGATTTTTTTTTCTATATAAATAACAAACCAAGTCAACTAATTTAAGCATAAAACAGGAGCTGGGAAGAACACTGAGGTCCTCAGAGCATCACAAAAGTGTTGTAAGAATCTTGCCTTCACAATGGAGCTAGGGATCCAGTGCTTGAGGGCAGGTTCTCTTTATATCTGTCTCACATGTATGCTTTTATTACTCCCCTTCATGTGTTGATGCCCTTTGTGTCCTTGTGCAGGTTCTCTCCATACATCAAGAGAAATGACTGTGGGCATTCCCAGTCCTATAGACTTGTAACTCTCATAAAAAAGGAGTAAAGACCTCACTCTTCATAAAAGTAAAACTTACCATACTAGAACTTTTCTGTTGGCCTGGCCTAGGCCATATGACCATCTCTTGGATCAGTCATTGTTCAAAGGAATTGTCACTGCGGATGTTCCGTGTGGGACAGGTGCTGTTATGGGTCTGAGTGCCCAGCATGCTCAATAGCCCCAATGAAAAGCAGTTAAGGTTACTAGAAGAAAAAGGATGGAAAAGAGGGCCAGAAAGACAGAAATAATAGCTATCACATTCTACTGCAGATTTCCTTGCACACATTTTCACTTTTTCCTGCCCTGTGGGGAAGTGGCTCATTAAAATGGCTTTTCCCTGATTCCTAATTACTATTTGTACTAGTTTGCTAGCTGCCAGAATGCAACACACCAGAGATGGATTGGTTTTCCATAAAAGGGGATTTATTTTGTTAGTTCTTCAGAGAAAAGGCAGCTAACTTTCCACCGAGGTTCTTTCTTACATGGAAAGCACAGGATGGTCTCTGATGGTCTTCTCTCCAGGTTCCTGGGATCCAACATCTTTCCCCGGGGTGACTTCTTTCTGCATCTGCAAAGGCCTGGGCTGAGCTGCAAGTGCTGAGATGAGGAATGCTGAGCTGCTAGGCTGTGCTACATTGCACTCTCTCATTTAAGCACCAGCCAATTAAGTCAAATGTCACTCATTGCAGCAGACACACCTCCTAGCCAACTGCAGATGTAATTAGCAACAGATGAGGTTCACATACCATTGGCTTATGTCCACAGAAACAAGACTAGGTATGCTCATCTGGCCAAGTTGACAACTGAATCTAACTAACACACTATTCTTCCTTTCTTCTGGGGAAGTGCCATATCAGTCAAAGGAGAAGAGGCAAATTTGATATAGGAAAATTGTTCTTAATTTGAATAACATTACTTGAAAGGAAAAATTCTCACTGGATGGCATCATAAGCTCAATCTCTTGCTCTGAAGAAATGCTTAAAGCCATTGAATCCTTACGAATACTGAGTGACAAAATTTAATTAATGATTGCAAATCTGTTTAAGAGCTCAAGGTGCTCTTACTAAAACTTGAGAGGCTCTAAAGGGAAGCTGCTACCAGATATACACATAGAAACTGTTAGAGAATTATTATTAGAAAGAAAAAGTTTGGGATTTCCCTTTAAATCTTTAGGCATTTCAAAATTTCAGAAGAAGAATGAAATATGTGAATAAGTATTTAAAAAGTGCAAAACAAATTCCAGTGCTTGATATGTCATTAATGTATTTTTAGTATACATCCCCTTTCTATACTAACATTTATAGTAGACTGTGCATCACAGTGCTTTACAGTGTTAAATATATATATATTTGGTTTGGGGCACATAAGTTGTACCTAATAAGCACATTGTCATATTTTTACATTATGTATATTTTTCAAGCTCAGTAAATTGAGTCATATCACATAAGTTGATGAAACTAACAGGCAACTGAACTGACCTGTCTAAACTGACATAACCTTTCACCACTGATTGAACTTCACTCACCCTGGCAAATTAGAGAACCCCACCTGCCTATTTCAAACAATTTCCAAAGCATACCAAACATTTAACCACAGACATGTAGCCACAAAGACATTTTTCTTTTGTTTTTTATTTTTCTTGATTTCAACAAATGCTGCTCTATAAATATGCCACTCTCCCTCCCCTTAGCATGGCTCTTGGTTCAGTTGGTCCTCCAGGCTTGGCTGTTCCTCACACCACCCCTCTCATGCTCTCTAATAAAGCTTGCCTTATCTGTTGAGGTCTATCTGTTCATTCTTTTTGAGCATTCTCCTCCTCTAAACTCCTTCACTTTCCTTTCATTTTGGTGCCAAAACCAGGGAAGGGTCTAATGCAGGGACCCCCAGTCCCTGGCTCTTTCCCCTTCATTCAAACCCTTTCCCTTTACAAACTTCTTTCCTTTTGTATCATTTTCATGCCTGACTTCACAGAACCCACATGACCATCTGAGCTCACTATAAGCTAAATGGCCACCAGAGAGTGACCTGAAGCCACCCTCTCTTAGGAGAGCATGGCTTTTGTGGCCTCATTGCCACGTGAGTGGCGCAAGGATCCCAGTGGTTCTTTATTGGTCCTCTTGACACATCCCTAGCCTGAGCAATTTTTGTTCTCTGCTCTCTTATTAAAACCTACAGATCAGGGGACCCTTGCCATTTCATCCACTGCATCCACCACTGACTGATTAAAATCAACCTCAGACATCGCTGGTGGGTGAGTCTTCCCCCTTTACTCTCTCCCCACAGAGGCACCCTGTGGGTTTTTCTCTCTCTCTCTCTCTCTCTCTCTCTCTCTCTCTCTCTCTCTCTCTCTCTCTCTCTCTCTCTCTCTCTTCTGACATGGACCTAGGGGTCTCCTTGGCTGGCCGGAGTAGGGGATGGCCCCCCTCATCAAATGAGGATTCCATTCCTGCCCCTTACCAGATAAGGAATGCCCTGCCTGGTGTTGAAGGCCCTGACCTTTTGGCCTCTCAGAATTAGCCTTCCTCCTCACTATCTCTCCCTTGAAATGGGGACCAAGACCTTTGTCCTGGCAGACTAAACTCTAGCCTGTCTCACAAAAAATCTAAAAATATTAGGCTTAACACCTGATTTAAAGGCTACTAAACTCCTCTGACTTTCAACTCAGACCTGGCCACAATACAATTCAGACAATCAACATCAATGACAGAATTTGTAACTTTTGACTCTGTCCTTCTAAATGAACTAGACTCCTTCCTCCATCAAAATGACAAAGTGGTCTGAGTTACCATATTTCCAGGCCTTTTTCTATGTCCTTTCCAGACCTTCCCTTTGTAAATCATGCTCTCCTCTCCAGCTACTCCTGATACCCCCACCCAGTGCCGCATAAGGAAAACATTCCCCCAACCTCACCCCCACTTTTACCAACCCAGACCCTGCTGATGACCCCTCTCTATACAATCCCCCCTCCAAAGCCCTAACCCACCCTTTCCTGTTCCCCCACTGGATACATCCATTGAACCCCCAGCTTCCACATCCCAGGCAGACTTGACCTACTTCTTACACACATTCCAAATCTAATTCAGGCCAAAACTTACCTCACCACATGCTTCCCCTCCGAGAGGTGGCAGGAGTGCAGGGACCAATTCGGGTTCATATCCCAAATTGAGGGAAAATTAGGCTCCTTCTCTGAGAATCCTACCAAATATCACAAAGAATTTGTCTGCCTCACTCAACCTTACCTCCTTCCATGGTCAGATCTTTGTTACATCCTCATGCCCACCTTAACCCCAGACAAACGGAGCCACATTTGGCAATCCACCTGAGAATATGCAAACCACCTTTCTAGTGAAAATAGAAACCTTAACCCAGTTGCAGATCTGGCACTCCCCACCAATGAGCTGGATTGGACATACCAACCCAGGGACCCTGGAATTCAGAATAAGGACCATGTGACAGCCTGCTTACTTGAAGGGATGCTCAAGAATACCTATACCCAGGTAAATTACAAAACAATACAGGAAATTACCCAAAAGTCTGAAGAAAACCCCTCCCTCTTAACGGCCACATTAACCAAGGCTGTAACAAAATGCACAAATCTGGATCTCAACACACCAGAAGACACCCTCTTCTTACATGTACGATTTAGCAGCCAATCTGTCCCTGACATCGAAAGAAAGCTTCAGAAGCTTGAACAAGGCCCGCAGACTCCACAACAGGAACTCCTCAATGTAGTCTTCCAGGTGTTTAACAAATGGGATGAGGAGGCAAGTAGGGAAAGAGAGAAAAAATTCAAGACCAAATATCAGCTCTTAGCCATGGCCCTAGAGAGTCCTCAACATGGCCCCACACCCTGGCTTCCCATCACCCTAGGACAAAAACTGCAGATCCACCTGGTGCCAGCTTCCACTGCGGCAACAGGGGCACTGGACAAAAGCTTGCCCAAACCCTAAACCTCCGTCCAAGCCATGGCCCAGTTGCAGACAACAGACATTGGGAAGTGGATTGCCCTCAGGGGTGGACACCACACCCCTCAGGTCTCCCACTTACAGAATCAAAACACACCTTTCCACAGTTACTGGAATAAGGGAGCCTGGATTCTACTGCCCTTGCTACTGAGTGTGAAAATCCTGAGGAGCCCAGGGCAGTGGGCTGGAAAGTGCCCAGCCATATCATTTCCTTCATGGTCAACACTGGGGCAACTCTCTCTCTCTCTCCTGAATACAATGAAGGGGCCCACAATAAAAGGAACCCAGGTCATAGTAAGAGTATCAGGAACTGTTACGTATTCTCACAAAACCCCTTCCTTCTTCTGCTTCTTCAGGGATCTCACATTCACTCACTCATTCATTATCATCCTCACCTGCCCAATCCCCCTTATAGGAAGAGATATCCTCCACAAACTTTGAGCTTCCATCCACATCCCACCTGTGCTGGTTAGGGTTCTCTAGAGAAAGAGAATCAACAGGGAACACTTGTAAATATAAAATTTATAAAAGTGTCTCACATGATCATGGAAACCCAGAGTCCAAAATCCTCAGGGGAGACTGTGAAGCCAATGATTCCAATGGAGAGTCTGGATGAATTCCACAGGAGAAGTTTGCCAGCTAAAGCAGGAAGAGAGCCTATCTCTTCTGAATCCTCCCTAAAAAGCTTCCAGTGATTAGATTGAGCATCACTCATTGCAGAAGACACTCCCCTTGGCTGATTACAAATGGAATCAACTGTGAATGCAGTTGACATGATCATGATCTAATTCTATGAAATGTCCTCATTTCAACAGACAGTCCTGCACTTACCCAACCAGACAAACAGGCAGCACCACCCGGCCAACTTGACACATGAAACCAACCATGACAGTCCACCACTTGCCAACTTGACAGCTGTATATATTACCTTAAACCTACCATTTGAAGGCTCAAATATCTCTTAGTTCTAGTAGACACCTTCACAGGATGGCTTGAAGCCTTTCCAACAGCTAACAAAAAGGCTTCCACCGTATCTTCTATTCTAAGCTGAGAAGTAATTCCATGATTTGGTTTCCCCACATCCTTCCAATCTGATGACAGTCCTGAGTTCATCTCTGCAGTCACTCAAAGTCTAGCCTCCTATCTTTTTTTTTTTTTTTGGCTTTTCAAAAGGGGAATTTAATAAGTTGCTCGTTTACAGTTCTAAGGCTGAGAAAATGTCCCAATTAAAACAAGTCTATAGAAATGTCTAATCAAAGGCATCCAGGGAAAGATACCTTGGTTCAAGAAGGCCAATGAAGTTCAGGGTTTCTCTCTCAAGTGAGAAGGCACATGGCAAACACAGTCAGGGCTTCTCTTTTGGCTGGACAGGCACATGGCGAATATGGTGTCATCTGCTAGCTTGGTCTCCTGGCTTCCTGTTTCATGAAGCTCCCCGGGAGGCATTTTCCTTCTTCATCTCCAAAGGTTGCTGGCTGGTGGACTCTCTGCTTCATGGTGCTGCAGCATTCTCTGCTCTCTCTGAGTCTCTCTGAATCTCCAAAATGTTTCCTCTTTTATAGGACTTCAGAAACTAATCAAGACCCACTCAAATGGGTGGAGATATGTCATCCCCTAATCCAGTTTAACAACCATTCTTAACTAAATCACATCAACCAGGGAGATGATCTCATTACAGTTTCAAATATACAGTATTGAATAGGGATTATTCTACTTTTAAGAAATGAGATTTATATTAAAACATGGCTTTTCTTAGGGGGCATACTTCCTTTCAAACCAGCACATTCCACCCTCTGGCCCCTAAAAAAGACATGATTTCAACATATACAAAATACATTAATTTCATAACAACATCAGTAATCCTTAAACCTATCAGTACCAATACAATGAAGTACAAAATTAGAGACAGTATAAAATCTCATCAAGTCAGACACAGACATGATCTGTCCTAAGGCAAAATTTTCTCCATTTGCTCTGGACCTTTGAAAACTCATAGCAAGTTATTTACTGCCAACATATAAAGGAGGAACATTCACAGGATACATAGACACATTTCCATAGGAAGGAAGGAACACAGGGATCACCGGACCCATACAGTTTCGAAAACTGACAAGGCAAAGTCCATTAGATTTCAAAGTCTGAGACTCATTTATCCTCAAGGCTTTAGAAAGTGGCAGTCCCACCCTTTCCAAATGCCTATGCCTGCCTCTCTCTGAATGCAACCTTGGCGGATATTGGGGAGACCACCTTTCTCTCAGCTCTACCCTCTCCAAGCATTGGGGCCACACCCGGGCTCTCTGCCATCTCTGGGGCACACGCTCAGCCCCTCCATGTGGTGGCAGCCAGGCTCTCCCCTAACCCCAAGAAACGTGCTTCACCCTCTCCAAGGCCTGAGGTGGCATGACTCTTCCACTGCAATGAGGTAGAAGGCCCATTCTCTGCCTTTGGGGCAAACTCACCCTCTCTATGGGCTTGGATGTGTCCACTCTCCTGGCCCAAGGCTTCCTGACTTCAGACCTCAGCCTCCCTGGTTTTGCCTCTGAAGTTATTTTTTCTCCAATGTGTCCCTTCTCTGAACCCCTCAGTCCAGACTGGCAGTGGCTCTGTTTATACAGGTCCCACAGCACTCTCGTTGGCTTTCTATGCAGTAGTGTTGAATCATGCCCATCAGACATAAGGAGTTTCCACAAATCTTTCCTGGATAATGCCATGTCCGATCCTGACTTTCTCTGAAATGGCTGACTGGTTCCACATTTGGTTAAATCCACACTATACTCTGTAGTCTCCCTTTCTGTAGGCCCAGAATTTTACGGGACCTCAATTTCTGGTTTCTTTTTACTCAAGAGTTCAGTTTTCAGCTTATCTGTCGCATTTCACTGTAAGCTGCAAGGAGAAACCAGACTGCAATTTTGACATTTAATTTGGAGATCTCTTCTGCTAAATATCCAAGTTCATGGCTTTTAAAATCTGCCTTCCAGCCAATACCATTAGGCAACTTTGCCAGATTATCTGCCATTTTAAAACAAGGATCACCTTCCTTCCAGTTTTCAATAACACCTGCCTCATTTCTTTCTAAGGCCTGATCAGAGGTATCTTTAGAGTCCACATTTCTACCAACAGTCTCTCCAAAGTATTCTAGGCCTTCTCTATCAAGTTTCTCACAACTCTTCCAAAATCTTTCCTTTATCCATTTAAAAAGCCGTTCCAACATGTTTGGTATTTGCAAACTGCAGCAGCAGCACCCCACTCTCCGGTACCAAAATCTGTTCTAGTTTGCTAGCTGCCAGAATGCAATATACCAGAAATGGAATGGCTTTTCAAAAGGGGAATTTAATAAGTTGCTCATTTACAGTTCTAAGGCTGAGAAAATGTCCCAATTAAAACAAGTCTATAGAAATGTCTAATCAAAGGCATCCAGGGAAAGATACCTTGGTTCAAGCAGGCCGATGAAGTTCAGGGTTTCTCTCTCAAGTGAGAAGCCACATGGCAAACACAGTCAGGGCTTCTCTCTCAGCTGGAAGGGCACATGGCGAATACGGTGTCATCTGCTAGCTTGGTCTCCTGGCTTCCTGTTTCATGAAGCTCCCCGGGAGGCATTTTCCTTCTTCATCTCCAAAGGTTGCTGGCTGGTAGACTCTCTGCTTCATGGTGCTCCAGCATTCTCTGCTCTCTCTGAGTCTCCTAGCCTCCTATCTTAATATCCCTTGGAAATTACATATCTCATATCATCCCCAATCCTCTTTGAAGGTAGAAAGAACCAACTGCACCTTTAAAACACCCTTAACAAATTAGCTTCTGAAACCCAGGAAACTTCGGGTAATATATTCCCCATTATGCTCCTAAAATTTGCTGTCTCCCAAAAAAAACCTTACTCCCATCTCCATTCAAACTTTTGTTTGGAAGGCTGCTATTACCTCCTAGAATTTCCATACCTCCATCTTCCCTTCCCGCTCCTTTATTTCCCCCTCTAGTCTCTCACCTCAGGACAGATCTTTGGAAATATAACAGTACACTTTAGCCCACAACCCACCACTAATACACCTAGTCCACTAATACCAGGGGATCTTATATATCTAGCCCAGGCAAACTCTTCCTCCTCCTTAACCCCAAAATGGACTGGTCCATACAAAGTAATCCTAACCACTCCTACAACCACAAAACTGGAAAGAAAGCCCTCTTGGATACATATCTCCAATGTAAAAAAGTCTAAAATTTTCCCACCACTCTACACTCACAGGACCAACCTCCCTGAGAATTACCCAGCTGCCTCAAATCACTGAATAGCAAGAAACACCCATCGCCTCCCCATGTCCCTAAACCCCACTGCCTTCAACTATGTCCTTTCCACACTCTCAAGTGATTTAAGCTGGTATCCATACTCCATCAGAACTCCTTCCAATCTTCTTCACCCCCTGGAAGAGTTGTGGCTCCAAGGCACCTACCTGGAGTTTACCCACCCAGATCTCTTTCTTTCCATTCATCCTTCTTCTCATTCTTACAAATGAAACAGCAGGCTCTCCTCCTCTCCTTGATACTTTTTTCTATTCCACATTCTTTAATCCCAGCCTCAACTAACCCTCCCCCTCCTTTCCCCCATCTTGCCCAAATACTTGCAAAAACCCATTAACATTACTACCACCCTCCTCAAAGAATCAAACTCCTCTTTAGCTTAGGCTGGATCTGTCTAGACCTTGCCCAAACTGTGAACCAAGACTTCCATTCCCCTCTACCCACCTGACTCTCAACACTGGCAGGACTTCACTTCTCAGTCACCCACCAACCTGAATACTACCTCATGAAAGGGGACTGGTGGAGTAATGGTGAGCCTTGGCACAAATGGGCCACAAATCAACAAGTTCTTAGAAAAACTTGCTGAAATGGAACCTCCACAATGCCCTGTCCAAGGCTCTGTCCAAACCCATGTAATTATTGCCTATCAGGCTGCACTGTGTGTATTACCAAGAATCAACCCCAGCGGGAAATGTAGCTTCCTCCAAGTGTAATCTCACCCTATACTTCTCCACCCCCACATCCCACATCCAACTCCTGCTATGGATGAAAGGAATTCCTAGAAACCCACACCTCTGGATCATGCTTCCCCCCTCCTCCAGCATACTCAATGAAACTACCAAACCTGGAAGCTATTACTGTCAAGGCAGTGAACATTGCCCTGATATACTAGGCTTCAAGATCACCCTTGGCCAAACTGAAATCCCCACACATCCTCCAGATTCCTTCCAGAATTGCTGAAGTCACCTGACTTGTGAAAACCTTTGGTACTTTGTCAAATGTAATGCCTTAATGTTGCAACTAGAACCCCACCCCCACCCCCGCAAATATTACAGCCCTAACAAAATTTCAGCCCCTTAACAGCCATGGGCCTTGGACATTCCATCTCCTTCTGGCACACCAGAGAAAACATGAAACACTGAAGAGCAGGTAACTTCTTCCCAGTTTCCAGCATTAATTTGTTACCCTGCCTGGCCTACACATCTGAACTCTTCTGTGTATGTGGTTCAAATGCCTTCCTGTGTCTCCCCACCAACTGGACTGGAGCACACATACTAGCCTTTCTATAACCACAAATAAACCTAACTTCTCCTGACACCCCTATCCTCACAAACCTGGTCCAAAACACACCTCCAAAAATCAAAAGAGCCACCTAGTGAAATCCCCCTACTAGCCACACTTGGGGTTCTATCTGAGGTAATTACAGAAAGCAGGACTAAGTGTGTCATTATACAGCTTTACCATCCTGTCACAATAACTGGCTTCAAGCCTCCAGGAAGTCTCAAAACAGCTTATAGCTCTACAGGACCAAATAGACTCCTTAGCTTTAGTAGTCTTACAAAAGAAGTGTGGTCTCATCCTCCTAACAGCAAATGGAGGCAAATGTAAACTACTCCAAGAACATTGCAGTTTTTATACTAACCAATCCCACTTAGTCTGAGATAAAGCTCAATGCCTTAGAGACCTAGCTACTAAAATCAGGGATCAAGCCTCACTTAGCTCCTTATGGCCCTAGGTAATCTCCCCTCTTGGCTCATAACCCTTATAACTCCCCTCATATGTCTTACATTAGCTTTCTCTTTCCTTCCCTTCTTTATTAATCTCCTACAAAAGTTTTTGTTGGACAAATGACCACCATCTCCCAAGCTGCAACTCAGATCATGCTAAAACAATGTTCCTCCAACAGGGTCACAAGGACCTCTCCCCATGATGCCCCCTTCCCATCAGCAGGAAGCAGCCAGATATAATGATGTTATCCTGCTCCCTTCTTGTGAGCCTCCAGAGTCTGTAATGATGGAACTAACAGAAAGCAAGAAACTAACCTGACCTGTTGAAACTGACCTAAATGTTCATGGCTGATTGAACTTCTCCCACCCTGGCAAAATGGAGAGCCCCACCAGCCTGTTCTAAACAATTTCTGAAGCATGCCAAACATTTAACCACAGATGTGTAACCACAAAGACATTGTTCTTTTGCTTTTCATCTTGCTCAATTTTAACAAGCTCTGCTCTATGAATATGTTACTCTCCCTCCCCTTATCATGGCTCTTGGTTCAGTCAGTCCTCCAGGCTTGACTGTTTTCTGGAGCCATCCCTCTCAAGCCCTCAAATAAAGCTTGCCTTGATCCGTTGATGTCTATCCATTCTTTTCTTTGAGCATTCTCCTCCTCTACACTCCTTCACTTTCCTTTCATAGGTGAAACCCTAACATTATCCAGAAAATTATCCACAATAGGTTTTAAGAAGGGACAACCTTCTGTTTTACTCATCCACCTTTTCGGAGGCCTTACTGCTTCTTCCTTGGTTTCATTCTATTAATTATAGTTTTACTGGAATCTGAATTAGGAATGGCATTGTTTTAGTTTGCTAAAGCTGCCAGAATGCAATATACCAGAAATAGATTGGTTTTTACAAAGGGTATCTATTAATTTACAAATTTATAGTTCTAAGGCCTTGAAAATGTCTAAATTAAGGTACCAACAAGATGATACCTAGGCTCTGAAAAAAGCTGCTGGCATCTGGAACACTTCTGTCACCTGGCAAGAAACATGGCTGATGTCTGTTGGTCCGTGCTCCCAGTGTGTTGCTTTGCACTTCAGATTCCAGTGGCTCTCTCTGTGTTTCTGTGGACCTTGTCTTAGCATCTTTGCAGCATTTCTCTCTCTCTTAGTGTCTGTGAATCCTCTCTTAGCTTCTCTGGGTCAAAGCCCAGATTTCATATCTATGCTTAGCATCTCCCAGGGTATTCGGTGGGGTCATATCTGTAAGGCCTTGCCCTCTGGCTGAAGGCCCCCACCTGAACTAAAACTTTGACCATCCAGGCGTATAACTGTTCAAACTCAGCCAATCAGGACCTGCTCTGCAAACAAAGGACTCCCACTGCACACAGCCCATAGTTATGCTCCCTGGCCAGGCCCGTAGTTATGCCCCCAGCCCTAAAGGATGTGAAACTCCTAACCTACCACAGGAGGCCCCGTAGGCATTGTCAGCACCCCCCACTAACTAGCCTATATCTAACCCCACTACTTTTAGGGGGGCGTGACTTCTCCAGCCTGGATCCTGAGCACCCAGACCCAGGAACCTCATCCTGGGACAATAAAATTTTAAACGTGGACTCAGCTTTTCTAATTTCTCGAATGGCCACCACCTAAAACATGACATTTTGGTGCCAAAACCCAGGAGTAGTTTCATGACCCCTCTCAGGGGAACTGACTCCTCCTTGCTGACGGACCTGGGACCTCTCCGCCGCCGATCGGCTAGCCTATTCTCCAAGCAGACTTTTACTGACCTGTGCCTTCCAACTCAGTGAGTCATCCCTTGTCCATACCTCAGTATTGTCCCTGCCTTCCGGAGGGACCTGTCTGTAATCACGGCCACATCAGGAGCCCCTCTCCAACCAAGTCCTCCTCTGGGAATGCCTGGAGTTCCTATCCTTTCCAGGGACATGGGGTGTGAAGACTCCTCACTCTCACTCCTCACTGCCAGTCCCCCAGGGCGACCCGTTCCAATACTCTGGCCATGCCTCAGGACTCCATGACTTGGTCTGATTATTTCTGGACTTGACTTAAATTACGGGCAACCAGGAGTCTCGCACAGACCCAAAAACCCCACTCAGATGTTTAATCCACAATCTGGCTACACTTTCTGCCAAAAGACCAGCAAATGGTCGGAGGTCCCATATGTCCAAGCTTTCTGGCATCTAAGATAACGGCCTGATTTATGTGCTACTTGCAATACTGCTCAAATCCTCCTTGTAGCAAAGGAACCATCACCTTCTCCTTCCCTTCCTCCTCCCTCATCTTCGGCTTCGGTTTTCTCCCATGAGCCGGAAGAACTTGTCTCTCTGCCAGCCCCTCCTATTAACACCCCTCCCCCTCCCTATGCTCCAGAACCTCTCGCTTCCCCCTGTCAGCTCGTACATCCAGCCACATGGCCCTCCAGTGCTGCCTTCTGCCCCGGCATCATCTTCTGCACTTCTCTGTCCCCTTTGTGAAGTTGCAGAAAACGAGGGCATGGTCCGCGTTCACGTTCCTTTCTCTTCTCTGATCTGGTGTCTATCAAAAAATGCCTGGAGTCCTACTATGCAAATTCTATGTCATATATTAAAAAATTCCATCAACTAACCCAGGCTTATGACCTTACCTGGCATGATGTTTATGTAATCCTGTCCTCTACTTCACCCCTGATGAGCAAAGTTGTATCATAGCTGACTCCCATGCGCATACAAATCAATTGCTCCTGTCCAATCCTAACATGCCGGTTGGTAAGACCGCAGTTCCCATGGAAGAACCTAACTGAGACCATCAGGTGGGAGGGGCTGGCTGTAAGCACCAGAACCAAATGGTTGAATGTATATTAGCAGGATTAGAAAAGGCAGCCCTTGTTTATTTCTGCAGGAACAATCCTGTTACTACATCAGTAAAAGTGGTGTAGTAGAGGAGAACCTCAACATCATGATGAACCTACAAAAAGACCCTAAAGAAAAGCAGGCTGTTGTCCAATCATCCTCCTGGGGGAACTCCCCTGTCCTGACATGGCTAACCCCAATACTCACCCCATTTTTAGTTATCTGCCTCCTGTTAATGCTCGCTCCTTTTGTTTTAAGGTTCCTACAAGAGGGTCTCAAGGAACTCTCTTGGGTGACAGTCAATCAGATGCTGCTACACCCCTATGCCCCCCTTCCAGTCAAAGCACCAGCCAGTTAAAATCCCCTACCCAATGACACCACCACTCTGCAGGAAGTAGCCAGAAAGACTACAATGCCCTATTATACCAAAGGCTGGAATCTAAGGCCTGGCCCAGTAGACTCTGGCTGGAAGGCCCCCACCCGAACTAAAGCCATGAATATCTGGGCATATAGCTGTTCAAACTCAGCCAATCAGGACCTGCCCTGACAAACAGAGGACCCCCACTGCACACGACCCATAGCTATGCCCCCAGCTCTAAAGTGTGCTAAACTCCTAACTTACCACAGAAGGCCCCATAGGCATTGTCAGCACCCCCCACTAGCTACCCTATATCTAACCTCACTATTCCTAAGGGGGCGCAACTTCCCCAGCCCACATCCTGAGCACTCGGACCTAGGAACCTTACTCTGGGACAATAAAATTTTAAACTCTGACTCAGTTTCTCTAATTTCTCTATTGGCTACCGTCTAAAACATGACAATATCTTCATGGAAACAACCTAACCAAAAGTCTTCAGCCCACAATAGGTCTGCCTCAACAAGATTGATTAATAGAATACAGCTTTTAAATTTAGTAGATTGAAATGCTAGTGATCAGTGAAAGGAAGGGATAAAGAATATGGTATGTATGAATTTTTTTCTATTTTCTTATTTCTTTTTCTGAATTGATGCAAAAGTTCTAAGAAATGATCATAATGATGAATCTACAACTATGTGATGATATTGTGAGTTACTGATTATATATTAAGAATGGAATGATCATATGGTAAAAATATTTGTGTTTGCATGCTGCTATGTTAAATAAAAATTAAATAAATAAACAGAAATTTAAGAAAAGAAAAGCATAGCTTTTCTGGGGTACATACAGTTCCAAACTGTTACCAGACAAAGGCCATGGATTATTCTACCCAACATGCTCAATAACAAATTCCTGAGACACCAAATGTTTCAAAGAGAGAAAGAGTTTATTACTACACATGTAACAGGAAAACACACAGCCTAACACCCAAAATCTGTCTCCTTGAACAAAGGAGATTCAAAGTTTTTAAGGATTCTAAAAAGGGAAGATGAGATCATTTCAGATAGTAAATTCAAGGCAGAAGTTTAAAACAGAAAAGAAAACATTGTTAAACGTTGTTAGCATAAGTTAACATAAATTGAAAGGAAAGGAGGCAGAGATATCTATCTTTCAATGGCAAAGCTTAGCAGATGGTTTACAAATATAAGGGGCTGAGGCTAGTTAATGACTGTTTTCTTTACCATTATTAGCACCTACTTAGAAAATGTCCAGATAAAGGGTATAACAGCTGACAGTCACAAAAGCACCAGAAAAGAGATAAGGGCTTTTACAATACTTTCATGTGTCTTAACAGCTTAATTATAGTTCAGGTCTTTCAGCTACCCTCTCTTGTCCATTTCAAAATCCTGAAAGCAAAAGGAACATTTATAAAATGATTCAATAATCAAAATCATGCTTTTAAATCCTGATTTCTCAGTTATAAAACCAGCACAGGAATTCCTCTTCACAATTAGATAACCAGTTACATGACTCTTTTAAGGGTTTATCTTTTCTATCTCATTTAGTCCTGCTTCCTGTTTCATTTGGTCAGGTGAGGCTAACTGCTCTAGCAAATAACCCCATAATTTCAGTGGCATAACAAAAGTTTATTGCTTCCCCACACCACAGTCCAATGCCATTGCTTGGTTGGGAGGGTGGGTGGGGTAGAGGGATGAGCTCTGTTCATGCCATCATTCAGAGATGAGGTTCTTTCTGTTGTGTGGATCTGCCACCAGAGATGGCTTCATTCCAGTCAGAAAGAAAGAAAGCATGGAAGATTCCATGGTGTGTTTTAGATCAGGCTCCAGCAATTTTTTTTCTTTGCAAGCCAGATGGTCTTGGGCATTGTTCAGCACCTTCATTGGAATACAAAAGCAGCCTTCAGTTATGTGTAAACAATGCTTGCCTATTCCTGTTTTTTTGTGGAGCAATGGCAGAGCTGAGTAGTAGACAGTGAGACTGTATGTACTGCATTTTACATGTATTTACTATCTGGACCTATACAGAGAAAGTTTGTGGACCCAGCTTTAAAAAGTTTTTCTCTCTTTTTTCTTTACTATACTATTCAGTGTTTCTAGTTGCTGGCATGCTTCAAATAACTCCAGCTACATAGAATTTTTATGATAATCTATTACATATTTAATTACTGTTGCATATGAGGTTTTGCTCCATCGTTTTTATTCCTTCTTATTGATCATTTTTGCCATCATATCTTTTCTTCATCAGTTTTTCAAGAAGTTTATTAATATTATTAATATTTAAAATAATCAGAATTTTATTTTGTATTTCCTCTTGATTTTAACTTTGAGTCCTAGTTAATCAAGTTCTTAGTTTATTATTCCTTTCCTGACTCCCAGGGTTGTAAACCTCCCAGGCAACGTGGGACAGAAATCCTAGAAAGAGCTGGGACTCAGCATCAAGGGATTGAGAAAACCTTCACAACTGAAAGGTTATTTCTTTTTCTGGAGTGATGCAAATGTTCCAAAAATTGATCATGCTGATGAATATACTAATACGTGATGATATTGTGAGCCACTGATTGTACACCATATATGGAATGTTTGTATGTTAAGAATGTTCAGGTTTGTATGTTATTTTTGTTTGTCAATAGAAGTTAGAAAAAAAAAGTGGATGATCTGCAGGAAAAAAATGGAGAATGGACCACATGAAACACCTCATAAAATTCCCAGTCAAACTTATAGGATTACTTACCAACAAAATTCTATTTGCCGAAGAAAGTTAGACTGGCCAAGTCCAAAGTCAATCAGACAGAGAATTTTAATCATAGTAGAGGACTTTTCTCTCCAAGAAAAATTTTGATCAAATTATATATTTACAGCAGAGCTTGGACATAGTTCACCCTCTTGGTCACAAATATTTTTCATATGAATACCTTTTCCTTTTCCCAAAACATGTCAGCCAACATGCCTGACATTTTTTGGGAAAAACATGAGCAATATGGTTCATGAATTACATGGTTCAAAATCCAGGCTTTTGTGGTCTACATCAGATATCAATGAGGCTCCCTTAAGACCTATGAACTAAAAATACAATTTATCTTATCCCCTTCTCCCCCAACAATGATAATGGACCAAGGCCAGGATAATCACTAAGCACTCCATCACAGAAGAGAAGGAATGAAAGACACATTGCAATTGCTGGTCCACAATAATTCTGAAGTTCTGATGGGCAAAGAAATGTGTTCCCCATACTCTGAGGGTAGAGAATTATACCCAGATGAGGCCCATGTTTTACTCTGTGGTATGAGCTCCCCTCCACTGTTCTCTGTGCCTCCTGGATTTGCCCTCTAGCAGGTTCTTATACTTCCTTGATCAGACCAAGAGAGCATCCAAGTCCTACCTGTAAAGTGTGGCATACAAAAGTCTTCTTTAATCTTGAACAATTACCTGCTCTTTATTCAAGTAATTTTATTGAGATGTGTTATATATTCACATACCATATAATCTTCCAAAGTATACAATCAGTGGTGGTTCACAGTACCATATATATTTGTGCATTCATCATCACAATTGATTTTTGAACATTGTCATTTACGATGGAAATATACAATGGTAGATTTCAAGAGACAGAACATAGGATTTCTGAACTGAAGAATGGAACTTCTGAAATCCGGCAAGAAAAGGAAAACATAGGGAAAAAAATGGGAAATTATGAGCAGGGACTCAGGGAACTGCAAGACAATATGAACCACACAAATATACCTGTTGTGGGTGTCCCAGAAGAGAAGAGAAGGGAAAAGGAGGAGAAAAATTAATGGAGGAAATCATCACTGAAAATTTCCAAACTCTTATGAAAGACTTAAAATTACAGATCCAAGAACTGCAGCTTACCCCCAAAAGAACAGATCCAGGCAGACATACAAGATCCAGATAGACAGATAGCAAGCAAGATGCTTGCTGATCAGAATGTCAGAGGTCAAAGAGAAAGAGAGAATCTTGAATGCAACAACAGAAAAGCAATCTATCACATACAGGGGGAGCCTGATAAGACTATGTGTAGATTTCTCAGCAGAAACCATGGAGGTGAGAAGACAGTGGGATGATATATGTAAATTATTAAAAGAGAAAAACTGCCAAACAAGAATTCAATATTCAGCAAAAACTGAGGGAGAAATTTAAAAATTTTCAGACAAAACATCACTGAGAGAATTTGTGACCAAGAGACCAGCTCTGCAAAAAATACTAATGGGAGCACTAGAGACAGATATGAAAAGAGAGAAGAGAGAGGTATGGAGAAGAGTGTAGAAAGAAAGACTATTAATAGAGGTAAAAAGAAGGAAAATTTGATATGAAAGATAAAATCCAAAAGGCAAAATGGTAGAGGAAAGTACTACCTGTACAGTAATAACACTAAATGTTAATGTATTAAACTTCCCAATCAAAAGACATATGCTGGCCAAATGGATTAAAAAATAAGACCCATCTATATGCTGTCTCTACTCAAAGAATATGAGAGCAAGGACACAAATGGAAATTTGTACACCAATATTTATAGCAGCATTATTTACAATTACCAAGAGATGGAAACAGCCAAAATGTACATCAACAGATGGGTGGCTAAGCAAACTGTGGCATACACATATGATGGAATATTATGCAGCTTTAAGACAGAAAAAAGTTATGAAGTATGTAACAACATGAATGGACTTTAAGGACATTATGCTGAGTGTGATTACCCAAAACAAAAGGACAAATATTGTATGGTCTCACTGATATGAACTGACATTAGTGGATAAACTTGGAATATTTTGTTGGTAACAGAGACCATCATGACATAGAAATAAGGTAAGATATTGGGTAACTAGTGCTGAAGGGATACAGATTGTGCAACAGGACTGAATATAAAAACTCAGAAATGGACAGCACAACACTACCTAACTGTAATACAATTACATTAAAACACTGAATGAAGCTGAATGTGAGAATGATAGAGAAAGGAGAGCTGGAGGCATAAATGAAATAAAAAACAAAGATAGACATTAAAGATTGATATGGTATAATCTAGGAATGCCTAGGGTGTATAATGATGATGACTAAATGTACAAATTTTAAAATGATTTTGCATGAGGAGGAACAAAGAAATGCCATTACTGCAGGGTGCTGAAAATAGATGGTAATTAACATTTTAAAATTTCAACTTATGTGTGAAACTAAACAAAAAATGTCTATTTGATACAGAATTCATATTTTGACTAGTGCATCTCCTAATATAACTTATGTAGATAGTTGGATGAACAATATAAATATGTGGAACCTTGGGTAGGACATTAGATTTATAGGTTTGTTCAGAGTGAAGCCTTGATGAATCCCAGAGTGATTTGATCAGTGAGTGGTAAAGTATTTGCAGTTCCCATTCACAGACTGTGAGAACTGGGGAAAATTCAACCTCCCCAAGTTGAATTATTGATACTCTCACAAGCAGTGTGGACAACCAAAGCTATAGGCTGAGCCCCCAGTCTTGGGGTTTGTTCACATGAAACTTATCCACACAAAGGATAGATCGAGGCTACTTAAAATTAAACTGAAGAGTCACCCCCAAGAGGACCTCTTTTGTTGCTCAGACATGGCCTCTGTCTCCAGCCAATGCAACATACAAACTCACCACCCTCCCCCTGTCTATGTGGGACATGACTCCTAGGGGTGTGGACATTCCTGCCAACATGGGACAGAAATCCAAGACTGAGCTGAGACTCAGCATCAAGGGATTGAGAAAAACTCTAGAATGAGCTGAGACCCAGCATCAAAGGATTGAGAAAAACTCTAGAATGAGCTGAGCCCCAGCATCAAGGGATTGAGAAAACCTTCTTGACCAAAAGGAGAAAGAGTGAAATGAGACAAAGTGTCAATGGCTGAGAGATTCCAAACAGAGTCAAGAGGGTATCCTGGAGGTTATTCTTACACATTAAGGAGATGTGTAAGAAGATGTAAATGAGAGGCTGGAGGGAACAGCCTGAAAATGTAGAGCTGTGTTTCAGTAGCCATGTTTCTTGATGATGATTGTATAATGATAAACCTTTCACAATGTGACTGTGACTGTGAAAACCTTGTGTCTGATGCTCCTTTTATCTACCTTATCAACAGATGAGTAGAACATATGGAATAAACACAAATAATAGGGGGAACAAAGGTTAAAATAACTTTGATTTGAAATGCTAGTGATCAATGAAAGGGAGGGGTAAGGAGTATGGTACGTAAAATTCTTTTTTTCTTTTTCTGTTTTTGTTCTATTTTTCTGTTGTCTTTTTATTTCTTTTTCTGAGTTGATGCAAATATTCTAAGAAATGATCATGATGATGAATATGTAACTATGTGATGATACTGTGAATTACTGATTATATATGTAGAATGGAATGAGCATATTTTAAGTATATTTGCATTTCTTTCTTATAATTTTTTAATTGATAAAAAATTATTTAAAAAACATCAATATCTGTGTGAGACCAAGAAAGAGATGTTTATTTGGTGCAAAAGTTTTATTTCGGGTAGTGTGTTATCTAATTTAATTTGTAAGATCAGTTTATTCAAACACCATAATTGCATGAACTCCTGAATAGGGCAAGAGATCTTGTGGGTTTGTACAGGTTAGTATGATGTCCTGATATACCCCAGAGTAATTTGGGCAGAAAATAAAAAAATATTTGCAAAGTCTCCTTAGTGGTTCATGGAGAAGAGAGGAAATATTCAGCTTCCCTACCTGGGGAATTCCTGATGGTATTGCAAGCAGTGGAAACAACCAATTCAATAGGTTGAGCCCTTGATATTGGGCTCATCCCTATGAAACTTATTACTGCAAAGGAGAAGTTAAACCTACTTAAAATTTTATGTAAGAGTCACCTTTAGAGAACCTCTTTTGTTGCTCAGATGTGGCCTCTCTCTCTAACCCAACTCAGCAGGTGAACTCACTCCCCTTCCGACTAGGTGGTACATGACTTCCAGAGCATAAAATTCCCTTGCAATATGGGACAGAATACCCAGGATTCACAAGGACCTGTCATCATGGTATTGAGAAAGTTTTCTGGACAAAAGGGGGAAGAGAGAAATTAGATAGAATGAAATTTCAGTGGCTGAGAGATTTCCAACAATTGAGAGGATACCTTGGAGGTTACTTTTATGCATTATATAGATATCCTTTTTAGTTTATGTGTATTGGAGTGGCTGGAGGGAAGTAACTGAAATTGTTGAGATGTGTGCCAGTAGCCTTGATTCTTAAAGACGACTGTGTAATGATATAGCTTTCACAATGTGATTGTGTGATTGTCAAAAGCTTGTGTCTAATGTTCCTTTTATCCAGGGTATGGATAAATGGGTAAAAACAATATGGATAAAATGAAATAACAGGGGAAAGGAGTAAAATAAATTGGGTAGACTGAAATATTAGTGGTTAGTAGGAGGGAGGGGTAAGGGGTTTTTTTTTGGAATATATTAGTTTTTCCTTTTTTCTTTTTATGGCTTTTTCTGGAGTGATGTAAATGTTCTAAAAATGACTGTGCTGATGAATACACAATTCTGTGATGATGTGAGCCATTGATTGTACACCATTTATGAACTCTATGTGTGTGAAGATTTGTCAATAAAAATATTTTAAAAAAAAGAAAAAAATTAGTGGTAGGAAAATTTGGTTCTACTTTCTTTGACAACAGTGAGGGGTTTTCCTCCATCTGGCCATGCACCTCTCCCTCAGTCATTTGGAATATGCTAGCCCACTCCCACTTAGAGGTCACTTGGCCTCCACAAGAACTGTTATGGGGAAGGTTTGAAATGGCTGCAGTCCAGCAATCTCTTCAAGCTCCCAACTCTTCCCACTAGGTCTGAGGTGAAAGGAAAACCCTGTCATTCCTCTCCTCCTAGTAAGGCTGCACTGAGAGCATGTTAATAGCTTTTCCTCATTTCCAACATCTTGGATGAATTTTACCTTTTACTTTAATAAGCTGGCTGAGTCAGATAGCTTAAATTTTACAAAACCAGTATTTTGAAAAAGTTTTGTAAGTTTGTATGGCCTTGCTCCTTTCCATGGAATTTGGAGAAGTTAGCCTCTATAAGTGCATTAGGGCTTAGTCAAACCTAAAGCAAAATTGCTTATATTATCCTGCTAATTTATGTAATTACTGAGGAATGCAATCATGATCCCTTATTCATTGATTTTTCTCAACCTCACACATTTTTTTCTCGTCTAATTTCTGTTTCAATTCTGACAAGAGAAAAAAAATGTAATTCTCCTGCCTGTGGCTTTGCCTATCCTTCTTACTAATCCAGGCTGAAAAATGAGGGTGGGTAAAGATATTTCATAAATGCTTACTAAAAACCATTTTAGAGCTCAATTCATTTTTAAGCCCTTCTCTGATGAATCATCATCCCCAGTGTCAGTAGGAGTAGACACAGTGACATATTTGGACTGTGTGAGTGGTACATGGGTAAAAGTATATGTGTATGAAATGGGCAGGAGGATGATGGCGAGGGGTGTCAGAAACAGCTCGGCAAAGGAAAGATGTTAATGTTCTTCCCAGTAGTAGTCTCAGTATCTGAGGACCTTAAGGTCATACTTGTCTTTCCAAAGTGTAGCTAGAAGAGCATTACTTACTAAAAGGATTCTATCAGCCATTGTCCACGAAACTCAGTAGTCCCTCCCTTGATCCAGAAGCTCATCTCTTAATCCTGACACCTAGAGTTGCAGTAATCCTCCTGCATTCTAACCTTGGCCCCCTCCTTATAACTGAGGCCCAAAGAACTTTAATCAACATCACACATGAAATGTCCCCAACCAGGGTAATCAACATCCCAGAACCACCACACACCCACTGTAACCTTACCAATTCCCTCCACAACCTTACAAAATAAATAGTTAAAAGAAAATGAAGAACACTATTTTTGCTCTTTTAGAAGAGATGCTTGTCCCAGTTCTGATAGTTAAATAAAGGTATTTAAGATAATTTGAAGCTTTAGAATTAAAGAAACTTTGATATCTGTATCTATAGATTTTTTCTTTCCTTGCTTTAATTTTAAATTTCTTTATGAAACATATAAACAGAATTTATGATGTTTACTTAGTTTTTTATATGCCTATGGATAAGCTAACTAAGATACCATTTCAGGTGGTCAAGATTTCTATAGGTTAATTGTAAAAATTTTTGTATCTTCATATTTTCCTGAAATCAGGGATATATGACATAACATAGGTCATTACTATAGCAATGCAGATATTTGTAAGAACTTTCTACTTGATATTTTGAGAACATTCATAGTTTTGGCAGCCAATCAACTGGTATCTAAGTTAGTGTTTAATACTTAGAATTTAATGAACTTTTCTATCTGAATTTGTATATTTTTTCCTTGTTTCCTTAATTTTAAATTGTTTTATGAAACTTACTGTGCAAACACAGGTTTTACAATGATTATATGAATACTTTATTTAAATATGCCCATGGTTAATGTCACTAAGATATCTATTTTTGGTGGTTCTAAGTGTATTGTTTGTTCTCTTAAATAAGAAAAAAAATTGTTTAAATGCTTGTGCATCTAGTCTATTTTTTTTAGCTTTATTGAAGATTAATTGAAGTACATTGAAATATAATTATTGAAGTATAAATGACATAAACTGAAGGTATATGAAGTGCACAGTTTGATGAGTTTTGATATATAGTATACACTTGTCAAAGTATCACCACAATCAAGATAATGAACATATCAATCATCTCCATATTCATTATTATTTTATGATAGCTGTCATGGGTTCATGTGTCAACTTAACCAGGTCATGGTGACCGTTCATCTGGTCGGGCAAGCACTGGCCTGTCTTGTTCATATGAGGACATTTCATGGACTGGGATCATGATTATGCTGGCTGCCTCCTTGGCTAATTCTGTTTGTAATCAGTCAAGGGAAGTGTCTTCTGCAGTGCATGATGCTAAATCTAATCACCAGAAGGTTTTTACATAGAATTCAGAAGACACAGTCATTCTTCATACTTTGGCTGGTGTTCCTCTCCTGTAGACCTCATCCAGACCCTTTACTGGAGTTTCCAGCTTCACAGCCTGCCTTATAGATTTTGAATTTTACATCCCCATGGTTATGTGAGACATTATTATGCATTTTTTTTCTATGAATATCTCCTGAAGATTCTGTTTCTCTAGAGAACCTTACCTAATACAGTAGCTTTATTGAGATATAATTCACATTCCATAAAATTCACATCTAAAGGTATGAATTGTTTTTATCAGATTTCCAAATTGTGTCACTGTCTGTTCTAGTTTTCTAGCTGTGAGAAAGCAATATGCCAGAATTGGAACAGCTTTTTAAAAAGGGAATTTAATAAGTTGCAAGTTAACAGTTTTTAGGCTATGGAAATTTCCCAGTTAAAGCAAGTCTATAGAAATGTTCAATCTAAGGCAGCCAGGGAAAGATACCTTGATTCAAGAAGGCCAATGAAGTTCAGGGTTTCTCTCTCGAGTGGAAAGGCACAAGGCAAACACGATCAGGGTTTCTCTCTTAGCTGGAAAGGTACGTGGTGAACACGGCATCATCTGTTAACTTCCTCTCCTGCTCCCCAGAAGGCATTTTCCTTCTTCATCTCCAAAAGTCACTGGTTGGTGGACTCTGCTTCATGGTCCCGTGGTGTTCTCTGTTGTGGCTTTCTCATGCCTCTGTCATTCTTCTCTACTCTCTCTGAATCTCCAGCTTTATCCAAAATGTTCCCTCTTTTATAGGAGTCCAGTAAAGTAATCAAGACTCACCTGGAGACATGTCTCCACCCAATCCAGTTTAACACCCACTCTTGAGTGAGGCATATCCCCATGGAGATAATCTAAAATTTCCAACATATGGTACTGAATAGGGATGAGAACAAATGGCTGCCTTTACACAATGGGATTAGGATTAAAACCTGGTTTATCTAGGGTACTCACATCCTTTCAAACTGGCATACTATCGCTATGAATTTCAGAATATTTTCATCCCCTTCAAAAATCCTCCTAGCTAACAGCAGTCACTACCCATTCCTCTTTGCTCTTAGCCCTGGCAAATAATAGTCTAATTTCTATATCCATGGATTTATCTGCTTTACAGATTTCAAAAAAACAGAAACATATATTATGTGACCCTTTGTGACTAGCTACTTTCACTTGATATATTTTCATGTTTCATCCACATTTTAGCATAACTGAATATTTCATCCCATTTTATGGCTAATATTTCATTATGTAGATATACTGCATTTTGTTTATCCTTTCTCCATTTGATGGTCATTTTGAATTGTTTCTGTTGTGGAGACCCAGGGCCCAAGCCCGCCTCCATATTGAGAATAAGTTACTGCATGTATCTTATGCAGTACAGGACAGAAGTTAATAGTCATCAGACTTCCTCAGAGGTGGGAGGAAGAAGGCATTAAAACTTCTCCCACCTCTTGATCACTGTTGATAATACACCTCCAGACTCCTGTGTCACAAAATCCTGCTGACTACTGTTGTCACATCCTTGCCTTAAATCCTTATAAACTATTCTTTGCATTCACCATCCATTATGGAATACTGACTTCCATTTTCCAACAGGCCAATGTCAGAAAGAATCTCCTGTTCATAAGTATCAATAAAATCCATGCCTAATTTCCTAACATAATTTATGTGAACAGCATATCTGAACACCATAAGTACATGGAACCTTGAGTAGAGCATGAGATTTTGTAGATTTGTCCAGAGTGATGCCCCAATAAATCCCAGAGAGATTTGAACAGTGAATAAAATGTATCTGCAATGTCCCCTTGGGGGAATGGTGAGAAAGGGAGAAAATTCAACTTCCCCAAGTGGAGAATCCTTGATATTCTCACAAGCAGCAGTGACAGCCAAAGCAGGCTGAGTCCCCAATCTTGGGGTTTGTTCATATGAAACTTAACCCTGCAAATGATAGGATAAGCCTACATAAAATTAGGTCTAAAAGTCACCTCCAAGAGAATTTCTTTTGTTTCTCAGATGTGGCTTCTCTCTTTCAGCCAACATGACAAGCAAACTCACTGCCCTCTCCCTCTCTATGTGGGACATGACTCCCAGGGGTGTGGAACTTCCTGGCAATGTGTGACAGAAATCCTAGAATGAGCTGGAACTCAGCACCAAGAGATTGAGAAAAACTTCTTGTCCAAAAGGGGGAAGAGAGAAATGAGACAAAATAAAGTGTCAGTGGTTGAGAGATTCCAGATTTGAGAGGCTATCTTGGAGGTTATTCTTACACATTAAATGGATATCACTTTTTTAGTTAAGGTGTAAGAGAGAGGCTAGAGGGAACTTCCTGAAAGGGTAGAGCTGTGTTCCAGTAGCCCTGTTTCTTGAAGATGATTGGATAACGCTATAGCTTTACCAATGTGACTGTGTGATTATGAAAACTTTGTGTTTAATGGCTGTTTTATCTACCTTATGGACAGATGAGTAAAACATATGGATTAAAAATAAATAAGTAATGGGGGAACAAATGTAAAATAAATTTAGTAGACTGAAATGCTAGTGATCAGTGATGGGAGAGGCAGGAGTATGGTACGTGTGCTGGTTTGAAAGGATGTATGTACCCTAGAAAAACCATGTATTAATCAAAATCCCATTTCATAGAGGCAGAATAATCCCTGTTCAATATTGTATGTAATTAGATCACCTCCCTGGAGATGTTACCCAATCAAGAGGGTTGTTTAGCTGGATTAGGAGAGATGTGTTTCCACCCTTTTGGGTGGGTCTTGATGAGTTTCTGAGGTCCTATAGAAGAGGAAATATTATGGAGAATGAGAGATTAGGAGACAGCAGAGAATGCTGTAGCACCATGAAGCAGAGAGTCCACCAGATGGAGATGAAGAAGGAAAACGTCTCCCGGTGCACTTCATGAAACAGGAAACCGGGAGAGAAAGCTAGCAGATAATGCCATGTTCACCATATACCCTTCCAGATGAGAGAGAAACCCTGACTGTGTTATCCGTATGCCTTCTTCCTTGAGAGAGAGAGAACCTGAACTTCACTGGCCTTCTTGAACCAAGGTATCTTTCCCTGGTTGCCTCAGATTGGACATTTCTATAGCCTTGCTTTAAGTGAGATATGTCCTTGGCATTACAACTGTATACTAGCAACTTATTAAATTCCCCCTTTTAAAAGCCATTCCATTTCTGGTATATTGCATTCCAGCAGCTAGCAAACTAGAATAGTATGTATAATTTTTTTCTGTTTTCTTTTTATTTCAATTTTCTGAATTAATGCTACTGTTTTAAGAAATGATCATGATGATGAACACACAGCTATGTGATGAAATTGTGAATAATTGATTATACATGTAGGATGGAATGAACATATGGTAAGAATGTTTGTTTTTGTATGTTGGTAGACTTCATAAATAAAATACATTTAAAAATAACCCATACCTAACCCTCCACCTAGCATATTCTTTCATCTTAGAGCTGCCCCAACCAAAGCCCTCCAAAAGCTGTGTTGGAACAATTCTTAACTCTCAGGAAAGCAAAGAGCAACTGCCTATAGTGGGCATGAGTCTTGGGAAGGGAGAATCCATGGGGGAAAATCCCAAGTTGGTCTCTATCACCCATGTGAGGAGGAATGTATGTCCTCCTAGACAAATGGGCACCACTGTGTGAGTATGGGAACACCCTGTCAACTCCAGCAGGATTTCTAATTGTTTTGCAAAAGATAGCAGGACAACTAAATTTGAGATAGAATAAAAGAGACTGTAAAATAGTGGCAACCATATCATGATTTGTGGATGGCTACCCAGGCAGAACAAGCACCAAATTAGAACTAAAAGGAGATATGCACCTTGCCCAGGCATAAAAGAAGGTCTCTCTGATCACCTGCACTGAGTGAACAGTCAGTTGGAGATTCTAGCATGCAGATTATGCCCAATTCAGGGGCTATATATTGCCTCAGGTTTGAGTCCAGAGAATGCAAACTACTCTAGGGTGAGACCTAAAAACTCACGATGCCATAAATTTTTCTATGGTGAACAGGGGAAAATCAAGGGTTTGGGAAGCAGAGGATAAAATAAAGCCATCTTTGTATGCACCATTTCCAAAGGTTACCTCTTTACTACAAAGAATTTACACTCAATATGTCATTATCACTTTGTTTTAGATTTAACCTTAATGTTTTCTTTAGTATTCCCTTAAATAAGGCCAGTCAACCTGCTTTGGTCTTCACCTGGGAAGGAGAACAAAGAACTTTCACTACACTATCAAGGCTCTGTACATATAGCAACCAACTACCACAGTCTCTGGCAAAGGATTTGGCTAAGTGGAAAAGTCTATTTCACTACATTGATGATGCCCTGTTAATAAATGAATCTTTCAGAACTAAAAGAAGCCCCAGGCTCATTATTATCTCACCTTGAGATAGTCAATTAATCATGACAAACTGCAATGCCTTGGCTCTCCTGTCAAATTCTTAAGTGTTGTATGGTTGGGTAAGACAAAATTATTCCTTCTGCAGTAATTGATAAGTTAAATGTTTTCCTATGCTGCGTATTCCAAAACAACTGATGACTTTCTTGAGGTTGTGGTAGTATTGAAAACATGTTGTTCATTACTTAGCCCAAATGCTAAAACCTTTGTACATGCTAATTAGATAAGGTTGTACTTGGAAATGGGAGGACTTTTTTTTTGAAAAAGCAAAAGGGTTGATAGCACAACCACTGGGGTTGGGATGGGGTATGGAGCCGGAGTTGTCCTGTAAACCAGATGTTGCTGGGACTAATATTGGCTTTGGGTGGGGTCTGTAGCTGAGGAAATATTCTAAATGAATACACCTTGGCTTTTAGTCACAAATATGGAAAGGGGCAGCCAAGGTGCAGTCCTCTCAGTACAGAAATGCACAAGATTCTTGGACAGTGCCCTATATAGAAGATTCAACAGTTCATGCTACTGCACATGAAACAACTGTTGAAATACTCACTATAGAAGGCAAGTGTACCATTCCCAAATCTGCTTGGTATGCTAATGGCTCTGCTAGCAGGCAGCCTCCCACCTGGACAGCTGTGGCAATACAACCCTGTACTGACACTATATGATGGGAGACTGGTGCTGTTGTGAAACTGTCAATGGGCTGAGTTAAGAGCAGTACAGATAGTAATAGTGCATGAATCAGAAAATGTGCTGTCTATACTGACCACAGGGCTGTTTACAAAGGCCTTATGACTTGATTGGCAATCTGGAAGCAGGAACAATGGACAGTCATAGATCACAGCTGAAGCCATGGAAGTAGCAGAATGGCTTCATTGAAAAAGCAGACACCAAGAGTGTCAAACCCTGTGGCATCTGGACCATCAGTTCCTGCTGCCAAGCACATGCCAGAAGTTAGTGGACATCATTAGAGAATGTCCTTTGTACTAACTGCATCGACCACATGGTCTACTATACCAGATGGGTCACAATGACCAGTCACAAATCCTGGTGATGCAATAGTAAATTCATTACATCAGTCCCCTTCTGCTCTAGGAGGGGGCAAGTTATGCTTTTTACTGTCATGGACACAGATACAGGATTGTTGTTAGCTTTCCTAGTGGGGAAGGCAGACCAATGAACCATCCTCTCATATTTGGAGAGAGTAAGCACTCTGCATGGACTGTCAACACAGACAGACAATGATTGGGGGACCTCTTTCACTGGGCAGATATCCCAATCCTGGGCCATGGATCAGGACAACATGCTATTGCTCCATCTGCCCTACAATCCCAAATGCACAGACCTTACTGAAAGAATGATTGGCTTATTAAAGGAGCAGCTAAAAGATGATAGGAGACCACAGCCACAGGAAGGAGAAACAATTTCTTCCCATGGGAAACACAGAGAAGGCGCCCGTAGCTCTGGGAGTACTTGGAGTACATCCACCCTTCCAATGGAGCAGTAGAGGGACAGAACAGCTCTGGCTGAGCCTTATCAGAGTCTGAGGTAAAAGTGCTCACCAAGAAAATGGTGCTCACAAGCTGGCATAACTTCTTCTCATAGTAATTCTCAAAATCCTTGTTCATCTGGAGGACATTTTAAATAAGTTCAAATCATCAGGCAAAAGATTTTCCACATTCCCGAGAAGATGGCAGCTTAGTAAGGTGCGCACATCTTAGTTCCTCCTCCAGAACAACTACTAAATAACTAGAAACAGTACAGAACAGCTCCCAGAGCCACGACAGAGACCAGGCACACAGTGTACCCATCTGGACTGGCTGGACCGGCTATGAGACTCCGCTGCGGTGAGGTCCCCGAGCTGCGTCCATTTCCCCAGACCACAGCAGTTGGTGGCCAGTGCCCCTCCCTCACAGGCGACTTCCCAAGCTGGCTGGGAGCCTCGGATCAGCAGTTCCCCAAGCCACAGCAGCCGGCGACTGGCGCCCCTCCCACACATGTGGCTTCCCGGCCTGGCTGGGAGCCTCAGATCAGCGGTTCCCCAAGCTGCAGCGGCCAGCGACGGGCACCCCTCCCACATGCGGCTTCCCTGGCCGGCTGGGAGCCTCGAATCAGCAGTTCCCCAAGCCGTGGCAGCCGGTGCCACTCCCCCACAGGCAACTTTCCGGAGGGAAAGGAAAGAGTCTCCAATGGTAATAGAGACTGAGTCCAACCTAACAACAATAGTGGCATTAATGAACAACTTCTAACTACTAAAAATAGGCCCTCAGCTCAGGCGAAATTGATCAAGGCAGAAGTCACCTATTGGGCTAACTGAAAAAGAGGAAAGGGGGTGAATCAGAGCCTTCTGCAGCTGTTTCTATGGACGCTTGGTTGCTTCTGGGATCAGCGCTGGGATTACAAAGGTTGCAACTGCCCTGAACACAGAAACAGGCTGCTTTCAGGGCTCTATACCACCTGAATCTTCCCCACAGGAGGGCTGAAATGCAACTCAGGTGGAATCCCTCTCTCAAGAAATTCAGATCCCAGGACTTCACAATTTGAAGCCATTAAAACCAACCTACAACCTTTCCTCTGTCTCCACCACACACCCAGCAGCAAGAGTCTTCCAAAGTTAAAGGAGCCACAACATCTTTTGCTGGTGGGACCCGCAGACAGACAAGTACCACATACTGGGCAGGATAAGAAAAACAGAGCCCAGAGAATTCACAGGAAAGTCTTTCAACCTGCTGAGTCCCACACTCAGGGAAATCTGATTAAATGCCCAGATGCCAGCAAAAAATAACAAAACACAGCAGGAAAATTGAAGATATGGCCCAGCCAAAGGAACAAACCAATAGCTCAAATGAGATACAGGAGCTGAGACAACTAGTTCTGAATATACGAACAGAAATGGAAAACCTCTTCAAAAACCAAATCAATAAATTGAGGGAGGACATGAAGAAAGCATGGGATGAACAAAAAGAAGAAATGGAAAGTCTGAAAAAACCAATCACAGAACTTATGGGAATGAAAGATACAGTAGAAGAGATGAAAAAAAAATGGAAACCTACAATGGTAGATTTCAATAGACAGAGGTTAGAATTAGTGAACTGGAGAATGGAACATCTGAAATAAAAAAGAAACAGAAACTATAGGGGAAAGAATGGAAAAATTTGAGCAGGGGCTCAGGGAATTGAATGATAATATGAAGTGCACAAATATACATGTTGTGGGTGTCCCAGAAGGAGAAGAGAAGGGAAAAGGAGGAGAAAAACTAATGGAAGAAATTATCACTGAAAATTTCCCAACTCTTATGAAAGACCTGAAATTAAAGATCGAAGAAGTGCAACGCAGCCAAAAGAGAATAGACACAAATAGGCATTCTCCAAGACACTTACTAGTTAGAATGTCAGAGGTCAAAGAGAAAGAGAGGATCTTGAAAGCAGCAAGAGAAAAACAATCCATCACATGCAAGGGAAACCCAATAAGTCTATGTGTAGATTTCTCAGCAGAAACCATGGAAGCAAGAAGACAGTGGGATGATATATTTAAATTCCTAAAAGAGAAAAACTGCCAACAAAGACTTCTATATACAGCAAAATTGTCCTTCAAAAATGAGGGAGAAAATAAAAGATTTTCAGACAAAAAGTCACTGAGAGAATTTGTGACCAAGAAACCAGGTCTGCAAGAAACACTAAAGGGAGCGTGAGAGTCAGATACAAAAAGACAGAAGAGAGAGGTATGGAGAAGAGTGTAGAAAGAAGGAAAATCAGATATGATATATATAATACAAAAGGCAAAATGGTAGGGGAAAGTATTACCCAAACAGAAATAACACTAAATGTTAATGGACTGAATCCCCCAATCAAAAGACATAGACTGACAGAATGGATTAAAAAACAGGATCCTTCTATATGCTGTCTACAGGAAACACATCTTAGATCCAAAGATAAACATAGGTTGAAAGTGAAAGCTTGGAAAAAGATATTTCATGCAAATAACAACCAGAAAAGAGCAGGAATAGCTATACTAATATCCAAAAAATTAGACTTCAAATTCAAAACAGTTAAAAGAGTCAAAGAAGGATACTATCTACTAATAAAAGGAACAATTAAACAAGAATATGTAACAATCATAAATATTTATGCATTGAATCAGAATGCCCCAAAATACATGAGGAATACACTGCAATTACTGAAAAGGGAAATAGACACATCTACCATAATACTTGGAGACTTTATTCCCCACTCTCATCAATGGACAGAACATCTAGACAGATAATCAATAAAGAAATAGAGAATTTGAATATTACAATCAATGAGCTAGACTTAACAGAAATTTATAAGACATTATACCCCACAACAGCCGGATACACCTTTTTCTCAAGTGGTCATGGATCATTCTCAAAGATAGACCATATGCTGGGTCACAAAGCAAGTCACAACAAATTTAAAAAGATTGAAATCATGCACAACACTTTCTCAGATCATAAAGGAATGAAGTTGGAAATCAATAATAGGCGGAGTGCCAGAAAATTCACAAATACGTGAAGGCTCAACAACACACTCTTAAACAACCAGTGAGTCAAGGAAGAAATTACAAGAGAAATTAGTAAATATTTCGAGGCGAATGAAAATGAAAACACAACATATCAAACCATATGGGATGCAGCAAAGGCAGTGCTAAGAGGGAAATTTATTGCCCTAAATGCCTATATCAAAAAAGAAGAAAGGGCAAAAATTCGGGACTTAACTGTCCACTCGGAAGAACTGGAGAAAGAACAGCAAACTAACCCCAAAGCAAGCAAAAGGAAAGAAATAACAAAGATTAGAGCAGAAATAAATGAAATTGAGAACATGAAAACAATAGAGAAAATCAATAAGACCAGAAGTTGGTTCTATGAGAAAATCAATAAGATTGATGGGCCCTTAGCAAGATTGACAAAAAGAAGAAGAGAGAGGACGCAAATAAATAAGATCAGAAATGGAAGAGGAGACATAACCACTGACCTCACAGAAATAAAGACGGTAATAACAGGATACTATGAACAAGTTTACGTTAATAAATACAACAATGTAGATGAAATGGACAAGTTCCTAGAAAGGCATGAACAACCAACTTTGACTCAAGAAGAGATAGATGACCTCAACAAACCAATCACAAGAAAAGAAATTGAATCAGTCATTCAAAAGCTTCCCAAAAAGAAAAGTCCAGGACCAGACAGCTTCACATGTGAATTCTACCAAACATTCCAGAAAGAATTAATACCAATTCTGCTCAAACTCTTCAAGAAAATTGAAGTGGAGGGAAAGCTACCCAACTCATTCTACGAAGCCAACATCACCCTCATACCAAAACCAGACAAAGATATTACAAAAAAGAAAACTACAGACCAATCTCTCTAATGAATATAGATGCAAAAATCCTCAACAAAATTCTAGCAAATCGAATCCAGCAGCACATTAAAAGAATTATACATCATGACCAAGTAGGATTCATCCCAGGTATGCAAGGATGGCTCAACATAAGAAAATCAATTAATTTAATACACCATATCAACAAATCAAAGCAGAAAAATCACATGATCATCTCAATTGATGCAGAGAAGGCATTCGACAAGATTCAACATCCTTTCCTGTTGAAAACACTTCAAAAGATAGGAATACAAGGGAACTTCCTTAAAATGATAGAGGAAATATATGAAAAACCCACAGCTAATATCATCCTCAATGGGGAAAAATTGAAAACTTTCCCCATAAGATCAGGAACAAGGCAAGGATGTCCATTATCACCACTATTATTCAACATCAGGTTGGAGGTTCTAGCCAGAGTAATTAGACAAGAAAAAGAAATACAAGGCATCAAAATTGGAAAGGAAGAAGTAAAACTATCACTGTTTGCAGACGAAATGATGCTATATGTCAAAAACCCAGAAAAATCCACACTAAAACTACTAGAGCTAACAAAGGAGTACAGCAAAGTAGCAGGTTACAAGATCAACATTCAAAAATCTGTAGTGTTTCTATACACTAGCAATGAACAAGCTGAGGGGGAAATCAAGAAACAAATTCCATTTACAATTGCAACTAAAAGAATAAAATACTTAGGAATAAATTTAACTAAAGAGACAAAAGACCTACAAAAAGCAAACTACAAAAAACTGTTAAAAGAAATCACAGAAGACCTAAATAGATGGAAGGGCATACCTTGTTAATGGATTGGAAGACTAAATATAGTTAAGATGTCAATTCTACCTAAATTGATTTACAGATTCAATGCAATACCAATCAAAATCCCAACAACTTATTTTTCAGAAACAGAAAAACCAATAAGCAAATTTATCTGGAAGGGCAGGGTGCCCCAAGTTGCTAAAAGTATCTTGAGGAAAAAAAACGAAGCTGGAGGTCTCACACTGCAGGACTTTAAGGCATATTATGAAGCCACAGTGGTCAAAAGAGCATGGTTCTGGAATAAAGATAGATATATTGACCAATGGAATTGAGTAGAGTGCTCAGATATAGACCCTCTCATTTATGGACATTTGATCTTTGATAAGGCAGTCAAGCCAACTCTCCTGAGACAGAACAGTCTCTTCAATAAATGGTGCCTAGAGAACTGGATTTCCATATGCAAAAGAATGAAAGAGGACCCGTATCTCACACCATATACAAAAGTTAACTCAAAATGGATCAAAGATTTAAACATTAGGTCTAAGACCATAAAACAGTTAGAAGAAAATGTACAGAGATATCTTATGAAACTTACAATTGGAGGCAGTTTTATGGACCTTAAACCTAAAGCAAGAGCACTGAAGAAAGAAAGAAATAAATGGGAGCTCCTCAAAATTAAACACTTTTGTGCATCAAAGACTTCATCAAGAAAGTAGAAAGACAGCCTACACAATGGGAGACAATATTTGGAAATGACATATCAGATAAAGATCTAGTATCCAGAATTTATAAAGAGACTGTTCAACTCAACAACAAAAAGAGAGCCAACCCAATTACAAAATAGGAAAAAGACTTGAACAGACACTTCTCAGAAGAGGAAATACAAATGGCCCAAAGGCAATGAAGAGATGCTCAATGTCCCTGGCCATTAGAGAAATGCAAATCAAAACCACAATGAGATATCATCTCACACCCACCAGAATGGCCATTATCAACAAAACAGAAAATGACAAGTGCTGGAGAGGATGTGGAGAAAGAGGCACACTTATCTACTGTTGGTGGGAATGTCAGATGGTGCAACCACTGTGGAAGGAAGTTTGGCATTTCCTCAGAAAGCTGAATATAGAATTGCCATATGACCCAGCCATACCATTGCTAGGTATCTACTCAAAGGACTTAAGGGCAAAGACACAAACGGGCATTTGCACACCAATATTTATAGCAGCATTATTTACAATTGCAAAGAGATGGAATCAGCCAAAATGTCCATCCACAGACTAGTGGCTAAACAAACTGTGGTATATACATACAATAGAATATTATGCAGCTTTAAGACAGAATAAATTTATGAAGCATGTAAAAACATGAATGGATCTAGAGAACATTATGCTGAGTGAGACTAGCCAAAAACTAAAGGACAAATACTGTATGGTCCCACTGATGTGAACCGACATTAGAGAATAAACTTGGAATATGTCATTGGTAACAGAGAACATCAGGAGTTAGAAACAGGGTATGATAATGGGTAATTGGAGCTGAAGGGATACAGACTGTGCAACAGGACTGGATACAAAAACTCAAAAATGAACAGCAAAATACTACCTAATTGTAATTTAATTATGTTAAAACACTGAATGAAGCTGCATCTGAGCTATAGTTTTTTTATATATTTTCTATTTTTTATTTTTATTTTTTTCCCTATATTATCATTTTATTTCTTTTTCTGT
This sequence comes from Tamandua tetradactyla, assembly GCF_023851605.1. Classification (NCBI taxonomy): domain Eukaryota; kingdom Metazoa; phylum Chordata; class Mammalia; order Pilosa; family Myrmecophagidae; genus Tamandua; species Tamandua tetradactyla. The sequence goes on along the minus strand of NC_135327.1, from coordinate 208,591,396 downwards.
TGTCTTCCTATTTCTTTTTCTAAATCGATGCAAATGTACTAAGAAATGATGATCATACATCTATGTGATGATATTAAGAATTACTGATTGCATATAGAATGGAATGATTTCTGAATGTTGTGTTAGTTAATTTTTTTTAATTAATAAAAAAAAAGATAAGAAGTCCTTGCAACAGAGGACAATCAAACAGAAACTCCATCAGGCCTTAACTTGTTTAAATGCAATGCCACAGGCTGCAGCCCCAGCTCCTATTGAAATAATAATGACAAGACTGAGGCAGGTTCTGAGACTACAAATTAAAGGGCCAGGTGTTTTACAGCCTAAAAGGGGACTGATAATTATTTGCTGTTATCTATGCTTCAGACCATGCAAGTGGGGGGGGGAATGAGATTCTTTGACCTTATTGCCAACCTATGCATTTGTACTGGTTGGGAATATTAAGCCTGTGGGGAATAGGAGTCACTGAAAATATATTGTAGTCTGATCATGATTTACATAAAAAATGCTTGTTAAAATTTTTATCACCAATCTGGATCCTTCTGTCCTCACAGGATCTTATGTATAACTGTTGCCTAAACTAACTATTGATGTAACAGAAGAGGACTTTGAAAAATTGCAAGGGGAAAGCTTCTGATATTTAAAAACTTCCCATAATGTAACTCTGCCTAGAGAACCTTGTTGTTAACCAACAGAACTATAGCATGCATATTGTTAAGTCAGCAGAAAATTACCCCTTATTATTCCCCATAAAGGTCTTTCTTTTTGGGTGGGCCACTGTGGCTCAGCAGGTAAGAATGGTTACCTGTCATGACAAAGGACCCGGGTTTGATTCCCGGTGCCTGCCCTTGTAAAAAAAAAAAATTCTAGTAAACACCTTCTTACAGTGGACTTCAGCAGCAAATCATGCCCATAATCGAACCCAATGTTGGGTTTGCACAGACTTGCTAGGCTATTTCTATCTCTATCTCCAAACATCTGTGCCTGTATCGGCTCTTCAAGTATCTGAACTCTCTGCTCTCTGTGTTGGCTCTTCTAAGCACTCCAGTAAACTAATTAAGACCTCCCTTGAATGGGTGAGGTCACATCCCCAGCTAAAAAAAAGGTCACTCACACTCACAATTGAATGGGTCACATCTCCATGGAAACAACCTAATCAAAGATTGGATTAGGATTAAGAGAGCATGGCTTCTCTGGGGTACATAATAGTTTCAAACTAAGCACACCACACTTATTCAAACTGCAAGTCTGTGAATTGGGCTGTGTAAAATACTCTGCTGGCCTGGCAGAACTCCATGCACTAAAAAATCTGGAAAAGAATCTTCTAATTTCCTTTCTTGGCCATTACAGCATCTCTTTGTGGTTGTTATCTCTACATGGGGGACTCTTAGTGTTCTGTTGTCTCTTATACTGCTGTAGAAAATGGAGGCAATGTCTGTCCTATGGTCAATGCAGTCTGTGTGAAGGTGGGTTGTGATAACCCAAAGCTGGACCCCATCCATGTTGAGAATATGTTACTGCATGTAGCCACCAACAATGATCAGGACAGAAGTTAAAAGTCATCAGACCTCCTCAACGGGGTGGGGGGAAGGATGTACAATAGTATCATGGACAAAGCATTAAAGCACCTCCCCATCACTGTTGATGACAAACCTCTAGTCCCCTGTGTCATGTGGCCCTGCTGAAATTCTGTTTTCACACCCTTATCTTAAACTCTTATAAACTGTCCCTTGCAGTCCTTGCCCTTTGTGGAACACTGACTTCCATTTTCCAATCAGTCACCATTGGGAAGAATCTTCTCCTGTTTGTAAGTTCCAATAAAATCCATGCTTAACTCTGGGTCTAGCCTGTTCTTGGTCTTATGGCTGCCCTAACCCAAACCCTCCTAAAACTGGGTTGGAATATATACTTTGTTGCTATTATATAATGCTTCCATGGGTATTCATTTATAAGTATTTGCATAGACACATTTTTTCAATTATATCTGGTAAATATCTAGTAGTGGAATTGCCAGGTGTGTTGGTTTGAAAGTGTTGTGTACCCCAAAAAAACCATTTCTATTAATCCTGAGTCAATATTGTGGGGTGGAAAACTTTGGTTAGATTGTTTCCATGGATTTGACCCACTCAATTGTGGGTAAAACCTTTTGATTAGATTACTTCCATGGACATGTGGCTTCCCCCATTCAAGGTGGGTCTTGATTGGGTTACTGGAGTTCTTTAAAAGAGAAAACATTTTAGAAAAAGCTTAGAGCCCACAAAGATGCATATATTTGGAGATGCTTGGAGAGCCAAAAGAGAAAGCAGATGCCTAGACACAAATGTTTGGAAATACAGAGCCATGTTCCTCCCCATAGGATGCTAAGAAAACCAGAATCCAGAGTTGTGGCCCAGAGGATCTAAGTGAAGGCCCACAGATGCTTACAGAGGGAACAATTGGCATTAGAATATGTAAGCAATGAAACTGGGAACAAAAATCACAGATGCCAGCCACATGCTTGCTCATGTGACAGATATCGGTGTTTCTTGAACCAAGGTATCTTTCCCTGGATGCATTAGTCTGGACATTTTTATGGCCTTAGAACTGTAAACTTGTACCTTAATACATTCTCTTTTTTAAAAGCCATCCCATTCCAGTATATGGCAGTTTGGTAGCATTTAACAAAATTAAAACAACAGGTTGTATGGTAATTGTATGTTCAAGTTTTTGAGGAATCCCCAAACTGTTTTCTACCTGGGTTGCATCATTTTAAAATCCCACCAGCAGCACACAACGGTTCCAATCTCTCTCCACATCCTTGCCAATGGTCTAATGGGTATGATGTGATATCTCATTGTGGTCTTAATCTGCATTTCCCTAATACCTAATGATATTGAACATCATTTTATCTGCTTATTTGCCATTCTTTTATTCTCTTCAGTAAAATGTTTGTGTCTTTTGCCCATTTTCTCTTTGGATATTTTGTTTTGTTACTTATGATTTTGAGAGTTCATTATATACATGAGATATAGTCCCTTTGTTACATATGTGGTTTGCAAATATATTCTCTGGATCTGTAGCCTGTCTTATCAATTTCTTAATGGTGTTTTTTGCAGAGCAAAAGTTTTTAGTTTTGATGAAGTCCAATATACTGATTTTTTCTTTCGTATTTTACTTTCAGTGTTACATCAAAGAGCACTTAACCAATCTTTATCCCAAAGATATTCGCCTATGTTTTCTAACAAAAAATTTTAGTTTTATGTTTAAATCAGACACTTTTTTTAATACTAGATTTTTTTTTTTTTTTTTTTTTGCATGGGCAGATGAGAACTCTGCCTGCTGAGCCATGGGGCCCACCCCAAACTTAACACATTTTTTAATTAATTTATTAATTTAAAAAAATTAAGAACAAACAAACAAATACATTAACATATCATTCTGTTCTACATATGTAATCAGTAATTCTCAATATCAACATATAGTTGCATATTCATCATTTCTTAGAACATTTGCATAAATTCAGAAAAAGAAATAAAAAGACAACAGAAAAAGCAATAAAATGATAACAGAGAAAAAGAAAGATTATATATATACCATACTCCTTACCCCTCACTTTCATTTATCACTAGCATTTCAAACTAAATTTATTTTAACATTTGTTCCCCCTATTATTTATTTTTATCCCATATGTTCTATTTGTCTGTTGACATGGTAGATAAAAGGAGCATCAGACACCAGGTTTTCACAATCACATAGTCACAATGTGAAAACTATATCATTATACAATCATCATCAAGAGACATGGCTACTGGAACACAGCTCTACATTTTCAGGCAGCTCCCTCCAGCCTCTCCATTACATCTTGAATAACAAGGTGATATCTACTCAATGTGTAAGAATAACCCCCAGGATAACCTCTTGACTCTGTAATCTCTCAGCTATTAACACTTTGTCTCATTTCACTCCTCCCCCTTTTGGTTGAGAAGATTTTCTCAATCCCTTGATGCTGAGTCTCAGCTTATGCCAGGATTTCTGTCCCACATTGCCAAGAAGGTCCACACCTCTGGGAGTCATGTCCCACATAGAGAGGAGGAGGGTGGTGAGCTTGCTTCTTGTGTTGGTTGTAGAGAGAGAGGCCACATCTGAGCAACAAAAAAGTTTCTCTTGGGGGTGACTCTTAGGCCTAAATTTTAAGTAGGCTTGACCTATCCTGTGTCGGGTTAAGTTTCATATGAACAAACCCCAAGACTGGGGACTCAGCCTAGCTTTGGTTGTCCACACTGCTTGTGAGAATATCAAGAATTCAACTTGGGGAGGTTGAATTTCTCCCCATCCTCACCATTCCCCAAAGGGGACTTTGCAAATACTTTTCCACTCACTGATCGAATCACTCTGGACAAACCAACAAAATCTCATGTTCTACCCTAGGTTCCAAGTACTTATGGTGTTCAATCAAGCTATCTACATAAGTTATACTAGGAAATGTACTAGTGAAAATATAAATTTTGTACCAAAAAGCATTTTTAACTTTAGTCTCACACATAAGGTGAAATTTTAAAATATTAATTACCATCTATTTTCAACACTCTGCAGTTGTGACATTCCTTTGTTCTTCCTCATGCACAAACATTTTTAAAATTTGTACTTTAACTCACTATTATTATACACTCTAGGCTTTCTTAGATTATACCATCTCAATCTCTAATGTCTATCTTTCATTCTGATTTCATTTATGCCCCCAGCCCTCCTCCGTCTATCATTCTCACAGGCAGCTTCATTCAGTGCTTTAACATAATTGTATTACAGTTAGGTAGTATTGTGCTGTCCATTTCTGAGTTTTTATATTCAGTCCTGATGTACCATCTGTATCCCTTCAACCCCAATTACCCTATTTCTATCTCCTGATGGTCTCTGTTACCAATGAAATATTCCAAGTTTATTCACTAATGTCAGTTCATATCAGTGAGACCATACAGTATTTGTTCTTTTTTTTTTTTTTTGGCTAATCTCACTTAGCATAATATTCTTAAGGTCCATCCATGTTGTTACATACTTCATAACTTTATTCAGTCTTAAAACTGCATAATATTCCATCATATGTATATACCACAGTTTCTTTAGCCACTGATCTGTTGATGGATAGTTTAGCTGTATCCATCTCCTTACAATTGTAAACAATGCTGCTATAAACATTGGTGTGCAAATGTCCATTTGTGTCTTTGCCCTTATGTCCTTTGAGTAAATACATAGCAATGGTATTGCCAGGTAATATGGCAATTCTATATTCAGTTTTTTGAGAAACTGCCAAACTGCCTTCCATAGAGGTTGCACCATTTGACATTCCCACCAACAGTGAATAAATGTGCCACTTTCTCCACATCCTGTCCAGCACTCGTCATTTTCTGTTTTGTTGTTAATGGCCATTTTGGTGAATGTGAGATGATATCTCATTGTGACTTTGATTTGCATTCCTCTAATGACCAGGGAAGTTGAGCATCTCTTCATGTGCCTTTTGGCCATTTGTATTTTCTCTTCTGAGAAGTGTCTGTTTAAATCTTTTTCCCATTTTGTAATTGGGTTGGCTGTCTTTTTGTTGTTGAGTTGAACAATCTCTTTATAAATACTGGATACTAGACCTTTATCTGAAATGTTGTTTCCAAATATTGTCCCCCATTGTGTAGGCTGTCTTTTTACTTTCTTGATGAAATTCTTTGATGCGCAAAAGTGTTTAATTTTGAGGTGTTCCCATTTCTTTCTTTCTTTCTTCAGTGTGCTAGCTTTGGGTGCAAGATCTATAAAACTGCCTCCAAGTATAGGATTTGTAAGATATTTCCCTACATTTTCCTCTAACAGTTTTATGTTCTTAGACCTAATGTGTAGATCTTTGATCCATTTTGTGTTAAATTTTGTCTAGGGTGTGAGATATGGGTCCTCTTTCATTCTTTTGCATATGGATATCCAGTTCTCTAGGCACCATTTATTGAAGAGACTGTTCTGTCCCAGATGTGTTGGCTTTTTTGCCTTATGAAAGATTAATTGTCCATATATGAGAGGGTTTATATCTGAACACTCTATTTGATTCCATTGATCAATATATCTATTTTTATTCCAGTACCATGCTGTTCTGACCACTGCAGCTTCATAATATGCCTCAAAGTCAGGCAGCATGAGACCTCCAGCTTCATTTTCTTTCCTCAGGATACTTTTAGCATTTCGGGGCACCTGCCCTTCCAGATAAATTTGCTTATTGGTTTTTCTATTTCTGAAAAGTAAGTTGTTGGGATTTTGATTGGTATTGCATTTAACCTGCAAGTCAATTTAGGTAGAATTGACATCTTAACTATGTTTTGTCTTCCAATCCATGAACACGGTATGCCCTTCCATCTATTTAGGTCTTCTGTGATTTATTTGAACAATTTCTTATAGTTTTCTTTGTATAGGTCTTTTGTCTCTTTAGCTAAATTTATTCCTAAATATTTTATTCTTTTGGCTGCAATTGTAAATGGAATTCATTTCTTGATTTCCTCCACATTGTTCATTACTAGTGTATAGATACACTACAGATTTTTAGTGTTGATCCTGTAGCCTGCCACTTTGCTGTACTAGTTTATTAGCTCTAGTAGTTTTGCTGTGGATTTTTCAGGGTTTTTGACATATAGTATCATATCATTTGCAAACAGTAAGAGTTTTACTTCTTCCTTTCATGTTTTGATGCCTTGTATTTCTTTTTCTTGTCTAATAGTTCTGGCTAGAACTTCCTAACACAATGTTGAATAACAGTGGTGATAGTGGACATCCTTGTCTTGTTCCTGATCTTAGGTGAAATGTTTTCAGTTTTTCCCCATTGAGGATGATGTTAGCTGTGGGTTTTTCATATATTCCCTTTATCAGTTTAAGGAATTTCCCTTCTATTCCTATCCTTTGAAGTGCTAAACCTAATATATTTTCATTTAATATTTTGTAGGGTGTGAGGTTTAAGTAGCAGTTCATTTTTCGCTTTTGTTTTGCCTCAGGATATCCTTGTTCAGGCACCATTTGTTGAAAGGACTCTCCTTCCATTGAATTGCTTTTGTACTTCTGTCAAAAATGAACAGGGGCTGCCACTGACCCCACTGCTGCTGCTACAGCTGAAAGGCTGGCAGAGGCGCAAGGATGGGGTTATGGTGGTGATGTGAGCCGAGCATGACTGGGGAGGCAGCGAGGATGCAGCTAGCATGCCCAGCCACCCCACATTTTCACCCGCATGGGGAATGCGTGCAGCTGGGGACCTGCCCTGGCCACTGCCCACCCAACAAAGCACAGAAGCCCAACACCCCCACCTGTATTGTGCCCACCCTCAACAGCATGCACCTATCTCCTGCCTACTTCCCAGGCAAAGAGGAACTCATGTCGTTTATGATTCTGTTGGGTTTTTGCAATTCCCCCATGGCTCAGACCCCACCCTGCCATCTACACAATATCCCAGCAGTGATGAGCCCTGGCCCCTTAATTGAAGACTCCATAGTAGATGTAAACAAGTTGACCAATGTGAACAATCATGACAGGAAGCATGCAGTTGGGGATGATGCTCAGTTTGAGATGGACATTGACAGGATCAGAGGAAAGCAGCAACATCGACACATGTGCATATGATGTGGCCAAAAGGCTCAACATTGAAAGGAAGAAGAGGCAAGACCAGCAGCCCCCTGCACCTCCACCTTCTCCTCTTCCTCCCCATGCCAAATGATGAGATGACTTTCATCTGACTATATCCTCTCCCTGTTTCCTGTTCCCCTACCCAGTTAGACAGGTGAGATTGAAGACTCTAAGCATCTTTTCCTTTGAACTATGCAGCCCACAGAGGAAACAATTAAATTCTGGCTTCCCTGTTCATTTTTCTATTGGGTGCCCCAAGCCAACCCCCTCTTTTTATTTTTTTATGTTTTGGTATCAAATCATAATCACAACCTACCAATAACTAAACTGGCAGGGAAATTTGGGAAGGCATACAGAAGTTTGATGGGCTGAGGGTTATTCATTTTCCTTGCCACTTGTCTAGCTTCCTTGTATGCCACTTGTGCTCATTTCTGCAAGAGTCTGGGTTTGGAGTCTTTAAAACTATGGAAGAAAATTATAGAGAAGGAAAAGAAGAGCTGCTTTCCTTCTGACTTTGGGTATTTGTCCTTAAGGACAGAGCACAGTTTGTGCAGCTTTGGTAACATTCTCTCTGACTTTTTAAAGGTCTACTTCTCCTCCTTCCTCTGGAGGGAGGAGTATCTTGCTTGTGTCTTTGGTATGATAGTTCATATTCCCATTTCTTAACACATTCATGCAGAAAAAGTTTGAACTGTCTACATCAAGGGAAGTTCTTTAGTATCCAACTATTTTTTCTCTCCTATTCCTCTCTGCTTGCATCTGATTGCTTGCAGGGCCCTATTGTACTTGGAAATACCTGGTGATTTTCTCTGCTCCCAGAACTGGTCTACACCAAGTAATAAAACCTGAGATAGTGTTATTCCAGATAATACTTAAGAATGACCTCTGAAGAGCATTGAACTGTTTGAGTACCCAGTCTCAGCAGTCTCTATTTTACAATTCAAAGGCATTGGCATATTTATTGTTTGGGATTGCAATTTTTTGTACTTTGAATTTGAAGTTGACTTTCAGATTTTTTTTTTCATTGTGGACTTGCTTTGTTTGACTGCTGGAGTAGACAAGCATGGGCTTATAAACATGCTCTTCCTAGCTTTATTACCTTCCACATTGTACTCCCCTTACTTCCATCCCCCTACCACCTCCTTTCTTTCCTTCTTTTTTCTCTGCCAGCCCATTTTTCAAATTCACATCAAAGGTCCCTCAAGTGTTAGTATCTGATATATACCACTCATATCTGATGAGTGCCTGTTTATTTTTAAAATGGCTGCAGGCCTATTTTTAGGCATGTTTTCCATACGATTTTGAACAGCAACTTTTTAATTAAACGTCTTTCGGTGTTAGGGAATTGAGAAATGTCTGTTGAGGAGTCTGCTGTTTTATGTCATCAGCCTTTGTCTCTCCAGCCCTTAGGACCTTTATCCTTCCCCCCTAGTTTGGGTTGTGCATGTTTGGAGTTAGTAGTGGGTGGTTTGTTAAGACTGAACTCTTCTTCCTGGCTGTGAGTAGATAATGAATGCCTCATTCTTTTCTTATTCCTTTGCTTTTTCATTCTCCCTCTTTCCTACTCCACTCTCTTATGACTGTCAACTGACACAATAATCTCAGAAGAGTGACTTCCCTTGTAGAAAGCTACATTCATCTCCTCATAAGAAAGATCAGTGAAGTAGCTGCTGGTGTCCTGGAAATTTCTGGTTGAATTGGCACCTTGAGCCCTTTTAATAAGAGATCACATGCCAGGGTGAGAGTAACAGGCCAATTGATTAAGTAAGAAAGCTGTTTGTTTTTCTTTTGAAGTATAGGAAGGGCCTATTTTTGAAAATATTTTAGGCAGAAAGGAGAAGGTTATCTGAGGAACTTTGCTCTATTTTCTGCTACGGAAATGTGAGTGGTTCCAAGAATGAAAGCCTTTTGTGATGATTGATGTCTCTCAGGAATAAATTGGGCCTCCAATGTTTTGGGGATGCTTTGAGTCCCAAAATTTGATGACCAGAAAAGTATTTGTGTTTGTTAAATTTATCCCTGTTTTATTTTAATTAAACTACAAATTTCACTTTAAAATGAGGAGAGCATATTTATGGGATATATTTCTGGTTTCTCCATTTTATTTTATTAATCTGTTTATCCCCTACCATTATCACAATGTCATATTATTGTACATATATATTGAATAGAGTTGTTCCTCTAAGTTTATTCATTTTCAGTTGTTTTAGCTATTGTAGTTTCTTTGTATTTCCATATAGATTTTAGAGTACTCTTGTCTTTATTTATAAAAAATCTTGCAAAGATATTGATAGAAATTGTGTAAAAATATATCAGTTTGAGACAGCGACATTTTTAGTAGATTAGATTGAGCCTTTCAATCCATGAATGCAGTATGTATCTTTATTAATGTAGATATTCTTTGATTTCTTTCATCAGCATTTTGTAATTTTCAACACTACAATTTCTGTGCATATTAGACTAGATTTACACCTAAATATTTCATGTTTTTGAGCAATCATATACAGCATTATATTTTTAATTACACTTTCCATAAATGAATTGCAATTATACAGAAATGTGATTCATTTTTTTAATTGGTCATATATCATGTGACCTTGCTGAATTCACTTATTAGTTCGAGAAGTTTTTTGTAGAGTCATTGGGATTTATATGTAAGCAATCATGTCATCTTCAAATAGAGATGGTTTTATTTCTCTTTATTTACTGTATGATTTTTGGTTGTTTTACTTGCATACTGCACTGGCTAGAACTTCCAATACTAGGTTGAATAGTACGGGTAAGACTAGACATCCTTGCCTTGATCTCAGACCTAGGAAGAAAACACTTAGTCTTTAAGTATGATATAGCTGTAAGATTTTTGTAGATATTCTCTATCAAATTGAGGAAGTTACCATCTATTCCTAGATTCTTGATGTTTTATAGTGGCTGTTGAATTTTTTTCAAATGCTTTTCTTCAATTCAATTCAAAAATCATGTATTTTTTTCTTTTGTTAATATGGTGGAATACATTAATCTATTTCCAAATATTGAACCAGCTTTGCATCTCAAAAATAAACCCCTAGATTATGGTGCATAATTATATGCATGTGTGTCTGTATCTGAATTCTATTTGCTAACTTTTTGTTAAGTATTATATGCATTTACACTCAAGGACGGTGTTCTGTAGTTTTCTTTTTTGTACTGTTTTTTCTGGTTTTGGTATCAAGGTAATACTGGCTTATATAAAATGAATTGGCATGTGCTCTTTCTACTTCTATTTTCTGGAAGAGTTTGTGTAGAATTGGTGTTCTTTCTTTAAATCATTGGTAGAGATCTCCAGTGAAACTATCAGGGCCTGGATATTTCTTTTTTGAAGAGTTTTTAAAACCTTATTTTATTTTACTTTATTGACACATAAAAAGATGTCTTTTTATATCATCTTGTTATATGTTGATAAAAATATAGAGAGATAGCCATACAGAGATAGGGAAAACTAACATATTTATCTTGGTGAATTTTCACAAAGTGGATGAACATTGTCACCACTACCCAGGTCAGGAAACAGAACATTATGAGTTTCCAGAAACCTCTCTTGTTCCCCTTTCCAGTCACTGTTCACATTCTCTTTCATTTGGGAGTTTTAAACTGCAAATTCAATTTTCACATTTCAAATTTGAAAACATCTAGGGTTTTCAAATTTCATGTTGCGTCAAGCTGTGGCAGCTGATGCTTTTTGAGGCGTTAACACCTTTCATCTAAGCTGTTAAATTTACGTGACTTTTGCATATTAACTTCATATTTTGTAATCTTACTAAATCCATTTATTAATGCAAATGGTTTACCTGAAGATTATTTTGATTTAGGACACACATAACCATACTGTGCGGAAATAATTATGGTTGTATTTCTTTCTTCCAATCTTTACAAACTTTAGTCTTTTTCTTGTCTTAATGGAAGAACCTCTAGTGTGAGGTTGAACGAAACAATGAAAGTGAATGCAGTACCACAGTTGTGAATGAAAGTTCAAGAGACACAGATTCAAGAGATACAGATTTTAATCTTATACCACATTTTCCGAGCTTTATAGGAGGACACAAACAATGCAAGAGAACAACAGGAATATCCTTTCCATCTTATTACAACACTCAGCAGTGATCAGTACCCAATTTCTTTCGCTCCATAAACTCCATACACCATACAATGAGTATATGACTGCCCCAAATGAAAGATGAATTGAAACTGACATAGTCAAGTCCAGAGATATAAGAATGACTGACTATTTATCAATAGTGTAAGGGGGAAATATTAAATTTCCTTTTTAAAACTAAGCAGAAGAAAATTATGGAAATGAGAAAAAAGAAAAATGTGAAGATAAGATGAAGCAGATAGAAAGGCTAAATATAAGTGATTTCTAGATTATTAGCAATCAAGTGTTTTTTGTCTGTTAGTTTGTTTGGCAAAGGTGAACTACAGAAAGTCAGTTGTATGGTAAGCTTGCCTGGAATATAAGCACAGCATTTTCTGTTTGGGTGCAGTATTTACGGCTAATTCTTGTCATCCATGCTTTCACACCCTGTGTATTTTATGAGGCTCAGCAAACTGGGCCACATCAGGTAAGTGATCCCACCATTTAAACAGAAACTTCTCGGAGATGGCTCTCAACCATGGAGTAACTTTTACTTCTCCTTTAGCCCCTCTTTCCAGTAGCTCTTTTAATTCCTCCTTGCTCATGTAGCAGAAACTTTTTGTTTCACTGGGATTTGGATTTACAGGAACATTCTTTCTTACAAGCAGAAGGTAACAAATTTCATGTTCTCCCCAAATTTTATCTGATTTTGCCTTATGATGATACATTGTCATAAATGACATGTCCTCTGGAGAAACCTATGACAAAAATTGGTGCCATGTTAACAACGCTAAAGTAAAAAATATAGAGAATATATAGACAAATATAGAAAACAAATACATATTCATTTCCTTCAAAAGAGTTAGTTCCCAAAGCTTTAGTTCTATCTAACTAAACTTTTGTAGACTCAAGTCTGAATAGTAATCTGTTTTTGGCCTTTAAAGTTTCAGTATATCTGTCTGGGACAGACTTTACAGAGATTCCCACCCTGCAATAGAAACTCCCATAGAAACTGACCAGTTTTGTAAACAAAATATCGATTTTCTCTCTAACAGCTTCTTTAACAGATAGAGGCAAAAATGAATGACTGGTTCACAGATGATCCTAGACCTTCTTTTTAGTTTAAAATTTCAATTCCTTCTTCTTTTATAGATAACCAGATTCCTGTTCAGTTTCAACTCTACCCAGAACAAAAGAGAACGCACAACAGCTCTCTCTATTGCTTGTTTGTAACTTGCCTTTTCGAAGCCAAGGACACAAATCATCACTGAACTCATGTTCAACTTTCACCCAGTTTCATGCACTGGGTTAACTATTGTTACACCTGTTATTGGGCAGATATTAGGTACCTGTTCTTGCGGAATTCCCAACTCACTCTGCAGACGTCTCTGAGCTGCTCTCTTTATTCCAACAGCGTCTTTTTCTTCCAGTTCTTCTGAGTTGCATATTGGATGACTAGAGCAAGAGTCAGTAAAATACCCTGGACAGAATGCACATGGAAAACATTTCCTTTATTTCCTGAAAACAGAATATGCTAAATAAAAACACAAACCCTTTAGGAAACACAAAATGATCTGTAACAAATATAGCCTGGGAGAGCAGAAAGAGCACAGGGTTTGCTGTGAGCATTTATATAGAGCCTGACTCTGATGCTTTCATGGGCACTGAGAGATTGGATGAGGTATGTGACAAGGTAATGCATAATGCTGGGTACCTCGTGCAGGTGCTCCTAAGAATGGGTTGCCTTTATTGCTCATCTAAGGAAGATCCTTGAATTGGAATTTATCATCTCATGTATGTTCTGCTGCACTGAGACAAGGATGAGGTGTCATACATATTTATACCCCAACTAAGTATCTGAATATCATAGGAAAGGAGGAAGAGGAAAGTGTATTTGTGAGATGTGTGTATTGGGGCAAGTGTTTTGACATGAGATGATACTGAGAAGGCAAGAGTCACATTTGCAAAGTAGGGTGCTCTTGTTTAATGAGTATAGTTTTATAGGAGGAATTGCAGCTATCATATCCTTGACAAAGTTTTCTTAGTGGAAAGCACTACTTACTGCACCTAAGTAATGGCAAGAACACGTGAAGTGAGAGGGAACCACTCCCCACGTGAACTCTCCCTCTGTTCCATCTCACTCCTCAGATAGTGAATGCTTTAAGTCACTTTACAAAAGTTTGCTTAAAACTCAATATACAATTACAGAGCTGGAACCCTTGCCTCACTTCTGTATATCCTGAAGGTGGCTTCAATTTTGATGTCTATCTTAAAGCAAGGAGCATTATTGGCATACTGTGGTTATGTGTTCCACAGTTAAGCCTTTTTTCTTTTACACAGACAGGCACCTACAATCAAACTCTGCCTGCTGAGCCACCATGGCCTGCCCCACAGTTAAGCTTTTAAATTAACAGCCTTAAATTTTTCTTATGTAAACTTAATTCAGCTTCACAGAAGGGCCAACTGCCTACAGCTTGGCCAGCAAATACAGAAATGAGTTTGGGAATGACTAGGATAAATCCACCGAACTTCAGAGAACAAGGAACTGAGAGGAAGAAAGGATTCTCCATGACCACAATCGTTTATGCTGGGGTGGGGTGTTCCATCCAGTTTTGCTTGCAGTAGGCAAGGTGTGCTTTTGAAAACTGTAGAAGTCTCCATGCAAAAAATGTTAAAATGAAAACCAGATGATCCTAGGCCTTCTTTTTTGTTTAACATTTCAATTTCTTCTTCTTTTACAGAAAACCAGACTCCTGTTCAGTTTCAACTCTACCCAGAATAAAAGAGAATGCACAAGAGCTCTCTCTATGGCTGGTATTCACGCTTTCTCCCCTTAAAGTTGTTATCCCTACATTGGTCACTCATGATTTTGTAAGTGCGAAAAATATACTGATATGAATGAACCATAATGAGCAACCTCGAGAGTTAAACGCTAGAGCACAGTTGATCAGAAGATAGAAAGTGGGTGGAGATTGGACAACTGATGTTTAACGACTACAGAATGCTTAATGAGGTTGATTGTAAATGTTTGGAAATGGAAACAGTACTTTGTCCATTATTGTCCATGACCACCATACGTGTGGTGGTGGTAGCACAATACTGAAAGTATAACTAACAAAGCTGAGTGGGAGTATGGTTGAAAGAGGAAGGCTAGTGTTGTGTGTGTATCACCAAAATGAAAGCTAGAGGATAAAAACAGGGACTGTATAACTTAGCGAAACCTGAAATGGATGATGATGGTGGTTAATTGTGAGAAAATAAGGAAGTTCTTACATGAACTAGAACAAATGCATGTCACTATTATTAATAATAGGGTGGTATACAGGAAAATATAATTAATGCAAACTACAGTCTATAGTTAGCAGTGGCACTGTAATATTCTTTCAGTAATTGTAACAAAGGCACTTTACCAAAGCTAAATGTCAATAATAAGGGGATGGGATTATTTTTTCGTAAGAAATGGGAATGTCGTCTTGATTATGGTGGTCAATGAATAACTGTGATTATACCAAGAGCCACTGATTGTATACCTAGGATATGGGATGGTGTGTGAATAAAACTGACAATAAAATACATATATAACTCTAAGTCTTGTATTGTAAAATAATCATTTCTCTCTTTAATTTTATGCTAAATATTATTTACTTTAATCTCCCAAATCCTTACATCGCTCATTTCTTCTGCATTGAAATACCTTTCCACTACAAAACAAAAATCAACCAAAGACTCACAGAGTTGTATTGCAAAAATCAAACAGTCATTTGAAGAAATATCAGCATAATAAGGATCTGTTCGTACTACCCATTTCCTCAGGGATGAACTAACTGTTGACCAAAGTGAGAGATGGACACTGGTAATCCAAATCATTTATTTTCCCGATACTTTCACGCCAAACATGAAACCTTCCTCTTAAACTATACATTGAACTGACTCACCAGGAAAAGTAAGTTTAGTGTCTGCTCTCTGCTGTACCAAGAGTTTATTCTCCGTATTGAACAAGGCAACACTGAAGGCTCGGTGCAACAGTCCTGAAAAAATAAATGCCATTCATATGAACATAAAAATATGCAGTCAGTACAATAGTTTGTTTCACTTTTTCCTCAGTCTCTGTCTCACAGAAAAAAAATAATATAGCAGAAAGTCTATGATTATGGTGATGACCCAAACTAATATTTCAGAATTTCCACCTAATTAAAATTTGCTTGACAAATTAAAGGTCCATATAAATGGTTTAAGATTAACTGTTCTTGAATCCTCTCCTAAAGAAGACAAACGTGAACTGATTGAGGGGTCTCCTCATCATGAGAAATGCCTTAATTCTTTCCCCTCTCCTCCTCTTGCCGGCTGGAAAAAATGAGAAAATCTTGCAAAATGGACAAAGAGAACATTCCATACTACCTTTTTCGATGTTTTCATTCAAATGGCAATTCTTCCTAGTGTCTGTACCAATAACCTTATCATTTTCATCAATAACAATCAACTTTTCATCTAAGCGCTGCAATTGCTGCTTATCAAGCCAGTCAAGATTTCCTCCAGATAGAGTTGCTAGTTGTGATCCAACCTAAAATATATGTACACAATTACAGGTTTCTGTGAAAAATGCTGTCATATAATTTTCGTTATTTTTAACGTACCTCTTTATTTATAAGTAACAAAAATAGTATAAAAATAGGGCAGTTGTTAAATGTAGAACATATATATATATATATTCCTCGGGCTTCCCAGGAGTCTTTCAGTTAAGATTCAAATAATCAATCCCCACGGAAGAAACAAATAGTGAAGAAAAGCTCAGGTAGTGCTCTTCGCAAAATATTTGTGGGGAACAGGTCAGAGCCTGGACAAAACAGTGGATTTGGGTCAAAGATGGTGACATTTCACATGCTTTAAGGAAAGCTCAATTTTTTTAGCCTATCATTTACCGATAGAAAACTTTGTGCATCTCTTTAGTGCCAAATACATTCTTATTTGATGATTTTCTTTGAAAATATGCTGAGTGCCACTTTTTTTTAAATAAAAAGTTTTTTTTATCATCACAACCATTTTTTTTCTGTTTTTGTGAAAAATAACATATATACAAAAAGTAATACATTTCAAAACACATCACAACAATTAGTTGTAGAACATTTTCAAGAGTTTGGTATGGGTTACAGTTCCACATTTTTGGGTTTTTGCTACTAGCTGCTCCCAGACCCTGGGGATTAAAAGAAATATCAATATAATGATTGAGCAATCATACTCATTTTTTAATCTCTACGCTCTCTGTATAACTTCACCATCACTATCTTCTCCCACTCTTTAGGGGTACTCGGGCTATGTCCATTCTAACTTTTTCATGTTGGAAGGGGCTGTTGATAATATGAGATGGGGAATGGAACTAGCTGATGGTCTGGAGAGGCTGGCCTCTCTGCATTTCAGGATATATCTGGTCTAGGGACCCATCTGGAGGCTATAGGTTTCTGGAAAGTTACCCTGGTGCATGGAGCCTTTGTGGAATCTTATATAATGCCCTAGGTGTTCTTCAGGATTGGCAGGAATGAGAATCACCTTTTTTTTTTTTTTTTTTTTTTTTTTTTTTTGCGTGGGCAGGCTCCAGGAATTGAACCTGGGTCTCTGGCACAGCAAGTGAGAATTCTGTCACTGAGCTACCAGGGCACCACCCAAGAACCACTTATTTTTACATAAAATATTTTCATCATCCTTTCTCATTTTATTTTTAAAGAAATATGGGAGACTCCATCCTTTATCATTGCTCTCTTATTTTTAGTAATCTGCTCAACTTCTTAACAAAGTAACTGACTGGCTGAAGAAAAAACACCAAATGAGTAGACACGGGATAGATCAGAAACTCAGGCAGAATAGTGTTGAACATGTTCAAAATTTTACCAAAAAAAGGAAGAAAATCTCACATGACAAAACACACTAACCGTTCTTGGAAACTGGAGATTCCTGGATATCAGGCGTGGAAACCTAGAGAATAAAACAAATGCCCAACTTGAGCCAGAGTACATTTACACCCTTATGATTTGGAAAGATATTAATTAGGATGATCTCAAATCTTTGAATTCTTAAGCACCAGAAATCATACTCCTTCTTTCTCTAGCTCTAGTTCTCATTCTTGCTGTTTCTCTCCTCCCAATTACAATCCAAGGACAATACAAAAATTTTCATTTGACTTGTGGATTGACAGCTTATTCTTAAAAGCACAAAGAAGAGAAAAACTGGAATTTTAAGTTTATTATAATTAAGCCATAAAAATCAGCAGTGAAGATCATATCCTGATTCAAGGTCTCAGAAAGTAGGAAGATACTTTGACCTGACTCCAGGACTCCTCGCTAAAATAGAAAAGGTGCAGGGGACTGATCTGGCTGCCCTGGATCCACATCACTAGTAAAAATGGAGAGTGGGTCAGGTGTAATTTTAAATCACTAGGGTGAAATCCAGGAGATAAATCTAGTGACAATATATATTTTTCCAGAGTGAATTGTATGTTTAAGTTTTCATTCAACATCATATTTTAAAAAAGAAAATTAAAATATTTCTGAAGGAACAATAAGTATCATCACTGAAATATAATGGACAAAAACATCCCATTCACAGGACATCTATAAGGAAGAGCAATAAGGAAAAGCCAAGACCTGAATAATACTCTAAACCAACCTAGCATACATAGTATACTTCACCCAATTACAACAGAGTATACGTTCTTCTCAAGAGCACATGGATCATTCTCCAGGATAGACTATATATTATGTCACAAAACAAGCCTCAATAAATTTAAAACACTGAACTCATATGATGTATCTCCTCCAACCACAATGGTTAAAGCTAGAAATGAGGGAGAAATGGAAAATGCACAAATATGTGGAAATTAAACAATATACTCTTAAACAACCCAGTAAGTTAAAGAGAAAATCACAAGAGACATTAGCAAATATCGTGAAGGGAATGAACATGAAAATAGAACATACAAAACTTACGGGATGCAAGAAAGGCAGTGCTGAACGGGAAATTTATAGCTCTAAGTGCTTACATTAAAAAAGAAGAAAGATTTCAAAGCAAAGACCTAACGTCAAAACTTGAAGAAGGAGAAAAAGAAGAGAAAACTAAACCCAAAGCATGCAGAAAAGAAGAAAATTTAAAATGAAATATAAATGAAATAGAGAGTAAAAAAATGACAGAATCACAAAACCAAAAGTTGATTCTTTGAAAAGATCAATAAAACTGATGCACCTTTAGACAGCCTAATGAAGGAAAAAAAGAGCGAAGACACAAAAATCTAAAATCAGAAGTGAAAAGGGGGACAATATTTACCAACCCCACTGAAATGAAAGGACTATAAGAAAACATGATGAATGGCTGTATGCAAACAAATGAGATAACCCAGATGAAATGGACAAATTCCCCAGAACACAAAACCTACCAACACTTCCTCAGGAAGAAAAACAGAAGATCTCAAAAAACGAATAACTAGTAAAGAAATTGATTAGTAATTAAAAACTTTCCAACAAAGAAAAGCTCAGACCAGATGGCACCACAGAGGAATTTTACCAAACCTTCCATGAGGAATTGACACCAATCCAACCAAACTCTTTCAAAAAATGGAAGAAAGGTGTAGCACTCTAAAACATTCTACAAGACCAATCTCACCGTCGTATCAAAGCCAGATAAGGATACCACAAGAAAAGAAAATTATAGACCAGTATTTCATGATTATAAATGCAAGACAAAATATTAGCAAACTGAATTCAGCAGTACATCAAATTAATTTTTAAAAATAATTTTAAAACAATAAAAATAATTAAAATTTAAAAAATTATGAGGTAGAAGATTAGTCAATTCAATACAAATTTACATTTCATACAGTAAATGAATTATCCATAATAACTTCTTTTGTCTTTATTAGAGAAGTTGTGGGTTACAGAACAATCACGCATAAAATACAGATTCTTATATACCATCTTATTATTAACCTCTTGCGTTACTGTGGAACATTTGTTACAACTGATGATACCACATTTCATAATTGTACTGTGAACTATAGTCCATGGTTTAACTTTGTGTTATGCAGTTCCATGGATTTTTTTTTTAAGATTTTTATTGTTACCATATGTACACTCTAACATTTCCCTTTTAACTACATTCAGATAACTAATCAAGGGTATAAAGAACTTGTACACAGAAAACTACAAAACATTGTTAGAAGAAATCAAAGACCTAAATAAATAGAAGGACATTCCATGTTCAAGAATTGAAAGACGAAATATTGTTAAGATGTCAATCCTACTCGAAACAGTGGCTCTGGTCTGGGAACGCATCTCACTGCATCCTGCTGGCCGCTGCTCTAGAATGTACAGGAACATGGCCATAGCACCGAGGCAGACCTTAGTGGCGGGATCCGTGGCAGCGAGCGCGGAATCTCCCAGCGCGCCGAACACAGGTTCTGGGGGCGTCTCGCCCGGCTCCCGGGGCTGCTCCCGGGGCTGCTCCCGGTTGCGCGGATAGGGCTGCCTGCCCCCACCGCTCCTCCGCGCCTCTCCGTGCCCGCCGCCGCGCGCCTTCCCAAAGCGCGCGACCCGTGAACGCGCGCCCAGATGCACCTCCTTCCCTACTCTCCTGTGCCCCCGCGCCGCGCAGCCAATGAGCTCATCATTCTTACTCAACTTTCCCGGCTATATCACTGTCCAATTCCTTGTTGTAATATCATACTATAGTTTTGCAAGATTTTACCATCGGGAAGAACTGGGTAAAGGATAACATGGTCTCTTCCCATAGCATTTCCCTCTCTTTTTTTAAAATTGCATTTATTTATTTATTTATTTATTTATTAAACATAACAACATACAAACATTCTTACCATATGATCGTTCCATTCTTGATATATACTCAATAACTCACAATATCGTCACATAGTTGTATATTCATCATCGTGATCATTTCTTAGCATGATGTTTCTTATACTATGCATGTGAATTTACAATAATTTCAAAATAAAAAGATTAATAAAAACTGTTTTCGTTTTCTTTGTATCTAGAAATGTAAAGCAACAATGAAATACTTATGATTTTCTACTTACAGGAACTGTGTCAAGTAGAAAATTACTTTAGATTTTGCCTCCCAACACTGTTTACCCAATTATTGTATATTACTCAAAAAGTCTTAAGATCAGCATGTCTTAAAAGGAAAGCAACAGAGTTATTAAAAGTTAAAGCAAAGTAGTCATTTTAACTTGATAATATGTGTCTTAATTTGTTACAAACTAATTCAAGATCATGCTAACTTAATTCCAGTAAAATACAGAAACTTTGCTCCAGTATAGTTCCTTTCCCTTCTCCCCCTATGTGCTATAATTGTCATATCCAATATGTCTATACATGTTATAAATCTGTAACAGCTACAGAGATTTAATCAATAATCAAACCTCCCGCCAAAGAAAAGTCCAGGAACAGATGGCTTCATCGGTGAATTCTACCAAACATTTAAGAGCTAACACCAATGCTTCTAAATCTCTTCCTAAGAATTCAAGAGATGGAATGAGGCCAGACTTATCCCGATACCAAGCCTGATAAAGATATTACAAGGAAAGAACCTTACAGACCAAGGTGATATATGAAAAGCAATCAGTGTTATAAACTGCATGTGGTAGCCTGAAGCTGTTTGGACCCCAGGAAAGATCACGTACTTTTGGTCCATTCCTGTGAGTGTAGGCCTATTGTTGGGGGGACTTTTGATTATGTTATTTCAACTGAGATGTGACCTATAACGTTCAAAGTGGGTCTTAATCCTCTTATTGAAGACCTTCATAAGAAGATAAAGGACACACAGAAAACAAACAGAAAGTGAAGAGAGACAAGAAGACACACAGAGGCTCAGAGTAGAGGTCACTGAAGCCAGAAGATGAAATCAACGAAACCCAGGAGAAAAAGGAGAGACCAGCAGACATTACCATGTGTGAGGCCATGTGACAGAGGATCTGAGGATGACCAACAGCTGGTCTTTGGGGAGAAGATGCCAGCCTGTTGATGCCCGTATCTGAACATTTTCTCAGCCTCAAAAGTGTAAACTTGTAAGCTAAAAATCCTCACTGTTAAAGGCCATTCTGTTTCTGGTATATTGCATTTCTTCAGCCTTACCAAAGCAAAACACTCCCTAAATAGAATGCAGGGGGAAAGATACATGATTTTCTCAGTAAAAACAAAGAAGGCATTTCACAAAATCTAGTACACCTTATTGTTTAAAAATAAAAACTAAGAAATTATGGATAGAAGGAGTTTCTCAACATTTAAGAAAATCCACAACTAACGTCACACTCAATGGTGAAAGACTTAAAGAATTCCCCTAAAGATCAGGAACAAGACAAGGATGACACTTTCACCACTGCTATTCAATATTATACTAGAAGTTCTAGCCAGAACAATTGGTCTAGGTGAGACTAGTTGAGTTTCAGTAGTCTCAGGAATTAAATTCTGCCTAGTTTAAAATATAGAAAGTAAAACACTTATATAATGATTCAGTAGTCATAAATTATTTGTTAATACTTCATTTCTTTTACTCCCTTTTAATTTTGTTCGTTCATAAATCTTGAGGGATATCTGGGTGAGGACTGTTCTACTGTCTTCATGCTGGAAAGGAGCATGTTCATTAAAGGGTAGAGTAATGAAACTAGTTGTTGTTCTTGGAGAGACTTGTCCGTCTGGGTTTCAGGGCTTAAATGGCATAGGAACAATCTGGAGGCTTATGGCTCTGAAAAATAAGGTTCATAATTAAATTGAAAATTGTATGCTTTTGAGATTTTGTTGGTTTGTCCAGAGTGACGCCCCGATAAATCCCACAGTGATTTGGCCAGTGAATAAAAAAGTATTTGCAAAGTCCCCTTCGGGGAATGGTGAGAACTGGGGAAAATTCAACCTCCCCAAGTTGACTTCTTGATATTCTCACAAGCAGTGTGGATAACCAAAGCTATAAGCTGAGCCCCCAGTCTTGGGGTTTGTTCATATGAAACTTAACCCCACAAAGGATAGGTCAAGCATACTTAAAATTAGGCCTAAGAGTCACCCCCATGAGAACCTCTTTTGTTGCTCCGATGTGGCCTCTGTCTCTCAAGCCAACACAACAAGCAAAGTCACCACCCTCCCCCTGTCTATGTGGGACACGACTCCCAAGGGTGTGGACCTTCCTGACAACATGGGGCAGAAATCCTAGAATGAGCTGAGACTCAGAATCAAGGGATTGAGTAAACCTTCTCAACCAAAAGGGGGAAGAGTGAAATGAGACAAAGTGTCAATGGCTGAGAGATTCCAAACAGAGTCGAGAGGTTATCCTGGAGGTTATTCTTACACATTGAGTAGATATCACCTTGTTATTCAAGATGTAATGGAGAGGCTGGAGGGAACTGCCTGAAAATGTAGAGCTGTGTTCCAGGAGCCATGTTTCTTGATGATGATTGAATAATCATATAGCTTTCATAATGTGACTGTGTGATTGTGAAAACCTTGTGTCTGATACTCCTTTTATCTATCCTGTCAACAGATGAGTAGAACATATGGAATAAAAGTAAATAATAGTGGGAACAAATGTTAAAATAAATTTAGTTTGAAATGCTAGTGATCAATGAAAGGGAGGGGTAAGGGGTATGGTATGTTGTTCTAGCTTGTTAGCTTCTGGAAGGCAACACACCAGAGAAGAATTGGCTGTTCATAAAAGGGGATTTATTTTGTTAGTTCTTCAGAAGAAAGGCAGCTAACTTTCATCTGAGGTTCTTTCTTATGGGGGAAGACTCAGGGTAATCTCTGCTGGCCTTCTCTCCAGGCCTCTGGGTTCCAACAACTTTCCCCGGGGTGATTCCTTTCTGCATCTCCAAAGGCATGGGCTGAGATGCGAGTGCTGTACTGAGGTATGCTGAGCTGCTTGGGCTGTGCTAGGTTGTGCTCGCTCAGGTAAGCACCAGCCAATTAAGTTAAACGTCATTCATTGCAGCAGGCACACCTCCTAGCCGACTGCAGATGTAATCAGCAACAGATGAAGTTCACGTACCATTGGCTCATGTCCATCGCAACAGAACTAGGTGCCTGCACCTGGCCAAGCTGACAACTGAATCTAACTATCACATGTGTACAACTTTTTTTCTGTTTTCGTTTTCTTTCTTTTTCTGTTCTGTTTTTATTTCTTTTTCTGAATTGATGCAAATGTTCTAAGAAATGATCATGATGATGAATATACAACTAAACAAACAAACAAAAAGAAAATTGTAAGTTTTAACAAAAGGAGTAGAAGGAGGTGACATAACCCTGTTACATGGAGAAAAAACATTTTATAGGTTGCAGATAGAACCTGAGCTGTTCCTTAGAGTTTTCAAGAACAAAAACCTTGTGCCTACCTGGGGCTTGCATACTGTGGCATTTTCAATATCTGGCTGAAACTTGCATAAGAGTAACCTCCAGAATGATCTCTTACCTCTATTTGGATCTCTTAGCCACTGAAACTTTACTTTTATTTCTTTTTCCACTTTTGGTCAACCAGTCCCATGATACTAGTGCTGGGCTTATCCCTGAGAGTCACGTCCCACATTTCCAGGGAGACTTACAACCCTGGACGTCATGTCCATGTGGAGGAGAAGATAGTGAGTTTATTTGCAGAGTTTGGCTTAAAGAGAGAGACCACAACTGAACAACAAAAGAGTTTCTCTGGGGATCCTTGTAGGTATTAGCTATAAGTAAGTTTAGCTTTGGCATTATTAAAAAGAGTCTCCCATGAGGGCAAGCCTCAAGCTCAAGTTCTTGGAGTTATTGCCTTTCACCCTACATGGGACATGACATCCAAGGGAGAAATTCTCCCTGGTGATGTGGGATAAGAATTCCAGGGAAGAAGGAGACCTGGCACCGTGGGATCAACAATTCCATCCTGACCTAAGGAGGGAAAAGAAGTATAAATAACTAATAAAGTATCAGTGGCAGAGAGAGTTCAAATAGAGTTGAGAGGCTACTCAGGTCTTCTCTTGTGCAAGCTTCAGTTAGACCTTGCTACCTATCATAACCTGCCAACCCCCACCAGGACCATTCCACCCAATCCTAAAGAACACCTAAGGCAATATATAAGATTCCACAAGGGTTCCATGCACTCGAGTAACTTTCCAGAAACCTACAACCTCCAAGACCAGATAAGTCCTGAAACCTAGCCCAACCTCTCCAGAACATCAGATAGTTCCATCTCCCTACCCCATAATAGTGATACACAATTTCAATATGAAAAATTTAGAATTGCCATAGCCCAAACACTCCTAAAGAGAGGGATGGAAAGATCAAAGGTGATGGTGGAGCTATACAGAGAAGATAGGATTTAACAAATGAATATGAGTGCTGAATCATTAAATTTATATCTCTTTTAGTCTCCAGTATTTTAGAGCAGCTAGAAGTAAAAGCCTAAAACTGTGGAATTGTAACCTATGTCAGACTCTGAAATACGTTCTACAACTAATTGTGGTGCTGTGCTTTGAAACTTGTAGTTTTTTTGTATATATGCTATTATTCACCAAAAAAAAGGAAAAAAGTTTATTGCGATGATAAAAAAATATTTAAACCCTCTAGCCTCCTATATTCTGGAGCTGCTGGAAGGAAAAATATACGAGGATCATACGGCAGTCCATGAGAAACTCTAGGATCTGTCCTTTAACTACTCGTTGAAGAGTGCTTTGAAAACTATTGCTTTTTTATTTCTTTGCTTTATATATATGTTATATTATACACTAAAAAGAGTTAAAAAAAGAATTACCAATGCTATTAATTTCATCTTTATTTCCTGCTGTGGAGAAATTAGTCTTTCTATGAACGTATTATAATTTCCCCAATGTATAGTCTGTTCCTACAGGGGAAAAAAAAGATCAAGGGCTTGGCTTATTTAATTGGGAGCCCCGATTACTTGTAAGAATGGTAAGAATTCCTCATGTGGGGAAGTTTAATAGTTCCACACTTTCTTTTACCAGCCCCTCAGGGACCTTACAAATACTTTTTCATGTTGTGCCCAAAACACTCTGAAATGTGTAAGAGTATTACATCAAAATTATACTAATATATCATTCCATAGTCTAGGTTCTCTGCTACATAAAGCTGAATTAAGTTGTTTAAATAAACTGACAAGTAAATTAAGTTAGTGTGCCACAGAAAATTTAAATGTTGGTTAAAGTAAATATCTATTCCTTTGTTCTTAAAAAGGAATAAAAGGTCTTAAAATACAGACAATAACATCTTTTATCCTGTATTCTGATTTACTTTAGCCCTACCCAGATCAACTTCATTCACATCTCTAATTAAATTCTAATCTCTTTTTCTTTTACTTTAAAAACAGCTGTATGGAGTTAGGGGGTAAACCTGGAGGTTATTCTTATGCATTATATAGATATCCCTTTTTAGTTTATTGTGTATTGGAGCGGCTAGATGGAAGTACCTGAAACTGCTGAACTGTGTTCCAGTAGCCTTGACTCTTGAAGAAGACTGTATAACTATATAGCTTTTACAATGTGACTACGTAATTGTGAAAACCTTGTGTCTGATGCTCCTTTTATCCAGAGTGTGGATAGATGAGTTTAAAAAAGGGGGGGAGGTAAAAATAAATAATGGAGAAGATAAAGGGTTAGAACCGGGTAGATTGAAATACTGTGGGTATGGAGTATATGAGTTCTTTTTTTTTCTTTTTCTTTCTCTTTTCTGGAGTGATGCAAATATTCTAAAAATGATCATGGTGAAGAATGCAGAGCTATGGGATGATAAAAAATAAAAATTAAAAAAATTTTAAGTGGCTGTCTGGAGTAATGCTGAGTTTCAGAGCTGCAGTACCCTAATGCTGAGTCGCAGATGTCACACAGATACCCAAAATTCCAAAGACCTACCAGGTCATACACAAAGAACAAAGCATCTCAGAACTTAGAAAAAACAGTTAAGCTCAGGGATATATGGGACTGCTGTAAGAGTTTCTAATATAGGCCTTAATTTTTTATAAGCATTTTCTAAATGAAGCTAGTTTCAGAAATAAAGACATTTGACTGTTGGCTTATACTGGAAACATCAGCCAGAAAATGTCGAAGTTTTTGTTCTGTCCCACTGTTTTGGTTTGCCAAAAATCATGGAATGCCATATAGCAGAAATGAATTGGCTTTTCCAAAGAGGATTTATGAGTTTACAAATTTAGAGCTCCAAGGTCATGAAAATGTCTGAATTAAGGCATCAACAAGATGATAGATTCCTGGACTCTGAAGAAAGGCCGCTGGCATCTGAAACACATCTGTCAGCTATGAAGGCACATGGCTGGCATCTGCTGGTCCTTGCTAATGGTTTGTTGCTTTCAGCTTCAGATTGGAGGGTCCTCTCTTAGCTTCTGCAGGACAAATTCTGGATTTCATCTCTTAGCTTAGCACGTCCCTAGGTATTTTCTTTTCTGTCTCCATGTGTCTATGTTTCCTCCAAAATGCCTCTCCCTTAATGGACTCCAGTAAGTGGATTAAAATCCACCTTGAATCGACGGGGCCATATCTCCATGGAAACAACCTAATCCAAAGCTCCCTCCCAGTACTAGGTGTGCCATCCCATGATTGGATTTTAAGAAGGCAGCTTTTCTGGAAATCATAACAGCCTCAAACCAGCACATTCAACTCTTTGGACCCTCAAAAGACATGTTCTTTCCGTATACAATATACATTCACTCCATTGCAATATCACAAACACCTTAAACCATTTCAGTATAATACAAAGTCATAAACTGTACAAAATCTCATTAAAATCACTTACAGGTGTGGTCTATTCTAACGTGAAATTCTCCTCTGGCTGTAAACTTGTGGAACTTAGAACACGTAATCTGCTTCCAATTACAAAGGAGGGACAGTCAAAGGATAAATTTTTCCATTTCCATAAGGAGAAATTGGAAGGAAAACAGGGGTCACCAGACCCAAACAACTGTGAAAACCTGCAGGGCAAACTCCATTATATTGCAAAGTCTGATAGTCATTTATAGAATGATGTTTTATCCCTGGCACTTGAGAGAGGCAGTCTCATCTTTCCAAGGACTTATGCAGTGGACCTGCTCTCTTCAAACACTGGAGAGAGGGTTACAAAATTGGGAAAAACACCTTGTTCTTGACTCCGCCTCCTCCAGCATCTGGGTGGCATCCAGACTCTCTGCCATCTCTGGAGTACACACTCTACCCCTTCAGAAGAGTGGGATGGTGGCCAGGCTCTCCTGAATTGCCAAGAAATGTGCCCCACTCTTTCTAAGGCCTGAGGTATCAAGCCTTTCTTGAACAGCAAGGCAGTAAGCCTGCCCAACTGCCTCCAGGGCAAACTCACCCTTTCCACATGCATGAGTGAGTCTGTTCTACTGGCCCAAGGTTTCTTGGCTCCAGACCTTAGTTTCCATGGTTCTGTCTTTGAAGTCCTTTTTCCTTCAATCTGTCTTTTCTCTTCATTTTAGTCTAGACTGGCAGTGGTTCCATGCATACAGATCTCATAAAACAAATTTGTACGGTTGGCATGCAGTATAAGGGGTATCAGCTGTCAGACAATAGGACTTTGCACAAATTCTTTCAGGATAATTATATTTCCACTCTTGGCTTTTTCTGAAATGGATGACTGTTTCCACAGTTGGGTAAATCTTTATTTGATTTATTTGATTTGGGGTATGATTCTCTGGGGTCTCACTTTCTGGAAGCCCAGAATTTTTCAGACTATTAATTTCTGGTTGCTTTGTAGCCAAGAGTTCAGTTCTCAATTCATTTCATTCCTCTCACATTTTACTGTAAGCTGTAATGAGAAGTAAGGCTGTATTTTCCAACTCCGTTTGGAAATCAATTCAGCTAAATATACAAGCTTGTTCACTTTCAAATTCTACCTTCCATCCAAATCCAGGGCTCAAATGTGCCACATTCTCTGCCACTTTAAAATAAGGGTTACCTTTCTTCCAATTTGCAACCAGACCATTTCTAAGATCTCATCCCAAGTATCTTTAGAGTCCATATATCCTAGAACAGTCTCTTCAAGGCAATCTAGGCTTTCTCTATCAAGCTCCTCACAGCTCTTCCAGAATCTTCCCCTTATTCATTTACAAAGCTATTCCAGCATTTTTGGGTTTTGCTAATCACAGAACCCCACTTCTCTAGTACCAAAATCTGTTTTGCTTTTCTAAAGCTGCTGGAATGCAATATAGCAGAAATAGGTTGGCTTTTACAAAGAGGATTTATTATATGACACATTGCAATTCTAAGGCCATGAGACTGCCTGAATTAAGGCACCAATAAGATGATACCTGGACTCTGAAGAAAGGCCACTGGCATCTGGAACACTTCTGTCAACTCGGATGGCACATGACTGGCATCTGCTTGTCCTTGCTCCTGCTTCATTGCTCTCAGCTTCTGATTCCTGGGTCCTCTCTTAGGTTCTCCTGGGAAAATTCTGGATTTCTCCTCTTAGCTAGCATCTTCTGAGGTATTTTTTTTTTCTGTCTCCAAGTGTCTGTGCTTTCTCCAAAATGTGTCCCTCTTAAATGACTCCAATAAGTGGATCAAGACCCATTTTGAATGGGCAGGATCACATCTCCATGGAAACAGCCTAATTAAAAGACCCCAGCTAACAATAGGTCTTCCCCCACAAGATCAGATTAAAAGAACATGACTTTTCCAGGGTACATAACAGCTTCAAACCAGCACACTCAGCTTTACACATTTACCAGGATTATGTGAATTAACAGGCAGAACATGATTTATATACTTGCACTATTTCTCCTTTAAAGTCCCTTTTTGTTGAAGATGAAGTTCTGACTTACAGGTGAATTTCCAGAGATGCATTAGAGTAAAGCAGTATAACTGACAAGTAGATTTCATTGTTCCATGATCTGTAAACTTCCTTTTTCTTTTTGCCATGGGCAGCCACTGGGAATTGAACCCAGGTCTCTGGCATGTGAGAACTCTGCCTGTTAAGCCATCGTGGCCTGTTCTGTAATCTTCTTTTAAGAATAACAAAACCATTCCTAATAGCATCAATAGACAACAGTAGTTGTCTAACATCATGCAGATCAGAATGAGGATGTAATATGGACAGTGAGAACATTGTCAAGTCTTTAGGAATTTTATATAACCTCTAAATATTTGAATAACAGTTCACTCTTAGTTAACAGAAGGAAAGAAAATCTTTTTTGATTATTGCAATTCCTCCAAACACTCTTTATGTAATATCATCTCACTTTTACCAGGTAAGAGGGCACATCCTTTGCAAAGATTAAAATAAAAGATAATCTGTAGAGATCGATTTTGAAAGGGCAAAATGTCTGAAGTTGTCAGGTTTGAACATTATGTTAAAAATGAAAATGGGTTACTGTGAAACAAGATTTGGCCCCTTATTTAAACAAAGTGACGATAAAAAGTCTTCTAAAATAAATGATGATAATGTCAGCATAAAAATCAACAAGATTATTATTCTGATATGACATAAAATCTGTCTCTTCTAGAAAGAATACCCAGATGGTTAAGAAAACTTTTTATCATGTTTCATTAAGAGCAGAACAGCAATCTGCATTATTTTTCATTGTTTTCATTTTAATTTTTTTATTGTGCGATATAATATATATACAAAAAAGAATAAATTTCAAAGTACATTGTAACAAGTAGTTATAAGACAGATTTCAGAGTTTGGTATGGGTTACCGTTCCACAATTGCAGTTTTTCCTTTCAGCTGCTCTAAGACACTGGAGCCTAAAAGAAATATCATTATAATGACTCAGCAGTCATACTCATTTGTAAAACCTTATCTTCTCTGTTATAACTCCATCTTCTTCTGTGATCTTTCTCCCAATCTTTAGGGGTATATGGGCTATGTCCATTCAAACTTTTTCATGTTGGAAAGGGCTGTCAATAATATGGGATAGGGAGATGGAACTAGTTGATATTCTGGAGAGGCTGGCCCCTCTGGGTTTCAGGACTTATCTGGCCAGGAATTCATTTGGAGTGTGTAGTTTTCTGGAAAGTAATCATAGTGCATTGAACTTTCATAGAATCTCAGTTAGAGCCCTAGGTGTCTTTATTTTATATATTTTTTTATTGTGAAAAATAGCATATATGTAAAAAAGCAATATATTTCAACTCACACTGCAAACAATTAGTTGTAGAGCAGATTTCAGAGTTTGTCATGGGTTACAACTCCACAATTTTGGGTTTTTCCTTCTAACTCACCAAGACATTGGAAACTAAAGAAAAAAATCAACATAATGGTTCAGCAGTCATATTCATTTGTTAAATCCTATCTGCTCTGTTACAACTCCACCTTCTCCTGTGATCTCTCTCCCAATCTCTAGGGGTATTTGGGCTATGCCCATTATAACTTTTTTTATGTTGAAAAGTACTGTCAATAATATGGGATGAAGGATGGAACTGGTTGATGTTCTGGAGAGGCTGGCCCCTCTGGGTTTCAGGACTTATGCGGCCTAGGAACCCATCTAGAGTTTGTATGTTCCTCGAAAGTAATCATACTGCATGGAACCTTTGTAGAAGCTCAGATAATGCCATGGGTATTCTTTAGGGTTGGCAGGAACGGTTTTGGTTGGGGTTTGTCAAACCATGGCAAATAGCAATATCTAGGTGAAGCTTGCAGAAGAGTAGCCTCCAGAGTAGCCTCTCAACTCTATTTGAATTCTCTCAGCCACTGACACCTTATTTTGTTACAATTCTTTTCCCCAATTTGGTCAGGCAGGCATTGTTGATTTCACGGTGCTAAGGCCAGACTCATCCCTGGGATTCATTTCCTATGTTACCAGGGAGATTTTCACCCCTGAATGTCATGTCCTACATAGCGGGGAGGGTAACGATTTTCCTTGCAGAGTTCAGGTTAGAGACAAAGAGGCCATATCTGAGCAACAAAAGAAGTTCTCTGAAAGTTACTGTTAGCCATTTCTATAGGTAAGTTAAACTTCTCTGTTACATAAGTAAGCTTCACAAGAGCAAGCCTCAAGATAAAGGGCTTGGCCTGTTGACTTGGGAGTTCCTAGTATTTGAGACGGTATCAGGGCTTTTCCCAGTGGTAAAGCTTAATAGGACCATTTTTCCTCCTATCCATCAAGGGATGTTGCCAGTACTTTTTAATGATCTGTTCAACATACTCTGGAATGTATCAGGATATTACATTAAACTCTACAGAATTGCAAGCCCTCATTCCCATTCTGGGGTCCATGAGTTTTGTTGTTTAAATCATCTACCTAGACAGGTTGAATTAGATTATGTGCTACAGAAAATTTAGTTTTTGGATAAAATCAACTTCTCTTCCTTTGGAATCTGCATTATTTTTAAGAGAGACTAAATTCCAATTTTTTATGACCACACAGTTTGACATGAAAAGCTCTTCAATAATGTGATAAGTAAGACTATCAAATTTTTTATTAGTGTTGAGTAAAAGAAACTCAACTATTCTACAACTTTTCATATCCACTCAGATCCTGTCTCTCACATTAAAACTAGCCATTTACCAAACTATTCTCCCTTCTCAAACTCATCAAATTTTAGTCAGCATTGACCACAACAGACAAAATTCATTTCCACAATTTCCACAAAGCTTTCCTTGGGATGTTTTCTTCCTGCACCTACAAAAGTCTTGGCCTGTGTGGGCTCTGCAATTTCTCTCCAAAATGGTTTACTCTTAAGGGACTCCATAAGTGACCCCACCTTGAATGGTTGGAGACATGTCTGCATGGAAACAACATAATCAAAAAGATCTCACCCAACAATATTGGATCAGGATTAAAGAACATGGCTTTTATGGGGTACACTACAGTTTCAAATTGGCATATTTACATACTCACATACCTTGTCACCAAAAGGATCTTTGATACAGTCTTAAACCTCCTACAAAGCTTAATTACTTTAAAATAGTTTGTCAAACTAATAATTTCATTAAACACAAACTTACATTTTTCACCATCTTAAAGATCTAATAGATATGATGTTCCTTTTTTCTACTGGAGGTTAAAAAAATCTTTTTGTTTTCATAATATCCTAAAATTATGAACATTCTCAAAAGCCTCAAGCTCTGGAAAATATGCAACAGTGGTTTAGTTTTCTCCAAGTATAACTCCAGGAAGCTTCACTATGTCTTTCAGGGACATTTTCTCTTACTCTCTGAAATTTGGAAATTAGATCTTATTCTATTACCATTATCCTAAAGCTATTTATATTTTAATAATGATTTGTTTGTTGCAGCTACTGTTGCAAAGGTATGATTGGGAATTAAAAAATAATTTCAAATTGGGGAATTCTCTCAGAACAAACATGGCCTACTTCACAATATTTCATCTGCGCCCCTCATTTCTAGTCTCCAGACCCAGTAGAAAGAATTCTAAATCAAGCCTACCCTTACCCATCCTTCTCTACCCAACCCCTCCCCATATCTGTCTTAGCTGGTTAGGCTCTAGGGGCAGGGTTAGGTGAGATGGAAAGAACCAAGGCTTGGTTTTAAAAATTTTAAATGAACGATTTAAGACCCCTAAGGTGGCCTTAGTGTTGATGAGAGTTCTTATGCCCTTCTTTTAATTGTTTCTAATTATTAGATATATTTCTTCTAAAGCTCCTAAAGCAATTGGAAAAGTCTTTGCCTTTCCCCAAAGCATTCCTCTACTGCCTTCAGGAAATTCCAGGGGGTTGATTTCTTTTCACTGTTTATTTTTCTTTACTGTCATTGTAAAAACTAACACTTTGAACCCTGGTACCTAGATTGTTTTCTCCCCCTCTAGGTCTCCAAGAGTACTACTATATAGGTGCTTACTTATCTTTAAGAAATCTGAATACAGCTCTTTTAAGAGTTTTGTTTGCCAATTTGGTATTACCGTTTGGAGACAGGAAAATAAACACTGCACAAACAGACACAAATAGAAGATAACACACACAAAAAAACCCACCCAGAAGCATAGAGATAGAAAACTCGCTAATTTGAACCCTACTTTTCCTGGTATGCTTGAATATTATAATTTCTCTAGGGCCTCGCTGTTCATGCATTGCTGTAGGCTCTTACCAATTGGCACTTGCCAATGAGGTAGAAACTTGCCAGAGGCTCTGCTGCTGATTTTAGAAAGCATGACTACACTGCTTTGTATGGGAGGGGGAGATCATTTCTATCTCAGGGTCTTTTACGTCTGATAAAGAGAGATACAGAGTAGGAGAATAAGGGAGTTTCCTGCTTTCCTGATCTATTGGACCCTTGGTTACAGGGTGGAGGTGGCTGCTAATCTTTACAGGCAAAATTTTACATTTTTTTCAACATTGATTGCTGAGAAAGACAAATAAAGGATTGAACATGTATCTTGTTACCCCATTTCTCCTCTCACTTGCCCAAAGTTTCCCATTTCTCAGAATTTCAATAATCAATAACCAATTAGGAACACTTGAACAATACAAATGCAATAAGACAATGACTAACAAATTTTAACAGACACTTAACACTTACTATATATGTAAGTAACACACAAATTAATAACTAGACCGAACATACTAATTAACATTTAAACAGGTATTCAACATTATCCCTACATAACACACCAGTTAAATAGTTAAGCAGGCATACTCAATTTCATCAAATACCAATTAATTATTGGACTGCTTACTTTCCAGGAGCATACTCCACAAACAAACTCAGGGTAGGGCCCCAAATCTCATACTGAATGGTAGCCAGAAAACAGAAAGGTACAGAGATCAGAGCAAGGGACAACATTCTGGAAGTGGGACTCAGGACCTCAAGGCCTAGGTCCAGGGACTCAAAACTGCTGGACTAACTTCCTGATCTGCTTTTAACTTGATGACCCATTCACTCGGTCAGACGTCTGGACCTGAAACTGGGAACTCTTTTCTCTCTTTGAAGCTTTTCAAGATGCCAGCGGTCTGGAGTACCAGCAGAGTAGAGAAAAATGCAGCTGCCAAGCCTCTAGACTAAAAGAGTCTAGCAGTCGCAAAAGACTTAAGTACTACATTTACCTGTCCCATCGGGGCTCCAAAACATCAGGCATTCTGAACCCTTGCTTCTTAGGAATCTTTCTCCCTTCATAGTCACCAAATTGATACTGGACAAAAGCAGAGGGTTCTCTGCCCATTGTACATAGCAGCCAATCCATAATACCAGGGTTTAAGAGAGAAAGTGTTCAATGCTACACATGAAGCAGGACAGCAGATGGCCTATGGGCCCCTGGATCTGTCTCCCTGAGTTTAAGGAGTTCAGGGTATATATGGAGTCAGACAAGGTGGGCAGGGCGGATTTGTTACCATTACATTAGAAAGCATACACAGAGCTGAGACTAGTTTACAATGACCATTACAATAGAAAATATAAACAGGACTAGACTAGGCCAGAATAACCATTACAATAGCAACTATAAACAAGGGTGAAACTAGTTGAGTTTTGGTGGTTTCAGGTATTAACTTCTGTCAATTCTACAATATAGAAAAAATCTATATAATGATTCAGTAATCATAATCATTTGTTAATTCTTAATTTCTCAGTTACAAAAAGCACTTCACAAAACACAGCACCCACCCATGATAATAGATCTCATCAAACTAGGAATAGAAGGGAACTTTCTCAACACAACAAAGGTCATATGGAAAAACCTACAGCTAACATCAGATTCAATGGTGAGAGACTGGATGCTTTACCTATAAGACTGGGAACAAGAAAAGGATGTCCTTTCTTACCACTGTTATTCATCATCAAACCGGAATGCTTAACTAAAACAATAAGCAAGACAAAGAAGTGAAAATATGCAGTTGAAAAGAAAGAAATATGTCAGTTAAAAGAGACACTAAAGAGATGTCAACCCACTCCAATGCAAGTGTTGGTGTCCCCAGTAAAAGCACAACTCACATGAGGCACTGGATAGAACAGTGTTTACTCACATAGAGAAGAGAGAGACCAGGGCCATTTTCAGTTCAGCGAGTGGGTCCCTTCTGATGCTACAGTGGGGCTACCTCATCCCTTCCCTGCTAGGAGCAGATATATTAGTGGAGTTGGTCAGGTGTCACATGACATACATGATGAAGCAATTCAAAGAACTTGCTGTTCCTATGGGACAGTGGAGGATCACCATACAAGGAAGAATAATTTTGACTGAGTATAATAAGCTCACAGCCTACTCCCCAAAAAAGGGATTATTCTGGATCAGGGCTCTGACTGGGCAAACCCTGGGAGGCATGGCAGGTCATATGATGACTCCTTGCCCAACAGTCTACTTCCCTTCACCCATACCATGTTATAACAAATAAAATTGCAATAGTAGGTCACAATCAGTAGGACCAGCAACCACCTCAAATTTGAAGGTGGAGATGTGTATGATGAATAATTCCAATGATGATGATTCATTTGGAAAGCTTCCTTATCAGGTTTACATGGCATTTAATTGCAGCTTCCAGGAGGACCATTCCTAGAAATATGGCCAGACCTCCTTGGAGTCAAGTTCTCAACCAAGAACCACAAATACTAAAGTTGTCAGCTAAAGAAATTAAAGAAAGAGCTCAAGGGGGATTGCAGCTGTACAGACAACCACCCCACTTGAGCATGAATCCTCTTTAGTTCATTTCAAATGGAGACATGTTTAAGAGCATGGCCAGCCTGGGGTGTCATGTGTGACTGACTGCAACTCCCTTCAGAAACCGTAGTGCTGTAACTGAGAAATTAAGAGTCAACAAATGATTATGATTATTGAACCATTATATAGGTGTCTTATTCTTTCTATACTGTAGAATAGGCAGAAGTTAATATCTGAAATTACTCAAGTTCAACTAGTCTCAGCCCTGTGTACACTTACTATTGTAAAGTTAACAACCCCACCCCTTCTTGTCTGCATCCGTAAAAACTATGAACTTCTCAGACTTGGGGAGACAGATTTGTGGGCTGATAGGCCATCTGCTTTGCTGCTTCATCCATAGCAATAAACTCTCTCTTTTTGAAACCTTGGGGCTATGGATTGGCTGTTGTGGCATCAGGCAGGGAACCCTGCATTTGTTTCGTATCATCGCAATGACTGAGCACCAAATCTTTCCCCTGTGAGACCTGCCAGACAAAGCCTTAGTAATGGCCTAGGGTCAGGCCTGAAAAGATCACACCTAGGTTCTTAGCTAGGAACCAGATTCTTCAACTCCATCCCTTGATTTTTCAGGACCTATGGGAAAAACTAAGCTATCCCATCCTAGACCTGAATGGGTGGGATGTGTAGCCAAGAAGTTAGGAATTAACAAATGATTATGATTATTAAATCAATTTGTAGATGTTTCTTTTTTACTTTCTAAGTGTATTAGAATAGCCAAGAGGAAATACCAGAAATGGTCAAATTAATCTAGTTGCCTTGATCTTTGATGATTGTATAACCTTTATCTTGTGCCCTTGTGTTTGTAAAAACTGATGACTGACCCTCATTTGTACCCATTTTCTTCCAGTTTTGCAACTCTGGAGACTCGTGTTCACCAAAGACAGTTCCTAATGTTTATTAATGAAGAGTCTTGGGTCAACTCAAATCAAACACCTCCAGGTCCAAAGTTATCTTGATAACTGAAGCTTGATCTAACCAAAATGGGCCCACCTAACATGTGCGGTAGCTCAGACTTTGTGCCAGTTTGAATCTATTAGGTACCCCAGAAAAGCCATGCTTTAATCCTGATCCAATCTTGTGGGGGCAGCTGTTTCTTTTAATCCTGATTCAATATTGCAGGACAGAAACCTTTTATTAGATTATCTCCACGGAGATGTGACACACCCAATTGTGGGTGTGACCTTTTGATTTGCTAGAGATGTGACTTTATCCATTCCAGGTGGGCCCTGAAGAGTTTACTAGTCTTTAAAAGGGGATACATTTTTGGAGAAAAGACAGAAATGACAAAGGTGAAAGAAACTTCAGAGAAGAGCTGACAGGCAGAGAATAGAGACACCATGTTTGAAGATGTTTGGAGCCCAGCAGGTATAGCATTGAGATGTTAAGCAAGCCAGAACCCAAAGAGAGCCAAAGGAAGCCAAGAGATAGAAAGCCAACCCTGGAGAAGCAAAGTGAGGAAACCCCACAGGAACAGAGGCTGAAAGCAATGGAGACCAAGAGCAAGGGACCAACAGAAGCCAGTCTCGTGACTACCAGCTGTCAGAGGTGTTCCTAACCCATCGGCCTTTCTTGAATGAAGGTATCTCCCTGGATGCCTTAATCTGGACATTTTCATAGGCTTAGAACTGTAAACCTGTAACCTATTAAATTCCCCCTTTTAAAAGCCATTCTAATTCTGGTATACTGCATTCTGGCAGCATTTAAGAAACTAATACAGACTTTAACCTATAAGTCACCTTACCTCATTATAATACTAAAAATCATGCCTACCATCCTATTAAGACCATCTTCTTACATATATTCTGTGACTAAGCATGTTATCAATCTGTGCATGCCAACTAATTAGATCACCTCTAATTACATCATTTGGAGTCATTGTGCTCATTATCCTAAAACCTGCCCATTTTTTTGATATTATAAAACTGTCCAAATTACTGTACTTATATTGTAACAGAGAGATTTTCATGTTGATAGGCCATCTGCTTTCCTGCTTCATGCCTGGCAATAAACTCTTTCTCTCTTTGCAACCCTGGGTGTCTCAGGAATGGGTCATCGAGCATGGGGAAGACAGCTCACTGCCTTTGTCCAGTAACAGATGTTGAGGGGCTATTTCAAAAAGCAGGTGTCATAATAGGGAACACAGAAAAAGTGCACTCTCACAGGGCATATGCAAAACCTCTGGAAACAAAGAGCTTCCAGTGCTAAGGCATCCAAAGCAGAGCATGCATTCACCAGGCAGTCAGTTTATCAGGGCCGCCAATAGCACCTTCCAAGGTGGGACTCCAGCCTTAGGGTTCTCCATCTTCCTGTCTTGAAATCAGTACTGTCAGGTGTTGTGCCAGTTTGAATCTTTTATGTACCCCAGAAAAGACCATGTTCTTTTAATGCATTCTTGTGGGGACAGGCCTATAATATGTGGGAATTTCTGGTTAGGCTATTTCAACTGAGATGAGACCCAGCCCATTCAATCTTAATTCTTTATTGGAGTTCTTTGCAAAGAGGATACATGATAGGAAAAGCCCAGACAGCCTAGAGAGAAATATCCCAGGAGAAACAAGGAAGGACTCATAGAAGCTGAGAGAGAGAGCCATTGAAACCAGAATCCAAGAGAAAGGGAGCACAGACATTGCTATGTGTCTTTCCATCTGACAGAGGAACCCCGGATGCAAGCAACCTTTCTTCAGAGAAGGTATCTTCCTCTTCATGCCTTAATTGGGATATTTTCATGGCCTCAGAACTGTAAATTTGTAAACTAATCATACCCCATTGAAAAATCCAACCCATTTCTGGCATTCTGGCAGCTTTAGCAAACAGAAACATGTGTGATTATGCATCAGCACTAAGTTGAACCAAAAGGGCTCACAGCAATTTGAAAAGGAAGCATGGAGAGTTTTTCTTCAGGAGGAGGGAACAAATTTAGAAGCATTTCTGAAAAGCAAAATCATTAATATGTCCCCTCCCCCAGCCTCCCCAGGTACCTGATTTGGTTATCAAACATACGGTACAAATGGAAAGCACCCTTTCCTGGAATTGCCGCGTTGAGGCTTCTCACCTGAGGTATGTCATCCAGGGAGGAGTTATCTTGTCTCCTCCCACAGCCACTTAAGCCTCTCCTTTAGTTGTCCATGAAAATGTTCAGTTACCCACCCTGTGACTTCATGGTGTAATAGGGCATGGAAAGTCCATCATATGCCCCTTGATGGGCTGCAAAACTGGTGTCATTATCAGATGCAATGTGTTCAGGAAATAGCTGAACGGGAAACACATGGGGTATTGTCGGGCCTGGGCAGGGTATTGTGGGGCCTGAGTCAGTGGAATGCATGGGAATGGCGAGGCCAAACCCACAGAATGTGTCCCAGCTACAGTCAGGATCCAGTAAAATGAGAGGCCCTATGATCTATCTGCTCAGAAGATGCTGGCCTGAGGACAGGAGTCTGTCACTAGGACAGCTTTTTCATGTTGTTCTTAAGTCTTCTATTGACAGTGACAGTCCATACGTGAAAGCCCAGTCCAGGATGGAGGTTGAACCCTCATGGGCTGTCTTATCTCAGCCTCTACATTCAGCTGACAAGCCTGGTCTGCTGTTGGTTCTGATGCCCTCACCAGCCAGAGGCATGGGAGAAAAGCTCATTAGGAGCAGAATTGATATTTAGCCCATTGCCTTATCCCCACAGAGGTCTTATTTCATATGCCAGTTTGGCTTGCCAGTGGCCTCATCAAATAGCAGGCCATTAGCCACAGCTCATGAGTCACTGAAGTTCAGTCTTTCATATGCCCCACTAAAATGGGACAATTCCCATTCCCAACACAATTCCCACTGCAGCAATTCCCATTAGGGATTGGGCACTAGTGCACATAGAAACACATCTCCACCAATAATACATTATATGGTGGGGCCACACAGTGAGGTGTGTGGGCAGCTTGTACAAGAATCACACTGGTGGTGGCCTCAGACCCAAAACCGGAGGGCATTATTTGTTTCCCCCTCTTCCCAATGCCAGTATCCTTTTAGCATCCAGTGACCACAGAATCACAACACTCTGAAATCTTCCCACCCAACACCGCCCCTCCCCCGAGGCTTCCTTCTCTCCTGGGGACACAGGCACTTCAACAGAGATGATGGGGTAAAAAGCCTGTGAGGCCCTGAGACCCATCCCAAGGTTCATAGGAGGGCAAGGGAACAGCACCCCGACGGTCACTACACCCCCAGGGTGCAGACTGCAGCAAGGCCTCCCGTTTGTTTGTGGGGGGAGCAAAGAGCCCAGCAGAGCCGCTCTTCTTTGGGTGAGTCTCAGAGCAGCGCAAAGCAGCCCTCCTGGGTGTGGGCCAAGCTCAGGCGTCCCGAAAGGGGGACGGTGCGCTTGGAGAGCTGCCATCAGGTGACATGCACCCCTCCTGTGCCAGTTTTGCAGACACAGCGACCTCGAGTAGGGGTGAGGTTAGTTACCATCTTTCCTCCCTGTCTTTCTGCTTCCCCATTTTCCCGCCCCACCTTCTCCCTCCCCCTCTCTTTAGTCTTGGAGGCAGAGGAACCTGCTTCTCTGAAGCCCAGTGCCCGCCCCGCGGTGCCGGTCCACAGGGCACTCGGTCATTTGGCCACTGCCACGAGGGTCATCCCTGCCTCCTGCGGTCATTGCTCAAGTGAATGCTGCTGGGGTCCCACAGCTGCAGGACGACGTGGGTGGGGGGCAGGGCCACCCCACCTTCCCTACAGCTACCACTACTGTCTGGGCAGAGGTTGCAGGTTGTGCTCTGGGCTTTGAAGGTGGGTGGGGGTGTAATCCGACACTCTCAAGGCTTTCACCAGATTGCCTCCATTATCCTGGAAGCAAAGGAACCAAGTCTCAAAGGTTTTTAAAGGCCTTTCGGCAATGAGATCCCAAACAGCTTACATTCTTTTCTTCTTCTTTCTTCCTTTCTCCAGTTTCAACAGCCACAGGAATGTCTAGGTGTCTGCTGGTGCCAAGAACCTGCTTGTGGATAGATACTTAGCTCCTGAGTCACCCTCAGGCTTGGCCTGGTGCCATTGTTGAAAGGCCATAAGCAGTGGCTGCAGAATTGCTCCCCAGTCTTCCTCGAACCCTAGATCTCTAATCTTGTCCACTCAGCTCTGCAGGGGAGTTGGGGTGGGAGCAGGGGCTAAGGAGAATGGTCAAGGCCTCCCACCAATCCACCTCCCCCAGCTCCGCCTTTGGAATCTCAAAGCTTATAGAAAGCAATCTATTAGCATTCTCCAAGAAAGCCTCGTGGCCTCTGCTATCACCCCTAGCTAACGCTTCAGGCATTTGGGGCCTGCAACTAGCCAGACCTGGTGAAACTCCAGTACCCCCGTCCCGGGCCCACCTCTGTAGTTTGTGGCCCAGTAGACAATGTGGTATCTACAGAACACTTGCCTCCCTGTAGCCACAGGAAGGCCATCATCTCAATCTGTCACCCTGCAGGCAGCTGGTACCCTAGTGGAACACTGGGTTCCTTAAGTCACCACCATGCCATGGCTCATTAATTGGAGATGCCCACTGCACCAGACTGCCAGCCAGAAGAGACACCTAGGAGATGTCAACCCACTCCAATACAAGAGTGTGGCCAGATACTAAAAATGGGAGTCACATAGGTACTGGAAGGAACAACGTGTACTCACATAGGGAAGAGACAGAGTAAGGTCATTTTCAGCCAGCAGATAGCCAGAGTCCAGCTGTCATATGACGCCCATGTGTAAGTAAGGATTTGCTGTGCACCTGGATCAGGGGAGGATTACCTTATAAGGAAGAATCTGGGCTGAGTATGAGCTCACTGTCCAGTTTCTGAATAAGGGAATATTCCAGGCTCAAGGCTCTTATTGGGCCAGCTCAGGAGGGGCACCTGTTTGCACAATGGCTGCTTTCCCATCAAAATAGGACTATCTTTATTTCATAATATCTTATGTAAATAAGTATGAAAAAATCTACAAAAATATCTCCTATGATTAATAAGTGAGTATAGCTAGACCACAGTATACAAGATAAATATACAAGTCAATTACCTTCTTATATGTCAGCCATGTGCAAATTTTCAATCAGAATTTGAAATTTAAAAACAATACCACTTAAAACAATAGCATCAAAAGTGAAGTACTTGGGGGTAGTGTGATGGTTGTTCAGTAGTAGAATTCTCACCTGTCGTGCTGGAGACCCTGATTCAATTCCTGGTGCCTGCAAAAAAAAAAAAAAATTAAAAAAAAAAAGTGAAGTGCTCGGGTGTTGCAGTTGCAATGTGGCTCAGTGGCAGAATTCTTGCCTGCCATGTTGGAGACCCAGGTTCGATTCCTGGAACCCAGGCCAATAAAAAGAAAAAAAAACGTGAAGTGCTTAGGCATAAGTAACAAAATACATGCAAGATATGTATGCAACAAACTATAAAATACGAATGAAAGAAGGTCTAAATAAACGAAACAATAATCCACATTCTGGATGGTAAAATCTCATATTGTTAAGATATTTTGTCTTGATAATTTGATCTATAGACTAAACATAATCCCAATTTAAATCCCAGCCAGCTGTTTTATATACATGGAAAATTGATTCTGAACTTTATACGGAAAGGCAAAAGACAGACTAACTAATAAAAGACTAAAGAGGAACGAAGTTGGCGAACTTGCGCTCTTAAATTTCAAAATTTACTATAAAGCTATAGTAATCAAGAGAGGATGGTGAAAGATTAGACTCATAGATCAATGGAATAGAATAGACAGCCTAGAAATAGAACCCATATAAATACAATCTACTGACCTTGACAAAGGTACAAAAGCTAATTAATGGAAAACATACAGTCTTTTCAAGAAATGATGCCATGCTAATTGGACAAAATATATGTAAATAAACAAGCCTTGAGAAAACCCTTGCTGGTTTCATAAATAAAAGCTATTCAAAACGGGTCATGAACTTCAATACAAAATGCAAAAATATAAATTGCTAGGAGAATGCATAGAAGAAAAATATATATTACCATGGGTTGGTGATGAGTTTTTAGGAAAGATTAAAATTATACAAAACACTTTCTCAGATCGTAAAGGAATGAAGAGTGCCAGATAATTCACAAATACATGGAGACTCAACAACACACTCTTAAATAACCAGTGGGTCAAATAATAAATTATAAGAGAAATCAGTAAGTATCTCAAGGCAAATGGAAATGAAAACACAACATATGAAAACTTATGGGATGCAGCAAAGGCAGTGCTAAGAGGGAAAATCATTGCCCTAAATGCCTATATCAAAAAAGAAGAAAGGGCAAAAATTGAGGAATTAAGTGTCCACTTGGAAGAAGTAGAGAAAGTACAGCAAACTAATCCCAAAGCAAGCAAAAGGAAAGAAATAACTAAGATTAGAA
Source organism: Tamandua tetradactyla (assembly GCF_023851605.1). Classification (NCBI taxonomy): domain Eukaryota; kingdom Metazoa; phylum Chordata; class Mammalia; order Pilosa; family Myrmecophagidae; genus Tamandua; species Tamandua tetradactyla. The sequence goes on along the minus strand of NC_135327.1, from coordinate 208,547,727 downwards.
CAGAAATAAATGAAATTGAGAAAATCAATAAAACCAGAAGCCAGGTCTATGAGAAAATGAAGAAGATTGATAAACCCTTAGTAAGATTGACAAAAAGAAGATAAGAGATGCAAATAAATAAGATCAGAAATGGAAGAGGAGACATAACCACTGACCCCACAGAAATGAAGGAAGTAATGACAGGTTACTATGAACAGCTTTATGCTAATAAATAGAACAATGTAGATAAAATGACAACTTCCTAGAAAGGCATGAACAACCAACTTTGACTCGAGAAGAAAGAGATGACCTCAACAAACCAATCACAAGTAAAGAAATCAAATCAGTCATTAAGAAGTTCCCCAAAAAGAAAAGTACAGGGCCAGATGGTTTCACATGTGAATTCTACCAAACATTCCAGAAAGAACTGCTACTAATCCTGCTAAAACTCTTCCAAAAAATTGAAGAGTAGGGAAAGCTACCAAATTCATTCTATGAAGCCAACATCGCCTCATACCAAAGCTGAAGATATTACAAAAAAAGAAAACTAGAGACCAATCTCTCTAATGAATATAGATGCAAAAATCCTCAACAAAATTCTAGCAAATCGAATCCAGCAACACATTAAAAGAATTATACATAGCAACCAAGTTGGATTCATCCCAGGTATGCAAGGATGGTTCAACATAAGAAAACAAATTAATGTAATACACCATATCAACAAAACAAAGCAGAAAAAGCACATGATCATCTCGATTGATGCAGAAAAGGCAGTTGACAAAATTCAACATCCTTTCCTGTGGAAAACACTTCAAAGGATAGGAATAGACAGGAACTTCCTTAAAATGATAAAGGGAATATATTAAAAACCCACAGCTACTATCATCCTCAATGGGGAAAAGCTGAAATCTTTCCCCTTAAGATCAGGAACAAGACAAGGACATGCACTATCACCACTGTTATACAACATTGTGTTAGGAAGTTCTAGCCAAAGCAATTAGACAAGAAGAAGAAATACAAGGCATCAAAATTTGAAAGGAAGAAGTAAAACTCTCATTGCTTACAGATGATATGATACCATATTTGGAAAAGCCTGAAAAATACACAGCAAAACTACTAGAGCTAATAAATGAGTATAGCAAAGTGGCAGGGTACAAGTTCAACACTCAAAAATCTGTAGTGTTTCTATATACTAGTAATGAACAATCTGAGGGGGAAATCAAGAAACAAATTCCATTTTCAACTGCAACCAAAAGAATAAAATATTTAGGAATAAATTTAGCTAAAGAGACAAAAGAACTATACAAAGGAAACAACAAGAAATTGCTGAAAGAAATCACAGAAGACCAAAATAGATGGAAGGGCATACCATGTTCATGGATTGGAAGACTAAATATAGTTAAGATGTCAATTCTACATAAATTGATTTGCGATTAAATGCAATAGCAATCAAAATCCCAACAACTTACTTTTCAGAATTAGAAAAGCCAATACGCAAATTTATCTGGAAGGGCAGGGTGCCCCAAATAGTTAAAAGTATCCTGAGGGAAAAAAATGAAGTCGGAGGTCTCATGCTACCTGACTTCAAGGCATATTATGAAGGTTCATTGGTCAAAACAGCATTGTACTGGCATAAAGATAGATATATTGACCAATGGAATCAAATAGAGTGTTCAGATATAGACCCTCTCCTCTACAGACAATTGATCTTTGGTAAAGCAGTCAAGCCAACTCACCTGGGACAGAACAGTCTCTTCAACAAATGGTGCCTAGAGAACTGGATATCCATATGCAAAAGAATGAAAGAGAAGCCATATCTCACACCCTACACAAAAGTTGACTCAAAATGTATCAAAGACCTAAACATTAGGTCTAAGACCATAAAACAGTTAGAGGGAAATGTACAGAGATATCTTATAAATCATATACTTGGAGGCGGTTTCATAGACCTTGCACCCAAAGCAAGAGGACCAAAGAAAGAAAGAAAGAAATGGGAACTGCTCAAAATTAAACACTTTTGTGCTTCAAAGAATTTAAACAAGAAAGTAAAAAGACAGCTTATGCAATGAGAGACAATATTTGGAAATGACATATTAGATAAAAGTCTAGTATCCAGAATTTATAAACAGATGGTTCAACTCAACAACAAAAAGACAGCCAATCCAATTACAATATGGGAAAAAGAATTGAACAGACACCTCTCAGAAGAGGAAATACAAATGGCCAAAAGGCACATGAAGGGATGCTAGACTTCCCTGCCCATTAGAGAAATGCAAATCAAAACCACAATGAGATGTCTTCTCACACCCACCAGAATGGCCATTATCAATAAAACAGAAAATAACAAGTGCTGGGGAGGATGTGGAGAAAGAGACACCCTTATTCACTGTTGATGGGAATGTCAAATGGTGCAACCACTGTGGAAGGCAGTTTGGTGGTTCCTCAAAAAGCTGAATGTAGAATTGTCTTATGACCTGGCAATACCACTGATAGGTATCTACCCAAAGAACATAAAGGCAAAGACACAAACGGACATTTGCACACCAATGATTATAGCAGCATTATTTACAATTGCAAAGAGATGGAAATAGCCAAAATGTCCATCAACAGACAAGTGGCTAAACAAACTGTGGTATATATATACAATGGAATATTATGCAGGTTTAAGACAAAATAAACTTATGAAGTATGTAACAACATGGATGGACCCTGAGGATATTATGCTGAGTGAGATTAGCCAAAAACAAAAGGACAAATACTGTATGGTCTTACTGATATGAACTGACATTAGTGAATAAACTTGAAATATTTCATTGGTAACTGCGGTTTTGGCCCAACCGCTAAGCTGTCGGGGAACCTCTACTCCTCAGCTTCTCACTGCTTGCTAGACGATGCTGCCGCACGCAGAAAAGGGGCTCGAGCTGGGGGTCTGGGTCCAAGGGGCGCGCGCAGGAGACCTCACTGCGGGTCTAAAGGACTGGAGGCCGAGTCAATTAAGGCATGAAGCGAGGTAGCTTTATTGTTGGTAGACGCTTATGCCAGGGCCGCCAGAAGCTAAAGACCACGAGGCTTGACGAGCCCTGGATTATATACAGTTTGAGGAGAGGCGGAGTTAGGGCGTGGCCTCCAGGAGAGGGTAGCCAATCACACAGGGAGGACGGATGAGTGACTGTGACCATAGAGATGCTGTTCCTGAGTGTACCCATAGCAGAGGATGTTGGGTAGGTGGAGGACTAAGGAGAAGGCCAATAGGGTTAGAGAGACAAGGCTGCATCATCACTAGTCGCTGGTGAGGCTTGTAATTCAGAGGCTTAGAAGAACCAGACGTGCCAAAATGGCGAGGGAGGGAGAGAAAGAGACTAAGCCACCAGGCCAAGAATAAAATTATGCCACAATTCCTCTCTTTTTCTTTTTTTAAAGAACACACTTGTGTGACAAGTGGCGGGCATGAACCTTTGCTGGGAGGGGCAGTGATAAGATTCCCCTTGTGTGCAAGGCTCAGGGTTTCAGGGGAAGGGTATGTGCTGAGCCGACCCTTATGCAAATCTCATGTGCCCCAGAAGAGCCAGAGGAGGTCTATTAGAGTGACCCTCTTCTGCGATCTTTGTGCGCACCCAGCGGTGCCTATCTTGTGGACCCAGATGCACGTACTCTGGTAACATGCAGCCCCCGTGGGGGAGTGTGAGGAATGTGGGCAGGCGATGACTGTTACAGCCTAGGGGAAGCAGGAGAGACTAGTCCTCCACTGTCCCCGGCCCGAGGGTGATCAGTCCTCAGGTGAGGCTAAGCCTGCGAGTCAAACCTGGGCTTGTCTGCGTTCCTCCATAGAACAGTCCGGACGAGAAGGCTGAGCATAACAGCAGCCAAAACTGGGCCTCAGCTCGAGACCGGCGACAGAGAATGAGCAGCTTAGAAACGAGAAATGTTGAGGAGTAGTGCTATAAGTTGTGAGGGCGAGCAACGCTAGCTAACTATATCTGCGCTTGCTGCCGGTTGTCTGCATAAGAGAAAGGGTTTAGAGTTGCTAGAGCAAGAAGTTTTTAGGTATGCGGTGAAGATTTAGTCTCGCAAGGTGAGACGGGGCATAGAATGGTTAGCCGGGATAGGAGTAACAGATTTTAGGGAAGGGGTACCATCCATTGCAAACAGAGGAGGCAAGTTTACAAGCAGCTTAGAACAATTAAGTCTCTTTGCTGTTGTAAATTGAACACAGCGCTATGCATCAGATGGTTGATATTTTCTTGCGTCTCCAAAGCTTGAGAGGTCGTTTGGGTCACGTTGAGGAGAGTCTCCGCAGTGACAGAGGCTTGAGTGAAGGTCACGGCGGCAACTGCACTGGCTGCTATAGCAGCGATGATGGCGGCGGCGATGGGGCTACGTGTTGCACTGGGCAAGTTGTTACAGGATTCCTAGAAATAAGACTTAAAAGGAGAACTTATTTTATGCAATCACGGGGGGTTTAAACGCGCTCTCCTTTTCGGCTGACTGGTAGATAACTCTCGGCAAAACCTGTACTAGGATGCAAAACTGTGAGTTGTTGAAAATACTAGTACTGACACAGGGTGTTAGACCCATGCTACATGCCCATTTAAGTCCTGGCAAAGGAATTAGGTAAGTGTTTCCTGAGGAATTGAACTTATTGGATGCATTTCTACTACAAAGTCCCTGGAAGCCTGCCGGTGGCGTGCTAATGCAAGTGCCCCTACCCGATACTTCCAACAGGGAATCGGGTACACTCGCATGTATTGCTCGTGCAGACACTTTTCCCAGGTTTGTTTGGATCAACAGAGGGAATGTCAAAGTCATCCGCCCCTGCAATTAAGTGACATAAATCAACTTCGAGGGAGGGCCACCACTGTCCCATGGGATGCTTACTATCAGTTTTGGTAGCCACGATATCACCATTGGAATTCAGGATTTGCCAAGTTTGTTTTACAGGTTGGTGAGGGTTGGGAGGTTCGGCACCTGCTAAAATCCTTTTAAGATGAAGTCCCAACAGAATACAGCCCAGCAGCTGGGGTCCAGCTACCCTGACTGCCTGCATCACTTTGTCCCGCACAGCTATTTTAATTATTCTTTTAATTAAAGGAGAAAAACTAACAGGTTAATATTCCAATCTTTTGGGGCAATTGTTGCTAATATCACTGCTCACACTAGGGCCAGAGGACAAATGAATAAGAACCAATAGTTCATGAGACGTTAGTGATGGGGTAAACCTGTAAGCAGGAGTTCTTCTGGCTCCCGGTCTTTGGCTTTATTTGTAGAGGCCGTTGCTGGCCGGACGGAGCGTGAAGGGATCCAGAGGGGTTGCGGCTCACTTTCTGGAAAGACACAAGCAAAACCGCGCCCCTGCGCTAGGAGCGGGGCGGGACCTGACCAAGTATTTGTGACTGGGTCACACCAGTAGACTAAGGGGACCACTGAAGGTCAGTTGGCTGGGCCCCAATGCCTGTGCAGGGGTGACAGACCATCTTTGTCAAAGGTCAACAAATTTAAAACTATGAGGACTTGAGTAATAATGTCTTTGGGTGATGCCTGAGGCATGTTACTTCTTTGCTTTTCAATTTGAATTTTGATCCTTTTGTTTAGTGCCTCAACCATGGCCTGCCCCTGAGGGTTATAGGGGATGCTAAAATGGTGAGTGATGTTGTACATATCCAGAAAACTTTTGAAGGCAGCACTGCGATACGCAGGACCATTGTCTGTTTTTAGGTCCCAAGGGACTCCCATAAAGAGAATTCCTTGCCTGAGGGCTTGAACACAATGCTTGGCAGTCTCTCCTGGGAGAGGGACCGCGTGACACATGCCAGAATAGGTATCTATAATTACATGTAAATATTTGTGCCGCCCGAAAGACAGAACATGAGTGACATCCATCTGCCATCTAGCGTTGGGCTTGAGACCTCGGGGATTTACCCCTTGTGGCTGTAGAGGTCCCAAGGGCACGAATGGAGCGCAAGTGGCGCAGCTTCTGACTAAATGCTTAGCTGTTTCGATAGGCAACCTACATAGATGCCGGATTGCCCCTGCAGACAGGTGGAACCTGCTGTGTAACTGTTTGGCAGCGTTGACGGGGTCCTGCACGGTTGCAAGGACCTGGGCTGAGACAGCCCTGTCAACGAGCCGATTGCCTTCGGCAATGGGGCCTGGGAGGCCCGAGTGGCTGCATACATGTGCAATGAACCACGGAGGCCCTCTTTCTTCAAGGGTGTTTTTTAGTAAAAATAAGAATTTGTCTATATGCTTACTTGGATCGGGGTAGAACATGGCTAAGGCGAGGACTTTACAAACTTGGTAGGTGTACAAACTATCAGTGAAAATATTTACCGGCTCGTCAGGGAATTGTTGTAAGGCTAGGGTGACAGCTACCAACTCCCCTACCTGTACCGAGTGATGGTTTGATTGCACAACGCAGACAGGCTCTTTACGGTGAGGGACGAAGGCTACAAACGCGAGTTTGGTTTTACAGGCGTCTGTAAAAATAGTAGTGGCTCGCGGCACAGGGGCCGACACTGGGAAAGGGTGAAAAGGACCCGAGCTTGGCCGTAGTGGGATGTGTCTGACTGCCTGACAGAGCTTGTGAGGAGGGTATTTGCTGGAGACCTCCCCGTGGAAGCCGAGCATTAGCGCCTGCATGTCGGGATTAAATTGTAGCAGCCAGGTAAACTGCTTGTACCAGCTGAACTGCTGCTTTGATTAGTGACTGATTAGGTTGATATCTACCCAGGTTACTGGAGGCAAAACATTCATTGAAAAGGTGTAAGGCTAGTTTCGCCTGCCATGTGAGCTTCATATATTTTGTTTTTGCAAGCCTCTTGTACCCTAGAGACAAAGGAGGCGAAATCCTCGTCTGTTTTCTGAATTAACTTGGTACGGGGCAGCGGCATAGACCGCTGGGTTGAAGTACCGACCGCTCCCGAGGAAAGACTCGAGAGGGATGCCGAGGCCCGGGGGCCCTCCTGGGTAATCTATTTGTTGAGCAGCCCGCTCGGCCTCTGAGTTGAAGTGCGCCTTCCAATCAACATACTGGCCTGGGGTGAGAATAGCTCTGGCTAGAGTTGTCCAATCATGAGGTGTATTAAGCTGCGTGGACATTTCCTCTAGCAGGTGGGTCGCGTATGGACTCGCAAACCCGTCTTCCTTGACCGCTTTGCGCAGTTGCTTGATTGCCTCTGCATTGTGAGGATACCAAGCAAGTGGGCACTGCTGCGTCGGCTGGAGATTCATAGGGAAGCATCCAACCATGGGCGGCGGGAGGGGCCGCTGGGGCTCAGTAGGCCATGCCACTGCAGCGGACTGAACAGGTGGGCTACCAGGCCAGACTGGGCCGGCGGCCGTGGCCCCAGAGTCACAAAATGATGGACGGGTCTCACAAAAAGGCGGAGGAGGGGCATAAGATGGCGGACTAGGCTCCTCCCCTGTGAGAGGAGGGGTCGAGGGAGTGTCCTTCCGCTTTTTTAACTCCGGAGGAGGCGGAAGTGGGTTGGGAGGGAGTGAGTTACGAGATGGCTCCTGGCCACTCCCTTTCGGGAGGGCGGGGTAGAGGTTCTTCCTGTGGCTTTGTTCTTTACTCGAGGAAGAAGCCGGAAGGCCGCCATTTGTATCCCTCGGGGGATCTACCTCTAGCCGATTATTAAGCTGATCGAGCAGCGATTCGGCGACCGAGTCTGACTCAGAATCGGAGCCGTCAGCCTCCACGGCCCTTGCTCGGGCCGGGCGGCCGTCTGTCGGCAGCGAGGAGCCCTGAAGGCAGGAGCGAATGGCAAGGAGAGTGGGGAGCAACCCCGGAGGGAAACGCTTACCCTCGTGCTCCATTTTGTCCATTACTCTCGCAATTAGCTGATCGTAAGTGTCTATACTCCACAGGTGGCAAGTCACTAGCCACGGGTTAAAAGGAAGCAGGAGATCCCAATAAACCTGCAGCTGCTCAACAGAGACTTTACAATTATGAGCGTCTAAAAGCGCCGCTAGGGCACGGACCTGTGGTGCCTGCTGCCGAGTAATTCTGCTACCCATGTTCACCAAAATTTAGGGAGACAACTAGCCACTCCGGTTAGGGCCTAGGACTTCCTTGGGAGTTTATTTGGGTGGCTAGTGCCGAGGGCGCTTACCTTGGACGAGGTCCTAGGGTGCCGTGGGAGTTCGCCGGGTGAGGAGAGAGGGGTCCCTGTTCGGGCGCCACTTGCGGTTTGGCCCAACCGCTAAGCTATCGGGGACCCTCTACTCCTCAGCTTCTCACTGCTTGCTAGATGACACTGCCGCACACAGAAAAGGGGCTCGAGCCGGGGGTCTGGGTCTAAGGGGCGCGCACAGGAGACCTCGCTGTGGGTCTAAAGGACTGGAGGCCGAGCCAATTAAGGCACGAAGCGAGGTAGCTTTATTGTTGGTAGACGCTTATGCCAGGGCCGCCAGAAGCTAAAAAGACCACGAGGCTTGACGAGCCCTGGATTATATACAGTTTGAGGAGAGGCGGAGTTAGGGCGTGGCCTCCAGGAGAGGGTAGCCAATCACACAGGGAGGACGGATGAGTGACTGTGACCATAGAGATGCTGTTCCTGAGTGTACCCATAGCAGAGGATGTTGGGTAGGTGGAGGACTAAGGAGAAGGCCAATAGGGTTAGAGAAACAAGGCTGCATCATCACTAGTCACTGGTGAGGCTTGTAATTCAGAGGCTTAGAAGAACCGGACATGCCAAAATGGCGAGGGAGGGAGAGAAAGAGACTAAGCCACCAGGCCAAGAATAAAATTATGCCACAGGTAACAGAGACCACAAGGAGATAGAAATAGGTTAAGATATTGGGTAATTAGAGCTGAAGGGATACAGATTGTGCAACAGGACTGAATATAAAAACTCAGAAATGGACAGCACAATACTACCTAACTGCACTACATTATGCTAAAACACTTAATGAAGCCGCATGTGAGAATGATAGAGGGAGGAGGGCTGGGGGTACAAATGAAATCAGAAAGAAGGATAGATGTTAAAGATTGAGATGGTATAATCTAGGAATGCCTAGGGTGTGTAATAATAGTGAAATGTGCAAGGTACAATTTTAAAAATGTTTGTGCATGAGGAAGAACAAAGGAATGTCATTATTGCAGGGTGCTGAAAATAGATGGTAATTAATATTTTCAAATGTCACCTGATGTGTGAGACTAAAGCAAAAAATGTTTATTTGTTACAAAATTTATGTTTTGACTAGTGCATTTCCTAATATAACTTATGTAGATAGTTTGATTTGAACACCATAAGTACTTGGAATCTCAAGTAGGACATGAGATTTTGCTGGTTTGTCCAGAGTGATGCCCCGATGAATCCCAGAGTGATTCAGTCAGTGAGTGGAAAAGTATATGCAAAGCACCCTTCAGGGAATGCTGAGAATGGGGAGAAATTCAACTTTCCCAAGTTGAATTCTTTTTTTAAAAAATTTATTTATTAATTAAAAAATTAGGAAACAAAATAAAACATCCACATACATAATCAGTAATTCATAATATCATCACTTAGTTACATATTCATCATTTCTTAGAACATTTGCATTAATTCAGACAAGGAAATAAAAAGACAATAAAAAAAGAAATTAAACAAACACAGAAAAGAAAGAAAAAAAAAGAAGGTTATACCTACCATACCCCTTACCCCTTGCTTTCATTGATCACTAGCATTTCAAACTAATTCATTTTAGCGTTTGTTCCCCCTATTATTCATTTTTATTCCATATGTTCTACTCCAGGTTATCCTGGAGGTTATTCTTATGCATTAAGCGGATATCACCTTGTTATCAAGATGTAATGGAGAGGCTGGAGGGAATGGCCTGAAAATGAAAACCTTGTGTCTGATGTTCCTTTTATCTACCTTGTCAACAGATGAGTAGAACATATGAAATGAAAATGAATAATAGAGGGAACAAATGTTAAAATAAATTTAGTTTGAAATGCTAGTGATCAGTGAAAGCAAGGGGTAAGGGGTATGGTATGTATAATCTTTTTTTTGTCTTTTTTTGTTTTATTTGTTTTTCTGTTGTCTATTTATTTCTTTTTCTGAATTGATGCAAATGTTCTAAGAAATTTTGAATATGCAACTAAGTGATGATATTGTGAATTACTGATTATATATGTATAACGGAATGATCACATGTTAATATTTGAGTTGTTTGTTAATTTTTCGAATTAGTAAATAAATAAATTAAAAAAAAGTTCCAAGCAAACACCTCACCCACAAATATATAAATAAGGCAAATAAGCAGATGGAAAGATGCTCGACATAATATATTCACCATTAGAAAAATGTAAATTGTAACAATGAAATACTGCACAGCTATTGGTACAGTTGAAATTTCCCTCAGCCCCCTGTAAAAAGATGATATCAATTGCTATTAGGATATAGAGCAATAACTACTTTCATTCCTTGCTGGTGGGAATGCAAAATGATATAGTCACTTTGGAAGATAGTTTAGCAGATTCTTACAAAGCCAAACCACAGACCCATATGACCTGTAGTCAGACCCCTAGGAATTTATCCAACTGAGTTGAAAACATATATCCACACAGAAACCAGCACAAAATGTTTATAGCAGCTTTAGTTAGAATAACCCTGAACTGGAAGCCATCTATATGTCCTTCAAAAGGTGAATGGCTAAGCAAATTGTGGTATTTCCATGCACTGGAATGGTATTCAGCAAAGTAAGTGAATGAGGTATCAAGCCACACAGTGACATGGATAAATTTTAAATACATTTTGCTAACTGAAAAAAAACCCCATCTGAAAAGCCTGCATACTCTTTGATTCTGTTTATACCCAATTTGGGGCATTGGGGAGAGAGTTGAATATGGGAAAAGGGGGAATTTTTAGGGTGTTGAACCTATTCTGTATGATACTGTAAATGATGCATATGTGACATTGTATTTTCAAAACCCTTAGAATTTACAGCATAAAGAGTGCACTTTTATGTTATTGCAAATAAAAAAATCTTTTAGGAGTTTTAAGGAATCACAGGATGGAAAGTAAAATGAGACAAAACAATCTAACTGTATTAAAAACACATGAAAAAACCTTACAGAAGTGCATGGAAGTTGGAGAAAAGGTACTGATCTAAGTAACTTTGTAAATGAGTGAAATATGTAAAACTAGAGATAAGACTTCTGGGCCAAGATGGTGGTTTAGCAAGGTGCGTGATTTAGTTCGTCCTCCAGAACAACTACTAAATAACCAGAAATAGTACAGAACAGCTCCTGGGCCCAAGTCAGTGACCAGACACACAGTGTAACCCAGTCTGGAACAGCAGGACTGGCTACCAGCCCCACCCCAGAACTGTGAGTTCCCCAAGCTGTGGCAGCTGGTGCTCCTCCCCCACAGGCTGCTTCCCAGAGGGGAAAGGAAAGGGACTTTTCCAACAGCAGGGGTTGAGCTCAACCAAACGCCAATTGTGGAATTGATTAACAAATTCTGACTGCTAAAAATAGGCCATCAGCTCAGGTGAACCTGGTCAAAGCAGAGGTTGCTCATTTTTGCCCTGGCACCAAGGGGGAGAGGTGACAGATAAGAAAAAATTCAGAAGTTTTTGTGACTGTGTTTCTACAAAGACTTGACTGCCTTTGGATACAGCAGCAGGGCTTCTCAGGCTGCAACTGCCCCAGGCATAGGCAGAAACAAGAAAGCTTGTTTCAGGGCTTGTCTGGAGCCTGTACCTTCCCCAGGGGAGGGGTGCAGCCCAACTCAGAAGGAATCCCTCCCTCAAGGAATTCAGACACCAGGGCTTGGTAATGTGAAGCCATTAAAACCAGCCTATAACCTCTCCTCTGTCTCTGCCACGTCCCCAGCTGGGAGAGTCTGCCAAAGTTACAGGTACCACATCATCTTATGCTGGTGGGACCTGCAGGCAGACAAGCACCACATACCAGGCAGGATAAGAAAAACAGTGTCCAGAGCTTCACAGGAAGGTCTTTCAAACTGCTGGGCCTCACCCTCAGGGAAAACTGATGCAGGTGACTACTCCAGACAGGAGGACAGTTTTGTCTGGGAAAATATGGCTGGCATCTATAATATCTAAGTAGTCTCTCCTAAGGGGGGTGAAAAAGGCACCATATAGTCAGGGGAAGAAACAAGAAAACAAGAACTGAAAAACTATGATCTGTTAAACAAAACCGCTGTGGAAGGCAGTTTGGCAGTTCCTCAGGAAGCTAAGTACAGAATTGCCATATGACCCGGCAATACCATTGCTAGGTATCTACTCAGAGAACATAAGGGCAAAGACAGTAATGGAGATTTCCACACCAATGTTTATAGCAGCATTATTTACAATTGCCAAGAGATGGAAACAGCCCAAAAGTTCATTAACAGATGAGTGGCTAAACAAGCTTGGAATACACATATGATGAAATATTATACAGCTGTAAGACAGAAAAAAGTTATGAAGTATGTAACAATGTGGGTGGACCTTGTATTAGTTAGGGTTCTCTTGAGAAACATAATCAACAGGAAACACCCACAAATATAAAATTTATAAAAGTTTCTCACATAACTGTGGGAACTCAGGGTCCAAAATCTGCAGGGCAGATGGTGACACTGATGATTCTGAAGGAGGGTCTGAATGAACTCCACAGGAGAGGCTCGCCAGCTGAGGCAGGAAGAGGGCCTGTCTCTTCTGAATCCTCCTTAAAAGGCTTCCAATGATTAAATTAAGCATCACTCATTGCAGAAGACACTCCCCTTGGTTGATTACAAATGGAATCAGCTGTGAATACAGCTGATGTGATCATGATTTAATTCTATGAAATGTCCTCATCGCAACAGACAGGCCAGCAGTTGCCCAACCAGACAGATAGGTATTACCAATTGGCCAAGTTGCTACATGAACCTGACCATGGCAGACCTTGAGGACATTATGCTGAGTGAGATTAGCCAGCAACAAAAGGATAAATACTGTATGGTCTCACTGATATGAACTAACATTAATGAATGAACTTGGAGAATTTCAGTTAAGAACCAAGGTCATCAGGACATAGAAATAAGGTAGATATTGGGTAATTGGAACTGAAGGGATACAGATTGTGCAAAGGGACTGATTGTAAAAATTCAGAAATAGATAGCACAATACTACCTCACTGTAATACAATAATGTTAGAATACTGAATGAAGCTGAATGTGAGAATGATAGAGGGAGGAGGCCTGGGGGCACAAGTGGAATCAGAAGGAAAGATATATGATAAAGACTGAGATAGTATAATCTAGGAAGGCCTAGAGCATATAATGACAGTGACTAAATGCACAAATATAAAAATGTACAGTTTTTGTACATTTGCATGAGGAAGAACAAAGGAATGTTATAATGCAGGGTGTTGAAAATAGATGATAATCAATATTTTTAAACTTTAACTTATGTGTGAGACTAAAGCAAAAAGTGTTAATTTGGTACAAAATTTATACTTTGACTAGTGCATTTCCTAATATAGCTTATGTGGACAGCTTAATTGAACATCATAAGTGTATGGAACCTTGAGTAGGGCATGAGATTTTGTAGGTTTGTCCAAAGTGATACCTCAATAAATTCCAGAAGGACTTGAAGAGTGAATATGAAAGTATTTGCAAAGTCCCCTTGGGGGAATGGTGAGAAAGGGGGAAAATTCAACTTCCCCAAGTGCAGAATTCTTGATATTCTTACAAGCAGTGTAGACCACCAAAGCAACAGGCTGAGACCCCAATCTTGGGGTTTGTTCATATGAAACTTAACCCTGCAAAGGATAAGCTAAGCTTACTTAAAATTAGACCTAAGAGTCACCCCCAAGAGAACCCCTTTTGTTGCTCACATGCGACCTCTCTCTCTCAGCCAATATAAGAAACAAACTCACTGCCCTCTCCATCTCTATGTGGGACATGACTCCCAGGGCATGGCAATGTGGGACAGAAATCCTAGAATGAGCTGGGACTAAGCACCAAGGAATTGAGAAAACCTTCACCACCAAAAGGGGGAAGAGAGAAATGAGACAAAATAAAGTGTCAAGGGCTGAGAGATTCCAAACAGGGTCGAGAGGTTATCTGGATGTTATTCTTACACCTTAAATAGATATCACCTTTTTAGCTAAGGCATAACAGAGAGGCTGGAGGGAAGTGCCTGAAAATGTAGAGCCGTGTTCCACTAGCCATGTTTCTTGAATATGATTGAATAATGATATAGCTTTTGCAGTGTGACTGTGTGATTGTGAAAACCTTCTGTCTGATGTTTCTTTTATCTACCTTATGGACAGATGAGTAAAGCATATGGTTAAAAATGTATAAGTAATAGGGGGAGCAAATGTTAAAGTAAATTGAGTAGATTGAAGTGCTAGTGATCAATGAAAGGGAAGGATAAGGAGTATGGTATGGATGATTTTTTTTCTGTTTTCGTTTTGTCTCTTTTTCTGAATTGATGCAAATGTTCTAAGAAACAATCATGATTATGAACATACAACTGTGTGATGATATTTTGAGTTATTGATTATATAACAAGAATGGAATGGTCATATGGTAAAAAGAAAGAAAGAACCTCAGTTGAAAGTTAGCCGCCTTTCCTCTGAAGAACTATACATTTTTAACTAAAGCCAAATAAATAAATAAATAATAGGTGGAACAAATATTAAAATAACTTTAGTAGTTTGAAATACTATTGATGAATGAAAAGGAGGGGAAAGGGGTATGGTATGTATGAATTTATTCCTGTTTTCTTTTTATTTCTTTTTCTGAATTGATGCAAATGTTCTATGAAATGATCATGATGATGAATATACAACTATGTGTTAAAAAAGAGTGTTCATATGATATGTTGAATGGTTTTATTAATAAAAATTAAAAATGAAAAAAATTGGGTAGACTACAATACTCATGGTCAATGAGAGGAAAGGGTAAGGGGTATGGGATGTATGGGGTTTTTCTTTTTTCTTCTTAGTTCCTTTTCTGGAGTGATGCAAACGTTCTAAAAATGATTATGATGATGAATTCACAACCGTGTGGTAATATTGTGAGCCACTGATTGTATACTTTGGATGGACTGTATGGTGTGTGAAGGTATCTTAATAAAAATATTTTTGAAAAACAAAACAAAAAAAAGAAATAGAAGACCTCAACAAACCAAATACAAGTAAAGAGATTCAATCAGTTTTCAAGACTCTACAAAAAAAGAAAAGTCCAGGACCAGATGGCTTCACATGTGAATTCTATTCAAGAAAGTCTCAATTCTGCTCAAAGTCTTCAAAAAAAATTGAAGAGAAGGGAAAGCTACATAAGCCATACTATGAAGCCAAAATATTCCTAATACCAAAGCCAGATGAAGATACTACATAAAAAAAGAAATGAAACTATGAATCAATCACTTTAATGACAATAGATGCAGAAATCCTCAACAAATACTTGCAAATTGAATCTAACAGCACATTCAAAGAATTATACACCATGACCAAGTGGGATTTATTCCAGGTATGCAAGGCTGGTTCAACACAAGAAAATTAATGTAATATATCATATTAATAAGTCCAAGCAGAAAAACCACATGGCCATCTCCATTGATGCAGAAAGGCATTTGACAAAATTCAACATCCTTTCTTGATGTAAATATTTCAAAGGATGGGAATTAAGGGAAAGTTCCTCAAGATGACAAAGGGAAGATGTGAAAAACACCCAGTTAACATTGTCCTCAATAGAGAAAGACCGAAAGCTTTCCCTCTAAGTTCAGGAACAAGACAAGGATGCTCACTGTCAGTATTGCTATTCAATATTGTGCTGGAAGTTCTAACCAGAGTATTTAGAAAAGAAAAATGAATAAAAGTCATTCAAATTAGAAAGGAAGAAGTAGAACTCTCACTGTTTGTAGATGACATGATACTATATGTCAAAAAATCACCCCCAAATTTTAGTAAAGCTACTAGAGCTAATGAATGAGTAGAGCAATGTGGCAAGGTACAAGATCAACACCCACAAATCAGTAGTGTTTCTATACACTAGTGCTGAGCAATTTGAAGTGGAAATCAAGGGGAAAAATTCCATTTACAATAGAAACCAAACAATCAAATATTTAGGAATAAATTTAATTAAGGATACGAAGGACCTACACACAAAAGCCTATAAGAAATTGCTAAAAGAAATCATGCAAGACCTAAATAATAGAAGGGTGTACCATATTCATGGATAGGAAGACTAAAAATAATTAAGATATCAATTCTACCCAAGTTGATTTATAGATTTAATGCAATACCAGTTAAAAGTACATATTATTTGCAGAAATAGAAAAACCAATAGCCAAAATTATTTGGAAGGGCAGGGTGCCATGAATAGCTAAAAATATGTTTAAAAAGAAAAATTAAGTGGGAGTTCTCACATTACTTGACTTTAAAGCATATTAAAAGCTACAGGGTCAACGCCACATGGCACTGGCAGAAAAATAGATATACTGACCAAGGGATATAGATGTAAAATAATGACTGAATTGAGTGTTTCAAAATAGATCCTCTCATCTATGGACAATTGATCTTTCATAAGGCATTCAAGCCAATCCACCAGGCATAGAGCAGCCTCTTCAATAAATGTTGTTTGGAGAACTGAATATATATCTGCAAAAGAATGAAAGAGGATCCATATCTCACACTCTTTACAAAAATTAACTCAAAAGGGATCAGAGACTACTAAAGATGAGAGTGAAGGACACAAAACTTTTAGAAGAAAATGAAGGAAAATATCTTATAAATCATGTGATAGGAGGTGGTTTCCTAGAGCTTATACCCAAAGGATGAGCAATGAAAAAAATAGACAAATCAGATTTTCTGAAAACTAACCACTTTTGCACATCAAATAACTCTGTCAGGAAATTAAAAAGGCAGCCTACACAATGAGAGACAATATTTGGAAACCACATATCCAATAAGGGTTTAATATCCAGAATATATAAAGAGATTCTGCAATTCAACAACAAAAAGAAAAACACCCAATTTAAAAATGGGCAGAGGATATGAATAGACAACTTTTTGAAGAGCAAATATCAATGGGTAAAAAATCAAGAGGACAAAGAGATTTCACCTCATACCTGTAAGAATGGCTGTTATTAAATAAACAGAAAACTACAAATGTTGGAGAGGATGTGGAGAAATTAGAACACTTATTCTCTGCTGGTGGGTATGTATAAAGGGACAGCTGTTGTGGAAAATAATTTGGCAATTACTGAGAAAACTAAATACTGAGTTGCCCTATGACCCAGCAATGCCAATACTCGGTATATACCCAGAAGAGCTGAAAACAGTGACACAAATGGACATTTGCACACTGATGTTCATAACAGCAATATTCATAATTGCTGAAAGATGGGAAAAATCCAAGCACCCATCAACAAACAAGTGGATAAACAAAATGTGATATATATATATAAATATACATAAATACATATTGTTTATACACATATCTATGATGAACTATAATGCAGCAGTAAAGATGAAATGAAGTCTTGGAGTGTATGACAATGTGGAGGAATCCAGAGGACATAATGCTGAGTGAAATGAGTCAGACACGAAAGGATAGATATTGTAAGATTTCATTATTATGACTCTGGTAAAGGCAATCTCAGAGGTTACACTCTAGAATATAGCAGACCTAGAGGTACTCAAAAGCTAGAAATGGAGGAAAGGCTACTCATGAGGTTGAACCTAAATGCAAGGGAATGAATAGAAATGATTGTAACTAATTAGTGAGGTTATAAGTAACATTGCCATATTGAAGATGAATGTGATTGAAAAGGGATGTATAGTGCCATGTATCCCACTGATTAAATTTACAATGATAGCTTTAAAAATGTTTATATACATCCAAATCATGGTTTCTAAACACCATTCTCCAATGAAAGGAACCAGGAATCCTTGGGGAAATGACTGATTGTAGGGCTGGAGCATCTTATAGTGCCAAAAAGTAAGGAAGGGTTCAAAAGAGAAAGTGGATGGGGGCATGTCATTGGGACACAGGAGCTCACTGAAAAAGCACCAATGGTCAAAGCTGGAAGAATCTGAGCCTATCTTTGAAGCAATAATAATGATGATGATAAAATGCTTATTATGCCCACATATTGGTTTATAAATATGATGACATATAACTAAATGTAATGTGGTATAGTGGATGAAATCCTGGAACAAGAAAAGGACACTAAGAAAAAACTGCAAGTCTGAATAAGGCATCAAGTTTAGTTAATAATAATGTACCAATGTTGGTTTCTTTTTTTTGTCAAATGTACCCTGGTGAGGTAAGGGGTTAACAAGAGGGGAAACTGCGTGAGGAATATATATGAAATTTGGATATCATTTTTGCAAACTTTTCTGTAGATCTAAAATTATGCCAGAAAAAAAATTATTTGAAACAAGTTTAGTAAAAAAGGATTCCTTCAGTGTAATCATTTGCTAAAGGAGATGACATTTCCATGCACATTTCTGTGATAAGCAAAGTTCCCATCAAGTTCATTTGCCTTTTCTTCAGTTGTCAGGGTACTTCCTCACCCCATCCCTACCCCTTTCTCTCTGCTCCTGTTATGGCCAAATCCAGCTTCCTTTTCTTTTCAACCCATTAATTACATAAATCCATTCAAACCTGGAGATGACTCTCTTTCTCTCTCTTTTAACATTTTTTATTGTGAAATGTATATACAAAAAAAGAAAAAGAAAAAAAGGAAAAGCAGTAAGTTTCAAATACACTCCAACAAGCAGCTACAGATTAGATTTAATAGTTTGGTATGGGTTACCATTCCACAGTTCAAGATTTTCCCTTCTAGCTGCTCCAAAATGCTGGAGGATAAAAGAAATAGCAATATAGTGATAAAGCAGTCATACTCATTTGTTAAATCCTATCATCTCTGTTATAACTTCTCCTTCTCCTTTGATCCTTCTCCCTCTCTATAAGGGTCTTTGTGCTATGCCATTTCTAACTTTTTCATGTTGAAAAGGGGTTGTTTTAGTAACATAGTATAGGGGATGGAATTAGATGATATTCTTCAAGATGCTGGCTGCTCTTTTTGCACTGCCTATCTAGCCTAGGAAGCCTCTGGAAGCAATGGGTTTCAGGAAAGTAAACTCAGTGCAAGAAACTTTTATATAGAGTTTCAGGTACAGTTCTAGGTGTTCTTTAGTGTTAATAGGCATGAAATTGGTTGGGGGTTAGCAAACCATGACAACTGCAAATATCTAGCTGAAGCTTGTGTAAGAGTAGCCTCCAGAATAGCTTCTCTGCTCTCAGATACCACTGATATCTTCTTTTATTTATTCATAAATATAAAAAATTATCAACAAATGAAAAAAATATTAACATATGATCATTCCATTCCACAAATATAATCAGTAATTCACAATATCATCACTTAGTTGCATATTCATCATTTCTTAGAACATTTGCATCAATTCAGAAAAAGAAATAAAAAGACAACAGAAAAACAAATAAAACAAAAACAGACAAAAAAGATAATACGTAGCATACCCTGTACCCCTCGCTTTCATTGATCACTAGCATTTCAAACTAAATGTATTTTAACATTAGTTCCCACTATTATTTACTTTTATTCCATATGTTCTACTCATCTGTTGACAAGGTAGATAAAAGGAGCATCAGACACAAGGTTTTCACAATCACACAGCCACATTGTGAAAGCTATACAATTATTCAATCATCATCAAGAAACATGGCTACTGGAACACAGCTCTACATTTTCAGGCAGTTCCCTCCAGCCTCTCCATTACATCTCGAATCACAAAGTGATATCTACTTAATGTGTAAGAATAACCTCCAGGATAACCTCTCAACTCTGTTTGGAATCTCTCAGCCATTGACACTTAATTTGTCTCATTTCACTCTTCCCCCTTTTGGTCGAGAAGGTTTTCTCAATGCCTTGATGCTGAGTCTCAGTTCATTCTAGGATTGTCTCATTTCCTTGATGCTGAGTCTCATCTCCTTCCAGGATTTCTATCCCACATTGCCAGGAAGGTCCACACCCCTGGGAGTCATGTCCCACATAGTCAGAGGGAGGGTGTTGAGTTTGCTTGCTGTGTTGGCTGGAGAGAGGCCACATCTGAGCAATGAAAGAGGCTCTACTGGGGTGACTCTTAGGCCTAAATTTTAATTAGGCTTGACCTACCCTTTGTGGGTTAAGTTTCATATGAATAAACTCCAAGAGTGGGGCCTCAGCCTATAGCTTTGGTTCTCCACACTGCTGGAGAGAATATCAAGAATTCTCTACTTGGGAAAATTGAATTTCTCCCCATTCTCACCCCTTCAGGGACTCTGTAAATACTGTTCCACTCACTAATCGTATCACTCTGGGATTCATGGGGGCAATACTCTGGACAAACCAACAAAATCTCATGTTCTACCCAAGATTCCAAATACTTATGGTGTTCACTCAAGCTATCTACATAAGTTATATTAGGAAATGCACTAGTCAAAATATAAATTTTGTACCAAACATTTTTGCTTTAATCTCACACATAAGGCGACATTTTAAAATATTAATTACCATCTATTTTCAGCACCCTGCAACAATGACATTCCTTTATTCTTCTTCATACAAAAAGATTTTTAAAATTTGTACATGTCATCACTATTATTATACACTCGAGGCATTCCTATATTATACCATCTCAGTCTTTATTGTCTATCTTTCCTTCTGATTTCATTTATACCCCCAGCCCTCCTCCCTCTATCATTCTCCATGCAGCTTCATTCAGTGTTTAATAGAATTATATTACAGTTAGGTAGTATTGTGCTGTCCATTTCTGAGTTTTTATATTCAGTCCTGTTGCACAATCTGTAGCCCTTCAGCTCCAATTACCCAATATCTCACCCCATTTCTATCTCCTGATGGTCTCTGTTACCAATAAAATATTCCAAGTTTATTCACTAATGTCAGTTCATATCAATGAGACCATACAGTATTTGTCCATTTGTTTTTGGCTAATCACACTCAGCATAATGTCCTTAAGGTCCATCCATGTTGTTACATACTTCATAACTTTATTCTGTCTTAAACCTGCATAATATTCCAGCATATGTATATGCTACTGTTTGTTTAGCCACCTATCTGTCGATGGACATTTAAGCTGTTTGCATCTCTTGGTAACTGTAAATAACGCTGCTATAAACATTGGTGTACAACTGTCCGTTTGTGTCCTTGCCCTCATGTCCTTTGAGTAGAGACAGCATATGGATGGGTCCTGTTTTTTAATCCGTTCTGCCAGTCCATGTCTTTTGATTGGGGAGTTTAATCTATTAACATTTTGCATTATTACTGTATGGGTAGTACTTTTTTCTGCAATTTTGCTTTTTGGATTCTGTATGTCATATCTAATTTTCCGTGTTTTTAGCTTTATTCATAGTCTTCCTTTCCACACCCTTCTCCACACCTCTCTCTTCTGTCTTTTTATATCTGTCTCTAGTGCTCCTTTAGTATTTCTTGCAGAGCTGGTCTCTTGGTCACAAATTCTCTAAGTGATTTTTTGTCTGAAAATGTTTTAATTTCTCCCATTTTTGAAGGACCATTTTGCTGAATATAGAATTCTTGGTTGGCAGTTTTTCTCTTTTAGTAATTTAAATATATCATCCCACTGTCTTCTTGCCTCCATGGTTTCTGCTGAGAAATCTATGCACAGTCTTACTGGGTTTCCCTTGTATGTGATGGATTGCTTTTCTGTTTCTGCTTTCAAGATTCTCTCTTTCCCTTTGACCTCTGACATTTTGATTAGCAAGTGTCTTGGAGTACGTCTATCTGGATCTATTCTCTTTGGGGCATGCTGCACTTCTTGAATCTGTAATTTTAAGTCTTTCATGAGAGTTGGGAAATTTTCAGTGGTAATTTCCTCCATTAGTTTTTCTCTTCCTTTTCCCTTCTCTTCTCCTCTGGGACACCCACAACACATATATTCATGTGGTTCGTATTGTCATTCAATTCCCTGAGTCCCTGCTCATATTTTTCCATTTTTTCCCTAAAGTTTCTGTTTTGTGTTGGATTTCAGATGTTACATCCTCCAGTTCACTAATCCTATCTCTTGAAATCTATCATTGTAGGTTTCCACTGTTTTTTTCATCTCTTCTACTGTACCTTTCATTCCCATAAGTTCTGTGATTTGTTTTTTCAGACTTTCCATTTCTTCTTTTTGTTCATTCCTTGCCTTCTTCATATCCTCCTTCAATTCATTGATTTGGTTTTTGATGAGGTTTTCCATGTCTGTTCACATATTCTGATTTAATTGTTTCAGATCCTGTATCTCCTTTGAACTATTGGTTTGTTCCTTTGACTGAGCCATATCTTCAACTTTACTGGTGTGATTTGTTATCTTTTTCTGGCATCTAGACATTTAGTTACCTCAACTGGTTTATTCTGGAGACTGCTTTCACTTCTTTTTCCTAGGGTTTTCTTGCTGGATGAATTTGTTGTCTATCTGTTCTTTGACATTCAGTTCAGCTTTTCTGGACCTCTAGCTTAGGTTTTGTTTAACAGAGGAGACTTTTTCAGTTCTGGTTTTCTTGTTTCTTCACCTGTTTGTATTGTACTTTTTTCCCCCCAACCTTAGGAGGGTCTATTTAGGTTTTATAGACCCCAGCTGGATTTTCCCAGATCAAACTTGCCTCCTATCAGGGGAAAGAGTCACCTGTGTTGGTTTTCCCTGAGGGTGAGACCCAGCAGGTTGAAAGACTTTCCTGTGAAGTCTCTGGACTCTGTTTTCTTATCCTGCCCTGTGGCAATTATCTGCCTGCTGGTCCCACCAGCATAAGATGATGTGGTACCTTTAACTTTGACAGTCTCTTCCTGCTGGGGACATGGTGGAGACAGAGGAGAGGTTGTAGGCTGGTTTTAATAGCTTCAAATTACCAAGCCCTGGTGTCTGAATTCCTTGAGGGAGGGATTCCACCTGTGTTGGACTTCACCCCTTCCCTGGGCAAGGTATAGGTTCCAGACAAGCCCTCAAGCAGGCTTGTTTCTGCCTATGCCTGGGGTAGTTGCAGCCTGAGAAGTCCTGCCACTGTATCCAAATGCAGTCAAGTGTTTGTAGAAACACAGCCATAAAAACGTCTACTTCTTTGCCTTTTTTCTTTTTCTGTTGGCACAATGAGCGACCTCTGCTTTGACCAGATTCACCTGAGCTGGGGG
The DNA here is from genome assembly GCF_023851605.1 of Tamandua tetradactyla. NCBI lineage: Eukaryota > Metazoa > Chordata > Mammalia > Pilosa > Myrmecophagidae > Tamandua > Tamandua tetradactyla. Next base: position 208,524,615 of record NC_135327.1, on the reverse strand, counting down.
CCTATTTTTAGTAGTCAGAATTTGTTAATTAATGCCACAATTGTTTTTTGGTTGGGTTCAGCCCCTGCTGTTGTTAAATCTCTTTCCTTTCACCTCTGGGAAGCAGCCTGTTGGGGAGGGACGCTGGCTGCTGCAGCTTGGGGAACTCACAGTTCTGGGGAGGTTTGTAACTTGTCCAGCTGGTCCAGACTGGGGTACACTGTGTGTCCAGTAACTGATGTGGCCCCAGGAGCTGTTCTGGACTGTTTCTGGTTATTTAGTAGTTGTTCTGGAGGATGAACCAAAACACACACATTGCTAAACTGCCATTTTGGCCCCTTCCCTCAGTTCACACTTTTGCTTGGATCTTTTGACTATGTTTTAATTGGGTTGTTTATATTCCTATTGTTGAGTTTTAAGAGTTCTTTTTATATATTGGATATGAGTTCTTTATCAGACATGTGATTCCCAAATATTTTCTCTCAGTTTGTGCCTTGTCTTTTCATTCTCCTATCTTTCACACAGTAAAAGTTTTTAATTTTAATAAATTACAACTTATCAATTTTTCTTTCATAGATTGTTCTTTTGATATTGTTTCTAAAAACTCATCACCAAACCCAAGGTCACATATGTTTTTCTCCTATGCATTCTTCTAGAAGTTTATAGCTTTGCATTTTATATTTAGGTACATGATCCATTTTGAACAGCTTTTTGGTGAAAAGGGCAAGGGTTTTGTCTAGGCTTGTTTATTTGCATATATATGTCCAATTAGCACAGCATCATTTCTTGAAAAGACTGTATGTTTTCCATTAATTAGCTTTTGTACCTTTGTCAAGGTCAGTAGATTGTATTTATATGGGTTCTATTTCTAGGCTGTCTATTCTATTCCATTGATCTATGAGTCTAATCTTTCACCATCCTCTCTTGATTACTATAGCTTTATAGTAAATTTTGAAATTTAAGAGCGCAAGTTCGCCAACTTCGTTCCTCTTTAGTCTTTTATTAGTTAGTCTGTCTTTTGCCTTTCCGTATAAAGTTCAGAATCAATTTTCCATGTATATAAAACAGCTGGCTGGGATTTAAATTGGGATTATGTTTAGTCTATAGATCAAATTATCAAGACAAAATATCTTAACAATATGAGATTTTACCATCCAGAATGTGGATTATTGTTTCGTTTATTTAGACCTTCTTTCATTCGTATTTTATAGTTTGTTGCATACATATCTTGCATGTATTTTGTTACTTATGCCTAAGCACTTCACGTTTTTTTTTCTTTTTATTGGCCTGGGTTCCAGGAATCGAACCTGGGTCTCCAACATGGCAGGCAAGAATTCTGCCACTGAGCCACATTGCAACTGCAACACCCGAGCACTTCACTTTTTTTTTTTAATTTTTTTTTTTTTTTGCAGGCACCAGGAATTGAATCAGGGTCTCCAGCACGACAGGTGAGAATTCTACTACTGAACAACCATCACACTACCCCCAAGTACTTCACTTTTGATGCTATTGTTTTAAGTGGTATTGTTTTTAAATTTCAAATTCTGATTGAAAATTTGCACATGGCTGACATATAAGAAGGTAATTGACTTGTATATTTATCTTGTATACTGTGGTCTAGCTATACTCACTTATTAATCATAGGAGATATTTTTGTAGATTTTTTCATACTTATTTACATAAGATATTATGAAATAAAGATAGTCCTATTTTGATGGGAAAGCAGCCATTGTGCAAACAGGTGCCCCTCCTGAGCTGGCCCAATAAGAGCCTTGAGCCTGGAATATTCCCTTATTCAGAAACTGGACAGTGAGCTCATACTCAGCCCAGATTCTTCCTTATAAGGTAATCCTCCCCTGATCCAGGTGCACAGCAAATCCTTACTTACACATGGGCGTCATATGACAGCTGGACTCTGGCTATCTGCTGGCTGAAAATGACCTTACTCTGTCTCTTCCCTATGTGAGTACACGTTGTTCCTTCCAGTACCTATGTGACTCCCATTTTTAGTATCTGGCCACACTCTTGTATTGGAGTGGGTTGACATCTCCTAGGTGTCTCTTCTGGCTGGCAGTCTGGTGCAGTGGGCATCTCCAATTAATGAGCCATGGCATGGTGGTGACTTAAGGAACCCAGTGTTCCACTAGGGTACCAGCTGCCTGCAGGGTGACAGATTGAGATGATGGCCTTCCTGTGGCTACAGGGAGGCAAGTGTTCTGTAGATACCACATTGTCTACTGGGCCACAAACTACAGAGGTGGGCCCGGGACGGGGTACTGGAGTTTCACCAGGTCTGGCTAGTTGCAGGCCCCAAATGCCTGAAGCGTTAGCTAGGGGTGATAGCAGAGGCCACGAGGCTTTCTTGGAGAATGCTAATAGATTGCTTTCTATAAGCTTTGAGATTCCAAAGGCGGAGCTGGGGGAGGTGGATTGGTGGGAGGCCTTGACCATTCTCCTTAGCCCCTGCTCCCACCCCAACTCCCCTGCAGAGCTGAGTGGACAAGATTAGAGATCTAGGGTTCGAGGAAGACTGGGGAGCAATTCTGCAGCCACTGCTTATGGCCTTTCAACAATGGCACCAGGCCAAGCCTGAGGGTGACTCAGGAGCTAAGTATCTATCCACAAGCAGGTTCTTGGCACCAGCAGACACCTAGACATTCCTGTGGCTGTTGAAACTGGAGAAAGGAAGAAAGAAGAAGAAAAGAATGTAAGCTGTTTGGGATCTCATTGCCGAAAGGCCTTTAAAAACCTTTGAGACTTGGTTCCTTTGCTTCCAGGATAATGGAGGCAATCTGGTGAAAGCCTTGAGAGTGTCGGATTACACCCCCACCCACCTTCAAAGCCCAGAGCACAACCTGCAACCTCTGCCCAGACAGTAGTGGTAGCTGTAGGGAAGGTGGGGTGGCCCTGCCCCCCACCCACGTCGTCCTGCAGCTGTGGGACCCCAGCAGCATTCACTTGAGCAATGACCGCAGGAGGCAGGGATGACCCTCGTGGCAGTGGCCAAATGACCGAGTGCCCTGTGGACCGGCACCGCGGGGCGGGCACTGGGCTTCAGAGAAGCAGGTTCCTCTGCCTCCAAGACTAAAGAGAGGGGGAGGGAGAAGGTGGGGCGGGAAAATGGGGAAGCAGAAAGACAGGGAGGAAAGATGGTAACTAACCTCACCCCTACTCGAGGTCGCTGTGTCTGCAAAACTGGCACAGGAGGGGTGCATGTCACCTGATGGCAGCTCTCCAAGCGCACCGTCCCCCTTTCGGGACGCCTGAGCTTGGCCCACACCCAGGAGGGCTGCTTTGCGCTGCTCTGAGACTCACCCAAAGAAGAGCGGCTCTGCTGGGCTCTTTGCTCCCCCCACAAACAAACGGGAGGCCTTGCTGCAGTCTGCACCCTGGGGGTGTAGTGACCGTCGGGGTGCTGTTCCCTTGCCCTCCTATGAACCTTGGGATGGGTCTCAGGGCCTCACAGGCTTTTTACCCCATCATCTCTGTTGAAGTGCCTGTGTCCCCAGGAGAGAAGGAAGCCTCGGGGGAGGGGCGGTGTTGGGTGGGAAGATTTCAGAGTGTTGTGATTTTGTGGTCACTGGATGCTAAAAGGATACTGGCATTGGGAAGAGGGGGAAACAAATAATGCCCTCCGGTTTGGGGTCTGAGGCCACCACCAGTATGATTCTTGTACAAGCTGCCCACACACCTCACTGTGTGGCCCCACCATATAATGTATTATTGGTAGAGATGTGTTTCTATGTGCACTAGTGCCCAATCCCTAATGGGAATTGCTGCAGTGGGAATTGTGTTGGGAATGGGAATTGTCCCATTTTAGTGGGGCATATGAAAGACTGAACTTCAGTGACTCATGAGCTGTGGCTAATGGCCTGCTATTTGATGAGGCCACTGGCAAGACAAAGTGGAATATGAAATCAGACCTCTGTGGGGATAAGGCAATGGGCTAAATATCAGTTCTGCTCCTAATGAGCTTTTCTCCCATGCCTCTGGCTGGTGAGGGCATCAGAACCAACAGCAGACCAGGCTTGTCAGCTGAATGTAGAGGCTGAGATAAGACAGCCCATGAGGGTTCAACCTCCATCCTGGACTGGGCTTTCACGTATGGACTGTCACTGTCAATAGAAGACTTAAGAACAACATGAAAAAGCTGTCCTAGTGACAGACTCCTGTCCTCAGGCCAGCATCTTCTGAGCAGATAGATCATAGGGCCTCTCATTTTACTGGATCCTGACTGTAGCTGGGACACATTCTGTGGGTTTGGCCTCGCCATTCCCATGCATTCCACTGACTCAGGCCCCACAATACCCTGCCCAGGCCCGACAATACCCCATGTGTTTCCCGTTCAGCTATTTCCTGAACACATTGCATCTGATAATGACACCAGTTTCGCAGCCCATCAAGGGGCATATGATGGACTTTCCATGCCCTATTACACCATGAAGTCACAGGGTGGGTAACTGAACATTTTCATGGACAACTAAAGGAGAGGCTTAAGTGGCTGTGGGAGGAGACAAGATAACTCCTCCCTGGATGACATACCTCAGGTGAGAAGCCTCAACGCGGCAATTCCAGGAAAGGGTGCTTTCCATTTGTACCGTATGTTTGATAACCAAATCAGGTACCTGGGGAGGCTGGGGGAGGGGACATATTAATGATTTTGCTTTTCAGAAATGCTTCTAAATTTGTTCCCTCCTCCTGAAGAAAAACTCTCCATGCTTCCTTTTCAAATTGCTGTGAGCCCTTTTGGTTCAACTTAGTGCTGATGCATAATCACACATGTTTCTGTTTGCTAAAGCTGCCAGAATGCCAGAAATGGGTTGGATTTTTCAATGGGGTATGATTAGTTTACAAATTTACAGTTCTGAGGCCATGAAAATATCCCAATTAAGGCATGAAGAGGAAGATACCTTCTCTGAAGAAAGGTTGCTTGCATCCGGGGTTCCTCTGTCAGATGGAAAGACACATAGCAATGTCTGTGCTCCCTTTCTCTTGGATTCTGGTTTCAATGGCTCTCTCTCTCAGCTTCTATGAGTCCTTCCTTGTTTCTCCTGGGATATTTCTCTCTAGGCTGTCTGGGCTTTTCCTATCATGTATCCTCTTTGCAAAGAACTCCAATAAAGAATTAAGATTGAATGGGCTGGGTCTCATCTCAGTTGAAATAGCCTAACCAGAAATTCCCACATATTATAGGCCTGTCCCCACAAGAATGCATTAAAAGAACATGGTCTTTTCTGGGGTACATAAAAGATTCAAACTGGCACAACACCTGACAGTACTGATTTCAAGACAGGAAGATGGAGAACCCTAAGGCTGGAGTCCCACCTTGGAAGGTGCTATTGGCGGCCCTGATAAACTGACTGCCTGGTGAATGCATGCTCTGCTTTGGATGCCTTAGCACTGGAAGCTCTTTGTTTCCAGAGGTTTTGCATATGCCCTGTGAGAGTGCACTTTTTCTGTGTTCCCTATTATGACACCTGCTTTTTGAAATAGCCCCTCAACATCTGTTACTGGACAAAGGCAGTGAGCTGTCTTCCCCATGCTCGATGACCCATTCCTGAGACACCCAGGGTTGCAAAGAGAGAAAGAGTTTATTGCCAGGCATGAAGCAGGAAAGCAGATGGCCTATCAACATGAAAATCTCTCTGTTACAATATAAGTACAGTAATTTGGACAGTTTTATAATATCAAAAAAATGGGCAGGTTTTAGGATAATGAGCACAATGACTCCAAATGATGTAATTAGAGGTGATCTAATTAGTTGGCATGCACAGATTGATAACATGCTTAGTCACAGAATATATGTAAGAAGATGGTCTTAATAGGATGGTAGGCATGATTTTTAGTATTATAATGAGGTAAGGTGACTTATAGGTTAAAGTCTGTATTAGTTTCTTAAATGCTGCCAGAATGCAGTATACCAGAATTAGAATGGCTTTTAAAAGGGGGAATTTAATAGGTTACAGGTTTACAGTTCTAAGCCTATGAAAATGTCCAGATTAAGGCATCCAGGGAGATACCTTCATTCAAGAAAGGCCGATGGGTTAGGAACACCTCTGACAGCTGGTAGTCACGAGACTGGCTTCTGTTGGTCCCTTGCTCTTGGTCTCCATTGCTTTCAGCCTCTGTTCCTGTGGGGTTTCCTCACTTTGCTTCTCCAGGGTTGGCTTTCTATCTCTTGGCTTCCTTTGGCTCTCTTTGGGTTCTGGCTTGCTTAACATCTCAATGCTATACCTGCTGGGCTCCAAACATCTTCAAACATGGTGTCTCTATTCTCTGCCTGTCAGCTCTTCTCTGAAGTTTCTTTCACCTTTGTCATTTCTGTCTTTTCTCCAAAAATGTATCCCCTTTTAAAGACTAGTAAACTCTTCAGGGCCCACCTGGAATGGATAAAGTCACATCTCTAGCAAATCAAAAGGTCACACCCACAATTGGGTGTGTCACATCTCCGTGGAGATAATCTAATAAAAGGTTTCTGTCCTGCAATATTGAATCAGGATTAAAAGAAACAGCTGCCCCCACAAGATTGGATCAGGATTAAAGCATGGCTTTTCTGGGGTACCTAATAGATTCAAACTGGCACAAAGTCTGAGCTACCGCACATGTTAGGTGGGCCCATTTTGGTTAGATCAAGCTTCAGTTATCAAGATAACTTTGGACCTGGAGGTGTTTGATTTGAGTTGACCCAAGACTCTTCATTAATAAACATTAGGAACTGTCTTTGGTGAACACGAGTCTCCAGAGTTGCAAAACTGGAAGAAAATGGGTACAAATGAGGGTCAGTCATCAGTTTTTACAAACACAAGGGCACAAGATAAAGGTTATACAATCATCAAAGATCAAGGCAACTAGATTAATTTGACCATTTCTGGTATTTCCTCTTGGCTATTCTAATACACTTAGAAAGTAAAAAAGAAACATCTACAAATTGATTTAATAATCATAATCATTTGTTAATTCCTAACTTCTTGGCTACACATCCCACCCATTCAGGTCTAGGATGGGATAGCTTAGTTTTTCCCATAGGTCCTGAAAAATCAAGGGATGGAGTTGAAGAATCTGGTGCCTAGCTAAGAACCTAGGTGTGATCTTTTCAGGCCTGACCCTAGGCCATTACTAAGGCTTTGTCTGGCAGGTCTCACAGGGGAAAGATTTGGTGCTCAGTCATTGCGATGATACGAAACAAATGCAGGTTCCCTGCCTGATGCCACAACAGCCAATCCATAACCCCAAGGTTTCAAAAAGAGAGAGTTTATTGCTATGGATGAAGCAGCAAAGCAGATGACCTCTCAGCCCACAAATCTGTCTCCCCAAGTCTGAGAAGTTCATAGTTTTTACGGATGCAGACAAGAAGGGGTGGGGTTGTTAACTTTACAATAGTAAGTGTACACAGGGCTGAGACTAGTTGAACTTGAGTAATTTCAGATATTAACTTCTGCCTATTCTACAGTATAGAAAGAATAAGACACCTATATAATGGTTCAATAATCATAATCATTTGTTGACTCTTAATTTCTCAGTTACAGCACTACGGTTTCTGAAGGGAGTTGCAGTCAGTCACACATGACACCCCAGGCTGGCCATGCTCTTAAACATGTCTCCATTTGAAATGAACTAAAAAGGATTCATGCTCAAGTGGGGTGGTTGTCTGTACAGCTGCAATCCCCCTTGAGCTCTTTCTTTAATTTCTTTAGCTGACAACTTTAGTATTTGTGGTTCTTGGTTGAGAACTTGACTCCAAGGAGGTCTGGCCATATTTCTAGGAATGGTCCTCCTGGAAGCCACAATTAAATGCCATGTAAACCTGATAAGGAAGCTTTCCAAATGAATCATCATCATTGGAATTATTCATCATACACATCTCCACCTTCAAATTTGAGGTGGTTGCTGGTCCTACTGATTGTGACCTTCTATTGCAATTTTATTTGTTATAGCATGGTATGGGTGAAGGGAAGTAGACTGTTGGGCAAGGAGTCATCATATGACCTGCCATGCCTCCCAGGGTTTGCCCAGTCAGAGCCCTGATCCAGAATAATCCCTTTTTTGGGGAGTAGGCTGTGAGCTTATTATACTCAGTCAAAATTATTCTTCCTTGTATGGTGATCCTCCACTGTCCCATAGGAACAGCAAGTTCTTTGAATTGCTTCATCATGTATGTCATGTGACACCTGACCAACTCCACTAATATATCTGCTCCTAGCAGGGAAGGGATGAGGTAGCCCCACTGTAGCATCAGAAGGGACCCACTCGCTGAACTGAAAATGGCCCTGGTCTCTCTCTTCTCTATGTGAGTAAACACTGTTCTATCCAGTGCCTCATGTGAGTTGTGCTTTTACTGGGGACACCAACACTTGCATTGGAGTGGGTTGACATCTCTTTAGTGTCTCTTTTAACTGACATATTTCTTTCTTTTCAACTGCATATTTTCACTTCTTTGTCTTGCTTATTGTTTTAGTTAAGCATTCCGGTTTGATGATGAATAACAGTGGTAAGAAAGGACATCCTTTTCTTGTTCCCAGTCTTATAGGTAAAGCATCCAGTCTCTCACCATTGAATCTGATGTTAGCTGTAGGTTTTTCCATATGACCTTTGTTGTGTTGAGAAAGTTCCCTTCTATTCCTAGTTTGATGAGATCTATTATCATGGGTGGGTGCTGTGTTTTGTGAAGTGCTTTTTTGTAACTGAGAAATTAAGAATTAACAAATGATTATGATTACTGAATCATTATATAGATTTTTTCTATATTGTAGAATTGACAGAAGTTAATACCTGAAACCACCAAAACTCAACTAGTTTCACCCTTGTTTATAGTTGCTATTGTAATGGTTATTCTGGCCTAGTCTAGTCCTGTTTATATTTTCTATTGTAATGGTCATTGTAAACTAGTCTCAGCTCTGTGTATGCTTTCTAATGTAATGGTAACAAATCCGCCCTGCCCACCTTGTCTGACTCCATATATACCCTGAACTCCTTAAACTCAGGGAGACAGATCCAGGGGCCCATAGGCCATCTGCTGTCCTGCTTCATGTGTAGCATTGAACACTTTCTCTCTTAAACCCTGGTATTATGGATTGGCTGCTATGTACAATGGGCAGAGAACCCTCTGCTTTTGTCCAGTATCAATTTGGTGACTATGAAGGGAGAAAGATTCCTAAGAAGCAAGGGTTCAGAATGCCTGATGTTTTGGAGCCCCGATGGGACAGGTAAATGTAGTACTTAAGTCTTTTGCGACTGCTAGACTCTTTTAGTCTAGAGGCTTGGCAGCTGCATTTTTCTCTACTCTGCTGGTACTCCAGACCGCTGGCATCTTGAAAAGCTTCAAAGAGAGAAAAGAGTTCCCAGTTTCAGGTCCAGACGTCTGACCGAGTGAATGGGTCATCAAGTTAAAAGCAGATCAGGAAGTTAGTCCAGCAGTTTTGAGTCCCTGGACCTAGGCCTTGAGGTCCTGAGTCCCACTTCCAGAATGTTGTCCCTTGCTCTGATCTCTGTACCTTTCTGTTTTCTGGCTACCATTCAGTATGAGATTTGGGGCCCTACCCTGAGTTTGTTTGTGGAGTATGCTCCTGGAAAGTAAGCAGTCCAATAATTAATTGGTATTTGATGAAATTGAGTATGCCTGCTTAACTATTTAACTGGTGTGTTATGTAGGGATAATGTTGAATACCTGTTTAAATGTTAATTAGTATGTTCGGTCTAGTTATTAATTTGTGTGTTACTTACATATATAGTAAGTGTTAAGTGTCTGTTAAAATTTGTTAGTCATTGTCTTATTGCATTTGTATTGTTCAAGTGTTCCTAATTGGTTATTGATTATTGAAATTCTGAGAAATGGGAAACTTTGGGCAAGTGAGAGGAGAAATGGGGTAACAAGATACATGTTCAATCCTTTATTTGTCTTTCTCAGCAATCAATGTTGAAAAAAATGTAAAATTTTGCCTGTAAAGATTAGCAGCCACCTCCACCCTGTAACCAAGGGTCCAATAGATCAGGAAAGCAGGAAACTCCCTTATTCTCCTACTCTGTATCTCTCTTTATCAGACGTAAAAGACCCTGAGATAGAAATGATCTCCCCCTCCCATACAAAGCAGTGTAGTCATGCTTTCTAAAATCAGCAGCAGAGCCTCTGGCAAGTTTCTACCTCATTGGCAAGTGCCAATTGGTAAGAGCCTACAGCAATGCATGAACAGCGAGGCCCTAGAGAAATTATAATATTCAAGCATACCAGGAAAAGTAGGGTTCAAATTAGCGAGTTTTCTATCTCTATGCTTCTGGGTGGGTTTTTTTGTGTGTGTTATCTTCTATTTGTGTCTGTTTGTGCAGTGTTTATTTTCCTGTCTCCAAACGGTAATACCAAATTGGCAAACAAAACTCTTAAAAGAGCTGTATTCAGATTTCTTAAAGATAAGTAAGCACCTATATAGTAGTACTCTTGGAGACCTAGAGGGGGAGAAAACAATCTAGGTACCAGGGTTCAAAGTGTTAGTTTTTACAATGACAGTAAAGAAAAATAAACAGTGAAAAGAAATCAACCCCCTGGAATTTCCTGAAGGCAGTAGAGGAATGCTTTGGGGAAAGGCAAAGACTTTTCCAATTGCTTTAGGAGCTTTAGAAGAAATATATCTAATAATTAGAAACAATTAAAAGAAGGGCATAAGAACTCTCATCAACACTAAGGCCACCTTAGGGGTCTTAAATCGTTCATTTAAAATTTTTAAAACCAAGCCTTGGTTCTTTCCATCTCACCTAACCCTGCCCCTAGAGCCTAACCAGCTAAGACAGATATGGGGAGGGGTTGGGTAGAGAAGGATGGGTAAGGGTAGGCTTGATTTAGAATTCTTTCTACTGGGTCTGGAGACTAGAAATGAGGGGCGCAGATGAAATATTGTGAAGTAGGCCATGTTTGTTCTGAGAGAATTCCCCAATTTGAAATTATTTTTTAATTCCCAATCATACCTTTGCAACAGTAGCTGCAACAAACAAATCATTATTAAAATATAAATAGCTTTAGGATAATGGTAATAGAATAAGATCTAATTTCCAAATTTCAGAGAGTAAGAGAAAATGTCCCTGAAAGACATAGTGAAGCTTCCTGGAGTTATACTTGGAGAAAACTAAACCACTGTTGCATATTTTCCAGAGCTTGAGGCTTTTGAGAATGTTCATAATTTTAGGATATTATGAAAACAAAAAGATTTTTTTAACCTCCAGTAGAAAAAAGGAACATCATATCTATTAGATCTTTAAGATGGTGAAAAATGTAAGTTTGTGTTTAATGAAATTATTAGTTTGACAAACTATTTTAAAGTAATTAAGCTTTGTAGGAGGTTTAAGACTGTATCAAAGATCCTTTTGGTGACAAGGTATGTGAGTATGTAAATATGCCAATTTGAAACTGTAGTGTACCCCATAAAAGCCATGTTCTTTAATCCTGATCCAATATTGTTGGGTGAGATCTTTTTGATTATGTTGTTTCCATGCAGACATGTCTCCAACCATTCAAGGTGGGGTCACTTATGGAGTCCCTTAAGAGTAAACCATTTTGGAGAGAAATTGCAGAGCCCACACAGGCCAAGACTTTTGTAGGTGCAGGAAGAAAACATCCCAAGGAAAGCTTTGTGGAAATTGTGGAAATGAATTTTGTCTGTTGTGGTCAATGCTGACTAAAATTTGATGAGTTTGAGAAGGGAGAATAGTTTGGTAAATGGCTAGTTTTAATGTGAGAGACAGGATCTGAGTGGATATGAAAAGTTGTAGAATAGTTGAGTTTCTTTTACTCAACACTAATAAAAAATTTGATAGTCTTACTTATCACATTATTGAAGAGCTTTTCATGTCAAACTGTGTGGTCATAAAAAATTGGAATTTAGTCTCTCTTAAAAATAATGCAGATTCCAAAGGAAGAGAAGTTGATTTTATCCAAAAACTAAATTTTCTGTAGCACATAATCTAATTCAACCTGTCTAGGTAGATGATTTAAACAACAAAACTCATGGACCCCAGAATGGGAATGAGGGCTTGCAATTCTGTAGAGTTTAATGTAATATCCTGATACATTCCAGAGTATGTTGAACAGATCATTAAAAAGTACTGGCAACATCCCTTGATGGATAGGAGGAAAAATGGTCCTATTAAGCTTTACCACTGGGAAAAGCCCTGATACCGTCTCAAATACTAGAACTCCCAAGTCAACAGGCCAAGCCCTTTATCTTGAGGCTTGCTCTTGTGAAGCTTATTTATGTAACAGAGAAGTTTAACTTACCTATAGGAATGGCTAACAGTAACTTCCAGAGAACTTCTTTTGTATTCAGATATGGCCTCTTTGTTTCTAAGCTGAACTCTGTAAGGAAAATCATTACCCTCCCCGCTATGTAGGACATGACATTCAGGGGTGAAAATCTCCCTGGTAACATAGGAAATGAATCTAAGGGATGAGTCTAGCCTTAGCACCGTGAAATCAACAATGCCTGCCTGACCAAATTGGGGAAAAGAATTGTAACAAAATAAGGTGTCAGTGGCTGAGAGAATTCAAATAGAGTTGAGAGGCTACTCTGGAGGCTACTCTTCTGCAAGCTTCACCTAGATATTGCTATTTGCCATGGTTTGACAAACCCCAACCAAAACCGTTCCTGCCAACCCTAAAGAATACCCATGGCATTATCTGAGCTTCTACAAAGGTTCCATGCAGTATGATTACTTTCGAGGAACATACAAACTCTAGATGGGTTCCTAGGCCGCATAAGTCCTGAAACCCAGAGGGGCCAGCCTCTCCAGAACATCAACCAGTTCCATCCTTCATCCCATATTATTGACAGTACTTTTCAACATAAAAAAAGTTATAATGGGCATAGCCCAAATACCCCTAGAGATTGGGAGAGAGATCACAGGAGAAGGTGGAGTTGTAACAGAGCAGATAGGATTTAACAAATGAATATGACTGCTGAACCATTATGTTGATTTTTTTCTTTAGTTTCCAATGTCTTGGTGAGTTAGAAGGAAAAACCCAAAATTGTGGAGTTGTAACCCATGACAAACTCTGAAATCTGCTCTACAACTAATTGTTTGCAGTGTGAGTTGAAATATATTGCTTTTTTACATATATGCTATTTTTCACAATAAAAAAATATATAAAATAAAGACACCTAGGGCTCTAACTGAGATTCTATGAAAGTTCAATGCACTATGATTACTTTCCAGAAAACTACACACTCCAAATGAATTCCTGGCCAGATAAGTCCTGAAACCCAGAGGGGCCAGCCTCTCCAGAATATCAACTAGTTCCATCTCCCTATCCCATATTATTGACAGCCCTTTCCAACATGAAAAAGTTTGAATGGACATAGCCCATATACCCCTAAAGATTGGGAGAAAGATCACAGAAGAAGATGGAGTTATAACAGAGAAGATAAGGTTTTACAAATGAGTATGACTGCTGAGTCATTATAATGATATTTCTTTTAGGCTCCAGTGTCTTAGAGCAGCTGAAAGGAAAAACTGCAATTGTGGAACGGTAACCCATACCAAACTCTGAAATCTGTCTTATAACTACTTGTTACAATGTACTTTGAAATTTATTCTTTTTTGTATATATATTATATCGCACAATAAAAAAATTAAAATGAAAACAATGAAAAATAATGCAGATTGCTGTTCTGCTCTTAATGAAACATGATAAAAAGTTTTCTTAACCATCTGGGTATTCTTTCTAGAAGAGACAGATTTTATGTCATATCAGAATAATAATCTTGTTGATTTTTATGCTGACATTATCATCATTTATTTTAGAAGACTTTTTATCGTCACTTTGTTTAAATAAGGGGCCAAATCTTGTTTCACAGTAACCCATTTTCATTTTTAACATAATGTTCAAACCTGACAACTTCAGACATTTTGCCCTTTCAAAATCGATCTCTACAGATTATCTTTTATTTTAATCTTTGCAAAGGATGTGCCCTCTTACCTGGTAAAAGTGAGATGATATTACATAAAGAGTGTTTGGAGGAATTGCAATAATCAAAAAAGATTTTCTTTCCTTCTGTTAACTAAGAGTGAACTGTTATTCAAATATTTAGAGGTTATATAAAATTCCTAAAGACTTGACAATGTTCTCACTGTCCATATTACATCCTCATTCTGATCTGCATGATGTTAGACAACTACTGTTGTCTATTGATGCTATTAGGAATGGTTTTGTTATTCTTAAAAGAAGATTACAGAACAGGCCACGATGGCTTAACAGGCAGAGTTCTCACATGCCAGAGACCTGGGTTCAATTCCCAGTGGCTGCCCATGGCAAAAAGAAAAAGGAAGTTTACAGATCATGGAACAATGAAATCTACTTGTCAGTTATACTGCTTTACTCTAATGCATCTCTGGAAATTCACCTGTAAGTCAGAACTTCATCTTCAACAAAAAGGGACTTTAAAGGAGAAATAGTGCAAGTATATAAATCATGTTCTGCCTGTTAATTCACATAATCCTGGTAAATGTGTAAAGCTGAGTGTGCTGGTTTGAAGCTGTTATGTACCCTGGAAAAGTCATGTTCTTTTAATCTGATCTTGTGGGGGAAGACCTATTGTTAGCTGGGGTCTTTTAATTAGGCTGTTTCCATGGAGATGTGATCCTGCCCATTCAAAATGGGTCTTGATCCACTTATTGGAGTCATTTAAGAGGGACACATTTTGGAGAAAGCACAGACACTTGGAGACAGAAAAAAAAAAATACCTCAGAAGATGCTAGCTAAGAGGAGAAATCCAGAATTTTCCCAGGAGAACCTAAGAGAGGACCCAGGAATCAGAAGCTGAGAGCAATGAAGCAGGAGCAAGGACAAGCAGATGCCAGTCATGTGCCATCCGAGTTGACAGAAGTGTTCCAGATGCCAGTGGCCTTTCTTCAGAGTCCAGGTATCATCTTATTGGTGCCTTAATTCAGGCAGTCTCATGGCCTTAGAATTGCAATGTGTAATATAATAAATCCTCTTTGTAAAAGCCAACCTATTTCTGCTATATTGCATTCCAGCAGCTTTAGAAAAGCAAAACAGATTTTGGTACTAGAGAAGTGGGGTTCTGTGATTAGCAAAACCCAAAAATGCTGGAATAGCTTTGTAAATGAATAAGGGGAAGATTCTGGAAGAGCTGTGAGGAGCTTGATAGAGAAAGCCTAGATTGCCTTGAAGAGACTGTTCTAGGATATATGGACTCTAAAGATACTTGGGATGAGATCTTAGAAATGGTCTGGTTGCAAATTGGAAGAAAGGTAACCCTTATTTTAAAGTGGCAGAGAATGTGGCACATTTGAGCCCTGGATTTGGATGGAAGGTAGAATTTGAAAGTGAACAAGCTTGTATATTTAGCTGAATTGATTTCCAAACGGAGTTGGAAAATACAGCCTTACTTCTCATTACAGCTTACAGTAAAATGTGAGAGGAATGAAATGAATTGAGAACTGAACTCTTGGCTACAAAGCAACCAGAAATTAATAGTCTGAAAAATTCTGGGCTTCCAGAAAGTGAGACCCCAGAGAATCATACCCCAAATCAAATAAATCAAATAAAGATTTACCCAACTGTGGAAACAGTCATCCATTTCAGAAAAAGCCAAGAGTGGAAATATAATTATCCTGAAAGAATTTGTGCAAAGTCCTATTGTCTGACAGCTGATACCCCTTATACTGCATGCCAACCGTACAAATTTGTTTTATGAGATCTGTATGCATGGAACCACTGCCAGTCTAGACTAAAATGAAGAGAAAAGACAGATTGAAGGAAAAAGGACTTCAAAGACAGAACCATGGAAACTAAGGTCTGGAGCCAAGAAACCTTGGGCCGGTAGAACAGACTCACTCATGCATGTGGAAAGGGTGAGTTTGCCCTGGAGGCAGTTGGGCAGGCTTACTGCCTTGCTGTTCAAGAAAGGCTTGATACCTCAGGCCTTAGAAAGAGTGGGGCACATTTCTTGGCAATTCAGGAGAGCCTGGCCACCATCCCACTCTTCTGAAGGGGTAGAGTGTGTACTCCAGAGATGGCAGAGAGTCTGGATGCCACCCAGATGCTGGAGGAGGCGGAGTCAAGAACAAGGTGTTTTTCCCAATTTTGTAACCCTCTCTCCAGTGTTTGAAGAGAGCAGGTCCACTGCATAAGTCCTTGGAAAGATGAGACTGCCTCTCTCAAGTGCCAGGGATAAAACATCATTCTATAAATGACTATCAGACTTTGCAATATAATGGAGTTTGCCCTGCAGGTTTTCACAGTTGTTTGGGTCTGGTGACCCCTGTTTTCCTTCCAATTTCTCCTTATGGAAATGGAAAAATTTATCCTTTGACTGTCCCTCCTTTGTAATTGGAAGCAGATTACGTGTTCTAAGTTCCACAAGTTTACAGCCAGAGGAGAATTTCACGTTAGAATAGACCACACCTGTAAGTGATTTTAATGAGATTTTGTACAGTTTATGACTTTGTATTATACTGAAATGGTTTAAGGTGTTTGTGATATTGCAATGGAGTGAATGTATATTGTATACGGAAAGAACATGTCTTTTGAGGGTCCAAAGAGTTGAATGTGCTGGTTTGAGGCTGTTATGATTTCCAGAAAAGCTGCCTTCTTAAAATCCAATCATGGGATGGCACACCTAGTACTGGGAGGGAGCTTTGGATTAGGTTGTTTCCATGGAGATATGGCCCCGTCGATTCAAGGTGGATTTTAATCCACTTACTGGAGTCCATTAAGGGAGAGGCATTTTGGAGGAAACATAGACACATGGAGACAGAAAAGAAAATACCTAGGGACGTGCTAAGCTAAGAGATGAAATCCAGAATTTGTCCTGCAGAAGCTAAGAGAGGACCCTCCAATCTGAAGCTGAAAGCAACAAACCATTAGCAAGGACCAGCAGATGCCAGCCATGTGCCTTCATAGCTGACAGATGTGTTTCAGATGCCAGCGGCCTTTCTTCAGAGTCCAGGAATCTATCATCTTGTTGATGCCTTAATTCAGACATTTTCATGACCTTGGAGCTCTAAATTTGTAAACTCATAAATCCTCTTTGGAAAAGCCAATTCATTTCTGCTATATGGCATTCCATGATTTTTGGCAAACCAAAACAGTGGGACAGAACAAAAACTTCGACATTTTCTGGCTGATGTTTCCAGTATAAGCCAACAGTCAAATGTCTTTATTTCTGAAACTAGCTTCATTTAGAAAATGCTTATAAAAAATTAAGGCCTATATTAGAAACTCTTACAGCAGTCCCATATATCCCTGAGCTTAACTGTTTTTTCTAAGTTCTGAGATGCTTTGTTCTTTGTGTATGACCTGGTAGGTCTTTGGAATTTTGGGTATCTGTGTGACATCTGCGACTCAGCATTAGGGTACTGCAGCTCTGAAACTCAGCATTACTCCAGACAGCCACTTAAAATTTTTTTAATTTTTATTTTTTATCATCCCATAGCTCTGCATTCTTCACCATGATCATTTTTAGAATATTTGCATCACTCCAGAAAAGAGAAAGAAAAAGAAAAAAAAAGAACTCATATACTCCATACCCACAGTATTTCAATCTACCCGGTTCTAACCCTTTATCTTCTCCATTATTTATTTTTACCTCCCCCCCTTTTTTAAACTCATCTATCCACACTCTGGATAAAAGGAGCATCAGACACAAGGTTTTCACAATTACGTAGTCACATTGTAAAAGCTATATAGTTATACAGTCTTCTTCAAGAGTCAAGGCTACTGGAACACAGTTCAGCAGTTTCAGGTACTTCCATCTAGCCGCTCCAATACACAATAAACTAAAAAGGGATATCTATATAATGCATAAGAATAACCTCCAGGTTTACCCCCTAACTCCATACAGCTGTTTTTAAAGTAAAAGAAAAAGAGATTAGAATTTAATTAGAGATGTGAATGAAGTTGATCTGGGTAGGGCTAAAGTAAATCAGAATACAGGATAAAAGATGTTATTGTCTGTATTTTAAGACCTTTTATTCCTTTTTAAGAACAAAGGAATAGATATTTACTTTAACCAACATTTAAATTTTCTGTGGCACACTAACTTAATTTACTTGTCAGTTTATTTAAACAACTTAATTCAGCTTTATGTAGCAGAGAACCTAGACTATGGAATGATATATTAGTATAATTTTGATGTAATACTCTTACACATTTCAGAGTGTTTTGGGCACAACATGAAAAAGTATTTGTAAGGTCCCTGAGGGGCTGGTAAAAGAAAGTGTGGAACTATTAAACTTCCCCACATGAGGAATTCTTACCATTCTTACAAGTAATCGGGGCTCCCAATTAAATAAGCCAAGCCCTTGATCTTTTTTTTCCCCTGTAGGAACAGACTATACATTGGGGAAATTATAATACGTTCATAGAAAGACTAATTTCTCCACAGCAGGAAATAAAGATGAAATTAATAGCATTGGTAATTCTTTTTTTAACTCTTTTTAGTGTATAATATAACATATATATAAAGCAAAGAAATAAAAAAGCAATAGTTTTCAAAGCACTCTTCAACGAGTAGTTAAAGGACAGATCCTAGAGTTTCTCATGGACTGCCGTATGATCCTCGTATATTTTTCCTTCCAGCAGCTCCAGAATATAGGAGGCTAGAGGGTTTAAATATTTTTTTATCATCGCAATAAACTTTTTTCCTTTTTTTTGGTGAATAATAGCATATATACAAAAAAACTACAAGTTTCAAAGCACAGCACCACAATTAGTTGTAGAACGTATTTCAGAGTCTGACATAGGTTACAATTCCACAGTTTTAGGCTTTTACTTCTAGCTGCTCTAAAATACTGGAGACTAAAAGAGATATAAATTTAATGATTCAGCACTCATATTCATTTGTTAAATCCTATCTTCTCTGTATAGCTCCACCATCACCTTTGATCTTTCCATCCCTCTCTTTAGGAGTGTTTGGGCTATGGCAATTCTAAATTTTTCATATTGAAATTGTGTATCACTATTATGGGGTAGGGAGATGGAACTATCTGATGTTCTGGAGAGGTTGGGCTAGGTTTCAGGACTTATCTGGTCTTGGAGGTTGTAGGTTTCTGGAAAGTTACTCGAGTGCATGGAACCCTTGTGGAATCTTATATATTGCCTTAGGTGTTCTTTAGGATTGGGTGGAATGGTCCTGGTGGGGGTTGGCAGGTTATGATAGGTAGCAAGGTCTAACTGAAGCTTGCACAAGAGAAGACCTGAGTAGCCTCTCAACTCTATTTGAACTCTCTCTGCCACTGATACTTTATTAGTTATTTATACTTCTTTTCCCTCCTTAGGTCAGGATGGAATTGTTGATCCCACGGTGCCAGGTCTCCTTCTTCCCTGGAATTCTTATCCCACATCACCAGGGAGAATTTCTCCCTTGGATGTCATGTCCCATGTAGGGTGAAAGGCAATAACTCCAAGAACTTGAGCTTGAGGCTTGCCCTCATGGGAGACTCTTTTTAATAATGCCAAAGCTAAACTTACTTATAGCTAATACCTACAAGGATCCCCAGAGAAACTCTTTTGTTGTTCAGTTGTGGTCTCTCTCTTTAAGCCAAACTCTGCAAATAAACTCACTATCTTCTCCTCCACATGGACATGACGTCCAGGGTTGTAAGTCTCCCTGGAAATGTGGGACGTGACTCTCAGGGATAAGCCCAGCACTAGTATCATGGGACTGGTTGACCAAAAGTGGAAAAAGAAATAAAAGTAAAGTTTCAGTGGCTAAGAGATCCAAATAGAGGTAAGAGATCATTCTGGAGGTTACTCTTATGCAAGTTTCAGCCAGATATTGAAAATGCCACAGTATGCAAGCCCCAGGTAGGCACAAGGTTTTTGTTCTTGAAAACTCTAAGGAACAGCTCAGGTTCTATCTGCAACCTATAAAATGTTTTTTCTCCATGTAACAGGGTTATGTCACCTCCTTCTACTCCTTTTGTTAAAACTTACAATTTTCTTTTTGTTTGTTTGTTTAGTTGTATATTCATCATCATGATCATTTCTTAGAACATTTGCATCAATTCAGAAAAAGAAATAAAAACAGAACAGAAAAAGAAAGAAAACGAAAACAGAAAAAAAGTTGTACACATGTGATAGTTAGATTCAGTTGTCAGCTTGGCCAGGTGCAGGCACCTAGTTCTGTTGCGATGGACATGAGCCAATGGTACGTGAACTTCATCTGTTGCTGATTACATCTGCAGTCGGCTAGGAGGTGTGCCTGCTGCAATGAATGACGTTTAACTTAATTGGCTGGTGCTTACCTGAGCGAGCACAACCTAGCACAGCCCAAGCAGCTCAGCATACCTCAGTACAGCACTCGCATCTCAGCCCAGGCCTTTGGAGATGCAGAAAGGAATCACCCCGGGGAAAGTTGTTGGAACCCAGAGGCCTGGAGAGAAGGCCAGCAGAGATTACCCTGAGTCTTCCCCCATAAGAAAGAACCTCAGATGAAAGTTAGCTGCCTTTCTTCTGAAGAACTAACAAAATAAATCCCCTTTTATGAACAGCCAATTCTTCTCTGGTGTGTTGCCTTCCAGAAGCTAACAAGCTAGAACAACATACCATACCCCTTACCCCTCCCTTTCATTGATCACTAGCATTTCAAACTAAATTTATTTTAACATTTGTTCCCACTATTATTTACTTTTATTCCATATGTTCTACTCATCTGTTGACAGGATAGATAAAAGGAGTATCAGACACAAGGTTTTCACAATCACACAGTCACATTATGAAAGCTATATGATTATTCAATCATCATCAAGAAACATGGCTCCTGGAACACAGCTCTACATTTTCAGGCAGTTCCCTCCAGCCTCTCCATTACATCTTGAATAACAAGGTGATATCTACTCAATGTGTAAGAATAACCTCCAGGATAACCTCTCGACTCTGTTTGGAATCTCTCAGCCATTGACACTTTGTCTCATTTCACTCTTCCCCCTTTTGGTTGAGAAGGTTTACTCAATCCCTTGATTCTGAGTCTCAGCTCATTCTAGGATTTCTGCCCCATGTTGTCAGGAAGGTCCACACCCTTGGGAGTCGTGTCCCACATAGACAGGGGGAGGGTGGTGACTTTGCTTGTTGTGTTGGCTTGAGAGACAGAGGCCACATCGGAGCAACAAAAGAGGTTCTCATGGGGGTGACTCTTAGGCCTAATTTTAAGTATGCTTGACCTATCCTTTGTGGGGTTAAGTTTCATATGAACAAACCCCAAGACTGGGGGCTCAGCTTATAGCTTTGGTTATCCACACTGCTTGTGAGAATATCAAGAAGTCAACTTGGGGAGGTTGAATTTTCCCCAGTTCTCACCATTCCCCGAAGGGGACTTTGCAAATACTTTTTTATTCACTGGCCAAATCACTGTGGGATTTATCGGGGCGTCACTCTGGACAAACCAACAAAATCTCAAAAGCATACAATTTTCAATTTAATTATGAACCTTATTTTTCAGAGCCATAAGCCTCCAGATTGTTCCTATGCCATTTAAGCCCTGAAACCCAGACGGACAAGTCTCTCCAAGAACAACAACTAGTTTCATTACTCTACCCTTTAATGAACATGCTCCTTTCCAGCATGAAGACAGTAGAACAGTCCTCACCCAGATATCCCTCAAGATTTATGAACGAACAAAATTAAAAGGGAGTAAAAGAAATGAAGTATTAACAAATAATTTATGACTACTGAATCATTATATAAGTGTTTTACTTTCTATATTTTAAACTAGGCAGAATTTAATTCCTGAGACTACTGAAACTCAACTAGTCTCACCTAGACCAATTGTTCTGGCTAGAACTTCTAGTATAATATTGAATAGCAGTGGTGAAAGTGTCATCCTTGTCTTGTTCCTGATCTTTAGGGGAATTCTTTAAATCTTTCACCATTGAGTGTGACGTTAGTTGTGGATTTTCTTAAATGTTGAGAAACTCCTTCTATCCATAATTTCTTAGTTTTTATTTTTAAACAATAAGGTGTACTAGATTTTGTGAAATGCCTTCTTTGTTTTTACTGAGAAAATCATGTATCTTTCCCCCTGCATTCTATTTAGGGAGTGTTTTGCTTTGGTAAGGCTGAAGAAATGCAATATACCAGAAACAGAATGGCCTTTAACAGTGAGGATTTTTAGCTTACAAGTTTACACTTTTGAGGCTGAGAAAATGTTCAGATACGGGCATCAACAGGCTGGCATCTTCTCCCCAAAGACCAGCTGTTGGTCATCCTCAGATCCTCTGTCACATGGCCTCACACATGGTAATGTCTGCTGGTCTCTCCTTTTTCTCCTGGGTTTCGTTGATTTCATCTTCTGGCTTCAGTGACCTCTACTCTGAGCCTCTGTGTGTCTTCTTGTCTCTCTTCACTTTCTGTTTGTTTTCTGTGTGTCCTTTATCTTCTTATGAAGGTCTTCAATAAGAGGATTAAGACCCACTTTGAACGTTATAGGTCACATCTCAGTTGAAATAACATAATCAAAAGTCCCCCCAACAATAGGCCTACACTCACAGGAATGGACCAAAAGTACGTGATCTTTCCTGGGGTCCAAACAGCTTCAGGCTACCACATGCAGTTTATAACACTGATTGCTTTTCATATATCACCTTGGTCTGTAAGGTTCTTTCCTTGTAATATCTTTATCAGGCTTGGTATCGGGATAAGTCTGGCCTCATTCCATCTCTTGAATTCTTAGGAAGAGATTTAGAAGCATTGGTGTTAGCTCTTAAATGTTTGGTAGAATTCACCGATGAAGCCATCTGTTCCTGGACTTTTCTTTGGCGGGAGGTTTGATTATTGATTAAATCTCTGTAGCTGTTACAGATTTATAACATGTATAGACATATTGGATATGACAATTATAGCACATAGGGGGAGAAGGGAAAGGAACTATACTGGAGCAAAGTTTCTGTATTTTACTGGAATTAAGTTAGCATGATCTTGAATTAGTTTGTAACAAATTAAGACACATATTATCAAGTTAAAATGACTACTTTGCTTTAACTTTTAATAACTCTGTTGCTTTCCTTTTAAGACATGCTGATCTTAAGACTTTTTGAGTAATATACAATAATTGGGTAAACAGTGTTGGGAGGCAAAATCTAAAGTAATTTTCTACTTGACACAGTTCCTGTAAGTAGAAAATCATAAGTATTTCATTGTTGCTTTACATTTCTAGATACAAAGAAAACGAAAACAGTTTTTATTAATCTTTTTATTTTGAAATTATTGTAAATTCACATGCATAGTATAAGAAACATCATGCTAAGAAATGATCACGATGATGAATATACAACTATGTGACGATATTGTGAGTTATTGAGTATATATCAAGAATGGAACGATCATATGGTAAGAATGTTTGTATGTTGTTATGTTTAATAAATAAATAAATAAATAAATAAATGCAATTTTAAAAAAAGAGAGGGAAATGCTATGGGAAGAGACCATGTTATCCTTTACCCAGTTCTTCCCGATGGTAAAATCTTGCAAAACTATAGTATGATATTACAACAAGGAATTGGACAGTGATATAGCCGGGAAAGTTGAGTAAGAATGATGAGCTCATTGGCTGCGCGGCGCGGGGGCACAGGAGAGTAGGGAAGGAGGTGCATCTGGGCGCGCGTTCACGGGTCGCGCGCTTTGGGAAGGCGCGCGGCGGCGGGCACGGAGAGGCGCGGAGGAGCGGTGGGGGCAGGCAGCCCTATCCGCGCAACCGGGAGCAGCCCCGGGAGCAGCCCCGGGAGCCGGGCGAGACGCCCCCAGAACCTGTGTTCGGCGCGCTGGGAGATTCCGCGCTCGCTGCCACGGATCCCGCCACTAAGGTCTGCCTCGGTGCTATGGCCATGTTCCTGTACATTCTAGAGCAGCGGCCAGCAGGATGCAGTGAGATGCGTTCCCAGACCAGAGCCACTGTTTCGAGTAGGATTGACATCTTAACAATATTTCGTCTTTCAATTCTTGAACATGGAATGTCCTTCTATTTATTTAGGTCTTTGATTTCTTCTAACAATGTTTTGTAGTTTTCTGTGTACAAGTTCTTTATACCCTTGATTAGTTATCTGAATGTAGTTAAAAGGGAAATGTTAGAGTGTACATATGGTAACAATAAAAATCTTAAAAAAAAAATCCATGGAACTGCATAACACAAAGTTAAACCATGGACTATAGTTCACAGTACAATTATGAAATGTGGTATCATCAGTTGTAACAAATGTTCCACAGTAACGCAAGAGGTTAATAATAAGATGGTATATAAGAATCTGTATTTTATGCGTGATTGTTCTGTAACCCACAACTTCTCTAATAAAGACAAAAGAAGTTATTATGGATAATTCATTTACTGTATGAAATGTAAATTTGTATTGAATTGACTAATCTTCTACCTCATAATTTTTTAAATTTTAATTATTTTTATTGTTTTAAAATTATTTTTAAAAATTAATTTGATGTACTGCTGAATTCAGTTTGCTAATATTTTGTTGAAGATTCTTGCATTTATAATCATGAAATACTGGTCTATAATTTTCTTTTCTTGTGGTATCCTTATCTGGCTTTGATACGACGGTGAGATTGGTCTTGTAGAATGTTTTAGAGTGCTACACCTTTCTTCCATTTTTTGAAAGAGTTTGGTTGGATTGGTGTCAATTCCTCATGGAAGGTTTGGTAAAATTCCTCTGTGGTGCCATCTGGTCTGGGCTTTTCTTTGTTGGAAAGTTTTTAATTACTAATCAATTTCTTTACTAGTTATTCGTTTTTTGAGATCTTCTGTTTTTCTTCCTGAGGAAGTGTTGGTAGGTTTTGTGTTCTGGGGAATTTGTCCATTTCATCTGGGTTATCTCATTTGTTTGCATACAGCCATTCATCATGTTTTCTTATAGTCCTTTCATTTCAGTGGGGTTGGTAAATATTGTCCCCCTTTTCACTTCTGATTTTAGATTTTTGTGTCTTCGCTCTTTTTTTCCTTCATTAGGCTGTCTAAAGGTGCATCAGTTTTATTGATCTTTTCAAAGAATCAACTTTTGGTTTTGTGATTCTGTCATTTTTTTACTCTCTATTTCATTTATATTTCATTTTAAATTTTCTTCTTTTCTGCATGCTTTGGGTTTAGTTTTCTCTTCTTTTTCTCCTTCTTCAAGTTTTGACGTTAGGTCTTTGCTTTGAAATCTTTCTTCTTTTTTAATGTAAGCACTTAGAGCTATAAATTTCCCGTTCAGCACTGCCTTTCTTGCATCCCGTAAGTTTTGTATGTTCTATTTTCATGTTCATTCCCTTCACGATATTTGCTAATGTCTCTTGTGATTTTCTCTTTAACTTACTGGGTTGTTTAAGAGTATATTGTTTAATTTCCACATATTTGTGCATTTTCCATTTCTCCCTCATTTCTAGCTTTAACCATTGTGGTTGGAGGAGATACATCATATGAGTTCAGTGTTTTAAATTTATTGAGGCTTGTTTTGTGACATAATATATAGTCTATCCTGGAGAATGATCCATGTGCTCTTGAGAAGAACGTATACTCTGTTGTAATTGGGTGAAGTATACTATGTATGCTAGGTTGGTTTAGAGTATTATTCAGGTCTTGGCTTTTCCTTATTGCTCTTCCTTATAGATGTCCTGTGAATGGGATGTTTTTGTCCATTATATTTCAGTGATGATACTTATTGTTCCTTCAGAAATATTTTAATTTTCTTTTTTAAAATATGATGTTGAATGAAAACTTAAACATACAATTCACTCTGGAAAAATATATATTGTCACTAGATTTATCTCCTGGATTTCACCCTAGTGATTTAAAATTACACCTGACCCACTCTCCATTTTTACTAGTGATGTGGATCCAGGGCAGCCAGATCAGTCCCCTGCACCTTTTCTATTTTAGCGAGGAGTCCTGGAGTCAGGTCAAAGTATCTTCCTACTTTCTGAGACCTTGAATCAGGATATGATCTTCACTGCTGATTTTTATGGCTTAATTATAATAAACTTAAAATTCCAGTTTTTCTCTTCTTTGTGCTTTTAAGAATAAGCTGTCAATCCACAAGTCAAATGAAAATTTTTGTATTGTCCTTGGATTGTAATTGGGAGGAGAGAAACAGCAAGAATGAGAACTAGAGCTAGAGAAAGAAGGAGTATGATTTCTGGTGCTTAAGAATTCAAAGATTTGAGATCATCCTAATTAATATCTTTCCAAATCATAAGGGTGTAAATGTACTCTGGCTCAAGTTGGGCATTTGTTTTATTCTCTAGGTTTCCACGCCTGATATCCAGGAATCTCCAGTTTCCAAGAACGGTTAGTGTGTTTTGTCATGTGAGATTTTCTTCCTTTTTTTGGTAAAATTTTGAACATGTTCAACACTATTCTGCCTGAGTTTCTGATCTATCCCGTGTCTACTCATTTGGTGTTTTTTCTTCAGCCAGTCAGTTACTTTGTTAAGAAGTTGAGCAGATTACTAAAAATAAGAGAGCAATGATAAAGGATGGAGTCTCCCATATTTCTTTAAAAATAAAATGAGAAAGGATGATGAAAATATTTTATGTAAAAATAAGTGGTTCTTGGGTGGTGCCCTGGTAGCTCAGTGACAGAATTCTCACTTGCTGTGCCAGAGACCCAGGTTCAATTCCTGGAGCCTGCCCACGCAAAAAAAAAAAAAAAAAAAAAAAAAAAAAAAAAGGTGATTCTCATTCCTGCCAATCCTGAAGAACACCTAGGGCATTATATAAGATTCCACAAAGGCTCCATGCACCAGGGTAACTTTCCAGAAACCTATAGCCTCCAGATGGGTCCCTAGACCAGATATATCCTGAAATGCAGAGAGGCCAGCCTCTCCAGACCATCAGCTAGTTCCATTCCCCATCTCATATTATCAACAGCCCCTTCCAACATGAAAAAGTTAGAATGGACATAGCCCGAGTACCCCTAAAGAGTGGGAGAAGATAGTGATGGTGAAGTTATACAGAGAGCGTAGAGATTAAAAAATGAGTATGATTGCTCAATCATTATATTGATATTTCTTTTAATCCCCAGGGTCTGGGAGCAGCTAGTAGCAAAAACCCAAAAATGTGGAACTGTAACCCATACCAAACTCTTGAAAATGTTCTACAACTAATTGTTGTGATGTGTTTTGAAATGTATTACTTTTTGTATATATGTTATTTTTCACAAAAACAGAAAAAAAATGGTTGTGATGATAAAAAAACTTTTTATTTAAAAAAAAGTGGCACTCAGCATATTTTCAAAGAAAATCATCAAATAAGAATGTATTTGGCACTAAAGAGATGCACAAAGTTTTCTATCGGTAAATGATAGGCTAAAAAAATTGAGCTTTCCTTAAAGCATGTGAAATGTCACCATCTTTGACCCAAATCCACTGTTTTGTCCAGGCTCTGACCTGTTCCCCACAAATATTTTGCGAAGAGCACTACCTGAGCTTTTCTTCACTATTTGTTTCTTCCGTGGGGATTGATTATTTGAATCTTAACTGAAAGACTCCTGGGAAGCCCGAGGAATATATATATATATATGTTCTACATTTAACAACTGCCCTATTTTTATACTATTTTTGTTACTTATAAATAAAGAGGTACGTTAAAAATAACGAAAATTATATGACAGCATTTTTCACAGAAACCTGTAATTGTGTACATATATTTTAGGTTGGATCACAACTAGCAACTCTATCTGGAGGAAATCTTGACTGGCTTGATAAGCAGCAATTGCAGCGCTTAGATGAAAAGTTGATTGTTATTGATGAAAATGATAAGGTTATTGGTACAGACACTAGGAAGAATTGCCATTTGAATGAAAACATCGAAAAAGGTAGTATGGAATGTTCTCTTTGTCCATTTTGCAAGATTTTCTCATTTTTTCCAGCCGGCAAGAGGAGGAGAGGGGAAAGAATTAAGGCATTTCTCATGATGAGGAGACCCCTCAATCAGTTCACGTTTGTCTTCTTTAGGAGAAGATTCAAGAACAGTTAATCTTAAACCATTTATATGGACCTTTAATTTGTCAAGCAAATTTTAATTAGGTGGAAATTCTGAAATATTAGTTTGGGTCATCACCATAATCATAGACTTTCTGCTATATTATTTTTTTTCTGTGAGACAGAGTCTGAGGAAAAAGTGAAACAAACTATTGTACTGACTGCATATTTTTATGTTCATATGAATGGCATTTATTTTTTCAGGACTGTTGCACCGAGCCTTCAGTGTTGCCTTGTTCAATACGGAGAATAAACTCTTGGTACAGCAGAGAGCAGACACTAAACTTACTTTTCCTGGTGAGTCAGTTCAATGTATAGTTTAAGAGGAAGGTTTCATGTTTGGCGTGAAAGTATCGGGAAAATAAATGATTTGGATTACCAGTGTCCATCTCTCACTTTGGTCAACAGTTAGTTCATCCCTGAGGAAATGGGTAGTACTGACAGATCCTTATTATGCTGAGGTTTCTTCTAATGGTTGTTTGATTTTTGCAATACAACTCTGTGAGTCTTTGGTTGATTTTTGTTTTGTAGTGGAAAGGTATTTCAATGCAGAAGAAATGAGCGATGTAAGGATTTGGGAGATTAAAGTAAATAATATTTAGCATAAAATTAAAGAGAGAAATGATTATTTTACAATACAAGACTTAGAGTTATATATGTATTTTATTGTCAGTTTTATTCACACACCATCCCATATCCTAGGTATACAATCAGTGGCTCTTGGTATAATCACAGTTATTCATTGACCACCATAATCAAGACGACATTCCCATTTCTTACGAAAAAATAATCCCATCCCCTTATTATTGACATTTAGCTTTGGTAAAGTGCCTTTGTTACAATTACTGAAAGAATATTACAGTGCCACTGCTAACTATAGACTGTAGTTTGCATTAATTATATTTTCCTGTATACCACCCTATTATTAATAATAGTGACATGCATTTGTTCTAGTTCATGTAAGAACTTCCTTATTTTCTCACAATTAACCACCATCATCATCCATTTCAGGTTTCGCTAAGTTATACAGTCCCTGTTTTTATCCTCTAGCTTTCATTTTGGTGATACACACACAACACTAGCCTTCCTCTTTCAACCATACTCCCACTCAGCTTTGTTAGTTATACTTTCAGTATTGTGCTACCACCACCACACGTATGGTGGTCATGGACAATAATGGACAAAGTACTGTTTCCATTTCCAAACATTTACAATCAACCTCATTAAGCATTCTGTAGTCGTTAAACATCAGTTGTCCAATCTCCACCCACTTTCTATCTTCTGATCAACTGTGCTCTAGCGTTTAATTCTCGAGGTTGCTCATTATGGTTCATTCATATCAGTATATTTTTCGCACTTACAAAATCATGAGTGACCAATGTAGGGATAACAACTTTAAGGGGAGAAAGCGTGAATACCAGCCATAGAGAGAGCTCTTGTGCATTCTCTTTTATTCTGGGTAGAGTTGAAACTGAACAGGAGTCTGGTTTTCTGTAAAAGAAGAAGAAATTGAAATGTTAAACAAAAAAGAAGGCCTAGGATCATCTGGTTTTCATTTTAACATTTTTTGCATGGAGACTTCTACAGTTTTCAAAAACACACCTTGCCTACTGCAAGCAAAACTGGATGGAACACCCCACCCCAGCATAAACGATTGTGGTCATGGAGAATCCTTTCTTCCTCTCAGTTCCTTGTTCTCTGAAGTTCGGTGGATTTATCCTAGTCATTCCCAAACTCATTTCTGTATTTGCTGGCCAAGCTGTAGGCAGTTGGCCCTTCTGTGAAGCTGAATTAAGTTTACATAAGAAAAATTTAAGGCTGTTAATTTAAAAGCTTAACTGTGGGGCAGGCCATGGTGGCTCAGCAGGCAGAGTTTGATTGTAGGTGCCTGTCTGTGTAAAAGAAAAAAGGCTTAACTGTGGAACACATAACCACAGTATGCCAATAATGCTCCTTGCTTTAAGATAGACATCAAAATTGAAGCCACCTTCAGGATATACAGAAGTGAGGCAAGGGTTCCAGCTCTGTAATTGTATATTGAGTTTTAAGCAAACTTTTGTAAAGTGACTTAAAGCATTCACTATCTGAGGAGTGAGATGGAACAGAGGGAGAGTTCACGTGGGGAGTGGTTCCCTCTCACTTCACGTGTTCTTGCCATTACTTAGGTGCAGTAAGTAGTGCTTTCCACTAAGAAAACTTTGTCAAGGATATGATAGCTGCAATTCCTCCTATAAAACTATACTCATTAAACAAGAGCACCCTACTTTGCAAATGTGACTCTTGCCTTCTCAGTATCATCTCATGTCAAAACACTTGCCCCAATACACACATCTCACAAATACACTTTCCTCTTCCTCCTTTCCTATGATATTCAGATACTTAGTTGGGGTATAAATATGTATGACACCTCATCCTTGTCTCAGTGCAGCAGAACATACATGAGATGATAAATTCCAATTCAAGGATCTTCCTTAGATGAGCAATAAAGGCAACCCATTCTTAGGAGCACCTGCACGAGGTACCCAGCATTATGCATTACCTTGTCACATACCTCATCCAATCTCTCAGTGCCCATGAAAGCATCAGAGTCAGGCTCTATATAAATGCTCACAGCAAACCCTGTGCTCTTTCTGCTCTCCCAGGCTATATTTGTTACAGATCATTTTGTGTTTCCTAAAGGGTTTGTGTTTTTATTTAGCATATTCTGTTTTCAGGAAATAAAGGAAATGTTTTCCATGTGCATTCTGTCCAGGGTATTTTACTGACTCTTGCTCTAGTCATCCAATATGCAACTCAGAAGAACTGGAAGAAAAAGACGCTGTTGGAATAAAGAGAGCAGCTCAGAGACGTCTGCAGAGTGAGTTGGGAATTCCGCAAGAACAGGTACCTAATATCTGCCCAATAACAGGTGTAACAATAGTTAACCCAGTGCATGAAACTGGGTGAAAGTTGAACATGAGTTCAGTGATGATTTGTGTCCTTGGCTTCGAAAAGGCAAGTTACAAACAAGCAATAGAGAGAGCTGTTGTGCGTTCTCTTTTGTTCTGGGTAGAGTTGAAACTGAACAGGAATCTGGTTATCTATAAAAGAAGAAGGAATTGAAATTTTAAACTAAAAAGAAGGTCTAGGATCATCTGTGAACCAGTCATTCATTTTTGCCTCTATCTGTTAAAGAAGCTGTTAGAGAGAAAATCGATATTTTGTTTACAAAACTGGTCAGTTTCTATGGGAGTTTCTATTGCAGGGTGGGAATCTCTGTAAAGTCTGTCCCAGACAGATATACTGAAACTTTAAAGGCCAAAAACAGATTACTATTCAGACTTGAGTCTACAAAAGTTTAGTTAGATAGAACTAAAGCTTTGGGAACTAACTCTTTTGAAGGAAATGAATATGTATTTGTTTTCTATATTTGTCTATATATTCTCTATATTTTTTACTTTAGCGTTGTTAACATGGCACCAATTTTTGTCATAGGTTTCTCCAGAGGACATGTCATTTATGACAATGTATCATCATAAGGCAAAATCAGATAAAATTTGGGGAGAACATGAAATTTGTTACCTTCTGCTTGTAAGAAAGAATGTTCCTGTAAATCCAAATCCCAGTGAAACAAAAAGTTTCTGCTACATGAGCAAGGAGGAATTAAAAGAGCTACTGGAAAGAGGGGCTAAAGGAGAAGTAAAAGTTACTCCATGGTTGAGAGCCATCTCCGAGAAGTTTCTGTTTAAATGGTGGGATCACTTACCTGATGTGGCCCAGTTTGCTGAGCCTCATAAAATACACAGGGTGTGAAAGCATGGATGACAAGAATTAGCCGTAAATACTGCACCCAAACAGAAAATGCTGTGCTTATATTCCAGGCAAGCTTACCATACAACTGACTTTCTGTAGTTCACCTTTGCCAAACAAACTAACAGACAAAAAACACTTGATTGCTAATAATCTAGAAATCACTTATATTTAGCCTTTCTATCTGCTTCATCTTATCTTCACATTTTTCTTTTTTCTCATTTCCATAATTTTCTTCTGCTTAGTTTTAAAAAGGAAATTTAATATTTCCCCCTTACACTATTGATAAATAGTCAGTCATTCTTATATCTCTGGACTTGACTATGTCAGTTTCAATTCATCTTTCATTTGGGGCAGTCATATACTCATTGTATGGTGTATGGAGTTTATGGAGCGAAAGAAATTGGGTACTGATCACTGCTGAGTGTTGTAATAAGATGGAAAGGATATTCCTGTTGTTCTCTTGCATTGTTTGTGTCCTCCTATAAAGCTCGGAAAATGTGGTATAAGATTAAAATCTGTATCTCTTGAATCTGTGTCTCTTGAACTTTCATTCACAACTGTGGTACTGCATTCACTTTCATTGTTTCGTTCAACCTCACACTAGAGGTTCTTCCATTAAGACAAGAAAAAGACTAAAGTTTGTAAAGATTGGAAGAAAGAAATACAACCATAATTATTTCCGCACAGTATGGTTATGTGTGTCCTAAATCAAAATAATCTTCAGGTAAACCATTTGCATTAATAAATGGATTTAGTAAGATTACAAAATATGAAGTTAATATGCAAAAGTCACGTAAATTTAACAGCTTAGATGAAAGGTGTTAACTCCTCAAAAAGCATCAGCTGCCACAGCTTGACGCAACATGAAATTTGAAAACCCTAAGATGTTTTCAAATTTGAAATGTGAAAATTGAATTTGAAGTTTAAAACTCCCAAATGAAAGAGAATGTGAACAGTGACTGGAAAGGGGAACAAGAGAGGTTTCTGGAAACTCATAATGTTCTGTTTCCTGACCTGGGTAGTGGTGACAATGTTCATCCACTTTGTGAAAATTCACCAAGATAAATATGTTAGTTTTCCCTATCTCTGTATGCCTATCTCTCCATATTTTTATCAACATATAACAAGATGATATAAAAAGACATCTTTTTATGTGTCAATAAAAAGTAAAATAAAATAAGATTTTAAAAACTCTTCAAAAAAGAAATATCCAGGCCCTGATAGTTTCACTGGAGAACTCTACCAATGATTTAAAGAAAGAACACCAATTCTACACAAACTCTTCCAGAAAATAGAAGTAGAAGGAGCACATGCCAGTTCATCTCCTATAAGCCAGTATTACCTTGAAACCAAAACCTAGAAAAACAGTACAAAAAAAGAAAACCACAGAACACCCTTCTTGAATGTAAATGCATATACTCCTTAACAAAATGTTAGCAAATAGAATTCAGATACAGACACATATGCATATAATTATGCACCATAATCTAGGGGTTTATTTCTGAGATGCAAAGCTGGTTCAATATTTGGAAATAAACTAATGTATTCCACCATATTAACAAAAGAAAAAAAATACATGATCATATGAATTGATACAGAAAAGCATTTGAAAAAAATTCAATACCCATTATAAAACATCAAGAAACTAGGAATAGAGGGTAACTTCCTCAATTTGATAGAGAGTATCGACAAAAATCTTACAGCTAATATCATACTTAAAGGTGAAAGACTAAATGTTTTCTTCCTAGGTTTGAGAACAAGGCAAGAATGTCTGGTCTTACCCCTACTACTCAACCTAGTATTGGAAGTTCTAGCCAGTGCAGCAGGCAAGTAAAACAACCAGAAGTCATGCAGTAAAGAAAGAGAAATAAAACCATCTCTATTTGAAGATTACATGATTGCTTTCATAAAAATCTCAATGAATCTATAAAAAAACTTCTAGACTTAATGAGTGGATTCAGCAAGATCACAGGATATATGACCAATTAAAAAAATAAATCACATTTTTGTATAATTGCAATTCATTTACAGAAAGTGAAATTAAAAATATAATGCTGTATACAATTGCTCAAAAATGTGGAATACTTAGGTGTAAATCTAGTCAAATATGCACAGAAGTTGTAGTGCTGAAAATTACAAAATGCTGATGAAAGAAATCAAAGAATATCTACATTAATAGAGATACATACTGCGTTCATGGATTGAAAGGCTCAATCTAATCTAGTAAAAATGTCACTGTCTCAAATTGATACTTTTACACAATTTCTATCAATATCTCTGCAAGATTTTTTATAAATAAAGACAAGATCACTCTAAAATGCGTATGGAAATACAAAGAAACTACGATAGCTACAGCAATTGAAAATGAATAAAGTGGGAGGAACAACTCTATCCAATATATAGCTACAATAATAAGACATTGTGGCAATGGTAGGGGATAAACAGATAGATCAATAAAATAAAATGGAGAATCCAGAAATAAATTCCATAAATATGACCTCCTCATTTTTAAGTAAAATTTGTAGTTTAATTAAAATAAAACATGGATAAATTAAACAAACACAAACACTTTTCTGGTTATCAAATATTGGGACTCAAAGCATCTCCAAAACATTAGAGGTCCAACTTATTCCTGAGATACAGCAATCATCACAGAATATGTGATCAAATTTCACTGTTTGAACCACTCACATTTCTGTAGCAGAAAATAGAACAAAGTTCCTCAGACACACTTCTCCCTTCTGTCTAAAATATTTGCACAAATAGGCCCTTTCCATACTTCAAAAAAAAAACAAACATCTTTCTTGCTTAACCAATTGGCTGGTTACTCTCACCCTGGCATCTGATCTCTTAGTTAAAAGGTCCAGGGTGCCAAATTCAACCAGAAATTACCAGGACATCAGTGGCTACTTCACTGATCTTTCTCATGAAAGGATGTATGTGTCTTTCTACAAGGAAAGTCACTCCTCTGAGATTATTGTGTCAGGTGACAGTCATAGAGTGGAGTGGGGAAGAGGGAGAATGAAAAAGCAAAGGGATAAGAAAAGAATGAGGCTTTCATTATCTATTCACAGCCAGGAAGAATAGTCCAGTTTTAACAAACCACCCACTATTAACTCCAAACATACACAACCCAAAATAGAGGGGAAGGATAGAGGTCCTAAGGGCTGGAGAGACAAACGCTAATGACATAAAATAGCAGACTCCTCCACAGACATTTCTCACATCCCTAACACTGGAAGATGTTTAATTAAAAAGTTGCTGTTCAAAATTGTTCAGAAAACATGCTTAAAAATAGGCCTGCAGTCATTTTAAAAATAAACAGTCACTCCTCAGATATAAGTGGTATATATCAGATACCAATACTTGAGGGGCCTTTGACATGAATTTGAAAAATGGGCTGGCAGAGAAAAAAGAAGGAAAGAAAGGAGGTGGTGGGGGGAGGGAAGTATGAGGAGTACAATGTGGAAGGTAAGAAAGCTAGGAAGAGCATGTTTATAAGCCCATGCTGATCTATTCCAGCAGTCAAAAAAAGCAAATCCACAATGAAAAAAAAAATCTGAAAATCAATTTTAAATTCAAAGTACAAAAAATTGCAATCCAAAGCAATAAATATCCCAATGTTCTTGAATTGTAAAATAGAGCCTTCTGAGCCTGGATACTCAAACAGTTCAATGCTTTTCAGAGGTCATTCTTAAGTATTATCTGGCATAACTCTATCTCAGGTTTTATTCCTTGGTATAGACCAGTTCTGGGAGCAGAGAAAATCACAGGTATTTTCAAGTACAATAAGCTCCTGCAAGCAAATAGATGCAAGCAGAGAGGGATAGGAGAAAAAAACAGTTGGTTACTAAAGAGCTCCCATTTGATGTAGACAGTTTAAACTTTTCCCGCACAAATGTGTTAAGAAATGGGAATATGAACTATAATACCAAAGACACAAGACACTCCTCTCTCCAGAGGAAGGAGGAGAAGCGGACCTTAAAAAAAGTCAGAGAGAATGCTACCAAAGCTGCACAAACTGTGCTCTGTCCCTAAGGACAAATACCCCAAAGTCAGAAGGAAAGCAGCTCTTCTTTTCCATCTCTATCATTTCCTTCAATAGTTTTAAAGATTCCAAACCCAGACTCTTGCAGAACTGAGCTACAAGTGGGATACAGGGAAGTGAGACAGGTGGCAAGGAACATGAATAAGGCTCAACCCATCAAACTTCTGTATGCTTTCCCAAATTTCCCTGCCAGTTTAGTTATTGGTAGGTTGTGATTATGATTTGATACCAAAAAATTAAAAAATAAAAATAAAAAGAGGGGTTTGGTTTGGGGCACCCAATAGAAAAATGACCAAGGAAGCCAGAATTTAGTTGTTTCCTCTGTGGGCTGCTTAGTTGTAAGGAAAAGATGCTTAGGGCCTTCAATCTCTTCTGTCTAACTGGGAAGGGAAACAGGAAACAGGGAGAGGATATAGTCAGATGAAAGTCATCTCATCGTTTGGCACGGGGTGGAAGAGGGGGAGGTGGAGATGCAGGGGGCTGCCAGTCTTGCCTCTTCTTCCTTTCAATGTTGAGCCAGTTGGCCACATCATGTGCACATGTGTGAATGTTGCTGCTTTCCTCTGATCCTGTCAGATGTCCATCTCAAACTGAGCATCATCTTCAACTGCATGCTTCCTGTCATAATTGTTCACGTTGGTCAAATTGTTTACTTCTATATAGACTGAGCCCCCAGTCTTGGGGGTTGTTCATATGATACTTAACCCCACAAAGAATAGGTCAAATCTAGTTAAAATTTAGGCCTAAGACTCACCCCTAAGAGAGCCTCTTCTGTTGTTCATATGTGGCCTCTCTCTCTCCAGCCAACACAACAAGCAATCTCACCACCTTCCCCCTGTGTACATGGGACATGAGTCCCAGGGGTGTGGACCTTCCTGGCAATGTGGGACAGAAATCCTAGAATGAGCTGAGACTCAGCATCAAGTGATTGAGAAAACCTTCTCAACCAAAGGGGGAAGAGTGAAATGAGACAAAGTGTCAATGGCTGTGAGATTCCAAACAGAACCAAGAGGTTATCCTGGAGGTTATTCTTACGCATTGAGTAGATATCACCTTGTTATTCAAGATGTAGTGAATAGACTGGAGGGAACTATCTGAAAATATAGAGCTGTGTTCCAGTAGCCATGTTTCTTGATGATGATTGACTAATGATATAGATTTTACAATGTGACTGTGCAATTGTGAAAACCTCATGTCTAATGCTCCTTTTATCTACCTTGTCAACAAAGGAGTAGACATATGGAATAAAAATAAATAATGGGGGAACAAATGTTAAAATAAATTTAATTTGAAATGCTAGTGATCAGTGAAAGCAAGGGGTAAGGGGTATGTTAGGAATAATCTTTTTTCTGTTTTCATTTTATTTCTTTTTCTATTGTCTTTATATTTCTTTTTCTGAATGGACATAAATGTTCTAAGAAATGATGAATATGCAACTAAGTGATGATATTGTGAATTACTGACAATCTATGTTAATGTTTTATTTCATTTGTTAAATTTTTTTAATTAATAAATTAAAAAAAAATGTTTACTTCTACTATGAAGTCTTCAATTAAGGAGCCAGTACTCATCACTGCTGGGATATTGGGCAGATGGCAGGGCAGGGTCTGAGCCATGAGAGAATTGTAAAGATCCAACAGAATCATAAATGATGCAGGTTCCTCTTGGTGT
Organism: Tamandua tetradactyla; assembly: GCF_023851605.1. Taxonomy (NCBI): domain Eukaryota; kingdom Metazoa; phylum Chordata; class Mammalia; order Pilosa; family Myrmecophagidae; genus Tamandua; species Tamandua tetradactyla. The sequence goes on along the minus strand of NC_135327.1, from coordinate 208,487,165 downwards.
GGGCATTGGCAGGAGGAAAATGCACGGCATTGAGGGTGGACACGGTGCGGGTTGGGGTGGCGGGCTCGTGGGCTTTGTTGGGTGGAAGGTAGCTGGGGCAGGTCCCAGCTGCATGCACTTCCCAGGCGGGCGGATCTGTGGAGTGTCTGGGCGTGCTACCCTGCATCCTCGCTGCCTTCCCCAGTCCCGCTCAGCTCATGTCACCACCATAGCCCCTTCCTTGGGCCTCCACCAGTCTTTCAGCTGCAGCAACAGCAGTGGGGTCAGCAGCAGCCCCTAGTGATTTTTGAGACAAGTACAAAAGCAATTCAGTAGAAGGACAGTCCTTTCAACCAATGGTGCCTGAACAAGGATATCCTGAGGCAAAACAAAAACAAAAAATGAACCACTACTTAAACCTCACACCCGACAGAAATATTAACTCAAAATGTATTAGGTATAGAGTGGGCCACGTTGGTTCAGCAGGCAGAGTTCTCACCTGCTCATGCAAAAAAAAAAACAACAAAACAAAAAAAACCTAGTATTAAAAAAAGTATCAGATTTAAACATAAAACTAAAAATTTTTATTAGGAAACATAGGAGAAAATCTTTGGGATAAAGATTGGTTACGTGCTCTTTGATGTAACACCAAAAGTAAAATGTATAAAAGAAAAAATCAGCATATTGGACTTCATCAAAATTAAAAACTTTTGCTCTGCAAAAGACCCCATTAAGAAATTGATAAGAAAAGCTACAGATCCAGAGAATGTATTTGCAAGCCGCATATGTAACAAAGAGACTATATCTCAGCTGCATAACAAACTCTCAAAATTCAAAAGTAACAAAACAAAAAAATCCAAAGAGAAAATGGTCAAAAGACACAAACATTTTACTGAAGAGGATACAGGAATGGCAAATAAGCACATAAAATGATGTTCAACATCATTGGGTATTAGGGAAATGCAGATTAAGACCACAATGAGATATCACATCATACCCATTAGATCATTGGCAAGGATGTGGAGAGAGATTGGAACCATTGTGTACTGCTGGTGGGATTTTAAAATGATGCAACCCATGTGGAAAACAGTTTGGGGATTCCTCAAAAACTTTAGCATATAATTACCATACAACCTGTTGTTTTAATTTTGTTAAATGCTGCCAGACTGCCATATACTAGAAATGGGGTGGCTTTTAAAAAGAGAATGCATTAAGTTACAAGTTTACAGTTTTAAGGCCATAAAAATGTCCAGACTAATGCATCCAGGGAAAGATACCTTGGCACAAGAAAGGCCGATATCTGTCACATGAGAAGGCATGTGGCTGGCCTCTGTGATCCTTACTCCCAGTTCCATTGCTTCAAGATTGTAATGCCAATCATTGCCTCTGTAAGCATCTGTGGGCCTTCACTCAGATCCTCTGGACCACAACTCTGGGTTCTGGCTTGCTTAGCATCCCATAGGAAGGTATATGGCTCTGTATTTCCAAACATCTGTATCTAAGCATCTGCTTTCTCTGTTGGCTCTCCAAGCATCTCCAAATATATGCATCTTTGTGGACTCTAAGCTTTCTCTAAAATGTTTCCTCTTTTAAAGGACTCCAGTAACCCAATCAAGACCCACCTTGAATGGGGGAAGCCACATCTTCATGGAAGTAATCTAATCAAAAGGTTTTACCCACAATTGAGTGGGTCAAATCCATGGAAACAATCTGACTAAAGTTTTCCACCCTCCAATATTGACTCAGGATTAAAAGAAATGGTTTTTCTGGGGTGCACAACACTTTCAAACCAACACACCTGGCAATTCCACTACTAGATATTGACCAAATATAATTGAGAACATATGTATATGCAAAATCTTATGCATGAATACTGATAGAAGTACACATACAATAGCAACAAATTATACATTCCAACCCAGTTTTAGGAGGGTTCAGGTGGGGTAGCTATAAGACCGAAGAACAGGCTAGACCCAGAGTTAAGCATGGATTTTATTGGAACTTACAAACAGGAGAAGATTCTTCCCAATGGTGGCTGGTTGGAAAATGGAAGTCAGTGTTCCACGAAGGGCAAGGACTGCAAGGGACAGTTTATAAGAGTTTAAGATAAGGGTGTGAAAACAGAATTTCAACAGGGTTTCATGACACAGGGGCCTGGAGGTTTGTCATCAACAGTGATGGGGGGATGCTTGAATGCTTTGTCCATGATACTACTGAACATCCTTCCCCTCACCCCCCTGAGGAGGTCTGATGACTTTAACTTCTGTCCTGGTCATTGTAGGTGGCTATGTGCAGTAACATATTCTCAGTATGGATGGGGTCTGGCTTTGGATTACCACAATCCACCTGAACGCAGACTACATGGACCATAGGACAGACATTACCTCCATTTTCCGCAGCAGTATCAGAGAAAACAGAACACCAAGAGTCCTCCATGTAGAGATAACAACCACAAAGAAATGCTGTCATGGCCAAGAAAGGAAATTAGAAGATTCTTTTCCAGATTTTTCAGTACATTGAGTTCTGCCAGGCCAGCAGAGTATTCTACACAGCCCAGTTCACATGGTCACAGTTCAAAGAAGGGTGGTGTGCTTAGTTTGAAACTAATATGTACCCCCAGAGAAACCATGTTCTCTTAATCCTAATCCAATCTTGTGAGGGTAAGCCTATTAGGGTGGGAGCTTTCATTAGGTTGTTTCCGTGGAGATGTGACCCATCCAATTGTGAGTGTGAGTGACCTTTTGATTAGCTGGAGATGTGGCCCCATCCATTCAAGGTAGGTCTTAATTAGTTTACTGGAGTCCTTAGAAGAGCCAACACAGAGAGCAGAGGGTTCAGATACTTGAAGAGCCAATACACACACAGATGTTTGGAGACAGAGATAGAAATAGCCTAGCAAGGCTGTGCAAACCCAACATGGGGTTAGATTATGGGCATGATTTGCTGCTGAAGCCCACTGTAAAGAGGTGTTTACTAGGGTGTTATGGGCAAAAAGATAGATCTTTATGGGAAATAATAAGGGCTAATTTGTGCTGGCTTAACAATATACATGCTAGAGTTCTGTTGGTTAACAACAAGGTTCTCTAGGCAGAGGAACATTTTGGGAAGGTTTTAAATATCAGGTACTTTCCCCTTGCAATTTTTCTAAGTTCTCTTCCATGACATCAATACTCAGTTTAGGCATACATTATACATAAGGTTCCTGTGAGAATAGAAGGCCCCAGATTGGTGATAAAAATTTTAACAGGCATTTTTTTATGTAAATCATGATCAGATTACAATATTTTCAGTGACCCTTTTCCCCCACAGGCTTAAGATTCCCAACCAGCACAACTGCAGAGGTTGGCACTAAAGTCAAAGGATCTCATTTTCCCCTGCTTGCATGGTCTGAGGCATAGATAACAACAAATAATTATGAGTTCTCCTTTTAGGCTGTAAAACACCTGGCCCTTTAATTTGTAGTCTCAGAACCTGCCTTAGTCCTGTCATTAGTATTTCAACAGGAGCTGGGGCTGAGACCTGTGGCATTGCATTTAAACAAGTTAAGGCCTGACAGAGTTTCAGTTTAATTGTTCTCTGTTGCAAGGGGCTCTTATCGTATTTTAGCTGTTCCTTTAATAAACCAAACATTCTTTCAGTAAGGTCTGTGCATGTGGGATTGTAGGGCAGATGGAAGAATCGCATGCTGTCCTGATCCATGGCCCAGGATTGCGCTATCTGCTCAGTGAAAGGGGTCCCCTAATCATTGTCTGTCTGTGTTAACAGTCCATGCAGAGTGCTTGCACTCTTTCCAAATATTAGAGGATGGCCCATTGGTGTGCCTTCCCCACTAGGAAAGCTAACAACAATCCTGTATCTGTGTCCATGACAATAAAAAGCATAACTTGCCCCCACCTAGAGCAGAACGGGACTGATGTAATCAGTTTACCACTGGGTCACCAGGAATTGTGACTGGTCAATGTGCCCCATCTGGTATGGTAGCCCATGTTGTCAATGCAGGTAGCACAAAGAGCATTCTCTAGTGATGTCCACTAACTTCTGGCATGTGCTTGGCAGCTGGAACTGCTGGTCCAGATGCCACAGGGTTTAATTCCCTTGGTGTCTGCTTTTTCAATGAAGCCATTCTGCCATTTCCCTGACTTCAGCTGTGCTGCTCTGAAACCGTGTGAGTGCATCTGCTTCCACATTTCTGAGTAACATGTTGGGAATATGGGCAAGAACAAGATAGACAGACATCAATGATGAACGATAGGCATCCCAGGTGTCTTTCCACAATTCTAGTCCTTAGACAGGTGATCTATGACTGCCCATTGTTCCTACTTCCAGATTGCCATTCAAATCATAAGGCCTTTGTAAACAGCCCTGCAGTCAGTATAGATGGCACATTTTCTGATTTATGCACTATTGCTATCTGTACTGCTCTTAACTCAGCCCATTGATTGCTTTGCATTGGCACCAGTCTCCCATCATATAGTGTCAGTACTGGGTTGTATTGCCACAGCTGTCCAGGTGGGAGGCTGCCTGCCAGCAGATCCATTAGTATACCAAGCAGATTTGGGAATGGTACTCTTGCCTTCATTAGTGAGCCTTTCAACAGCTGTTTCATGTGCAGCAGCTTTAACTGTTGAATCTTCTAGATAGGTCACTGTCTAAGAACCTTGTGCATTTCTGTACTCAGAGGACTGGTATTGAAAATGCTGGGCTGTAGCAGGTAGGCTTTTATTTGGTGAGGGTGCTCAGTTGGGTACTACTAGAGTATGGCTTAGAAGCTGTGTTGGTTATCCACCCCTGAATAGGGATGGCCAGTTTCAAGGTAGCTGGGCATCTTTGTGTCAGTCCCTCTACTTGCAATAAGGTATTATATGCAATACCAATTGCTTTTCCAGAGACTATATCTCAGCTGCCCCTTTCCATACTTGTGACTAAAAGCCAAGGAGTATTCATTTAGAATGTTTCCTCTGCCAAGGACCCCACGCAAAGCCAATAGTCATCCCGGCAACATCCGGTTTACAGGGCAGTTCCGGCTTCCTACCCAATCTCCACCCCAGAGCTTCTGCTATCACCATTTTTGCTTTTCAAAAAAAGAAAAGTCCTCCCATTTCCAAGTATAACCTTATCTAATTAGCATATACAAAGCTTTTAGCATTTGGGCTAAACAATGAACAAAATGTTTTCAATACTACTACAACCCCAAGAAAATCATTAGTTGTTTTGGCATATGCAGCATAGGAAAATATTTAACTTATCATTTACTGTAGAAGGAATAATTTTGTCTTATCCAACCATACAACACTAAAGAATTCAACAGGGTAGCCAAGGCATTGCAGTTTGTCATGATTAATTGACCATCCCTGACTCTCAAGGTGAGATAATAATGAGCCTGAGGCTTCTTTTAGTCCTGAAAGAGTCACTGATTAAGATGACATCACCAATATGGTGAAATAGACTTTTCCACTTAGCCAAATTCTTTGCCAGAGACTGTGGTAGATGGTTGGTATATGTACAGAGCCTTGATAGTGCAGTGAAAGTTCTTTGTTCTCCTTCCCAGGTGAAGACCAAAGCAGGTTGACTGGCCTTCTTTAAGGGAATACTAAAGAAATCATTACAGTTAAATCTAAAACAAAGTGATAATGACATATTGAGTGCTAATTCTTTGTAGTAAAGGGGTAACCTTTTGGAACTGCTGCATACAAAGATGGCTTTATTTTATCCTCTGCTTGCCAAACCCTTTGTTTTCTCCTCTACATCTAACGAACAATCTATGGCATCCCGAGTTTTTGGGTCTCACCCTAAAGTAGTTTGCATTATCTGGATTCAAACCTGAGGCAAATTATAGCCCCTGAGTTGGACATAATCTGCATGCTAGAGTCTCCAACTGACTGTTCACTCAGTGCAGGTGATGAGAGAGACGTTCATTTATGCCTGGGCAAGGTGCGTATCTCCTTTTACTTCTAATTTTAGTGCTTGTTCTGCCTGGGTAGCCATCCACAAGTGGTGATACGGTTGCTCCTATTTGACAGTCTCTTTTTTTCTTACTCAAATTTAGTTGTCCTGCTGTCTTTTGTTACTCACACAGTGGCCCTCATTTATCTAGGAGGGCATCCATCCCTCCTCACATGGATGATAGAGACAACTTGGTATTTCCTCCCATGGATTCTCCCTTCCCAAGACTCATGTCCACTACAGGCAGTTGCTCTTTGGTTTCCTGGGAGTTCACAATTGTTCCAACACAGGTTTTGGAGGGCTTTGGTTGGGGCAGCTTTAAGAACAAAGAATATGCTAAGTGGAGGGTTAAGCATGGATTTTTAAAAAGTGTATTTTATTTATTAAATGTACCAACATACAAACACAAACATTCTTACCATATGATCATTCCATTCTACATATATCATCAGTATTTCACAATATCATCACATAGTTGTATATTCATCATCATGATCATTTCTTAGAACAGTAGCATTAATTCAGAAAAGGAAACAAGAAAACAGAAAAAAATCATACATACCATTCTAGTTTACTACCTGCTGGAATGCAATATGCCAGAAATGGAATGGCTTTTAAAAGGGGGAATTTAATAAGTTGCTAGTTTACCATTCTAAGGCCAAGAATATATCTCAATTAAAGCAAGTCTATAGAAATGTCCAATCTAAGACATCCAGGGAAAGATACCTTGGTTCAAGAAGGTCAGTGAAGTTCAGATTCTTCCTCTCTCAAGTGAGAAGGCGCATGGAGAACACAGTCAGGGTTTCTCTCTCATCTGGAAGGGCACATGGTGAACATGGCATTATCTGCTAGCTTTCTCTCCTGGCTTCCTGTTTCATGAAGCTCCCCAGGAGGCACTTTCCTTCTTCATCTCCATCTGGTGGACTCTCTGCTTCATGGTGCTACAGCATTCTATGCTCTCTCTGAATCTCTCATTCTCTAGAATGTTTCCTCTTCTATAGGACTTCAGAAACTAATCAAGACCCACCCAAATGGGTGGAGACACATCTCCCCAAATCCAGCTTAACAACCCTCTTGATTAGGTTACATCTCCAGGGAGATGATCTAATTACATACAATATTGAATAGGGGTTATTCTTCCTCTATGAAATGGGATTCTGATTAATACATGGCTTTTCTAGGGTACATACATCCTTTCAAACCAGCACACAAAGCATACTCCTGCCTCTCCCTTTCATTGATCCCTACATTTCAATCTACGAAATTTATTTTACATTTGTTCCCCCTATTACTTATTTATTTTATTTATCTATTCATTTATTTAAAAAATTAACAATAAGCAAACAAAAACATTAACTTATCATCCCATTCTACATATATAATCAGTAATTCTTAATATCATCACATAGTCACATATTCATCATTTCTTAGAACATTTGCATCGATTTAGAAAAAGAAATAAAAAGACAACAGGAAAAGAAATAAAATGATATCAGGAAAAAGAAAGACTATACATACCATACCCCTTACCCTTCACTTTCATTTATCACTAGAATTTCAAACTAAATTTATTTTAACATTTGTTACCCCTATTATTTATTTTTATTCCATTTGTTCTACTCATCTGTTGACAAGGTAGTTAAAAGGAACATCAGACACAAGATTTTCACAATCACACAGTCACATGGTGAAAGCTATAGCATTATTCAATCATCATCAAAAAACATGGCTACTGGAACACAGCTCTACATTTTCAGGCAGTTCCCTCCAGCCTCCCCTTTACCTCTTGGCTAACAAGGTGATATATATTTAATGTGAAAGAATAGCCTCCAGGATAACCTTTTGACTCTGTTTGAAATCTCTCAGCCATTGACACTTAGTCTCATTTCATTCTTCCCCTTTTGGTCAAGAAGGTTCTCTCAATCCCTTGATGTTAATTCTCAGATCATTCTAGGGTTTTTCTCAATCCCTTGATGCTGAGTCTCAGCTCATTCCAGGATCTCTGTCCCACATCACCAGGAAGGTCCACAGCCCTGGGAGTTGTGTGTCCCATGCAGAGAGGGGGAGTGGGGTGAGACTGCTCATAGTGTTGGCCAGAGAGAAAGGCCACATCTGAGCCACAAAGAGGCGACTTTTAGGCTTGAATTTAAGTAGACTTGACCTATCCTTTGTGCGGTTAAGTTTCACATGAACAAACTGCAATACTGGGGGCTCAGCCTATAGCTTTGGTTGTCCACACTGCTTGTGATTGTGATTCCTCAATCAACTTGGGGAAGTTGAATTTCTCCCCATTCTCACCATTCCCCGATGGGGGCTTTGCAAGTACTTTTCCACTCACTGATCGAATCACTCTGGGATTCATCGGGGCATCACTCTGACCAAACCAACAAAATCTCATGTCCTACCTGAGATTCCAAGTACTTATGGTGTTCAATCAAACTATCTACATAATAAAGACAGCCAACCCAATTACAAAATGGGAAAAAGACTTGAACAGACACCTATCAGAAGAGGAAATACAAATGGCCAAAAGGCACATGAAGAGATGCTCAATGTCCCTGGCCATTAGAGAAACGCAAATCAAAACCACAATGAGATATCATCTCACACCCACCAGAATGGCCATTATCAACAAAACAGAAAATGACAAGTGCTGGACAGGATGCGGTGAAAGAAGCACACTTATCCACTGTTGGTGGGAATGTCAAATGGTGCAACCACTGTGAAAGGCAGTTTGGCGGTTCCTCAAAAAGCTGAATATAGAATTGCCATATGACCCAGCAATACCATTGCTGGGAATCTACTCAAAGGAATTAAGGGCAAAAACTCAAACAGACATTTGCACACCAATGTTTATAGCAGCATTATTTACAATTGCAAAGAGATGGAAACAGCCAAAATGTCCATCAACAGACGAGTGGCTAAACAAACTGTGGTATATACATACGATGGAATATTATGCAGCTTTAAGACAGGATAAACTTATGAAGCATGTAATAACATGGATGGACCTAGAGAACATTATGCTGAGTGAGTCTAGCCAAAAACTAAAAGACAAATACTGTATGGTCCCAATGATGTGAATCGACATTCGAGAATAAACTTGGAATATGTCATTGGTAACAGAGACCAGCAGGAGTTAGAAACAGGTAAGATAATGGGTAATTGGAGCTGAAGGGATACAGACTGTGCAACAGGACTAGATACAAAAACTCAAAAATGGACAGCACAATAATACCTAATTGTAAAGTAATCATGTTAAAATACTGAATGAAGCTGCATCCAAGCTATAGGTTTTTGTTTTGTTTTGTTTTGTTTTGTTTTTACTATTATTACTTTTATTTTTCTCTGTATATTAACATTCTATATCTTTTTCTGTTGTGTTGCTAGTTCTTCTAAACCGATGCAAATGTACCAAGAAACGATGATCATGCATCTATGTGATGATGTTAAGAATTACTGATTGCATATGTAGAATGGTATGATTTCTAAATGTTGGGTTAATTTCTTTTTTTCTGTTAATTAATAAAAAAACTATCTACATAAGTTATATTAGGAAATGCACTAGTTATAATATAAATTTGTAAAAAATAAACATTTTTTGCTTTAATCTCACACATAAGGTGACATTTTTAAATATTAACTACCATCTATTTTCAGTACCCTGAAATAATGACATTCCTTTGTTCTTCCTCATGCACAAACATTTTTAAAATTGTACATTGTACATTTCACTATTATTACACACTCTAAGCATTCCTAGATTATACCATCTCAATCTTTAACATCTATCTTTCTTTCTGATTTCATTTATACCCCCAGGCACTCCTCCCTCTATCATTCTCACTTGCAGCTTCATTCAGTGTTTTAACTTAATTATATTACAGTTAGGTAGTATTGTACTGTACATTTCTGAGTATTTGTATCCAGTCCTGTTGCACAGTCTGTATCCCTTCAGCCTCAATTACCCAATATCTTACCCTGTTTCTATCTCCTGATGGTCTCTGTTACCAATTAAATATTCCAAGTTTATTCTCTAATGTCAGTTCATATCAGTTAGACCATATAGTATATGTCCCTTAGTTTTTGGCTAGTCTCACTCAGCTTAATGTTCTCAAGGTCCATCCATGTCGTTACATACTTCATAAGTTTATTCTGTCTTATGGCTGCATAACATTCCATCGTATGTATATACCACAGTTTGTCTATCCACTTGTCTGTTGTTGGACATTTTGTCTGTTTCCATTGCTTTGCAATTGTAAATAATGCTGCTATAAACACTGGTGTGCTAGTGTCCATTGTGTCTTTGCCCTTATGTCCTCTGAATAGATACCTAGCAGTGGTATATATGAACCTCTGGATCATACGGCAATTCTAAATTCAGCTTTTTGAGGAACTGCCAAACTGCCTTCCACAGTGGTTGCACAATTAGACATTCCCACCAACAGTGAATAAGTGTGCCTCTTTCTCCACATCCTCACTAGCACTTGTCATTTTCTGTTTTGTTGACAATGGCAATTCTGGTGGGTATGAGATGATATCTCATTGTGGTTTTGATTTGCATTTCTTTAATGGCCAGGGATGTTGAGCATCTCTTCATGTGCCTTTGGCCATTTGTATTTCCTCTTTTCAGAAGTGTCTGTTCAAGTCTTTTTCCCATTTTGTAAATGGATTGGCTGTCTTTTTGTTGTTGAGTTGAACACTCTCTTAATAAATTTTGGATACTAGACCTTTATCTGATATGTCATTTCCAAATATTGTCTCCCATTCTGTAGGCAGTCTTTCTACTTTCTTGATGAAGTTCTTTGATGCACAAAAGTGTTTAATTTAACTCTCTTGGAAACCTTGGTGTCTCAGGAATTGGTAATTGTGTATGTTGGGCAGAAAAACTGACAACCTTTGTCTGGTAACAATTTGGTGACACAGATGGAATGAACGCCTGAATCTCTGGAGTCCCAGCAAAGAAGAATTGGAGACATAGTCTGTGAATGAAGGAGAACCACCAGGAGTCCAGTCTCCCACTGCCCCCTTCAGATCCTGTTGGAACAGTTGCTTGAGCTGAACTTGGCAATTGGCACCTGAACAGGGACCTGATAGGGGAACTCTTAAAGTGTAAAGTGAGAAGATGCTCAAGGGACATCCACTACGAAAATGAAAAAGACCTACTAACAGCTACAAAAAGGAATTTCACATAATCTGTAAAAAGAAGCCATTATTAAATGAGTTCATTGTTCTCTTATATCAATTCTTGAAAAACAAAAACAGGAAGAATATTGTTCTAGTTTGCTAGCTGCTGGAATGCAATATATCAGAAACAGAATGACTTTTAAAAGGGGGAATTTAATAAGTTGCTAGTTTACAGTTCTAAAGCTGAGAAAGTGGCCTAATTATAACAAGTATATAGAAATATCCAATCAAAGGCATACATCCAGGGAAAGATACCTTGGTTCAAAAGGCCAGTGGAGATTCATGAGTTCTGGGGCAAGATGGCAACTTAGCAAAGTGATCGTTTTAGTTCATCCTCCAGAACAACTCCTGAATTATCAGAAACAGTACAGAAAAGCTCCTGGGGTCACGTTGGTGGCCAGAAACACAGAGTACCCCAGTCTGAACCATCTGGACTGGCTGTGAGCCCCCCTCAAACCATAAGTTCCCCAAACCATGGTGGCCAGTGCCCCTCCCCCACAGGCTGCTTCCCAGAGGGTGAAGGAAAGAGACTTTACCAGTAGCAGGGGCTGAGCCCAACCAAACGCCAATTGTGGAATTAATTAACAAATTCTGACTACTAAAAATAGGCCTCCAGATCAGGTGAACCTAACCAAAGCAGAAGTCACTGGTGGCAAGGGGGCATCATAGACAGAAAAAGAAAAGAGAAAAAGGAAACACATGTTTTTGTGGCTGTGTTTCTTCAAAGGCTTGACTGCCTTTCAATACAGCAGCAGGGCTTCTCAGGCTGCAACTGTCCCAGGCATAGGCAGAAACAAGCTCATTTGAAGGCTTGTCTGGAGCCTGTGCCTTCCCCCAGAGAGGAGTGAAGCCCAACTCAGGTGGAATCCCTCTCTCAAGGAATTCAGACAGCAGGACTTGGTAATTTGAGGCCATTAAAAACAGCCTACAACCTGTCCTGCATCCCCACCATGACCCCAGCAGGGAGAGTCTGCCAAAGTTAAAGGTATTGCATCATCTTATGCTGGTGGGACCTGCAGGCAGACAAGCACCACATACTGGGCAGGATAAGAAAAACAGAGCCCAGAGACTTCACAGGAGAGTCTTTCAACCTGATGGGTCTCACCCTCGGGAAAACCAATGCAGATGACTCTTTCCTCCTGATAGGAGGCCAGCTTGATCTGGAAAAATCTAGCTGGGGTCTATAATACCTAAGTAGACCCTCCTAAGGGTGGGGGGAAAAAGGCACCTTGCAAGCAGGTGAAGAAACAAGAAAACAAGAACTGAAAAATACTTCTCTGTTAAATAAAACCTAAGCTAGAGGTCCAGATAAAGCTGAATGAAATGTCAAAGAACAGATAGACAACAAATTCATCCAGCAAGAAAACCTTCACTAAAAGAGGTGAAAGCAATCTCCAGAATAAACTAATTAAGGTAATTAAATGCCTATATGCCTGGAAAAAATAACAAATCAAACTAGGAAAATTGAAGATATGGCCCAGTCAAAGGAACAAACCAACAATTCAAATGAGATACAGGAGCTGAAACAATTAATTCAGAATATACAAATAGACATGGAAAACCTCATCAAAAACCAAATCAATGAATTGAGGAAGGATATAAAAAAAGGCAAGGAATGAACAAAAAGAAGAAATCAAAAGTCTAAAAAAACATATCTCAGAACTTATGCAAATGAAATACATGGTAGAAGAGATGAAAAAACAATGGAAACCTACAATGGTAGATTTTGAGAGGCAGAACATAGGATTAGTGAACTGGAGGATGAGATATCTGAAATCCAACAAGAAAAAGAAAATATAGGGGAAAAAATGGAAAATTATGAGCAGGGACTCAGGGAATTGAATGACAATATACAGCACATGAATATTTGTGTTGTGGGTGTCCAGAAGGAGAAGAGAAGGGAAAAGGAGGAGAAAAACTAATGGAGGAAATTGTCACTGAAAATTTCCCAACTCTTATGAAAGACTTAAAATTACAGATCCAAGAAGTGCAGTGCACCTCAAAGAGATAGATCCAAATAGACATACTCCAAGATATTTACTAATCAGAATGTCAGAGATCAAAGAGAAAGAGAGAACCTTGATAGCAGCAAGAGAGAAGCAATCCATCACATACAAGGGAGGCCCAATAAGAATATGTGTAGATTTCTCAGCAGAAACCATGGAGGCAAGAAGGCAGTGGGATGAGATATTTAAATTACTAAAAAAGAAAAACTTCCAACCAAGAATTCTATATCCAGCAAAATTGTGCTTCAAAAATGATGGAGAATTTGAACATTTTCAGACAAAATGTCACTGAGAGAATTTGTGACCAAGAGACCAGCTCTGCAAGAAATACTAAAGGGAGCATTAGAGACAGATACGAAAAGACAGAAGAGAGAGGTTTGGAGAAGAGTGTAGAAAGGAAGACTATGAGTAAAGGTAAACAGAAGGATAATTAGATATGGCATATAAAATTCAAAAGGTGAAATGAATGTACTAACCATGCAGTAATAACATTAAATGTTAATGGATTAAACTCCCCAATTAAAAGAGATAGACTGGCAGAATGGATTAAAAAAACAGGACCCATCTATATGCTGTCTGTACTCAAGGACATGAGGGCAAGGACACAAACAGACATTTGCACACCAATGTTTATAACAGCACTATTTACAATTACCAAGAGATGGAAACAGCCAAAATGTCCATCAATGGATCGGTGACTAAACAAACTGCAGCATATACATACGATGGAATATTATGTAGCCAAGTAAGACAGAATAGTAAGACAGAATAAAGTTCTGAAGTATGTAACAACATAGATGGACCTTAAGGATATTATGCTGAGTGAGATTAACCAAAAACAAAAGGACAAATACTGTATTGTCTCACTGATATGAACTGACATTAGTGAATAAATTTGGAGAATTTTGTTGGTAACAAAGACCATCAGGAGATAAAAAATAGGGTAAGATATTGGGTAATTGGAGCTGAAGGGCTACAGATTGTACAACAGGACTGAATATAAAAACTCAGAAATGGACAGCACAATACTACCTAACTGTAATACAATTATATTAAAACACTGAATGATGCTGAATGTGAGAATGATAGAGGGAGGAGGACTGGGGGCATAAAAGAAATCACAAAGAAAGATAGATGATAAAGATTGAGATGGTATAATCTAGGAAACTCTAGAGTGTATAATGATAGTGGCTAAATGTACAAATTTCAAAAATGTTTTTGCACGAGGAAGAACAAAGGAATGTCATTACTGCAGGGTGCCGAAAATAGATGGTAATTAATATTTTGAAATTTCAACTTATGTGTGAGACTAAAACAAAAAATGTTTATTTGGTACAAAATTTATGTTTTGACAAGTGCATTTCCTAATAAAACTTATGTAGATAGTTGATTGAACAACATAAGTACATGGAACGTTTGGTAGGACATGAGATTTTGTTGGATTGTCCAGATTGATGTCCTGATGAATCCCAGAGTGATTTGATCAGTGAGTGGAAATGTATTTACAAAATCCCCTTCAGGGAATGGTGAGAATGGGGGAAAATTCAATCTCCCCAAGTTGAATTCTTGATATTCTCACAAGTAGTGTGGATAACCAATGTTATAGGCTGAACCCCCAGTCTTGGGGTTTGTTTATATGAAACTTAACCCCACAAACGATAGGTCAAGCCTACTTAGAATTAGGCCTAAGAGTCACCCCCAAGAGAACCTCTTTTGCTGCTTAGATGTGGCCTCTCTCTCCAGACAACACAACAAGCAAACTCATCACCCTCCCCCTGTCTACATGGGACATGACTCCCAGAGTTCTGGACCTTCCTGTCAACATGGACAGAAATCCCAGAATGAGCTGAGACTGTGCATCAAAGGATTGAGAAAATCTCCAGAGTGAGCTGAGACCCAGCATTGAGGGATTGAGAAAAAATTCTCTACCAAAAGGGGGAAGAGTGAAATGAGACAAAGTGTCAATGGCTAAGAGATTCCAAACAGAGTTGAGAGGTTGTCCTGAAGGTTATTCTTACACATTATTTAGCTATCACCTTGTTATCCAAGATGTAATAGAGAGGCTGGAGGGAACTGCCTGAAAATGTAGAGCTGTGTTGCAGTAGCCACGTTTCTTGAGGATGATTGTATAATGATATAGCTTTCCCAATGAGACTGTGTGATTGCGAAAACCTTGTGTCCTATGCCCCTTTAATCTACCTTGTGAACAGATGAGTAGAACATATGGAATAAAAATGAATAATAGGGGGAACAAATGTTAAAATAAATTTAGTTTGAAATGCTAGTGATCAATGAAAGGGAAGGGTAAGGAGTATGGTATGTATAATGCTTTTTTTCTGTTTTCTTTTTATTTTTCTGTTGTCTTTTTATTTGATTTTCTGAATTGATGCAAATGTTCTAAGAAATGATCCTGAGGATGAATATGCAACTATGTGATGATATTGTGAATTACTGAATGTATGTAGAATGGAATGAGTAAATGTTAAGAATGTTTGCATTTCTTTTTTGTAATATTTTTTTAAAAATTAATAAAAATCTAAATAAAAAAGGAAAAAAGTGTTTAATTTAGAGGAGTTCCCATTTATTTATTTATTTCTTCAGTGCTCTTGCTTTGGGTGTAAGGTCTATAAAACCGCCTCCAATTATAAGATTTATAAGGTATGTCCCTACATTTTTCTCTAACTGTTTTATGGTCTATACCTAATGTGTAGATCTTTGATCCATTTTGAGTCAACTTTTGTCTAGGGTGTGAGATATGATTCCTCTTTCATTCTTTTGCATATGGATATCCAATTCCATAAGCCCCATTTATTGAAGAGACTGTTCTGTCCCAGGTGAGTTGGCTTGACTGCCTTATCAAAGATCAAATGTCCATAGATGTGAGCATCTATATCTGAACACTCTACTTGATTCCATTGGTCAATATATCTATCTTTATGCCAGTATCAGGCTGTTTTGATGACTGTAGCTTCATAGTATGCCTTAAACTCAGGCAGCAGAGACCTCAGGCTTTGTTTTTTTTCCTCAAGATACTTTTATCAATTTGGGGCACCCTGCCCTTCCAGATAAATTTACTTATTGGTTTTTCTATTTCTGAAAAGTAAGTTGTTAGGATTTTGATTGGTATTGCATTGAATCTGTAAATCAATTTAGGTAAGAATTGACATCTTAACTATATTTATTCTTCAAATCTATGAACACAGTATGCCCTTCCATCTATTTAGGTCTTTTGTGATTTCTTTTATCAGTTTCTTGTAGTTTTCTTTACATAGGTCTTTTGTCTCTTCAGTTAAATTTATTCCTAAGTATTTTATTCTTTTAGTTGCAATTGTACATGGAATTCTTTTCTTGATTGCCCCCTCAGATTGTTCATTACTAGTGTACAGAAACACCAAGAATTTTGAGTGTTGATCTTGTAACCTGCCACTTTGCTGTACTCATTTATTAGCTCTAGTAGTTTTGCTGTGTATTTTTCAGGGTTTTTGACACATAGTATCATATGCTCTGCAAACAGTGAGAGTTTTACTTCTTCCTTTCCAATTTTGATACCTTGTATTTCTTTTTCTTGTCTAATTGCTCTGGCTAGAACTTCCAACACAATGTTGTATAACGTTGGTGATAGTGGACATCCTTGTCTTGTTGCTGATCTTAGGGGGAAAGTTTTCAGTTTTTCCTCATTGAGGATGATAGTAGCTGTGGGTTTTTCATATATTCCCTTTATCATTTAAAGGAAGTTCCTGTATATTACTATCCTTTGAAGTGTTTTCAACAGGAAAGGATGTTGAATTTTGTCAAATGCCTTCTCTGCATCAATTGAGATGATCGTGTGATTTTTTTGGTTTGATTTTTTGATATGGTGTATTACATTCATTGATTTTCTTATGCTGAACCATCCTTGCATACCTGGGATGAATCCTACTTGGTCAGGATGTATAATTTTTTTAATGTGTTGTTGGATTCGATTTGCTAGAATTTTTTTGAGGATTTTTGCATCTGTATTCATTAGAGATATTGGTCTGCAGTCTTCTTTTTTTTGTAATATCTTGTCTGGTTTTGGTATGAGGGTGATGTTGGCTTCGTAGAATGAGTTGGGTAGCTTTCCCTCCTCTTCAATTTTTTGGAAGAGTTTGAGCAGGGTTGGTACTAATTCTTTCTGGAATGTTTGGTATAATTCACTTGAGAAGCCATCTGATCCCGGACTTTTCTTTTTGGGAAGCTTTTAAATGACTGATTCAATTCCTTTACTTGTGATTGGTTTATTGAGGTCATCTATTTCTTCTTGAGTCAAAGTTGGTTGTTCATAACTTTCTAGGAAGTTGTCCATTTCATCTACATTGTTGCATTTATTAGCATGAAGTTGTTCATAGTATCCTGTTATTACTGCCTTTATTTCTGTGGGGTCAGTGGTTATGGCTCCTCTTCCATTTCTGATCTTATTTATTTGCATCCTCTCTCTCCTTCTTTTTGTCAGTCTTGCTAAGGGCCCATCAGTCTTATTGATTTTCTCATAGAACCAACTTCTGGTCTTATTGATTTTCTCTATTGTTTTCCTGTTCTCAATTTCATTAATTTCTGCTCTAATCTTTGTTATTTCTTTCCTTTTGCTTGCTTTGGGGTTAGTTTGCTGTTCTTTCTCCAGTTCTTTCAAGTGGACAGTTAATTCCTTGATTTTTGCCCTTTCTTCTTTTTTGATATAGACATTTAGGGCAATAAATTTCACTCTTAGCACTGCCTTTGCTGCATCCCATAAGTTTTGATATGTTTTGTTTTCATTTTCATTTGCTTTGAGATATTTACTGATTTCTCTTGTAATTTTTTCCTTGACCCACTGGTTGTTTAAGAGTGTGTTGTTGAGCCTCCACATATTTGGGAATTTTCTGGTGCTCTGCCTATTATTGATTTCCAACTTCATTCCTTTATGATCTGAGAAAGTGTTTTGTATGATTTCAATCTTTTTAAATTTATTGAGACTTGCTTTGTGACCCAGCATATGGTCTATCTTTGAGAATGTTCCGTGAGCTCTTCACAAAAAGGTATATGCTGTTGCTGTGGGGTGTAATGCCATATAAATGTCTATTAAGTCTAACTCATTTATTGTAATATTCAAATTCTCTGTTTCTTTATTGATCCTCTGTCTAGATGTTCTGTCCATTGATGAGAGTGGGGAATTGAAGTTTCCAACTACTATGGTAGATGTGGCTATTTCCCTTTTCAGTATTTGCAGTGTTTGCCTCATGTATTTTGGGGTATTCTGGTTCAGTGCATAAATATTTATGATTTTTATGTCTTCATGTTTAATAGTTCCTTTTATTAGTGCATAGTATCCTTCTTTGTCTCTTTTAAACATTTTACATTTGAAGTTTAATTTGTTGGATATTAGTATAGCTGTTCCTGCTCTTTTCTGATTGTTATTTGCATGAAATATCTTTTCCCAACCTTTCACTTTCAACCTATGTTTATCTTGGGGTCTAAATTGTGTTTCCTGTAGACAGCATATAGAAAGATCCTGTTTTTTAATCCATTCTGCCAGCCTATGTCTTTTGATTGGGGAGCTCAAACCATTAACATTTAGTGTTATTACTGTTTGGGTAGTGCTTTCTTCTACCATTTTGCCTTTTGTATTTTATATGTCATATCTAATTTTCCTTCTTTCTACACTCTTCTCCAGACCTCTCACTCCGTCTTTTCATATCTGTCTCTAGTGCTCCCTTTAGTATTTCTTGCAGAGCCAGTCTCTTGGTCACAAATTCTCTCAGTGATTTTTTGTCTGAAAATGTTTTAATTTCCCCTCATTTTTAAAGGACAATTTTGGTGGGTATAGAATTCTTGGTTGACAGTTTTTCTCTTTTGGTAATTTAAAAACATCATCCCACTGTCTTCTTGCCTCCATGGTTTCTGCTGAGAAATCTACACATAGTCTTATTGGGTTTTCCTTGTATATGATGGATTGCTTTTCTCTTGCTGCTTTCAAGATCCTCTCTTTGTCTTTGACCTCTGACATTCTGACTAGTAAGTAAGTATCTTGGAGAATGTCTATTTGGATCTATTGTCTTTGGGGTGTGCTGCACTTCTTGGATCTGTAATTTTAGGAGTTTCATAACAGTTGGGAAATTCTCAGTGATAATTTCTTCCATTAGTTTCTCTCCTCCTTTTCCCATCTCTTCTCCTTCCAGGACACCCACAGCACATATATTTGTACACTTCATATTATCATTCAATTCCCTGAGTTCCTGCTCTTATTTTTCCATACAGTTTCTGTTTCTTGTTGGATTTCAGATGTTCCATCTTCCAGTTCACTAATCCTAACCTCTGTCTCTCGAAATCTACCATTGTTGGTTTCCTTTTTTTTTTTCATCTCTTCTACTGTACCTTTCATTCCCATAAGTTCTGTGAATTGTTTTTTCAGACTTTCCATTTCTTCTTTTTGTTCATCCTTTGCCTTTGCCTTCTCATATCCTGCCTCAATTCATTGATTTGGTTTTTGATGAGGTTTTCCATGTCTGTTCATATATTCTGAATGAATTGTTTCAGCTCCTGTATCTCATTTGAACTACGGGTTAGTTCCTTTGACTGGGCCATATCATCAATTTTCCTGCTGTGATTTGTTATTTTTTGCTGGTGTCTAGACATTTAATTACCTTAATTAGTTTATTCTGGAGATTACTTTCACTTATCTTACCTAGGGTTTTCTTGCTAGATGAGTTTGTTGTCTATCTGTTCTTTGACCTTCAGTTCAGCTTTTTCTGGACCTCTAGCTTAGGTTTTGTTTAACAGAGGATAATTTTTCGGTTCTTGTTTTCTTGTTTCTTGCCCTGCTTGTTTGGTACCTTTTCCCTCCCCACCGTTAGCAAGGTCTATGTAGGTATTATAGACTCCAGCCAAGTTTTCCTGGACTAAACTGGCCTCCTATCAGGGGGAAGGAGCCACCTGCATTGGTTTTCCCTGAGGGTGAGACCCAGCAGGTTAAAAGCCTTTCCTGTGAAGTCTCTGGGCTCTGTTTTTCTTATCCCGCCCAGTATGTGGTGCTTGTCTGCCTGTGGGTCCCACCACCAAAATGTGTCGTGGTACCTTTAACTTTGGCAGACGCTTTCTGCTGAGGGCATGGTGCAGGCAGAGAAGAGGTTGTAGGCTGGTTTTAATGGCCTCAAATTGCCAAGCCCTGATGTCTGAAATCCTTGAGGGAGGCAGTCCACCTGAGTTGGGCTTCACCCCTTCCCAGGGAAGGCACAGGTGTGAGATATCCCTGAAAGCAGTCCATTTCTGCCTATGCCTGGGGCAGTTGCAGCATGAGAAGTCTGGCCACTGAATCCAGAGGAAGTGAAGCCTCCATAGAAACAGCCTCAAAAACCTCTGTTCCTCCCCTTTCCTCTTTATCCATTAGCCCAATGAGCCACCTCCACCTTGGCCAGGTTCACCTGAGCTGGAGGCCTATTTTTATTAGTCAGAATTTGTTAATTAATTCCACAATAGGCATTTAATTGGGCTTCTGGGAAATTTCCTTTCCTTTTCCCTCTGGGAAGCAACCTGTGGGGGAGGGGCGATGATCGATGTGGCTTGGGGAACTCACAGTTCTGGGGAGACTCACAGCCAGTCCAGCTGTTCCAGACAGGGGTACACTGTGTGTCTGGTCACTGACATGGCTCTGGGAGCTGTTATGTACTGTTCTGGTTATTTAGTAGTTGTTCTGGAGGATGAACTAAAATGCGCATATGCTAAGCTGCCATCTTGGCCACACTCCTACTTATATTTTTAATATGTGTTATTCATCTGTCCATAAGGTAGATAAGAGAACCATCATTCAGAAGGTATTCACAATCACACAGTCACACTGCAAAAGCTATAGCATTATACCATCATCTTCAAGAAACATGGTTACTGGAACACAGCTCTACATTTTCAGGCAGTTCCCTCTTGCCTCTCTGTTACACCTTAACTAAAAATGTGATATCTATTTAATATATAAGAATAACCTCCAAGATAACCTCTCAACTCTGTTTGGAACCTGTCAACTATTGACACTTTATTTTGTCTCATTTCTCTCTTCCCCTTTTCTCAATCACTCTGTGCTGAGTCCCAGCTCATTCTAGCATTTTTGTCACATGTTGCCAAGAAGGTCCACACCCCTGGGAGTCATATCCCATGTAGAGAGGGAGAGGACAGTAAGTTTGCATGTCATGTTGGCTAAAAGAGAGAAGCCACATCTGAGCAACAAAAGAGGTTCTCTTGGAGGTGACTTTTAGGCCTAATTTTAAGTAGTCTTAGCCTATCATTTGCAGGGTTAAGTTTCATATGAACAAACCCCAAGATTGGGGGCTCAGCCTATTGCTTTGGATGTCACCACTGCTTATGAGAAAATCAAGAATTCTCCACTTGGGGAAGTTGAAATTTTCCTGTCTCACCATTCCCCCAAGCAGACTTTGCAGATACTTTTTATTCATGGCTCAAATCTCTCTGGGATTTATCAGGGCATCAATTTGGACAAATCTACAAAATGTCATGCCCTACTCAAGGGTCCATGTACTTATGGTGTTCAGTTATGCCATCCATATAAATTATCTTAGGAAATTAGGCATGGATTTTATTGGGACTTATGAAAAGGAGATTCTTTCTGATGGTGGTCTCTTGGAAAATGGAAGTCAGTGTTCCATAATGGATGGGGAGTGCAAAGGACAGTTTATAAGGATTTAAGGCAAGGATGTGACAACAGTGGTCAGCAGGATTTTGTGACACAGGAGACTGGAGGTTTGTTTTCAACAGTGATCAAGGGGTGGGGGAAGTTTTAATGCTTTGTGCATGATTCTATCTGCACAGTCTTCCTCCCTCCCCCTGAGGAGGTCTGATGACTGTTAATTTCTGTCCTGTACTGCATAAGATACATGCAGTAACTTATTCTCAATATGGAGGGGGACTACGGGCCCCAGTTCTCCACAACAGAAACAATTCAAAATGTCCATCAAATGAAGAAAGGGTAAACAAAATGTGGTATATCTACATAATGAAATATTAGCCATAAAATGGGATGAAATACTGAGTTGTGCTAAAATATGGATGAACCATGAAAATATACCAAGTGAAAGTAGCTAGTCACAAAGGGCCACATAATGTATGTTTCTATCTTTATGAAATCTGTAAAATAGATAAATCCATGGATATAGAAACTAGACTATTAGTTGCCAGGGCTAAGAGCAAAGAGGAATGGGTAGTGTCTGCTGTTAGGTATGAGGTTTTTTGATGGGGATGAAAATATTCTGAAATTCATAGTGATAGTATGCCAGTTTGAAAGGATGTGAGTACCCTAGAAAAGCCATGTTTTAATCCCAATCCCATTGTGTAAAGGCAGCCATTTCTTCCAATTCTTATTCAATACCATATGTTGGAAACTCTAGATTATCCCCATGGGGATATGCCTCACTCAAGTGTGGGTGTTAAACTGGATTGGGTGGAGACATGTCTCCAGGTGAGTCTTGATTACTTTACTGGACTCCTATAAAAGAGGGAACCTTTTGGATAAAGCTGTAGATTCAGAGAGAGCAGAGAAGAAGGACAGAGCTATGAGAAAGCCACAACAGAAAATACCATGGAACCATGAAGCAGAGTCCACCAGCCAGTGACTTTTGGAGATGAAGAAGGAAAATGCCTCCTTGGGAGCTGGAGAGGAAGCTAGCAGATGATGCCGTGTTCACCATGTACCTTTCCAGCTGAGAGAGAAATGCTGACCATATTTGCCTTGTGCTTTTTCACTCAAAAGAAAACCCTGAACTTCGTTGGCCTTCTAGAATCAAGGTATCTTTCCCTGGATGCCTTAGATTGAACATTTCTGTAGATTTGTTTTAACTAGGAAATTTCCATAGCCTAAAAATGGTTAACTTGTAACTTATTAAACCCCCTTTTTTAAAAGCTGTTCCAATTCTGGCATATTGCTTTCTGGTAGCTAAAAAGCTAGAACAGATAGTGACACCATTTTGGAAATCTGATAATAACAATTCATACCTTTAGATGTGAATTTTATGGAATGTGAATTATATCTCAATAAAGCTATTGTATTAGCTAGGGTTCTCTAGAGAAACAGAATCAGCAGGAGATATCCATAGATAAAAAATGTATAATAGTGTCTCACATAACCATGGGGATGTAAAGTCCAAAATCTATAAGGCAGGCTATGAAGCTGGCAACTCCAGTGAAGGGTCTGGATGACATCTACAGGATAGTCTCACCGGCCAAAGGATGACGAATGACTGTCTCTTATGAATCCTACGTAAAAGACTTCTGGTGATTAGATTAAGCATCACTCACTGCAGAAGACACTCCCCTTGGCTGATTACAAACAGAATTAGCCAAGGATGCAGCCAGCATAATCATGATCCCATTTCATGAAATGTCCTCATACGAACAAGACAGACCAGCGCTTGCCCGACCGGACGACCGGTCACCATCACCTGACCAAGTTGGCACGTGAACCTATGACAGCTATCATAAAATAATAATGAATATGGAGATGATTGATATGTTCATTATCTTGATTGTGGTGATGCTTTCACAAGTGTGTACATATATCAAAACTCATCAAATTGTGGACTTCATATATGTGCAGTTTAAAGTATGTCATTTGTGCTTCAACAATTATATTTCAATATACTTTAATTAATCTTCAATAAAGCTCAAAAAAACTAGCCCAGATGCACAAGAATTTTAAACTTTTTTCTTATTTAGGAGAATAAACAATACACTTAGAACCACCAAAAATAGATATCTTAGTGAGATTAACCATGGGCATATTTAAATAAGTATCCATATAATCATTGTAAAACCTGTTTTTGTACATTAAGTTTGATAAACCAATTTAAAACTAAGGAAACAAGGAAAAAATATACAAATTCAGATAGCAAAGTTCATTAAATTCTAAGTATTAAACATTAACTTAGATACCAGTTGATTGGCTGCCAAAACTGTGAATGTTCTCAAAATATCAAGTAGAAAGTTCTTACCCATATCTGCATTGCTATAGTAATGACCTATTTTACTACATATTTCCCTGATTTCAGGAAAATATGAAGATACAAATACTTTTACAATTAACCTATAGAAATCTTGACCACCTGAAATGGTATATTAGTCAGTTTATCCATAGGCATATAAAAAAAATCTAAGTAAACATCATAAAGCCTGTTTATATAATATGTTTCATAAATCAATTTAAAATGAAAGCAAGAGTAGCAGGTTACAAGATCAACATTCAAAAATCTGTAGCATTTCTATACACTAGTAATGAACAAGCTGAGGGGGAAATCAAGAAATGAATCCCATTTACAATTGCAACTAAAAGAATAAAATACCTAGGAATAAATTTAACCAAAGAGACAAAAAAACTGTATAAAGAAAACTACAAAAAACTGTTAAAAGAAATCACAGAAGACCTAAATAGATGGAAGGGCATACCGTGTTCATGAATTGGAAGACTAAATATAGTTAAGATGTCAATCCTACCTAAATTGATTTACAGATTCGATGCAATATCAATCAAAATCCCAACAACTTATTTTTCAGAAATAGAAAAACCAATAAGCAAATTTATCTGGAAGGGCAGGGTGCCCTGAATTGCTAAAAACATCTTGAGTAAAAAAAATGAAGCTGGGAGTCTCGCACTGCCTGACTTTAAGGCATATTATGAAGCCACAGTGGTCAAAACAGCATGGTATTGGCATAAAGATAGATACATCGACCAATGGAATCGAATAGAGTGCTCAGATATAGACCCTCTCATCTATGGACATTTGATCTTTGATAAGGCAGTCAAGTCAACTCACCTGGGACAGAACAGTCTCTTCAATAAATGGTGCCTAGAGAACTGGATATCCATATGCAAAAGAATGAAAGAAGACCCATATCTCACACCCTATACAAAAATTAACTCAAAATGGATCAAAGATCTAAACATTAGGTCTAAGACAATAAAACACTTAGAGGAAAATGTAGGGAGATATCTTATGAAATGTACAATTGGAGGTGGTTTTATGGACCTTAAACCTAAAGCCAGAGCACTGAAGAAGGAAATAAATAAATGGGAGCTCCTCAAAATTAAACACTTTTGTGCATCAAAGAACTTCATCAAGAAAGTAGAAAGACAGCCTACACAATGGGAGACAATATTTGGAAATGACATATCAGATAAAGGTCTAGTATCCAGAATTTATAAAGAGATTGTTCAACTCAACAACAAAAAGACAGCCAACCCAATTACAAAATGGGAAAAAGACTTGAACAGACACCTATCAGAAGAGGAAATACAAATGGCCAAAAGACACATGAAGAGATGCTCAATGTCCCTGGCCATTAGAGAAATGCAAATCAAAACCACAATGAGATACCATCTTATACCCACCAGAATGGCCATTATCAACAAAACAGAAAATGACAAGTGCTGGAGAGGATGCGGAGAAAGAGGCACACTTATCCACTGTTGATGGGAATGTCAAATGGTGCAACCACTGTGGAAGGCAGTTTGGCAGTTCCTCAAAAAGCTGAATATAGAATTGCCATATGACCCAGCAATACCATTGCTGGGTATCTACTCAAAGGACTTAAGGGCAAAGACACAAACGGACATTTGCTCACCAATGTTTATAGCAGTGTTATTTACAATTGCAAAGAGATGGAAACAGCCAAAACAAACTGTGGTATATACATATGATGGAATATTATGCAGCTTTAAGACAGGATAAAATTATGAAGCATGTAATAACATGGATGGACCTAGAGAACATTATGCTGAGTGAGTCTAGTCAAAAACTAAAGGACAAATACTGTATGGTCCCACTGATGTGAACCGACATTCGAGAATAAACTTGGAATATGACATTGGTAACAGAGTTCAGCAAGAGTTAGAAACAGGGTAAGATAATGGGTAATTGGAGCTGAAGGGATACAGACTGTGCAACAGGACTAGATACAAAAACTCAAAAATGGACAGCACAATAATACCTAATTGTAAACTAATCATGTTAAAACACTGAATGAAGCTGCATCTGAGCTATAGGGTTTTTTTTTTTGTCTGTCTGTTTGTTTGTCTTTTTTTTTTACTATTATTATTACTTTTATTTTTTTCTCTATATTAACATTCTATATCTTTTTCTGTTGTGTTGCTAGTTCTTCTAAACCGATGCAAATGTACTAAGAAATGATGATCATGCATCTATGTGATGGTGTTAAGAATTACTGATTGCATATGTAGAATGGTATGATTTCTAAATGTTGGGTTAATTTCTTTTTTCTGTTAATTAATAAAAAAAAGAAAATTAAAGTAAGGAAACAAAAATTCTAAAGATATCAGAATTTCTTCAATTCTAAAGTTTCAAACTATCTTAAATACCATTTAATTAACTATCAGAACTGTGACCAGCATTTCTTTTAAAAGAGCAAAAATAGTGTTCTTTGTTTTCTTTGAGCTATTTATTTTGTAAGGTTGTGGAAGGGATTGGTAAGATTACAGTGGGTTTGTGGTGGTTCTGGGATGTTGATTACCCTGGTTGGGGACATTTCATGTGTAATGTTGATTAAAGCTCTTTGGGCCTTATTTGTAAGGAGGGGGTCAAGTTTAGAATGCAGGAGAATTACTGCAACTCTAGGTGTCAGGATTAAGAGATGAGCTTCTGGATCAAGGGAGGGAATACTGAGTTTAGTGGACAATGGCTAATAGGATTCTTTTTAGTAAGTAATGCTCTTCTAGCTACACTTTGGAAAGACAAGTATGACCTTAAGATCCTCAGATAGTGAGACTACTACTGGGAAGAACATTAACATCTTTCCTTTGCCGAGCTGTTTCTGACACCCCTCACCGTCATCTTCCTGCCCATTTCATACGCACATACTTTTACCCGTGGACCACTCACACAGTCCAAATATGTCACTGTGTCTACTTCTACTGACACTGAGGATGATGATTCATCAGAGAAGGGCTTAAAAATGAACTGAGCTCTAAAATGGTTTTTAGTAAGCATTTATGAAATATCTTTAACCCCCCTCATTTTTCAGCCTGGATTATTAGAAGGATAGGCAAAGCTACAGGCAGGAGAATTACATTTTTTTTCTCTTGTCAGAATTGAAACAGGAATTAGACAAGAAAAAAATGTTTGAAGTTGAGAAAACTCAATGAGTAAGGGATCATGATTGCATTCCTCACTAATTATGTAAATTACCAGGATATTATAAGCAATTTTGCTGTAGGTTTGACTAAGCCCTAATGCACTTATAGAGGCTAACTTCTCCAAATTCCATGGAAAGGAGCAAGGTCACACAGACTTACAAAACTTTTTCAAAATACTGGCTTTGTAAAACTTAAGCTATCTGACTCAGTCAGCTTATTAAAGTAGAAGGTAAAAGTCAGCCAAGAGGTTGAAAATGAGGAAGAGCTATTAACATACTCTCAGAACAGCCTTACTCAGAGGGAGAAATCACAGGATTTTCCTCTCACCTCAGATCTCCTGGGAAGAGTTGGGAGCTTGAAGAGAGTGCTGGACTGCAGCCATTTCAAACCTTCCCCATAAGAGTCCATGTGGAGGCCAAGTGACCTCTAAGTGGGAGTGGGTTACCATATTCCAAATGACTGAGGGAGAGGTATATGATCAGATGGAGGAAAACCCCTCACTGTTGTCACAGAAAGTAGAACCAAATTTTTCTACCAGCAATCTTTTTCCTTTTTTTCTTTTAAATATTTTTATTGACAAATCTTCACACACATAGAGTTCATACATGGTTTACAATCAATGGATCACATCACCACACAACTGTATACCCATCACTACAATCATTTTTAGAACATATACATCACTCCAGAAAAAGCAATAAAAAGAAAAAAGGAAAATCTCATATATTCCAAAAAAACCCTTTACCCCTCACTCCTATTGACCACTTATATTTCAGTCTACCCAATTTATTTTACCCCTTTCCCCTTTATTATCTATTTATTTTTATCCATTTTTTTTACCCATCTGTCCATACCCTGGAGAAAAGGAACATTAGACACAAGGTTTTGACAATCACACAGTCACATTGTAAAAGCTTTATCATTACACAGTCATCTTTAAGATCCAGGCTACTGGCACACATCTCAACAATTTCAGTTACTTCCTTCCAGCCACTCCAATGCACATAAACTATAAAAGGATATCTATATAATGCATAAAAATAACCTCCAGTGTATCCTCTCAATTGTTCAAAATCTCTCAGCCACTGAAATTTTATTCTATCTCATTTCTCTCTTCCCCCTTTTGGTCAAGAAGGCTTTCTCAATCCCATGATGCCAGGTCCTGGTGAATCCTGGGTATTCTGTTCCACATTGCAAGGGAATTTTATGCTCTGGAAGTAAATGTTCCACCTAGTGGGGAGGGCAGTGAGTTCACCTGCTGAGTTGGCTTAGAGAGAGAGGCCACATCTGAGCAACAAAAGAGGTTCTCTCAGGGTGACTCTTACATACAATTTTAAGTAGGCTTAACTTCTCCTTTGCAGGAATAAGTTTCATAGGGATGAGCCCAATATCAAAGGCTCAGCTTATTGAGTTGGTTGTCCCCATTGCTTGAGATACCATCAGGAATTCCCCAGGTGGGGCAGCTGAATATTTCCTCTGTTCTCCTTGGACCCCTAGGGAGACTTTGCAAATACTTTTTTATTTCGTGCTCAAATTACTCTGGGGCATATCAGGGCATCATACTATCCTGTGCAAACCCACAAGATCTCCTTCCCTATTCAAGAGTCCATTTAATTATGGTGTTTGAATAAACTGACCATATGAATTAAATTAGATAATGCACTAACCAAAATACAACTTTTGCACCAAATAAACATCCCTTCCTTTTCTCACACTGATATTGATGTTTTAAAATACAGACTATACCACTGTTTACTCTGCATTCTAATTTACCTTAGTTCTATCCAGATCAACTTCATTCATATACCTAGTCAAAGTCTGAACACTTTTTCAACTGTTTTAACAGTTGCTGTATGGGTTAATGCTGACTTTCATAGCTTCAGAGCTCTAACTCAGTCTAGGTGTCACATAATTACCCAAAAAGAAATAGCTGTATTGTCTTAAATAGTGTTTTCATTTCCTGGCTGTTAAAACAAATACCATACAAAGAGTTGGCTTAAATAGCCTTAAAGGCTCATGGTTTTGAGGCTAGGAGAAGTCCAAAATTGAGGTGTCAGCAAGGTGATGCTTTCTTCCAGAAGACTATGGAATATTGGGGTTAGCTGCCAGCCATCCTTGGTCCTTGGCTTTTCTGATAGATGACAATGTAGATGGAAACACTTTCTAAGTACTTTTCCAAGTTCTGGTGACTTCCAGCTTCTGGCAGTTCCTTGTGGCTGCATTCTGTCTGACTTTCATTCTGTTTATCAAGGATTCCAATAATATAGATTAAATCTCAATCTGATTACTTGGGCCACAATTTAACTGAAGTAACATTTTGAAAATATCTTATTTACAATGAGCCCATATCCACTAGAATGCAGACCAAGACCAAGAACATGTCCAAACTGGGGCACACAATTCAATCCACATCACATAGTAAAATCAATGCCTGATGTAGCAGTGCCAGGCAAGCAAGATCTTTCCAGAATCTCCTCTCTCCTCTCTCCCCAAGTATAACTGTGGGACAGAAAATCAGCTAGCAAGCTTCAGAGTGAGAGAAGGACAAATAAAATAAAGTGAGGTTCTCTCTCTTCACTACCACTATATGCTGCCAGTGTAGTCCCAGGCTATAGGAAGGGAAGAACCTTAATGGAAGATTTGTGGTCTTGATCATTACTCTGGCTGGGACATAATTATTATTAACAAATTAAATTAATCTTGTGAATAGAGAGACCAGAAGTTTTTTATTATCTGGAGAAAAAAGTGAGGGGATTTGAACAAGACTTTATTGAAAAGCAGGGAAAAATCATTAAAGTTTATTTCACTTTGATCTCATTTCTTCAATAAACCATTTATGTAAGTTAAATCAGAGGATTTTTGGATGAGGTTGGTAGTAATCAGGTCTCTTCCTCTAACCAGTATTCTACTTAGGTCTCAGAGGACCCATGGATGGAAGGGACACAGGGGCCTCAAAATGTGTAATTCCACGTACTGAGACTTATTTACCTACTGCCATTTGCTGTTTACCAAATTTTCTCCAACAAGGAGCAATACTGAAGCCATGATTTGGCAATGTACTCTAGAAATCAGCAAGCTATCTGGTCTTGGGTTGACCACATTGAACCTCTGTCATCATGGAAGAACCAGCAATTTTTCTTGGAAGAATCAGCAATTTGTCCTCTGTGGGATGAACATTTATTCTTTTTTTTTTTTAATCTGAATAATTTATTCTAACAAAAGTACAAAGTATGGAAAATTAGTGTATTCGAATCATTTCAGAGCAGAGAAAATTTCACACAGGAGATATCAGTTTTTAGCACCCTTGAAAAGAAATATTCAGAGTTAAGACAAGTGGCAATACAAGCTTTTGACTACTTACGGTGAGTTACACATCTGACGCACGGATTACCATTCATGTAACAGTGCAATCATTTTGATTTTTTCTCTACAGTTTGAGAGTGCCACACACACAAAAAAAAAACTTAAAGAAAACAAGAAAGGTGTTCACAGAATTCAGACTTGGTGTCTAGAAGAGGGAATAGAAACACTGAAACAACAGGAGAAAATGCATAGGTTTGACAAGAAAGTCAAATGGAGAGTCCAAAGGCACTGACTATGCAGTACATGGTCTTGTTCTTCCATCTCACAGTGCAGCTCCCATCAGTAGAGCTGTCCCAGAAGCAAGAACTTGCTGTGTGTAACCCAGCTCCATTCTTCTGCGTGATGACACACGTCACAATGTATTTAAATGGTTTCCCCAGCTTAGTGAGTTGGCTTAAAGTTTGTTCTACAACATTTGTGGTCCACTGATTCACTTTGCTGTGTTGATAAGCATTGCCACCAACTGCACTTTCTATAGCCTCTTTTACAATGTTGCTCACTTCATCAACAACAAAAGCAGTCTCCTCAGTAGCCTGGGCCGTGAAGCCCGCTCTGCCTTGCTGGAGTTGCACCTGAACATTTATTCTTCCTTCCTGGGCCGTGAAGCCCGCTCCGCCTTGCTTCCTTCCTGGGCCATGAAGCCTGCTCCACCTTGCTGGAGTAGCACCTGAACATTTATTCTTGATTTGGATTTGCATTAACTTCCTGGGCCGTGAAGCCCGCTCCGCCTTGCTGGAGTAGCACCTGAACATTTATTCTTGATTTGGATTTGCATTACTTCCTATCATGATCCTCCAGGTACACCATATGTGAACATACTGAATGTTTACACAGAGAGATAGTATGAAGTACAACCTTGGATCTGATCAAGGAACTTACCTGGCTTAGAAGTAGGCAGCGCATTGATGCCCAGGACTTCATTGGTTTTATTATCTACCTCTTTTTCCTGAAGCAGCAGGCCTTAAACAATGGCTGATTGAAGTCATGATTGATTGGTCTCTTCAAATATCGCCTCTCTTCTGTTCTATCTGCCATTTGCTTCAAACAATATCAACCCTTACCATTCTATCATCTGTGTCTCAACCTCTCTTCATGGTTTTCAGTTCTTTGTCTCTCCCCACTGTATCTCATGTCATTTCTTCATAGCAGCCTTCTAGTCATTCATTTTCTATCTGTAGATGTGTTTAAACTGTTATTTAATCCATATTATGTGATTCTAATTTGAGTTATCTTTTTCATAACAAGAAGTTCTCTTTGGTTCTTCCCCCCCACTCCATCCCCCCAAATATCTGCTGAGTTTATATATATATATATATATATATATATATATATATATATATATATATATATATATATATATACATATGCTCATATTTTATTCTTCCCAAATTTTCTTTTCTTAAAACTTGAAACATGTTTACTTTAATTTTTCTGACAAAAATAACTCCTATATTTTGTAGCCCTGAATCTGAAAATTGGGCCGATATCATGAAAGATACAAATTCTCAGATTCAGAAAACAAAACAATTTTCAAACAAGTTTGAAGAAAAAACTGCATCTCTAGGAAAAAAATCATAGAGAATCTGTTCAGCCAGCATTTTCCAAAAATTAGTCCATAGAGGAGCCATAATTAAACAACAATCTCTTCACATCAGCAGCAGAAGCTCTGGACTAATATTGTCAAAATCCTAAGAAAGCAACTCTTGACCCAGAATTATATATTCTAAAAAACTACATATCATCAACAAGAGAAAAACAAAGATACTATTGAACTAATAAAAATTGAGAGAGTTTATTACTAAAGGAATAATTTGCTTACTATAGAAAATTTTGTAAGATTGACTTTAGGAACAAACCCAAAAAGCATGCACGAGAGAATGGTAAATGAAGAATATGAGAGACATATGGGTTTATGAATAGTCAATTGATTATATCATAAAATAATTAGGATACTTGTAGAATATTGAATTATGTTCCCAAGTAAAGACATGTTCTTAATCTTAATCCACACTGATATGGTTTTGAAGCTATTTGTAAATAGTTTCTTTAAATGTGGAAAGGTGATTCAGGGTGTGGACTCATCTGTGAATAAGATCTTTGAAGGTCTTATTTAGGCATAGCCTTAAAAAAGGAAGGTCACACCAGAAGAAGTAGGAAGCCACTGGAAACCTGAAAAGTAGATATATAAGAGAGAGATCACCAGTAACTGGAAGCAGAGATG
Source organism: Tamandua tetradactyla (assembly GCF_023851605.1). NCBI lineage: Eukaryota > Metazoa > Chordata > Mammalia > Pilosa > Myrmecophagidae > Tamandua > Tamandua tetradactyla. The sequence goes on along the minus strand of NC_135327.1, from coordinate 208,454,326 downwards.
AAGCCCAAAGAACCCTTAGGATTGCAACAAGCCAGCCCAGAATGCTATGGACTTTGGGGAGGAAGCATTGATTTGCTGACACCTTGATTTTGAATTCAAATATGAGTTAATAGATTTCTACTGTTAAGCTAACCCATTATGTGATATAGCAACCAGCACAACTAAGACAATACCTGATTTATTAAATAAAATACAGAGGGAATTAGAATAGTAGACATCAATAAGCCATAAGTCATTAGGAGAAGTTTGGTTAATGGAATAGATTTCTAGTATTCTGTACCATTAGGTTGTAGGATATGGATGTTAATTAACTTTAGATATTGTTAAGCTAAATATAAATGTTTAAATTTCTAGTGTAGTCACTATAAAAAAAGAAATGGAATGATGAGGTGGAGTGCAAGGGAATGACAACTGAAACAAAAAATGGCAAGAAAAGAAAAATATATATAAACAGAAAACAATAGTTTGACTGGATCACAAATATCAATAATAGCAATCAGTATAATAGAGTAAACTCACCAGTTTAAAACCAAAGATTGTGAGACTAGATTTAAAACATAAATAAAGAAAAATAATATACAGCACAGTGTGAGGTATAAGAAACACTCTTACAGCATAAGAACATGCAAAAGTTGAATGATTCCCTGGCATGAATATAAGGTAAAATTGAGAAATACTTTGAGTTGGAAAACCAAGTAAGACTCAGCTTAAGGGTCAACCTCAGAACAAAGATTAAGTCAGGGGTACCAGCATACCATTGGTTAAAAGCTCTGATTAGACTCTGGAAAAGAAATGAGTCCTAGGAAAGAGCCCAAGGATAAGGTCTAGGAAAGCTTGTAAGTTCAGAATACCTGTCATTAAGTTAGAGACACAAACAAATCTCAGAAAGAATTGCAGGAGACTTTTAACACAGAATGAGCAGAATCAAATTTACCTATTAAAAGAGCTGGTGGTGTATGGGCAGATGAGTAAAAAATTAAATAATTAATTAATTAATAGGGGGTATGGGACGTTTTAGGTGTTTTTACTTTTATTTTTATTCTTATTATTTTTGGAGTAATGTAAATGTTCAAAAATCAATTGTGATGATGAATGCACAACTATATGATACTGTGAACCACCACTGCTTGTATACTTTGGAAGATTATATGGTATGTGAATATTGATTGATATCAATATTCTCATTGATATCTGATGTAGACCACAAAAGCCTGGATTTTGAACCATGTCATTCATGAACCATGTTGTTCATGTGTCATGGTTAGGGACAGGTGTCAACTTGGCCAAGTTGTGGTACCTGTTCATCTGATTGGGCAAGCGCTGGCCTGTCTGTTGCAATGAGGACATTTTATAGGATTAGGTCATGATCACGTCAGCTACATCCACAGCTGATTCCATTTGTAATCAGCCAAAGGGGAGTGTCTTCTGCAATTAGTGATGCTAAATGCAATCATGGGAAGCCTTTTAAGGAGGACTCAGAGGAGACAGTTTCCATTCCTGCTTTGGCTGGTGAGCATCTCCTCTGGAGTTCATCCAGACCATCCATCGGAGTCATCGGCTTCGCAGCCTGCCCTGTGGATTTTGGTCTCTGCGTTCCTATGGTCACATGAGACACTTTCATAAATTTTATAGTTGCAAGTGTTCCCTGTTGATTCTGCTTCTCTAGAGAACCCTAACTAATACATCATGTTTTTCCCAAAACATGTCAGGCATGTTGGCTGACATGCTTTGGGAAAAGAAAAACGTATTTGTATGAAAAAGGGAAGTCAATATTTGTGACCAAGAGGGTGAGCTATACCCAAACTCTACTGTAAATATATAATTTGGTCAAAATTTTTCTTGGAGAGAAAAATCCTCTAGTTTGATTAAAATTCTCTGTCCCATTGACTTTGGGCTTGGCCAGTCTAACTTTCATTAGCAAATAGAATTTGGCTGGTAAGCAAGACAGCAACTTTTGACTGGGAGTTTTATGAGGTGTTTCATGTGGTCCATTTTCCTTTTTTTTTTCCAGATCATTTACTTCTTTTTTTTCAACTTCTATTGACAAACCAAAACAACATACAAACATGAACATTCTTAACATACAAACATTGCATATATGGTGTACAATCAGTGGCTCACAATATCATGACATACTAGTATATTCATCAGCATGATCATTTTTTAGAACATTTGCATCACTCCAGAAGAAGAAATAACCTTACAGTTGTGAAGGTTTTCTCAATCCCTTGATGCTGAGTCCCAGCTCTTTCTAGGATTTCTGTCCCACATTGCCAGGGAGGTTTACAAGCCTGGGAGTCATGTCCCACAGAGAAGGAGGGCAGTGAGTTTGCTTCCATGTTGGCTGAAAGGAAGATAGTTCATATCTGAGCAACAAAAGAAGTTGTCTGGCAGTGACTCTTGGCCTAATTTTAAGTAGCCTTAGCCTATCCTTTGCAGGGATAAATTTCATATGAACAAACCCTAAGATTGAGGGCTTGGCCTATTGAATTGGTTGTCCCCATCATCCATTCTCCTTTATTCACTCTTACCACAGAGAAAGCATGCTGCAGATGACTTCCATTACTTCAGTCTGGATCCCAGAATGAGAGACTCATGAAAAGTCTGAAACCAAACCACAAACCTGTAGTAGAGTCACCACAGACTTGTGAGTTATAAACAAATGTATATTGTAAGCTAATGAAATTGGGGGGGGTTGTTTATTAAGCAATGAGATTTGAGGGTCTGTTTATTAAGCAGTATCATTATAGCAATAGCAGATTAAAACAAAAACATAAAACAAGAAACAATAATTTTCAAATATAAGCACAATATAGACCATGCTCTAAAATTGGAATGCTATCAAGTTAGAAATCAATAAGAAAAAGATAATACAAAATTCTCACATGTTGGGAAAAAAAAACTTATCAAAACTGTTCATGGGTAAAGGAAGATATAACAAAAATTCATAAAAATGAAAACTACAAAGTAATGAAAATGGTACCTATTGAATCTGTGAAATGTGACTTTACTGGTACTTTAGCGGAAATTCATTGCTTAAAATGCTTATATTAGATAAGAAAAATCAAATGAAAGGTAATTAATCATCCACTATCTTAAAAAATTAAAAAAAAAAACCTTGCAAGGCCAAGGAAAGTAGATGGAAAGGAATAATAAACTAAGAAATTGATTAAATGGGACTCAAAGTTAAAATCAAGAAGGACTGGGGGCCCTAAAAACATAGGCTCTACAGAACAAAAACCTGTAAAATCTAGTGAATTCCAACACATTTTTATCAACATCAATTATGTGACTTTTTAAAGTACACACTAATGAATATTTGTGCATATTTGCATATTTGGAATCTAAACAATGCCTGACAGCAACTGCTAGAGGTTTATCTTTTATATTTGGCCTTCTGCTGAGAATATTTTCTGTCAGCTTTCTTATTTTCTCTTTAATTATGCTCAGTATTATTTTGACAAAGGTTTAGCAATATACAAAAAAACAGAAAAAATACTAACGAATTAAGCACTTTTTTTCATCCTCCTCAGAACACTGTGCCAAATGCCACACTTTCCCCCACTGCAGTCTCAGAAAACACTGCGCACAGGGACCGCCTGCTCTGCATTCAGCACACAAACCACTTTGACTACGATCACATGCATTTATCTTTATTTTGTAAACCTCCTCATTGTTGCCAATGGCATTTGAACATTATTATTACTAATCCAGCTACTCCTAATAATAGTATTTAAGTAACTTGTCATCTTGGGAACTTTATAGGCCATAGCTAATTAATTGTCAAGCATTTAACGTTATAGGATTCTAATCTCCAACCCCTGAAGTGGGGTATTTATTTGTTATAATGGTAAAACTTTTGTTTGAATTGCTTATTTATGCTTATTTATATATTCTCTACCACCTCAAAAAAAAAATCAAGAAGGACTGCAAAATAAAAATATGATTATTTTAAATGTCAGATATATTAACAAACTTCTTGAAAAACTGATGAAGAAAAGATATGATGTCAGAAATGATCAATTATAGGGAATAAAAACAATGGAGCAAACCTCATAGGCAACAGTAATTAAATATGTAATAGATTATCATAAACATTCTATTAAGCTGAAGTTATTTGAGGCATACCGGCAACTAAAAATACTGAATAGTATAGTAAAGAAAAAAGAGAGAAAAACTTTTTAAAGCTGGGTCCACAAACTTTCTCTGTAAAGGTCCAGATAGTAAATACATGTAAAATGCAGTCCATACAGTTTCCACATCAACTACTCAGCTCTGCCATTGCTCCACAAAAAACAGGTATAGGCAAACATTTGTTTACATATAACTGAAGGTTGCTTTTGTATTACAATGGAGGTGCTGAACAATGCCCAAGACCATCTGGCCTGCAAAGAAAAAAAATTGCTAGAGCCTGGTCTAAAGCACACCATGGAATCCTCCATGTTTTCTTTCTTTCTGTCTGACTGGAATGAAGCCATCTCTGGTGGCAGATCCACACAACAGAAGGAACCTCATCTCTGAATGATGGGATGAACAGAGCTCATGCCTCTACCCCACCCACCCTCCCAACCAAGCAATGGCATTGGACTGTGGTGTGGGGAAGCAATAAACTTTTGTTATGCCACTGAAATTATGGGGTTATTTGCTACAGCAGTTAGCTTCACCTGCCCAAATGAAACAGGACTAAATGAGATAGAAAAGATAAACCCTTAGAAGAGACATGTAACTGGTTGTCTGATTGTGAAGAGGAATTCCTGTGCTGGTTTTGTAACTAGGAAATCAGGATTTAAAGGGATGATTTTGATTACTGAATCATTTTATAAATGTTCCTTTTGCTTTTAGGATTTTGGAATGGATAAGAGAGGGTACCTGGAAGCCCTGAACTGTAAATAAGCTCTTAAAACATATGAAAGTATTGTAAAAGCCCTTATCTCTTTTCTGGTGCTTCTGTGACTGTCAGCTGTTATACCCTTTATCTGGTCATTTCCTTAGTAAGTGCTAATGGTAAGGAAAACAGTCATTAACTAGCCTCAGCCTCTTGTATTTGTAAACCATCTGCTAAGCTTTGCCATTGAAAGATAGATAGCTCTGCCTCCTTTCCTTTCAAATTATGTTAACTGATAACAATGCTTAACAATGTTTTCTTTTCAGTTTTGAACTCCTGCCTTGAATTTACTATCTGAAATGACCTCATCTTCCCTTGCTAGAATCCTTAAAAACTTTGAATCTCTTCTGTTCCAGGGGACAGATTTTTGGCTGTTAGGCTGTCTGCTTTCCCATTACATGTGTAGTAATAAACTCTTTCTGTCTTTGAAAACTTGGTGTCTCAGGAATTGGTTACTGAGCATGTTGGGCAGAATGATCTATGGCCTTTGTCTGGTAACAGTTTGGAACTGTTAGGTATCTCATAAAAGCTATGCTTCTCTTTTTTAAATTTCTATTTTTTTATTTATTTTTATTCAACATAGCAACAAGCAAGCACAAACATTTTTACCATACAATCATTCCATTCTTAATATATAATAAATAACTCACAATATCATCACATAGTTGTAGATTCATCATTATGATCATTTCTTATAACATTTACATCAATTCAGAAAAAGAAATAAGAAAACAAAAAAATTCATACATACCATACCCTGTACCCCTTCCTTTCACTGATCACTAGCATTTCAATCTACTAAATTTAAAAGCTGTGTTCTTTTAATCAGTCTTGTGGGGGAAGACCTATTGTGGGCTTGGAACTTTTGATTATTTTGTTTCCATGAAGATATGACCCCACCGATTCGAGATGAGTCTTAATACACTTACTGGAGTCCTTTAAGAGGAAGACATTTTGGCAAAAACACATACTAGGAAAAGAAAATATCCTGGGAGATGCTAAGCATAGAGATGAAATCTGGGTTTTGACACAGAGAAGCTAAGAGAGAATTCACAGACCCTAAGAGAGAGAAATGCCCCAAAGATGCTAAGAGAAGATCCACAGGAACATAGAGAGAACCACTGGAATCTGAAGCTGAAAGCAACAAACTGGGAGCATGGACCAGCAGATGTCAGCCACGTGCCTTCCCAGCTGACAGAAGTGATCCAGATACCAGCAGGCTTTTTTCAAGCCTAAGAATCATCTTGTTGGTACCTTAACTTTGACATTTTCAAGGCCTTAGAACTATAAATTTGTAAACAAATAGAACCCCCTTGTAAAAACCTATCTATTTCTGGTATACTGCATTCTGGCAACTTTAGCAAACTGAAACAATGCCATTCCTAATTCAGATTCCAGTAAAATTAGGATTAAAAAAATGAAATCAAGGAAGAAACAGTAATGCCTCTGAAAAGGTGAATGAGTAAAACAGAAGGTTGTCCCCTTCTTAAAACCTATTGCAGATAATTTTCTGAATAGCGTTAGGGTTTCACTTATGAAAGGAAAGTGAAGTAGTGTAGAGGAGGAGAAGGCTCAAAAAGAAGGAACGGATAGACATCAATGGATCAAGGAAGCTTTATTTGAGAGCTCAAGAGGGATGGCTTGAGGAGCAGTCAAGTCTGGAGGACCGACTGAACCAAGAGCCATGCTAAGGGGAGAGAGAATAACATATTCATAGAGCAGAGCTTGTTGAAATTGAGAAAGCTGAAAAGCAAAAGAACAATGTCTTTGTGGTTACACATCTGTGGTTAAATGTTTGGTATGCTTCAGAAATTGTTTGAAACAGGCAGGTGGGGCTCTCCTATTTGCCAGCGTGGGTGAAGGTCAATCAGCCATGAAAAGTTAGGTCAGTTTCAAATGGTCAGGTTAGTTTCCTGTTTTCTGTTAGTTCCATCATTACAGACTCTAGAGGTGCATAAGAAGGGAGCAGGATAACATCATTATTATATCTGGCTGCTTCCTACTGATGGGGGAGTATCATGGGGAGAGGTCCTTGGTGAGCCTAGAGGAGGAACATTGTTTTAGCATTATCTGAGTTGCAGCTTGGGAGATGGTGCTCATTTGTCCAGCAAAAAACTTTTGTAAGAGATTAATAAAGCAGGGAAGGAAAGAGAAAATTAATATAAGATGTATGAGAGGAGTTGTAAGGGGTATGAACCAAGAGGAGAGATTACTTAGGGCCATAAGGAGCTAAGTGAGGCTTGATCCCTGATTTTAGTAGCTAGGTCTCTAAGGCATCGGGCTCCATCTCTGACTAAGTGGGATTGGTTAGTATAAAAGCAGCACTGTTCTTGAAGTAATGTATACTTGCCTCCACATGCACCTGTTAGGAGGTCAAGCCCATGCCTCTTTTGTAAGACTCCTGCAGCTAAAGAGTCTATTTAGTCCTGTAGAGATATAAGCTGTTTTGAGATTTCCTGGAGGCTTGGAATCAGTTGTTGTGACAGGATGGTAAAGCTGTGTAATGACACACCTAGTCCTGCTGTTTCTGTACTTACCCCAGAGAGGACCCCAAGTGTGGCTGTAGGGGGATTAACTGGATGGCTCTTTTGATTTTTTCAGAGGTGTTTTGGACCAGGTTTGTGAGGATAGGGGTGTCAGGTGGAATTAGGTTTATTTGTGGTGATAGAAAGGCTAGTATGCATGCTCCAGTCCAATTCGTGGGGAGACACAGGAAGGCATTTGAATCACATACCCAGAAGAGTTCAGATGTGTAGACCAGGCAGGGTAACAGACTAATGCTGGAAACTGGGAAGAATTAACCTGCTCTTCAGTGTTTCATGTTTTCTCTGTTGTGCCAGAAGGAGATGGAATGTCAAAGGGCCATGGCTGTTAGGGGGCTGAAATTTTGTTAGGGCTGTAACATTTGCAGGGTGTGGTGGGGGTGCGGGGTTCTTGTTGCAACATTAAGCATTACATTTGACAAAGTACCAAAGGTTTTCACAAGTCAGGGGTCTCTGGCAAGTCTGGGGGGAATCTGGAGGGCATGTGCGAATTTGAGTTTCACCAAGGGTGGTCTTGAAGCCTAATATATCAGGGTGATGCTCCCCGCCTTGACAGTAATAGCTTCCAGGTTTGGTAGTTTCATTGAGTATGCTGGGGGAGGGGGGAAGGCATGATCTGGAGGTGTGGTTTTCCAGGAATTCCTTTGATCTGTACCAGGAGTTGGATGTGGAATGTGGGGGTGGAGAAGTATAGGGTGATATGACACTTGGAGGAAGCTAAATTTCCTGCTGGGGTTGATTCTGGGAAAAAGGGATGGAATATGCACAGTGTAGCCTGATAGGCAAGAATTACATGGGTTTGGACAGGGCCTAAGACAGGGCATTGTAAAATTTTCAGTTCAGTAAGTTTTTCTAGGAACTTGTTGATTGTGGCTCATTTGTGCCAAGCCTCAACATCACTTCACCAGTCTCCTTGCATGAGGTAGTATTCAGGTTGGTGGGTGACTGAAAAGTGAAGTCCTGTGAGTGTTGAGAGTCAGGTGGATAGAGGGGAAAGGAAGGCTTGGTTCACAGTTTGGGCAAGATGTAGACAGATCCAGACGAAGCTGAAGAGCAGCTTGATTCTTTGAGGAGGGTGTTAGTAATGTTAATGGGTTTTTGCAAGTATTTGGGCAAGATGGGGGAAAGAAGGGGGAGGGTTAGTTGAGGCTGGGATTGAAGAATGTGGAAGAGTAAAAAGTATCAAGGAGAGGAGTAGAGCTTGGCTGTTCATGTGTAAGAATGAGAAGAAGGATGAATGGAAAGAAAGAGATCTGGGTTGGGGTAAACTCCAGGTAGGTGCCTTGAACCCACAAACCTTCTAGGAGGTGAAGAAGATCGGAAGGAGTTCTGATGGAGTATGGGTACCAGCTTAAATCACTTGAGAGGGTGGAAAGGAAATAGTTGAAGGCAGTGGGGTTTAGGGACATAGGGAGGTGATGGGTGTTATTTGCTTTTCAGTGATTTGAGGCAGCTGGGTAATTCTCAGGGAGGTTGGTCTTGTGAGTGTAGAGTGGTAGGAAGGTTTTAGACTTTTTTTCGATTGGAGATATGGATCCAAGAGAGCTTTCCTTCCAGTTTTGTGGTTGTAGGAGTGGTTAGGATTACTTTGTATGGACCAGTCCATTTTGGGGTTAAGGAGAAGGAAGAGTCTGGCTGGGCTAGATATATAAGATCCCCTAGTGTTAGTGGGCTGGGTGTATGAGTGGTGGATTGTGGGCTAAAGTGCACCATTATATTTCCAAAGAGCTGTCCTGAGGTGAGAGAGGAGAGGGGGAAATAAAGGAGTGGGGAGGGAAGGTGGAGATATGGGAATTCCAGGAGGTAATAGCAGCCTTCTGAACAAAAGTTTGAATGGAGATGGGAGTAGGGTTTTTTTCGGGAGACAGCAAATTTTAGAAGCACAATGGGAAGTAGATTACCCCAAGTTTCCTGGGTTTCAGAAGGTAATTTGGTGAGGGTGTTTTTTAAGGTGCGGTTGGTTCTTTCTACCTTCCCAGAGAATTGGGGATGATATGAGATAGGTAATTTCCAAGGGATATTAAGATAGGAGGCTAGACTTGGGGTGTCTGCAGAGATGAATTCAGGGCTGTCATCAGATTGGAAGGATATGGGAAACCAAATCATGGAATTATTTCTCAGCTTAGAATGGAAGATATGGTGGAGACCTTTTGTTAGCTGTTGGAAAGGCTTCAAGCCATCCTGTGAAGGTGTCTACTAGAACTAAGAGATATTTGAGCCTTCAAATGTGGGGTTTAAGGTAATATATATAGCTGTCAAGTTGACAAGGGGTGGACTGTCATGGTTGGGTTCATGCGTCAACATGGCCGGGTGGTGGTGCCTGTTTGTCTGGTTGGGCAAGGGCTGGCCTGTCTGTGGCAATGAATTAAATCGTGATCACATCAGCTGCATCCATAGGTGATTGCATTTGTAATCAGCCAAGGGGAGTGTCTTCTGCAATGAGTGATGCTCAATCTAATCACTGGCAGCATTTTAAGGAGGATTCAGAAGAGACAGGCTCTCTTCCTACTTTGGCTGGTGAGCTTCTCTTGTGGAGTTATCCAGACTCTCCATTGGAATCATTGGCTTCACAGCCTCTGCTGCAGATTTTGGACTCTGCATTCCCATGGTCACATGAGACACTTCCATAAATTTTATATTTGCAAGAGTTCCCTGTTGATTCTGTTTCTCTAGAGAACCCTAACTAATGTAGGTGGGATGTGGATGGAAGCTCAAAGCTCATGGAGGATATCTCTTCCCATAAGGGGGACTGGGTAGGTGGGGATGATAATGAATGAGTGAGTGAATGTGAGATCTCTGAAGGAGCAGAAGAGGGAAGGGGTTTTGTGGGGATAGGTAATAGTTCCTGATACTCTTACTATGGCCTGGGTTCCTTTTATTGTGGGCCCCTTCCATGTATTCAGGAGAGAGAGAGTTGCCCCAGTGTTGAGCATGAAGGACACGATATGGCTGGCCACCGTCCCTACTGCCCTGGGCTCCTTGGGCTTTTCATCCTCTTCTAAGAGAGGGTGGCTTCAGGTCACTTTCTGGTGGCCATTTAGCTTATAGTGAGGTCAGAGGGTCACTTGGGTCCTGTGGAGCCAGGCATGAAAATAATAGAAAAGGAAGGGAGGATTTAAAGGGGAAGGATTTGAATGGAGGGGTAAAGAGCCAGGGACTGAGGGTCCCTGACATGGTCTCCTCTTGGGTTTCAGCATCAAAATGAAAGGAAAGTGAAGGAGTGCAGAGGAGGAGAATGCTCAAAATGAAGGAACGGATAGACCTCAACAGAAGAGGCAAGCTTTATTAGACAGCTTGAAAGGGATGGCCTGAGCTTGAAAGGGATGGCCAAGCCTGGAGGTCTGATTGAACCAAGAGCCATGCTAAGGGGAGGGAGAGTGGCATATTTATAGAGCAGCATTTGTTGAAATCAAGAAAAATAAAAAACAAAAGAAAAATGTCTTTGTGGTTACACGTCTGTGGTTAAATGTTTGGTATGCTTCAGAAATTGTTTGGAATAGGCAGGTGGGGCTCTCCAGTTTGCCAGGGTGGGTGAATTTCAATCAGCCATGAAAGGGTAGGTCAGTTGAGACAGGTGAGTTCAGTTGCCTGTTAGTTTCCTCAACTTATGTGATATAACTCAATTTGCTGAGCTTGATAAATATACATAATGTAAAAATATGACAATGTGCTTATTAGGTACAACTTATGTAACCCAACCCAAATATACATATATTTAACATTGTAAAGCACTGTGTTGCACAGTCTACTATAAGTGTTAGTATAGAAAGGAGATGTATACTAAAATTACATTAATGGCATATCAAGCACTGGAATTTGTTTTGCACTTTTTAAATACTTATTCACTTATTTCAGTCCTTTTCCAAAATTTCTAAATACCTAAAGATTTAAACGGGCATTCCAAGTTTTTCTTTCTAATAATAATTCTCTAGCAGTTTCTATGTGTATATCCAGTAGCAGCTTCCCTTTAGAGCCTCTCAAGTTTTGATAAGAGCACCTGGAGCTCTTAAACAGATTTGCAATCATTAGTTAAACTTTTTCACTCATTATTTGTAAGTATTCAATTGCTTTCAACATTCCTTCAGAGCAAGAGATTGAGCTTATGATGCCATCCAGTGAGAATTTTTCCTTTCAAGTGATGTTATCCAAATTAAGAACAATATCCCTATATCAAATTTGCCTCTTCTCCTTTGACTGATATGGCACTTCCCCAGAAGAAAGGAAGAACAGTAATTAAGAAACAGGGAAAAGCCATTTTAATGAGCCACTTCCCTACAGGGCAGGAAAAAGTGAAAATGTGAGCAAGGACATCTGCAGTAGAATGTGATAGCTATCATTTCTGTCTTTCTGGCCCTCTTTTCAATTCTTTTTCTTCTAGGAACCTTAACTCCTTTTCATTGGGGCTATTGAGCATGCCTGGCACTCAGACCCATAACAGCACCTTTCCCACCTGGAACATCCACAGTGACAATTCCTCTGGACAATTTCTGGTCCAAGAGATGGTCACATGGCCTAAGCCAGGGCAACAGAAGAGTTCAAGCATGGAAAGTTTTACTTTTATTGAGAGTGTGGTCTTTATTCCTTTTTATGAGAATTACAAGTCTATAGGACTGGGACTGTCCACAGCCATTTCTCTTGATGTATGGAGAGAACCTGCACAAGGAGACAAAGAACTTCAACACATGAAGAGGAGTAAAAAAAGCATGCATGTGAGACAAGATTCTTACAACACTTTTGTGATGCTGTGAGAAGAAACCTCAGTGTTCTTCCCAGCTCCCATTTTATGCTTAAATTAGTTGAATTGATTTGTTATTTAAATACAAAAAATCACCCTAACAATTTAATTCTAGGAAGTGTGGTGGTAAAAATGAGAGACCCCCACAAATGTGGAACCAGCTTGGCCAAGAAGTGTAGGGTGACAGGATTTGTATTTGTAATGTGGCAACAAAAATAATTGTTAGTGTTTGACCATGATTCTGCATCAACTAGTATAGATGTGATAGAAATACATCAGGATGTTAAAATAAGTTAGTTACTTCTTCTGGATTTTAGTGAAAATCTGCCAAAAAAATGTAAGCTTGAGTTCAAACTGCTTTACATGAAAGCATAAACAGAACAGTATATAGTTTTATAAATTAAAGCTTGTTCTGCCTAAGACCATAAGTTCAAATGACCGAGATGCACATAATCACATAACTTGCAAAAATGCAAAACCAGCCTATCTCTACCCAGTTAGTGATAGAAATACAATCCAAATGAGCTAAATCTTGGTCCAATTTAGAAAAATTCAAACTTGGAAAGACAACTGTCTGATATTCACAACTGTGAAAATTTCTAGCAGTCAAGTTTGAGAATGTAGCAGACAGTATTAGCCATTGCTCTTGTCAGCCCAGCAAACTATTTTTTGTTCTTTTTTTTATCATCACATCGTTGTGTATTCATCACCATGATCATTTTTAGAACATTTGCCTCACCCCAGGAAAGGAAATTTAAAAAAAAATGAACAAAAAAAACAACTCAAACAACCTATACCATTTACTCTTCCCTCTTATTGACCAACAGTATTTCAATCTATCCAATTTATTTTACCCCTTATCCACCCTATTATTTATTTATTATCCATGTTTTCTTACTTATCTGACCATATCCTGGCTAAAAGGAGCATCAACCAACAAGATTTTCACAATCATATTGTCAGTCACACTGTGAAATCATCCTCAAGAATAAAGGCTTCTGGAACACAGCTCAACAGGTTCAGTTACTTCCCTTCAGGCACTCCAATATACCATAAACTAAAAAGGGATATCTATATAATACATAAGAATAACCTCCACGATAACCTCTCGACTATGTTTGAAATCTCTCAGCCATTTTGTCTCATTTCTCTCTTCCCCCTCTTGATCAAGAAGGCTTTCTCAATCCCATGATGCAACATCACAGCTCATCCCAGGAGTTCTGTCCCATGCTGCCAGGGAGATTTGCACTCCTGGGAGGCATGTTCCACATGGGGTGGAAGGGAAGTGGCTTCACCAGCTGAATTTGCTTAGAGAGAGAGAGGACACATGAGAGTATCAACAGGTTCTCTGGGGGTGACTCTTAGGAATAACTTTAAGTAGGTTTAATTGAGCCTTTGCAGAAATAAGTTTCATTGGGGCAAACCCTAAGACTGAGCGCTCAGCCTATTGATTTGGTTATCTCCACAGCTTGTGAGAATATCAGAAATTCTCCAAATGGGAAGCTGAATATTTCCTTCTATTCCCCAGTCCTCCAAGAGGACTTTGAAAATACTTTTCATTCACTGCCCAAATTACTCTGTGATATATTGGGGTACCACACTAATCTGGACAAAGCAACAAGATCTCATGCCCTATACAAGACTGTACTTATGGTGTTCAATTAAACTGACCATACAAGTGAAATTAGGTAATGAGCTTCCCAAAATATAAATTTTTCACAAAATAAACACCTCTCCCTTTGGTCTCACACAGAAGTTGAAGTTTTAAAATATGGACCATATGATCCTTTACCCAGTTTTTTAAATTTACTTTGGCCCTATCCAGATCAGCTTCATTCATATGTCTAGTTGAAATCTGATCCTTTTTTCAAATTTTATTTTTATTTTTAACTTTTTAAATTGAATACTAGAACATAAATACAAAGAAAAGAAATATGGGCAACTGGTTTGTTTCCATCTTTTTGTGATTGTGAATAATGCTGCTATGAACACTGGTGTGCAAATGTCTGTTTGTGTCATTGCTTTCAGCTCTTCTGGGTATTTACCAAGTAGCAGTACTGCTTGGTCATAGGGTAACTCAATATTTAGTTTCCTAAGGAACTGTCAAACAGTCTTCCATAGTGGCTATACCATTATACACTCCCACCAGCATCGCATAAGTGTCCAAGTTTCTCCACATCCTCTCCAACATTTATAGTTTCCTGTTTGTTTAGTAGCAGCCATTCTTATAGGTGTCAGGTGGTATTTCATTGTAGTCTTGATCTGAAACATCCTTGCATTTTTGGTATAAACCCCACTTGGTCGTGGTGTATAATTCTTTTAATGTGTTGTTGGATTTAATTTGCTAATATTTTATTGGGAATTTTTGCATCTATGTTCATTAGGGAGATTGGCCTGTAGTTTTCCTTTATTATAGCATCTTTACCCATTCCTGGTATTAAAATGATGTTAGCTTCATAGAATGAGTTAGGTAGAGTTCCTTTTCCCTCAATTTTTTGGAAAAGTTTGAGAAGGATCAGTGTTAGTTCTTTCTGGAATATTTGACAAGATTCCTCTGGGAAGCCATTTGGCCCTGGGCTTTTCTTTGTAGGAAGCTTTTTGGTGACTGATTGAATCTCTTTACTTGTGATTGGTTTACTGAGATCTTCTATTTCTTCCTAAGTCAATGTAGGTTGTTTGTGTGTTTCCAGGAATTTATCCAATTCATCTAAGTGGTCTAGTGTGTTGTTGTATAGTTGTTCATAGTATCCTCTTATGATTTCTTTTATTTCTTCAAGGTCTGTGGTAACATACCCCTTCTCATTTCTGATTTTGTTTATTTGCATCCTCTCTCTTTTTTTCTTTGTCAGTCTTGCTTGTGGGTCATCAATTTTAATGATTTTCTAAAGAACCAATTTTTGGCTTTATTGATTCTTTCTATTGTTCTTTTGTTCTCCCATTTTTTTATTTCTGCTTCAATCTTTATTGTTTCTCTTCTATTTGTTTTGGGGCTAGTTTGCTATTCTTTCTCAAGTTCCTCCAGGTGTGCTATTAAGTACTCAATTTTTGTTCTTTCTTGTCTTTTAATATAGGTATTTAGGGCAATAAATCTCCCTCTCAGCACAACCTTCTCCACATTCCATAAGTTCTGATAAGTTGTATTCTCATTTTCATTCATCTCCAGATGGCTACTGATTTCTTCAAAGATATTTTTCTTTTATCCACTGGTTGTTTAAGAGTGTGTTATTTAATTTCAATATATTTGTAAATCTTCCCATTCTTAAGTAGTTATTGAGATCCAGCTTCATCCCACTGTGATCAGAAAAAGTGTTTTGAATAATTTCAATGTTTTTAAATTTATAAAGATGTGTTTTGTGCCCCAGAATATGATCTATCCTGGAGGATGTTCCAGGAGCAATAGAGAAGAATGTATATGCTTGTGCTTTGGGGTGCAATGACCTATATATGTCTGTTAGGTCTAATTCATTTATCAAGTTGTTTAACTTCTCTATTTCCTTGTTGATGTTCTGTCTTGTTGTTCTATCTATAGAAGAGAGTGGTGTATTGAAGTCCCCTACTATTATTGTTGAAACATCTATCACTCCCTTCATTTTTTTATTATTATTTTTTAATGCCAAAAAACACCCCTCCCTTCAGTTTTGACAATGTCTGTCTCACGTACTTTGCAAACATAAACATTTGTGATTGTTATATCTACTTTGTGAATTGATCCTTTAATTAGTATGTAGTGTCCTTCTTTATGTCTTATGATGTCTTTACATTTAAAGTCTATTTTGTCCAATATTAGTATTCCTGCTTTCTTTTGGTTACAACTTGCGTGGAAAATCTTTTTCCATCCTTTCGCTTTCAATCTATTTGTATCCTGTGTCTAAGATGGGTCTATTATAAACAGCATATACCTGGATTAAATTTCTTAATCCATTCTGCCAATTTGTATCATGTAATTAGTAAGTTTAGTCCATTAACATTAACATTCAAAGTTCAAAGCTATAATTGAAAAGCTGTTTCTATTTTTTTACATGGGCAGGGACCAGGAATCAGACCTAGGTCCTCTGGCATGACAGGCAAGCATTCTTGCCTGCTGAGCCACTGTGGCCCACCCGAAAAGGTGTTTCTTGAATCTACCATCTTATCTTTTTTATTTTATTTGTCAGATCTATATATTCTTTTCCCTCTTTCTCTTTGTATTCTTTAAATTACCTTTAGTGGTACTCTTCAATTCTGTGCCCTCCTCTAGAGCTTCCTCTCCTGTCTTTTTTTTTTTCAGCCAGCAGAACTCCTTTTAGTATTTCTTGTAGGGCCAGTCTCTTGCTGACAAATTCTTTCAGGACTTCTTTGCCCATGAAAACTTTAATCTCTTCCTCAGTTTTGAAGGACAATTTGGCTAGGTACAGAATTCTTGGCTGGAAGTCTTTCTCTTTCAGGATCTTGAATATTTCATATCACTGCTTTCTTGCCTCCAGGGTGCTAGTAAGAAGTCTGAACTCAGTCTTATTTGGTTTCCCTTATATGTAGTAGGTTGTTTTTCACTTGCTGCTTTCAGGATTTTCTGCTTCTCATCAACATTTGACAGACTGATTAGTATGTGTCTTGAGGAAGGCCTATTTGGGTTTATTCTATTTGGAGTTTGTTGGGCTTCTTTGACTTGTATATTTATGTTCTTTATGAGGATTGAGAAGTTTTCCCCCATTATATCCTCAATTACTCTTCCTAGCCCTTTACACTTCTCTTCCCCTTCCGGGACACCAATGATCCTTTTATTTGTGCACTTTGTTTTGTCTATCATTTCCCTGAGATAAAATTCAATTTTTTCCATCATTTTTGCCATTTGCTGTTATGAGTCTTTGAAGTCAGTTATCCTGTCCTCTATATCACTATTCTTTCTTCTGACTCTTCAATTCTGATGTTGTGTGCCTCTAGTATGTTCTTTATTTGGTCAACAGAGTCTTTAACCTCTGTAATTCCTGCTATTTTTCTATTTATTCTTTCAAATTCCTCTTTATGCTCTTCTACTGTCTTCTTGATCTCCTTTATGTCATTTGCTATCCCATTTATTTTATTGAGCAGAGTTGTATAAAACTCTTTGATTAGTTGTTCCAACATCCATGTCTCCTCTAGTGTTTTAACTTCATCATTAGGCAGGGCTGTATCTGTCTGCATTGTGATATGCTTGGTGACCTTCTGCTGTCTTCATGACATGTAAATATCTTGATTGATTTGCTTTGGGAGTTGATTTCTTTCAGTAGTCTAAAGCCTCGTGTTTGTAGGATGGTTGTACTGCAGGGAGCAGGGTACAGGGTGGGGCACCCAGTATGGTGATTTGTTTCAGGGCAGGTATAGGCCCAAGTTGGGGATGTTACATTAATGCTTGTGAACATGGGCACTCAGTGTCCAGGGAGGATGTAGCTGTGTAGGTGAACCAGTCTGAGGGGCGTAACCCTGGTGTATGCTGGTCTAAGGCATGGAGCCCTTTGTGTGCATGCATAGAGCTGTGGCAGTAGATTGGCACTATGCTTTCATGGATTGAGGGCAGATGTGTCCTGGCTGTGTAGGTCAGCACTTTCTCAGAGCTGGGAAGTATGGCTGAGGGCCATGCACATGTGCTGTTCTTGGACTGCTGTGAAGTGCAGTTCCCAGAACTGAATGATGTGATTAGGGGCCTGTGTGCATGCATGGGCCTAGGAGTACTTTAAACAGATGTGCAGAGCATGGGGGGGGGGCCAGGGCAAGATGACCCTATGGGCAGGGGGACAAGGGTAGCCTGGGTATGGAGGTTAGTGCTGCAGCCTTTATGCACTGGCAATAGCCTGCAGGGAATAAGGAGGGGGAGGTAGTGCTTGGGAGGGGTATAGGAGAGGTCGGTTGGGTTGCACTTGGGGAGGGGGTGGGAGGCAGGTACATGCACTTGGTGCTGGTGGGGTGGGGGCGCCCAGAGCACAGGGAATGGGAGCAACTGATCAGGTTCAGGTGTGTGGGATGTAGGGTGAGTCGCCAGTCATGGGGCTGCACTGGTGAGGGGAGAGCGCCCAAGGAACATGGCCTGGCTTACTTCCCAGTCCCTAGCTCCTGTTCATGCATTCCGTGGGGTCTGCAGTCTCTGTGCCTCCATGTGGGGCTCAGCTTTCTGTCTCTCAGTTCCTTTGCCTCTGCAACCAGGGTGCCCTATGAGGTGCATGAAGGCTCTCCCAGGTTAGCCGCATTCCAGAATCTTCATCTCAGTCACTCTCCTGTCCCTTCTCTAACTTTTCCAAGGAGCAGGGCTATTCTCAAGCTAGTCTATTTGGCTATCTTCCCAGAAGTTCATTTTTCAACTTTTTAAAACATTCCTGTATGGGATAGTGTGCCCAGCATACTCTTGCTTCATATTCTGGCAATAACATGTACTTACTTTTTGGAAACTCTTACCATCACCTTCACCATGTGCTCAAGGTGGAACTATTCATCAAGCGCTTGTCCGATCCCTGATTGCTATCCCCACACATTAGAGATACATACCTCCACATTACATGGTATGGTGATTTGAAGGTTTATGTATATCAGAAAAACATGTTCTTAAATTTAATCCATTAAATTTAATCCAAGCCACTGTAAATGGGACTTTTTGATGAGGTTACTTTCATTAAGGTATGGTCCGTCTCACTGATTACAAATTTGCCTTTCATCTATCAGAACACAAGTTGCCAAGTTCTCTGCCACTTTTTAACAAGGATCACCTTTCCTCCAGTTTCCAAGAAGACATTCATCATTTTCTTTTAAGACTTCACTGGTAGCATCTTTAATGTCTACCAACATTCCACTCATGACAATATATGCACTCTCTAAGCTGAATAAAATTTTCTCTAAAGCTCCATTCAGAGCAATCTAGCCTTTACCCATAATCCACTTCCAAAAGCACTTCCATGTTTTTAGGTATTCGTGATAAGCATCCTTTTCTCAGTACCAAAATCTGTATTAGTTAATTATCCAGAGAAAGAGAGCAGACAGGCTGTGTGTGTGTGTGTGTGTGTGTGTGTGTGTGTGTGTGTGTGTGTGAAGAGATTTATTATGAGATATTGCCTCATGCGACCATGTGGGCTGGAAAGTCTGAAACCCATAGGGCAAGCCATAAGGTGAAAATTCTGATAAAAGTAATTCTGAAGTCTTGCAAGTCCATATTCCCATATTCCAAAGGGAAGGTTGGATGGCTGAACTTTAGGCAGAAATACTTTCTGATTTCTGAAATCCTCAATTCTGGCTTTTAATACCTCCACCTATTAGATGAAGAGACTCTCCATGTTATAGAAGGTAATCTTCATTTGTTGTACATGTAATCAGCCATAGATGCAATCAACTGATTATAAATGTAAATACATTTACAAAATATCTTCACAGTAACAATACAAAGTACACTCACAGTAACAACCAGGCCAGTACTTGCTTGACCAAAAACTGGACACCATAACTTAGCCAAGTTGACACATGAACTTAACCATCACAACATCTTTTTCAATGTTATTTTTGGTGACTTCAATTCAAAGACTCAAGAAATTTTTATCTAAAATGGGTAAGAAATGGATTTCTACTTCCAGTCATAGTCAGACTAGATAATTCAGGTTAACCTTCCCATTGATAGATACAAAATTTGAATGAAGAGTTTATAAAATTTGTCTCATGATAATGAAGACCAATAAAATAGTGAAGAATTATCAAACCAAGATCCAGAGCAGAACTAAAAGCTTGAAAGATGGGTTTACCATAGGGATAGTATGTCTATTCCAAAAGAATTGTAACAAAGGCTTGAAAGCTATGGAGGGTACAGAATGGAGTCCAGATCTCATACTGAATTTCAATTTCCTTTTTTCTCCCTAGTGAATGCCGTTCACTTAGGTTTGAGTTCACAAAGGCCTAATAAACCACAGAAGTAAGGATAAATGAAGGTAGACTGGCGTATTTAGGGATTATTGCTTAGCTTAAATACCTGAAATTGGATTGAGGTTGTTCCAGATTACTCATGCTCCTAAATGAGTGATAGAAGCAAATGTAAATCCTCTCTGGAAATACATAACATCCCAGGCTCTAAGGGCTTTGTACAATATATCTGTCAAGTAATAAAAAAATAAGGATGCAGTCAAGGAGAAAAGAAACATCCAGATAAACAATTAAACCCAGAAAAAGCAGACAAAAGCCAAAAGTAAACAAAACCCAAAATACTGATCTAAGGGTTTCCAGATTGGAGTTATCAGACATAGCCTTTAAAATAATTGTCATTAATTTAGTTAATGAGGTGGAAGACAAGGTGTTTAGAAACTATATAAAAGAACTCAATGCATAGTTTAAAATGGAGAAATACTATACACCAAAATTAAGAACACGAAGGATGGATTTAGCAACAGATTAAGAAAAGCTGAAAAAACGAAGGAAAAAGTGCAAAATGATGCAAGGACACACAAAATGATAGATATTACAGAAGAAAGGTCAAGAGACGAGGATGATATATAAAGAAGATATGCCATATGTTGTGTCCACCAGCTGTTCATACACACACACACACACACACACACACACACACACATATATGTATTGTGTGTGTGTGTGCATGTATTTAACAAAATAGCATTTTCACAAATGGCATAAAACAAAAAGCATTTATTTCTCAAGTGTCTGTGACTGTGACTGTCTGGGGTAGGTATATAGATATTGGCCAAGCATGGTTGGGCGGATGCAAGTTGCAATTTGAGTTGTATTAGGTATATGTATATCTCATTCCAATTGAATGAGCAAATGGCCATGTCTTTTTTCTTTTAATTTTGAGTTTAGTAATTATTTGAATAAGTGCAACAAAAAATGTTTTCATCAGGGGGTGTATGGGTAGTTCAGTGGTTAGAATGCCTTCCTTCCATGTGGGAGACCCAGGTTTGAGTACTGGACAATGCACCACCACCCCCAAAGAAATGTTTTCATCAGGTAGTTATAAGAATTTAGTAAGTTCACTTTTAAAATGATACTTTTAATAGACACTAGAGTTTCTTTTTTAAATTTCCTTTCTCTTTTTTAATGCAACTTTATTGAAATATACTTACATACCATAGGATCATCCAATGTATACAATCAATAACTCACAGTATCATCATATAGTTGGCATTCATTGCCACAAAATCAGAAGAGTTTCATTACTCAAAAAAATAAAAATAAAAAACAACACCCTGGACAACTCATACCCTTTATTCCCCCCCAAAAATTATTTACTTTTTTTGCCTTTATTTTCTTATTTATCTGCCCATACACAGGATAAAGAGAGTGTCAGTTACAATGTTTTCATAACCACATGGTCATACTGTAAAATGTAGTTATATAATTGTCTTCAAGAATCAAGGCTAACAGATTAGGTTCAGTAGTTTCTGGTATTTCCTCCTAGCTATTTTAATACACTAGAAACTAAAACAGAATACCCATATAATGCATAAGAACAACCACGAAAATAACCTCTCACCTATACTTGAAATCTCTTAGCTACTGAAACTTTGGTTTCATTTCTTTTCCTCCTTTTTGTCAAGAAGGCTTTTAAATCCCATGATGCCAAGGCTAGACTCATCCCTGGGAGTCATGTCTGATGTTGTTAGTAGATTTACTTCCTTGGTGGCAATCTTCCACACAGTGGGAAGCGTAATGAGTTTATTGGCAGAGTTGGCTTAGAGAGAGAGGTCACATCTGAGCCACAAAAGAGGTTCTCTACAGGTGACTCTTAGTTATAATTATAAGTAGGCTTAGCTTCTTCTTTGGAAGAATAAGTTTCATAAGGGCAAACCCCAAGATCAAGGGCATGGCTTATTAAATTGGTAGTCCCTAATACTTGTGAAAATATTAGGAATTTCCGAGGTGGGGAAGTTTAATATTTCCATATTTTCCCCAAGTCCCTCAAGGTGAATTTGCAAATGCTTTTTAATTTTTCTGCCCAAATTACTCTGGGATGTATCAGGATACAAGTAATGTCCTTTAACTGTGATTGCAGTGCCAAAGGCAGATATTCTCAATTTTAAAAAGTATCTTAATTCCACTTGTTTTATATCTACTGATATCTCATTGGTTATACAAAGTCTTTGGCTGAGCTGAAGAAAAACAAAAGAGCAAATTTACCTGCCTACATGAACAACCAATTTTCAAGATATTTTCAATATCAGTCAATGAAGAAAAATGATCACTGAGATACAGGGAAACAAGGTGAGCTCTACGAATGCCCTAGTTTACTGCTTAGAGTTCCGAGGAAGTGTGCAGACAGAAAACACAGGTATAACTTGGGGTGCTCCCTGACCCAGAAGATACAGCCTAGAGTCTGGGGAGACCAAGGCAGTTAGAGTTCACAGAACAGACCATAAATGACAGTGCAAAAAAAAGAAATAACTCCAGAAATATGTAGCATCATTCCTTGAAAGGGAAAACTAAATTTGTAGAGTCTATTCTGCTCAACTGATGTGGCCATTAATGACTTCAGTAATAAGTTTGTAGAGTTGATTATACTCAACTGAGGTTACCATTACATGATCTTGCTAATAAATTGTTGTAGAATTTGTTTTGCTTAACTAAGGTGGCCATTACATGACCTTGGTAATAAATGGTTGAAATGTACACTCTAACTCAGAGGGCTGGCTATCCTCCTAGAAAGAGATGTATTTTGATAAAAAGAGTTATCTAGGTCCCAGGAAACTCCTCTCAGTTCTTAGCAAGTTCCCAGAGGACCACCTGTGCCCAATTACATAAGCTAACTGGAATTTGGCCACTGTTGTGTAAAGATACCATGTAAACTGCATGCAAGCAGTAAGATTAGAGAATGTCATGAATGAGAGAGAGAGAGAGAAAATGCTGTGCTCTGGATTTCTGCCAGTCAGATTCTGAATGCGCCTCCGAGATTCCCCAGCACTCCTCTTCAGCTGTTGAAGCTGCCCCATCTGGTGATGTAACTAGGTCTCATTTCTAATAATCCTTTAATTACTTTCCTAATAAATTTTGTTTTTATATCACTGAAGTCTGTGCTGTCCATGAATCTGAGCCTATAAATTAAGTGGCCACAAACATCATGCTGCCTTTCATGCAACATCCCTGAGGATCCGACAGAGTACCAATCAACACATGCATATGAGGAAACTACTGGAAGCTGGGGGTAAAAAACCTGAAGGAATAGAGGAAACAGAGCCCTGTAATCTCACAGAACCGTGAATGATGCCTATTGTCACAAGTCAGACCAGAAACTTCCTGACTCATGGGGCAATGGGAACAATACTCAGAAACATGTTGCCTTAGTAATGGAGAAAAACTGGCCCTAGTTACTAGTTACTAGTAATGTTCTAGTCATATCTAAGAAATCTTAAAATCAAGACCTGAGAAGATCAAACTCTCCAAGTAATTTAACTGCATCCCTGAACAAAACTCAAGAATATTTCTAGGTATACAAAATTATGCACCACTCTCTATGTTAAATTCACCATGTCTACAAACCAATAAAAATGACCAGGCATGAAAAGGCCCAAGAAAATCCTTGTAAAGCTACATATTTTCTTTGCCATTCCACTTGGGCCACATCCCGCAAGTTTTGTTATGTACCATCCTTATGGTTGTTCACTCCTAATAGTTTAACACTTCTATTTTAAATCTTTGACCACTGGATGAGTGTTTTTCAATTTATAATAGAATAAAATTTAGTTTTACCTTTGTTGTTAATCTCCTATATTATTACACTGTGTGGTGGGGGAATGTAACTAAATGATATAGTTATCAGTTATTAGAATTTATTGAGATTTACTTTTGAAGTATTCCATAGCTTTTGTGGCATACACATAATTAATATTATTGTTTTCTATTGACTTATATTTTATCTTTTTATTTGGCCTATGTATTATTTTTGAAAGAAGATAAATTCTCCCACCATGATTGTTGGTTTATTTTTTACATTTTATCTAGGCATGTAATAAAATACTTAACAGATAATTAATGATTCACTTGCATATTATTGCTTTCAATTATTATATTTTTATCAAATTACATTTAATATATAGTTTTATATTGATTTTTAGTTTGTAAAATATTAATATTGCCATCACAGCTTTATTTTCTATTCATATACTACAGATAGATCTTTTCCTTATCTTTATTTTCATTTTTGTTTCATTTTGAGTTTGCTTCTTTTTGTTAGCCTTTTAATTTTTGTGCAACCCAAGACTGTTTCTTTTTCCCTAACAGTTCTGTGCTACTGAAGTTCCTAAGGGTCTACATAAAATGTCTATTTATAAACTATATGTAATCCAGTATCAAGATTCTAGTTTTTTCATTCATATTCTTAGTTAATTTGATACCAATCCATAAAAGACAAATTTCATCACTATCCTTGGATTCTGAAGATGAGTGTGTATTTGTGCTTAACCTGCCAATATTTGAGGATGTCTTAACTCAAAGGAAACACAAACAACACATGTGCACATTCATGTATACCCACCCAATCAGCCACAATATCTAAAAGAAACTCAGGCCCTAAATTGAACTGCATGTTCTATATTCCAGATTTCAGAGACAGTATTTGGCAGTAAATTTCAATCTTTAGGAAAGGGGAGTGCATAAATTACTGTTTTCCTGTTACCCTCATTTTGTTTAAAGTTTGGTCATTTTTTACATTTTTATCACTGCATTCTTTGTGTAACTGATGACAAGATCATTGGAGCCAAATAAAGAATTGCCACTTGAATAAAAATACTGAAAAAGCTAAGGTGGAAGATGGTTCTTGTGTGTGTCAGAGATTTATTTCATTAACTCTTTTCCAAATAAAATCTGGCAAATTCATAGATGGAAATGTTGAGGAAATATATTTTCAAATGAGACATTTCAGACATATGATGTGTTTTTGTATGTAATTATTTCAAAATTTAGGAATTATGAAAACAAACCCTTTTATTGTGAGAAATTTCAGTGTACCAGATGTTGTGATAAGCTAGAGAGTCTGAAAATTCAAATCAATTAGGTTTTCCCTCCTCTCAACCTAGAAAGCATGGCAAGGAAAACATGCTGTGGTGATGGGCACTGGCTGAGCAAGTAGATGAAGGTCCAAATCCTAGATCTGTGTTTCCTGACTTGAATTACTTATTTTTAAATTTTCTCATTTATAAAATGTAGTAAAATAATACTACCTACCTCAAACTAATGTTGTAATTGAGAAAAATGAATATAAAGTATTTAGCACAACACCTGGTGTAATACATGCCCAAAGAAATTAGCTGTTGCTCTCGTTGATGTTTCAAAGTCAAGGATGAGGAAAGATGGGTGAACTATTTCCACAGATTTCACATTTTTACATAACTCTGTATTAAATCACATTCACTTTGGTAGAACAGTCACAATATGGCTTGACTGTTGTCTTATTTAATATGAAAGACTAACTCTTGAACCAGTAGAGATCAGAGGCTAAATATACTTTTCCAGGTGAATATATTATTCAGTTTAAATCTAATGAGTCACTAACTTCTCACTTGTTTTTTTTTTTTTTTTTTTTTTTTTGGGAGAGGGGGAGTTCACATAGAGTTGTTTAGTTAGGAAATCAGTCCCACTCCAACAGACAACTGCAAGGGAGTTAAAACATGAACACTGTACAAACTGGAATTTTGTCAGGGAATTTGGGATAATCATTTGTTAAGGAAATGTAGATTTAAGTTTCTTAATTACTCAAATTCTAGGGTCTAATCAAAGGTTTTGATGAGAAGACATAATTTGGCCTGAAATGAGATTTAAAAATTGTAAGATTATAGATTTTCTGACCATATGAAAAGGGAGAAAAGTTAAGAGTCTAAGCTTCATGGTCATTTGATAAATAATGCTGAGATCATGGGAATCATATAATGAACCTTCTTGGGAAACCACTAAAAGCCTGATTCAGAAGTTCCGTGAAAAAAATGCTGGCATGTTATTTACAGCAAAGAGACTCCTTTATAAATCAGGGAATTTTTGTGTCACAGGACTTGTGCATCACTTTTCATTAGCACTTGTCATGTTCCATGTTCTTATAATTTTCATTATGTAAATGTGATAATTTCACAAAATTACTAAGGGCAAGAATTTGACACCTCATTATGATAAATTTAGTGCTTAAAAAGTGTGTCATATACTGTGATCGTATAAATTCTTTGAAAAAAAAAAGAATGAACTGATTCCCACCAAAAAAAACTTTTCTCCATGATTAAATTAACACTGGATCGATTTTGTCACAGATTTCCACAAAGGACAAAATCCTTATGACCTGAATCTATCACAAGTCAATTGAATGGAATCTGGGGAGAATGGCTAATTTTTGCTTATGAGGAAAAACCCGACAGTGAATCCAGATCCCAAGAAACTCAAGGGCTACAGCTATGTTACTAGAGAAGAGCTGGGGAAGCTTTTGGAGGTAGGGCTGGGGAGAAGCCCGTGTGGCTTAGAAAAATGGCAGAGGTTTTCTGTTCAAATGGCAGAATCATTTACATGATGTGTTTCTTGTGCTGAGTCAGATAAAATATACAGACTGGTGCAATATGTGAAATACCCCAGTAATGTTTAAAGGACCTGACCCAAACCATAAGGTTTCTATACCTATTTCAGGTCAAAATGATGCATGTTATGATTTTGCCATTACAGAAATTTAGTTGTGAATTCCATTAATCACTTGTATTTAGCTTAAGAACCTAAAATACTGCTTCCCTTATTTCCCCACTCTGGGTCTTCAACATACCTCAATACTTTCCTTTTGTAGCCAGAGAGTTTGGGGTGGGCTGTTTCTCAGAAATTTGAGTTTCAAAATGACAAAGTTAGATAAAATAAATTCCTGAAATAAAGAATTTGAAAATATTTAGTGACTACTACTATACCAAAGATGATAGTTGTAATAACTTTCTACATGACATTTTAAGAATGCAGTTTTGATAGTTAATCAAATGGTGTTTAAGATACTGTTTAATATTTAGAATTCAAGTAACTCTGATATCTGTATCTAAAAATTTTTTCCCACCTGGCTTTAATTTTAAATTGGTTTATGAAATATATTGTACAAACAGGCTTTCTGATAATTACTTGGATTTTTTTTTAATATGCCTATGGCTAAGCTCACAAAGATATCCATTTTTGGAGGTTAGGCTTTCATGTGTTAATTGTAAAAATACTTGTATCTTCATCTTTTCCTGAAACAAGGAAAATATTTCATAACATAGATCATTATTATAGCAATGCAGATATTCATGTAAGAACTTTCTACTTGATATTTTGAGAACATTCAATTTTGACAGTTAATCTATGTTAATGTTTAATACTTAGAATTTAAGAACTTTGCTATCTGACTATGTAGATATTTTTTCTTGTTGCTTTAATTTTTTAGACTTTTTTCTTTTTGGCATGGCAGGCTTGAGGAATCAAACCTGGGTCTCTGGGATAGAAGGCAAGAGTTCTGCCACTGAGCCAATGTTGCACAGCTTTTTGTTGCCTTAATTTTAAATTGGCTTATGAAACTTTCTGAACAAACACAGGCTTTATAATGATTATATGGACACTTTATGAAAATATGCCTATGGTTAAGCTAACTAAGTCATCCATTGTTGATGGTTCTAAGTATATTGTTTGTTTTCTTAAAAGAAAAAAAAGAGAAATGAGAGAGTCCTTCTCCATCCTTATTTCTTTTCCACAAGTGACACTTCAGAATGTAAGAAGGGGATGAGCTGCTACCATGCTTCTGAGTAGAATGGACAAAATGGTGCTAAAGCAGTATCTAAAATGGCCTCTACCTGTCTCCCTGATACTTTCTTTTCTGAAATAAGGGGGAAGGCCAGAGAGGGGTCAGGAAGAAGAGATCCTTGGGGTACAACTCCATGGGAAGAGTGGTGAGTAAGATGAAGTCTGTGAAGTTCCTCTTTCTTTTTGCTTCTTAACCACCTCATTTTACCTTCCAAACTGCTAACTGGGGACTCGACATGGTGATCTGACAACTGCAGTGCCTATTCTAGAGTGTAGACACAAGCTCAAATGGTAGTTACCATTACTCTTCACATGGCCTCTCTGCCTTCAGTGTTGGACAAGTTCTCAAAGAATTTCCTCTTTTAGACATACATGCTACATGATGATTTACATGAAAAGGGAATGTTAGATTTAATTGGGTAAATAAATCTAAGGAAAATATTATTTTGCCATCCAATGAGTTAAACAAAATAATCATTATTGCTTCCTTTTTTTGTCTTTGTATTAGCCAGCACTTGACTTACCAAAAGATATATATGCCTATGAGAGTGCAAATATACCTTTAAAATTAGAATTGTTTACTTCTTTTCAATTCTTAGAAAAGAGTTGAAGATTTTTATTAAAATGCTATATAGCTACATATATTAATATAATAGTATCTGTTGTGGTTTCCTAGGTTACTAAAGGTAGATACCATGAATTGGGTTGGTTTAAACAATGGGAATTTATTAGTTTACAGTTTTGAGGCTGAGGAAATGCCCAAATCAAGTTATTATCAAGGTGATGCTTTTTTCCTTGCAGACTGGCTACCTCTGTCTCATGGCAAGGGACATGATAGTGTCTGCTGATCTCTCTCTTCCGGGTTTTGTTGCTTATCTGCTTCTTGCTTCCATGGCTTTTATTCTCTATATTCATTCTGTTTGTAAAGGACTCCAGTAAGAGAATTAAGACCTATCCTGAATGAGGTGGTTCACAACTTAATTGAAGTAAGCCTCATCAGCAGAATCTACTTACAATAGGTATGTTTATGCTCATAGGACTGGATTAAAGTTTAAGAACATGCTTCAAAACCACCACAGAATCCATTTCACAAGATCTATTAATTCATAATTTTTCTTGTGGAAAATGTTGTATCAGGAGGCTAGAAAAAGAGCTATTTAAATTGATTTTCTGATCAAAACATCACTCATGAGAAAATCACTTTATTTCAATGTGTTAAATTCTTTGCTATTTGTAAATGTATCAGGTCACTTTCCTGAAAGCAAATAAAAATTATATGAAACGTGCTTAATTCTTCTTCCAAGTTCTGCAGAGCCTTGCAGTTATTCCAATCATGAATTATCATGGCAGAGTTGTGAGACAGAGTTGACCCTGTCAGAGTGGTTGAATTCTGGCATTAGAGTTCAGGATCTCTTCTCTGTTCTTTTCCTTGTCTTGCTGCAATATTTAGACATAACTTACCCTGCCTACATAATTTACCCTGCCTAGAATTCACTGAAGAACATGTAAAGACATATGTCTTTAATAGTCTATCATTTCTACCTTTTCCAGGCCAATCCCAAACCTTTGTTTTTACACCAACAACATACTGTTAGAAATACAACACTACTTTGACTCATTTTACTTGGATGAAGAGACAATATCACAAATAGAAAGAAATGAAAGAGACATAATGGCATATTTAAAAAATTTTTTTTCTAGTTATACACAGCTCTCTCTCTTACACCAAATCCAAGGATGATAGAACAGATAAATTCAAATAAAATTAAATACAGGCATTCTCACAAAAAGGGGAATTCTGAGAAAAATGAAAGAATGAAGGAGGAGCTTTAAAACTATATAGCTGATACTTTTCCAGAAGGAAGGAAATCCTCAAATTAGAATGACCTACCCTGTATCAAGCAGAATGAGGGAACAAAATCTAAACAAATCTGCAGTGAAATTTACAACCTCAGGTACAAAGACAAAATCCTAGATTAAAAACCAGCAGATGTTAAAATACATATATGTATGTCTATAATATATCTATATCTGAGATAATGATACTTATAAAATTGAAAAGAGAAATAGTAACTTCACAGTGGAAAAATCTAAAGCCACCTTAAACAAGTGTCAAAAGTTATCCCTCCTATCAACTTATGTACCTCCTAACAAGATCCATTAAGAATACATTACCCAAAAAAAAAAAAAAAGAAAAAAAGCAGTATCACTTCTGTGGTCTTCCTACCAAAAAAAGAGAAAAAATTAAATGAAAAGTATAATTTGCTCTTTAGATATCACTGGAACAGTTTGTAAAAATCTGAATGAAGTTCCTAGATTTTATGGACAGTAGTACAATTTCAATGCTAATTTCTTTATTTAAAAAAATTGCAGTATGGGCATGTAAGAAAATGTTTTTTTTAATTTTGGAGTAAAAATATATTTCCCCCTGCTTTATGTCTTGGTACTGTTGCTATATGCATAGATTACCTGTCCACCCTCCCCACCTTAACAGATACCAAATTACCAAGCATTTGGTTGCTGAGGGATTATGTTGATACTTGAAAAAGTAATATGCTTCACATCAATATAATTATTTTCATTTTCTTAAAAAGACAAATGACTAACATGCAGCTTACATAAATAACAATTCTGCATTAACACTAAAAGTATATTGCACAATAGTCTCAGAAAACACAAATGACAATGATCTATAGCCACAGTTTAAGGCATATCAACATATTTTAAAATTAAGAAATAAAATTCCAATGCTGTTCACAGCTTAATTTTCAATGTTTTTTATTTAATAATTCCCTTTATACCTACATATAATCTAGACTGTTTGGGTCAAATTTCAATTAAAGAGTTATCATATACATGTTCTGCAAATGGAACCAGGACTTTTGGAAGCTGAGACTTATTTCAGATGGTCGCACATGTCAAAACAAAGGTATCTGAACAGACAGTTAAGGTACACAGAGAAGTATGATGTGGATTGGTGAACAGCTGAAAAATCTGATGGAACAGTTCATGTACAAAATACCTATGTATGTGTCAAGAAAGTGAGGAAACCAAGTTTCCTTGAGATGCACAAAATTTAGAGAATAAATGTTATTTAAGGCAGAAGAGATAAGTAACCTATGCTCAGTGTTACATTAAGTGATTCTTCCTGTCATAATGCCTTTTCTGGACAAAACCTTGACTAAGCTGGGAAAACTTAATCTCCTAACCACTAATAAATTCTCACAGGGCTTTTCCGTCACATCTGATAGCATTTACAATTGCAATGGGTATCTAAACTAAAGTCCCGAGGAAGCAAAACTGGTCATTATGGCTGAAAAATGAAGAGGAGAGGCCAGTTTGAGTGGTCTGGCACCTAAAAAAAAAAAAAAAAAGACCGCTACCAGCAGTTAGCATGAGGAAGGCCATGAAACTAAGATCATCAAAAATTAAGCAGTAAAGAAGATAGCCTTGCATAATTTTTTTCCTTTTGTTTTCTCTAGAAGAAGGTAGTAGTTTCTCATTCTTGTTTTATTAACAGTGTAAGAACCAAGGGCTCTCTGTAATATGTACTGATGACTATGAACACAGGCTGAGATATTAATCTCTGAACATCTACACTGCTAGTAATGGGGAACATGGATTTATGGAGTTCTTGAGAAAAAGATATAAACAAAGCAATTTAAAATACATTTATAGTTGTCATTCCCTCTGTGCTGGTTTGAAAGGATGTATGTCCCCTAGAAAAGCCATGTTTTAATCCAAATCCCATTTTGTAAAGGCAGAATAATCCCTATTCAATACTGTATGTTTGAACATGTAATTAGATCATCTCCCTGGAGATGTAACCCAATCAAGAGTGGTTAAGTTGGATTGGGAGAAATGTGACTCCACCCATTTGGGTGGGTCTTGATTAGTTTCTGGAATCCTATAAAAGAGGGAAAATTTTGGAGAATGAGAAAGACTCAAGAAAGCAGAGAATCCACGATCCAGCAACCTTTGGTGATAAAGAAGAAAAACGCCTCCCGGGGAGCTTCATGAAACAGGAAGCCAGGAGAGAAAGCTATCAGATGATGCCATGTTCCCATGTGCACTTCCAGCTGAGAGAGAAGCCCTGACTGTATTCGCCATGTGCCTTCTCACTTGAGAGAGAAATCCTGAATTTCATTGGCCTTTTTGACTCAAGGTATCTTTCCCTGGATGGATGCCTTTGATTGGACATTTCTGTAGACTTGTTTTAATTGGAACATTTTCTTGGCCTAAGAACTGCAAACTAGCAACTTATTAAATTCTCCTTTTTAAAAACCATTCTGTTTCTGGTATATTGCATTCCAGCAGCTAGCAAACTAGAATACCCTCCATACCCCACTCAAAAAAGAATAAAAGAAAAAAAATCTATCCTCTTTATTTTCTCTAATTTTAAAAAATCAGAAAGCTCTCCAAGATTTCTTACTACTGTGTTTACATGCAGAAGAGAAAGCACATCAAATTAGACTGTGCAAAGCGGAGAACTATTGTGAAAAATGCATAGATATAGAAAGAAAAAAGAAGAGTAGAAATAACAAACTAAACAGGGTTGGGGAGGAGTGGTAGAATAAAATTCAGAAAGAATACATTAGGGGAGATAATTGCTCTATATCTTTCTTTGGACTTTTTATTCTCTGACTCTCCATAATCTTTATCTTGAATATTTTAACGCAAACAAAACAAAACAAAACAATAATCTAAAAAAAAACCTTTAATCTGAGAATAAAAGTCATTATATTAATTGCTTACTCTAAGAAATTCAGTGTTTGAAAACATGTTTATAGGGTTTACTTCTGAAAATCAGGCTGAAAGAGTAGACACTCAATACATGTGAAATTCTTGAATGTTTTACATGATGGCATATTTAGTATTTTATATTGAATGCAATATTTATATCAATAAACCCCTTTAAAACTGTTTTTAATGGATTAAAATAAAAAAGAGGACCCATCTAATATGCTGTCTACGGGAAACACATCTTAGACAGGAAACACATCTTACACCCAAAGATAAACATAGGCTGAAAGTGCAAGGTTGGGAAAAGATATTTCATTCAAATAACAATCAGAAAAGAGCAGGAGTAGCTATACTAATATCCAACAAATTAGATTTCAAATGTAAAACAGTTTAGAGAGACAAAGAAAGACAATATATATTAATAAAAGGAACAATTCAACAAGAAGACATAACATCATAAATATTTATGCACTGAGCCAGAATGCTACAAAATACATGAGGCAAACACTGAAAACACTGAAAAGCAAAAAAGACACATCTACCATAATAGTTGGAGACTTCAATTCCACCCTCTCATCAATGGACAGAACATCTAGACAGAGGATCAATAAAGAAACAGAGAATTTGAATAATACAATAAATGAGCTAGACTTAACAGACATTTATAGAACATTACACCTCACAACAGAAAGATACACCTTTTTCTCAAGTGCTCATGGATGATTCTAAAGGATAGACCATACTCTGGGTCACAAAGCAAGTCTCAACAAATTTAAAAAGATTGAAATCATGCAAAACAATTTCTCAGATCATAAAGGAGTGAAGTCGCAAATCAATAATAGGCAGAGTGCAAGAAAATTCACAAACGTGTGGAGGATCAATAACACACTCTTAAACATCCAGTGGGTCAAGGAAGCTATTAAAAGAGAAATCAATAAATATCTCAAGGCAAATGAAAACAAAAACACAACATATCAAAACTTACAGGATGCAGCAAAGGCAGTGCTAAGAGGGAAATTTATTGCCCTAAATATCTATTTCAAAGAACAGGAAAGGACAAAAATCAAGGAATTAACTGTCCACTTGGAAGAAATACAGAAACAGCAAACTAAGCCCAAAGTAAGCAAAAGGAAAGAAATAATGAAGATCAGAGCAGAAATAAATGAAATTGAGAATATGAAAACAATTGAGAAAATCAACAAAACTGGAAGCTGGTTCTATGAGAAAATCAGTAAGACTGATGGACCTTAGCAAGATTGACAAAAAGAGGAAGAGAGAGGTTGCAAATAAATAAGATCAGAAATAGAAGAGGAGCCATAACCACTGACCCCACAGAAATGAAAGAGGTAATAACAGGATGCTATGAACAACTTTATGCTAATAAATACAACAATGCAGAGGAAAAGGACAACTTCCTAAAAAGGTATGAAAAACCAACTCTGACTGGAGAAGAAATAGATGATCTCAACAAACCAATCACAAATAAAGAAATCAAATCGGTCATTAAGGAGCTCCCCCAAAAGAAAAGTTCAGGACCAGATGGCTTCACAAGTGAATTCTACCAAACATTCCAGAAAGAATTAGTACCAATCCTGCTCGAGCTCTTACAAAAAATTGAAAGGAGGGAAAGCTACCTAAGTCATTTTATGAAGCCAAGAACATCCACATACCAAAGCCAGATAAAGATATTACAATCTCTCTAATGAATATAGACACAAAAATCCTCAACAAAATTCTAGCAAATCAAATCTAACAACACATTAAAAGAATTATACATCTTCACCAAGGAGGATTCATCCCAGTTATGCAAGGATGGTTCAACATAAGAAAATCAATGAATGTAATACACCATATCAACAAATCAAAGCAGAAAAACCACATGATCATCTCGATTGATGC
This sequence comes from Tamandua tetradactyla, assembly GCF_023851605.1. NCBI lineage: Eukaryota > Metazoa > Chordata > Mammalia > Pilosa > Myrmecophagidae > Tamandua > Tamandua tetradactyla. The sequence goes on along the minus strand of NC_135327.1, from coordinate 208,419,810 downwards.
AGAAAAGGCAGTTGAAAAAATTCAACATCACTTCTTGTTGAAAACACTTCAAAGGATAGGAATAGAAGGGAACTTTCTCAAAACGTTGGAGGAAATATATGAAAAACTCACAGCTAACATCATTCTCAATGGAGAAAAACTGAAAACATTTCCCCTAAGATCAGCAACAAGACAAGGATGTCCACTATCACCACTGTTATTTAACATTGTGTTATGAAGTTCTAGCCAGAGAAATTAGACAAGAAAAAGAAATACAAGGCATCAAAACTGGAAAGGAAGAAGTAAAACACTCACTGTTTGCAGATGATATGATACCATATGTTGAAAACCCTGAAAAATCCACAGCAAAACTACTAGAGCTAATAAATGAGTACAGCAAAGTGGCAGGTTACAAGATCAACACTCAAAAATCTGCAGTGTTTCTATATATTTGTAATGAACAATCTGAGGGGGAAATCTAGAAACGAATTCCATTTACATTTGCAACAAAAGAATAAAATATTAAGGAATAAATTTAACTAAAGAGACAAAAGACCTTACGAAGAAAACTACAAGAAATTGTTAAAAGAAGTTACAGAAGATCTAAATAGATGGAAGGGCATACCGTGTTCATGGATTGGAAGACTAAATACAGTTAAGATGTCAATTCTACCTAACTTGATTTACAGACTCAATGCAATATCAATCAAAATCCCAAAAACTTACTTTTCAGAAATAGAAAAACCAATAAGCAAATTCATCTGGAAGGGTAGGGTGCTCCGAATAGCTAAAAGTATCCTGAGGAAAAAAAATGAAGTTGGAGATCTCAGCTATCTGACTGTAAGGCACATTATGAAGCTACAGTGGTTCAAACAGCATGGTATTGGCAGAAAAATAGATATACTGACCAATGGAAAAGAACAGAGTGTTCAGAGATAGACCCTCTCATCTATGGACAATTGATCTTTGTTAAGGAAGTCAAGCCAAATCACCTGGGACAGAACAGTCTCTTCAATCAATGGTGCCTAGAGAACTGGATATCCATATGCAAAAGAATGAAAGAGGACACATATCTCACACCCTATACAAAAATTAACTCAAATTGGATTGAAGACCTAAAAATTAGATCTAAAACCATAAAACTGTTACAGAAAAATGTGGGGAAATATCTTGTAAATCTTATACTAGGAGGCAGTTTCCTAGACCTTACACCCACAGCAAGAGCTTTGAAGAAAGAAAGAAATCAATGGGAACTTCTCAAAATTAAACACTTTTGCACATCAAAGAACTTTGTCAAGAAAGTAAAAAGACAGCCTACACAATGGGACACAATATTTGGGAATGATATATTAGATAAAGGTCTAGTTTCCAGAATTTATAAAGAGATCATTTAACTCAACAACAGAAAGACAGCCAACCCAATTACAAAATGGGCAAAAGACTTGAACAGACACTTCTCACAAGAGGAAATGCAAATGGCCAAAAGGCACATGAAGAGATGCTCAACTTCCCTGGCTATTAGAGAAATCCAAATCAAAAACACAATGAGATATCTTCTTACACCCACCATAATGGCCATTATCAAAAAAACTGAAAATAACAAGTGTTGGGGAGGATGTGGAGAAAGAGGCACATTTATTCACTGTTGGTGGGAATGTCAAATTGTACAACCACTGTGGAAATCAGTTTGGTGGTTCCTCAAAAACCTAAATATATAATTACCATACAACCTGGTAATACCATTGCTAGGTATCTACTCAGAGGACATGAGGGCAAGGACATAAATGGACATTTGCACACCAATGTTCATATCAGCATTATTTACAATTGCGAAGGGATGGAAACAGACAAAGTATCCATTAACAGATGAGTGACTAAACAAGCTGTGATATATACATATGATGGAATATTATGCAGCTGTAAGACAGAATAAAGTTATGAAGTATGTAAGAACATGGATGGACCTTAAGGACATTATGCTGAGTGAGATTAGCCAAAAACAAAGGCCAAATACTGTATGGTCTCTCTGATAAGAACTGACATTAGTGAAAAAACGTGGAGAATTTCACTGGTAACAGAGACCATCAGGAGATAGAAATAGGGTAAGATATTGGGTAATTGTAGGTGAAGGGATACAGATTCTGCAACAGGACTGAATGTAAAAACTCAGAAATGGACAGCACAATACTACATAACCGTAATACAATTATGTAAAAAAACTGAATGAAGCTGAATGTGAGAATAATAGATGGAGGAGGGCTGGGGGCATAAATGAAATCAGAAAGAAAGACAGACAATAAAGACTGAGATGGTTAAATCTAGGAATGCCTAGAGTGTATAATGATAGTGACTAAATGTACAAATTTTAAAAATGTTTTTTGCATGAGGAAGAAAAAGGGAATGTCAATACTGCGGGGTGCTGAAAATAGATAGTAATTATTATTTTAAAATTTTACCTTACATGTGAGACTAAAGCAAAAAATGTTTATTTGGTACAAAATTTATATTTTGACTAGTGCATTTGCTAATATAACTTATGTAGACAGCTTAATTGAACACCATAAGTACATGGAACCTTGACTAAGATATGAGATTTTGTCGGTTTGTCCAGAGTAATGCCCCAATAAATCCCAGAGTGATTTGTACAGTGAATAAAAAGTATTTGCAAAGTCCCCTTCAGGGAATGATGAGAACAGGGGAAAATTCAACTACCCCAAGTTGAGTTCTTGATATTCTCACCGGCAGTGTGGACAAAGCTACAGGCTGAGCTTGGGGTTTGTTCATATGAAACTTAACCCTACAAAGGATAGGTCAACCCTACTTAAAATTAGGCCTAAGAGTCACCCCCAAGAGAACCTCTTTTGTTGCTCAGATGTGGCCTCTCTCTCCAGCCAACACAACATGCAAACTCACCACACTCCCCCTGTCTACATGGGATATGACTCCCAGGGGTGTGGGAGTTCCTGGCAACGTGAGACAGAAATCCTGGAATGAGCTGAGGCTCAGCATCAAGGGACTGAGAAAGCCCCTAGAATGAGCCAAGACTCAACATCAAGGGATTGAGAAAACCTTCTCAACCAAAAGGGGGAAGAGTGAAATGAGACAAATTAAGTGTCAATGGCTGAGAGATTCCAAACAGAGTCAAGAGGTTATCCTGGAGGTTATTCTTACTCGTTAAACAGATATCACTTTGTTAGTCAAGATATAATGGAGAGGTTGGAGGGAACTGCCTGAAAATGTGGAGCTGTGTTCCAGGAGCCATGTTTCTTGAAGATGATTGTATAATGATATAGTTTTCACAATGTGACTGTGTGATTGTGAAAATCATGTCTGATGCTCCTTCTATCTACCTTATCAACAGACGAGAAAAACATATGGAAAAAAGATGAATAATGGGGGAACAAACATTTAAATAAATTTAGAGTGAAATGCTGGGGATCAGTGAGGGGGAGAGGTGGGGGTAATGGTATTTTTAAATTTATTTCTGTTTTCTTTTTATTTCTTTTTCTGAATAGATGCAAATGTTCCAAGAAATGATCATGATGATGAATATGCAACTATGTGATGATATGAATTACTGATTATATATGTAGAATGAAATGATCAAAAGTTAAGAATGTTTGTGTTTGTTTGGTGTTTTTTGATATTTAAAAAAATAGTCATTGGGGGTGGGCCACAGTGCCTCAGCAGGCAGAATTCTCACATGCCAAGCCAGAGACCTGGGTTCGATTCTTGTTGCCTGCCCATGTTTAAAAAAAAAAGGCACTGGATACCTTTCACTGATAGGCTCATTTTAATAAGGTTTTAGTGAGGCAGAAACCATTTACAAGTGTATTTTCTGTCATATGGCACAAAAATGCTCAACACTGGTGGGAACAAGAACATGATGTGAGTATTCAGTTGATGGTTAGAATCAGCATCTCAGATTTGGCTGCTCCATAACAAGCCTCAGACTAAAATCATTCAAAAAAGCAGATATACAATAACACCTTGTCCAATAACTCCTAAAGCTGCCTTTATATCACTAATGCTAGCTTACTCTGAGATTCAACAACTATTTCCTTACTTGGCCTAATTAAGTCTAAATTCATGGAAGACCATTCCTTCTTTCTCTGAAGACTATAACTGAGGAGAAAAAGAAGAAAATAAATCCTCATTGCAATCTATGGAAGACATTAATTGAAAAAAAATGTGGGTGTGTGTGGTTGGGTTAGATTCCATCCTACTTACTTGATTCATAAATAATGATGGCCAAAAGGAAGTTGCAGGCATGAATTATTGGGTCTTGAGAAATATCCTTTCAAGTAAGAAAAAGGAGACTATAGAGTTAGAAAGCTGGGAGGATCTTTTTAATAGAGAAGGAACAGGTACAGAAAAGATTAAATAAATATGCCTTTTTCTATTCCACGTATGGTTAACCTCGTAGTATACAGGTTAGTTCTCCCCCTGAAATCGGAGGCTCTGAGGCACTACCTCAATGGGCCTTGGACAGAGAAGACAGGTAAAGATAATAATGGTGAGGAAAATTCCAAGAAAACTGGATTTGAGAAGCTAGCTGATCTATTTCTTCTTTCCTTTATTGCCAAATATTGAAGGATTAAGTATAGAAGCCATATGTAAACTTGCATTTCTACTTTCCTGACTCATGGGTTGTGTTGTGTTCTTCCCCGTTTTCCCCTCAAATTTGTGCTGCAGATGACAAAGTTTATTTCAAATTTCCTATTTGAAACATTTCTGGAAATTTTCTTCTCTTGGTTAGTTAAAAATTTTATTAGAAGTAGTACTGATATCCTGGAATTGATCATTATGTCCTCCCTACCCAACCTAGTGAGAACAAATTTTAGGCATGTTTATAAAGATTCCTTTTCTTAGGGGGAGTAAGTAGACTGAGGAAACATTGTCCTTTGTAGAACGTTGCATGGATCTCTGTGAAAGGATCAAGGTTACACTAGAAAAAGTGAATATAGTCATAAGTTTTCTTGTGACAGTCTTCCCACTCCACATTAGCCAAGATGTGAGAGACAGGGATTCAGATGTAGTTTTAAATTATTAAGAGAAAACAGTCTGAACCAGGCACACAAGCCCAAGCCAAATAATGTTACTGATTAAAATGAAAAAAACTCATACAGTACTTACTTGCCCACATTTCTGTCTATACCCAGATCTACCTTGATTTGGAGCAGGTATGGAGAAGAGACAGGGCGAGCTCAGGGATTTTGCAATCACTGAGATGAATAATCAAGAAAATGCAAGTTGTTGTGGTGGCTACCCTGGTTTTTAGATAAGCTGCTGAGGCAATGAGAAGTTTTCACATCAGACATACAAACAGCATTTCACCCTCCTTCCTCCAGTCCAAAGCAACATAGAAATAACAGGCATGGCTCCTGCTGCTGTTTTAAACAGACATAACAAACCATTTGCTTTCCAGGAACAAAGACCAGCTGCACATAGTTTTGCTGTCATTCCTTTGTTCTATTATTTCCCACTGCCCAAAAACATTTAGTAAAATAAATTAATAGTTATTGGTATTTAGAGAAGCGTAAACAAATAAAATGAAAGGACTCAGATGGCAAAGACACAGCATTACTGCAAAAAGTGGTGAATGCAGGAACATCCTCGGCTTGCCAGGCTTTATGTGAAGCTTGCATTCTTTTTATCCTTGCCTTTTTAGTTTCTGAGTCCCAGATTGCTGGGCCCAGGACTGTTGTTAATAAGATGCTTCTTTCTTCTGGAAATTTTATTCACCTCCTCCTCAATCTGCTTCTTCTTGTCTTCCACTTTCTTCTTTTCTACTTGGTGTGCCCATTTTAGGTCAAACTTCTTGTGAAGCTCTTTCTCTGTATCTTTGAGTTCAATTTTTTTTGAACAGACAGTGACATTTGTCTCATTTCTTCTTTCCTCTGTAGTCCTCCCAAGAATTCACTCTGTTGTCTTTCATTTGTCTGCTGAAGACTGAAGGGCTTGCTCTCAGGATCCATGTCTTTGAAGCCCACCTCCTTACACTTATGGTGCCAGTACAGTTCAGTGTGAGTCTGTTCTCACAAGTCTTCCATGTTCACTCAGATCCGTATCTCCCAGAGTTTCACAAAATTACAATGGCTTTCATTCTCAACCTGCACCGTACCCCAAAATTACTGCCTGGCCTTTGCCATTTTTTGCTGCTGACCACTGCAAATGGGAAACAGATACTCACTGTTGCATTAATCTCTGTCACTGTTTCTTCATCTTCAGGGAACTGGTGTATCTGGATGCCAGTGATGACTAGTTCACTCATGATCTTACTCTTGAATTTGTGTAATTCATTCTTGGCAATGGTGTCAGCTTTTGAAATTATTAGAATGATGTTCAACTTACTGTCCAGCTTTTTCATGGTGACCAGTTTCAGGGATTTCAGTGAATCTCCGTAGAGACAGGCATAGATCCTTCTATCCTTGTAGTTGAAGAAAGAATGTATGATCTCCAATTTCTCTTGCAGATACGCCTCAAACGGTGCATCAATATACTCCACTACTGGTTTATAGCTATCATCTTTACGTGTCTCCAAACCCCATGGTGTCAACAATGGTTAACTTCAGCTGTACACTGCTTTCCTGAAGCTCATAACTTCTGGCTTTTAACTGGACACCTATTTCATTGTTAGTAGCTGGGTCACCTTCAAATTTGGTGTTGGACAGTTTCCATTAGCACTGATTTCCTAATACCTGTCTCACCACACAGGATGTTGAAATAGAATACCTGAGAAGGAGACTTGCTGACCAGCTGGTCAGGGAGACTGTCAAATCCAATATGGCCAGAAAGGGACAAGTTTCAAAGCTCTTCACTTTTTCCAAAATAAGATTATTTTGCTTTCAGAATCATATTTCCCTTTTTCTTTTCTGGACAAACCAAAGAGAAATTGATGAAACACGGAATGTTCCTAACATCCTTTTATCTTTTTGAAACAGAGGGTCTTGCCACTGCCGCACCCAGAGGTTACAGCTCTGGCTCCGACTGCCAAGAAAATGTATTTTTAAAAGCACTACACACTCCAAGCACATTCAGGTAAAGGGGCATCATGTCTGCAGACAGTTCAGGAAAACATGCATAAATAGTAGAGACTTTTTTAAATTATAGAAGAACGGAACTCTTATCTATTGGATATGAACAGCACTGAAAAATGGACTAGAGAAAATATGATTAATAATGACTCTAGAGGAAGTAGAAAACTGAAATAATTACAACTAGGGGAGATGGTGAAGGGTTTGTCAAAACAGTTATTGCCACTAAAATTTTTTATCAAAGAGGTTAAGGGTAGAGGGAAACTTGTTTACCATGGAATAAGGATAGAAACATTGTGGAAATGTGGGTATAAAAGGCAAGGGAAAAAAGACAGAGGTACAGGAGTAAAAGTGTAGAAGAAAACAAATGATCAGAAGTACATTTTTAACTCTCAGGCACTACACAAGAATAATAAGAAATTTATATCTTGGTGGCAAAATTTTCATACTTATACTTACTCCCAGTTGAAGAAACCAACAGTCAGTTCTGTGGGCACCAAGAGTAGCAGACAGAATCCAATGATTGCCTGAGACACCACACCTATTTTGCTCTGGCAAAAGCCCAAGGACTAGGTTATCTTCCCTGAGACTTAAAAAATGCCTTCAATGGCCCACTCAGGCTGGTTTTATAATTGACTGAGCTTCACTATGTTTGAGTAATACAGGTTCTATACATGTGCTCCTTAATTTACTGCAGTCTAAATGATGAGATGTCTAAAACAAGCTCATTCCTCTTTCAAAGCAGTATCCTTAAATAAGAAATTAAATAATATACTACTTGTAGACAAAGAGCTTTATATTTCACTCCTTATTGATAATGCCTTTAGTTTTCTTTATCACCTTTTGGAGGCCTGAAATAACCTTTATATTTGCTTTAGTTCTCTTCTTGGTCTCAACCTCTCACTTGGACTTTTTCCAAGATATCAAATCTACATTAAACAGAACTTTATTACTTTATTCAACAGTTGCAAGCATATACTGCAGATGATTCTCCTGGTTAATGTTTCCTCAAAAATCAAAATCTCTTGGAATTTGAGAATGTCTTAATATAATTTTTTTTCAGTGTGTATGTATGTAAGAAAATTTACATCAAAAACCTTCAATAAGACTTTGTGTTTACATATATAACATAAAATTTGCCACTTCAAACACTTTTATTGTTTTTTCCACATGGGCAGGCACCAGGAAACAAACCTGGGTCTCCGACATGACAAGAATTCTACCTGCTGAGCCACCATCACATCACCCCACTTATAACGTTTTTAAGTGTACAATTTCAATGGCACTAATTTCTTTTACAATATTGTGCAACCATCACCACTTTTCACTACAAAACCTTTTTCATTATCCAAAACAGAAACTCTATGAAATAGTAATAACTCCCCATTCCCATTTCTAGACCCTGCAACCTCTAACCTTCTCTGGGAATCTGCTTATTCTAGAAATTCCATGTTTGTGGAATCATACAGTTTTTGTTCCTTCTGGCTTACTTTACTCAGCATAAAGTTTTCAAGGCTCATCCATATTGAAGCATGTATCGGTCTGAATTCATATCTCATTGTGGTTTTGATTTGCATTCCCCTACTGGCTAACAATATTGAGCATCTTTTTATGTGCTTTTGGTCATTTGAATATCTTCTTTGGAGGACTGTCTATTCAAGTCCTTTGCGCATTTTTAATTGGGTAATTATTGTCTTCTTGTTGCTGAGAGGTAAAAGTTCTTTATATGCTCATTAAACACTTATCAGATACATGACTTCCATTTATTTTCTCCCATTTGGTAAGTTTTCCTTCGATGAACAAAAGTTTTTAATTCTGATGAGTCCAATTTATCTACTTTTTCCTTTAGTTGCTCATGCTTCTGGTGTCATATTTAAGAGCCCATTCTTAATACAAGATTTCCCCTGTTTTTTTCTAACCATTTTATGATTTTAGCTCTTACATTTAGGTCCTTGGTTCATTTTGAATTAATTTTTGCACATGGTATAAGGCAGATGTACAATATGATATTTTTAACACAACCATCTACAGAAAAGGCTCAAGTTATATTCCAAAAAGAGAATGTCATACCCATATGTACTTTTAAAAGTAAACTAAGTGAAAGCAAAGAGGACTTTGATAACAGTTTCACATTACTGTGTACAAAGCAACAGTTAAGAACTGCAATGTGGTCAGAAAGTGATGTTTTAATGACTTATTTCACAATTTGCTACATTTTACTTTATTACAAGTACACTTGAGGAAACAGCTTGGAGGTTTTGGGTTAAAGTGTATCTCACAATTTTTCCCATTTAAATTGAATACAGGCTCCCAGGAGATTCTCAGGGGTTGAGGTTGAAGGTGTGTTTTGTATTTTCCTGAACACATGTAATTTTTAGCAATGGGCTACTAGAGCAAGACAAGACCAGATTTAATTGCTGTTTTCTATAAGCAAAATGAAAAATAAAATATTTAAAGTATATTTCTTTGAAAACAAAAAAATGTCATTTATTTCCTCCCTTTTCACTTGCCCAAGTCTGTAGTGTTACATAATTAAACCAAAAAATGAACTAAGTAAAGTACCTTCTCAAAGTTTTCTTCGGATAAAGTAATTGAAGACAGTTTCACAATGATACATTGTATAAAGGAATGGAAAATAATTTAAGAGAGTATTTGAAGCGCTGGTTTCTAATACATTCATAAATTTGCTCCCATGCCTACAAAGCATGGCCTCTGGTAGCCTTCGCCCCAAGTTCACAGTGGGCATATTTTTCACACACAAAAAAGGACTATATGTGTGTGGTAAAGCAAAGCTTCCCTTGGCCAAAGAAAATAAGGGTTTTCTCTATCAGAAGTGTCATCATATCAGTAAGTCTTTCCAGTTCTGCAACTCTGAAGCGATCAAAACACCATTGAACACAGAAATTGCTGTCTATTTAAAATATTTGAAATAGTATGTAGGAATAAAAATTTCTCACATCTGTATAGTTAAATAACCATGATTTCCAGCAAAGCAGCAAGTGCCTTACTTATTTTCATTGCCTTTTTCAGTTTATAGATCATTTCTTCAACTTTATGAAACCATATCAAACCAAAGCAAACAAACAAAAAAAAAAAAAAAAGAAAAAAAATCAGTTCAGTGAATTTCAATTCAAAAGGACACTTATCTTCTATCCTTTTTACCAGCTTTCCTCTTTCCAGAGAGTAAGTGTTTGGGCTTCATATCAAACACGTGTCTGTCTGCCTCCCCTTTCTTCCCCAACCGATTCATCTTCTTCTGAGCATTCTTCATCATGGTCTTGGCTTTCTTCATCATCTAAAAAGGGAGGGAAAAGACAACCATGAAGCACTTTAGTTACTGAAAAATCAATGTCCGTTGTGTATAATCACAGAACAGTCCATCCTAATGTCCTTAGTCTGCTAAGTTCTGTAGAGACCCAAATAGTCTTGTTCACTGCTGTTTTCCCTCAAACCCACCACAGAGCAATAGGAACTCAATGAGTATCTGCTAAAGAAGACTTAAAAAAAATCACATCTGGCACAAGTTTTATGCATATAAGGAATTGATAAATTTCAGACCTGGAAGATTAGAGTACATCTGTTCTTATGATCTCCTAAACAAATTATGGATGTGCAACTGCTACTCATGAAAATTTACTAATCACATCTGATTAGTAAGTGACAAAAACAATATTAAAATCCAGATTTCTAGATGAAAATGAGGCCATGACTTCAGGTAAGTTACTAGCTTCTAGTCAATGGTGATAATAATACTTATAATGGCTATTATGAAGATTAACTAGTAAGTGTAAATGCCTGAAATATCATACTTCCTCAAGAAAATGCCCTTCCTCCCACTTTCAGTTCAGTAAGTGCCCTTTCCATCATGGGCATCTTTCAGTCTAAAACTCACTTTAAAAAAAAAAAAAAGCTGCTTGCCAGCTTTATATGTAAACTTTTTCCTACAGGTGAATTTTGATTTTTTCAAAATGAAAAGAAGTTACAGCAAAAGAAATTTTACATTTAAAACTTCTTTCCCCAAAGCCCCTATAAATGATTATATTGTATGATACTAACCAAAGCTACCAACTTGAAAAAACCATCCCCAAATAGCTCACTCTGAGTTTTTTCCCTGGTAAGGGGCTAGTTGGAACTGAAGGCCCAGGGTCTTCAGATACTGGGTAGGTACCATATCCTAACACTTCCCTAAATTGCTGGAACCTAAGGTCAGACCACTTGGTGCCCGGTTGTATTTATTCCTATTTCATAAATCCATTCTTTGGTTCACCTCCAATCCCCACCCTCATCCCCAATAGAAAAGCATTAAGCAATGGTTCACCAGCTGAGCATTCCACTGTACCCTAGCCAAGCACACATTTCATGGGGAATACATAGCTTTTAAACCTCTGCCTGTCACTTCTCATCTGTTCCAAATGATAACTGCTGCTGTTTACCCTGAGCTTTAGTATAATAATAGAGGTTTGTTTTTTTTTTTATTTTTGCATGGGCAGGCACTGGGAATCAAACCTGGGTCTCCAGCATGGTAGGCAAGAACTCTGCCTGCTGAGCCACCATGGCCCACCCAATAATAGAGGTTTTCAAAATTACTATATTACATTTTACAGACACTAACCTTGACATCCCTAAGACCAGAAAAATAACGTGGCGTTCAAGAGCAGCTACGACTCTGAGCTATAGAAGAAAGTGGAACAGTCTTCCCGTTTTCTTTTCCTGGTAACACTCTGAGATCTTCTTACCTGGATTGCTTAGTGGGCCTGGGCATCATTAAAATAAAATCAAATAAACTAAGGATTTTAGAATACACACAATTAAATTCTGATTATTTACTGGTCAAATGTTCTTTCTCAGTTGACATAAGCTGCTTTAATGTTACAAAGGTGATTTAACTTCATTTTTAAAAATTTACTTAAGAGCTGACAATTTTAAAACTGCTCAACTTACAACCTAGAACTTTAGATTAGCACCACAGTTTATATTTCAGACATAATATATTATTTCTCTCTCATGCCTCCATTTTAGGGGCTATATGAACACAAAGTAATAAACATCCGACAGAAGGTTCAACCTTGGTATTAAGCACAGAAATGACACATTAGTAATTGAGAGGATAGATTCTGTAGTGAGACAGGCCAGGTCACGATTCTGCCTTTTGCTGACTGTGGAAATTTAAGTAAATCCCTTAACCCCACTAATGTTGCTAACTCATCTATAAACTAGAAATAATAAACTATCTCAAAAGATAAACAGTACCTGGGTCGATTCTCAGACCAGGCATTTCTCACCCTCCCAACCCCCCAAAAAAGAGGTAAACAGTGATTAAGCACAATACTTAATAAATAATGAAAATTCAGAAGCCATACAAGTACATAAGGATGTAGGCAAACAGATACTCTATGCTACTGATTAAAACCCAAATTATCTAATCCTTCTGGAATGGAATTTAATACAATTATCCCCCCTTTGAATTTGGTAATTCCACTTCTAGTAATCTGTTCTCAGAAACTAATTTGGAATACGAAAAAGTTCTTTTAACCAAAGACATAGTTCATAGTAGTAAAACAATAAGAATTCTAATTAATACTTGAGATGTCTTCTAATTTTTGGGTTCCCAGAGAAATGATGGGGTAGTGAAGACTTCTGGATTCTTCCAGTGAACTACTGAGAGCCTAAATCATTGTGTCTTGGGTAATATCTCATGTCTATTTGATAATTAATTGGATATTAATTAAACCATCAAGATTTTCATCAACAAGAAAGCTTAAAATCAGTCATGGTTCAAGTAAAGAAATTGTACATGACAAAGTTATCTATTTATTCTCTTTGACATTCTATTCCAATTTATTTTTCCTCAGCACCAATTTATTATTATTATTATTTTAGATGCATGGTCTGGGAATTAAACCCAGATGTCCCGCATGGAAGACGAGCATGTTACCACTGAACCACTCGTACACCTCCTGATGCCAATTTTACAGATTTACATGTTTCTTATAAACAACCTTAACTTCTCTAAAGAGACAGCAAATATGTTTTTAAACTGTAAGCAATCCAAAATGCTCAAAATGAAACTATATAGTTTATACTCAATTAAATATGAAAGGTAGATGTAATATGCACAAAGTATGTCCATAAATATACATTTTTGAAAGAAAATAGAAAAATAAAAAGTCCTATGCAGAGAAAAGCAAATTAAACACATTTAACCTAATTTATTTTTGTGTGACTTTTTGTTTTCCTTTTTGTTTTGGTATTTCTCCAAGTTTTCACTAACTTGGGAACAGAAGATAATGTATGCTGCACGTGTGTGTATGTGTGTCTGTGTGTGTAGAATAAATTGACAAATATGAAAAATAAAAAAGCATTGCAGTCAACTCACATGAATGGCAATGTTAATGAAAATGGAATATTCAACTAATGGATGGGAAACTTCCCTCAATCTCAGAGATGATTTTGTTAATTAAGCACTTGTGAATGCCCAAAGTTTTCCTAAAAGTTCTCACATATGGTGAACAATAACAAAACTGAGTTGTGAAAATATCATCCTTCTGCACCAATGGCACAGGATCCTTAAGTCTGCTTATACAAATGTCCTGAAATAGTCTCTGACAGGGAACAAGAACAAAGTAGCTAACATGATTTAAGCCACTATTTTCATTTAGTTAATGAAGTATGTATCAACTGAGCCCCTGCAATACAAAATTCCTTGCCAATAAATCTCAATAGAAATGTTGAAAGTTCTAATTTCTTTTCTCCCGTATTTTTCAAATCTACTTTTATTCCCACAGATACCAAAAATCTTGGCCTTCTTTAACAAAGTTGTATGCAACTATATAAATATCTGAAACCATCCCTACACACTTACATTGTCTTTGTCATCCATGTCAACACCAAGATTACGCATCTCATTCTCCAAAACTTTCCGCTGAACCTGAAAAAGAAACAATAGGGTAACTTTTTTTAAATTAGTCTGATGAAATATTTTTTAAAAATTCAAAGGAAAATATGCCTTTTATGATGATTTTTAATACTCTTTCTTTCTTTGGGGGGGGGAACATGGGCAGGCTCCGTGAATTGAACCTGGGTCTCTGGCAATGGCAGGCAAGAATTTTGCCACTGAGCCACCATCACACCACACTTTAATACACTTTTTAAAGAAACTGTATTTTTTATGTGGGATTGCTTTCAAGTTTATGAACACCTCAACCTGATTTGTTAAATCACAAGAAAATGAACACTTACTATGTATTTTATTGTGTGAAACATATTATGATGTTACGTTTATGTCTTTATGTTCTTCCCAAAAATGCTGGGTGTTAAATAATTGTTGTCTTCACTGTACGGACAAGATCACTGAAGCTGAGAGGTTAAGCAATGTGTCCAAAGACCTAAACCAAGGGCAGAGATGAAACTTGTGCTGTCACAGCCAAGGAAGGCCAAGAATTCCTTACCACTGACAGAAACTAGAACATGCAATCCTTCTAAACACTAAATACTGCTAAGAGGAATACAAAAACATCTAAGTCTGTCAATCCCAGTCATTTGCCATCATATGAAACGTCTTTTCAAATATATGAATATTCATTGGTAGATTTCTAGAATTTCAAGGTATTTTCTTTCCTTTTCCATTAGAAAATCAAGGTATTTCCTTTCCTTAACTTCCCAGCATCATTGTCCTCCTTTTAGGGAAACTGTTCCTCTTGACTGCCTGCCCCATATGGTTCAGGTATGCTGTCATGGGATCCTGCTCTGGTCACAAGGATAAGGATATGCCCTAACCCTGATATGACAGACTCCCACTTCCTGCCCCTGACACATCATAGAACTGAAGAGATGATGCTCTAACAAAGAAAGCTAAAAAATGGATAGAGTCCTGACATCATTTGATGCATCTGTGCCTGAAGTGTGATTTTTGCCTCATCAGTCAATAAACTGCCTTATGGGTTTAAATTAAGACTGGGTTAGGTTTCTGTAACTTGTAAATTATATTTCTGTAACTTGCAAAAAAAACAGTCCTAATTCAAACACAAATAAAAGAATAAGAACAGGTTAACTGATAGCTTTAAGCTTCTACAATTGACAAATTACAATCTTAATTTGTACAACTGCAAAGTGATTGAATCCAAAATTGCTGGCCTTGAAGCTTGAAAGACCAAGAAAACACACAATAATTAATCAAAATATAAAAGATCCAAAATCAATTTTGTAAGTTAACATATACTAACAAAATAAAATATGTAAAATCGTATGGCCATCTTAGTTTGCTTAACCATAGTCATATTTAAATAAAAGTATCCAAATAATCACTGTAAAACTTTTGTTTGCACAGTAAGATACCCATTAATTATGGTTCTAGGTGTTCTATTTGTTTTCTTAAATAAAAATATTTTAAAAAAGAATCTTATGGTCACATATGGGTTGAAAAGTTCGATTTAGTAATGATTACCCAGGAATCTACTTTGTGAAGAAATAGGCCATGCCTCTTTGCAAAGATACAAAACTTGTTTTTTTAGCAGTTTGAGCCATTCTGGGTCCCTGTGTATTCTTTTCTATGGACTGCAGAATTTTTTAGTTTCTTTTTTTCTCTAATTTGCTTTGCCAAGTGTCAGATTCCCACCATTTCCTCATCTTCACTCAGATTCACTGTCATATTCTCTAACAGCTGTTCTTAGTTCTTCTTCTTTTCCTAACTCTTTCAATTTCTTTAACAAAAAAAGTCAGAGTTAAACAAAATTAACAATAAAAAAACTCAAATAAATGAATGTAGTGACATTTATATGGGAACTAGGTTTTCCTTAAAACCTCTGAGGACACAAGGAACACAATTACACAAAGTCCAGAATCACAAGTGGGCCTTATCCTATGGGCTGGAGTTGATTTTCAATGGAAATGGATTCTGTGGAGAAAATGAAGACTACTTGATATTAAACAGATGCCATATTGCTAATTATTCTGTGCCACTTCTCTTAGGTCTTTTTAAAGTAATTACTATGGATATTAAGGTGAAAAAACAACCCCACATCACCTTCCTCATTCCTATAGCCACCAGCAGATATATAAAAGAACCTGGAATTCTTAAGGAATTTTATAAATCAGCTTGAACTCAGCAGGTGAACTCACTGCCCTCCTCTCTACATGGGACAGGACCCTCAGGGATGTAAATCTCCCTGGCAATATGGGACAGGACTACCAAGGATGAATTGGGACTGGGCATCATGGGACTGAGAAAGCCTTCTTGACCAGAAGGGGGAAGACAGAAATAAAACAAATAAAGTTTCAGTGGCTGAGAGATTTCAGAGTCAAGAGGTTATTCTGGAGGTCATTCTTATGTATTATATAGATATCCCCTTTCAGTTTATGGTGTATTGGACTGGCTAGAGGGAAGTACCTGAAACTGTTGAACTATGTTCCAGTTTCAAGCCTTGATTCTTGAAGACAATTGTAGCACTATATAGTTTTTAGAATGTGACCATGTGATTATGAACCCTTATGTCTGATGCTCCCTTTATCCAGGGTTTGGGCAGATGCATAAAAAAATGACAATAAATGGATAGTAGGGGGGATAAGGGTCAAAAAATTGGCGTAGATTGCAATACAAGTGGCCAATGAAAGGTCAAGGGGTGTGGGATGCATGGATTTCTTCTTCTGGAGTGATGCAAATGTTCCAAAAATGATCATGATGATGAACACAAAACTATATGATGATATTGTGAGCCACTGATTATATTCTTTGGAAGAACTGTATGGTACATGTAAGTAACCCAATTTAAAAAATCTGCCTGAACTAGTTGTAACACCCCATTTATCCATTCTAATATACTGTGACCCCAAAACATAATCTCACTCACTATATATTTAACTGAAAAAAGAAAAAAGATATATTTCATAACCAGAGAAATCTCAGACCAGAATTAAATAAAACTAAATGTGACCATATGCTTCAAGTCATATTATTATTTATGTGAAAAATATATACAGGGAATTAGGATGGAAAAGTAGGTAAGCTAGGACAAATCGCAAAAGGCCTTATACCCATACTAAATAACTGGACATTACATGGTAAAAGCTGGATCAAAAAGGCAAACTTGAGTATTAAAAAGAGGAACAATATGATGAGATTTTTTTGGCCTAGTAATGCAGACATAGGTTGAAAAGAGGGAAAAGATTAAGAAAGGAAGACCACTGAAGGCAAAGGTAGTCTAGATGAAAAAGAAAACTAGCTAACAGAGGACAAAGTGCATTTCAGAAGGAGAACAAATAAGAAGAAATGAGAATGAATGTGACTTAACATTAAGGTTTATTCCTTGGACATCTAAATAAACCATGACTATCAGTCACATCAATATCTAGAGAAGAAATGAGTTTGAAATGAAAGATGTGAAGAGTCTGTGGTGGCTTGGAGCTATACTCCCCTAGAAAAATATTTTCTTAAACTTAATCCATCCCTGTACATATAACCCTTGTAAACATATTTACCTATTGATGAGTTACTTCAGCTAATCAAGATGCATCTTTAAAATTTTTTTTAATTGTGAAAATAATATACACACAAAAAATAAAAAAATCTCAAAGCATATTTCACAATTAGATTTAGAACTGATTTCAGAGTTTGGTATGGGTTATACTTCCAACATTTTAGGTTTTCCTTCTAGATGTTCCAAGATACTGGAGACTAAAAGAAGTATCAACACTTTCTCTGATCACAGTGTGATGAAGCTGGATCTCAATAACTACCAAAGAATGAGAACATACGCAAATATATGGAAATCAAATAACACACTCTTAAACAACCAGTGGGTAAAAGAAAAAATTTTCTCAAGAAATCAGTAGCCATCTGGAGATGAATGAAAATGAGAATACAACTTATGAGAACTATGGTATGTGGAGAAGGCTGTGCTGAGAGGGAAATTTATTGCCCTAAATACCTATATTAAAAAACAAGAAAGAACAAAAATTGAGTCCTTAATAGCACACCTGGAGGAACTTGAGAAAGAACAGCAAACTAGTCCCAAAACAAATAGAAGAAGAGAAATAACAATGATTGAAGCAGAAATAAATGAATGGGAGAACAAAAGAACAATGGAAAGAATCAATAAAGCCAAATATTTGTTCTTTTAGAAAATCAATAAAATTGATGGGCCACTAGCAAGACTGACAAAGAAAAAAAAGAGAGGGGATGCAAATAAACACAATCAGAAATCAGAAGGGATGTGTTACCACAGACCTTGAAGAAATAAAAGAAATCATAAGAAGATACTATGAACAACTATACACCAACAAACTAGACCACTTAGATGAAATGGACAAATTCCTGGTCTCACACAAGCTACACTGACTCAGGAAGAAATAGAAGAGCTCAATAAACTGATGACAAGTACAGAGATTCAATCAGTCATCAAAAATCTTTCTACAAAGAAAAGCCCAGGGCCAGATGGCTTTCCAGGGGAATTCTGTCAAACATTCCAGAAAGAACTAACACCGATCCTGCCCAAACTTTTCCAAAAAAATTGAGGGAAAAGGAACTCTACCTAACTCATTCTATGAAGCTAGCATCATTTTAGTACCAGAACTGGGTAAAAATGCTATAAGAAAGGAAAACTACAGGCCAATCTCCCTAATGAACATAGATGCAAAAATTCCCAACAAAATATTAGCAAATTGAATTCAACAACACATTAAAAGAATTGTACATCATGACCAAGTGGGGTTTATGCCAGGAATCCAAGGATGGTTCAGATTGAGACTACAATGAAATACCACCTCATACCTATAAGAAAGGCTGGTACTAAACAAACAGGAAACTATAAATGTTGGAGAGGATGTGGAGAAACTGGGACACTTATGCAATACTGGTGGGAGTGTATAATGGTATAGCCACTATGGAAGACTGTTTGACAGTTCCTTAGGAAACTAAATGTTGAGTTACCTTAAGACCCAGCAGTAACACTACTTGGTATATACCCAGAGGAGCTGAAAGCAATGACACAGACATTTGCACACCAGTGTTCATAGCAGCATTATTCACAATCACCAAAAGATGGAAACAAACCAATTGCCCATATTTCTTTGCTTTGTATTTATAGTACAGTATTCAATAAAAAAGTTAAAAATAGAAAAAATAAAAATAAAATTTGAAAAAAGGATCAGACTTCAACTAGAGATATGAATGAAGCTGACCTGGATAGGACCAAGATGAATCAGAAAACAGGGTAAAGGATAATATGGTCCATGTTTTAAAACTTCAACTTCTGTGTGAGACCAAAGGGAGAAATGTTTATTTTGTGCAAAATTTATATTTTGGGTAGCACATTACTTAATTTAACTTGTATGGTCAGTTTAGTTGAACACCATAATTACACAGAATATTGAATAGGACATGAGATCTTATCTGTTTGTCCAGGTTAGTGTGATACCCCAATATATCACAGAGTAATTTGGGCAGTGAATGAAAGTATTTGCAAAGTCCAATCAGAGGACAAGGGGAATAGAAGGAAATATTCAGCTTCCCCATTTGGAGAATTTCTGATATTCTCACAAGCTGTGGAGATAACCAAATCAATAGGCTGAGCGCTCAGTCTTAGGGTTTGCCCCAATGAAACTTATTCTTACAAAGGATTAGTTAAACCTGCTTAATGTTATGCCTAAGAGTCACCCCCAGAGAACCTCTTTTGTAGCTCAGATGTGGCCTCTCTCTCTCTCTAAGCAAACTTGCCTGGTGAAGTCACTTTGTTTCCCCCCCTACATGGAGCATGCCTCCCAGGGGTGTAAATCTCCCTGGCAGCATGGGACAGAACTCCTGGGATGAGCGGGAACCTGGCATCATGGGATTGAGAAAGTCTTCTTGATCAAAAGGGAGAAGAGAGAAATGAGACAAAATGGCTGAGAGATTTAAAACATAATCAAGAGGTTATCCTGGAGGTTATTCTTACATATTATATAGATATCCCTTTTTAGTTTATGGTGTATTGGAGTGCCTGAAGGGAAGTACCTGAAACTGTTGAGCTGTGTTCCAGAAGCCTTTATTCTTGAAGATGATTTTACAATGTGACTGACCATATGATTGTGAAAACCTTATCGTTTGATGCTCCTTTTAGCCAGGGTATGGTCACATGAGTAAGAAAACATGGAAAATAAATAAATAAATAATAGGGTGGATAAGGGGTAAAATAAATTGGATAGATTGAAATACTGTTGGTAATAAGAGGGAGGAGTAAATGGTATAGGATGTATGAGTTGTTTGTCTGTTTTTTAATTTCCTTTCCAGGAGTGATGCAAATGTTCTAAAAACAATCATGGTGATGAATACGCAACCATGTGATGATAAAAAAAAGAACAAAAAAGAGTTTGCTGGGTGACAAGAACAATGGCTAATACTGTCTGCTACATTCTAAAACCTGACTGCTAGAAATTTTCTCAGTTGTGAATATTAGACAGTTGTCTTTCCAAGTTTGAATTTTTCTAAATTGGAACAAGATTTAGCTCATTTGGATTGTATTTCTATCACTAACTCTGTAGAGATAGGCTGGTTTTTGCATTTTTACAAGTTATGTGATTATGTGCATTTCAGCATTTAAAACATATGGTCTTAGGCAGAACAAGATTTAATTTATTAAGCTGTATACTCTTCTGTTTCTGCTTTCATGTAAAGCAGTTTGGACTCAAGCTTACATTTCTTTTGGCAGATCTTCATTAAAATCCAGAAGAGGTAACTAACTTATTTTAATACCCTGATGTAGTTCTGTCACATCTATACTAGTTGATGGAGAATCATGGCCAAACAATAACAATTATTTTTGCTACCACATTACAAATATAAATTCTCTCTGTCACCCTACACTTCTTGGCCAAGCTGGTTCCACATTTGTGGGGTCTCTCATTTTTACCACCACACTTCCTAGAATTAAATTGTTAGGGTGATTTTTTGTATTTAAATAACAAATCAATTCAACTAATTTAAACATAAATTGGGAGCTGGGAAGAACATTAGGTCCTCACAGCATCACAAAAGTGTTGTAAGAATCTTGCCTTCACAATGGAGCTAGGGACCCAATGCTTGAGGTCAGTTTCTTTTATATTTGTCCCACATGCATGCTTTTATTATTCCCCTTCATGTGTTGATGCCCTTTATCTCCTTGTATGAGTTCCCTTTATACATCAAGAGAATTGGCTGTGGACAGTCCCAGTCCTATAGCCTTGTAACTCTCATAAAAAAGGAATTAAGACCTCACTCTCCATAAAAGTAAAACTTTCCATGCTAGAACTCTTCGGTTGGCCTGGCCTAGGCCCTGTGACCATCTCTTGGACCAGAAATTGTTCAGAGGAATTGTCACTGTGGATGTTCCAGGTGGGAAAGGTGCTGCTACGCGTCTGAATGCCAGGCATGTTCAATAGCCCCAATGAAAAGGAGTTAAGGTTACTAGAAGAAAAAGGATGGAAAAGAGAGCCAGAAAGACAGAAATGATAGCTATCACATTCTACTGCAGATGTCCTTGCTCATATTTTCACTTTTTCCTGCCCTGTGGGGAAGTGGCTCATTAAAATGGCTTTTCCCTGTTTCCTAATTACTGTTCTTTCTTTCTTCTGGGGAAGTGCCATATCAGTCAAAGGAGAAGAGGCAAATTTGATATAGGGATATTGTTCTTAATTTGGATAACATCACTTGAAAGGAAAAATTCTCACTGGATGGCATCATAAGTTCAATCTCTTGCTCTGAAGGAATGTTGAAAGCAATTGAATACTTACGAATAATGAGTGAAAAAGTTTAATTAATGATTGCAAATCTGTTTAAGAGCTCCAGGTGCTCTTACCAAAACTTGAGAGGCTCTAAAGGGAAGCTTCTACTGGATATACACATAGAAAATGTTAGAGAATTATTATTAGAAAGAAAAAGTTTGGAATTTCCCTTTAAATCTTTAGGTAGTTAGAAATTTCAGAAGAAGAATGAAATAAGTGAATAAGTATTTAAAAAGTGTAAAACAAATTCCAGTGCTTGATATGTCATTAATGTATTTTTAGTATACATCTCCTTTCTATACTAACATTTATAGTAGACTGTGCATCACAGTGCTTTACAATGTTACATATCTATATACATTTGGTTTGGGGCACATAAGTTGTACCTAATAAGCACATTGTCATATTTTTACATTATATATATTTATCAAGCTCAGCAAATTGAGTTATATCACATAAGTTGATGAAAATAACAGGAAACTGAACTGAACTGTCTCAACTGACCTAACCTTTCATGGCTGATTGAACTTCACCCACCCTGACAACCTGGAGAGCCCTACCTGCTTATTCCAAACAATTTCCAAAGCATACCAAACATTTAACCACAGACGTGTAGCCACAAAGACATTTTTTTTGTTTTTTACTTTTCTCGATTTCAACAAATGCTGCTCTACAAATATGCCACTCTCCCTCCCCTTAGCATGGCTCTTGGTTCAGTCGGTCCTCAGGCTTGGCTGTTCCTCAGGCCATCCCTCTCAAGCTCTCTAATAAAGCTTACCTTATCCATTGAGGTCTTTCTGTTCCTTCTTTTTGAGCATTCTCCTCCTCTGTACTCCTTCACTTTCCATTCATTTTGAGAGGGGACTAAGGCAGGGACCCTCAGTCCGTGGCTCTTTCCCCCTCCATTCAAACCCTTCCCCTTTACAACCTTCTTTTCTTTTCTATCATTTTCATGCCTGGATCCACAGGACTCACGTGACCCTCTGAGCTCACTATAAGCTAAATGGCCACCAGAAAGTGACGTGAAGCCACCCTCTCTTAGGAGAGCACAGATTTTGCGGCCTCATTGAGACGTGAGCGGTGCAGGGATCCCAGTGGTTCTTTATTGGTCCTCTCAACACACCCCTAGCCTGAGCAATTTTTGGTCCTCTGCTCTCTCGGTAAAACCTATGGATCAGGGGACCCTTGCCATTTCAGCCACTGCATCCACCACTGACTGATTAAAATCACCCTCAGACATTGCTGGTGGGTGAGTTTTCCCCCTTTACTCCCCCCCCACAGAGACACCCTGTGGGTTTTTCTCTTTCTCTCTCTCTCTCTCTTCTGACATGGACCCCAGGGGTCCCCTTGGCTGGCCAGAGTAGGGGATGGCCTCCCCATCAAATGAGGATTCCATTCCTACCCCTCACCAGATAAGGAATGCCCTGCCTGATGTTGAAGATCCTGACCTTTTGGCCTCTCAGAATTAGCCTTCCTCCTTGATATCTCTCCCTTGAAATGGGGACCAGGACCTCTGACCCTGAAGACTTACCTCTAGCCTGACTCACAAAAAATCTAAAAATATCAGGCTTAACGCCTGATTTAAAGGCAACTAAACTCCTCTGACTCTCAACTCAGACCTGGTCACAATACAATTCAGACAATCAACATCGATGGCCAGAATTTGGAACTTTTCACCCTCTCATTCTAAATGAACTAGACTCCTTCTTCCATCGAAATGACAAAGTGGTCTGAGATACCATATCTCCAGGCCTTTTTCTATCTCCGCTCCAGACCTTCCCTTTGCAAATCATGCTCTCCTCTCCAACTACTCCTGGCTGATATCTCCAACCCATCGCTGCACCAGGAAAACACTCCCCCAACCCCACTGCCAACTTCACCAACCCCAACCCTACTGATGACCCTTCTCCATACCATCTTAAAAACACCCTCAACAAATTAGCCTCTGAAACTCAGGAAATTTGGGTTAAACTACTCCCCATTGTGCTCCTAAAAATTCTCTGTCTTCCCAAAAAATACCTACTCCTATGTCCATTTAAACTTTTGTTCAGAAGGCTGTTGTTACCTCCTGGAATTCCCATACCTCCAGCTTCACTCCCCACTCCTTTATTTCCTCCTCTCCTCTCTCACCTCAGGACAGCTCTTTGGAAATATAATGGTGCACTTTAGCCCACAACCACCACTAATACACCCAGTCCACTAACACCAGGGGATCGTATATATTCTGGATATATATCCAGGATATATACGATCTCAGGGAAGACCAACCTCCCTGAGAATTACCCAGCTGCCTAAAATCACTGAAGAGCAAGGAACACCCATCACCTCCCCATGTCCCTAAACCCCACTGCCTTCAACTATTTCCTTTCCACCCTCTCAAGTGATTTAAGCTGGTATACATCTTCCATCAGAACTCCTTCGGACCTTGTTCACCTCCTGGAAGAGTTGTGGCTCCAAGGCACCTACCTGGAGTTTACCCCAACCCAGATCTCTTTCTTTCCATTCATCCTTCTTCTCATTTTAAACATGAAAGGGCAGGCTCTCCTCCTCTCCTTGATACTTTTCACTCTTTGACATTCTTTAAACCCAGCCTCAACTAACCCTCCCACTCCTTTCCCCCATCTTGCCCAAATACTTGCAAAACCCCATTAACATTACTACCACCCTCCTCAAAGAATCAAACTCCTCTTTAGCTTCGGCTGGATCTGTCAACACCTTGCCCAAACCGTGAACCAAGCCTTCCCTTTCCCTCTACCCACCTGACTCTCAACACTGGCAGGACTTCACTCCTCAGTCATACACCAACTAGAATACTACCTCATGCAAGGAGACTGGTGGAGTGATGGTGAGGCTTGGCACAAATGAGTCACAATCAACAAGTTCCTAGAAAGTCTTCCTGAATGGAACCTCCACAATGCCCTGTTCGAGGCCCTGTCCAAAGCCATGTAATTCTTGCTTATCAAGGTGCATTGTGCGTATTCCATCCCTTTTTCCCAGAATCAACCCCAGCAGGAAATTTAGCTTCCTCCAAGTGTAATATTACCCTATACTTCTCCACCCCCACATCCCACATCCAACTCCTGCTACAGATCAAAGGAATTCCTGGAAACCCATACCTCTGGATCATGCCTCCCCATTCCCCCAGCATACTCAATGAAACTACCAAACCTGGAAGCTATTACTGTCAAGGCAGGGAACATCACCCTGATATACTAGGCTTCAAGACCATCCTTGGCCAAACTCAAATCCCCGCATACCCTCCAGATTCCCCCCAGACTTGCCAGAGACACCTGACTTGGGAAAACCTTTGGTATTTGCCAAATGTAACACCTTAATATTGCAACAAGAACCCCCCACACACACACACAAATGTCACAGCCCTAACAAAATTTCAGCCCCTTTACAGCCATGGACCTTGGACATTCTATCTCCTTCTGGCACACCAGAGAAAACATGAAACACTGAAGAGCTGGTAAATTCTTCCCAGTTTCCTGCATTAATTTGTTACCCTGCCTGGTCTACACATGTGAACTCTTCTGGGTATGTGGTTCAAATGCCTTCCTGTGTCTCTCCACCAACTGGACTGGAGCATGCATACTAGCCTTTCTATCACCACAAATAAATCTAATTCCACCTGAAACCCCTATCCTCACAAATCTGGTCCAAAACACACCCTCCCACCAAATTAAAAGAGCCATCCAGTTAATCCCCCTACTAGCCACACTTGGGGTGCTCTCTGGGGTAAGTACAAAAAAAGCAGGACTAGGTGTGTCATTACACAGCTTTACCATCCTGTCACAGCAACTGGCTTCAAGCCTCCAGGAAATCTCAAAACAGCTTATAGCTCTATAGGACCAATAGACTCCTTAGCTGCAGTAGTCTTACAAAAGAGCTGTGGGCTCAACCTCCTAACAGCTGCACATGGAGGCAAGTGTACATTACTCCAAGAACAGTGCTGTTTTTATACTAACCAATCCCACTTAGTCTGAGATGGAGCCCAATGCCTTAGAGACCTAGCTACTAAAATCAGGGATCAAGCCTCACTTAGCTCATTATGGCCCTAGGTAATCTCCCCTCTTGGCTCATACGTCTTACATCAACTTACTCTTTCCTTCCCTGCTTTATTAATCTCTTACAAAAGTTTTTCACTGGACAAATGACCACCATCTTCCAAGCTGCAACTCAGATCATGCTAAAGCAATGTTCTTACAACAGGGTCACAAGGACCTCTCCCCATGATGCCCCTCCCCCATCAGCAGGAAGCAGCCAGATATAATGATGTTATCCTGCTCCCTTCTTATGAGCCTCCAGAGTCTATAATAATGGAACTAACAGAAAGCAGGAAACTAACCAGACCTGTTGAAACTGACTTAACTTTTCATGGCTGATTGAACTTCACCCAACCTGGCAAAATGGAGAGCCCCACCTGCCTATTCCAAACAATTTCTGAAACATAACAAACATTTAACCACAAATGTGTGACCACAAAGACATTGTTCTTTAGTTTTTCATCTTTCTCAATTTCAGTGAACTCTGCTCTATGAATATGTTACTCTCCCTCCCTTAGCATGGGTCTTGGTTCAGTCGGTCCTCCAGGCTTGACTGCTCCTCGAGCCATTCTTCTCAAGCTCTCAGATACAGCTTGCCTTGATCCATTGAGGTCTATCCGTTCCTTCTTTTTGAGCATTCTCCTCCTCTACACTCCTTCACTTTCCTTTCATAAGTGAAACCCTAACATTATTCAGAAAATTATCTGCAATAGGTTTTAAGAAGGGGACAACCTTCTGTTTTACTCATCCACCTTTTCAGAGGCATTACTGTTTCTTCCTTGGTTTCATTTTTTAAATTCTTTCTACTGGAATCTGAATTAGAAATGACATTATTTCAGATTGCTAAAGCTGCCAGGATGCAATATACCAGAAATAGATTGGTTTTTCCAAAGGGGATTTATTAGTTTACAAATTTATAGTTCTAAGGCCTTGAAAATGTCAAAATTAAGGTACCAACAAGATGATACCTAGGCTCTGAAAAAAGGCTGCTGTTGTCTGGATCACTTCTGCCAGCTGGGAAGGCACGTGGCTGATGTCTGCTGGTCCATGCTCCCAGTTTGTTGCTGTCAGCTTCAGATTCCAGTGGCTCTCTCTGTTCCTGTGGATCTTCTCTTAGCATCTTTGGGGAATTTCTCTCTCTTAGTGTCTGTGAGTCCTCTCTTAGCTTTTCGGGGTCAAAGCCCAGATTTCATCTCTATGCTTAGCATATCCCAGGGTATTTTCTTTCCCAAGCCTCTGTGGTGTTTTTGCCAAAATGTCTCCCTCTTAAAGGACTCCAGTATGTGTTTTAAGACTCATTTTGAATCAGTGGGGTCATATTTTCATGGAAACAACCTAATCAAATGTCTCCAGCTGACAATAAGTCTGCCTCAACAAGATTAATTAAAAGACACAGCTTTTGAATTTAGTAAATTGAAATGCTAGTGGTCAGTGCAAGGAAGGGGTAAGGGGTATGGTATGTATGAATTTTTTTCTGTTTTCTCATTTCTTTTTCTGAATAGATGTAAATGTTCTAAGAAATGATCATAAAGATAAATCTACAACTATGTGATGATATTGTGAGTTATTGATTATATATTAAGAATGGAATGATCATATGATAAAAATGTTTGTGCTTGTGTGTTGCTATGTTGCATAAAAAATAAATAAATAAATAGAAATTTAAGAAAAGAAAAGCATAGCTTTTCTGGGATAAATAACAGTTCAAAACTGTTACCAGACAAAGGCCATGGATTGTTCTGCCCAACATGCTCAGTAACCAATTCCTGAGATACCAAGGTTTCAAAGAGAGAAAGAGTTTATTGCTACACATGGAATAGTAAAGCAGACAGCCTAACAACACAAAATCTGTCTCCCCGAACAGAGGAGATTTAAAGTTTTTAAGGATTCTAGCAAGGGAAGATGAGATCATTTCAGATAGTAAATTCAAGGCAGAAGTTCAAAACTGAAAAGAAAACATTGTTAAATGTTGTTATCATAAGTTAGCATAAGTTGAAAGGAACGGTGGCAGAGGTATCTATCTTTCAGTGGCAAAGCTTAGCAGATGGTTTACAGATATAAGGGGCTGAGGCTAGTTAATGACTGTTTTCCTTACCGTTATTAGTACCTACTAAGAAAATGACCAGATAAAGGGCATAGCAGCTGACAGTCACAGAAGTACCAGACAAGAGATAAGGGCTTTTACAATACTTTCATATGTCTTAACAGCTTATTTACAGTTCAGGGCTTCCAGGTACCCTCTCTTGTCCATTCTAAAATCCTGAAAGCAAAAGGAACATTTATAAAATGATTCAGTAATCAAAATCATCCCTTTAAATCCTGATTTTTCAGTTACAAAACCAGCACAGGAATTCCACTTCCCAATCAGATAACCAGTTACATGTCTCTTCTAAGGGTTTATCTTTTCTGTCTCATTTAGTCCTGTTTCATTTGGGCAGGTGAGGCTAACTGCTCTAGCAAATAACCCCATAATTTCAGTGGCATAACAAAAGTTTATTGCTTCCCCACACCACAGTCCAATGCCATTGCTTGGTTGGGAGGGTGGGTGGGGTAGAGGGATGAGCTCTGTTCATGCCATCATTCAGAGACGAGGTTCCTTCTGTTGTGTGGATCTGCCACCAGAGATGGCTTCATTCCAGCAAACAGAAAGAAAGAAAGCATGGAGGATTCCAAGGTGTGTTTTAGACCAGGCTCCAGCAAATTTTTTTCTTTGCAGGCCAGATGGTCTTGGGCATTGTTCAGCACCTCCATTGTAATACAAAAGCAGCCTTCAATTATATGTAAACAAATGTTTGCCTATACCTGTTTTTTGTGGAGCAATGGCAGAGCTGAGTAGTTGACATTGAGACTGTATGGACTGCATTTTACACGTATTTACTATCTGGACCTTTATAGAGAAAGTTTGTGGACCCAGCTTTAAAAAGTTTTTCTCTCTTTTTTCTTTACTAAACTATTCAGTATTTCTAGTTGCTGGCATGCCTCAAATAACTCCAGTTACATAGAATTTTTATGATAATCTATTACATATTTAATTACTGTTGCATATGAGGTTTTGCTCCATTGTTTTTATTCCTTATTATTGATCATTTTTGCCATCATATCTGTTGTTCAACAGTTTTTCAAGAAGTTTAATATTATCAATATTTAAAATAATCAGATTTTTATTTTGCAGTTCCTTTTGATTTTAACTTTGAGTCTCATGTAATCAATTTCTTAGTTTATTATTCTTTTCCATCTACTTTCCTTGGCCTTAAAATTTTTTTTGTTTTTAATTTTTTAAGATAGTGGATGATTAATTACCTTTCATTTGATTTTTCTTCTCTAATATAAGCATTTTAAGCTATGAACTTTCACCAAAGTACCAGTAAAGCTACATTTCACAGATTCAATAGATACCATTTTCATTACTTTGTAGTTTTGACTTTTATGAGTTTTTGTTATATCTTCCTTTGCTCATGAACTGTTTGATAAGTTTTTTCCCAATACATGAGATTTTTCTATTATCTATTTCTTATTGATTTCTAACTTGATAGCATTCCAGTTTTAGAGCATGGTCTATATTATACTTATATTTGAAAATTTTTTTCTTGTTTTATGTTTTGTTTTAATCTGCTATTGCTATAATGATACTGCTTAATAAACAGCCCCTCAAATCTCATTGCTTAATAAACAACCCCCCCAATCTCATTAGCTTACAACAAACATTTATTTATTACTCACAAGTCTGTGGTGGCCCTACTACAGGTTTGTGGTTTGGTTTCAGATTTTCATGAGTCTATCATTTTGGGATCCAGACTGAAGTAATGGAAGTCATCTGCAGCATGCTTTCTCTGTGGTAAGAGTGAATAAAGGAGAATGGATGGTGGGGACACCCAACTCAATAGGCCAAGCCCTCAATCTTAGGGTTTGTTCATATGAAATTTATCCCTGCAAAGGATAGGCTAAGGCTACTTAAAATTAGGCCAAGAGTCACTGCCAGACAACCTCGTTTGTTGCTCAGATGTGGCCTATCTCCCTTTCAGCCATCATGGAAGCAAACTCACTGCCCTCCTCCTCTCTGTGGGACATGACTTCCAGGGTTGTAAACCTCCCTGGCAATATGGGACAGAAATCCTAGAAAGAGCTGGGACTCAGCATCAAGGGATTGAGAAAACCTTCACAACTGAAAGGTTATTTCTTTTTCTGGAGTGATGCAAATGTTCCAAAAAATGATCATGCTGATGAACATACTACTATGTGATGATATTGTGAACCATTGATTGTACACCATATATGGAATGTTTGTATGTTGTTTTGGTTTGTTAATAGAAGTTGAAAAAAAAAAGGAGAATGACCACATGAAACACCTCATAAAACTCCCTATCAAAACTTGCAGTCTTACTTACCACCAAAATTCTATTTGCCAATGAAAGTTAGACTGGCCAAGCCCAAAGTCAATGGGACAGAGAATTTTAATCAAACTAGAGGATTTTTCTCTCCAAGAAAAATTTTGACCAAATTATATATTTACAGTAGAGTTTGGATATAGTCCACTCTCTTGGTCACAAATATTGACTTCGCTTTTTCATACAAATACGTTTTCTTTTTCCCAAAACATGTCAGCCAACATGCCTGACATGTTTAGGGAAAAACATGAACAACATGGTTCATAAACGACATGGTTCAAAATCCAGGCTTTTGTGGTATACCTCAGATATCAATGAGGCTCCCTTAAGACCTATGAACTAAAAAATACAATTTATCTTACCCCCTACTGCCCCAACAATGATAATGGACCAGGGATAATCACTAAGCACTCCATCACAGAAGAGAAGGAATGAAAGACACATTGCAATTGCTGGTCCACAATAATTCTGAAATTCTGATGGGCAAAAAAAATGTGTTCCCCATTCTCTGGGGGTAGAGAATTATACCCAGATGAGTTCCATGTTTTGCTCTGTGGTATGAGCTCCCCTCCATTGTTGTCTGGGCCTCCTGGCTTTACCCTCTAGCAGGTTCTTATACTTCCTGGTCCAAACCTGAAGAGAGCATCCAAGTCCTGCCTGTAAAGTGTGGCATACAAAAGCCTTCTTAAATCTTGAACAATTACCTGTCTTTTTTCATGTAATTTTATTGAGATGTGTCATATATTCACATACCATAAAATCTTCCAAAGTGTACAATCAGTCATGGTTCACAGTATCGTATAGTTCTGCATTCATCATCACAATTGATTTTTGAACATTTACGTTACTCCAAAAAAATAAGAATAAAAATAAAAGTAAAAACACCTAAACATCCCACACCCCCTATTAATTAATTAATTAATTTTTTACTCATCTGCCCATACACCACCAGCTCTTTTAATAGGTAAATTTGATTCTGCTCATTCTGTGTTAAAAGTCTCCTGCAATTCTTTCTGAGATTTGTTTGTGTCTCTAACTTAATGACAGGTATTCTGAACTTACAGGCTTTCCTAGACCTTATCCTTGGGTTCTTTCTTCGTACTCATTTCTTTTCCAGAGTCTAATCAGAGGTTTTAACCAATGGTATGCTGGTGCCCTTGACTTAATTTTGCCCTGAGGTTGACCCGTAAACTGAGTGTTACTTGATCTTTCCAGCTCAAAGTATTTCTCAATTTTACCTTATATTCATGCCAGGGAATCATTCAACTTTTGCATGTTCTTATGCTGTAAGAGTGTTTCTTATACCTCACACTGTGCTGTATATTATTTTTCTTTATTTGTTTTTTAAATCTAGTCTCACAACCTTTAGTTTGAAACTGGTGAGTTTACTCTATTATACTGATTGCCATTATTGATATTTGTGATCCAGTCAAACTATTGTGTTTTCTGTTTATATAATTTTTCTTTTCTTGCTATTTTTTGTTTCAGTTGCCATTCCCTTGCATTACACCTCATCACTCCATTTCTTTTCTTATAGTGACTACACTAGAAATTTAAACATTTATATTTAGCTTAACAATATCTAAAGTTAATTAACATCCATATCCTACAACCTAATGGTACAGAATACTAGAAACTTATAGCATTAACCATACTTCTCCTAATGACTTATGGCTTATTGATGTCTACTATTCTAATTCCCTCTGTATTTTATTTAATAAATGAGGTATTCTCTTAGTTGTGTTGTTTGCTATATCACATAATGGGTTAGCTTAACAGTAGGAATCTATTGGCTCATATTTGAGTTCAATATCAAGGTGTCAGCAAATCAATGCTTCCTCCCCAAAGTCCATAGCATTCTGGGCTGTCTTGTTGCAATCCTAAGGGTTCCTTGGGCTGCATCTCTGCTTCCAGTTACTGGTGATGTCTCTCTTATATATCTGCTTTTCAGGTTTCCAGTGGCTTCCTACTTCTCCTGGTGTGACCTTCCTTTTTTAAGTTTATGACTAAATAAGACCTTCAAAGAACCTATTCACAGATGAGTCCACACCCGACTCACCTTTCCACATTTAAAGAAAGTATTTACAAATAGCTTCAAATCCATAGAAATGTGGATTAAGATTAAGAACATGTCTTTACTTGGGAACATAATTCAATATTCTACAAGTATCATAATTATTTTCTGATACAATCAATTGACTATTCATAAACCCATATGTATCTCATATTCTTCATTCACCATTCTCTTGCGCATGCTTTTTGTGTTTGTTCCTAAAGTCAATCCTTCAGAATTTTCTTTAGTAAGGAAATTATTCCTTTAGTAATAAACTCTCTCAATTTTTATTAGTTCAATAATATCTTTGTTTTTCTCTTGTTCATGATATGTAGTTTTTTAGATTACATAATTTTGGGTCAAAGGTTACTTTCTCTCAGGATTTTGATAATATTAGTCCAGAGCTTCTGCTGCTGATGTGGAGAAATTGTTGTTTTAATTATGGATCCTTTGTGGACTAATTATTGGAAAATTCTTGCTGAACAGATTCTTTATGTTTTTTTTTCCTAGAGATGCAGTTTTTTCATCAAACTTGTTTGAAAATAGTTTTGTTTTCTGAATCTGAGAATTTGTATCTTTCATAATATCAGCCCAATTTTCAGATTCAGGGCTAAAAAATATAGGAATTATTTTTGTCTGAAAAATTAAAGTAAACATGTTTCAAGTTTTAAGAAAAGAAAATTTTGGAAGAATAAAACGTGAGCATATGTGTGTGTATATATATAATATATATATTATATATATAATATACATTACAATATATGTAATATATATAATCCATATTATAATATATATATCATATATATTATAATATATATAATAAAAGCCAGGTAAATTCCTTGAACAGAACCCAGGTTGTACTTCATACTATCTCTCTTCATACTGTTTAAAGCATTCAGTATGTTCACAGATGGTGTACCTGGAGACTCATGATAGGAAGTAATGCAAATCCAAATCAAGAATAAATGTTCATCCCACAGAGGACAAATTGCTGATTCTTCCAAGAAAAATTGCTAGTTCTTCCATGATGACAGAGGTTCAATGTGGTCAACCGTAGACCAGATAGTTTGCTGATTTCTAGAGTACATTGCTAAATCATGGCTTCAGTATTGCTCCTTGTTGGAGCAAATTTGGTAAACTGCAAATGGCAGTAGGCAAATAAGTCTCAGTAAGTGGAATTACATGTTTTGAGGCCCCTGTGTCACTTCCATCCATGGGCCCACTGAGACATAAGTAGAATATCGGTTGGAGGAAGACACCTGATTACTAGCAACCTCATCCAAAAATCCTCTAATTTAACTTACATAAATGTTTTATTGAAGAAATGAGATGAAAGTGAAATAAACTTTAATGATCTTCCCCTGCTTCTCAATAAAGTCTTGTTCAAATCCTCTCTTTTTTTTCTCCAGATAATAAAAAAGCTTCTGGTCTCTCTATTCACAAGATTAGTTTAATTTATTAATAATAATTATGTCCAAGCCAGAGTAATGATCAAAACCACAAATCTTCTATTAAGGTTCTTCCCTTCCTATAGCCTGGGACTACACTGGCAGCATGTAGTGGTAGTGGAGAGAGAGAACCTCACTTTATTTGTCCTTCTCTCACTCTGAAGCTTGCTAGCTGATGTTCTGTCCCACAGTTATAGTTGAGGAGAGAGGAGAGAGGAGATTCTGGAAAGATCTTGCTTGCCTGGCACTGCTACATCTGGCATTGATTTTACTATGTGATGTGGATTGAATTGTGTGCCCCAGTTTGGACATGTTCTTGGTCTTGGTCTGCATTCTAGTGGATATGGACCTATTGTAAATAAGATATTTTCAAAATGTTACTTCAGTTAAGGTGTGGCCCAAGTAATCAGATTGAGATTTAATCTATATTATTGGAATCCTTGATGAGCA
Organism: Tamandua tetradactyla; assembly: GCF_023851605.1. Lineage (NCBI taxonomy): Eukaryota > Metazoa > Chordata > Mammalia > Pilosa > Myrmecophagidae > Tamandua > Tamandua tetradactyla. The sequence goes on along the minus strand of NC_135327.1, from coordinate 208,385,679 downwards.
GAATGAAAATCAGACAGAAAGCAGCCATAAGTAACTGCCAGAAGTTAGAAGTCAGCAGAACTTGGAAAAGTACTTAGAAAATGTTTCCATCTGCATTGTCATCTGTCAGAAAAACCAATGATCAAAGATGGCTGGCAGCTAACCCCAGAATACCACAGTCTTCTGGAAGAAAGCACCAAGCTTGATTATTGGACTTCTCCTAGCCTCAAAACCATGAGCCTTTAAGGCTATTTAAACCAACTCTCTGTATGGTAATTGTTTTAACAGCCAGGAAACAAAAACAGTAATTAAGACAATATAGCTATTTCTTTTTGAATATTAATGTGACACCTAGACTCAGAGTTAGACCTCTGAAGCTATGAAAGTCAGCATTAACCCATACAGCAACTGTTAAAACAGTTGAAAAAGTATTCAGACATTGAATAGGTATATGAATGAAGCTGATCTGGATAGAACTAACGTAAATTAGAATGCAGAGTAAACAATGATATAGTCTGTATTTTAAAATATCAATATCAGTGTGCAAACAAAGGAAGGGATGTTTATTTGGTGCAAAAGTTGTGTTTTGGGTAGTGCATTATCTAATTTAATTTGTATGGTCGGTTTATTCAAACACCATAATTACATGGACTCTTGAATGGGGCAGGAGAAATTATGGGTTTGTACAGGTTAGTATGATGCTGTGATATGCCCCAGAGTAATTTGAGCATGAAATAAAAAAGTATTTGCAAAGTCTCCCTAGGGGTCCAAGGAGAACAGAGGAAATATTCAGCTGCCCTACCTGGGGAATTCCTGATGGTATCGCAAGCAGTGAGGACAACCAACTCAATAGGCTGAGCCCTTGATATTGGGCTCATCCCTATGAAACTTATTCCTGCAAAGGAGAAGCCTACTTAAAATTACATGTAAGAGTCACCCTGAGAGAACCTCTTTTGTTGCTCAGATGTGGCCTCTCTCTCTAAGCCAACTCAGCAGGTGAACTCACTGCCCTCCCCACTAGGTGGAACAAAACTTCCAGAGCATAAAATTCCCTTGCAATGTGGAGCAGAATACCCAGGATTCACCAGAACCTGGGATCATGGGATTGAGAAAGCCTTCTTGACCAAAAGGGGGAAGAGAGAAATGAGATAGAATAAAATTTCAGAGGCTGAGAGATTTTGAACAATCGAGAGGATACCTGGGAGGTTATTTTTATGCATTATATAGATATCATTTTTTAATTATGTGCATTGGAGCAGCAGGAAGGAAGTAACTGAAATTGTTGAGATGTGTGCCAGTAGCCTGGATCTTAAAGATGACTGTGTAATGATATAGCTTTTACAATGTGACTGTGTGATTGTCAAAACCTTGGGTCTAATGTTCCTTTCATCCAGGGTATGGACAGATGGGTAAAAAAAATGGATAAAAATAAATAAATAATAGGGGGAAAAGGGTAAAATAAATTGGGTAGAGTGAAATATTAGTGGTCAATAGGAGTGAGGGGTAAAGGTTATTTTTGTAATATATGAGTTTTTCCTTTTTTCTTTTTATTGCTTTTTCTGAAGTGATGTATATGATCTAAAAATGATTGTACTGATGGATACACAATTGTGTGATGATGTGAGCCATTGATTGTACACCATGTATGCACTCTATGTGTGTGAAGATTTGTCAATAAAAATATTTTTAAAAAAAAGACAAAGATTGCTGGTAGGAAAATTTGGTTCTACTTTCTGTGACAATGGTGAGGGGTTTTCCTCCATCTGGCCATATAGCTCTCCCTCAGTCATTTGGAATATGGTAGCCCACTTCCACTTAGAGGTCACTTGGCCTCCACATGGACTCTTATGGGGAAGGTTTGAAATGACTGCAGTCCATCACTCTCTTCAAGCTCCCAACTCTTCCCAGTAGATCTGAGGTGAAAGGAAAATCCTGTGATTCCTCCCTCCTAGTAAGGCTGTTCTGAGAGCATGTTAATAGCTCTTCCTCATTTCCAACCTCTTGGCTGACTTTTACCTTCTACTTTAATAAGCTGGCTGAGTCAGATAGCTTAAGTTTTACAAAGCCAGTATTTTGAAAAAGTTTTGTAAGTCTGTGTGACCTTGCTCCTTTCCATGGAATTTGGAGAAGTTAGCCTCTATAAGTGCATTAGGGCTTAGTCAAACCTACAGTAAAATTGCTTATAATATCTTGCTAATTTGTATAATTAGTGAGGAATGCAATCATGATCCCTTACTCATTGAGTTTTCTCAACTTCAAACATTTTTTTCTTGTCTAATTCCTGTTTCAATTCTGACAAGAGAAAAAAAAAATGTAATCCTCCTGCCTGTAGCTTTGCCTATCTTTCTAATAATCCAGGCTGAAAAATGAGGGTGGGTAAAGATATTTCATAAATGCTTACTAAAAACCATTTTAGAGTTCAGTTCATTTTTAAGCCCTTCTCTGATGAATCATCATCCTCAGTGTCAGTAGAAGTAGACACAGTGACATATTTGGACTGTGGGAGTGGTCTACGGGTTAAAGTATGTGCGTATGAAATGGGCAGGAGGATGACGGTGAGGGGTGTCAGAAACAGCTTGGCAAAGAAAGATGTTAATGTTCTTCCCAGTAGCAGTCTCACTGTAGAAGCCAAGAGTTTAAAGCAAGACCTACAGAATTTGTTGCAAGCTGCTGGCCTCAGGATGGGAGGTAAACTGTGGAGATTGTTATGTAGAGCAGTCTGGGAGGAAGAGAATGTTTACCCAAAACAGTTATGTTAAGTATGAAGAACACTGTGAGATAAGAATCTTGCTCCCTCAGGAAATGCCTGCACATCTATTGACATCCTGTGGTATATAACTAGGATCTGGTTGAGAATAAAATTGTCTGAAGTCTGTCTGAAGTAAACTCAAGCTTCAGACCCCCTGAGCCCGTCTGTGTCTTTCTTTCTTTTTTTTCTCATCATTCCTTAATATCCTTCAAGCTCCATTTCAATAGGAAGCAACATTTGGCACCCAACGTGGGGCTCGAAGAAGAAGACTCCAAATCAATATTAAGGAACCAAGGAAAAGTCTCATTAGAGGCATGTGTGTCCAGCCGATAGAAGAGGACTCGAGTCATATTGGTAAAGTAAGCATTTTCCTTGGATCATCAGGGTAACGGGTCATCATAATAGGTGACTGGAGGAGTATGTGTGTGTGTTAAAGCTACTGGGGTGCCTGTTAAAACATCTGAATTAGTAAGCTTATTTGATCTCATTCAAAAACATTGTTGTTGGTTTCAGCCTTAAGGCCACAATGTTTTAAATCTTAAGTAATGGAAATTCGTTATGAAGGCTTTGCAGTGAACATAAGATGGGGAAAATATTCCTGTTTCTATTTGGTTATTGTGTTCAGTCAGGCAATGAACTACCTGGCTCATGCTTTGTTTTAAACTCTAAATTGTGTTTCTTCTCAATCTCCCACTACCACTTCTTACCCTGTTTCGACAGTTGCTTGAGCCGGACTCGGCAATTGGCGCCCGAACAGGGATCTAATAAGGGAACTCTTAAAGCATAAAGTGAGGAGATGCTCCAGGGACATTCACTACAAATACTACAGGCGGGCCTTTTTGGGTTGAGCAGTGGCCCTTATCTGTAAAGAGGTTTGAGGCTCTGACTCAGTTGATTCGGGAACAGTTTGGAGCGGGACGTTTAGAGGAGTCTCGTGGTTCTTAGAATTCTCCAATATTTATTGCAGGAGGGAGGTCAGGAAAATGGAGAATGTTGACTGATTTGATAAAAGTTGATACTGTGGTTCAGCCTATGGAGTCATTGCAGCCTGGCTTGCCCACACCAGTTGTAATTTCTAAGAACTGCTTTATTATAATAGATTTTAAAAATTGCTTCTTTGCCTTGCCTTTGGCAGAGCAGGATAAAGAAAGATTGGTTTCTGGGCTTGTTCTTGATGGGCTGCCTTTATATAGGGATTCATGTACACCTGAGTCAGAAAGTATTCAGTGAGAAAGGTGCCATACCAAATGGGGGTCAGTGCTCATTGATGGTTCCTGTGGCAGGTTGGTCCCCAACGGGGTATGCAGTTCAGGATTGTAGTTCTGACTCAAGGTATTCTGTTAGGTTACCTTTGTTTAGTCTGAATTATTATTCTATGAGATTTATACCAATGCTACAGGTAAAGTCTTGTGACAGAGAGTGGGAATGGTAGCCCCATCTTCTTTTGTTGGCTTAAATTCTCTACAGGCAGTGGTTTGGAAACTGGCCATGAGTTTAGCTCCTATTCATATTTTAAAAAGAAATATATTTTAAGAACTTTAAAACTAAAAATTCTTATTAAAAACTATATATTGATAGTTAATGCATATTTGAAACATTAACTAAAGTATTTTAAGTATTTAACATTCTAACAAATTTAATTTTGATGGTAATTACATATGTGGTAAAATATTTGTTCAAAGTAATGATTTAAGTATGAAAAATATGAAAGATGTATTTTTATTAATAGGAAAACAAAATAGTTTTATCCTAAAATGAATAGCTGTTACTAAGTGAGAAAAATATAGGACAAAGTCTAAACTAATATAATAAGTGCTGAGGGTTTGTAAAAATAGAAATTATGGTTAAAATCAAGAAAGATTTAATGAGTCTAAAATGACAATGTTTTCTTGGACTTTTAGCCTGTTCTAATGAAAGGATATTAAAAAAATTCTAAATAATTAGTTAGAAAGCAAAGACTCTGTGTTTTATCAAAATAACATATTAAATTTTATCATGTTGTTATCTGTATAAAAAATACTAATTTTCTCCTGGATATCATTATACTGGCAAAAACTGCTTCTTGCCCTAAACCAGGTGGCTTAATCTATTAATTTAAATACTATTACTATAAATGAACCTATTACTGACTAAATAATATTCAAATCATATAAATACCTAAATTCTTTTAAGCCAAAATACTTTAATGCTTTGTCCAGTGTTTATATAAACCATATATGTATAAACTAAATTTATCCCAAGATAACCATGGCTTATATTGGAAGCAGATCAAATTTGAGGGTTGAATGCAAGGAAAAAATATACTTGTGGAGTCTTTTTTGTTCACCTGATGTTGCCATTACATGCAACTGATATTGCTATCACATGACCTTGGTAAGAAATAGTTAAAATGTACACTCTAGCTGGGAGGACTGGCTATCCCCCCAGAAGGAGGTGTACTTTAATAAAGACATCTAAGTCCCAGGAAGCTCCTCTTGGTCCCTAGCCAGTTCCCAGAGGACCCAACTGGGCCCCGTCATGTAAGCAAATCAGAATTTGGCCACTATTGTGAGAAAATATCATAAAACTGCATGAAATAAATTTAAAATTAGCAAAAATGCACAACCAACTATAAAGAATCCACATTCTTGCATTCATTTTTAATCAATCCAATGAATTCAATTTTTAAAATCTGGTCATTTACTATGGGTACACATCACTATTGACACTCTGCTTTCATTTTTGCTACCTGCCACTTTAGGGATTCCTAATTATATGTTACAAAACTTGTTTGATATTTTACAAGGAGATTTTAATTGATTAAGCAAAAGGCAGTTAATAGCTGCAGCTGAATGAGAGTTACAATGAATTGAACAATGCATTCAAAAAGGACAGCTTGTTCAAATAGATCTAAAAAAGCCTGTTGACTTTATTATTTTCTTTACCTTGTAATCTCCCACAGGCCTATTTTAGCAAGATGGTGTTTTAAAATGGATTTTTTTACCAAACAATTGACAAAAATGTTTAAATACATATTTGCAAAAGATTATTTCTTTAATAGTCAAAGGTCACCAAAGATATTATCAATTAAGAGGTCATGATCCCTAATTGCATAATGTGTGATCTCACAAAGGAAGAGGTTCAAAGTCTATATATTTTCAATACCTCTTGGCAAATAGCATTAAGTGACTTTAAAGGACAAATGAATAATCATTTGTTATGTCAAAACTTTTACAATTTTTAAAAATGAACGCAATGGATTTTGCCTAAAATAGTTCCAGCTTCCCCACTAGCTATTACTGTCTTTACTGATGATAATATTAATGGGAAGCCTGCATATTTCACCCCAGTGGAAAACAAGTTAGAAAATGCCTTATACCTCAGCCCAGCATACTGCATTAGCAGCTGTAATTCAAGTATTGCAAAGTTTTCCACAATCTCTTGATATTGTTTCTGATTTTGAATATGTTTACCAAACAGTTACTCACATTGAGACGGCTTCTTTGTTTAAAAGAAATGAATTGTCCTGAATGTTTTTACATTCACAAACATTAGTCAAAAGCTGAATTACTCCCCTTTTTATCATGCATATAAAGAGCTCATACCAATCTTCCAGGTCCTTTGTCATTACAAAATCAGCAAGCAGATAGTCTTATGAGTTTAATTCAAGATCCCACTACATTTCACAAATTGACTCATATCAATAGCAAAGGGCTGTGAAAGAAATTTCCATCTTTTTTAAACGACAAGCTCAGGACATTGTTAGGACTTGTCAAACCTGTGGGCCTTTAAATGCACTCCTATTTGCATCAGGGATTAATCCTAGAGGTCAAAAAGCAAATGAATTATAGCAAATGGATGTTACTCATATTTCACATTTTAGTAAAATGCAAAAAGTACATGTTATCATAGACACTTGTTCTCATTTCATCTGGGCTACTGCACAATCTGGAGATCATTTTTGCCATGTTCAATCACATTTACTTAATGCTTTTGCTGTTGTGGGATGCCCTCAATCTATTAAAATGGACAGTGGTCCTGCTTATACAGGGAAACAATTTCATAAATTTTGTACTACTTTTAATATTACTCATATTACAGGAATTCCACATAATCCCTCAGGGCAAGGAATTATTGAACGAGCAAACTGGATGCTAAAGTCTATGCTTTTAAAACAAAAAGGGGGAGACGATGATCAGGAGGATGATGTTATGAAAATAAGTACTCCTAAAGATCAATTAGCAAAGGCATTGTTTACTCTAAATTTTAAAAACATTTATGATAATTCATCACACTCCAGCAGAACAACATTTTAGCAATTTGGAAAAGAAAAATGATATATCCCAAACACAACTGCAGCTGCAACCAATCTATTGGAAAGATATTAAAGATGATTTATGGAAACCAGGAATGGTAAAGGTGTGGGGGTAGGTGTTTTGCTCTTGTCATTGCAGATGATGTAACTTCAGTTTGGATTCCCTCGAAGAGAATAAAACCCAGACATATCGACCTGGACAAAAAATAACTAAATGGGTAATGTATACTATAGGACATACAATTTTGATTGCTAAAGGACAGGGACATATTTATACTTACTGGGATTATCTGTGAGCCTTAACATGGGCCAACCCAACTTTACCAAAATAACCTAAATACAAGTTTAGGATTCCCAGGTTCAGTAAGAAGAAAACTGGTGTCAAATTTAATTCCATTTTTAGAAAGACCTATATGCTTAACTCTATGGATACAAAGGATACTCGCCTGTTAGGTGGGAAAGAAAGTTGGAATGGATGGCAGTCATGTCATATGGATTGAGCAGTTATCATAATTAATGATTCCTATGGAATTGTAAGATTCCCCTGTGGGATTGAAGATAATTGAGACTATATGGATAGGCAAGCTAAACCAGAGTTATTACATAGAGGATGATTTGTGTCATGATTTGGGATGATAAATACATTATTCAGAGAAATTTATGGGGAATTTTCCTAGGACCAGGACCAATTTTCATGGTGAATTCTAGTAACTATAACTTCTCTTTAGCAGTCATAAAAACTATATACAAATATGTATTAGAGATCCATATATACTTGTTAAAGTTCATATGCATATAAGAAATCAAACTTCTAATTGTGAAAATTATTCTCTATTCACTTGTCCCCAAGCATTTATGTTGCAGGAAAATGAGACGATTATAGCATTAAGGAGAAGAGGTATTTGGCTGCCGGTGCAGATGTCAAGATCTTTGCAATCCTCTCCAGAAACACATATACTGATCCATTTGGCAAAAGAATATCTAAAAAGGACTAATAGACTAATTGGATTCATTATTGCATCTGTCATTGGAATCATTGGAAGCATCACAGTGGCTGCAGTCACTGGAACAGCATTGCAACAAACTATACAGATGCAGCATTGTTAGAAAAACACCAGTGAACTGTGGCATAGACAATCTCATTGATGAGCAAACTAATAATAGACTAAATGATATAGAAATGACATTGGTTCATATTGGAGATCAAATGTATAATTTAAATTTTTTACAAAGTTTAAAGTGTAAAAGTGTAAGAATTTGAGAATTTTGCCACGCAAAGGAGGACTCCAAGAGACATTCTCTCATGCAACACGCAAGGGGTTTATTTTCCACACATGTGTGGGGCTCGCTGAACACGCAGGAACAAGGGAGCCCCGAACTTAAGTCTGCAAAAGCTTTTTAAAGGGTAAGATGAGGGGGGTGGGGGTTGAGCATGGGTCACAGGTGCTGTTTTGCAAAAAAGCAGATAAGAACAGTTTTACAATAAGCATTTCTTAACAGTTTTACAACAAGTAACCTTGGCGCCAGGATTGTTTATCTTCAGCCTGATGGGGCCCATAATTCTTTTCTTTATAATTCTTAACTCACACTAAATGCATAGCCATGAATATAAAATGACACAAATGCTTTTGCTGGATATTTCAGAAGCTAAAATATATGTAAATAGCTAAATTAAGCAGGAAAAATTAGCTACTGTTAAGCTTTATAAAATTCCCTTTTACAAAAGGAATGAGAGCAGTTTTTGTATTACCCTCTTTTAACATATGGCATGTCTGAAATAGAATGGGAAAAGGGAAAAGGCATCTTTTAAGGCTTTCAGATAGTTTAAGTCCTGATATCTTAGAATTACAAAAAAGGGGTATTAGAATGTAAATTAGAATAATCTACATGTAACCTATGGAGGTGATGTTACACAATCACTTACCCAAGAGCTAAAAAATCTTAGGTTTGGGGCTGTTTATACTTTGCTTCCTCCTCAGCTGTGTTTAACAACAAAGAAAAAGGTGATTCTTGCAAAAACTCTTGGCTCCCTCCTGAATCAAAGTCAGAGAGCTTGACTGGCAGCCAATGACGGGTAAGACCCTTCAGAACCTAAGGGCAACCTAAGACAGGCACGGTCACCTCTGCTTATAGTCACCCTAAAAAGGTGATTCTTGTTTTTCTTGGCTTATAAAAAAAAAGGGGGAGGGGGGGAATGTAGAAGCCAAGAGTTTACAGCAAGACCTACAGAATTTGTTGCAAGCTGCTGGCCTCAGGATGGGCGGTAAACTGTGGAGATTGTTATGTAGAGCAGTCTGGGAGGAAGAGAATGTTTACCCAAAACAGTTATGTTAAGTATGAAGAACACTGTGAGATAAGAATCTTGCTCCCTCAGGAAATGCCTGCATATCTATTGACATCCTGTGGTATATAACTAGGATCTGGTTGAGAATAAAATTGTCTGAAGTCTGTCTGAAGTAAACTCAAGCTTCAGACCCCCTGAGCCCATCTGTGTCTTTCTTTCTTTCTTCGTTTATTTTTTTTTCTCATCATTCCTTAATATCCTTCAAGCTCCGTTTCAATAGGAAGCAACATCTCACTATCTGAGGATCTTAAGTTCATACTTGTCTTTCCAAAGTGTAGCTAGAAGAGCATTACTTACTAAAAAGAATCCTATTAGCCATTGTCCACTAAACTCAGTAGTCCCTCCCTTGATCCAGAAGCTCATCTCTTAATCCTGGCACCTAGAGTTGCAGTAATCCTCCTGCATTCTAAACTTGACCCCCTCCTTACAACTGAGGACCAAAGAATTTTAATTAACATTACACATGAAATGTTCCCAACCAGGGTAATCAACATCCCAGAACCACCACACACCCATTGTAATCTTACCAATCCCTTCCAAAACCTTACAAAATGAATAGCTCAAAGAAAACAAAGAACACTATTTTTGCTCTTTTAAAAGAGATGCTTGTCAGGCATTCACGGTGGCTCAGCAGGCAAGAATGGTTGCCTCCCATACCAGAGGACCCGGGTTCGTTTCCCGGTGCCTGCCCATGTAAAAAAAAAAACACAAGATTTAAAAGAGATGCTTGTCACAGTTCTGATAGTTAATTAAATGGTATTTAAGATAGTTTGAAACTTTAGAATTGAAGAAATTCTGATATCTGTAGATTTTTTTGCTTCCTTGCTTTGATTTTAAATTGGTTTTTGAAACATATTATATAAACAGGCTTTATGATGTTTACTTAGATTTTTTTTATATGCCTATGGATAAACTGACTAATATACCATTTCAGGTGGTCAAGATTTCTGTAAGTTAACTGTGAAAGTATTTGTAACTTCATATTTTCCTGAAATCAGGGAAATATGTAGTAACATAGGTCATTACTATAGCAACGCAGATATGTGTAAGAACTTTCTACTTGATGTCTTGAGAACATTCACAGTTTGGGCAGTCAATCAGCTGGTATCTAAGTCAGTGTTTAATACTTAGAATTTAATGAGCTTTGCTATCTGGATTTGTATATTTTTTCCCTTGTTTCCTTAATTTTAAATTGGTTTATCAAACTTTTGTACAAACACAGGTTTTACAGTGATTATATGGATACTTTGTTTAAATATGCCCATGTTAATCTCACTAAGATATCTATTTTTGGTGGTTCTAAGTATATGGTTTATTTTCCTAAATAAGAAAAGAATTTTGTAAATGCTTGGCATCTAGTCTAGTTTTTCTGAGCTTTAATGAAGATTAATTAAAGTATATTGAAATATAATTATTGAAGTATAAATGACATATATCAAACTGCACATATATGAAGTGCAGAATTTGATGAGTTTTGATATATGTATACACTTGTGAAAGCATCACCACAATCAAGATAATGAACATATCAATCATCTCCATATTCATTAGTATTTTATGATAGCTGTCATAGGTTCACGTGCCAACTTGGCCAGGTGATGGTGACCGTTCGTTCAGTTGGGCAAGCGCTGACATGTCTTGTTCGTATGAGGACATTTCATGGACTGGGATGATGATTATGCTGGCTGCATCCTTGGCTAATTGTGTTTGTAATCAGCCAAGGGAAGTGTCTTCTGCAGTGAGTGATGCTTAATCTAATCACCAGAAGGCTCTTATGGAGGATTCAGAAGAGACAGTCATTCTTCATCTTTGGCCGGTGAGCCTCTCTTGTAGATGTCATCCAGACCCTTCACTGGAGTTGCCAGCTTCACAGCCTGCCTTATAGATTTTGGACTTTACATCCCCATGGTTATGTGAGACACTATTATACATTTTTTATCTATGGATATCTCCTGCTGATTCTGTTTCTCTAGAGAACCCTAGCTAATACAATAGCTTTATTGAGATATAATTCACATTCCATAAAATTCACATCTAAAGGTATGAATTGTTATTATCAGATTTCCAAAATGTTGTCACTATCTGTTCTAGCTTTTTAGCTACCAGAAAGCAATATGCCAGAATTGGAACAGCTTTTAAAAAGGGGGGTTTAATAAGTTGCAAGTTAACAGTTTTTAGGCTATGGAAATTTCCCAGTTAAAACAAGTCTATAGAAATGTTCAATCTAAGGCATCCAGGGAAAGATACCTTGACTCAAGGAGGCCAATAAAGTTCAGGGTTTTCTTTTGAGTGGAAAGGCACAAGGCAAACATGGTCAGGGTTTCTCTCTCAGCTGGAAAGGTACATGGTTTACACAGCATCATCTGCCAGCTTCCTCTCCAGCTCCCCAGGAGGCATTTTCCTTCTTCATCTCCAAAAGTCACTGGCTGGTGGACTCTGCTTCATGGTTCCATGGTGTTTTCTGTTGTGGCCTTCTCATAGCTCTGTCATTCTTCTCTGATCTCTCTGAATCTCCAGCTTTATCCAAAATGGTCCCTCTTTTATAGGAGTCCAGTAAAGTAATCAAGACTCACCTGGAGACATGTCTCCACCCAATCCAGTTTAACACCCACTTTTGAGTGAGGCATATCCCCATGGAAATAATCTAAAATTTCCAACATATGTTACTGAATAGGGATTAGAATAAATGGCTGCCTTTACACGATGGGATTAGGATTAAAATATAACTGTTCTAGGCTACTCACATCCTTTCAAACTGGCATACTATCACTATGAATTTCAGAATATTTTAATCCCAATCAAAAAGCCTCATAGCTAACAGCAGACACTACCCATTCCTCTTTGCTCTTAGCCCTGGCAACTAATAGTCTAATTTCTGTATCCATGGATTTATCTGTTTTACAGATTTCAAAAAAACAAGCATATATTATGTGGCCCTTTGTGACTAGATACTTTCACTTGATATATTTTCATGGTTCATCCACATTTTAGCATAACTCAGTATTTCATCCCATTTTATGGCTAATATTTCATTAGGTAGATACACCGCATTTTGTTTACCCTTTCTCCATTTGATGGACATTTTGAATTGTTTCTGTTGTGGAGACCCAAAGCCCGTGGTCCCCCTCCATAATGAGGATAAGTTACTGCATGTATCTTATGCAGTACAGGAGAGAAATTAGCAGTCATCAGACCTCCTCGGGGGGAGAGAGGAAGAATGTGCAGACAGAATCATGCACTAAACAAAGCACTAAACTTCCCCCCAACTCTTGATCACTGTTGAAAACAAAACTCCAGACTTCTGTGTTACAAAATCCTGCTGATAACTGTTGTTACATCCTTCCCTTAAATCCTTATAAACTGTCCTTTGCACTCCTCATCCATTATGGAACACTGACTTCCATTTTCCAACAGACCACCATCAGAAAGGATCTCCTATTCATAAGTCCCAAAAAAATCCTGCCTAATTTCCTAAGATAATTTATATGGACGGCATAACTGAACACCATAAGTACATGGAACCTTGAGTAGGGCATGAGATTTTGTAGATTTGTCCAGATTGATGCCCTGATAAATCACAGAGAGATTTGAGCCATGAATAAAAAGTATCTGCAAAGTCTGCTTGGGGGAATGGGGAGACAGGAAGATTTCAACTTCCCCAAGTGGAGAATTCTTGATATTCTCATAAGCAGTGGAGACAGCCAAAGCGATAGACTGAGCTCCCAATCCTGGGGTTTGTTCATATGAAACTTAATCCTGCAATTGATAGGCTAAGCCTACTTAAAAGTAGGCCTAAAAGTCACCCCCAAGAGAACCTCTTTTGTTTCTCAGATGTGGCTTCTCTCTCTCAGCCAACATGACAAGCAAACTCACTGTCCTCTCCCTCTCTACATGGGACATGACTCCCAGGGGTGTGGACCTTCCTGGAAATGTGTGACAGAAATCCTAGAATGAGCTGGGACTCAGCACCAAGGGATTGAGAAAAACTTCTTGACCAAAAAGGGGAAGAGAGAAATGAGACAAAATAAAGTGTCAATGGTTGAGAGATTCCAAATAGAGTTGAGAGGCTATCTTGGAAGTTATTCTTACACATTAAATAGATATCACTTTTTTAGTTAAGGTGTAACAGAGAGTCAAGAGGGAACTGCCTGAAAGTGTACAGCTGTGTTCCAGTAGCCATGTTTCTTGAAGATGATGGTATAATGCTATAGCTTTTGCAGTGTGACTGTGTGATTGTGAATACCTTGTGAATGATGGTTCTTTTATCTACCTTATGGACAGATGAATAACACATATGGATTAAAAATAAATAAGTAGGAGTGTGGCCAAGATGGCAGCTTAGCAATGTGCGCGTTTTAGTTCTCCTTCAGAATAACTGCTAAATAACCAGAAACAGTACAGAACAGCTCCCAGAACCACGTCAGTGACCAGACACACAGTTTACCCCAGTCTGGACCTGTTGGATTGGCTGCGAGTCTCCCAAGGATTGTGAGTTCCCCAAGCCATGGTGGTCATCGCCCCTCCCCCATAGGTTGCTTCCCAAAGGGGAAAGGAAAGGAAACTTTCCAGCAGCACAATTAAACGCTTATTGTGGAATTAATTAACAAATTCTGACTACTAAAAATAGGCCCCCAGCTCAGGTGAACCTGGCCAAGGCGGAGGTCGCTCATTGGGCTAATGGAAAAAGAGGAAAGGGGAGGAAATGTAGGTTTTTGAGGCTGTTTCTATGGAGGCTTGGCTTCCTCTGGATTCAGCAGTGGGACTTGTCATGCTGCAACTGCCCAGGCATAGGCAGAAATGGACTGCTTTCAGGGCTGTCTCGCACCTGTGTCTTCCCCAGGGGAGGGATGAAGCCCAACTCAGGTGGAATCCCTCCCCCAAGGAATTCAGACCCCATGGCTTGGTAATTTGAGGCCATTAAAACCAGCCTACAACCTCTCCTCTGCCTCCATCATGCCCTCAGCAGGGAGAGTCTGCCAAAGTTAAAGGTGCCACAGCATCTTTTTCTGGTGGGACCCACAGGTAGACAAGCACCACATACTGGGCAGGATAAGAGAAACAAAGGAAAGCCTTTTAACCTGCTGGAACTCACCCTCAGGGAAAACCAATGCAGGTGACTCCTTTCCCCTGATAGGAGGCCAGTTTAGTCCAGGAAAACTTGGCTGGAGTCTATAATACCTACGTAGACCCTCCTAAAGCTGAGGAGGGAAAAGGCACCAAACAAGCAGGGCAAGAAACAAGAACGGAAAAATTAACCTCTGTTAAACAAAACCTAAGCTAAAGGTACAGAGAAAGCTAAACTGAAGGTCAAAGAACAGATAGATAACAAACTCATCTAGCAAGAAAACCCTAGGTAAGATAAGTGAAAACAATCCCCAGAATAAACTAATTAAGGTAATTAAATGTCTAGACACCAGCAAAAAATAATAAATCACACCAGGTAAATTGAAGATATGACCCAGTAGTTCAAATGTGATACAGAAGCTGAAACAATTAATTCAGAATATACGAACAGACATGGGTATATATTTTCATCAAGAAAGTAAAAAGATAGCCTACACAATGGGAGACAATATTTGGAAACAACATATCAGATAAAGGTCTAGTATCCAGAATTTATAAAGAGATGGTTCAACTCAACAACAAAAAGACAGCCAATCCAATTACAAAATGGGAAAAAGACTTGAACAGACACTTCTCAGAAGAGGAAATACAAATGGCCAAAAGGCACATGAAGAGATGCTCAATGTCCCTGGCCATTAGAAAAATGCAAATCAAAACCACAATGAGATATCATCTCACACCTGTAGGAGCCAAGTGTTAAAACAAGACCTGCAGAATTGTTGGAAGCAGCTGGCCTCAGGATGGTGGCAATCAACTGTGTAGATCGTTATGTAGAGCAGTCTAGGAGGAAGAGAAGGTTTACCCCAAATGGTTATGTTAAGTATGAAGGAAGAGAGTACTTAAAAATAAGCTCTCTGTTCTTTCAAGAAATGCATGCATGCCTTTTGTCACCCTGCAGTATTTAAGTAGGGTCTGGATAAGAATAAAGTTGTTTGAAGTCTGTCTGAAGTAAACTCAAGCTTCAGACACCCTGAGCCCATCTGTGTCTTTCTTTCTTTCTTTCTTCCTTTCTTTTTTTCTCATCATTCCTTAATATCCTTCGAGCTGTGTTTCAATAGAAAGCAACACACACCCACCAGAATGGCCATTATCAACAACACAGAAAATGACAAGTGCTGGTGAAGATGTGAAGAAAGAGGTACATTATTCACTGTTGGTGGGAATGTCAAATGGTGCAACCACTTTGGAAGACAGTTTGGCAGTTCTTCAAAAAGCTGAATATAGAATTGCCATATGACCCAGCGGTTCATATATACCACTAATAGGTATCTACTCAGAGGACATAAGGGCAAAGACACAAACGGACACTTGCACACCAATGCTTATAGCAGCATTATTTACAATTGCAAAGAGACAGAAACAGCCAAAATGTCCATCAACAGACGAGTGGCTAAACAAACTGTGGTATATACATACGATGGAATATTATGCAGCTCTAAGACAGAATAAATTTATGAAGTATGTAACAACATGGGGACCTTGAGAACATTAAACTGAGTGAGACTAGCCAAAAACTAAAGGACAAATACTGTATGTTCTCACTGATATGAACTGACATTGAAGAATAAACTTGGAATATTTAATTGGTAACAGAGACCATCAGGAGATAGAAACAGGGCAAGATATTGGGTAATTGGAGCTGAAGGGATACAGACTGAGCAACAGGACTGGATACAAAAACTCAGAAATGGACAGCACAATACTCCCTAACTGTAATGTAATTATGTTAAAACACTGAATGAAGCTGCATGTGAGAATGATAGAGGGAGGAGGGCTGGGGACATAAATGAAATCAGAAAGAAAGATAGATGTTAAAGATTGAGATGGTATAATCTAGGAATGCCTAGAGTGTATAATAATAGTGAAATGTACAATGTACAAATTTTTAAAATGCTTTGGCATGAAGAAGAACAAAGGAATTGTAAGAATTTGAGAGTTTTGCCACACAAAGGAGGACTCCAAGAGACGTTCTCTCATGCAACACGCAAGGGGTTTATTTACCACACATGCGTGGGGCTCACTGAACATGCAGGAACAGAGAGCCCCGAGCCTGGGTTTGGGGAAACTTTTAAGGGGTAGAATGAGGGGGGTGAGGGTCGAGCATGGGTCACAGGTGCTGCTTCATGCAAGAAGCAGATAACAAACATTTTCACAACAAGCATTTCTCATGCATGAGTCATGGGAGTTGCTTCATGCAAGAAGCAGATAACCGCCCCTGGGAAGTCCCGAGTTGTTTTTCTTAGCCTGATGGGGCCCATAACTCTTTTCTTTACAATTCTTAACTCATACCAAATGCATAGCAGTGAATATAAAATGACACAAATGCTTTTTCTGGATATTTCTATCATTCAGAAGCTAAAATATATGTAAATAGCTAAATTAAGCAAGAAAAATTAGCTACTGTTAAGCTTTATAAAATCCTTCTTTACAGAATGTCATTATTGCAAGGTACTGAAAATAGATGGTAATTAATATTTAAAAATGTCACCTTATGTGTAAAATTAAAGCAAAAAATGTTCATTTGTTACAAATTTATATTTTGACTAGTGCATTTCCTAATATAACTTATGTAGGTAGTTTGATTGAATGCCATAAGTACTTGGAATCTCAGGTAGGACATGAGATTTTGTTGGTTTGTTCAGAGTGATGCCCCGATGAATCCCAGAGTGATTCAATCAGTGAGTGGAAAAGTACTTGCAAAGCCGCCATTGGGGAATGGTGAGAACAGGGAGAAATTCAACTTCCCCAAGTTGAATTCTTGATATTCTCATAAGCAGTGTGGACAAGGAAAGCTATAGGCTGAGCCCCCAGTTTGTGGTTTGTTTATGTGAAACTTAACCCCACAAAGGATAGGTCAAGTCTACTTAAATTTAGGCTTAAAAGTCACCTCTTTGGGGCTCAGATGTGGCCTCTCTCTCTGGCCAACATTATGAGCAGTCTCACACCCCTCCCTCTCTCTGCATGGGACACATGACTCCCAGGGGTGTGGACCTCCCTGGCAACATGGGAGAGAGAGCCTGGAATAAGCTGAGGCTCAGCATCAAGGGATTTAGAAAAACCCTAGAATGATCTGAGAATTAACATCAAGGGATTAAGAGAACCTTCTTGAACAAAAGGGAAAGAATGAAATGAGACTAAGTATCAATGGCTGAGAGATTCCAAACAGAGTCAAGAGTTATCCTGGAGGTTATTCTTTTGCATTAAGCAGATATCACCTTGTTATCCAAGATGTAAAGGAGAAGCTGGAGGGAACTGCCTGAAAATGTAGAGCTGTGTCCCAGTAGCCATGTTTCTTGATGATGATTGAATAATGATATAGTTTTCACAGTGTGACTGTGTGATTGTGAAAACCTTGTGTCTGATGCTCCTTTTATCTTCCATATCAACAGATGAGTACAACAAATGGAATAAAAATAAATAATAAGGGGAACAAATGTTAAAATAAATTTAGTTTGAAATTCTAGTGATAAATGAAAGGGAGGAGTAAGGAGTATGGTATGTATAATTTTTTTCCTGTTATCATTTTATTTCTTTTTCTGTTGTCTTTTTATTTCTTTTTCTAAATCGATGCAAATATTCTAAGAAATGATGAATATGTGACTATGTGATGATATTAAGAATTACTGATTATATATGTAGAATGGGATGATAAGTTAATGTTTTTGTTTGTTTATTGTTAATTTTTTAAGCAAATGAATAGATAAATAAAATAAATAAGTAATGGGGGCAACAAATGTAAAATAAATTTAGTAGATTGAAATGTAGGGATCAATGAAAGGGAGAGGCAGGAGTATGCTTTGTGTGCTGGTTTGAAAGGATGTATGTACCCTAGAAAAGCCATGTATTAATCAGAATCCCATTTCATAGAGGCAGAATAATCCCTATTCAATATTGTATGTAATTAGATCATCTCCCTGGAGATGTAACCTAATCAAGAGGGCAGTTAAGCTGGATTAGGAGAGATGTGTCTCCACCCATTTGGGTGGGTCTTGATTAGTTTCTGAAGCCCTATAGAAGAGGAAACATTTTGGAGAATGAGAGATTCAGAGAGAGCATAGAATGCTGTAGCACCATGAAGCAGAGAGTCCACCAGATGGAGACGAAGAAGCAAAACACCTCCTGGGGAGCTTCATGAAACAGGAAACCAGGAGAGAAAGTTAGTAGATAATAACCCTTCCAGATGAGAGAGAAACCCTGACTGTGTTCTCCATGTGCCTTCTCACTTGAGAGAGAAAGAATCTGAACTTCACTGACCTTCTTGAACCAAGGTATCTTTCCCTGGATGTCTTAGATTGGACATTTCTATAGACTTGCTTTAATTGAGATATTTTCTTGGCCTTAGAATGGTAAACTAGTAACTTATTAAATTTCCCCTCTTAAAAGCCATTCCATTTCTGGTATATTGCATTCCAGCAGCTAGCAAACTGGAAGAGTATGTATGATTTTTTTCTGTTTTCTTATTTCTTTTTCTGAATTAATGCTACTGTTCTAAAAAATGATCATGATGATGAATATACAACTATGTGATGATATTGTGAATTACTGATTATATATGTAGAATGGAATGATCATGTGGTAAGAATGTTTGTGTTTGTACACAAACATTTAATAAATAAAACGCATTTTAAAAAAATCCATGCCTAACCCTCCACCTAGCATATTCTTTATTCTTAGAGCTGCCCAAACAAAAGCACTCCAAAAGCTGTGCTGGAACAATTGTGAACTCCCAGGAAACCAAAGAGCAACTGCCTGTAGTGGGCATGAGTCTTGGGAAGGGAGAATCCATGGGGGGAAATCCCAAGTTGGTCTCTATCATCCATGTGAGGAGGGATGGATGCCCTCCTAGATAAATGGGGGCCACTGTGTGAGTATAGAGACACCCTGAAAACTCCAGCAGGATTTCTAATTGTTTTGCAAAAGATAGCAGGACAACTAAACTTGAGTAAGAAGAAAAGAGACTGTCAAATAGGAGCAACCATATCACGACTTGTGTATGGCTACCCAGGCAGAACAAGCACCAAATTAGAACTAAAAGGAGATACGCACCTTGCCCAGGCATAAATAAAGGTCTCTCTGATCACCTGCACTGAGTGAGCAGTCAGTTGGAGGCTCTAGCATGCATATTATGTCCAACTCAGGGGCTATAAATTGCCACTGGCTTGAGTCCAGAGAATGCAAACTACTCTAAGGTGAGACCCAAAAACTCGGGATGCTGTAAATTTTTTGTTAGATGAAGAGGGGAAAATCAAGGGTGTGGGAAGTAGAGGATGAAATAAAACCACCTTTGTATGCAGCAGTTCCAAAGGTTACCCCTTTACTACAAAGAATTAGCACTCAATACGTCATTATCACTTTGTTTTAGATTTAACCATAATGCTTTCTTTAGTATTCCCTTAAAGAAGGCCAGTCAACCTGTTTTGGTTTTCACCTGGGAAGGAGAACAAAGAACTTTCACTGCACTATCAAGGCTCTGTACATATACCATCTTCCACAGTCTCTGGCAAAGGATTTGGCTAAGTGGAAAAGTCTATTTCACTATATTGGTGATGTCATGTTAATCAGTGACTCTTTCAGAACTAAAAGAAGCCTCAGGCTCATTATTATGTCACCTCAAGAGTCAGGGATGGTCAATTAATCATGACAAACTGCAACGCCTTGGCTACCCTGTCAAATTCTTAAGTGTTGTATGGTTGGATAAAACAAAATTATTCCTTCTACAGCAAATGATAAGTTAAATGTTTTCCTATGCTGCATATGCCAAAACAACTAATGACTTTCTTGGGGTTGTAGTCGTATTGAAAACATTTTTTTCATTACTTAGCCCAAATGCTAAAACCTTTGTATATGCTAATTAGATAAGGTTGTACTTGGAAATGGGAGGACTTTTCTTTTTTTGAAAAGCAAAAATGGTGATAGCAGAAGCTCTGGAGTGGAGAGGGGGTATGAAGCCGGAACTGCCCTGTAAACTGGATGTTGCCGGGATGACTATTGGTTTTGCATGGGTTCTGTGGCAGAGGAAACATTCTAAATGAATACTCCTTGGCTTTTAGTCACAAATATGGAAAGGGGCAGCTGAGATATAGTCCCTGGAAAAGCAATTGGTGTTACATATAATTCCTTATTGCGAGTAGAGGGACTGACACAAAGATGCCCAGCTACCTTGAAAATGGCCATCACTATTCAGGGGTGGATAACAAACACAGCTTCTAAGCCACAGTCTAGTAGTACCCAGATGAGCATCCTCACCAAATAAAAGCCTACCTGCTACAGCCCAGCATTTTCAATACCAGTCCTCTGAGTACAGAAATGCACAAGATTCTTAGACAGTGCCCTATCTAGAAGATGCAACAGTTAAAGCTGCTGCACATGAAACAGTTGTTGAAAGGCTCACTAATGAAGGCAAGGGTACCATTCCCAAATCTGCTTGGTATACTAATGGATCTGCTGGCAGGCAGCATCCCACCTGGACAGCTGTGGAAAAACAACCCAGTACTGACACTATATGATGGGAGACTGGTGCTGATGCAAAGCAGTCAATGGGCTGAGTTAAGAGCAGTACAGACAGTAGTAGTGCATAAATCAGAAAACGTGCTGTCTATACTGACTGCAGGGCTGTTTACAAAGGCCTTATGACTTGAATGGCAATCTGGAAGCAGGAACAATGGACAGTCATAGATCACCTGTCTGGGGACTAGAATTGTGGAAAGACATCTGAGATGCCTATCGTTCATCATTGATGTCTGTCTATCTTGTTCTTGCCCATATTCCCAACATGTTACTCAGAAATGTGGAAGCAGATGCACTCACATGGTTTTGGAGCAGCACAGCTAAAGCCAGGGAAGTGGCAGAATGGCTTCATTGAAAAAACAGACATCAAGGGTATCAAATCCTGTGGCATCTGTACCAGCAGTTCTAGCTGCCAAGCACATGTCAGAAGTTAGTGGACATCACTAGAGAATGCTCTTTGTGCTACCCGCATTGACCACATGGACTACCATACCCAATGGGGCACATTGACTAGCCACAATTCCTGGTGACCCAGTGGTAAACTGATTACATCAGTCCCGTTCTGCTCTAGGTGGGGGCAAGTTATGCTTTTTACTGTCATGGACACAGATACAGGATTGTTGTTAGCTTTCCTAGTGGGGAAGGCAAACCAATGGGCCATCCTCTAATATTTGGAAAGAGAGCAAACATTCTGCATGGACCATCAACACAGACAGACAATGATTAGGGGACCCCTTTCACTGGGCAGATAGCCCAATCCTGGGCCATGGATCAGGACAGCATGTGATTCTTCCATCTGCCCTACAATCCCACATGCACAGACCTTACTGAAAGAATGATTGGCTTGTTAAAGAAATAGCTAAAAGTTTATAAGAGCCCCTTGCAACAGAGAACAATTAAACTGAAACTCCACCAGGCCTTAACTTGTTGAAATGCAATGCCACAAGCCTCAGGCATAGCTCCTATTGAAATACAAATGGCAGGACTGAGGCAGGTTCTGAGACTACAAATTAAAGGGCCAGGTGTTTTACAGCCTAAAACGGGAGCTCATAATTATTTGTTGTTATCTATGCTTCAGACCATGCAAGCAGGGGAAAATGAGATCCTTTGACTTTAGTGCCAACCTATGCAGTTGTGCTGGTTGGGAATCTTAACCTGTGGGGAATAAGTGTCACTACAAATATTGTAATCTGATCATGATTTACATAAAAAATGCCTGTTAAAATTTTTATCACCAATTTGGGGCCTTCTATTCTCACAGGAACCTTATGTATAATGTATGCCTAAGCTAACTATTGATGTCATGGAAGAGGACATTGAAAAATTGCAAGGGGAAAGTATCTGATATTTAAAACCTTCCCATAATGTTCCTTTGCCTAGAGAATCTTGTTGTTAACCAACAGAACTCAAGCATGTATATTGTTAAGCCACACAAATTAAACCTTATTATTTCCCATAAAGATCTATCTTTTTGCCCATAACACCCTAGTAAACACCTTCTTACAGTGGGCTTCAGCAGCAAATCATGCCCATAATCGAACCCAATGTTGGTTTGCACAGCCTTGCTAGGCTATTTCTATCTCTGTCTCAAATGTCTGTGTGTGTATTGGCTCTTCAAATATCTGAACCCTCTGCTCTCTGTGTTGGCTCTTCTAAGGACTCCAGTAAACTAATTAAGACCTACCTTGAATGGGTGGGGTCACATCTCCAGCTAATCAAAAGGTCACTCACACTCACAATTGGATGGGTTACATCTCCATGGAAACAACCTAAGAAAAGCTCCCACCCTAATAGGCCTACCCTCACAAGATTGGATTAGGATTAAGAGAACATGACTTCTCTGGGGTACATAATAGTTTCAAACTAAGCGTACCACCTTTTGAACTGTGCCCGTGTGAATTCAGCTGTGTAGAATACTCTGCTGGCCTGGCAGAACTCAACGCACTGAGAAATCTGAAAAGAATCTTCTAATTTCCTTTCTTGGCCATGACAGCATCTCACTGTGATTGTTATCTCTACATGGGGGACTCTTGATGTTCTGGTGTCTCTTATACTACTGTGGAAAATGGAAGTAATGTCTGTCCTATGGTCCGTGTAGCCTGTGTGCAGGTGGATTGTGGTAACCCAAAGCCAGACCCCATCCATACTGAGAATATGTTACTGCATGTAGCCACCCACAATGACCAGAACAGAAGTTAAAGTCATCAGACCTCCTCAGGGGGTTGAGGGGAAGGTGTTCAGTAGTATCATGGACAAAGCACTAAAGCACCCCCCCATCACTGTTGATGACAAACCTCCAGGCCCTTATCTTAAACTTTTATAAACTGTCCCTTGCAGTCCTTGCCCTTCGTGGAACACTGACTTCCATTTTCCAACCAGCCACCATTGGGAAGAATCTTCTCCTGTTTGTAAGTTCCAAAAAACTTCATGCTTAACTCTGGGTCTATCGTGTTCTTCGGTCTTGTGGCTACCACAACCCGAACCCTCCTAAAACTGGGTTAGAATGTATACTTTGTTGCTATTATATATAATGCTTCTAAGAGTATTCATGTATAAGATTTTGCATATACATATGTTCTCAATTATATTTGGTCAATATCTAGTAGTGGAATTGCCAGGTGTGTTGGTTTGAAAGTATTGTGTACCCCAGAAAAACCATTTCTTTTAATCCTGAGTCAATATTGGAGGGTGGAAAACTTTAGTCAGATTGTTTCCATGGATTTGACCCACTCAATTGTGGGTAAAACCTTTTGATTAGATTACTTCCATGGAAATGTGGCTTCCCCCATTCAAGGTGGGTCTTGATTGGGTTACTGGAGTCCTTTAAAACAGGAAACATTTACAGAAACCTCAGAGTCCACAAAGATGCATATATTTGGAGATGCTTGGCATTCCAACAGATAAAGCAGATGCCTAGATACAGATGTTTGGAAATACAGAGCCATGTACCTTCCTATGGGATGCTAAGCAAACCAGAACCCAGAGTTGTGGTCTAGAGGATCTAAGTGAAGGCCCACAGATGCTTACAGAGGGAAGGATTGGCATTAGAATCTGAAAGCAATGGAACTGGGAACATAGATCACAGATGCCAGCCACATGCCTTCTCATGTGACAGATATCGGCCTTTCTTGAGCCAAGGTATCTTTCCCTGGATGCATTAGTCTGGACATTTTTATGGCCTTTGAACTGTAAACTTGTAACTTAATACATTCTCTTTTTAAAAGCCATCCCATTTCTAGTACATGGCAGTCTGGCAGCATTTAACAAAATTAAAACAACAGGTAGTATGGTAATTATATGCTAAAGTTTTTGAGGAATCCCCAAACTGTTTTCCACATGGGTTGCATCATTTTAAAATCCCACCAGCAACACACAATGGTTCCAATCTCTCTCCACATCCTTGCCAATGGTCTAATGGGTATGATGTGATATCTCATTGTGGTCTGCATTTCCCTAATACCTAATGATGTTGAACATCATTTTATGTGCTTATTTGCCATTCCTGTATCCTCTTCAGTAAAATGTTTGTGTCTTTTGACCATTTTCTCTTTGGATTGTTTTGTTTGGTTACTTTTGAGTTTTGAGAGTTTGTTATGCAGCTGAGATATAGTCTCTTTGTTACATATGCGGTTTGCAAATATATTCTCTGGATCTGTAGCTTGTCTTATCAACTTCTTAATGGGGTCTTTGCAGAGCAAAAGTTTTTAATTTTGATGAAGTCCAATGTGCTGATTCTTTCTTTTATACATTTTACTTTTGGTGTTACATCTAAGAGCATGTAGCCAATCTTTATTCCAAAGATTTCTCCTATGTTTTCTAATAAAAATTTTTAGTTTTATGTTTAAATCTGATACTTTTTTTAATACTAGATTTTGTTTTGTTTTGTTTTGTTTTTTGCATGGGCAGGTGAGAACTTTGCCTCCTGAGCCACCATGGCCCACCCTAAACCTAATACATTTTGAGTTAATATTTCTGTCGGGTGTGAGGTTTAAGTAGTGGTTCATTTTTTGTTTTTGTTTTGCCTCAGGATATCCTTGTTAAGGCACCATTGGTTGAAAGGACTCTCCTTCCATTGAATTGCTTTTGTACTTCTGTCAAAAATGAGTAGGTGTTGCCGCTGACCCCACCACTGCTGCTGCTGCAGCTGAAAGGCTGGTGGAGGCCCAAGGAAGGGGCTATGGTGGTGACGTGGGCCGAGCAGCAATGGGGAAGGCAGTAAGGATGCAGGGTAACGTGCCCAGTCACTCCACAGTTCCACCTGCCTGGGGATTGCATGCAGCTGGGGACCTGCCCCAGCCACCTCCCACCTGAAAAGCCCACTAGCCTGCCACTCCCACCCGCACCGTGTCCACCCTCAATGCTATGCATCTTCCTCCTACCTACTGCCCACATCAAGAGGAACCTGAATCATTTATGATTCTGGATCTTTGCAATTCCCTCATGGCTCACACCTTGCCCTGCCATCTGCCTAATATCCCAGCAGTGATGAACCCTGGCCCCTTAATTGAAGACTCCATAGTAGAAGTAAACAATTTTTTAAAATTTATTTATTAATTTAAAAAATTTAATAAATGAAATAAAACCTTAACATAGATAATCAGTAATTCACAATATCATCACTTAGTTGCATATTCATCATTTCTTAGAACATTTCCATCCATTCAGAAAAAGAAATAAAAAGACAATAGATAAGGAAATAAAATGACAACAGAAAAAAGATTATACCTAACATACCCCTTACCCCTCACTTTCACTGATCACTAGCATTTCAAACTAAATTTATTTTAACATTTGTTCCCCCTATTATTTATTTTTATTCCATATGTTCTACTCCTTTGTTGACAAGGTATATACAAGGAGCATTAGACACAAGGTTTTCACAATTGCACAATCACATTGTAAAATCTATATCATTAGTCAATCATCATCAAGAAACATGGCTACTGGAACACAGCTCTACATTTTCAGGCAGTTCCCTCCACTCTAGCCACTACATCTTGAATAACAAGGTGATATCTACTCAATGCATAAGAATAACCTCCAGGATAACCTATCAATTCTGTTTGGAATCTCTCAGCCATTCACACTTTGCCTCATTTCGCTCTTCCCCCTTTTTGTCGAAGTTTTCTCAATCCCTTGATGCTGAGTCTCAGCTCATTCTAGGATTTCTGTCCCATGTTGCCAGGAAGGTCCACACCCTGGGAGTCATGTCCCACATAGACAGGGGGGAGGGTGGTGAGATTGCTTGCTTTGTGGGCTAGAGAGAGAGAGAGGCCACATATGAGCAACAGAAGAGGCTCTCTTAGGGGTGACTCTTAGGTCTAAATTTTTCTTTTTGGAATAAAAACTTGCATTCTTTTAATGATTAGAGATTGCCATTACTTTTTTTTTTTAACTTTTTTTATTAATTACAAAAAACTAACGAACAAAACATTTAGATATCATTCCATTCTATATATACAATCAGTAATTCTTAATATCATCACATAGTTGCATATTCATCATTTCTTAGTACATTTGCATTGATGTAGAAAAAGAAATAAAAAGACAACAGAAAAAGAAATAAAATGATAATAGAGAAAAAAAACTATATGTACCATACCCCTTACCCCTCGCTTTCATTTACCACTATTTCAAACTGAACTTATTTTAACATTTGTTCCCCCTATTATTTATTTTTTTTCCATATGTTCTACTCTTCTGTTCATATAGTAGCTAAAAGGAGCATCAGATATAAGGTTTTCACATTCACAGAGTCTCATTGTGAAAGCTATATCATTGTTCAATCATCATCAAGAAACATGGCTACTGGAACACAACACTACATTTTCAGGCAATTCCCTCCAGCCTCTCCACTACATCCTGAACAACAAGGTGATGTCTACTTAATGCATAAGAATAACCTCCAGGATAACCTCTCGACTCTGTTTGGAATCTCTCAGCCATTGACACTTTGTCTCATTTTACTCTTCCCCCTTTTGGTCAAGAAGGTTCTCTCAATCCCTTGATGTTAGTTCTCAGCTCATTCTAGGGATTTTCTCAGTCCTTTGATGCTGAGTCTCAGCTCATTCCAGGATCTTTGTCCCACGTTGCCAGGAAGGTCCACATCCCTGGGAGTCATGTTCCACACAGAGAGGGGGAGGGTGGTGAGACTGTTCTTCATATTGGCTGGAGAGAGAGGCCACATCTGAGCAACAAAAGAGGCTCTCTGGGGGGTGACTCTTAGGCCTAAATTTTAAGTAGACTTGACCTATACATTGTGGGGTTACGTTTCATGTGAACAACCCCCAAAACTGGGGCTCAGCCTATAGCTTTGGCTGTCCCCACTGCTTGTGAGAATATCAAGAATTCAACTTGGGGAAGTTGAATTTCTCCCCACTCTCACCATTCCCTGAAGAGCACTTGCAAATACTTTTCCAGTCACTGATCAAATCATTCTGAGATTTATTGGGGGATCACTCTGGACAAACCAACAAAATCTCATGAGCTACCTGGGATTCCAAGTACTTATGACATTCAATCAAACTATCTACATGAGTTATATTAGGAAATGCTCTAGTCAAAATCTAAATTTTGTAACAAATAAACATTTTTTGCTTTAGTCTCCCACATAAGGTGACATTTTAAAGTATTAATTATCATCTATTTTCAGCACGCTGCAATAATGACATTCCTTTGTTCTTCCTCATGCCAAAACATTTTTAAAATTTGTACATTGTATATTTCACTATTATTATACACTCTAGACATTCCTAGATTATACCATCTCAATCTTTAATGTCTATCTTTCTTTCTGATTTCATTTATGTCCCCAGCCCTCCTCCCTCTATCATTCTCACATGCAGCTTCATTCAGTGTTTTAACATAATTACATTACAGTTAGGTAGTATTGCGCTGTCGATTTCTGAGTGTTTGTATCCACTGTGTCCTGTTGCACAGTCTGTATCCCTTCAGCTCCAATTACCCAATATCTTACCCTATTTCTATCCTCTGATGGTCTCTGTTACCAATGACATATTCCAAGTTTATTCACTAATGTCGGTTCATATCAGTGACACCAGACAGTATTTGTCCTTTAGTTTTTGGCTAGTCTCACTCAGCATAATGTTCTCAAGGCCCATCCATGTTGTTACATACTTCATAAGTTTATTCTGCCTTAGAGCTGCATAATATTCCATCGTATGTATATACCACAGTTTGTTTAGCCACTCGTCTGTTCATGGACATTTTGGCTGTTTCTATCTCCTTGCAATTGTAAATAATGCTGCTATAAACATTGGTGTGCAAATGTCCATTTGTGTCTTTGCCCTTATGTCCTCTGAGTAGATGCCTAGCAATGGTATTGCTGGGTCATATGGCAATTCAATATTCACCTTTTTGAGGAACCACCAAACTGCCTTCCACAGTGGTTGCACCATTTAACATTCCCACCAACAGTGGATAAGTGTGCCTCTTTCTGCACATCCTCTCCAGCACTTGTCATTTTCTGTTTTGTTGATAATGGCCATTCTGGTGGGTGTGAGATGATATCTCATTGTGGTTTTGATTTGCATTTCTCTAATGGCCAGGGACATTGAGCATCTCTTCATGTGCCTTTTGGCCATTTGTATTTCCTCTTCTGAGAGGTGTCTGTTCAAGTCTTTTTCCCATTTTGTAATTGGATTGGCTGTCTTTTTGTTGTTGAGTTGAACCATCTCTTTATAAATTCTGGATACTAGACCTTTATCTGATATGTCATTTCCAAATATTGTCTCCCATTGTGTAGGCTGTCTTTTTACTGTCTTAATGAAGTTCTTTGATGTACAAAAGTGTTTAATTTTGAGGAGCTCCCATTTCTTTTTTTCTTTCTTCAGTGCTCTTGCTTTAGGTGTAAGGTCCATAAAACTGCCTCCAATTATAAGATTCATAAGATATCTCCCTACATTTTCCTCTAACTGTTTTATGGTCTTAGACCTAATGTTTAGGTCTTTGATCGATTTTGAGTTAACTTTTGTATAGGGTGTGAAATTCGGGTCCTCTTTCATTCTTTTGCATATAGATATCCAGTTCTCTAGGCACCATTTATTGAAGAGACTGTTCTGTCACAAATCAGTTGGCTTGATTGCCTTTTCAAAGATCAAATGTCCATAGATGAGAGGGTCTATATCTGAACACTCTATTCTTTTCCATTGGTTAATATATCTATCTTTATGCCAGCACCATGCTGTTTTGACCACTGTGGCTTCATATTATGCCTTAAAGTCAGGCAGCGTGAGACTTCCAGCTTCGTTTTTTTCCCTCAAGATACTTTTAGCAATTCGGGGCACCCTGCCCTTCCAGATAAATTTGCTTATTCGTTTTTCTATTTCTGAGAAGTAGGTTGTTGGGATTTTGATTGGTATTGCATTGAATCTGTAAATTAATTTGGGTAGAATTGACATCTTAACTATATTTAGTCTTCCAATCCATGAACATGGTATGCCCTTCCATCTATTTAGGTCTTCTGTGATTTCTTGTAACATTTATTGTATTTTTCTTATATAGGACTTTTTTCTCTTTAGTTAAATTTATTCCTAAGTATTTTAGTCTTTTAGTTGCAATTGTAAATGGAATTCATTTCTTGATTTCCCCCTCAGCTTGTTCATTGCTAGTGTATAGAAACACTACAGATTTTCGAATGTTGATTTTGTAACCTGTCACTTTGCTGTACTCGTTTATTAGCTCTAGTAGTTTTGCTGAGGATTTTTCAGGGTTTTCGATGTATAGTATCATATCATCTGCAAACAGTGATAGTTTTACGTCTTCTTTTCCAATTTTGATGCCTTGTATTTCTTTTTCTTCCCTAATTTCTCTGGCTAGAACTTCCAACATGATGTTGAATAACAGTGGTCATAGTGGACATCCTTGTCTTGTTCCTGATCTTAGGGGGAAAGTTTTCAATTTTCCCCATTGAGGATGATATTAGCTGTGGGTGTTTCATATATTCCCTTTATCCTATGAAGGAAGTTCCCTTGTATTCCTATTCTTTGAAGTGTTTTCAACAGGAAAGGGTGTTGAATCTTGTCAAGTGCCTCCTCTGCATCAATTGATATGATCATGTGATTTTCTGCTTTGATTTGTTGATATGGTGTATTACATTAATTGATTTTCTTATGTTGAATCATCCTTGTATAACTGGGATGAATCCTACCTGGTCATGATGTATAATTCTTTTAATGTGTTGCTGGATTTGATTTGCTAGAATTTTGTTGAGGATTTTTTCATCTGTATTCATTAGAGAGATTGGTCTGTAGTTTTATTTTTTTGCAACATCTTTGCCTGGTTTTGGTATGAGGGTGATGTTGGCTTCATAGAATGAATTAGGTATCTTTCCCCCCACTTCAATTTTTTGAAGAGTTTGAGCAGGGTTCATACTAATTCTTTCTGGAATGTTTGGTAGAATTCACATGTGGAGCCATCTGTTCCTGGCCTTTTCTTTTTGGGAAGCTTTTTAATGACTGATTCAATTTCTTTACTTGTGATTGGTTTGTTGAGGTCATCTCTTTCTTCTTGAGTCAAAGTTGGTTGTTCATGCCTTGCTAGGAACTTGTCCATTTCATCTACATTGTTGTATTTATTAGCATAAAGTTGTTCATATTATCCTGTTATTACCACCTTTATTTCTGTGAGGTCAGTGATTATGTCTCCTCTTCCATTTCTGATCTTTTTTATTTGCATCCTCTCTCTTCTTCTTTTTGTCAGTCTTGCTAAGGGCCCATCAATCTTATTGATTTTCTCATAGAACCAACTTCCGGTCTTATTGATTTTCTCAATTGTTTTCATGTTCTCAATTTCATTTATTTCTGCTCTAATCTTTGTTATTTCTTTCCTTTTGCTTGCTTTGGGGTTAGTTTACTGTTCATTCTCCAGTTCCTCCGTGTGGACAGTTAATTCCCGAATTTTTGCCTTTTCTTCTTTTTTGATATAGGCATTTAGGGCAATAAATTTCACTCTTAGCACTGCCTTTGCTGCATCCCATAAGTTTTGATATGTTGTGTTTTCATTTTCATTTGCATTGAGATATTTACTGATTTCTCTTGTAATTTCTTCCTTGATCCACTGGTTGTTTAAGAGTGTGTTGTTCAGCCTCCATGTATTTGTGAATTTTCTGGCACTCTGCCTATTATTGATTTCCAACTTCATTCCTTTATGATCTGAGAAAGTGTTGTGTATGATTTCAATCTTTCTAAATTTGTTGAGACTTGCTTTGTGACCCAGCATATGGTCTATCTTTGAGAATGATCATGAGCACTTGAGAAAAAGGTGTATCCTGCTGTTGTGGGGTGTAATGTCCTATAAATGTCTGTTAAGTCTAGCTCATTTATTGTATTATTCAAATTCCCTGTTTCTTTATTGATCCTCTCTCTAGATGCTCTGTCCATTGATGAGAGTGGGGAACTGAAGTCTCCAACTATTATGGTAGGTGTGTCTATTTCCCTTTTTAGTATTTGCAGTGTTTGCCTCATGTATTTTGGGGCATTGTGGTTCGGTGCATAAATATTTATGATTGTTATGTCTTCTTGTTGAATTGTTCCTTTTATTAGTAGATAGTATCCTTCTTTGTCTCTTTTAACTGTTTTACATTTGAAGTCTAATTTGTTGGATATTAGTATAGCTACTCCTGCTCTTTTCTGGTTGTTATTTTCATGGAATATCTTTTCCCAACCTTTCACTTTCAACCTATGTTTATCTTTGGGTCTAAGATGTGTTTCCTGTAGACAGCATGTAGAAGGATCCTGTTTTTTAATCCATTCTGCCCGTCTATGTCTTTTGATTGAGGAGTTCAGTCCATTAACATTTAGTGTTATTACTGTTTGGGTAGTACTTTCCTCTACCATTTTGCCTTTTGTATTTTATATATCATATCTAATTTTCCTGCTTTCTACACTCCTCTCCACACCTCTCTCTTCTGTCTTTTCATATCTGTCTCTAGTGCTCCCTTTAGTATTTCTTGCAGAGCTGGTCTCTTGGTCACAAATTCTCTCAGTGACTTTTTGTCTGAAAATGTTTTAATTTCTCCCTCAGTTTTGAAGGACAATTTTGCTGGATATAGAATTTTTGGTTGGCAGTTTTTCTCTTTTAGTAATTTAAATATATGATCCCACTGTCTTCTTACCTCCATGGTTTCTGCTGAGAAATCTACACATAGTCTTATTGGGTTTCCCTTGGATGTGATGGATTGCTTTTCTCTTGCTGCTTTCAAGATCCTCTCTTTCTCTTTGACCTCTGACATTCTGACTAGTAAGTGTCTTGGAGAACGTCTATTTGGATCTATTCTCTTTGGGGTGCATTGCACTTGTTGGATCTGTAATTTAGGTCTTTCATGACAGTTGGGAAATTTTCAGTGATAATTTCTTACACTAGTTTTTGTCCTCCTTTTCCCTTCTCTTCTCCTTCCAGGACACCCACAACATGTATTTTTGTGCGCTTCATATTATCATCCAATTCCCTGAGCCCCTGCTCATATTTTTCCGTTCTTTTCCCTTTAGTTTCTGGGGTTTTTTTTGTTTTTTGTTTTTTTGGATTTCAGATTTTCCATCCCCCAGTTCACTAATTCTAACCTCTGTCTTTTGAAATCTACCATTGTAGGTTTCCATTGTTTTTTTCATCTCTTCTACTGTATCTTTCATTCCCATAATTTCTGTGATTTGTTTTTTCAGACTTTTCATTTCTTCTTTTTGTTCATTTCTTTCCTTCTTCATGTCCTCCCTCAATTCATTGATTTGGCTTTTGATGAGGTTTTCCATTTCTGTTCACATATTCTGAATGAATTGTTTCAGCTCCTGTATCTCATTTGAACTATTGGTTTGTTCCTTTGATTGGGCCATATCTCAACTTTCCTAGTGTGATTTGTTTTTTTTTTGCTGGCGTCTGGACATTTAATTACCTTAATTAGTTTATTCTGGAGATTGCTTTCACTTATCTTACTTAGGGTTTTCTTGCTAGATGAGTTTGTTGTCTATCTGTTCTTTGACCTTCAGTTCAGCTTTTTCTGGGCCTCTTGCTTAATTTTGTTTAACAGAGGGTAATTTTTCAGTTCTTGTTTTCTTGTTTCTTGTCCTGCTTCTAAGGTGCTTTTCCCTCCCCACCCTTAAGAGGGTCTACATAGGTATTACAGACTCCAGCCGGGTTTTTCTGGATTAAACTGGCCTCCTTTCAGGGGGAAGGAGTCACCTGGGTCAGTTTTCCCTGAGGGTGAGACCCAGCAGTTTGAAAGGTTTTCCTGTGAAGTCTCTGGGCTCTGATTTCTTGTCCTGCCCAGTATGTGGCACTTGCCTGTCTGCGGGTCCCACCAGCAAAAGATGTTGTGGCTCCTTTAACTTTGGAAGGCTCTCCCTGCTGGGGGCATGGTGGAGACAGAGGAAAGGTTGTAGGCTGGTTTTAATGGCTTCAAATTGCCAAGCCCTGGAGTCTGAATTCCTTGAGAGAGGGATTCCTCCTGAGTTGCATTTCACCCCTCTCCTGGGGAAGGCTCAAGTGGGAGACAGCCCTGAAAGCAGCCTGTTTCTGTGTATGCCTGGGGCAGTTGCAGCCTGTGTAATCCTGCCACTGAAACCAGAGGCAGCCAAGCGTCCAAAGAAACAGTCAAAAAAGCCTCTATTTCATCCCCTTTCCTCTTTTTCGGTTAGCCCAATAGGAGACCTCCACCTTGACCAGTTTTGCCTGAGCTGGGGGCCTATTTTTAGTAGTCAGAATTTGTTTATTAATTCCAAAATTGGTGTTTGGTTGGACTCAGTCCCTGCTACTGTTAGAGTCTCTTTCCTTTCCCTCTGGGAAGCCGCCTGTGGGAGAGGGGCACCAGGCACCATCTGCCACAGCTTGGGGAAATGCCCTGGCTTGGGGAACTCACTGTTCCAGAGGCTTGCAGCCAGTCCAGCTGGTCCAGACTGGGGTATGCTGTGTGTCCGGTCACTATTGTGGCTCCTGGAGCTGTTCTGTACTGTTTCTGATTATTTAGTAGTTGTTCTGGAGGACGAACTAAAATGTGCACATTACTAAGCCACAATCTTGGCCTCCCTAGGCCTACATTTTAAGTAGACTTGACCTATCCTTTGTGGGGTTAAGTTCCATATGAACAAACCTGAAAACTAGGGGCTCAGCCTATATAGAAGTAAACAGTTTCACCAACGTGAACAATCATGATGGGAAGCATGCAATGGGGGATGATGCTCAGTTTGAGATGGACATCTGACAAGATCAAAGGAAAGCAGCAACATCGACACATGTGTACATGATGTGGTCAACAAGCTCAACATTGAAAGGAAGAAGACCCAGGACCAGCAGCACCCTGCATCTCCTCCTCCTCCTCTTCCACTCTGTGCCAAATGATGAGATGACTTTCATCTGACTATATCTTCTCCCTGTTTCCTGTTCCCCTTCCCAGTTAAACAGATGAGATGGAAGGCCCTAAGCATCTTTTCCTAAGCAGCCCACAGAGGAAACAACTAAATTCTGGCTTCCCTGGTCATTTTTTTTGGGGTGCCCCCAAGCCAACCCCCTCTTTTTATTTTTATTTTTAAATTTTTTGGTATCAAATCATAATCACAACCTACCAATAACTAAAGTGGCAGGGAAATCTGGGAACGCATACAGAAGTTTGATGGGTTGAGCATTATTCATGTTCCTTGCCACTTGTCTCACTTCCCTGTATCCCACTTGTAGCTCAGTTTTGCAAGAGTCTGGGTTTGGAGTCTTTAAAACTATTGAAGGAAATGATAGAGATGGAAAAGAAGAGCTGTTTTCCTTCTGATTTTGTATTTGTCCTTGGGGACAGAGCACAGTTTGTGCAGCTTTGGTAGCATTCTCTCTGACTTTTTTTTAAGGTCTGCTCCTCCTCCTTCCTCTGGAGGGAGGAGTGTTTTGTGTCTTTGGTATTAGAGTTCATACTTCCATTTCTTAGCACATTTGTGCAGAAAAAGTTTAAACTGTATACATCAAAGGGAAGCTCTTTAGTAACTGTCATGGTTAGGAACAGGTGTCAATTTGGCCAAGTTGTGGTACCTGTTCATCTGATTGGGCAAGCACTGGCCTGTCTGTTGCAATGAGGACATTTCATAGGATTAGGTCATGATCACGTCAGCTACATCCACAGCTGATTCCATTTGTAATCAGCCAAAGGGGAGTGTCTTCTGCAATTAGTGATGCTAAATGCAATCATGGGAAGCCTTTTAAGGAGGACTCAGAGGAGACAGGTTCCATTCCTGCTTTGGCTGGTGAGCCTCTCCTGTGGAGTTCGCCCAGGCTATCCATTGGAGTCATCGGCTTCGCAGCCTGCCCTGTGGATTTTGGACTCTGCGTTCCTACGGTCACATGAGACACTTTCATAAATTTTATATTTGCAAGTGTTCCCTGTTGATTCTGTGTCTCTAGAGAACCCTAACTAATACATCTTGGTACCAGGAGTGGTTCTTAAGGAACACAATCTTAAAAATGGGTTTTTATGAATGGTTTGCTACTCTGACTGGCCTCAGAGACACTAAGGACTCTGATTCCCATAATCAGAATGACACTCCCAATCCATGGACTGAGTTGGCAAAGGAGATAGTCAAAATATCATCATTCGATTCTCCTAATGCTTCGCTTGTACGAAGCCAGACTCTGGGGGATAATTTTTTGACACCTTTACAGAGTTTTGTAGAAATAAGAGTTATAGAGATGTTGGTTGGTTGTTGTTAGATACACTGTCTACATTAAAGGGTGAAAGGGATGGGCTTAAGGCTTCAAACAAGAAGCTTAAGTGCCATCTGAAAGATGTAGAGGTTTCTATGAGTATCCTGAAGGAAAATTTTATTTCCTTTAGCCGTAGACTTGAGATCTCTGAAAATCAGACTCAGAATCTTATTGTTAGAGTAGCAACTTTACAACGTAAACTGAAATCTCAGTCTTGCATGGTGTCTGCCATTAAAGTGAGGGCATTGATTGGAAAGGAGTGGGACCCTGAAAAATGGGATGGTGACATATGGATTGATAATGATGTTGGGGGTGAGGTTGAAACCCTAGACCATGCTGAGCTTTCTTTAGATAAGCCTGTAATAGTCTGCCCTGAGGACATAGCCGCCCCACCTCCAGCCTGCCTTGAGGAATTGGCCACCCAACCTCCTCCTGAAGGGATTAGCCCTAGAGTTATTAATCCTGTTTCACCAGATGAAACTGCAAATGAAAGCCCTGAAGCAAATGGCTTGGAAGATATTTCTAATTCTTTTCATGATCCACCCCCACCACCCCTCATTTCTTCTAGACCTACAACTAGATTAAAGTCCCAACAGGCCCCTAAAGGTGAGGTACTAAGTATCACACATGAGGAGGTACATTATACTCCAAAAGAACTGTGTGAGTTTTCCAATTTATATAGACAGAAATCAGGGGAATATATGTGGCAATGGATTTTAAGAGTGTGGGATAATGGTGGGAGGAATATAAGGCTGGATCAAGCTGAATTTATTGATATGGGCCCACTAAGCAGAGATTCTGCATTCAATGTTATAGCTAGAGCAGTTAGAAAAGGTGTTAACAGCTTGTTTGGGTGGTTGGTTGAAACATGGATCAAAAGGTGGCCAACATTACCTGAGGTTGAAATGCCAGAACTGCCCTGGTATAATGTAGATGAGGGGATCCAGAGGCTTAGAGAGATTGGGATGTTAGAGTGGATTTATCATGCAAAGCCTGCTCTTACACCCCAGGAATGTCCAGAGGATGCACCTTTTACCAGAACAGTGAGAAATAAGTTTGTGAGACTAGCACCATCATCCCTCAAGAGCTCTGTGGTTGCACTTCTCTGTAGGTCAGATATTACTGTAGGAACTGCTGTCACTGAGCTGCAATCCTTAAACACAATGGGGATGACAGGATCCCGAGTTGGCAGAAGCCAGGTGGCAGCACTTAATCACCAAAGACAGGGTAGACGCGGGTATTATAATAGACAACACACTCAAAGGAAGCATCAAAATTATATGACACACAGAGATTTGTGGCATTGGCTAGTAAACCATGGGGTGCCTAGAAATACAATAGAAGGGCAGTCTACTAAATTCTTGTTGGAGCTGTATAAACAAAAGTGTTCTAGGTCAAGGGAACAGAAGTTTAACCTGAATTACAAAAACACAGAGTCACGGCCCCTCAATCAATTTCCAGACTTGAAACAGTTTACAGACCCTGAGCCCCTTGAATGAAGGGGAGGCCAGGTCCCTATGGGGGAGAAACCTGTTACACTGCCACAAATTTATACTGTTAACCTTCCTCTAAGTCTTCCCCAAGGAGACCGACGGCCTTTTACCAGGGTAACTGTGCATTGGGGAAAAGGAAATGATCAGATATTTCGGGGATTATTAGACACTGGTTCAGAAGTGACATTAATTCCAGGGGACCCAAAACGTCACTCTGGACCACCAGTCAAAGTGGGGGCTTATGGAGGCCAGGTGATCAATGGAGTTTTAGCTCAGGTCTGCCTCACAGTGGGTCCAGTGGGCCCCCGGACCCATCCTGTAGTTATTTCCCCAGTTCCGGAATGTATAATTGGCATAGACATACTGAGCAACTGGCAGAATCCCCACACTGGTTCTCTAACTCGCGCAGTGAGGGCTATTATGGTGGGAAAGGCCAAGTGGAAACCACTAGAACTACCCCTACCAAGCAAAATAGTAAATCAAAAGCAATACCGTATTCCTGGAGGGATTGCAGAGATTACTGCCACTCTTAAGGACTTGAAAGATGCAGGGGTGGTGATTCCCACCACATCCCCTTTAAACTCTCCTATTTGGCCTGTGCAGAAAACAGATGGGTCTTGGAGAATAACAGTGGATTATTGTAAACTCAACCAGGCAGTAACTCCAATTGCAGCTGCTGTTCCAGATGTAGTATCATTGCTTGAGCAAATCAATACATCCCCTGGTACCTGGTATGCAGCTATTGATCTGGCAAATGCTTTTTTCTCAATAGCCATTAGTAAGGACCACCAGAAACAGTTTGCATTCAGCTGGCAAGGTCAGCAATATACTTTCACTGTCCTACCTCAGGGGTATATCAACTCTCCAGCCCTATGTCATAATCTTGTTCGCAGAGACCTTGATCGTTTCTGCCTCCCACAAGACATCACACTGGTCCATTATATTGATGATATCATGTTGATTGGACCTAGTGAGCAACAAGTAGCAACTACTCTAGATTTACCGGTAAGGCATTTGCGTGTCAGAGGATGGGAGATAAATCCAACAAAAATACAGGGGCCTTCCACCTCAGTAAAATTTCTAGGTGTCCAGTGGTGTGGGGAATGTCGAGATATCCCTTCTAAGGTGAAGGATAAATTGCTGCATCTGGTCCCTCCCACAAGCAAAAAAGAGGCACAACGCCTAGTTGGTCCTTTTGGATTTTGGCGACAACATATTCCTCATTTGGGTGTGCTACTCCGGCCCATTTATTGAGTGACCAGAAAAGATGCTAATTTTGAGTGGGGACCTGAACAAGAGGAGGCTCTGCGACAGGTCCAGGCTGCTGTGCAAGCTGCTCTGCCACTTGGGCCGTATGATCCAGCAGATCCAATGGTGCTGGAAGTGTCAGTGGCAAATAGAGATGCTGTCTGGAGCCTTTGGCAGGCCCCTATAGGAGAATCACAATGCAGACCCTTAGGATTTTGGAGCAAAGCCTTACCATCTGCTGCAGATAACTAGTCTCCTTCTGAGAAACAGCTTTTGGCCTGCTACTGGGCCTTAGTAGAGACTGAACGCTTAACCATGGGCCACCAAGTTACCATGAGACCTGAGTTGCCTATCATGAGTTGGGTGTTGTCTGACCCACCAAGCCATAAAGTTGGGTGTGCACAGCAGCACTCTATTGTAAAGTGGAAATGGTATATACGAGATAGAGCCAGAGCAGGTCCTGAAGGCACAAGTAAGTTACATGAAGAAGTGGCACAAATGCCCATGGTTTCCACTCCTGCTGCCACATTACCTTCTCTTTCCCAGACCAGAGCTATGGCCTCTTGGGGTGTTCCTTACAGTAAATTGACTGAGGAAGAGAAAACTCGGGCCTGGTTTACAGATGGTTCAGCACGATATGCAGGTACCACCTGAAAGTGGACAGCTGCAGCATTACAACCCCTTTCTGGGGTGTCCTTGAAGGACAGTGGTGAGAGGAAATCCTCCCAGTGGGCAGAACTTCGAGCAGTGCACCTGGTTGTTCATTTTGCTTGGAAAGAAAACTGGCCAGAGGTGCGTTTGTATACTGACTCATGGGCTGTTGCTAATGGTTTGGCTGGATGGTCAGGGAATTGGAAAGACCATAATTGGAAAATTGGTGACAAAGAGGTCTGGGGAAGAAGTATGTGGATAGACCTTTCTGAGTGGGCTAAAAACATGAAGATATTTGTGTCCCATGTGAATGCACACCAGAGGGTGACTTCAGCAGAGGAAGATTTTAATAATCAAGTGGATAAGATGACCCGTTCTATGGATACCAGTCAGCATCTTTCCCCAGCAACTCCTGTTATTGCCCAATGGGCTCATGAACAAAGTGGTCATGGTGGTAGGGATGGAGGTTATGCATGGGCTCAGCAACATGGGCTTCCACTCATCAAGGCTGACCTGGCTACAGCCACTGCTGAGTGCCCAATCTGCCAGCAGCAGAGACCCACACTCAGCCCCCGATATGGCACCATTCCCCGAGGTGACCAGCCAGCTACATGGTGGCAGGTTGATTACATTGGACCACTCCCTTCATGGAAGGGGCAGCGATTTGTTCTAACTGGAATAGACACATACTCTGGATATGGGTTTGCTTTCCCTGCACGCAATGCTTCTGCCAAAACTACTATCCGTGGGCTTACAGAATGCCTTATCCATCGTCATGGTATTCCACATAGCATTGCTTCGGATTAAGGAACACACTTCACAGCAAATGAAGTGCGGGAATGGGCACATGCTCATGGAATTCTCTGGTCTTAGCATGTTCCCCATCATCCAGAAGCAGCTGGATTGATAGAACAGTGGAATGGCCTTTTGAAAACTCAATTATGGTGCCAACTAGGTGGCAAAAACTTGAAAGGCTGGGGTAATGTTCTCCAGGAAGCTGTGTATGCTCTGAATCAGCATCCGGTGTATGGTACTGTTTCTCCCATAGCCAGGATCCATGGGTCCAGGAACCAAGGGGTGGAAATGGGTGTGGTGCCACTCACTATTACTCCTAGTGATCCACTAGGAAAATTTTTGCTTCCTGTCCCTGCTACCCTGAGTTCTGCTGGTCTACAGGTTTTAGTTCCAAAATGGGGTGTGCTTTCTCCAGGAGAAACAACAGTGATACCACTGAACTGGAAGTTAAGATTGCCACCTGGCCACTTTGGGCTACTTATGCCTCTGGATCAATACACCAAGAAGGGGATTACATTATTGTCGGGGGTAATTGACCCTGACTATCAGAAGGAAGTAGGACTGCAACTACATAATGGAGGTAAAGAAGAGTTTTCTTGGAATATAGGAGATCCCCTGGGGCGTCTATTAGTACTACCATGCCCTGTGATTAAACTCAATGGAAAACTGCAACAACACAATTCAGGCAGGACCACTAATGGCTCTGAGACTTCAGGAATGAAGGTTTGGGTCACCCCACCAGGCAAAGAACCACGGCCAGCTGAAGTGCTTGCTGAGGGGAAAGGGAACATGGAATGGGTAGTGGAAGAAGGTAGTGATAAATATGAACTTTGACCACGTGATCAGTTACAGAAACGAGGACTGTAATGCTGTTTTGTTTGTGTTATACTATTTAAGTTGTAAGATATCAAGTTTAAGAATGAATGTTGCCCAAGGATTTGCACCCTATTCTGGAGAGATTTAATGTATTTCCAGTTATATGCAGGACAGTTGAGTATTGTCAGGTAAAAGAAAAAATGTGTGCTTATTTGTTTTCATTTGGAAATTAAATATGGTCTAAGGTGATATATATCTATAGGTGCCAAGTTGACAAGGGGTGGACTGTCATGATTAGGGACAGGTATCAACTTGGCCAAGTTGTGGTACCTGTTCATCTGATTGGGCAAGCGCTGGCCTGTCTGTTGCAATGAGGACATTTCATAGGATTAGGTCATGATCACGTCAGCTACATCCACAGCTGATTCCATTTGTAATCAGCCAAAGGGGAGTGTCTTCTGCAATTAGTGATGCTAAATGCAATCATGGGAAGCCTTTTAAGGAGGACTCAGAGGAGACAGGTTCCATTCCTGCTTTGGCTGGTGAGCCTCTCCTGTGGAGTTTGTCCAGGCCATCCATTGGAGTCATCGGCTTCGCAGCCTGCCCTGTGGATTTTGGACTCTGCGTTCCTACGGTCACGTGAGATACTTTCATAAATTTTATATTTGCAAGTGTTCCCTGTTGATTCTGTTTCTCTAGAGAACCCTAACTAATACAGTAACCAACTATTTTTTTCTCCTATCCCTCTCTGCTTGCATCTGATTGCTTACAGGGCCTATTGTACTTGGAATTACCTGGTGATTTTCTCTGCTCCCAGAACTGGTCTACACCAAGTAATAAGATCTGAGATAATGTAATGCCAGATAATACTTAAGAATGACCTCTGAAGAGCATTGAACTGTTTGAGTATCCAGGCTCAGAAGGCTCTATTTTACAATTCAAGGGCATCAGGATATTTATTGCTTTGGATTACAATTTTTTGTACTTTGAATTTGAAGTTGACTTTCAGATTTTTTTTCATTGTGGACTTTGTTTTTCTGCTGGAATAGATCAGCATGGGCTTGTAAACATGCTCTTCCTAGCTTTCTTACCTTCCAAATTGTACTCCCCTTACTTCCCTCCCCCCTCACTTCCTTTTTTTTCTTCTTTTTTCTCTGCCAGCCCATTTTTCAAATTCACATAAAAGGCCCCTCAAGTGTTGGTATATGATATTTGCCACTCAGATCTGAGGAGTGACTGTTTATTTTTAAAATCACTGCAGGCCTATATTTAAGCATGTTTTCTGTACAATTTTGAACAGCAACTTTTTAATTAAACATCTCCAGTGTTAGGGACATGAGAAATGTCTGTGGGGGAGTCTGCAATCTTAGGTCATCAGCGTTTGTCTCTCCAGCCCTTAGGACCTCTATCCTTCCCCTCTAGTTTGGGTTGTGCATGTTTGGAGTTAGTAGTGGGTGGTTTGTTAAAACTGAACTATTCTTCCTGGCTGTGAGCAGATAATGAAAGCCTCATTCTTTTCTTATCCCTTTGCTTTTTCATTCTCCCTCTTCCCTACTCCACTCTCCTATGACTGTCAACTGACAAAATAATCTCAGAGGAGTGACTTCCCTTGTAGAAAGACACATCCATCCCCTCATGAAAAAGATCAGTGAAGTAGCCGCTGGTGTCCTGGAAATTTCTGGTTGAATTTGGCATCCTGAGCCCTTAACTAAGAGATCAGATGCCAGGGTGGGAATAACAGGCCAATTGGTTAAGCAAGAAAGCTGTTTGTTTGTCTTTTGAAGTATGGAAAAGGGCCTATTTGTGAAAATATTTTAGACAGAAGGAAGAAGGATGTCTGAGGAACTTTGTTCTATTTTCTGCTACAGAAATGTGAGTGGTTCAAAGAGTGAAATTTGATCACATACCCTGTGATGATTGATGTCTCTCAGGAATAAGTTGGACCTCCAATGTTTTGGGGATGCTTTGAGTCCCAAAATTTGATAACCAGAAAAGTATTTGTGTTTGTTTAATTTATCTCTGCTTTATTTTAATTAAACTTCAAATTTCACTTAAAAATGAGGAGGGCATATTTATGCGATCTATTTCTGGTTTCTCCATTTTATTTTATTGATCTATCTGTTTATCCCCTACCATTACCACAATGTCTTACTATTGTAGCTATATATTGGATAGAGTTGTTCCTCCCACTTTATTCATTTTTCAATTGTTGTAGCTATTGTAGTTTCTTTGTATTTCCATATATATTTTAGAGTGTTCTTGTCTTTATTTATAAAAAATCTTGCAGAGATGTTGATAGAAATTGTGTAAAAGTATCAATTTGAGACAGCGACATTTTTACTAGATTAGATTGAGCCTTTCAATCCATGAATGCAGTATATGTCTCTATTAATGTAGATATTCTTTGATTTCTTTCATCAGCATTTTGTAATTTTCAGCACTACAACTTCTGTGCATATTTGACTAGATTTATACCTAAGTATTTCACGTTTTTGAGCAATCGTATACAGCATTATATTTTTAATTTCACTTTTCATAAATGAATAGCACTTATACAAAAATTCGATTCATTTTTTTAATTGATCACATATCCTGTGACCTTGCTGAATTCACTTATTAGTTCTAGAAGTTTTTTTGTAGAGTCATTGAGATTCTTATGTAAGCAATCATGTCATCTTCAAATAGAGATGGTTTTATTTCTCTTTCTTTACTGCATGGCTTTTGGTTGTTTTACTTGCCAACTGCAACGGGTAGAACTTCCAATACTAGGTTGAATAGTAGGGGTAAGACTAGACATCCTTGCCTTGTTCTCAACCTTAGGAAGAAAACATTT
Organism: Tamandua tetradactyla; assembly: GCF_023851605.1. Classification (NCBI taxonomy): domain Eukaryota; kingdom Metazoa; phylum Chordata; class Mammalia; order Pilosa; family Myrmecophagidae; genus Tamandua; species Tamandua tetradactyla. The sequence continues at coordinate 208,342,158 of NC_135327.1, read as the reverse complement.
AGTCTTTCACCTTTAAGTATGATATTAGCTGTAAGATTTTGGTAGATATTCTCTATCAAATTGAGGAAGTTACCGGCTATACCTGTTTTTTTGATGTTTTATAATGGGTGTTGAATTTTTTTCAAATGCTTTTCTGTATCAATTCATATGATCATGTATTTTTTTTCTTTTGTTAATATGGTGGAATACATTAGTTTATTTCCAAATATTGAACCAGCTTTGCATCTCAGAAATAAACCCCACTAGATTATGGTGCATAATTATATGCATATGTGTCTGTATCTGAATTCTATTTGCTAACATTTTGTTAAGGATTATATGCATTTACATTCAAGAATGGTTTTCTATAGTTTTCTTTTTTTGTACTGTTTTTCCTGGTTTTGGTTTCAAGGAAATACTGGCTTATATAAAATGAATTGGCATGTGCTCCCTCTACTTCTATTTTCTGGAAGAGTTCGTGTAGAATTGGTGTTCTTTCTTCAAATCATTGGTAGAGTTCTCCAGAAAAACTATCAAGGCCTGGATATTTCTGTTTTGAAGAGTTTTTAAAATCTTATTCTATTTTACTTTTTATTGACACATAAAAAGATGTCCTTTTATATCATCTTGTTATATGTCAATAAAAACATAGAGAGATAGGCATACAGAGATAGGGAAAACTAACATATTCATCTTGGTGAATTTTCACAAAGTGGATGAACATTGTCACCATTACCCAATCAAGAAACAGAATATTATGAATTTCCAGAAGCCTCTCTTGTCCCCCTTTCCAGTCACTGTTCACATTCTCTCTCTTTTGGGAGTTTTAAACTGTGAATTTGATTTCACATTTCAAATTTGAAAACGTCTAGGGTTTTCAAATTTCATATTGGGTAAACTGTGGCAGTTGATGCTTTTTGAGGAGTTAAAATCTTTCATCTAAGTTGTCAAATTTATGTGACTTTTGTATATTAACTTCATATTTTGTAATCTTACTAAATTCATTTATTAATGCAAATGGTTTACCTGAAGATTATTTTGATTTTTCACACACATAACCATACTGTGTGGAAACAATTATGGCTGTATTTCTTCTTTCCAATCTTTATAAATTTTAGTCTTTTTCTTGTCTTAATGGAAGAACCTCTAGTGTGAGGTTGAATGAAACAATGAAAGTGAATGAAGTACCACAGTTGAGAATGTCAGTTCAAGAGACACAGATTCAAGTGATACAGATTTTAATCTTATACCACATTTTCCGACCTTTATAGGAGGACCCAAATATTGCAAGAGATCCAACAGGAATATCCTTTCCATCTTATTACAACACTCAGCAGCGATCCAGGACCCAATTTCTTTCACTCCAAAAACTCCATAAACCATACAATGAGCATAAGACTGCCCCAAATGAAAGATGAATTGAAACTAACATAGTCAAGTCCAGAGATATAAGAATGACTGACTGTTTATCAATAGTCTAAGGGGGAAATATTAAATTTCCTTTTTAAAACTAAGCAGAAGAAAACTATTGAAACGAGAAAAAAGAAAAATGTGAAGATAACATGAAGAAGATAGAAAGGCTAAATACAAGTGATTTATTTAGTCAGTTGTATGGCATGTTTGCCTGCAATATAAGCACAGCATTTTCTGTTTGGGTACAGTATTTATGGCTAATTCTTGTCATCCATGCCTCTCACACCCTGTGTATTTTATGAGGCTCAGCAAACTGGGACACATCAGGTAAGTGATCCCACCATTTAAACAGAAACTTCTCTGAGATGGCTCTCAACCATGGAGTAACTTTTACTTCTCCTTTAGCCCCTCTTTCCAGTAGCTCTTTTAATTCCTCCTTGCTCATGTAGCAGAAACTTTTTGTTTCACTGGGATCTGGATTTACAGGAACATTCTTTCTTACAAGCAGAAGGTAACAAATTTCATGTTCTCCCCAAATTTTATCTGATTTTGCCTTGTGATGATACATTGTCATAAATGACATGTCCTCTGGAGAAACCTATGACAAAAATTGGTGCCATATTAACAACACTAAAGTAAAAAATATAGAGAATATATAGGCAAATAGAGAAAATAAACACACATTCATTTCCTTCAAAAGAGTTAGTTACCAAAGCTTTAGTTCTATCTAACTAAACTTTTGTAGACTCAAGTCTGAATAGTAATCTGTTTTTGGCCTTTATAGTTTCAGTATATCTGTCTGGGACAGACTTTACAGAGATTCCCACCCTGCAATAGAAACTCCCATAGAAACTGACCAGCTTTGTAAAGAAAATATCCATTTTCTCTCAAAGAGCTTCTTTAATAGATAGAGGCAAAAACGAATGACTGGTTCACAGATGATCCTAGACAGTCTTTTTAGTCTAAAATTTCAATTTCTTCTTCTTTTATAGAAAACCAGATTCCTGTTCAGTTTCAACTCTACCCAGAACAAAAGAGAACGCACAATAGCTCTCTCTGTTGCTTGTTTGTGACTTGCGTTTTCGAAGCCAAGGACACAAATCATCATCAGAACTCACGTTCAACTTGCACCTAATTTTATACACTGGTTTAACTATTGGTACATCAGTTATTGGGCAGATATTAGGTACCTGTTCCTGTGGAATTCCCAACTCACTCTGTAGACGTCTCTGAGCTGCTCTCTTTATTCCAACAGCGTCTTTTTCTTCCAGTTCTTCTGAGTTGCATATTGGATGACTAGAGCAAGAGTCAGTAAAATACCCTGGACAGAATGCACATGGAAAACATTTCCTTTATTTCCTGAAAACAGAATATGCTAAATAAAAACACAAACCCTTTAGGAAACACAAAATGATCTGTAACAAATATAGCCTGGGAGAGCAGAAAGAGCACAGGGTTTGCTGTGAGCATCTGTATAGAGCCTGACTCTGATGCTTTCATGGGCAGTGAGAGACTGGATGGGGTATGTGACAAGGTAATGCATAATGCTGGGTACCTCGTACGGGTATGCCTAAGAATGGGTTGCCTTTATTGCTCACCTAAGGTAGATCCTTGAATTGGAATTTATCATCTCATGTATGTTCTGCTGCACTGAGACAAGGACTCGGTGTCATATATGTTTACACCCCAACAAACTATCTGAATATCATAAGAAAGGAGGAAGAGGAAAGTGTACTTGTGAGATGTGTGTGTTGGGGCAAGTGTTTTGACATGAGATGATACTGAGAAGGCAAGAGTCACATTTGCAAAGTAGGGTGCTCTTGTTTAATGAGTATAGTTTTATAGAAGGAATTGCAGCTATCATATCCTTGACAAAGTTTTCTTAGTGGTAAGCACTTAATTACATAAGTAATGGCAAGAACACGTGGAGTGAGAGGGAACCACTCCCCACATGAAGTCTCTCTCTGTTCCATCTCACTCCTCAGATAGTGAATGCTTTAAGTCACTTTACAAAAGTTTGCTTAAAACTCAATATACAATTACAGAGCTGGAACCCTTGCCTCACGTCTGTATATCCTGAAGGTGGCTTCAATTTTGATGTCTATCTTAAAGCAAGGAGCATTATTGGCATACTGTGGTTATGTGTTCCACAGTTAAACCTTTTTTCTTTTACATAGACAGGCACCTACAATCAAACTCTGCCTGCTGAGCCATCATGGCCCACCCCACAGTTAAGCTTTTAAATTAATAGCCCTAAATTTTTCTTATATAAACTTAATTCAGCTTCACAGATGAGCCAACTGCCTATAGCTTGGCCAGCAAATACAGAAATGAGTTTGGGAATGACTAGGATAAATCCACCGAACTTCAGAGAACAAGAAACTGAGAGGAGAAAGGACTCTCCATGGCCACAGTTTTTTATGCTGGGGGTAAGGGGTCCCATCCAGTTTTGCTTGTGGTAGGCAAGATATGCTTTTGAAAACTGTACAAGTCTCCATGCAAAAAATGTTAAAATGAAAACCAAATGATCCTTGGCCTTCTTTTTTGTTTAACATTTCTTCTTCTTTTACAGAAAACCAGACTCTTGTTCAGTTTCAACTCTACGCAGAACAAAAGAGAATGCACAAGAGCTCTCTCTATTGCTGGTATTCATGCTTTCTCCCCTTAAAGATGTTATCCCTACGTTGGCCACTCATGATTTTGTAAGTGCAAAAAATATACTGATATGAATGAACCATAATGAGCAAACTCGAGAGTCAAATGCTGGAGTATAGTTGATCAGAAGATAGAAAGTGGGTAGAGATTGGACAACTGATGTTTAAGGAGTACAGAATGCTTAATGAGGCTGATTGTAAATGTTTGGAAATGGAAACAGTACTGTGTCCATTATTGTCCATGACCACTATACGTGTGGTGGTGGTAGCACAACACTGAAAGTATAATTAACAAAGCTGAGTGGGAGTATGGTTGAAAGAGGAAGGCTAGTGCTGTGTGTGTATCACCAGAATGAAAGCTAGAGGATAAAAAGAGGGACTGTATAACTTAGCGAAACCTAAAATGGATGATGATGGTGGTTAATTGTGAAAAAATAAGGAAGTTCTTACGTGAACTAGAACAAATGCATGTCATTATTATTAATAATAGGGTGGTATACAGGAAAATATAATTAATGCAAACTATGGTCTATAGTGAACAGTGATACTGTAATATTCTTTCAGTAATTGTAACAAAGGCACTTTACCAAAGCTAAATGTCAATAATAAGGGGATGGGATTATTTTTTCGTAGGAAATGGGAATGTCATTTCGATTATGGTGGTGAATGAATAACTGTGATTATACCAGGAGCCATTGATTGTATACCTAGGATGTATGGGATGGTGTGTGAATAAAACTGACAATAAAATATATATATATAACTCTAAGTCTTGTAAAATAATCATTTCTCTCTTTAATTTTATGCTAAATATTATTTACTTTAATCTCCCAAATCCTTACATCGCCCATTTCTTATGCATTGAAAGACCTTTCCACTACAAAACAAAAATGAACCAAAGACTCACAGAGCTGTATTGTAAAAATCAAATAACCATTAAAAGAAACATCAGCATAATAAGGGTCTGTCAGTACTACCCATTTCCTCAGGGATGAACTAACAGTTGACGAAAGTGAGAGATGGACACTGGAAATCCAAATCATTCATTTCCCAGATACTTTCAGGCCAAACATGAAACCTTCCTCTTAAACTATACATTCAACTGACTCACCAGGAAAAGTAAGTTTAGTGTCTGCTCTCTGCTGTACCAAGAGTTTATTCTCTGTATTGAACAAGGCAACACTGAAGGCTCGGTGCAACAGTCCTGAAAAAATAAATGCCATTCATATGAACATAAAAATATGGTGTCAGTACAATTGTTTGTTTCACTTTTTCCTCAGTCTCTGTCTCACAGAAAAAAAATTAATATCGCAGAAAGTCTATGATTGTGGTGATGACCCAAACTGATGTTTCAGAATTTCCACCTAATTGAAATTTGCTTGACAAATTAAAGCTCCATATAAATGGTTTAAGATTAGCTGTTCCTGAATCTTCTCCTAAAGAAGACAAGCATAAGCTGATTGAGGGGGTCTCCTCATCATGAGAAATGCCTTAATTCTTTCCCCTCTCCTCCTCTTGCCGGCTGGAAAAAATGAGAAAATCTTGCAAAACGGACAAAGAGAACATTCCATACTACCTTTTTCGATGTTTTCATTCAAATGGCAATTCTTCCTAGTGTCTGTACCAATAACCTTATCATTTTCATCAATAATAATCAACTTTTCATCTAAGCGCTGCAATTGCTGCTTATCAAGCCAGTCAAGATTTCCTCCGGATAAAGTTGCTAGTTGTGATCCAACCTAAAACATATGTACACAATTACAGGTTTCTGTGAAAAATACTGTCATATAATTTTCGTTATTTGTTACTTTAGGATTTAGAGTACCTCTTTATTTATAAGTAACAAAAATAGTGTTAAAATAGGGCAGTTGTTAAATGTAGAACATATATGTATTTTTTCCTCAAGCTTCCCAGGAGTCTTTCAGTTAAGATTCAAATAATCAACCCCCACGGACGAAACAAATACTGAGGAAAAGCTCAGGTAGTGCTGTTTGCAAAATATTTGTGGGGAACAGGTCAGAGCCTGGACAAAACAGTGGATTTGGGTCAAAGATGGTGACATTTCACATACTTTAAGGAAAGCTCAATCTTTTTAGCCTATTATTTACCGATAGAAAGCCTTGTGCATCTCTCTAGTGCCAAATACATTCTTATTTGATGACTTTCTTTGAAAATATGTTGAGAGCCACTATTTTTAAATCAAAGAAATTTTTTATCATCACAATCGACTTTTTTTCTTTTTTTGTGAAAAATAACATATATACAAAAAGTAATACATTTCAAAACACATCACAACAATTAGTTGTAGACCATTTTCAAGAGTTTGGTATGGGTCACAATTCCCCATTTTTAGGTTTTTGTTACTAGCTGCTCCCAGACCCTGGGGATTAAAAGAAACATCAATATAACGATTGAGCAATCTACTCATTTGTTAATCTCTACGCTCTCTGTATAGCTTCACCACCACCATCTTCTCCCACTCTTTAGGGGTATTTGGGCTCTGTCCATTCTAAATTTTTCATGTTGGAAGGGGCTGCTGATAATATGAGATGGGGAATGGAACTAGCTGATGGTCTGGAGAGGCTGGCCCCTCTGCATTTCAGGATATATCTGGTCTAAGGACCCATCTGGAGGCTGTTACCCTGGTGCATGGAGCCTTTGTGGAATCTTATATAATGCCCTAGGTGTTCTTTAGGATTGGCAGGAATGAGAATCATCTTTTTTTTTTTTTTTTCCATGGGCAGGCTCCAGGAATCGAACCCAGGTCTCCAGCACAGCAACTGAGAATCTGTCACTGAGCTACCAGGGCACCACCCCAGAACCACTTATTTTTACATAAAATATTTTCATCATCCTTTCCCACTTTATTTTTAAAGAATTATGGTAGACTCCATCCTTTATCATTGCTCTCTTATTTTTAATAATCTACTCAACTTCTTAACAAATACCAAATGAGTAGAGACGGGATAGGTCAGAAACTCAGGCAGAACAATGTTGAACATGTTCAAATTTTTACCAAAAAAAAAAGGAAGAAAATCTCACAAGACAAATAAAACACACTAACCGTTCTTGGAAACTGGAGATTCCTGGATATCAGGCGTGGAAACCTAGAGAATAAAACAAATGCCCAACTTGAGCCAGAGTACTTTATATACCCTTATGATTTGGAAAGATATTAATTAGGATGATCTCAAATCTTTGAATTCTTAAGCACCAGAAATCATACTCCTTCTTTCTCTAGCTCTAGTTCTCATTCTTGCTGTTTCTCTCCTCCCAATTACAATCCAAGGACACTATAAAAATTTTCATTTGACTTGTGGATTGACAGCTTATTCTTAAAAGCACAAAGAAGAGAAAAACTGGAATTTTAAGTTTATTATAATTAAGCCATAAAAATCAGCAGCGAAGATCATATCCTGATTCAAGGTCTCAGAAAGTAGGAAGATACTTTGACCTGACTCCAGGACTCCTCACTAAAATAGAAAAGGTGCAGGGGACTCATCTGGCTGCCCTGGATCCACATTACTAGTAAAAACAGAGAGTGGGTCAGGTGTAATTTTAAATCACTAGGGTGAAATCCAGGAGATAAATCTTGGGACAATATTTATTTTTCCAGAGTGAATTGTATGTTTAAGTTTTCATTCAACATCATATTTTAAAAAAGAAAATTAAAATATTTCTGAAGGAACAATAAGTATCATCACTGAAATATAATGGAAAAAAAATATCCCATTCACAGGACATCTATAAGGAAGAGCAATAAGGAAAAGCCAAGACCTGAATAATACTCTAAACCAACCTAGCATACATAGTATACTTCACCCAATTACAACAGAGTATACGTTCTTCTCAAGAGCACATGGATCATTCTCCAGGATAGACTATATATTACGTCACAAAACAAGCCTCAATAAATTTAAAACATTGAACTCATATGATGTATCTCCTCCAACCACAATGGTTAAAGCTAGAAATGAGGGAGAAATGGAAAATGCACAAATATGTGGAAATTAAACAATATACTCTTAAACAACCCAGTAAGTTAAAGAGAAAATCACAAGAGACCTTCGAAAATACCGTGAAGGGAATGAACATGAAAATAGAGCATACAAAACTTACGGGATGCAAGAAAGGCAGTGCTGAATGGGAAATTTATAGCTCTAAGTGCTTACATTAAAAAAGAAGAAAGATTTCAAAGCAAAGACCTAACATCAAAACTTGAAGAAGTAGAAAAAGAAGAGAAAACTAAACCCAAACCATGCAGAAAAGAAGAAAATTTAAAATGAAATATAAATGAAATAGAGAGTAAAAAAATGACAGAATCACAAAACCAAAAGTTGATTCTTTGAAAAGATCAATAAAACTGATACACCTTTAGATAGACTAATGAAGGAAAAAAAGAGCGAAGACACAAACATTTAAAATCAGAAGTGAAAAGGGGGACAATATTTACCAACCCCACTGAAATAAAAGGAGTATAGAAAACATGATGAATGGCTGCATGCAAACAAATGAGATAACCCAGATGAAATGGACAAATTCCCCTGAACACAAAAACTGCCAACACTTCCTCAGGAAGAAAAACAGAAGATCTCAAAAAACGAATAACTAGTAAAGAAATTGATTAGTAATTAAAAACTTTCCAACAAAGAAAAGCCCAGACCAGATGGCACCACAGAGGAATTTTACCAAACATTCCATGAAGAACTGACATCAATCCAACCAAACTCTTCCAAAAACTTGAAAAAAGGGGTAGCACTCTAAAACAATCTACAAGACCAATCTCACCGTCATATCAAAGCCAGATAAGGATACCACAAGAAAAGAAAATTATAGACCAGTATTTGATGACTATAAGTGCAAGAATCTTCAACAAAATATTAGCAAACTGAATTCAGCAGTACATCACATTAATTTTTAAAAATAATTTTAAAACAATAAAAATAATTAAAATTTAAAAAGTACATGAGGTAGAAAATTCATCAATTCAATACAAATTTACATTTCATACAGTAAATGAATTATCCATATTAACTTCTTTTGTCTTTATTAGAGAAGTTGTGGGTTACAGAACAATCATGCAAAACATACAGATTCTTACATACCATCCTATTATTAACCCCTTGCATTAGTGAGGAACATTTGTTACAACTGATGATAGCACATTTCATAGTTGTACTGTGATCTGTATATAGCCCATGGTTTAACTTTGTGTTATGCAGTTCCATGGATTTTTTTAAAAGATTTTTATTGTTACCATATGTATACTCTAACATTTCCCTTGTAACTACATTCAGATAACTAATCAAGGGTATAAAGAACTTGTACACAGAAAACTACAAAACTTTGTTAGAAGAAATCAAAGACCTAAATAAATAGAAGGACATTCCATGTTCAAGAACTGAAAGACTTAAGATGCCAATCCTACTGGAAACAAGGGCTCTGGTCTGGGAACGCATCTCACTGCCTCCTGCTGGCCGCTACTCTACAATGTGCAGGAACATGGCCATAGCACCGAGACAGACCTTAGTGGCGGGATCCGTGGCAGCGACCGCGGAGTCCCCCAGCGCGCCGAACTCGGGTTCTGGGGGCGTCTCGCCCACCACCTGGGGCCGCTCCAGGCTGCGTGGCTAAAGCTGCCTGCTCCCACCGCTCCTCCGCGCCTCTCCGCGCCCGCCGCCGCGCGCCTTCCCAAGGCGCGTGACCCAGGAACGCGCGCCCAGATGCGCCTCCTTCCCTACCCTCCTGTCCCCCTGCGTTGCGCAGCCAATGAGCTCATCATTCTTACTCAACTTTTCTGGCTCTATCACTCTCCAATTCCTTGTGGTAATATCGTACTACAGTTTTGCAAGATTTTACCATCGGGAGGAACTGTGTAAAGGATAACATGGTCTCCTTCCATAGCATTTCTGTTTTTTTAATTGCATTTTATTTATTTTTTTATTTATTACACATAACAACATACAAACATTCTTACCATATGATCGTTCCATTCTTGGTATATACTCAGTAACTCACAATATCGTCACATAGTTGTATAATCATCATCGTGATCGTTTCTTAGCGTGCTGTTTCTTATACTATGCATGTGAATTTACAATAATTTCAAAATCAAAAGATTAATAAAAATTGTTTTTTGTTTTCTTTGTATCTAGAAATGTAAAGCAACAATGAAATACTTTTGATTTTTTACTTACAGGAACTGTGTCAAGTAGAAAATTACTTTTGATTTTGTCTCCAAACACTCTTTACCTGATTATTGTATATTACTCAAAAAGGCTTAAGATCAGCATGTCTTAAAAGGAAAGCAACAGAGTTATTAAAAGTTAAAGCAAAGTATTCATTTGAACTTGATAATATGTGCCTTAATTTGTTACAAACTAATTCAAGTTAATGCTAACTTAATTCCAGTAAAATACAGAAACTTTGCTCCAGTATAGTTCTTTTTCCTTCTCTCCCTCTGTGCTATAATTGCCATATCCAGTATGTCTATATATGTTATAAATCTGTAACAGCTGCAGAGATTTAATCAATAATCAAACCTCCTGCCAAAGAAAAGTCCAGGATCAGATGGCTTCACCAGTGAATTCTACCAAACATTTAAAGAGCTAACACCAATCCTTCTGAAACTCTTCCTAAGAATTCAAGAGATGGGATGAGGCCAGACTTATCCCGATACCAAGCCTGATAAAGATATCACAAGGAAAGAACATTACAGACCAAAGGTGATATATGAAAAGCCATCAGTGTTATAAACTGCATGTGGTAGCCTGAAGTTATTTGGACCCCAGGAAAGATCACGTACTTTTGGTCCATTCCTGTGAGTGTAGGCCTATTGTTGGGGGGACTTTTGATTGGGTTATTTCAACTGAGATATGACCTATAACGTTCAAGGTGGGTCTTAATCCCACCTTGAAGAAGACCTTCATAAGAAGATAAAGGACACGCAGAAAACAAACAGAAAAGTGAAAAGAGATGAGAAGACACACAGAGGCTCAGAGTAGAGGTCACTGAAGCCAGGAGATGGAATCAACGAAACCCAGGAGAAAAAGGAGAGACCAGCACACATTACCATGTGTGAGGCCATGTGACAGAGGATCTGAGGATCACCAACAGCTGGTCTTTGGGGAGAAGATGCGAGCCTGTTGATGCCCGTATCTGGACATTTTCTCGGCCTCAAAATTGTAAACTTGTAAGCTAAAAATCCTCCCTGTTAAAGGCCAATCCATTTCGGGTATATTGCGTTTCGTCAGCCTTACCAAAGCAAAACACTCCCTAAATAGAATGCAGGGGGAAAGATACCTGAGTATCTCAGTAAAAACAAAGAAGGCATTTGACAAAATCTAGTACACCTTACTGATTAAAAATAAAAACTCAGAAATTATGAATAGAAGGAATTTCTCAACATTTAAGAAAATCCACAACTCACGTCAACTCAATGGTGAAAGACTTAAAGAATTCCCCTAAAGATCAGGAACAAGACAAGGATGACACTTTCACCACTGCTATTCAATATTATACTAGAAGTTCTAGCCAGAACAATTTGTCTAGGTGAGACTAGTTGAGTTTCAATAATCTCAGGAATTAAATTCTGCCTAGTTTAAAACATAGAAAGTAAAACACCTATATAATGATTCAGTAGTCATAAATCATCTGTTAATACTTCATTTCTTTTACTCCCTTTTAATTTTGTCCATTCATAAATCTTGAGGGATATCTGGGTGAGGACTGTTCTAATGTCTTCATGGTGGAAAGGGGCATGTTCATTAAAGGGTAGAGTAATGAAACTAGTTGTTGTTCTTGGAGAGACTTGTCCCTCTGGGTTTCAGGGCTTAACTGGCATAGGAACAATCTGGAGGCCTATGGCTCTGAAAAATAAACTTCATAATTAAATTGAAAATTGTATGCTTTTGAGATTTTGTTGGTTTGTCCAGAGTGATGCCCCGATAAATCCCACAGTGATTTGGCCAGTGAATAAAAAAGTATTTGCAAAGTCCCCTTCAGGGAATGGTGAGAACTGGGGAAAATTCAACCTCCCCAAGTTGACTTCTTGATATTCTCACAAGCAGTGTGGACAACCAAAGCTATAGGCTGAGCCCCCAGTCTTGGGGTTTGTCCATATGAAACTTAACCCCACAAAGGATAGGTCAAGCATGCTTAAAATTAGGCCTAAGAGTCACCCCCAAGAGAACCTCTTTTGTTGCTCAGATGTGGCCTCTCTCTCTCCAGCCAACACAACAAGCAAACTCACCAACCTCCCTCTGTCTATGTGGGACATGACTCCCAGGGGTGTGGACCTTACTGGAAACGTGGGACAGAAATCCTAGAATGAGCTGAGACTCCACATCAAGGGATTGAGAAAACCTTCTCGACCAAAATGGGGAAGAGTGAAATGAGACAAAGGGTCAATGGCTGAGAGATTCCACACAGAGTCGAGAGGTTATCCTGGAGGTTATTCTTACACATTAAGTAGATACCACCTTGTTATTCAAGATGTAATGGAGAGACTGGAGGGAACTGCCTGAAAATGTAGAGCTGTGCTCCAGTAGCCATGTTTCTTGATGATGATTGAATAATTGTATAGCTTTCACAGTGTGACTGGGTGATTGTGAAAACCTTGTGTCTGATGCTCCTTTTATCTACCTTGTCAACAGACGAGAAGAACATATGGAATAAAAGTAAATAATAGTGGGAACAAATGTTAAAATAGATTTAGTTTGAAATGCTTGTGATCAATGAAAGGGAGGGGTAAGGGGTATGGTATGCTGTTCTAGCTTGCTAGCTGTCAGAATGCAACACACCAGAGACGGATTGGCTTTTAATAAAAGGGGATTTATTTTGTTAGTTCTTCAGAAGAAAGGCAGCTAAACTTTCGTCTGAGGTTTTTTCTTATGTGGGAAGACTTAGGGTGATCTGTGCTGGCCTTCTCTCCAGGCCCCTGGGTTCCAACAACTTTCCCCAGGGTGATTCCTTTCCGCATCTCCAAAGGCCTGGGCTGAGCTGCGAGTGCTGTGCTGAGGTATGCTGAGCTGCTCGGGCTGTGCTAGGTTGCGCTCTCTCATTTAAGCACCAGCCAATTAAGTTAAATGCCATTCATTGCAGCGGCATGCCTCCTAGCTGACTGCAGATGTAATCAGCAACAGATGAAGTTCCTGTACCATTGGCTCATGTCCATAGCAACAGAACTAGGTACCTTCACCTGGCCAAGTTGACAATTGAATCTAACTACCACATGTGTATAATTTTTTTTCTGTTTTCGTTTTATTTCTTTTTCTGAATTGATGCAAATGTTCTAAGAAATGATCATGATGATGAATATACAACTAAACAAGCAAACAAACAAAAAGAAAAGTGTAAGTTTTAACAAAAGGGGTAGAAGGTGGTGACATAACCTTGTTACATGGAGAAAAAACATTTTATAGGTTTCAGATAGAACCTGAGGTGTTCCTTAGAGTTTTCAAGAACAAAAACCTGGTGCCTACTTGGGACTTGCACACTGTGGCATTTTGCAATATCTGGCTGAAACTTGCATAAGAGAACCTCTAGAATGATCTCTCAACCATACTTGGATCTCTTAGCCACTGAAACTTTACTTTTATTTCTTTTTCCCCTTTTGGTCCACCAATCCCATGATACTAGTGATGGGCTTATCCCTGAGAGTCATGTCCCACGTTTCCAGGGAGACTTACCCCCTGGATGTCATGTCCTTGTGGAGGAGAAGATAGTGAGTTTATTTGCAGAATTTGGCTTAAAGAGAGAGACCACAACTGATCAAGAAAAGAGTTTCTCTGGGGATACCTCATAGGTATTAGCTATAAGTAGGCTTAGCTTTGTCATTACAAAAAAGAGTCCCATGAGGGCAAGCCTCAAGATCAAGGGCTTGGAGTTATTGCCTTCCCCCTACATGGGACATGACATCCAAGGAAGAAATTCTCCCTGGTGACGTGGGAGATGCATTCCAGGGAAGAAGCAGACCTGGCACCATGGGAACAACAATTCCATCCTGACCTAAGGAGGGAAAGAAGTATAAATAACTAATGAAGTATCAGTGGCAGAGAGAGTTCAAATAGAGTTGAGAGGCTACTCGAGTCTTCTCTTGTGCAAGCTTCAGTTAGACCTTGCTACCTATCATAACCTGCCAACCCCCAACCAGGACCATTCCACCCAATCCTAAAGAACATCTAGGGCAAGATATAAGATTCCACAAGGGTTCCATGCACTAGAGTAACTTTCCAGAAACCTACAACCTCCAGATGAGTTCCAAGACCAGATAAGTTCTGAAACCTAGCCCAGCCTCACCAGAACATCAGATAGTTCCATCTCCCTACCCCATATTAGTGATAGACAATTTCAATATGAAAAATTTAGAATTGCCATAGCCCAAACACCCCTAAAGAGAGGGATGGAAAGACCAAAGGTGATGGTGGAGCTATATGGAGAAGATAGGATTTAACAAATGAATATGAGTGCTGAATCATTAAACTGATATCCATTTTAGTCTCCAGTATTTTAGAGCAGCTAGAAGTAAAAGCCTAAAATTGTGGAATTGTAACGCATGTCAGACTCTGAAATATGTTCACTAATTGTGGTGCTGTGCTTTGAAACTTATAGTTTTTTTGTATATACGTTATTTTTCACAAAAAAAGGCAAAAAGGTTATTGCAATGATAAAAAAAATATTTAAACCCTCTAGCCTCCTATATTCTGGAGCTTCTGGAAGGAAAAATATGAGAGGATCATATGGTAGTCCATGACACACTCTGGGATCTGTTCTTTAACTACTCGTTGACGAGTGCTTTGGAAACTACTGCTTTTTTATTTCCTTGCTTTATATATATGTTATATTACACACAAAAAAGAGTTAAAACTAAAAGAAGAATTATCAATGCTATTAATTTTATCTTTATTTCCTGCTGTGGAAGAATTAGTTTTTCTATGAATGTATTATAACTTCCCTGTTCCTACAGGGGAAATAAAAGATCAAGGGCTTGGCTTATTTAATTGGTAGCCCCGATTACTTATAAGAATAGTAAGAATTCCTCATGTGGGGAAGTTTAATAATTCCACACTTTCTTTTACCAGCCCCTCAAGGGACCTTACAAATACTTTTTCATGTTATACCCAAAACACTCTGAAATGCATAAGAGTATTACATCAAAATTATAGTAAGATATCATTCCATATTCTAGGTTCTCTGCGACATAAAGCTGAATTAAGTTGTTTAAATAAACTGACAAGTAAGTTAAGTTAGTGTGCCACAGAAAATTTAAATTTTGGATAAAATAAATATCTATTCCTTTGTTCTTAAAAAGGAATAAAAGGTCTTAAAATACAGACAATGACATCTTTTATCCTGTATTCTGATTTATTTTATCCCTACCCAGATCAACTTGATTCACATCTCTAATTAAACTCTAATCTCTTTTTCTTTTACTTTAAAAGTGGCTGTATGGAGTCAGGAGGTTAATCTGGAGGTTATTCTTATGCATTAAATAGATATCTCTTTTTAGTTTATTGTGTATTGGAGCAGCTAGAGGGAAGTACCTGAAACTGTTGAACTGTGTTCCAGCAGCCTTGACTCTTGAAGAAGACTGTATAACTATATAGCTTTTACAATATGACTGCATCACTGTGAAAACCTTGTGTCTGATGCTCCTTTAATCCAGAGTATGGATAAATGAGTTAAAAAACGGGGGGGGGGGGATAAAAATAAATAATGGAGAAGATAAAGGGTTAGAACTGGGTAGATTGAAATACTGTGAGTCAATGAGAGGGAGGGGTAAAGGGTATGGAGTATATGAGTTCTTTTTTTTTTCTTTCTTTGTATTCCTCTTTTCTGGAGTGATGCAAACATTCTAAAAATGATCATGGCGAAGAATGCACAACTATGTGATGATAAAAAATGAAAATTAAAAAAAAAATTTTAAGTGGCTGTCTGGAGTAATGCTGAGTTTCAGAGCTTCAATACCTTAATTCTGAGTCTCAGACATCACACAGATACCCCAAATTCCAAAGACCTACCAAGTCATACACAAAGAACAAAGCATCTCAGAACTTAGAGAAAAACAGTTAAAGCTCAGGGATATATGTGACTGCTGTAAGAACTTCTAATATAGGCCTTAATTTTTTATAAGCATTTTCTAAATGAAGCTACTTTCAGAAATAAAAAACGTTTGACTGTTGGCTTATACTGGAAACATCAGCCAGAAACTATTGAAGTTTTGTTCTGTACCACTGTTTTGGTTTGCTAAAGATCCCGGAATGCAATATAGCAGAAATGAATTGGCTTTTGCAAAGAAGATTTATGAGTTTCCAAATTTAGAGTCCCAAGGTCATGAAAATGTCTGAATTAAGGTATCAACAAGATGATAGATTCCTGGACTCTGAAGAAAGGCCACTGGCATCTGGAACACATCTGTCAGCTACAAAGGCACATGGCTGGCATCTGCTGGTCCTTGCTAATGGTTTGTTGCTTTCCACTTCAGATTCCAGGGTCCTCTCTTAGCTTCTGCAGGGAAAATTCTGGATTTCATCTCTTAGCTTAGCATGTTCCTAGGTATTTTCTTTTCTGTCTCATGGTGTCTATGTTTCCTCCAAAATGCCTCTCCCTTAATGGACTCAAGTAAGTGGATTAAAATCCACCTTGAATCGCGGGGGCCATATCTCCGTGGAAACAACCTAATCAAAAGCTCCCTCCAAGTACTAGGTGTGCCATCCCAAGATTGGATTAAAAGAGCATGGCTTTTCTGGAAATCATAACAGCCTCAAGCCAGCACATTCAACCCTCTGGACCCTCAAAAGACATGTTCTTTCCATATACAAAATGCATTCACTCCATTACAATACCACAAAAGCCTTAAACCATTTCAGTATAATACAAAGTCATAAACAGTACAAAATCTCATTAAAATCACTTACAGATGTGGACTATTCTAAGATGAAATTCTCCTCTGGCTGTAAACTTGTGGAACTTAGAACAAGTAATCTGCTTCCAATATAAAAAGGACTGATGGTCATAGCAAAAATGTTTCCATCTCCATAAGGAGAAATTGGAAGGAAAACAGGGGTCACCAGACCCAAACAATTGCGAAAACCTGCAGGGCAAACTCCATTATATTGCAAAGTCTGAGAGTCATTTATAGAATGTTTTATCCCTGGCACTTGAGAGAGTCAGTCTCATCTTTCCAAGGACTTATGCAGTAGACCTGCTCTCTTCCAACACTGGGGAGAAGATTACAAAATTGGGAAGAACACCTTGTTCTTGACTCCACCTCCTCCAGCATCTGGGTGGCATCCAGACTCTCTGCCATCTCTGGAGTACACACTCTACCCCTTCAGAAGAGTGGGATGGTGGCCAGGCTCTCCTGAATTGCCAAGGAATGTGCCCCACTCTTTCTGAGGCCTGAGGTAGCAATCCTCTCTTGAACAGCAAAGCAGTAAGCCTGTCCTCTGCCTCCAGGGCAAACTCACCCTCTCCACATGCATGAGTGAGTCTGTTCTACTGGCCCAAGATTTCCTGGCTCCAGACCTTAGTTTCCATGGTACTGTCTTTGAAGTCCTTTTTCCTTCAATCTGTCTTTTCTCTCCATTTTATTCTAGACTGGCCATGGTTCCATGCATACTGATCTCACAAAAGAAAGTTTGTTGTGTTGGCATGCAGTATAAGGAGTCTCAACTGTCAGACAGTAGGACTTTACACAAATTCTTTCTGGATAATTATATTTCCACTCTTGGCTTTTTCTGAAATGGCTAACTGTTTCCACAGTTGGGTAAATCTTTATATGGGGCATGATTCTCTGGGTTCTCACTTTCTGGAAGCCCAGAATTTTCCAGACATTAATTTCTGGTTGCTTTGTAGCCAAGAGTTCAGTTCTCAATTCATTTCTTTCCTCTCACATTTTACTATAAGTTGTAATGAGAAGCAAGGCTGTATTTTCCAACTTAGTTTGGAAATCTCTTCAGCTTAATGTCCAAGCTTGTTCACTTTCAAATTCTACCTTCCATCCAAAACCAGGGCTCAAATGTGCCACATTCTCTGCCACTTTAAAACAAGGGTTGCCTTTCTTCCAATTTGCAACCAGACCATTTCTAAGATCTCATCAGAAGTATCTTTAGAGTTCATATATCCTAGAACAGTCTCTTCAAGGCAATCTAGGCTTTCTCTATCAAGCTCCTCACAATTCTTCCAGAATCTTCCCCTTGTTCATTTACAAAACTATTCCAGCAGTCTTGGGTTTTGCTAATCACAGAACCCCACTTCTCTAGTACCAAAATCTGTTTTGCTTTTCTAAAGCTGCTGGAATGCAATATAGCAGAAATAGGTTGGCTTTTACAAAGAGGATTTATTATATGACACATTACAGTTCTAAGGCCATGAAACTGCCTGAATCAAGGCATCAAGAAGATGATACCTGGACTCTGAAGAAAGGCCACTGGCATCTGGAACACTTCTGTCAACTCGGAACGCACATGGCTGGCATCTGCTTGTCCTTGCTCCTGCTTCATTGCTCTCAGCTTCTGATTCCAGGGTCCTCTCTTAGCTTCTCCAGGGAAAATTCTGGATTTCTCCTCTTAGCTAGCATCTCCTGGGGTATTCTTTTTTTTTCTGTCTCCAAGTGTCTGTGCTTTCTCCAAAATGTGTCCCTCTTTAATGACTCCAATAAGTGGATCAAGACCCATTTTGAATGGGCAGGATCACATCTCCATGGAAACAGCCTAATTAAATGATCCCACCTAACAACAGGTCTTCCCCCACAAGATCGGATTAAAAGAACCTGACTTTTCCGGGATACATAACAGCTTCCAACCAGCACACTCACCTTTACACATTTTCCAGGATTATGTTAATTAACAGGCAGAACATGATTTATATACTTGCACTGTTTCTCTTTTAAAGTCCCTTTTTGTTGAAGATTTTTTGACTTACAGCTGACTTTCCAGAGATGCATTAGGGCAAAGCTGTGTAACTGACAAGTAGATTTCATTGTTTCCATGGTCTGTAACCTTCATTTTTCTTTTTTCTTTTGCCATGGGCAGGCACTGGGAATTGAACCCGGGTCTCTGGCATGGCATGTGAGAACTCTGCCTGTTAAGCCATCGTGGCCCGTCCTATAATCTTCTTTTAAGAATAACAAAACCATTCCTAACAGTGTCAGTAGACAACAGTAGTTGTCTAACATCATGCAGATCAGTATGAGGATATAATATGGACAGTGAGAACACTGTCTAGTCTTTAGGAAGTTTATATAATCTCTAAATATTTGAATAACATTTCACTCTTAGTTAACAGAAGGATAGAAATCTTTTTTGATTATTGTAATACCTCCAAACACTCCCTATGTAATATCATCTCACTTTTACCAGGTAAGAGAGCACATCCTTTGCAAAGATTAAAATAAAAGATAATCTTTAGAGTTCGATTTTGAAAGGGCAAATGTCTGAAGTTGTCAGGTTTGAACACTATGTTAAAAATGAAAATGGGTTACTGTGAAATAAGATTTGGTCCCTTATTTAACCAAAGTGACAATAAACAGACTTCTAAAATAAATGATGATAATGTCAGCATAAAAATCAACAAGATTATTATTCTGATATGACATAAAATCTGTATCTTCTAGAAAGAATACTCAGATGGTTAAGAAAACTTTTTATAATCTTTCATTAAGAGCAGAACAGCAATCTGCATTATTTTTTCATTGTTTTCATTTTTATTTTTTTATTGTGTAATATAATATATATACGAAAAGCAATAAATTTCAAAGTACATTGTAACAAGTAGTTATAAGACAGATTTCAGAGTTTGATATGGGTTAGAGTTCCACAATTGTAGGTTTTTCCTTTTGGCTGCTCCAAAGACACTGGAGCCTAAAAGAAATATCATTATAATGACTCAGCAGTCATACTCATTTGTAAAACCTTATCTTCTGTTATAACTCTATCTTCTTCTGTGATCTTTCTCCCAATCTTTAGGGGTATATGGGCTAAGGCCATTCCAACTTTTTCATGTTGGAAAGGGCTGTCAATAATATGGGAGGGGGAGATGGAACTAGTTGATATTCTGGAGAGGCTGGCCCCTCTGGGTTTCAGGACTTATCTGGCCAGGAATTCATTTGGAGTGCGTAGTTTTCTGGAACATAATCATAGTGCATTGAACTTTTAAGGAATCTCAGTTAGAGCCCTAGGTGTCTTTGTTTTATATTTATTTTTTTATTGTGAAAAATAGCATATATATAAAAAAGCAATATATTTCAACTCACACTGCAAACAATTAGTTGTAGAGCAGATTTCAGAGTTTGTCATGGGTTACAACTCCACAATTTTAGTTTTTTCTTTCTAACTCACCAAGACAATGGAAACTAAAAAACAAATCAACATAACGGTTCAGCAGCCATATTCATTTGTTAAATCCTATCTTCTCTGTTATAACTCCACCTTCTCCTGTGACCTTTCTCCCAATCTCTAGGGGTATTTTGGCTATGCCCATTATAACTTTATTACATTCAAAAGCACTGTCAATAACATGGGATGAGGGATGGAACTGGTTGATGTTCTGGAGAGGCTGGCCCCTCTGGGTTTCAGGACTTATGTGGCCTAGGAACCCATCTAGAGGTTGTATGTTCCTCGAAAGTAATCATAGTGCATGGAACCTTTGTAGAACCTCAGATAACGCCACGGGTGTTCTTTAGGGTTGGCAGGAATGGTTTTGGTTGGGGTTTGTCAAACCATGGTAAATAGCAATATCTAGGTGAAGCTTGCAGAAGAGTAGCCTCCAGAGTAGCCTCTCAACTCTATTTGAATTCTCTCAGCCACTGATACCTTATTTTGTTACAATTCTTTCCCCCAATTTGGTCAGGCAGGTATTGTCGATTTCACAGTGCTAGAGCCAGGCTCATCCCCGGGATTCATTCCCTAAGTTACCAAGGAGGTTTTCACCCCTGAATGTCAAGTCCTACACAGTGGGAAAGTAATGATTTTTCTTATAGGGTTCAGGTTAGAGACAGAGAGGCCACATCTGAGCAGCAAAAGAAGTCCTCTGCAAGTTACTGTTAGCCATTCCTATAGGTACGTTAAGCTTCTCTGTCACATAAATAAGCTTTGCAAGAGCAAGCCTCAAGATAATGGGCTTGGCCTGTTGACTTGGGAGTCCCTAGTATTTGAGACATTATCAGGGTTTTTCCCAGTGGTAAAGCTTAATAGTACCATTTTTCCTCCTGTCCCTCAAGGGACGTTGCCAGTGCTTTTTAATGATCTGTTCAACATACTCTGGAACGTATCAGGATATTACATTAAACGCTACAGAATTGCAAGCCCTCATTCTCATTCTGGGGTCCATGAGTTTGGGTTGTTTAAATCATCTATCTAGACAGGTTGAATTAGATTATGTGCTACAGAAAATTTAGTTTTTGGATAAAATAAACTTCTCTTCCTTTGGAATCTGCATTATTTTTAAGAGAGACTAAACTCCAATTTTGTGTGACTACACAGTTTGACATGAAAAGCTCTTAAATAATGTTATAAGCAAGACTATCAAATTTTTTATTAGTGTTGAGTAAAAAAAAAAAACAGAACTCACTTTCTCAACTATTCTATGACTTTTCATATCGATTCAGATCCTGTCTCTCACATTAACTAGCCATTTACCAAACGATTTCCTTGTCAAACTTCCCAAATTTCAGTCAGCATTGACCACAACAAACAAAATTCATTTCCACAATTTCCACAACTTTTCATATTCACCCACGCTTTGTCCTATACATTCTCAAGGACAAAACTATGCCCCTTTCTTTAACAAATCACATTCTAAATACTTTACTGCTTTAGTTTGTTCATGCTACCAGAAATGCAAAATACCAGAAATTGATTGGATTTTATAAGGGGCATTTATTAAGTTACAAATTTACATTTCTAAGGCCATTAAAATATCCAAACTAAGGCATCTGGAGAATGACACCTTGACTGATGAAAGGGCCAATGATGTTTGAAGTTTCTCTGTCAGCTGAGAAGGCACAGGGCAACATCTGCTAGCTTTCTCTCCTGTCTTCCTTTTTCCAACAGCTTTCTTTGGGATGTTTTCTTCCTGCACCTATAAAAGTCTTGGCCTGAGTGGGCTCTGCAGGTTTCTTCCAAAACGGTTTACTCTTAAAGGACTCCATAAGTGACCCCACCTTGCATGGGCGGAGACACATCTCCACGGAAACAACCTAATCAAAAAGATCTCACCCAACAATATTGAATCAGGATTAATATGGCTTTTAACCATATGGGGTACACTATGGCTTTTCTGGGGTACACTACAGTTTCAAACTGGCATATTTACATACTCACATACTTTGTCAACAAAAGGATCTTTCATACTGTCTTTAAACTTCCTACAAAGCATAATTACTTTAAAAGTAGTTTGTCAAACTAATAATTTCATTAAACACAAACTTACATTTTCACCATCTTAAAGATCTAATAGATATGATGCTCCTTTTTTCTATTGGAGGTTAAAAAAATCTTTTTGTTTTCATAGTATCCTAAAATAATGAACGTCCTCAAAAGCCTCAAGCTCTGGAAAATATGCAACAGTGGTTTAATTTTCTCCAAGTATAACTCCAGGAAACTTCTCTATATCTTTCAGGGACATTTTCTCTTACTCTCTGAAATTTGGAAATTAGATCTTATTCTATTACCATTATCCTAAAGCTATTTATATTTTAATAATGATTTGTTTGTTGCAGCTACTGTTGCAAAGGTATGATTGGGAATTAAAAAATAATTTTAAATTGGGGAATTCTCTCAGAACAAACATGGCCTACTTCACAATATTTCATCTGTGCCCCTCATTTCTCATCTCCAGACCCAGTAGAAAGAATTCTAAATCAAGCCTACCCTTACCCATCCTTCTGTACCCAACCCCTCCACCATATCTGTCTTAGCTGGTTAGGCTCTAGGGGCAGGGTTAGGTGAGATGGAAAGAATGAGGCTTGGTTTTAAAAAATTTTAATGAAGGATTTAAGACCCTTAAGGTGGTCTTAGTGTTGATGAGAGTTCTTATGCCCTTCTTTTAATTGTTTCTAATTATTAGATAAATTTCTTCTAAAGCTCCTAAAGCAATTGAAAAAGCCTTTGCCTTTTCCAATTGCTTTAGGAGTAAGCATTCCTCTACCGCCTTCAGGAAATTCCACGGGGCTGATTTCTTCCCAATGTTTAGGTTTCTCTACTGTTGTAATAAAAACTAACACTTTGAACCCTGGTGCCTAGATTGTTTCCCCCCTCTGGGACTCCAGGAGTACTACTATATATGTGCTTATTTATCTTTAAGAAATCTGAATACAGCTCTTTTAAGAGCTTTGTTTGCCAATTTGGTATTACCGTTCGGATACAGGAAAATAAACACTGCACAAACAGACAGAAATAGAAGATAACACACACACAAAAACCCACTCAGAAACATAGAGATAGAAAACTCACTGATTGGAACCCTACTTTTCCCGGTGTGCTTGAATATTGTAATTTCTCCTGGGCCTCCCTGTTCATCCACTGCTGTAGGCTCTTGCCAATGAGGTAGAAATTTTGCCAGAGGCTCTGCTGCTGATTTTAGAAAGCATGAGTACACTGCTGTGTATGGGAGGGGGAGATCATTTCTATCTCAGGGTCTTTTGCCTCGATAAAGAGGGATACAGGGGAAGAGGAATAAGGGAGCATCCTCCTTTCCTGATCTATTGGACCCCTGGTTACAGGGTGGAGGTGGTTGTTAATCTTTACAGGTAAATTTTATATTTTTTCAACATTGATTGCTGAGAGAGACAAATAAAGGATTGAACATATATCTTCTTGCTTCATTTCTCCTCTCATTTGCCCAAAGTTTCCCATTTCTCAGAATTTCGATAATCAATAACCAATTAGCAACACTTGAACAATGCAAATACAATAAGACATAATGACTAACAAACTTAAACACTTAACACTTACTATATATGTAACTAACACACAAATTAATAACTAGACCAAACATACTTATTAACATTATTAACATTTAAACAGGTATTAAACATTATCCCTACATAACACACCAGTTAAATAGTTAAGCGGGCATACTCAATTTCATTAAATACCAATTAATTGTTGGACTATTTACTTTCCAGGAGCATACTCCACAGACAAAGTCAGGGTAGGGCCCCAAATCTTGTACTGAATGGTAGCCAGGAAAGAGAAAGGTATAGAGATCAGAGCAAGGGAGAACATTCTGGAAGTGGGACCCAGGGCTTCAAGCCCTAGGTCTAAGGACTCAAAACTGCTGGACTAACTCTGCTTTTAACTTGATGACCCATTCACTCAATCAGACGTCTGACCTGGAACTGGAAACTATTTTCTCTCTTTGAAGCTTTTTAAGATGCCAATGGTCTGGAGTACCAGCAGAGTAGAAAAAATGCAGCTGCCAAGCCTCCAGGCTAAAAGGGTCTAGCAGTTGCCAAAGACTTAAGTACTACATTGATCTGTCCCTTCGGGGTTCCAAAATATCAGGCATTCAGAACCCCTGCTTCTTAGGTATCTTTCTCCCTTTGTAGTCACCAAACTGATACTGGACAAAAGCAGAGGGTTCTCTGCCTGATGTACACAGCAGCCAATCCATGATACTGGGGTTTAAAAGAGAGTAAGCATTCAATGCTACACATGAAGCAGGACAGCAGATGGCCTATCGGCCTCCAGATCTGTCTCTGTGAGTTTAAGGAGTTCAGGGTCCATATGGATTCAGACAAGGTGGGTAGGGTGGATTTTTTACAAAGCATACACAGAGCTGAGACTGGGTTACCATAACCATTACAATAGAAAATACAAACAGGACTAGACTAGGCCAGAATAATCATTACAATAGCAAGTATAAACAATGGTGAAACTAGTTGCGTTTCAGAAGCGTTAGGTATTAACTTCTGTCAATTCTACAATACAGAAAAAAAAGCATTTATATGATGATTCAGTAATCATAATCATTTGTTAATTCTTAATTTCTTGGTTACAAAAAAGCATTTCACAAAACACAGCACCCATCCATGATAATAGCTCTCATCAACCTAGGAATAGAAGGGAATTTTCTCAACACAACAATGGTCATGTGGAAAAAACCTACAGCTAACATCAGGTTTAATGGTGAGACACTGGATACTTTGTCTACAAGACTGAGAACAAGAAAAGGATGTCCTTTCTTACCACTGTTATTCATCATCATACCGGAATGCTTAGCTAAAACAGTAAGACAAGAAAAAGAAGTGAAAACATGCAGTTGAAAAGAAAGAAATATGTCAGTTCAAAGAGACACTAAAGAGATGTCAACCCACTCCAATGCAAGTGCTGGTGTCCCCAGTAAAAGCACAACTCACATAGGCACTGGACAGAACAATGTTTACTCACGTAGAGAAGAGAGAGAGCAGGGCCATTTTCAGTTCAGTGAATGGGTCTCTTCTGATGCTGCAGTGGGGCTACCTCATCCCTTCCCTGCTAGGAGCAGATATATTGGTGAAGTTGGTCAGGTGTCACATGACATACATGATGAAGCAATTCAAAGAACTTGTTGTTCCTATGGGACAAGGGAGGATCACCATACAAGGAAGAATAATTTTGACTGAGTATAATAAGCTCACAGTGTATTCCCCAAAAAAGGGATTGTTCTGGATCAGGGTTCTGACTGGGCAAACCCTGGGAGGCATGGCAAGTCATATAATGGCTGCTTGCCCAACGGTCTACTTCCCTTCACCCATACCAAGCTATAACAAATAAAATTGCAATAGCATGTCACAATCAGTAGGACCAGTAACCACCTCAAATTTGAAGGTGGAGATGGATATGATGAACAGTCCAAATGATGATGATTCATTTGGAAATCTTCCTTATCAGGTTTATATGGGATTTAATTGTGGCTTCCAGGAGGACCATTCCTAGAAATATGGTCAGACCAACTTGGAGTCAAGTTTTCAACCAAGAACCCCAAATACTTAAGTAGTCAGTTACAGAAATTAAAGAAAGAGCTCAAGGGGGATTGCAGCTGTACAGACAACCACCTCACTTGAACATGAATCCTTTTCAGTTCATTTCAAATGGAGACATGTTTAAGAGCATGGCCAGCCAGGGGTGTCATGTCTGATTGACTGCAACTCCCTTCGAGACTGTAGTGCTATAACTGAGAAATTCAGAGTTAACAAATGATTATGATTCCTGAGCCATTATATAGGTGTTTTATTCTTTCTATCCTGTAGAACAGGCAGAAGTTAACATCTGAAATTACTCAAGTTCAACTAATCACAGCCCTGTGTACACTTACTATTGTAAAGGCAACAACCCCACCCCCTCTTGTTTGAATCCGTACAAACTATGAACTTCTCAGACTTGGGGAGACAGATTTGTGGGCTGATAGGCCATCTGCTTTACTGCTTCATCCATAGCAATAAACTCTCTCTTTATGAAACCTTGGGGTTATGGATTGGCTATTGAAGCATCAGGCAGGGAACCCTGCATTTGTTTGGTATCATCACAATGAATGGGCACCAAATCTTTCCCCTGTGAGACATGCCAGACAAAGCCTTAATAATGGCCTACAGTCAGGCCTGAATAATCACACCTAGTTTCTTAGCTAGAAACCAGATTCTTCAACTCCATCCCTTGATTTTTCAGGACCTATGTGAAAAACATAAGCTATCTCATCCTAGACCTGATGAGTTGGATGTGTAGCCAAGAAGTTAGGAATTAACAAATGATTATGATTATTAAATCATTATATAGATGTTTCTTTTTTACTTTCTAAGTGTATTAGAATAGCCAAAAGGAAATACCAGAAATTGTCAAACTAATCTAGTTGCCTTGATCTTAGATGATTGTATACCCTTTACCTTCTGCCCTTGTGATTGTAAAAACTGGTGACTGACCCTCATTTGTACCCATTTTGTTCCAGTTTTGTGACTCTGAAGTCTTGTGTTCACCAAAGACAGCTCCTAATGTTTATTAATGAAGAGTCTTGGGTCAACTCAAAACTAAGGCCCCCAGGTCCAAAGTTATCTTGATAACTGAAGCTGGAGCTAACCAAAATGGGCCCACCTGACATGGGCAGTAGCTCAGACTTTGTGCCAGTTTGAATCTATTATGTACCCCAGAAAAGCTGTGCTTTAATCCTGATCCAATCTTGTGGGGGCAGCTGTTTCTTTTAATCCTGATTCAATATTGCAGGACAGAAACTTTTTATTAGATTATCTCCACGGAGATGTGACACACCCAATTGTAGGTGTGACCTTGTGATTCGCTAGAGATGTGACTTTATCCATTCCAGGCGGGCCCTGATAAGTTTACTAGTCTTTAAAAGGGGAAACATTTTTGGAGAAAAGACAGAAATGACAAAGCTGAAAGAAACTTCAGAGAAGAGCTGACAGGCAGAGAATAGAGACAGGATGTTTGAAGATGTTTGGAGCCCAGCAGGTATATCATTGAGATGGTAAGCAAGCCAGAACCCAAAGAGAGCCAAAGGAAGCCAAGAGATGGAATGCCAACCCTGGTAAAGCAAAGTGAGTTAACCCCACAGGAACAGAGGCTGAAAAAAATGGAGCCAAAGAGCAAGGGACCAACAGATGCCAGTCTCGTGACTACGAGCTGTCAGAGGTGTTCCTGACCCATGGGCCTTTCTTGAATGAAGGTATCTCCCTGGATGCCTTAATCTGGACATTTTCACAGGCCTAGAACTGTAAACTTGTAACCTATTAAATCCCCCCCTTTTAAAAGTCATTCTAATTCTGGTATACTGCATTCTGGTAGCATTTATGAAACTAATGCAGATTTTAACCTATAAGTTATCTATACCTAATTATAATACTAAAAATCATGCCCATCATCATATTAAGACCACCATTTTCTTACATATATTCTGTGACAAAGCATGCTATCAATCTGTGCATGCCCACTAATTAGATCACCTCTAATTACACCATCTGCAGTTATTGTGCTCATTATCCTAAAACCTGCCCTTTTTTGATATTATAAAACTATCAGAATTACTGTACTTATAACAGGGAGATTTTTGCATTGATAGACCATCTGCTTTCCTGCTTCCTGCCTGGCAATAAACTCTATCTCTTTGTGCGACCCTGGGTGTCTCAGGAATTGGTCACTGAGCATGGGCAAGAGAGCTCACCGCCTTTGTCCAATAACAGATGTTGAGGGGCTGTGTCAAAAAGCATGTGTCATAACACGGAGCACAGAAGAAGTGCACTCTCACAGGACATATACAAAACCTATGGAAACAAAGAGTTTCCAATGCTAAGGTATCCCAAGCAGAGCATGCATTCAACAGGCAGTCAGTTTATCGGGGTTGCCAATAGGATCTTTCAGGATGGGACTCTAGCCTTAGGGTTCTCCATCTTGCTGTCTTGAAATCAGTACTGTCAGGTGTTGTGCCAGTTTGAATCTTTTATGTACCCCAGAAAAGACCATGTTCTTTTAATGCATTCTTGTGGGGACAGACCTATAATATGTGGGAATTTCTGGTTAGGCTATTTCAATTGGGATGAGACCCAGCTCACTCAATCTTAATCCTTTATTAGAGTTCTTTGTGCAGAGGATACCTGATAGTAAAAGCCCAGACAGCCTAGAGAGAAATATCGCAGGACAAACAAGGAAGGACTCACAGGATCTGAGAGAGAGAGAGACATTGAAACCAGAATCCAAGAGAAAGGGACCACAGACATTGCTATGTGCCTTTCCCTGTGACAGAGGAACCCTGGATGCAAGCAGCCTTTCTTCAGAGAAGGTATCTTCCTCTTGATGCCTTAATTGGGATATTTTCATGGCCTCAGAACTGTAAATTTGTAAACTAATCATACCCCATTGAAAAATCCAACCCATTTCTGGCATTCTGACAGCTTTATCAAACTGAAACAAGTGTGATTATGGATCAGCACTAGGTTGAACTGTAAGGGCTCACAGCAATTTGAAAAGGAAGCATGGAGTTTTTCTTCAGGAGGAGGGAACAAATTTAGAAGCATTTCTGAAACACAAAATCATTAATACGTCCCCTCCCCCATGCCTCCCTAGGTACCTGATTTGGTTATCAAACATACGGTACAAATGGAAACCATCCTTTCCTGGAACTGCCGCATTGAGACTTCTCACCTGAGATTTGTCATCCAGGGAGGAGTTATTTTGTCTTCTCCTACAGCCACTTAAACCTCTTCTTTAGTTGTCCATCAAAATGTTCAGTTACCCACCCTATGACTTCATGGTGTAATAAGCCATGGAAAGTTTATCATATGCCCCTTGATGGGCTACAAAACTGGTGTCACCATCAGATGCAACGTGTTCAGGAAATAGCTGAACGGGAAACACATGGTGTATTGTAGGGCCTGGACAGGGTATTGTGGGGCCTGAGTCAGTGGAATGCATGGGAATGGCGAGGCCAAACCTGCAGACTGTGTCCCAGCCATAGTCAGGATCCAGTAAAATGAGAGTCCCTATGATCTACCTGCTCAGAAGACGCTGGCCTGAGACTCAAGAGTCTGTCACTAGGACAGCTTTCATGTTGTTCTGAAGTCTTCTGTTGACAGTGACAGTCCATATGTGAAAGCCCTGTCCAGGATGGAGGTTTGTCCCTCATGGGCTGTCTTATCATGGGTCAAGGAGGTAGATGGTCAGGCATCTGCTGGCTGTGGAGGTAAGACACCTCAGCCTCTACATTCAGCTGACAAGCCTGGTCTGCTGTTGGTTCTGATGCTCTCACCAGGCAGAGGTGTGGGAAAAAAGCTCTTTAGGAGCAGAATTGATATTTAGCCCATTGACTTATCCCCACAGAGTTCTTATTCATATGCCACTTTGGCTTGCCAGTGGCTTCATCAAATTGCAGGCTACTAGCCATAGCTCATGAGTCACTGAAGTTCAGTCTTTCATATGCCCCATTAAAGAGGGACAATTTCCATTCCCAATGCAATTTCCACTGCAGCAATTCCCATCAGGGATTGGGCACTAGTGCACATAGAAACACATCTCCACCAAAAATACATTATATAGTGGGGCCACACAGTGAGGTGTGTTGGCAGCTTGTAGAAGAATCACACTGGTGGTGGCCTCAGACCCCAAACTGGAGGGCATTATTTGTTTCCCCCTCTTCCCAATGTCAGTATCCTTTTAGCATCCAGTGACCACAGAATCACAACACTCTGAAATCTTCCCACCCAACACTGCCCCTCCAGGCTTCCTTCTCTCCTGGGGACACAGGCACTTCAACAGAGATGATGGGGTAAAAAGCCTGTGAGGCCCTGAGACCCATCCTGAGGCACACAGGGGGGCAAGGGAACAGCATCCCAATGGTCACTACACCGCCAGGGTGCAGACTGCAGCAAGGCCTCCCGTTTGTTTGCGGGATTAGCAAAGATCCCAGCAGAGCCGCTGTTCTTTGGGTGAGTCTCAGAGCAGCGCAAAGTAGCCCTCCTGGGTGTGGGCCGAGCTCAGGCGTCCCGAAAGGGGGAGGGTGCGCTTGGAGAGCTGCAATGAGGTGACATGCACCCCTCCTGTGCCAGTTTCACGGACACAGTGACCTCGAGTAGGGGTGAGGTTAATTACCATCTTTCCTCCCTGTCTTTCTGCCTCCCCATTTTCCCGCCCCACTTTCTCCCTCCCCCTCTCTTTAGTCTTGGAGGCAGAGGCGCCTGCTTCTCTAAAGCCCAGTGCCTGTGGTGCGGTCCACAGAGCACTCGGTCATTTGGCCACTGCCACGAAGGTCGTCCCTGCCTCCTGCGGTCATTGCTCAAGTGAATGCTGCCGGGGTCCCACAGCAGCAGGACGACGTGGGTAGGGGGCAGGGCCACCCCACCTTCATTACAGCTACCACTACTGTCTGGGCGGAGGTTGCAGGTTGTGCTCTGGGCTTTGAAGGTGGGTGGGTGTATAATCCGACACTCTCAAGGCTTTAACCAGACTGCTTCCATTATCATGGAAGCAAATCTACCAAGTCTCAAAGGTCATTTTAAGGCCTCTCGGTAATGAGATTCCAAAAAGTATACATTCTTTTCTTCTTCTTTCTTCCTTTCTCCAGTTTCAACAGCTGCAGGAATGTCTAGGTGTCTGTTGGTGCCAAGGACCTGCTTGTGGACAGACACTTAGCTCCTGAGTTACCCTCAGGCTTGGTCTGGTGCCATTGTTGAAAGGCCATAAGCAGTAGCTGCAGAACTGCTCCCCAGACTTCCTGGAACCCATCTGTTACACCTCTAATCTTGCCCTCAGCTCTGCAGGGGAGTTGGGGTGGGACCAGGGGCTAAAGAGAATGATCAATACCTCTTACCCTCCCACCTCCCACCTCCCTCACCCCCACCTTTGGAACCTCAAAGCTTATAGAAAGCAATCTACTAGCATTCTCCAAGAAAGCCTCGTGGCCTCTGCTATCACCCCTAGCTGACACTTCGGGGTCTGCAACTAGCCAAACCTGGTGAAACTCCAGTACCCCATCCCGGGCCCACCTCCAGAGCTTGTGGCCCAGTAGACAATGTGGTATCTACAGAACATTTGCCTCCCTGTAGCCACAAGAAGGCCATCATCTCAATCTGTCACCCTGCAGGCAGCTGGTACCCTAGTGGAACACTGGGTTCCTTAAGTCACCACCATGCCATGGCTCTTTAATTGGAGATGCCCACTACAGCAGACTGCCAGCCAGAAGAGACACCAAGGAGATGTCAACCAACTCCCGAACAAGAGTGTGGCCAGATACTAAAAATGGGAGTCACACAGGCACTGGAATGAACAGCGTGTACTCACATAGGAAAGAGACAGAGTAAGGTCATTTTCAGCCAGCAGATAGCCACAGTCCAGCTGTTATATGATGTACATGTGTAAGTAAGGGTTTGCTGTGCACCTGGAACAGGGGAGGATTACCTTATAAGGAAGAATCTGGGCTGAGTATGAGCTCACTGTCTAGTCTCTGAATAAGGGTATGTTCCAGGCTCAAGGCTCTTATTGGGCCAGCTAGGGAGGGGCAGCTGTTTGCACAATGGCTGCTTCTCCAACAAAATAAGACTATCTTTATTTCATGATACCTTCTGTAAATAAGTATCAAAAAAATCTACAAAAATATCTCCTATGATTAATAAGTTAGTACAGCAAGGTCACAGTATACAAGATAAATATACACCTCAATTACCTTCTTATGTCAGCCATGTGCGAATTATCAATCAGAATTTGAAATTTCAAAATAATACCACCAAAACAATAACATCAAAAGTGAAGTACTTGGGGACAGTGCGACGACGGTTCAGTGGCAGAATTCTCACTTGTCGTGCTGGAGATCCTGATTCAATTCCTGGTGTCTGCAAAAAAAAAAAAAAATTTAAAAAAAAGTGAAGTGCTCAGGTGGTGCAATGGTGGCTCAGTGACAGAATTCTTGCCTGCCATATTGGAGACCCAGGTTCGATTCCTGGAACCCATGCCAATAAAAAGAAAAAAAAGGGAATTGCTTAGGTAAGTAAGAAAATACATAGAAGATATGTATGCAGCAAAGTATAAAATACAAATGAAAAAAGATCTAAGTAAATGAAGCAATAATCCACATTCTGGATGTTAAAACCCCATATTGTTAAGATATTTTGTCTTGATAATTTGATCTATAGATTAAACATAATCCCAATTTAAATTCCAGCAAGCTGTTTTATATACATGGAAAACTGATTCTAAACTTTATACAGAAAAGCAAAAGACCGATTAACTAATAAAGGACTAAAGAGGAATGAAGTTGGCAAAATTGCACTGTTAGATTTCAAGACTTATTATAAAGCTACAGTAATCAAGACAGGATGGGGAAAGATTAGACACATTGATCAGTGGAATAGAATAGACAGCCTAGAAATAGAGCCTAGAATAGAATATAAATACAATCAACTGACCTTGACTAAGGTACAAAAGCTAATTAATGGAAAAAGAATAGTCTTTTCAAGAAATGATGCTGGAATAATCGG
This sequence comes from Tamandua tetradactyla, assembly GCF_023851605.1. Classification (NCBI taxonomy): domain Eukaryota; kingdom Metazoa; phylum Chordata; class Mammalia; order Pilosa; family Myrmecophagidae; genus Tamandua; species Tamandua tetradactyla. The sequence continues at coordinate 208,309,158 of NC_135327.1, read as the reverse complement.
ACATATATATATGTAAATAAACAAGCCTGGACAAAAACCTTGCCCTTTTCACCAAAAAGCTGTTCAAAATGGATCATGTACGCTAAATATAAAATGCAAAACTATAAACTGTCAGAAGAATACATAAAGAAAAATATATGTGACCTTGGGTTTGGTGATGAGTTTTTAGGAAAGACTGAAATTATACAAAACACTTTCTCAAATCATAAAGGAATGAAGTTGAAATCAATAATAGGAAGAGTGCCAGAAAATTCACAAATATGTGGAGGCTCAACAACACACTCTTAAACAACCAGTGGGTCAAGGAAGAAATTACAAGAGAAATCAGTAAGTATCTCGAGGCATAAGGAAATGAAAACACAACATATCAAAACTTATGGGATGCAGCAAAGGCAGTGTTAAGAGGGAAATTTATTGCCCTAAATGCCTATATCAAAGAGGAATAAAGGCCAAAAATTGAGGAATTAACTGTCCACTTGGAAAAACTAGAGAAAGAACAGCAAACTAACCCTAAAGCAAGCAAAAGGAAAGAAATAAGAAAGATTAGAGCGGAAATAAATGAAATTGAGAACATGAAAACTATTGAGAAAATCAATAAAACCAGAATTGGTTCTATGAGAAAATCAATAAGATTTATGAACCCTTAGCAAGATTTACAAAAAGAAGAAGATAGGGGATGCAAATAAATAAGATCAGAAATGGAAGAGGAGACATAACCACTGACCCCACAAAAATAAAGGAAGTAATGACAGGATACTATGAACAACTTTGTGCTAATAAATACAACAATGTAGATGAAATGGACAACTTATTAGAACTGCATGAACAACCAACTTTGACTCAAGAAGAAATAGATGACCTCAGCAAACCAATCACAGATAAAGAAATCAAATCAGTCATAAAGAAGCTTCCCAAAAAGAAAAGTCCAGGGCCAGATGGTTTCACATGTGAATTCTACCAAACAGTCCAGAAAGAATTGGTACCAATCCTGCTCAAAGTCTTCCAAAAAACTGAAGAGGAGGGAAAGTTACCTAATTCATTCTATGAAGCCAACATTACCCTCATATCAAAGCCAAAGATATTACAAAAAAGAAAACTTGAGACCAATCTCTCTAATGAATATGGATGCAAAAATCCTCAATAAAATTCTAGCAAATCAAATCCAGCAACACATTAAAAGAATTATACATCATGACCAAGTAGGATTCATCCCAGTTATGCAAAGATGGTTCAACTAAGAAAACAAATTAATGTAGTACACCATATCAACAAAATAAAGCAGAAAAACCACATGATTATCTCGATTGATGCAGAAAAGGCATTTGACAAAATTCAACATCCTTTCCTGTAGAAAACACTTCAAAGGATAGGAATAGATGGGAACTTCCTTAAAATGATAAAGGGAATATATGAAAAACCCACAGCTAATATCATCCTCAATGGGGAAAAACTGAAAAATTCCCCCCTAAGATCAGTAACAAGACAAGGATGTCCACTATCACCACTGTTATTCAACATTGTTTAGGAAGTTCTAGCCAGAGCAATTAGACAAGAAAAAGAAATACAAGGCATCAAAATTGGAAAGGAAGAAGTAAAACTCACTGCTTACAGATGATATGATACCATATTTTGAAAACCATGAAAAATCCATAGCAAAAGTACTAGAGGTAATTAACGAGTACAGCAAAGTGGCAGGGTACAAGTTCAACACTCAAAAATCTGTACTGTTTCTATATACTAGTAATGAACAATCTGAGGGGGAAATCAAGAAACAAATTCCATTTACAACTGCAACCAAAGGAATAAATATTTAGGAATAAATTTAACTAAGGAGACAAAAGACCTATACAAAGAAAACTACAAGAAACTGTTAAAGAAATCACAGAAGACCTAAATAGATGGAAGGGCATACCGTGGTCATGGATTGGAAGACTAAATATAGTTAAGATGTCAGTTCTATCTAAATTGATTTACAGATTCAATGCAATACCAATTAAAATCCCAACAACTTACTTTTCAGAAATAGAAAAATCAATAAGCAAATTTATCTAGAAGGGCAGGGTGCCCTAAATATCTAAAAGTATACTGAGGAAAACAAATGAAGTCAGAGGTCTCATGATGCCTGACTTTAAGGCATATTATGAAGCCACAGTGGTCAAAACAGCATTGTACTGGAATAAAGATAGATATATTGACCAATGGAATTGAATAGAATGTTCAGATATAGACCATCTCATCTACAGACAATTGATCTTTGGTAAGGCAGTCAAGCCAACTCATCTGGGACAGAACAATCTCTTCAATAAATGGTGCCTAGAGAACTGGATATGCATATGCAAAAGAATGAAAGAGAACCCATATCTCACACCCTATACAAAAGTTAACTCAAAATGGATCAAAGACCTAAACATTAGGTCTAAGACCATAAAACAGTTAGAGGAAAATGTAGGGAGATATCTTATAAATCTTATACTTGGAGGTGATTTCATAGACCTTGCACCCAAAGCAAGAGCACCAAAGAAAGAAATAAAAAATGGAAACTCCTCAAAATTAAACACTTTTGTGCATCAAAGAATTTCATCAAGAAAGTAAAAAGACAGCCTACATAATGAGAGACAATATTTGGAAATGACATATTAGATAAAATCTAGTATCCAGAATTTATAAAGAGATTGTTCAATTCAACAACAAAAAGACAGCCAACCCCATTACAAAATGGGAAAAAGACTTGAACAGACACTTCTCAGAGGAGGAAATACAAATGGCCAAAAGGCACACGAAGAGATGCTCAACGTCCCTGTCCATTAGAGAAATGCAAATCAAAACCACAATGAGATATCATCTCACACCCACCAGAATGGCCATTATCAACAAAACAGAAAATGACAAGCGCTGGGGAGGATGTGGAGAAAGAAGCACACTTATTCACTGTTGGTGGGAATGTCAAATGGTGCAACCGCTGTGGAAGGCAATTTGACAGTTCCTCAAAAAGCTGAATATAGAATTGCCATATGACCCGGCAATACCATAGGTATTGAATAGATAGGTATCTACTCAAAGGACATAAGGGCAAAGACACAAACAGACATTTGCACACCATGTTTATAGCAGCATTATTTACAACAGCAAAGAGATGGAAACAGCCAAAATGTCCATCAATAGATGAGTGGCTAAACAAACTGAGGTATATACATATGCAGGAATATTATGGAGATTAAAGGCAGAATAAAGTTATGAAGTATGTAACAACATCGATGGACCCTGAGGATATTATGCTGAGTGAGATTAGCCAAAAACAAAAGGACAAATACTGTATGGTATCACTGATATGAACTGACATTAGTGAATAAACTTGTAATATTTCATTGGTAACAGAGACCACAAGGAGATAGAAATAGGGTAAGATATTAGGTAATTGGAGCTGAAGGGATACAGATTGTGCAACAAGACTGCCGGGTGTAATTTCGGCCCCGTTCCTCTAGCTCTCTGCCTAGCAACATATTCAAGCTATCCCATTGGGTCTTTCTGCTCTCAGCATACCCAATCCCTCGCTGCCACCCCTTAGCCTCCTCACCAATCACGCAGCGCGCCTCCCCTGGCCCCTCCCTATTTCCGCCTCGCCACTATATAAAGCTCTGTACTTCCTGTAATAAACATTCTGGTGCACACGCCTTGCCAGCTCCTCCAGTTCCCGCAAGTCGTTCTTCCTCTCGCGCGCCCTCCAGACCTTCGAGCCCCCCGGACTGGTCGGCTACCGAGCTCCCCCGTCTCGCTGCGAGGAAGACCCCAGGCAGGAGCTAGGGAAAGCTCCTGCAATTGGCGCCCGAACAGGGACCTCCCCGCCGCTCATCTTCTCTCCAGCCCCATTTGCCACTCTCGACAGGTAAGGGCCCCCACCGTTGGCAACGGCCCCCGTCCCACTGCGCCCCGCGGGGGGCCTTGTCTGCGCGGCACCCCCATGGCGCAGAGGACTTTCCCATCAGCTCCAGTTCGGATGCCGGGTCCTTGTTCGGGCGGCTGGATGGTGCGCTCGAGCTCGGCCCCCCTGGGCTGAGCAGTGTCGAGGCCGAACAAGATGGCGAACTTCCGCCTTCTTCCCCGGGTAAAAGCAGGAACTGCCTCTACCCCTCCCCTGCCGCCATTTTCCGTCGCTGCCCCACCCTGTCCACCATCTTATGATCCCACTGTCCCGCCCCATCCGCCATCTTGTGATGGCACCATGCCCATTAACCCAGCCCCTTGGCCGTCCGCTACACTGGCAGCAATCTCGGCCGACCCCTGGCACCCCCCCCCGGCAATTCTGCCTGCAATATAAGCCCCAAGCCCCTCTCTCACACTAACCCCTTTGTGCATGCGCTGCCTCCTCTCCAGCAGCCAGTTTCGTGTTTCCCCATGGGTGTCCGGCCCGCTCCTCAGCGCCCTCTCCCCTGGTGCCCCTTCCATGCCAACGGGGTTGGGCGCCTTCGCGGGGCGGTTGAGGAGGATGGCCTTGGTAGCCCTTATGCCGCCTGTCTCGTTGGGGAACTGTCCCAGCGGCTGTGCACTCCCTTTGACTGGATCTCTGGCGGGAGCTATCCTCACCCCGGTCAATGTATTAACTGGCGGGCTCATTTCCATGCAAAAATAGAAAACAAGTTATCACTGACCATGCCTCCGGCATTGACCTCCCAGCTGAGGCCTTCACCGGGACACACCCCTTCACCCTTCCTGCGCACTACGCGCAAGCCCCACCGGGCTTCTGGCTTCAGCTGAGGGAAGTAGCTCTGCGAGCCTTCCGTACATGCTCGGCCGCTGGGCCGGAGGGATTCGCCAAACTCGCTCAGGGCCGAGGCGGGGATTTCACCTCCTTTGTCTCACGGGTCCGCCGACACCTGCGAGCACAGAGTTGCCGGCGAGCAAGCTCAGCTGGCACTCGCCGGGGAGCTTGTTTTCGAGGGAGCGAACCCCGCTTGTGGACAGGCGCTCATTCCGGTAAAGGAGGGGGGGTTGCATGACTGGGTTCTAGCTTGCACAAATGTGGACTTCCAAACCTCCTCCCTGGCCCAGGCCTCGGGCTGTTTTAGGTGCGGCCAGGCTGGCCATTTTGCAAAGGAGTGTCCAACAGTAGACTCCCACTTAAATAGACCCCAGGGCAAGCCTCCCACACCCTGCCCACGCTGTAACAAGGGCTACCATTGGGCCCGAGACTGCCGCTCAACCACCATACAGCAGCCTTTAAACTCCAGGAGGGGCATGCCCCAGCCCCACTCCCAAGGGGCACCGGCCCGAGCCGGACCCGTTCCCAAACCATAATGTGAACAGTCCCCATAACACCCAACAAGCCCACCCACTCACTTACAATAGATCAGTGCTGGTATATGGGCACCCTAAATTCTGGAGTGGAAATATCATGCCTGCCAGCACGCTTAAATCGGTGAAACGCAAAAGAAGGGCCCTCTGTCGTCGGGACCACAGGCTCCGCCCCCTCCTTGCGATCTGCCTTTCCCTTAAAATGGGAAAATAATGAGGGCCAATCGGGCACCTTCAGACCCCTCTTCCTAACCACAATCGATCAAATCCTATGGGGCTGAGACATTCTTACAGCAGCAGGGGCTAGCATTACCACTCAGCCCCCCTAATAATTTGCGCCACTGCTCGCTTAATACCTCCGGCACCCACTCCTCTTCAGTGGGACACAGAGGAGCCCATCTGGGTGGAGCAGTGGCCTTTACCTTCCCATAAATTAGAAATACTTAAAACCCTCGTCTTAGAGCAGTTAGAAGCTGGTCACATTAAACCTTCCACTAGCCCCTAATTAGAATTCAAATACAAAAGGAGAAGACTAACAGCCCTTGAGCACCCCCTAGCAACCTTGTCACAGCTACTCTCATACATCTAAATCTCCTCACATTCGATCAAGAGGGCCTATCTCCCCTACGTAAACACTGGGGACCCTCTCACAGGCCCACGCCAGCCCCACTGGTTTGCTGGCGTGACCCAGCCACCAATACGTGGCAAGGGCCCACCCCTCTCCTTGCCCAGGGGCGTGGTTTTGCTTGTGTCTTTCCAGAAAATGGACCACAGCCAATTTGGATCCCCAGAAGGAACATCCGTCCAGCCACGGCGACCAAGCAGACGCCACCGACGCAAAATGCGAGCCCTAAAAAAAAAGTTGAAGAAAATGCACCTTGAACAGCCCTCAAAAAAGAAGAGTTCACAACCGTCACTGCCGTCATCGACCACCAAACGCCTGCGCCGTCGGGCAAGGTGCCTGGTTTGGCAAATAATGCAAGCAGTCCTTGAAGAAGACGACCCGAAAAATAGCCCTCGAGCTCAAAAAAGGCAACTCCTGCACCTATATAATGGAGCTCGAGAGCGTTGCAGTAACCCCTCCCCTAGCTTAAAGCAAATTCTTCTAATAATGCTTACGCTTCTCCCCGCAACATCTGCAACAGCACCCAAAAAACTTTGGGCAGCAGTGCAGAACCCCCCTGGAGTCCTTTTCATCACCCCCGATAGCCCCCTTTTTCCCTCATTATAGCTTAACAACTGCTCACTCCGCCTCCCTTGTAACCCCTATCTTCTGCCCAGTCAAGCCCCACTTAATGTCTCTCTTTCTCCGCCCCACTCAGCGCTCCTTTTCATTCTCAAGGACAAGGACTCCCAGGTGGATATCTGCCCTCCTTCCTTCCCTAACTGCCTTTTTTTTTTACAGGAAATTACCATCGTGGACTACGTCAAAAACAAAACGTGTAATTCCAAAACATGTCGAACGTGTACTTCTAAAACATGTCCTTACTCCTGCTATGTCCTCATTCTTCCGCCACAAGCGAGACTTCGGGATTTCTGCCGCGATCGCTGCCGCTGTCATCGCATCTCTAGCTGCCGCTACTACAGCTGCTGTCGCCCTCACCCGAACCTCCACCACCGCGGAAGTCATCAACAACCTCACTCGTACCGCTGCCGGTGCACTTGGCAATCAAGAGGACCTAAACCTTCTAATGCACCACTCCATCTTCAATCTACAGCAGCAGATGGACCTAATTGCCCAAGACATCGAAGCCCTCTACGACATAGCTTCTTCCACATGTGATGGACAGTACCCCTTTTCCAGCCTCTGTGTTACCCCTGTCCTCGTTAATCACTCCCAACCCCACCTCACTTTGCGTGACTGGATCTTTACGGCTTATAATGAATCTTTCTGGAATCATACCCACCAACTCCAAGCTCACATACTTGCTCTAGAAAAAACAATTATCCCTAAAGTCTCTGCCTCCATTCTCTCTGACCTAACGAAAAAATTCTCTTCTTTCTTCAAACCCTCTAACCTCATCTTCTATGGAATCCTATTACTTGCCCTAATTGTCATTCTTATTATATTCAAATGCATATATAGACAACTCTCCCACCATAGACAACAAACTAAACTTCTTGCTCTAGCAGCTCTCGAACTTCAAAACCCCTTCGCGGGCGCAGGCCATCACCAGCAGGCACAGGTATAGTTAGCGAGTGTTGCCCACCCTAAGAACTGATCACCCTTTGGGAGCGTGGCTCATGCACATGCTGGCTCATCCGCATGAGCCCCATGGGCGCCCACGGGCCACCTGCACCTGCAGCCGGCCTCGCTTCTCCCCTTTTTCTTTTTTACTCTCTCTTTCTCTCCTATTAAACAAAAGGGAGGAATTGCCAGATGTAATTTCGGCCCCGTTCCTCTAGCTCTCTGCCTAGCAACATATTCAAGCTATCCCATTGGGCCTTTCTGCTCCCAGCACACCCAATCCCTCGCTGCCACCCCTTAGCCTGCTCACCAATCACGCAGCGCACCTCCCCTGGCCCCTCCCTATTTCCACCTCGCCACTATATAAAGCTCTGTACTTCCTGTAATAAACGTTCTGGTGCACACGCTTTGCCAGCTCCTCCAGTTCCCGCGAGTTGTTCTTCGTCTCGCGCACCCTCCAGACCTTCGAGCCCCCGGGACCGGTCGGCTACCGAGCTCCCCCATCTCACTGCGAGGAAGACCCCAGGCGGGAGCTAGGGAAAGCTCCTGCACAAGACTGAAAAGAAAAACTCAGAAACGGACAGCACAATACTATCTAACTGTACCACATTATGTTAAAACACTTAATGAAGCTGCATGTGAGAATGATAGAGGGAGGAGGGCTGGGGGTATAAATGAAATCAGAGAGAAAGATAGATGTTAAAGATTGAGTTGGTATAATCTAGGAATGTCTAGAGTGTATAATAATAGTGAATAAATGTACAAACTTTAAAAATGTTTGTATATGAAGAAGAACAAAGGAATGTCATTACTGCAGGGTGGTGAAAATTGATGGTAATTAATATTTTAAAATTTCACCTTATGTGTGAGACTAAAGCAAAAAAATGTTTATTTCATACAAAATTTATATTTTGACTAGGGCATTTCCTAATATAACTTATGTAGATAGCTTGATTGAACACCATAAGTACTTGGAATCCAAGTGGGTCATGTGATTTTGTTGGTTTGTCCAGAGTGATGCCCCGATGAATCCCAGAGTGATTCAATCAGTGAGTGGAAAAGTATTGCTTAAGTCTCCTTCAGGGAATGGTGACAACGGGGAGAAATTCAACTTCCCCAAGTTGAATTCTTGATATTCTCACAAGCAGTGTGGACAACCAAAGCTATGGCTGAGCCCCAGTCTTGGGGTTTGTTCATATGAAACATAACCCCACAAAGGATAGGTCAAGTCTACTTGAAATTTAGGCCTGAGAGTCAGCCCCAAGACAGCCTCATTTGTTGTTCAGATGTGGCCTCTCTCTCCAGCCAACACAACAAGCACCCTCCCCCTGTCTACGTGAGAGAAGACTCCAGGGGTGTGGACCTTCCTGGCAACGTGGAACAGAAATCTTAGAATCTCTCAGCATCAAGGGATTGAGAAAACCTTCTCGACCAAAATGAGGAAGAGTGAAATGAGATAAAGTGTCAAAGCTGAGAGATTCCAAACAGAGATGAGAGGTTATGTGGGAGGTTATTCTTATGCATTAAGTGGATATCACCTTGTTATTCAAAATGTAATGGAGAGGCTGGAGGGAACGGCCTGAAAATGTAGAGCTGTGTTCAGGTAGCCATGTTTCTTGATGATGATTGAATAATAATATGGCTTTCACAGTGTGACTATGTGATTGTGAAAACTTTTGTGTGTGATGCTCCTTTTACTTACCTTGTCAACAGATGAGTAGAACATATGAAATAAAAATAAGTAATAGAGGGAACAAATGTTGAAATAAATTTAGTTTGAAATGCTAGTGATAAGTGAAAGCGAGGAGTAAGGGGTATGGTATGTATAAAGTGGGGTTTTTTTGTCTTTTTTCTGTTTTATATTTTTTCTGTTGTCTTTTTATTTCTTTTTCTGAACTGATGCAAATGATAATTAATATATTTAAACTTTAACTTAAAGCAAAAAGTGTCAATTTGGTACAAAATTTATATTTTGACTAGTGCATTTCCTAATATAGCTTATGTGGACAACTTAATTGAACATCATAAGTGTATGGAACCTTGAGTAGGGCATGAGATTTTGTAGGTTTGTCCAGAGTGATACCTCAATAAATCCCAGAAGGATTTGAAGAGTGAATATAAAAGTATTTGCAAAATCCCCTTGGGGGAATGGTGAAAAAGGGGGAAAATTCAACTTCCCCAAGTGCAGAATTCTTGATATTCTTACAAGCAGTGGGGACAACGAAAGCAATAGGCTGAGACCCCAATCTTGGGGTTTGTTCATAAGAAACTTAACCCTACAAAGGATAGTCTAAGCCTACTTAAAATTAGGCCTAAGAGTCACCACCAAGAGAACCCCTTTTGTTGCTCACATGTGACCTCTCTCTCTCAGCCAATATGACAAGCAAACTCACTGCCCTCTCCATCTCTATGTGGGACATGACTCTCAGGGCATGGCAATGTGGAACAGAAATCCTAGAATGAGCTGGGACTCAGCACCAAGGGATTGAGAAAGCCTTCACCACCAAAAGGGGGAAGAGAGAAATGAGACAAAATTAAGTGTCAAGGGCTCAGAGATCCCAAACAGGGTTGAGAGGTTATCCTGGATGTTATTCTTACACATTAAATAGATATCACCTTTTTAGTTAAGGCATAACAGAGAGGCTGGAGGGAACTGCCTGAAAATGTAGAGCCATGTTCCACAAGCCATGTTTCTTGAATATAATTCTTTATGATATAACTTTTGCAATATGACTGTGTGATTGTGAAAAGCTTGTGTCTGATGCTTCTTTTAGCTACCTTATGGACAGATGAGTAAAGCATATGGTTAAAAATGAATAAATAGTAGGGGGAACAAATGTTGAAATAAATTGAGTAGATTGAAGTGCTAGCGATCAATGAAAGAGAGGGATAAGGGATCTGGTATGGATGAATTTTTTTCTGTTTTCTTTTTATTTCTTTTTCTGAATTGATGCATATGTTCTAAGAAATGATCATGATGATGAATATACAACTATGTGATAATATAGTGAGTTATTGATTATATAACAAGAATGGAATGATCTTATGGTAAAAAGAAAGAAAGAACTTCAGTTGGAAGTTAGCTACCTTTCCTCTGAAAAACTATACATTTTAAAGTAAAAGCCAAATAAATAATAGGAGGAACAAATATTAAAATAACTTTAGTAGCTTGAAATACTAGTGATCAATGAAAGGGAGGGGTAAGGGGTATGGTATGTATGACTTTTTTTCTGTTTTCTTTCTTTTTCTGAATTGACGTAAATGTTTTAAGAGATGATCATGATGATGAATATACAACTATGTGATGAAAAAAAGAATGTTCATATGGTATGTTGATTGGTTTTATTAATAAAAATTAAAAATGCAAAAAATTAGGTAGACTACAATACTCATGGTCAATGAGAGGAAAGGGTAAGGGATATGGAATGTATGTGGTTTTTCTTTTTTCTTCTTAGTTCCTTTTCTGGAGTGATGCAAACTTTCTAAAAATGATTATGATGATGAATTCACAATCGTGTGGTAATATTGTGAGCCATTGATTGTATACTTTGGATGAACTGTATAGTGTGTGAAGATATCTTAATAAAAATACTTTTGAAAAAGAAAAAAAAAGAAGAAGAAATAGCAGACCTCAACAAAGTAAATACAAGTAAAGAGATTCAATCAGTTTTCGAGATGCTACAAAAAAAGAAAAGTCCAGGACCAGATGACTTCACATGTGACTTCAACTCAAGAAAGTACCAATTCTGCTCAAAGTCTTCAAAAAAAAATTGAAGAGAAGGGAAAGCTACCTAAGCCATACTATGAAGCCAAAATGTTCCTAATACCAAAGCCAGATAAAGATACTACATAAAAAGAAGAAATAAAACTATAAACCAATCACTTTAATGACAATAGATGCAAAAATCCTCAACAAATACTTGCAAATTGAATCTAACAGCACATTCAAAGAATTATACACCATGACCAAGTGGGATTTATTCCAGGTATGCAAGGCTGGTTCAACACAAAAAAACTAATGTAATACATCATATTAATAAGTCAAAGCAGAAAAATCACATGGCCATCTCCACTGATGCAGAAAGGCATTTGACAAAATTCAACATCCTTTCTTGATGAAAACATTTCAAACGATAGGAATTGAGGGAAATTTCCTCAAGACAACAAAGGGAATATGTGAAAAACACCCAGTTAACATTGTCCTCAATAGAGAAAGACTGAAAGCTTTCCCTCTAAGATCAGGAACAAGACAAGGATGCTCACTGTCACTATCGCTATTCAATATTGTGCTGGAAGTTCTAACCAGAGTAATTAGAAAAGAAAAATGAATAAAAGTCATCCAAATTAGAAAGGAAGAAGTAGAATTCTCACTGTTTGTAGATGACAGGATACTATATGTCAAAAATCACCCCCAAATTTTAGCAAAGCTACTAGAGCTAATGAATGAGTATAGCAATGTGGCAAGGTACAAGATCAACACCCACAAATCAGCACTGTTTCTATACACTAGTGCTGAGCAATTTGAAGTGGAAATCAAAAATTCCATTTACAATAGAAACCAAAACAATCAAATATTTAGGAATAAATTTAATTAAGGATACAAAAACCTACACACAAAAGCCTATAAGAAATTGCTAAAAGAAATCATGGAAGACCTAAATAATAGAAGAGTGTACTATGTTCATGGATAGGAACACTAAAAATAGTTCAGTTATCAATTCTACCCAAGTTGATTTATAGATTTAATGCAATACCAGTTAAAAGTACATATTATTTGCAGAAATAGAAAAACCAATAGCCAAAATTATTTGGAAGGATAGGGTGCCACGAATAACTAAAAATATGCTTAAAAAGAAAAATTAAGTGGGAGGTCTCACATTACTTGACTTAAAAGCATATTAAAGCTACAGGGTCAATGCCACATGGCACTGGCAGAAAAACAGATATACTGACCAAGGGATATAGATATAAAACAGATATAATGACTGAATTGAGTGTTTCAAAATAGATCCTCTCATCTATGGACAATTGATCTTTCATAAGGCAGTCAAGCCAATCCACCTGGGATAGAGCAGCCTCTTCAATAAATGTTATTTGGAGAACTGAATATCTATATGCAAAAGAATGAAAGAGGATCCATACCTCACACTCTTTATAAAAATTCACTCAAAAGGGATCAAAGACTACTAAAGATCAGAGTTAAGTACACAAAACTTCTAGAAGAAAATGTAGGGAAATATCTTATAAATCATGTGACAGGGGGTGATTTCCTAGAGCTTATACCCAAAGGATGAGCAATGAAAAAAAAAATAGACAAATGAGATCTCCTGAAAACTAACCACTTTTGCACATCAAAGAACTATGACCGGAAAGTAAAAAGGCAGCCTACACAATGGGAGACAATATTTGGAAACCACATATCCAATAAGGGTTTAATATCCAGAATATATAAAGAGATTCTGCAATTCAACAACAAAAAGAAAAACACCCAACTTAAAAATGGGCAGAGGATATGAATAGACAACTTTTTGAAGAGCAAATACCAATGGGTAAAAAATCAAGAGGACGATGAGATTTCACCTCATACCTTTAAGAATGGCTGTTATTAAATAAACAGAAAACTACAAATGTTGGAGAGGATGTGGAGAAATTGGAATACTTACTCTCTGCTGGTGGGAATGTGTAATGGAACAGCTGTTGTGGAAAACTGCTTGCAATTATTCAGAAAACTAAATACTGAATTGCCTTATGACCTGGCAATGCCAATACTCAGTATATACCCAGAAAAGCTGAAAACAGTGACACGAATGGACATTTGCACGCTGATGTTCATAGCAGCAATATTCACAATTGCCAAAAGATGGGAAAAATCAAAGTACCCATCAATAAACAAGTCAATAAACAAAATGTGGTATATATATATGTATATACACACATATCTACGATGAACTATAATGCAGCAGTAAAGATGAAATGAGGTCTTAGAACATATGACAACGTGGAGGAATCTGGAGGACATAATGCTGAGTGAAATGAATCAGACACAAAAGGATAGATATTGTAAGATTTCACTATTATGACTCTGGTAAAAGCTATCTCAGAGGTTACACTATAGAATATAGCAGACCTAGAGGTACTCAGAAGTTAGAAATTGAGGAAAGGCTACTCAATGAGGTTGAACCTAAATGCAAGGGAACGGATAGAAATGACTGTAACTAATTAGTGGGGTTATAAGTAACATTGTCATATTGAAGGTGAATGTGATTGAAAGGGGATGTATAGTGCCATGTATCCCGCTGATTAAATCTACAATGATAATTTTAAAAATGTTTATATACATCCAAATCATGGTTTCTAAACACCATTCTCCAATGAAAGGAACCAGGAATCCTTGGGGAAATGGCTGCTTGTAGGGCTGGAGCATCTTATAGTGCCAAAAGGTAAGGAAGGGCTCAAAATAGGAAGTGGATGGGGGCATGTCATTGGGGCACAGGAGCTAACTGAAAAAGCACCAATGGTCAAAGCTGGAAGAATCTGAGCTGATCTTTGAAGCAATAATAATGATGATGATAAAATGCTTATTATGCTCACATATTGGTTTCTAAATATGATGACATATAACTAAATGTAATGTGGTATAGTGGATGGAATCCTGGAACAGGAAAAGGTCACTAAGAAAAAACTGCAAGTCTGAATAAGGCATCAAGTTTAGTTAATAATAATGTACCAATGTTGGTTTCTTTTTTTTGACAAATGTACCCTGGTGAGGTAAGGGATTAACAAGAGGGGAAACTGGGTGAGGTATATATATATGAAATTTGGGTATTATTTTTGCAAACTTTTCTGTAAATCTAAAATTATGCCAGAACAAAAAGTTTATTTGAAACAAGTTTAGTAAAAAAGGAATCCTTCAGTGTAATCATTTGCTAAAGGAGATGACATTTTCATGCACCTTTCTGTGATGAGCAAAGTTCCTATCAAGTTCATTTGCCTTTTCTTCAGTTGTCAGGGTACTTCCTCACCCCATCCCTACCCCTTTCTCTCTGCTCCTGTCATGGCCAAATCCAGCTTCCTTTTCTTTTCAACCCATTAATTACATAAATCCATTCAAACCTGGAGATGAAGCTCTCTCTCTCTAACATTTTTTGTTGTGAAATGTATATACAAAAAAAGAAAATGAAAAAAAGGAAAAGCAGTAAGTTTTAAATACACCCCAACAAGCAGCTACAGATCAGATTTCATAGTTTCATATGGGTTACCATTCCACAGTTCAAGGTTTTCCCTTCTAGCTGCTTCAAAATGCTGGAGGCTAAAAGAAATATCAGTATAGTGATAAAGCAGTCATACTCATTGTTAAATCCTATCATCTCTGTTATAACCTCTGCTTTGATCCTTCTCCCACTCTATAAGGGTCTTTGGGCTATGCCATTTCTAACTTTTTCATGTTGAAAAGGGGTGTTTTAGTAACATAGTATAGGGGATGGAATTAGATGATATTCTTTAAGAGGCTGGCTGCTCTTTTTGCACTGCCTATCTAGCCTAGGAAGCCTCTGGAAGCAATCGGTTTCAGGAAAGTAAACTCAGTGCAAGAAATTTTATAGAGTTTCAGGTACAGCTCTAGGTGTTCTTTAGTGTTAATAGGCATGAAATTGGTTGGGGGTTAGCAAGCCATGACAACTGCAAATATCTAGCTGAAGCTTGTGTAAGAGTAGCCTCCAGAATAGCTTCTCTCCTCTATTTGAACTCCCTTAGTTCAAATATCAGATACCACTGATATCCTCTTTTATTTATTTATTTATTTATTTATTTATTTATGAATTTCTAAAAAATTATCAAACAAAAAACATTAATATATGATCATTCCATTCTACATATATAATCAGTAATTCACAATATCATCACTTAGTTGCATATTCATCATTTCTTAGAACATTTGCATCAATTCAGAAAAAGAAATAAAAAGAAAACAGAAAAAGAAAAAAAATTTTCCATGCCATACCCCTTACCCCCCCTTTCATTGATCACTAGCATTTCAAACTGAATTTATTTTAACATTTGTTCCCTCTATTATTTATTTTTATTCTGTATGTTCTACTCATTTCTTGACAAGGTAGACAGAAGGTTTTCACAATCACACAATCACACTGTGAAAGCTATATCATTATTCAATCAACATCAAGAAACATGGCTACTGGAACACAGCTCTACATTTTCAGGCAGTTTCCTCCAGCCTCTCCTTTACATCTTGGATAACAAGGTGATATCTACTTAATGCAAAAGAATAACCTCCAGGATAACCTTTGGACTCTGTTTGGAATCTCTCAGCCATTGACACTTTGTCTCATTTCACTCTTCCCCCTTTTGGTCGATAAGGTTTTCTCAATTCCTTGATGTTGAGTCTCAGCGCATTCTAGGGTTTTTCTCTATCCCTTGATCCTGAGTCTCAGCTCATTCCAGGATTTGTATCCCACGTTTCCAGGAAGGTCCACACCCCTGGGAGTCATGTCCCACACAGACAGAGGGAGGGTGGTGAGTTTGCTTGTTGTGTTGGTTGGAGAGAGAGGCTACATCTGAGCAACAAAAGAGGCTCTCTTGGGGGTGACTCTTAGGCCTAATTTTAAGTAGGCTTGACCTATCATTTGTGGGGTTAAGTTTCACATGAGCAAACCACAAGACTGTGGGCTCAGCCTATAACTTTGGTTCTCCACACTGCTCGTGAGAATATCAAGAATTCAACTTGGGGAAGTTGAATTTCTCCCCATTCTCACCCCTTCAGAGACTCTGCAAATACTGTTCCACTCACTGATCCAATCACTCTGGGATTCATTGGGGCATCACTCTGGGCAAACCAACAAAATCTCATGTCCCACCTGAGATTCCAAGTACTTATGGTGTTCAATCAAGCTATCTACATAAGTTATATTATGAAATACACTAGTCAAAATACAAATTTTGTACCAAACATTTTTTGTTTTAATCTCACACATAAGGTGTTCTAGTTTGCTAGCTGCCAGAATGCAACACACCAGAGATGGATTGGCTTTAGTAAAAGGGGATTTATTTTGTTGGTTCTTCAGAGGAAAGGCAGCTAACTTTCCACTGAGGTTCTTTCTTATGTGTAAGGCACAGGATGGTCTCTTCTGGTCTTCTCTCCAGGCCCCTGGGTTCCAACAACTTTCCCCAGGGTGACTTCTTTCTGCATCTTCAAAGGCCTGGGCTGAGCTGTGAGTGCTGAGATGAGGAATGCCGAGCTGCTTAGCAGTGCTACGTTGCAATCTCTCATTTAAACACCAGCCAATTAAGTCAAATGTCATTCATTGAAGCAGACATGCCTCCTAGCTGACTGCAGATGTAATTGGCAACAGATGAGGTTCATGTACTGTTGGCTTATGTCCGCAGCAACAAGACTAGGTATGCTCACCTGGCCAAGTTGACAACTGAATCTAACTAACACATAAGGTGTAATTTGAAAATATTAATTACCATCTATTTTCAGCACCCTGCAGTAATGACATTCCTTTATTCTTCCTCATGCAAAAACATTTTTAAAATTTGTACATGTAGTCACTATTATAATACACTCTAGGCATTCTTAGATTACACCATCTCAGTCTTGATCATCTATCTTTCTTTCTGATATCATTTATAGCCCCAGCCCTCCTCTCTCTATCATTCTCACATGCAGCTTCGTTCACTTTTTTTTAAATATAATTGTATTACAGTTAGGTAGTATTGTGCTGTCCATTTCTGAGTTTTTATATTCAGTCCTGTTGTACAATCTGTAGCCCTTCAGCTCCAATTACCCAATATCTTACCCCATTTCTATCTCCTGATGGTCTCTGTTACCAATGAAATATTCCTAGTTTATTCACTAATGTCAGTTCATATCAGTGAGACCATACAGTATTTGTCCATTTGTTTTTGGCTAATCACACTCAGCATAATGTCCTTAAGGTCCATCCATGTTGTTACATACTTCATAACTTTATTCTGTCTTAAACCTGAATAATATTCTAGCATACGTATATGCCACAGTTTGTTTAACCACCCATCTGTTGATGGACATTTTGGCTGTTTGCATCTTTTGGTAACTGTAAATAATGCTGCTATAAACATTGGTGTGCAAATATCCATTTGTGTCCTTGCCTTCATGTCCTTTGCGTAGAGACAGCATATAGATGGCTCCTGTCTTTTAATCCATTCTGCCAGTCTATGTCTTTTGATTGGGGAGTTTAATCCATTAACATTTAGTGTTATTCCTGCATGGGTAGTACTTTTTTCTACTATTTTGCCTTCTGGATTTTATATGTCATATCTAATTTTCCTTCTTTTTTACCTTTACTCATAGTCTTCCTTTCTACACTCTTTTCCACACCTCTCTCTTCTGTCTTTTTGTATCTGTCTCTAATGCTCCCTTTAGTATTTCTTGCAGAGCTGGTCTCTTGGTCATAAATTCTCTCAGTGATTTTTTGTCTGAAAATGTTTTGATTTCTCCCTCATTTTTGAAGGACAATTTTGCTGGATATAGAATTCTTGGTTGGCAGTTTTTCTCTTTTAATAATTTAAATATATCATCCCACTGTCTTCTCACCTCTATGGTTTCTGCTGAGAAATCTATGCACAGTCTTTCTGGGTTTCCCTTGTGTGTGATGGATTGCTTTTCTCTTGCTGCTTTCAAGATTCTCTCTTTCTCTTTGACCTCTGACATATTGATTAGTAAATGTCTTGGAGTACTTCTATTTGGATCTGTTCTCTTTGGGGTATGCTGTACTTCTTGGATCTGTAATTTTAAGTCTTTTGTAAGAGTTGGGAAATTTTCAGTGATAATTTCCTCCATTAGTTTTTCTCCTCCTTTTCCCTTCTCTTCTCCTTCTGGGACACCCACAACACGTATATTCATGCTCTTCGTATTGTCATTCAATTCCCTGTGTCCCTGCTCATATTTTTCCATCTTTTTCCTAAAGTTTCTGTTTCTTGTCAGATTTCAGATGTTCCATCCTCCAGCTCACTAATCATATCTCTCGAAATCTACCATTGTAGGTTTCCATGGTCTTTTTCATCTCTTCTACTGTGCCTTTCATTCTCATAAGTTCTGTCATTTGTTTTTTCAGACTTTCCATTTCTTCCTTTTGGTTCGTTCCTTGCCTTCTTTATATCCTCCCTCAATTCATTGATTTGGTTTTTGATGAGGTTTTCCATGTCTGTTCATATATTCTGATTTGTTTCAACTCCTGTATCTCCTTTGAATTGTTGGTTCATTCCTTTGAGTGGGCCATATCTTCAACTTTCCTGGTGTGATTTGTTGTCTTTTTCTGGCATCTAGACATTTAATTACCTTAACTAGTTTATTCTCGAGATTGCTTTCACTTCTTTTGCCTAGGGTTTTCTTGCTGGATGAATTTGTTGTCTATCTGTTCTTTGACATTCAGTTCAGCAGTTTCTGGATCTTTAGCTTAGGTTTTGTTTACAGAGGAGAATTTTTCAGTTCTGTTTTTCTTGTTTCTCACCCTGCTTGTATTGTACTTTTTCCCCCCAGTAGGGGGGTCTACTTAGGTTTTATAGACCGCAGCCGGATTTTCCCAGATCAAACTGACCTCCTATCAGGGGGAAAGAGTCACCTGTGTCAGTTTTCCCGGACGGTGAGACCCAGCAGGTTGAAAGACTTTCCTGTGATGTCTCTGGACTCTGTTTTTCTTATCCTGCCCTTTATGTGGCGCTTATCTGCCTGCAGGTCCCACCAGCATAAGATGATGTGGTACCTTTAACTTTGGCAGTCTCTTCCTGCTGGGAACATGGTGGAGACAGAGGAGAGGTTGCAGGCTGGTTTATTAGTTTCAAATTACCAAGCCCTGGTGTCTGAATTTCTTGAGTGAAGGATTCCACCTGCGTTGGACTTAAGCCCTTCCCTGGGGAATGCATAGGCTCCAGACAAGCCCTCAAACGGGCTTGTTTCTGCCTATGCCTGGGGCAGTTGCACCCTGAGAACCCCTCCCACTGTATCCAAATGCAGTCAAGCATTTGTAGAAACACAGCCACAAAAATCTCTATTTCTTTGGTTTTATTCTTTTTCCGTCAGCCCAGTCAGTGACCTCTGCTTTGTCCAGGTTCACCTTAGCTGGGGGCCTATTTTTAGTAGTCAGAATTTGTTAATTAATGCCACAATTGGTGTCTGGTTCGGCTCAGCCCCTGCTGCTGTTAAAGTCTCTTTAATTTCCCCTCTGGGAAGCAGCCTGTTGGGGAGGGGCGCTGGCCACTGCAGCTTGGGGAACTCATGGTTCCAGGGAGGTTCATAGCTCTCCAACTGCTGTACACTGGGGTACACTGTGACCCCAGGAGCTGTTCTGTACTGTTTCTGGTTATTTAGTAGTTGTTCTGGAGGACAAACTAAAACTTTAGCACACATTGCTAAGCTGCCATCTTGGCCCCTCCCCTTGGTTCACCCTTCTGCTTGGATCTTTTGACTATGTTTTAATTGGGTTGTTTATATTCCTATTGTTGAGTTTTATGAATTCTTTTTATATTTTGGATATGAGTTCTTTATCAGACATGTCTTTCCCAAATATTTTCTCTCTGTTTGTGCCTTCTCTTTTCATTCTATCTTTCACACACTAAAAGTTTTTAATTTTAATAAATTGCAACTTATCAATTTTTCTTTCATAGATTATTCATTTGGTATTATTCCTAAAAACTCATCACCAAACCCAAGGTCACATATATTTTTCTTCTATGCATATTTCTAGTAGTTTATAGTTTTGCATTTTATATTTAAGTACATGATCCATTTTGAATAGCTTTTTGGTGAAAAGGGCAAGGTTTTTATCTAGGCTTGTTTATTTACATATATATGTCCGATTAGTCCAGCATCATTTCTTGAAAAGACTATTCTTTTTCCATTAATTAGCCTTTGTACCTTAGTCAAGGTCAGTTGATTGTATTTATATGGGTTCTATTTCTAGGCTGTCTATTCTATTCCATTGATCTATGTGTCTAATCTTTCCCTATACTGTCTTGATTCTGTAGTTTTATAATAAGTCTTGAAATCTAACAGCACAAGTTGCCAACTTCATTCCTCTTTAATCTTTCATTAGTTAGTCTGTCTTTTGCCATTCTGTATAAAGTTTAGAATCAGTTTTCCATGTATATAAAACAGATTGCTGGGATTTAAATTGGGATTATGTTTAGTCTATAGATCAAATTATCAAGACAAAATATTTTAACAATATGGGGTTTTACCATCCAGAATGTGCATTATTGCTTCATTTATTTAGATCTTCTCTCATTTGTATTTTACACTTTGCTGCATACATATCTTATATGTATTTTCTTACTTATACGTAAGCACTTCCCTTTATTTTTCTTTTTATTGTCATGGGTTCCAGGAATCAAACCTGGGTCTCCAACATGGCAGGCAAGAATTCTGTCATTGAGCCACCATTGCACCACCAGAGCACTTCAATTTTTTTTTTTTTGCAGACACCAGAAATTGAATCAGGATCTCCACCACGACAGGGAAGTTCTGCCACTGAACCACCGTCGCACTGTCCCCAAGTACTTCACTTTTGATGCTGTTGTTTTGAGTGGTATTGTTTGAAATTTCAAATTCTGATTGAAAATTCACACATGGCTGACATAAGAAGGTAATTGACTTGTATATTTATCTTGTATACTGTGACCTTGCTATACTAACTTATTAATCATAGGAGATATTTTCATAGATTTTTTTTGATACTTATTTACAGAAGATATCATGAAATAAAGATAGTCCAATTTTGTTGAGGAGGCAGTCATTGTGCAAACAGCTGCCCCTCTCTAGCTGGCCCAATAAGAGCCTTGAGCCTGGAACATTACCTTTTTCAGAGACTAGACAGTGAGCTCATACTCAGCCCAGATTCTTCCTTATAAGGAAATCCTCCCCTGTTCCAGGTGCACAACAAACCCTTACTTACACATGTGCGTCATATGACAGCTGGACTCTGGCTATCTGCTGGCTGAAAATGACCTTACTCTGTCTCTGTCCTATGTGAGTACATGATGTTCATTCCAGTGCCTGCGTGAGTTTTTAGTATCTGGCAACACTCTTGTTCTGGAGTGGGTTGACATCTCCTTGGTGTCTCTTCTGGCTGGCAGTCTGCTGCAGTGGACATCTCCAATTAAAGAGCCATGGCATGGTGGTGACTTAAGGAACCCAATGTTCCACTAGGGTACCAGCTGCCTGCAGGGTGACAGATTGAGATGATGGCCTTCCTGTGGCTACAGGGAGGCAAGTGTTCTGTAGATACCACATTGTCTAGAGGTCCACAAACTCCGGAGGTGGGCCTGGGATGGGGTACTGGAGTTTCACCAGGTCTGGCTAGTTGCAGGCCCCAAATGCCCGAAACGTCAGCTAGGGGTGATAGCAGAGGCCACTAGGCTTTCTTGGAGAATGCTCGTAGATTGCTTTCTATAAGCTTTGAGGTTCCAAAGGTGGGGATGGGGGAGGTGGGAGGGTGGGAGGAATTGATCATTCTCTTTAGCCCCTGGTCCCACCCCAACTCCCCTGCAGAGCTGAGTGGGAAAGATTAGAGATCTAACAGAGGGGTTCCAGGAAGACTGAGGAGCAGTTCTGCTACCACTGCTTATGGCCATCCAACAGTGGCACCAGATCAAGCCTGAGGGTTACTCAGGAGCTAAGTATCTATCCACAAGCAAGTCCTTGGCACCAACAGACACCTAGACATTCCTGCAGCTGTTGAAACTGGAGAAAGGAAGAAAGAAGAAGAAAAGAATGTAGGCTGTTTGGGATCTCATTGCCAAGAGGCCTTAAAAAGACCTTTGAGACTTGGTATATTTGCTTCCACAATAATGGAGGCAATCTGGTGAAAGCCTTGAGAGTGTCGGATTACACCCCCACCCACCTTCAAAGCCCAGAGCACAAGCTGCAACCTCAGCCCAGACAGTAGTGGTAGCTGTAGGGAAGGTGGGGTGGTCCTGCCCCCCACCCGTTTCGTCCTGTAGCTGTGGGGCCCCTGCAACATTCACTTGGGAAATGATGGCAGCAGGCAGGGACAGCCCTCATGCCAGTGGCCAAATGACCAAGTGCCCTGTGGACCTGCACCATGGGCACTGGGCTTCAGAGCAGCATGCACCTCAGCCTCCAAGACTAAAAAGAGGGAAAGGGAGAAAGTGCGGTGGGGAAATGGGGAGGTGGAAAGACAGGGAGGAAAGATGGTAACCAACCTCACCCCTACTCAAGGTCCCTGAGTCCGCGAAACTGGCACAGGAGGGGTGCATGTCACCTGATTACAGCTCTCCAAGAGCACCCTCTCCCTTTCAGGACGCCTGAGCAGGGCCCACACCCAGGAGGGCTGCTTTGTGCTGCTCTGGGACCTACCCAAGGAACAGCGGCTCTGCAGGGCTCTTTACTGTCCCCGTGAAAAAACGGGAGGCCTTGCTGCAGTCTGCACCCTGGCGGTGCAGTGACCGACAGGGTGCTGTTCCCTTGCCCCCTTATGAACATCGGGATGGGTCACAGGGCCTCACAGGCTTTTTACCCCATCATCTTTGCTGAAGTGCCTTTGTCCCCAGGAGAGAAGGAAGTCTGGGGGAGTGGGGGCTTGGGAGGGAAGATTTCAGAGTGTTGTGATTTTGGGGTCACTGGATGCTAAAAGGATACTGGCATTGGGAAGAGGGGAGAACAAATAATGCCCTCCGGTTTGGGGTCTGAGGCCGCCACCAGTGTGATTCTTCTACAAGCTGCCCACACACCTCACTGTGTGGCCCCATTATATAATATATTATTGGTGGAGATGTGTTTCTATGTGTACTAGGGCCCAATCCCTGATGGGAATTGCTGCAGTGGGAATTGCATTGGGAATGGAAATTGTCCCACTTTAGTGGGGTATATATGAAAGACTGTATTTCAGTAACTCATGACCTATGACTAACAGCCTGCTATTTGATGAGACCCCTGGCAAGCCAAAGTGGCATATGAAATAAGACCACTGTGGGTATAAGTCAATGGGCTAAATATCAATTCTGCTCCTAATGAGCTTTTTTCCCACACCTCTGCCTGGTGAGAGCATCAGAGCCAACAGCAGACCAGGCTTGTCAGCTGAATGTAGAGGCTGAGGTGTCTTACCTCCACAGCCAGCAGATGCCTGACCATCTACCTCCTGGACCCACGATAAGACAGCCCATGAGGGTTCAACCTCCATCCTGGACAGGGCTTTCACGTATGGACTGTCACTGTCAACAGAAGACTTCAGAACAACATGAAAGCTGTCCTAGTGACAGACTCCTGAGTCTCAGGCCAGCATCTTCTGAGCAGGTAGATCATAGGGACTCTCATTTTACTGGATCCTGACTATGGCTGGGACACAGTCTGCAGGTTTGGCCTCGCCATTCCCATGCATTCCCTCCCCACAATACCCTGTCCAGGCCCTACAATACACCATGTGTTTCCCGTTCAGCTATTTCCTGAACACGTTGCATCTGATGGTGACACCAGTTTTGTAGCCCATCAAGGGGCATATGATAAACTTTCCATGGCTTATTACACCATGAAGTCATAGGGTGGGTAACTGAACATTTTGATGGACAACTAAAAAAGAGGTTTAAGTGGCTGTAGGAGAAGACAAAATAACTCCTCCCTGGATGACAAATCTCAGGTGAGAAGTCTCAATGCGGCAGTTCCAGGAAAGGATGGTTTCCATTTGTACCGTATGTTTGATAACCAAATCAGGTACCTAGGGAGGCATGGGGGAGGGGACGTATTAATGATTTTGTGTTTCAGAAATGCTTCTAAATTTGTTCCCTCCTCCTGAAGAAAAACTCCATGCTTCCTTTTCAAATTGCTGTGAGCCCTTACAGTTCAACCTAGTGCTGATCCATAATCATACTTGTTTCAGTTTGATAAAGCTGTCAGAATGCCAGAAATGGGTTGGATTTTTCAATGGGGTATGATTAGTTTACAAATTTACAGTTCTGAGGCCATGAAAATATCCCAATTAAGGCATCAAGAGGAAGATACCTTCTCTGAAGAAAGGCTGCTTGCATCCAGGGTTCCTCTGTCACAGGGAAAGGCACATAGCAATGTCTGTGGTCCCTTTCTCTTGGATTCTGGTTTCAATGTCTCTCTCTCTCTCAGATCCTGTGAGTCCTTCCTTGTTTGTCCTGCGATATTTCTCTCTAGGCTGTCTGGGCTTTTACTATCAGGTATCCTCTGCACAAAGAACTCTAATAAAGGATTAAGATTGAGTGAGCTGGGTCTCATCCCAATTGAAATAGCCTAACCAGAAATTCCCACATATTATAGGTCTGTCCCCACAAGAATGCATTAAAAGAACATGGTCTTTTCTGGGGTACATAAAAGATTCAAACTGGCACAACACCTGACAGTACTGATTTCAAGACAGCAAGATGGAGAACCCTAAGGCTAGAGTCCCATCCTGAAAGATCCTATTGGCAACCCCGATAAACTGACTGCCTGTTGAATGCATGCTCTGCTTGGGATACCTTAGCATTGGAAACTCTTTGTTTCCATAGGTTTTGTATATGTCCTGTGAGAGTGCACTTCTTCTGTGCTCCGTGTTATGACACATGCTTTTTGACACAGCCCCTCAACATCTGTTATTGGACAAAGGCAGTGAGCTCTCTTGCCCATGCTCAGTGACCAATTCCTGAGACACCCAGGGTCGCACAAAGAGATAGAGTTTATTGCCAGGCAGGAAGCAGGAAAGCAGATGGTCTATCAATGCAAAAATCTCCCTGTTATAAGTACAGTAATTCTGATAGTTTTATAATATCAAAAAAGGGCAGGTTTTAGGATAATGAGCACAATAACTGCAGATGGTGTAATTAGAGGTGATCTAATTAGTGGGCATGCACAGATTGATAGCATGCTTTGTCACAGAATATATGTAAGAAAATGGTGGTCTTAATATGATGATGGGCATGATTTTTAGTATTATAATTAGGTATAGATAACTTATAGGTTAAAATCTGCATTAGTTTCATAAATGCTACCAGAATGCAGTATACCAGAATTAGAATGACTTTTAAAAGGGGGGGATTTAATAGGTTACAAGTTTACAGTTCTAGGCCTGTGAAAATGTCCAGATTAAGGCATCCAGGGAGATACCTTCATTCAAGAAAGGCCCATGGGTCAGGAACACCTCTGACAGCTCGTAGTCATGAGACTGGCATCTGTTGGTCCCTTGCTCTTTGGCTCCATTTTTTTCAGCCTCTGTTCCTGTGGGGTTAACTCACTTTGCTTTACCAGGGTTGGCATTCCATCTCTTGGCTTCCTTTGGCTCTCTTTGGGTTCTGGCTTGCTTACCATCTCAATGGTATACCTGCTGGGCTCCAAACATCTTCAAACATCCTGTCTCTATTCTCTGCCTGTCAGCTCTTCTCTGAAGTTTCTTTCAGCTTTGTCATTTCTGTCTTTTCTCCAAAAATGTTTCCCCTTTTAAAGACTAGTAAACTTATCAGGGCCCGCCTGGAATGGATAAAGTCACATCTCTAGCGAATCACAAGGTCACACCTACAATTGGGTGTGTCACATCTCCGTGGAGATAATCTAATAAAAAGTTTCTGTCCTGCAATATTGAATCAGGATTAAAAGAAACAGCTGCCCCCACAAGATTGGATCAGGATTAAAGCACAGCTTTTCTGGGGTACATAATAGATTCAAACTGGCACAAAGTCTGAGCTACTGCCCATGTCAGGTGGGCCCATTTTGGTTAGCTCCAGCTTCAGTTATCAAGATAACTTTGGACCTGGGGGCCTTAGTTTTGAGTTGACCCAAGACTCTTCATTAATAAACATTAGGAGCTGTCTTTGGTGAACACAAGACTTCAGAGTCACAAAACTAGAACAAAATGGGTACAAATGAGGGTCAGTCACCAGTTTTTACAATCACAAGGGCAGAAGGTAAAGGGTATACAATCATCTAAGATCAAGGCAACTAGATTAGTTTGACAATTTCTGGTATTTCCTTTTGGCTATTCTAATACACTTAGAAAGTAAAAAAGAAACATCTATATAATGATTTAATAATCATAATCATTTGTTAATTCCTAACTTCTTGGCTACACATCCAACTCATCAGGTCTAGGATGAGATAGCTTATGTTTTTCACATAGGTCCTGAAAAATCAAGGGATGGAGTTGAAGAATCTGGTTTCTAGCTAAGAAACTAGGTGTGATTATTCAGGCCTGACCCTAGGCCATTATTAAGGCTTTGTCTGGCATGTCTCACAGGGGAAAGATTTGGTGCCCATTCATTGTGATGATACCAAACAAATGCAGGGTTCCCTGCCTGATGCTTCAATAGCCAATCCATAACCCCAAGGTTTCATAAAGAGAGAGTTTATTGCTATGGATGAAGCAGTAAAGCAGATGGCCTATCAGCCCACAAATCTGTCTCCCCAAGTCTGAGAAGTTCATAGTTTGTACGGATTCAAACAAGAGGGGGTGGGGTTGTTGCCTTTACAATAGTAAGTGTACACAGGGCTGTGATTAGTTGAACTTGAGTAATTTCAGATGTTAACTTCTGCCTGTTCTACAGGATAGAAAGAATAAAACACCTATATAATGGCTCAGGAATCATAATCATTTGTTAACTCTGAATTTCTCAGTTATAGCACTACAGTCTCGAAGGGAGTTGCAGTCAATCAGACATGACACCCCTGGCTGGCCATGCTCTTAAACATGTCTCCATTTGAAATGAACTGAAAAGGATTCATGTTCAAGTGAGGTGGTTGTCTGTACAGCTGCAATCCCCCTTGAGCTCTTTCTTTAATTTCTGTAACTGACTACTTAAGTATTTGGGGTTCTTGGTTGAAAACTTGACTCCAAGTTGGTCTGACCATATTTCTAGGAATGGTCCTCCTGGAAGCCACAATTAAATCCCATATAAACCTGATAAGGAAGATTTCCAAATGAATCATCATCATTTGGACTGTTCATCATATCCATCTCCACCTTCAAATTTGAGGTGGTTACTGGTCCTACTGATTGTGACATGCTATTGCAATTTTATTTGTTATAGCTTGGTATGGGTGAAGGGAAGTAGACCGTTGGGCAAGCAGCCATTATATGACTTGCCATGCCTCCCAGGGTTTGCCCAGTCAGAACCCTGATCCAGAACAATCCCTTTTTTGGGGAATACACTGTGAGCTTATTATACTCAGTCAAAATTATTCTTCCTTGTATGGTGATCCTCCCTTGTCCCATAGGAACAACAAGTTCTTTGAATTGCTTCATCATGTATGTCATGTGACACCTGACCAACTTCACCAATATATCTGCTCCTAGCAGGGAAGGGATGAGGTAGCCCCACTGCAGCATCAGAAGAGACCCATTCACTGAACTGAAAATGGCCCTGCTCTCTCTCTTCTCTACGTGAGTAAACATTGTTCTGTCCAGTGCCTATGTGAGTTGTGCTTTTACTGGGGACACCAGCACTTGCATTGGAGTGGGTTGACATCTCTTTAGTGTCTCTTTGAACTGACATATTTCTTTCTTTTCAACTGCATGTTTTCACTTCTTTTTCTTGTCTTACTGTTTTAGCTAAGCATTCCGGTATGATGATGAATAACAGTGGTAAGAAAGGACATCCTTTTCTTGTTCTCAGTCTTGTAGACAAAGTATCCAGTGTCTCACCATTAAACCTGATGTTAGCTGTAGGTTTTTTCCACATGACCATTGTTGTGTTGAGAAAATTCCCTTCTATTCCTAGGTTGATGAGAGCTATTATCATGGATGGGTGCTGTGTTTTGTGAAATGCTTTTTTGTAACCAAGAAATTAAGAATTAACAAATGATTATGATTACTGAATCATCATATAAATGCTTTTTTTTCTGTATTGTAGAATTGACAGAAGTTAATACCTAACGCTTCTGAAACGCAACTAGTTTCACCATTGTTTATACTTGCTATTGTAATGATTATTCTGGCCTAGTCTAGTCCTGTTTGTATTTTCTATT
The DNA here is from genome assembly GCF_023851605.1 of Tamandua tetradactyla. Classification (NCBI taxonomy): domain Eukaryota; kingdom Metazoa; phylum Chordata; class Mammalia; order Pilosa; family Myrmecophagidae; genus Tamandua; species Tamandua tetradactyla. Next base: position 208,280,713 of record NC_135327.1, on the reverse strand, counting down.
GTAATGGTTATGGTAACCCAGTCTCAGCTCTGTGTATGCTTTGTAAAAAATCCACCCTACCCACCTTGTCTGAATCCATATGGACCCTGAACTCCTTAAACTCACAGAGACAGATCTGGAGGCCGATAGGCCATCTGCTGTCCTGCTTCATGTGTAGCATTGAATGCTTACTCTCTTTTAAACCCCAGTATCATGGATTGGCTGCTGTGTACATCAGGCAGAGAACCCTCTGCTTTTGTCCAGTATCAGTTTGGTGACTACAAAGGGAGAAAGATACCTAAGAAGCAGGGGTTCTGAATGCCTGATATTTTGGAACCCCGAAGGGACAGATCAATGTAGTACTTAAGTCTTTGGCAACTGCTAGACCCTTTTAGCCTGGAGGCTTGGCAGCTGCATTTTTTCTACTCTGCTGGTACTCCAGACCATTGGCATCTTAAAAAGCTTCAAAGAGAGAAAATAGTTTCCAGTTCCAGGTCAGACGTCTGATTGAGTGAATGGGTCATCAAGTTAAAAGCAGAGTTAGTCCAGCAGTTTTGAGTCCTTAGACCTAGGGCTTGAAGCCCTGGGTCCCACTTCCAGAATGTTCTCCCTTGCTCTGATCTCTATACCTTTCTCTTTCCTGGCTACCATTCAGTACAAGATTTGGGGCCCTACCCTGACTTTGTCTGTGGAGTATGCTCCTGGAAAGTAAATAGTCCAACAATTAATTGGTATTTAATGAAATTGAGTATGCCCGCTTAACTATTTAACTGGTGTGTTATGTAGGGATAATGTTTAATACCTGTTTAAATGTTAATAATGTTAATAAGTATGTTTGGTCTAGTTATTAATTTGTGTGTTAGTTACATATATAGTAAGTGTTAAGTGTTTAAGTTTGTTAGTCATTATGTCTTATTGTATTTGCATTGTTCAAGTGTTGCTAATTGGTTATTGATTATCGAAATTCTGAGAAATGGGAAACTTTGGGCAAATGAGAGGAGAAATGAAGCAAGAAGATATATGTTCAATCCTTTATTTGTCTCTCTCAGCAATCAATGTTGAAAAAATATAAAATTTACCTGTAAAGATTAACAACCACCTCCACCCTGTAACCAGGGGTCCAATAGATCAGGAAAGGAGGATGCTCCCTTATTCCTCTTCCCCTGTATCCCTCTTTATCGAGGCAAAAGACCCTGAGATAGAAATGATCTCCCCCTCCCATACACAGCAGTGTACTCATGCTTTCTAAAATCAGCAGCAGAGCCTCTGGCAAAATTTCTACCTCATTGGCAAGAGCCTACAGCAGTGGATGAACAGGGAGGCCCAGGAGAAATTACAATATTCAAGCACACCGGGAAAAGTAGGGTTCCAATCAGTGAGTTTTCTATCTCTATGTTTCTGAGTGGGTTTTTGTGTGTGTGTTATCTTCTATTTCTGTCTGTTTGTGCAGTGTTTATTTTCCTGTATCCGAACGGTAATACCAAATTGGCAAACAAAGCTCTTAAAAGAGCTGTATTCAGATTTCTTAAAGATAAATAAGCACATATATAGTAGTACTCCTGGAGTCCCAGAGGGGGGAAACAATCTAGGCACCAGGGTTCAAAGTGTTAGTTTTTATTACAACAGTAGAGAAACCTAAACATTGGGAAGAAATCAGCCCCGTGGAATTTCCTGAAGGCGGTAGAGGAATGCTTACTCCTAAAGCAATTGGAAAAGGCAAAGGCTTTTTCAATTGCTTTAGGAGCTTTAGAAGAAATTTATCTAATAATTAGAAACAATTAAAAGAAGGGCATAAGAACTCTCATCAACACTAAGACCACCTTAAGGGTCTTAAATCCTTCATTAAAATTTTTTAAAACCAAGCCTCATTCTTTCCATCTCACCTAACCCTGCCCCTAGAGCCTAACCAGCTAAGACAGATATGGTGGAGGGGTTGGGTACAGAAGGATGGGTAAGGGTAGGCTTGATTTAGAATTCTTTCTACTGGGTCTGGAGATGAGAAATGAGGGGCACAGATGAAATATTGTGAAGTAGGCCATGTTTGTTCTGAGAGAATTCCCCAATTTAAAATTATTTTTTAATTCCCAATCATACCTTTGCAACAGTAGCTGCAACAAACAAATCATTATTAAAATATAAATAGCTTTAGGATAATGGTAATAGAATAAGATCTAATTTCCAAATTTCAGAGAGTAAGAGAAAATGTCCCTGAAAGATATAGAGAAGTTTCCTGGAGTTATACTTGGAGAAAATTAAACCACTGTTGCATATTTTCCAGAGCTTGAGGCTTTTGAGGACGTTCATTATTTTAGGATACTATGAAAACAAAAAGATTTTTTTAACCTCCAATAGAAAAAAGGAGCATCATATCTATTAGATCTTTAAGATGGTGAAAATGTAAGTTTGTGTTTAATGAAATTATTAGTTTGACAAACTACTTTTAAAGTAATTATGCTTTGTAGGAAGTTTAAAGACAGTATGAAAGATCCTTTTGTTGACAAAGTATGTGAGTATGTAAATATGCCAGTTTGAAACTGTAGTGTACCCCAGAAAAGCCATAGTGTACCCCATATGGTTAAAAGCCATATTAATCCTGATTCAATATTGTTGGGTGAGATCTTTTTGATTAGGTTGTTTCCGTGGAGATGTGTCTCCGCCCATGCAAGGTGGGGTCACTTATGGAGTCCTTTAAGAGTAAACCGTTTTGGAAGAAACCTGCAGAGCCCACTCAGGCCAAGACTTTTATAGGTGCAGGAAGAAAACATCCCAAAGAAAGCTGTTGGAAAAAGGAAGACAGGAGAGAAAGCTAGCAGATGTTGCCCTGTGCCTTCTCAGCTGACAGAGAAACTTCAAACATCATTGGCCCTTTCATCAGTCAAGGTGTCATTCTCCAGATGCCTTAGTTTGGATATTTTAATGGCCTTAGAAATGTAAATTTGTAACTTAATAAATGCCCCTTATAAAATCCAATCAATTTCTGGTATTTTGCATTTCTGGTAGCATGAACAAACTAAAGCAGTAAAGTATTTAGAATGTGATTTGTTAAAGAAAGGGGCATAGTTTTGTCCTTGAGAATGTATAGGACAAAGCGTGGGTGAATATGAAAAGTTGTGGAAATTGTGGAAATGAATTTTGTTTGTTGTGGTCAATGCTGACTGAAATTTGGGAAGTTTGACAAGGAAATCGTTTGGTAAATGGCTAGTTAATGTGAGAGACAGGATCTGAATCGATATGAAAAGTCATAGAATAGTTGAGAAAGTGAGTTCTGTTTTTTTTTTTTACTCAACACTAATAAAAAATTTGATAGTCTTGCTTATAACATTATTTAAGAGCTTTTCATGTCAAACTGTGTAGTCACACAAAATTGGAGTTTAGTCTCTCTTAAAAATAATGCAGATTCCAAAGGAAGAGAAGTTTATTTTATCCAAAAACTAAATTTTCTGTAGCACATAATCTAATTCAACCTGTCTAGATAGATGATTTAAACAACCCAAACTCATGGACCCCAGAATGAGAATGAGGGCTTGCAATTCTGTAGCGTTTAATGTAATATCCTGATACGTTCCAGAGTATGTTGAACAGATCATTAAAAAGCACTGGCAACGTCCCTTGAGGGACAGGAGGAAAAATGGTACTATTAAGCTTTACCACTGGGAAAAACCCTGATAATGTCTCAAATACTAGGGACTCCCAAGTCAACAGGCCAAGCCCATTATCTTGAGGCTTGCTCTTGCAAAGCTTATTTATGTGACAGAGAAGCTTAACGTACCTATAGGAATGGCTAACAGTAACTTGCAGAGGACTTCTTTTGCTGCTCAGATGTGGCCTCTCTGTCTCTAACCTGAACCCTATAAGAAAAATCATTACTTTCCCACTGTGTAGGACTTGACATTCAGGGGTGAAAACCTCCTTGGTAACTTAGGGAATGAATCCCGGGGATGAGCCTGGCTCTAGCACTGTGAAATCGACAATACCTGCCTGACCAAATTGGGGGAAAGAATTGTAACAAAATAAGGTATCAGTGGCTGAGAGAATTCAAATAGAGTTGAGAGGCTACTCTGGAGGCTACTCTTCTGCAAGCTTCACCTAGATATTGCTATTTACCATGGTTTGACAAACCCCAACCAAAACCATTCCTGCCAACCCTAAAGAACACCCGTGGCGTTATCTGAGGTTCTACAAAGGTTCCATGCACTATGATTACTTTCGAGGAACATACAACCTCTAGATGGGTTCCTAGGCCACATAAGTCCTGAAACCCAGAGGGGCCAGCCTCTCCAGAACATCAACCAGTTCCATCCCTCATCCCATGTTATTGACAGTGCTTTTGAATGTAATAAAGTTATAATGGGCATAGCCAAAATACCCCTAGAGATTGGGAGAAAGGTCACAGGAGAAGGTGGAGTTATAACAGAGAAGATAGGATTTAACAAATGAATATGGCTGCTGAACCGTTATGTTGATTTGTTTTTTAGTTTCCATTGTCTTGGTGAGTTAGAAAGAAAAAACTAAAATTGTGGAGTTGTAACCCATGACAAACTCTGAAATCTGCTCTACAACTAATTGTTTGCAGTGTGAGTTGAAATATATTGCTTTTTTATATATATGCTATTTTTCACAATAAAAAAATAAATATAAAACAAAGACACCTAGGGCTCTAACTGAGATTCCTTAAAAGTTCAATGCACTATGATTATGTTCCAGAAAACTACGCACTCCAAATGAATTCCTGGCCAGATAAGTCCTGAAACCCAGAGGGGCCAGCCTCTCCAGAATATCAACTAGTTCCATCTCCCCCTCCCATATTATTGACAGCCCTTTCCAACATGAAAAAGTTGGAATGGCCTTAGCCCATATACCCCTAAAGATTGGGAGAAAGATCACAGAAGAAGATAGAGTTATAACAGAAGATAAGGTTTTACAAATGAGTATGACTGCTGAGTCATTATAATGATATTTCTTTTAGGCTCCAGTGTCTTTGGAGCAGCCAAAAGGAAAAACCTACAATTGTGGAACTCTAACCCATATCAAACTCTGAAATCTGTCTTATAACTACTTGTTACAATGTACTTTGAAATTTATTGCTTTTCGTATATATATTATATTACACAATAAAAAAATAAAAATGAAAACAATGAAAAAATAATGCAGATTGCTGTTCTGCTCTTAATGAAAGATTATAAAAAGTTTTCTTAACCATCTGAGTATTCTTTCTAGAAGATACAGATTTTATGTCATATCAGAATAATAATCTTGTTGATTTTTATGCTGACATTATCATCATTTATTTTAGAAGTCTGTTTATTGTCACTTTGGTTAAATAAGGGACCAAATCTTATTTCACAGTAACCCATTTTCATTTTTAACATAGTGTTCAAACCTGACAACTTCAGACATTTGCCCTTTCAAAATCGAACTCTAAAGATTATCTTTTATTTTAATCTTTGCAAAGGATGTGCTCTCTTACCTGGTAAAAGTGAGATGATATTACATAGGGAGTGTTTGGAGGTATTACAATAATCAAAAAAGATTTCTATCCTTCTGTTAACTAAGAGTGAAATGTTATTCAAATATTTAGAGATTATATAAACTTCCTAAAGACTAGACAGTGTTCTCACTGTCCATATTATATCCTCATACTGATCTGCATGATGTTAGACAACTACTGTTGTCTACTGACACTGTTAGGAATGGTTTTGTTATTCTTAAAAGAAGATTATAGGACGGGCCACGATGGCTTAACAGGCAGAGTTCTCACATGCCATGCCAGAGACCCGGGTTCAATTCCCAGTGCCTGCCCATGGCAAAAGAAAAAAGAAAAATGAAGGTTACAGACCATGGAAACAATGAAATCTACTTGTCAGTTACACAGCTTTGCCCTAATGCATCTCTGGAAAGTCAGCTGTAAGTCAAAAAATCTTCAACAAAAAGGGACTTTAAAAGAGAAACAGTGCAAGTATATAAATCATGTTCTGCCTGTTAATTAACATAATCCTGGAAAATGTGTAAAGGTGAGTGTGCTGGTTGGAAGCTGTTATGTATCCCGGAAAAGTCAGGTTCTTTTAATCCGATCTTGTGGGGGAAGACCTGTTGTTAGGTGGGATCATTTAATTAGGCTGTTTCCATGGAGATGTGATCCTGCCCATTCAAAATGGGTCTTGATCCACTTATTGGAGTCATTAAAGAGGGACACATTTTGGAGAAAGCACAGACACTTGGAGACAGAAAAAAAAAGAATACCCCAGGAGATGCTAGCTAAGAGGAGAAATCCAGAATTTTCCCTGGAGAAGCTAAGAGAGGACCCTGGAATCAGAAGCTGAGAGCAATGAAGCAGGAGCAAGGACAAGCAGATGCCAGCCATGTGCGTTCCGAGTTGACAGAAGTGTTCCAGATGCCAGTGGCCTTTCTTCAGAGTCCAGGTATCATCTTCTTGATGCCTTGATTCAGGCAGTTTCATGGCCTTAGAACTGTAATGTGTCATATAATAAATCCTCTTTGTAAAAGCCAACCTATTTCTGCTATATTGCATTCCAGCAGCTTTAGAAAAGCAAAACAGATTTTGGTACTAGAGAAGTGGGGTTCTGTGATTAGCAAAACCCAAGACTGCTGGAATAGTTTTGTAAATGAACAAGGGGAAGATTCTGGAAGAATTGTGAGGAGCTTGATAGAGAAAGCCTAGATTGCCTTGAAGAGACTGTTCTAGGATATATGAACTCTAAAGATACTTCTGATGAGATCTTAGAAATGGTCTGGTTGCAAATTGGAAGAAAGGCAACCCTTGTTTTAAAGTGGCAGAGAATGTGGCACATTTGAGCCCTGGTTTTGGATGGAAGGTAGAATTTGAAAGTGAACAAGCTTGGACATTAAGCTGAAGAGATTTCCAAACTAAGTTGGAAAATACAGCCTTGCTTCTCATTACAACTTATAGTAAAATGTGAGAGGAAAGAAATGAATTGAGAACTGAACTCTTGGCTACAAAGCAACCAGAAATTAATGTCTGGAAAATTCTGGGCTTCCAGAAAGTGAGAACCCAGAGAATCATGCCCCATATAAAGATTTACCCAACTGTGGAAACAGTTAGCCATTTCAGAAAAAGCCAAGAGTGGAAATATAATTATCCAGAAAGAATTTGTGTAAAGTCCTACTGTCTGACAGTTGAGACTCCTTATACTGCATGCCAACACAACAAACTTTCTTTTGTGAGATCAGTATGCATGGAACCATGGCCAGTCTAGAATAAAATGGAGAGAAAAGACAGATTGAAGGAAAAAGGACTTCAAAGACAGTACCATGGAAACTAAGGTCTGGAGCCAGGAAATCTTGGGCCAGTAGAACAGACTCACTCATGCATGTGGAGAGGGTGAGTTTGCCCTGGAGGCAGAGGACAGGCTTACTGCTTTGCTGTTCAAGAGAGGATTGCTACCTCAGGCCTCAGAAAGAGTGGGGCACATTCCTTGGCAATTCAGGAGAGCCTGGCCACCATCCCACTCTTCTGAAGGGGTAGAGTGTGTACTCCAGAGATGGCAGAGAGTCTGGATGCCACCCAGATGCTGGAGGAGGTGGAGTCAAGAACAAGGTGTTCTTCCCAATTTTGTAATCTTCTCCCCAGTGTTGGAAGAGAGCAGGTCTACTGCATAAGTCCTTGGAAAGATGAGACTGACTCTCTCAAGTGCCAGGGATAAAACATTCTATAAATGACTCTCAGACTTTGCAATATAATGGAGTTTGCCCTGCAGGTTTTCGCAATTGTTTGGGTCTGGTGACCCCTGTTTTCCTTCCAATTTCTCCTTATGGAGATGGAAACATTTTTGCTATGACCATCAGTCCTTTTTATATTGGAAGCAGATTACTTGTTCTAAGTTCCACAAGTTTACAGCCAGAGGAGAATTTCATCTTAGAATAGTCCACATCTGTAAGTGATTTTAATGAGATTTTGTACTGTTTATGACTTTGTATTATACTGAAATGGTTTAAGGCTTTTGTGGTATTGTAATGGAGTGAATGCATTTTGTATATGGAAAGAACATGTCTTTTGAGGGTCCAGAGGGTTGAATGTGCTGGCTTGAGGCTGTTATGATTTCCAGAAAAGCCATGCTCTTTTAATCCAATCTTGGGATGGCACACCTAGTACTTGGAGGGAGCTTTTGATTAGGTTGTTTCCACGGAGATATGGCCCCCGCGATTCAAGGTGGATTTTAATCCACTTACTTGAGTCCATTAAGGGAGAGGCATTTTGGAGGAAACATAGACACCATGAGACAGAAAAGAAAATACCTAGGAACATGCTAAGCTAAGAGATGAAATCCAGAATTTTCCCTGCAGAAGCTAAGAGAGGACCCTGGAATCTGAAGTGGAAAGCAACAAACCATTAGCAAGGACCAGCAGATGCCAGCCATGTGCCTTTGTAGCTGACAGATGTGTTCCAGATGCCAGTGGCCTTTCTTCAGAGTCCAGGAATCTATCATCTTGTTGATACCTTAATTCAGACATTTTCATGACCTTGGGACTCTAAATTTGGAAACTCATAAATCTTCTTTGCAAAAGCCAATTCATTTCTGCTATATTGCATTCCGGGATCTTTAGCAAACCAAAACAGTGGTACAGAACAAAACTTCAATAGTTTCTGGCTGATGTTTCCAGTATAAGCCAACAGTCAAACGTTTTTTATTTCTGAAAGTAGCTTCATTTAGAAAATGCTTATAAAAAATTAAGGCCTATATTAGAAGTTCTTACAGCAGTCACATATATCCCTGAGCTTTAACTGTTTTTCTCTAAGTTCTGAGATGCTTTGTTCTTTGTGTATGACTTGGTAGGTCTTTGGAATTTGGGGTATCTGTGTGATGTCTGAGACTCAGAATTAAGGTATTGAAGCTCTGAAACTCAGCATTACTCCAGACAGCCACTTAAAATTTTTTTTTTAATTTTCATTTTTTATCATCACATAGTTGTGCATTCTTCGCCATGATCATTTTTAGAATGTTTGCATCACTCCAGAAAAGAGGAATACAAAGAAAGAAAAAAAAAAGAACTCATATACTCCATACCCTTTACCCCTCCCTCTCATTGACTCACAGTATTTCAATCTACCCAGTTCTAACCCTTTATCTTCTCCATTATTTATTTTTATCCCCCCCCCCCCCCGTTTTTTAACTCATTTATCCATACTCTGGATTAAAGGAGCATCAGACACAAGGTTTTCACAGTGATGCAGTCATATTGTAAAAGCTATATAGTTATACAGTCTTCTTCAAGAGTCAAGGCTGCTGGAACACAGTTCAACAGTTTCAGGTACTTCCCTCTAGCTGCTCCAATACACAATAAACTAAAAAGAGATATCTATTTAATGCATAAGAATAACCTCCAGATTAACCTCCTGACTCCATACAGCCACTTTTAAAGTAAAAGAAAAAGAGATTAGAGTTTAATTAGAGATGTGAATCAAGTTGATCTGGGTAGGGATAAAATAAATCAGAATACAGGATAAAAGATGTCATTGTCTGTATTTTAAGACCTTTTATTCCTTTTTAAGAACAAAGGAATAGATATTTATTTTATCCAAAATTTAAATTTTCTGTGGCACACTAACTTAACTTACTTGTCAGTTTATTTAAACAACTTAATTCAGCTTTATGTCGCAGAGAACCTAGAATATGGAATGATATCTTACTATAATTTTGATGTAATACTCTTATGCATTTCAGAGTGTTTTGGGTATAACATGAAAAAGTATTTGTAAGGTCCCTTGAGGGGCTGGTAAAAGAAAGTGTGGAATTATTAAACTTCCCCACATGAGGAATTCTTACTATTCTTATAAGTAATCGGGGCTACCAATTAAATAAGCCAAGCCCTTGATCTTTTATTTCCCCTGTAGGAACAGGGAAGTTATAATACATTCATAGAAAAACTAATTCTTCCACAGCAGGAAATAAAGATAAAATTAATAGCATTGATAATTCTTCTTTTAGTTTTAACTCTTTTTTGTGTGTAATATAACATATATATAAAGCAAGGAAATAAAAAAGCAGTAGTTTCCAAAGCACTCGTCAACGAGTAGTTAAAGAACAGATCCCAGAGTGTGTCATGGACTACCATATGATCCTCTCATATTTTTCCTTCCAGAAGCTCCAGAATATAGGAGGCTAGAGGGTTTAAATATTTTTTTTATCATTGCAATAACCTTTTTGCCTTTTTTTGTGAAAAATAACGTATATACAAAAAAACTATAAGTTTCAAAGCACAGCACCACAATTAGTGAACATATTTCAGAGTCTGACATGCGTTACAATTCCACAATTTTAGGCTTTTACTTCTAGCTGCTCTAAAATACTGGAGACTAAAATGGATATCAGTTTAATGATTCAGCACTCATATTCATTTGTTAAATCCTATCTTCTCCATATAGCTCCACCATCACCTTTGGTCTTTCCATCCCTCTCTTTAGGGGTGTTTGGGCTATGGCAATTCTAAATTTTTCATATTGAAATTGTCTATCACTAATATGGGGTAGGGAGATGGAACTATCTGATGTTCTGGTGAGGCTGGGCTAGGTTTCAGAACTTATCTGGTCTTGGAACTCATCTGGAGGTTGTAGGTTTCTGGAAAGTTACTCTAGTGCATGGAACCCTTGTGGAATCTTATATCTTGCCCTAGATGTTCTTTAGGATTGGGTGGAATGGTCCTGGTTGGGGGTTGGCAGGTTATGATAGGTAGCAAGGTCTAACTGAAGCTTGCACAAGAGAAGACTCGAGTAGCCTCTCAACTCTATTTGAACTCTCTCTGCCACTGATACTTCATTAGTTATTTATACTTCTTTCCCTCCTTAGGTCAGGATGGAATTGTTGTTCCCATGGTGCCAGGTCTGCTTCTTCCCTGGAATGCATCTCCCACGTCACCAGGGAGAATTTCTTCCTTGGATGTCATGTCCCATGTAGGGGGAAGGCAATAACTCCAAGCCCTTGATCTTGAGGCTTGCCCTCATGGGACTCTTTTTTGTAATGACAAAGCTAAGCCTACTTATAGCTAATACCTATGAGGTATCCCCAGAGAAACTCTTTTCTTGATCAGTTGTGGTCTCTCTCTTTAAGCCAAATTCTGCAAATAAACTCACTATCTTCTCCTCCACAAGGACATGACATCCAGGGGGTAAGTCTCCCTGGAAACGTGGGACATGACTCTCAGGGATAAGCCCATCACTAGTATCATGGGATTGGTGGACCAAAAGGGGAAAAAGAAATAAAAGTAAAGTTTCAGTGGCTAAGAGATCCAAGTATGGTTGAGAGATCATTCTAGAGGTTCTCTTATGCAAGTTTCAGCCAGATATTGCAAAATGCCACAGTGTGCAAGTCCCAAGTAGGCACCAGGTTTTTGTTCTTGAAAACTCTAAGGAACACCTCAGGTTCTATCTGAAACCTATAAAATGTTTTTTCTCCATGTAACAAGGTTATGTCACCACCTTCTACCCCTTTTGTTAAAACTTACACTTTTCTTTTTGTTTGTTTGCTTGTTTAGTTGTATATTCATCATCATGATCATTTCTTAGAACATTTGCATCAATTCAGAAAAAGAAATAAAACGAAAACAGAAAAAAAATTATACACATGTGGTAGTTAGATTCAATTGTCAACTTGGCCAGGTGAAGGTACCTAGTTCTGTTGCTATGGACATGAGCCAATGGTACAGGAACTTCATCTGTTGCTGATTACATCTGCAGTCAGCTAGGAGGCATGCCGCTGCAATGAATGGCATTTAACTTAATTGGCTGGTGCTTAAATGAGAGAGCGCAACCTAGCACAGCCCGAGCAGCTCAGCATACCTCAGCACAGCACTCGCAGCTCAGCCCAGGCCTTTGGAGATGCGGAAAGGAATCACCCTGGGGAAAGTTGTTGGAACCCAGGGGCCTGGAGAGAAGGCCAGCACAGATCACCCTAAGTCTTCCCACATAAGAAAAAACCTCAGACGAAAGTTTAGCTGCCTTTCTTCTGAAGAACTAACAAAATAAATCCCCTTTTATTAAAAGCCAATCCGTCTCTGGTGTGTTGCATTCTGACAGCTAGCAAGCTAGAACAGCATACCATACCCCTTACCCCTCCCTTTCATTGATCACAAGCATTTCAAACTAAATCTATTTTAACATTTGTTCCCACTATTATTTACTTTTATTCCATATGTTCTTCTCGTCTGTTGACAAGGTAGATAAAAGGAGCATCAGACACAAGGTTTTCACAATCACCCAGTCACACTGTGAAAGCTATACAATTATTCAATCATCATCAAGAAACATGGCTACTGGAGCACAGCTCTACATTTTCAGGCAGTTCCCTCCAGTCTCTCCATTACATCTTGAATAACAAGGTGGTATCTACTTAATGTGTAAGAATAACCTCCAGGATAACCTCTCGACTCTGTGTGGAATCTCTCAGCCATTGACCCTTTGTCTCATTTCACTCTTCCCCATTTTGGTCGAGAAGGTTTTCTCAATCCCTTGATGTGGAGTCTCAGCTCATTCTAGGATTTCTGTCCCACGTTTCCAGTAAGGTCCACACCCCTGGGAGTCATGTCCCACATAGACAGAGGGAGGTTGGTGAGTTTGCTTGTTGTGTTGGCTGGAGAGAGAGAGGCCACATCTGAGCAACAAAAGAGGTTCTCTTGGGGGTGACTCTTAGGCCTAATTTTAAGCATGCTTGACCTATCCTTTGTGGGGTTAAGTTTCATATGGACAAACCCCAAGACTGGGGGCTCAGCCTATAGCTTTGGTTGTCCACACTGCTTGTGAGAATATCAAGAAGTCAACTTGGGGAGGTTGAATTTTCCCCAGTTCTCACCATTCCCTGAAGGGGACTTTGCAAATACTTTTTTATTCACTGGCCAAATCACTGTGGGATTTATCGGGGCATCACTCTGGACAAACCAACAAAATCTCAAAAGCATACAATTTTCAATTTAATTATGAAGTTTATTTTTCAGAGCCATAGGCCTCCAGATTGTTCCTATGCCAGTTAAGCCCTGAAACCCAGAGGGACAAGTCTCTCCAAGAACAACAACTAGTTTCATTACTCTACCCTTTAATGAACATGCCCCTTTCCACCATGAAGACATTAGAACAGTCCTCACCCAGATATCCCTCAAGATTTATGAATGGACAAAATTAAAAGGGAGTAAAAGAAATGAAGTATTAACAGATGATTTATGACTACTGAATCATTATATAGGTGTTTTACTTTCTATGTTTTAAACTAGGCAGAATTTAATTCCTGAGATTATTGAAACTCAACTAGTCTCACCTAGACAAATTGTTCTGGCTAGAACTTCTAGTATAATATTGAATAGCAGTGGTGAAAGTGTCATCCTTGTCTTGTTCCTGATCTTTAGGGGAATTCTTTAAGTCTTTCACCATTGAGTTGACGTGAGTTGTGGATTTTCTTAAATGTTGAGAAATTCCTTCTATTCATAATTTCTGAGTTTTTATTTTTAATCAGTAAGGTGTACTAGATTTTGTCAAATGCCTTCTTTGTTTTTACTGAGATACTCAGGTATCTTTCCCCCTGCATTCTATTTAGGGAGTGTTTTGCTTTGGTAAGGCTGACGAAACGCAATATACCCGAAATGGATTGGCCTTTAACAGGGAGGATTTTTAGCTTACAAGTTTACAATTTTGAGGCCGAGAAAATGTCCAGATACAGGCATCAACAGGCTCGCATCTTCTCCCCAAAGACCAGCTGTTGGTGATCCTCAGATCCTCTGTCACATGGCCTCACACATGGTAATGTGTGCTGGTCTCTCCTTTTTCTCCTGGGTTTCGTTGATTCCATCTCCTGGCTTCAGTGACCTCTACTCTGAGCCTCTGTGTGTCTTCTCATCTCTTTTCACTTTTCTGTTTGTTTTCTGCGTGTCCTTTATCTTCTTATGAAGGTCTTCTTCAAGGTGGGATTAAGACCCACCTTGAACGTTATAGGTCATATCTCAGTTGAAATAACCCAATCAAAAGTCCCCCCAACAATAGGCCTACACTCACAGGAATGGACCAAAAGTACGTGATCTTTCCTGGGGTCCAAATAACTTCAGGCTACCACATGCAGTTTATAACACTGATGGCTTTTCATATATCACCTTTGGTCTGTAATGTTCTTTCCTTGTGATATCTTTATCAGGCTTGGTATCGGGATAAGTCTGGCCTCATCCCATCTCTTGAATTCTTAGGAAGAGTTTCAGAAGGATTGGTGTTAGCTCTTTAAATGTTTGGTAGAATTCACTGGTGAAGCCATCTGATCCTGGACTTTTCTTTGGCAGGAGGTTTGATTATTGATTAAATCTCTGCAGCTGTTACAGATTTATAACATATATAGACATACTGGATATGGCAATTATAGCACAGAGGGAGAGAAGGAAAAAGAACTATACTGGAGCAAAGTTTCTGTATTTTACTGGAATTAAGTTAGCATTAACTTGAATTAGTTTGTAACAAATTAAGGCACATATTATCAAGTTCAAATGAATACTTTGCTTTAACTTTTAATAACTCTGTTGCTTTCCTTTTAAGACATGCTGATCTTAAGCCTTTTTGAGTAATATACAATAATCAGGTAAAGAGTGTTTGGAGACAAAATCAAAAGTAATTTTCTACTTGACACAGTTCCTGTAAGTAAAAAATCAAAAGTATTTCATTGTTGCTTTACATTTCTAGATACAAAGAAAACAAAAAACAATTTTTATTAATCTTTTGATTTTGAAATTATTGTAAATTCACATGCATAGTATAAGAAACAGCACGCTAAGAAACGATCACGATGATGATTATACAACTATGTGACGATATTGTGAGTTACTGAGTATATACCAAGAATGGAACGATCATATGGTAAGAATGTTTGTATGTTGTTATGTGTAATAAATAAAAAAATAAATAAAATGCAATTAAAAAAACAGAAATGCTATGGAAGGAGACCATGTTATCCTTTACACAGTTCCTCCCGATGGTAAAATCTTGCAAAACTGTAGTACGATATTACCACAAGGAATTGGAGAGTGATAGAGCCAGAAAAGTTGAGTAAGAATGATGAGCTCATTGGCTGCGCAACGCAGGGGGACAGGAGGGTAGGGAAGGAGGCGCATCTGGGCGCGCGTTCCTGGGTCACGCGCCTTGGGAAGGCGCGCGGCGGCGGGCGCGGAGAGGCGCGGAGGAGCGGTGGGAGCAGGCAGCTTTAGCCACGCAGCCTGGAGCGGCCCCAGGTGGTGGGCGAGACGCCCCCAGAACCCGAGTTCGGCGCGCTGGGGGACTCCGCGGTCGCTGCCACGGATCCCGCCACTAAGGTCTGTCTCGGTGCTATGGCCATGTTCCTGCACATTGTAGAGTAGCGGCCAGCAGGAGGCAGTGAGATGCGTTCCCAGACCAGAGCCCTTGTTTCCAGTAGGATTGGCATCTTAAGTCTTTCAGTTCTTGAACATGGAATGTCCTTCTATTTATTTAGGTCTTTGATTTCTTCTAACAAAGTTTTGTAGTTTTCTGTGTACAAGTTCTTTATACCCTTGATTAGTTATCTGAATGTAGTTACAAGGGAAATGTTAGAGTATACATATGGTAACAATAAAAATCTTTTAAAAAAATCCATGGAACTGCATAACACAAAGTTAAACCATGGGCTATATACAGATCACAGTACAACTATGAAATGTGCTATCATCAGTTGTAACAAATGTTCCTCACTAATGCAAGGGGTTAATAATAGGATGGTATGTAAGAATCTGTATGTTTTGCATGATTGTTCTGTAACCCACAACTTCTCTAATAAAGACAAAAGAAGTTAATATGGATAATTCATTTACTGTATGAAATGTAAATTTGTATTGAATTGATGAATTTTCTACCTCATGTACTTTTTAAATTTTAATTATTTTTATTGTTTTAAAATTATTTTTAAAAATTAATGTGATGTACTGCTGAATTCAGTTTGCTAATATTTTGTTGAAGATTCTTGCACTTATAGTCATCAAATACTGGTCTATAATTTTCTTTTCTTGTGGTATCCTTATCTGGCTTTGATATGACGGTGAGATTGGTCTTGTAGATTGTTTTAGAGTGCTACCCCTTTTTTCAAGTTTTTGGAAGAGTTTGGTTGGATTGATGTCAGTTCTTCATGGAATGTTTGGTAAAATTCCTCTGTGGTGCCATCTGGTCTGGGCTTTTCTTTGTTGGAAAGTTTTTAATTACTAATCAATTTCTTTACTAGTTATTCGTTTTTTGAGATCTTCTGTTTTTCTTCCTGAGGAAGTGTTGGCAGTTTTTGTGTTCAGGGGAATTTGTCCATTTCATCTGGGTTATCTCATTTGTTTGCATGCAGCCATTCATCATGTTTTCTATACTCCTTTTATTTCAGTGGGGTTGGTAAATATTGTCCCCCTTTTCACTTCTGATTTTAAATGTTTGTGTCTTCGCTCTTTTTTTCCTTCATTAGTCTATCTAAAGGTGTATCAGTTTTATTGATCTTTTCAAAGAATCAACTTTTGGTTTTGTGATTCTGTCATTTTTTTACTCTCTATTTCATTTATATTTCATTTTAAATTTTCTTCTTTTCTGCATGGTTTGGGTTTAGTTTTCTCTTCTTTTTCTACTTCTTCAAGTTTTGATGTTAGGTCTTTGCTTTGAAATCTTTCTTCTTTTTTAATGTAAGCACTTAGAGCTATAAATTTCCCATTCAGCACTGCCTTTCTTGCATCCCATAAGTTTTGTATGCTCTATTTTCATGTTCATTCCCTTCACGGTATTTTCGAAGGTCTCTTGTGATTTTCTCTTTAACTTACTGGGTTGTTTAAGAGTATATTGTTTAATTTCCACATATTTGTGCATTTTCCATTTCTCCCTCATTTCTAGCTTTAACCATTGTGGTTGGAGGAGATACATCATATGAGTTCAATGTTTTAAATTTATTGAGGCTTGTTTTGTGACGTAATATATAGTCTATCCTGGAGAATGATCCATGTGCTCTTGAGAAGAACGTATACTCTGTTGTAATTGGGTGAAGTATACTATGTATGCTAGGTTGGTTTAGAGTATTATTCAGGTCTTGGCTTTTCCTTATTGCTCTTCCTTATAGATGTCCTGTGAATGGGATATTTTTTTTCCATTATATTTCAGTGATGATACTTATTGTTCCTTCAGAAATATTTTAATTTTCTTTTTTAAAATATGATGTTGAATGAAAACTTAAACATACAATTCACTCTGGAAAAATAAATATTGTCCCAAGATTTATCTCCTGGATTTCACCCTAGTGATTTAAAATTACACCTGACCCACTCTCTGTTTTTACTAGTAATGTGGATCCAGGGCAGCCAGATGAGTCCCCTGCACCTTTTCTATTTTAGTGAGGAGTCCTGGAGTCAGGTCAAAGTATCTTCCTACTTTCTGAGACCTTGAATCAGGATATGATCTTCGCTGCTGATTTTTATGGCTTAATTATAATAAACTTAAAATTCCAGTTTTTCTCTTCTTTGTGCTTTTAAGAATAAGCTGTCAATCCACAAGTCAAATGAAAATTTTTATAGTGTCCTTGGATTGTAATTGGGAGGAGAGAAACAGCAAGAATGAGAACTAGAGCTAGAGAAAGAAGGAGTATGATTTCTGGTGCTTAAGAATTCAAAGATTTGAGATCATCCTAATTAATATCTTTCCAAATCATAAGGGTATATAAAGTACTCTGGCTCAAGTTGGGCATTTGTTTTATTCTCTAGGTTTCCACGCCTGATATCCAGGAATCTCCAGTTTCCAAGAACGGTTAGTGTGTTTTATTTGTCTTGTGAGATTTTCTTCCTTTTTTTTTTGGTAAAAATTTGAACATGTTCAACATTGTTCTGCCTGAGTTTCTGACCTATCCCGTCTCTACTCATTTGGTATTTGTTAAGAAGTTGAGTAGATTATTAAAAATAAGAGAGCAATGATAAAGGATGGAGTCTACCATAATTCTTTAAAAATAAAGTGGGAAAGGATGATGAAAATATTTTATGTAAAAATAAGTGGTTCTGGGGTGGTGCCCTGGTAGCTCAGTGACAGATTCTCAGTTGCTGTGCTGGAGACCTGGGTTCGATTCCTGGAGCCTGCCCATGGAAAAAAAAAAAAAAAAGATGATTCTCATTCCTGCCAATCCTAAAGAACACCTAGGGCATTATATAAGATTCCACAAAGGCTCCATGCACCAGGGTAACAGCCTCCAGATGGGTCCTTAGACCAGATATATCCTGAAATGCAGAGGGGCCAGCCTCTCCAGACCATCAGCTAGTTCCATTCCCCATCTCATATTATCAGCAGCCCCTTCCAACATGAAAAATTTAGAATGGACAGAGCCCAAATACCCCTAAAGAGTGGGAGAAGATGGTGGTGGTGAAGCTATACAGAGAGCGTAGAGATTAACAAATGAGTAGATTGCTCAATCGTTATATTGATGTTTCTTTTAATCCCCAGGGTCTGGGAGCAGCTAGTAACAAAAACCTAAAAATGGGGAATTGTGACCCATACCAAACTCTTGAAAATGGTCTACAACTAATTGTTGTGATGTGTTTTGAAATGTATTACTTTTTGTATATATGTTATTTTTCACAAAAAAAGAAAAAAAGTCGATTGTGATGATAAAAAATTTCTTTGATTTAAAAATAGTGGCTCTCAACATATTTTCAAAGAAAGTCATCAAATAAGAATGTATTTGGCACTAGAGAGATGCACAAGGCTTTCTATCGGTAAATAATAGGCTAAAAAGATTGAGCTTTCCTTAAAGTATGTGAAATGTCACCATCTTTGACCCAAATCCACTGTTTTGTCCAGGCTCTGACCTGTTCCCCACAAATATTTTGCAAACAGCACTACCTGAGCTTTTCCTCAGTATTTGTTTCGTCCGTGGGGGTTGATTATTTGAATCTTAACTGAAAGACTCCTGGGAAGCTTGAGGAAAAAATACATATATGTTCTACATTTAACAACTGCCCTATTTTAACACTATTTTTGTTACTTATAAATAAAGAGGTACTCTAAATCCTAAAGTAACAAATAACGAAAATTATATGACAGTATTTTTCACAGAAACCTGTAATTGTGTACATATGTTTTAGGTTGGATCACAACTAGCAACTTTATCCGGAGGAAATCTTGACTGGCTTGATAAGCAGCAATTGCAGCGCTTAGATGAAAAGTTGATTATTATTGATGAAAATGATAAGGTTATTGGTACAGACACTAGGAAGAATTGCCATTTGAATGAAAACATCGAAAAAGGTAGTATGGAATGTTCTCTTTGTCCGTTTTGCAAGATTTTCTCATTTTTTCCAGCCGGCAAGAGGAGGAGAGGGGAAAGAATTAAGGCATTTCTCATGATGAGGAGACCCCCTCAATCAGCTTATGCTTGTCTTCTTTAGGAGAAGATTCAGGAACAGCTAATCTTAAACCATTTATATGGAGCTTTAATTTGTCAAGCAAATTTCAATTAGGTGGAAATTCTGAAACATCAGTTTGGGTCATCACCACAATCATAGACTTTCTGCGATATTAATTTTTTTTCTGTGAGACAGAGACTGAGGAAAAAGTGAAACAAACAATTGTACTGACACCATATTTTTATGTTCATATGAATGGCATTTATTTTTTCAGGACTGTTGCACCGAGCCTTCAGTGTTGCCTTGTTCAATACAGAGAATAAACTCTTGGTACAGCAGAGAGCAGACACTAAACTTACTTTTCCTGGTGAGTCAGTTGAATGTATAGTTTAAGAGGAAGGTTTCATGTTTGGCCTGAAAGTATCTGGGAAATGAATGATTTGGATTTCCAGTGTCCATCTCTCACTTTCGTCAACTGTTAGTTCATCCCTGAGGAAATGGGTAGTACTGACAGACCCTTATTATGCTGATGTTTCTTTTAATGGTTATTTGATTTTTACAATACAGCTCTGTGAGTCTTTGGTTCATTTTTGTTTTGTAGTGGAAAGGTCTTTCAATGCATAAGAAATGGGCGATGTAAGGATTTGGGAGATTAAAGTAAATAATATTTAGCATAAAATTAAAGAGAGAAATGATTATTTTACAAGACTTAGAGTTATATATATATATTTTATTGTCAGTTTTATTCACACACCATCCCATACATCCTAGGTATACAATCAATGGCTCCTGGTATAATCACAGTTATTCATTCACCACCATAATCGAAATGACATTCCCATTTCCTACGAAAAAATAATCCCATCCCCTTATTATTGACATTTAGCTTTGGTAAAGTGCCTTTGTTACAATTACTGAAAGAATATTACAGTATCACTGTTCACTATAGACCATAGTTTGCATTAATTATATTTTCCTGTATACCACCCTATTATTAATAATAATGACATGCATTTGTTCTAGTTCACGTAAGAACTTCCTTATTTTTTCACAATTAACCACCATCATCATCCATTTTAGGTTTCGCTAAGTTATACAGTCCCTCTTTTTATCCTCTAGCTTTCATTCTGGTGATACACACACAGCACTAGCCTTCCTCTTTCAACCATACTCCCACTCAGCTTTGTTAATTATACTTTCAGTGTTGTGCTACCACCACCACACGTATAGTGGTCATGGACAATAATGGACACAGTACTGTTTCCATTTCCAAACATTTACAATCAGCCTCATTAAGCATTCTGTACTCCTTAAACATCAGTTGTCCAATCTCTACCCACTTTCTATCTTCTGATCAACTATACTCCAGCATTTGACTCTCGAGTTTGCTCATTATGGTTCATTCATATCAGTATATTTTTTGCACTTACAAAATCATGAGTGGCCAACGTAGGGATAACATCTTTAAGGGGAGAAAGCATGAATACCAGCAATAGAGAGAGCTCTTGTGCATTCTCTTTTGTTCTGCGTAGAGTTGAAACTGAACAAGAGTCTGGTTTTCTGTAAAAGAAGAAGAAATGTTAAACAAAAAAGAAGGCCAAGGATCATTTGGTTTTCATTTTAACATTTTTTGCATGGAGACTTGTACAGTTTTCAAAAGCATATCTTGCCTACCACAAGCAAAACTGGATGGGACCCCTTACCCCCAGCATAAAAAACTGTGGCCATGGAGAGTCCTTTCTCCTCTCAGTTTCTTGTTCTCTGAAGTTCGGTGGATTTATCCTAGTCATTCCCAAACTCATTTCTGTATTTGCTGGCCAAGCTATAGGCAGTTGGCTCATCTGTGAAGCTGAATTAAGTTTATATAAGAAAAATTTAGGGCTATTAATTTAAAAGCTTAACTGTGGGGTGGGCCATGATGGCTCAGCAGGCAGAGTTTGATTGTAGGTGCCTGTCTATGTAAAAGAAAAAAGGTTTAACTGTGGAACACATAACCACAGTATGCCAATAATGCTCCTTGCTTTAAGATAGACATCAAAATTGAAGCCACCTTCAGGATATACAGACGTGAGGCAAGGGTTCCAGCTCTGTAATTGTATATTGAGTTTTAAGCAAACTTTTGTAAAGTGACT
Organism: Tamandua tetradactyla; assembly: GCF_023851605.1. Lineage (NCBI taxonomy): Eukaryota > Metazoa > Chordata > Mammalia > Pilosa > Myrmecophagidae > Tamandua > Tamandua tetradactyla. Next base: position 208,259,249 of record NC_135327.1, on the reverse strand, counting down.
TAAAGCATTCACTATCTGAGGAGTGAGATGGAACAGAGAGAGACTTCATGTGGGGAGTGGTTCCCTCTCACTCCACGTGTTCTTGCCATTACTTATGTAATTAAGTGCTTACCACTAAGAAAACTTTGTCAAGGATATGATAGCTGCAATTCCTTCTATAAAACTATACTCATTAAACAAGAGCACCCTACTTTGCAAATGTGACTCTTGCCTTCTCAGTATCATCTCATGTCAAAACACTTGCCCCAACACACACATCTCACAAGTACACTTTCCTCTTCCTCCTTTCTTATGATATTCAGATAGTTTGTTGGGGTGTAAACATATATGACACCGAGTCCTTGTCTCAGTGCAGCAGAACATACATGAGATGATAAATTCCAATTCAAGGATCTACCTTAGGTGAGCAATAAAGGCAACCCATTCTTAGGCATACCCGTACGAGGTACCCAGCATTATGCATTACCTTGTCACATACCCCATCCAGTCTCTCACTGCCCATGAAAGCATCAGAGTCAGGCTCTATACAGATGCTCACAGCAAACCCTGTGCTCTTTCTGCTCTCCCAGGCTATATTTGTTACAGATCATTTTGTGTTTCCTAAAGGGTTTGTGTTTTTATTTAGCATATTCTGTTTTCAGGAAATAAAGGAAATGTTTTCCATGTGCATTCTGTCCAGGGTATTTTACTGACTCTTGCTCTAGTCATCCAATATGCAACTCAGAAGAACTGGAAGAAAAAGACGCTGTTGGAATAAAGAGAGCAGCTCAGAGACGTCTACAGAGTGAGTTGGGAATTCCACAGGAACAGGTACCTAATATCTGCCCAATAACTGATGTACCAATAGTTAAACCAGTGTATAAAATTAGGTGCAAGTTGAACGTGAGTTCTGATGATGATTTGTGTCCTTGGCTTCGAAAACGCAAGTCACAAACAAGCAACAGAGAGAGCTATTGTGCGTTCTCTTTTGTTCTGGGTAGAGTTGAAACTGAACAGGAATCTGGTTTTCTATAAAAGAAGAAGAAATTGAAATTTTAGACTAAAAAGACTGTCTAGGATCATCTGTGAACCAGTCATTCGTTTTTGCCTCTATCTATTAAAGAAGCTCTTTGAGAGAAAATGGATATTTTCTTTACAAAGCTGGTCAGTTTCTATGGGAGTTTCTATTGCAGGGTGGGAATCTCTGTAAAGTCTGTCCCAGACAGATATACTGAAACTATAAAGGCCAAAAACAGATTACTATTCAGACTTGAGTCTACAAAAGTTTAGTTAGATAGAACTAAAGCTTTGGTAACTAACTCTTTTGAAGGAAATGAATGTGTGTTTATTTTCTCTATTTGCCTATATATTCTCTATATTTTTTACTTTAGTGTTGTTAATATGGCACCAATTTTTGTCATAGGTTTCTCCAGAGGACATGTCATTTATGACAATGTATCATCACAAGGCAAAATCAGATAAAATTTGGGGAGAACATGAAATTTGTTACCTTCTGCTTGTAAGAAAGAATGTTCCTGTAAATCCAGATCCCAGTGAAACAAAAAGTTTCTGCTACATGAGCAAGGAGGAATTAAAAGAGCTACTGGAAAGAGGGGCTAAAGGAGAAGTAAAAGTTACTCCATGGTTGAGAGCCATCTCAGAGAAGTTTCTGTTTAAATGGTGGGATCACTTACCTGATGTGTCCCAGTTTGCTGAGCCTCATAAAATACACAGGGTGTGAGAGGCATGGATGACAAGAATTAGCCATAAATACTGTACCCAAACAGAAAATGCTGTGCTTATATTGCAGGCAAACATGCCATACAACTGACTAAATAAATCACTTGTATTTAGCCTTTCTAGCTACTTCATGTTATCTTCACATTTTTCTTTTTTCTCGTTTCAATAGTTTTCTTCTGCTTAGTTTTAAAAAGGAAATTTAATATTTCCCCCTTAGACTATTGATAAACAGTCAGTCATTCTTATATCTCTGGACTTGACTATGTTAGTTTCAATTCATCTTTCATTTGGGGCAGTCTTATGCTCATTGTATGGTTTATGGAGTTTTTGGAGTGAAAGAAATTGGGTCCTGGATCGCTGCTGAGTGTTGTAATAAGATGGAAAGGATATTCCTGTTGGATCTCTTGCAATATTTGGGTCCTCCTATAAAGGTCGGAAAATGTGGTATAAGATTAAAATCTGTATCACTTGAATCTGTGTCTCTTGAACTGACATTCTCAACTGTGGTACTTCATTCACTTTCATTGTTTCATTCAACCTCACACTAGAGGTTCTTCCATTAAGACAAGAAAAAGACTAAAATTTATAAAGATTGGAAAGAAGAAATACAGCCATAATTGTTTCCACACAGTATGGTTATGTGTGTGAAAAATCAAAATAATCTTCAGGTAAACCATTTGCATTAATAAATGAATTTAGTAAGATTACAAAATATGAAGTTAATATACAAAAGTCACATAAATTTGACAACTTAGATGAAAGATTTTAACTCCTCAAAAAGCATCAACTGCCACAGTTTACCCAATATGAAATTTGAAAACCCTAGACGTTTTCAAATTTGAAATGTGAAATCAAATTCACAGTTTAAAACTCCCAAAAGAGAGAGAATGTGAACAGTGACTGGAAAGGGGGACAAGAGAGGCTTCTGGAAATTCATAATATTCTGTTTCTTGATTGGGTAATGGTGACAATGTTCATCCACTTTGTGAAAATTCACCAAGATGAATATGTTAGTTTTCCCTATCTCTGTATGCCTATCTCTCTATGTTTTTATTGACATATAACAAGATGATATAAAAGGACATCTTTTTATGTGTCAATAAAAAGTAAAATAGAATAAGATTTTAAAAACTCTTCAAAACAGAAATATCCAGGTCTTGATAGTTTTTCTGGAGAACTCTGCCAATGATTTGAAGAAATAACACCAATTCTACACGAACTCTTCCAGAAAATAGAAGTAGAGGGAGCACATGCCAATTCATTTTATATAAGCCAGTATTTCCTTGAAACCAAAACCAGGAAAAACAGTACAAAAAAAGAAAACTACAAAACACCATTCTTGAATGTAAATGCATATAATCCTTAACAAAATGTTAGCAAATAGAATTCAGATACAGACACATATGCATATAATTATGCACCATAATCTAGTGGGGTTTATTTCTGAGATGCAAAGCTGGTTCAATATTTGGAAATAAACTAATGTACTCCACCATATTAACAAAAAAAGAAATACATGGTCATATGAATTGATACAGAAAAGCATTTGAAAAAAATTCAACACCCATTATAAAACATTAAGAAACCAAGAATAGAGGGTAACTTCCTCAATTTGATAGAGAATATCTACAAAAATCTTATAGCTAATAACATACTTAAAGGTGAAAGACTAAATGTTTTCTTCCTAAAGTTGAGAACAAGGCAAGGATGTCTGGTCTTACCCCTACTATTCAAACTAGTATTGGAAGTTCTAGCCAGTGCAGCAGGCAAGTAAAACAACCAAAAGCCATGAAGTAAAGAAAAAGAAATAAAACCATCTCTATTTGAAGATGACATGATTGCTTACATAAGAATCTCAATGACTCTACAAAAATCTTCTAGAATTAATAAGTGAATTCAGCAAGGTCACAGGATATGTGATCAATTAAAAAAATGAATCAGATTTTTGTATAAGTGCTATTCATTTATGGAAAGTGAAATTAAAAATATAATGCTGTATATGATTGCTCAAAAACATGAAATACTTAGGTATAAATCTAGGCAAATATGCACAGAAGTTGTAGTGCTGAAAATTACAAAATGCTGATGAAAGAAATCAAAGAATATCTACATTAATAGAGATACATACTGCATTCATGGATTGAAAGGCTCAATCTAATCTAGTAAAAATGTCGCTGTCTCAAATTGATACTTTTACATGATTTCTATCATTATCTCTGCAAGATTTTTTATAAATAAAGACAAGATCACTCTAAAGTGTATATGGAAATACAAAGAAACTACAATAGCTACAACAACTGAAAAATGAATAAAGTGGGAGGAACAACTCTATCCAATATATAGCTACAATAGTAAGACATTGTGGTAATGGTAGGGGATAAACAGATAGATCAATAAGTAAAACGGAGAAACCAGAAATAGATCCCATAAACATGCCCTCCTCATTTTTAAGTGAAATTTGTAGTTTAATTAAAATAAAACAGAGATAAGTTAAACAAACACAAATACTTTTCTGGTCATCAAATTTTGGAACTCAAAGCATCCCCAAAACATTGGAGGTCCATCTTATTCCTGAGAGACATCAAACATCACAGGGTATGTGATCAAATTTCACTCTTTGAACCATTCACATTTGCAATAGAAAATAGAACAGAGTTCCTCAGACATCCTTCTCCCTTCTGTCTAAAATATTTTCACAAATAGGCCCTATCCATACTTCAAAAAAAAAAAAAAACAGCTTTCTTGCATAACCAATTGGCCTGGTACTCTCGCCCTGGCATCTAATCTCTGAGTTAAAGGGTTCAGGGAGCCAAATTCAACCAGAAATTACCAGGACACCAGCGGCTACTTCACTGATCTTTTTCATGAGGGAATGGATGTGTCTTTCTACAAGGGAAGTCACTCCTCTGAGATTATTGTGTCAGTTGACAGTCATAGGAGAGTGGAGTGGGGAAGAGGGAGAATGAAAAAGCAAAGGGATAAGAAAAGAATGAGGCTTTCATTATCTGCTCACAGCCAGGAAGAATAGTTCAGTTTTAACAAACCACCCACTGCTAACTCCAAACATGCACAACCCAAACTAGAGGGGAAGGTTAGAGGTCCTAAGGGATGGAGAGACAAAGGCTGATGGCATAAGACAGCAGACTCCTCCACAGACATTTCTCACATCCCTAACACTGGAAGATGTTTAATTAAAAAGTTGCTGTTCAAAATGGTATGGAAAACATGCTTAAAAATAGGACTGCAGTCATTTTAAAAATAAACGGTCACTCCTCAGATATGAGTGGCATATAGCAGATACCAACACTTGAGGGGCCTTTTAAGTGAATTTGAAAAATGGGCTGGCAGAGAAAAAAGAAGGAAAGAAAGGAGGTGGGGTGGGAGGGAAGTAAGAGGAGTACAATGTGGAAGGAAAGAAAGCTAGGAAGAGCATGTTTGTAAGCCCATGCTTATCTATTCCAGCAGTCAAACAAAGCAAGTCCACAACGAAAAAAAAAAAATCTGAAAGTCAACTTTAAATTCAAAGTACAAAAAATTGCAATCCAAAACAATAAATACCCCGATGCCCTTGAATTGTAAAGCAGAGCCTTCTGAGCCGGGATTCTCAAACAGTTCAATGCTCTTCAGAGGTCATTCTTAAGTATTATCTGGCATAACACTATCTCAGATCTTATTACTTGGTATAGACCAGTTCTGGGAGCAGAGAAAATCACCAGGTATTTCCAAGTACAATAGGCCCTGCAAGCAATCAGATGCAAGCAGAGAGGGATAGGAGAAAAAAATAGTTGGTTACTAAAGAGCTTCCCTTTGATGTAGACAGTTTAAACTTTTTCTGCACAAATGTGCTAAGAAATGGAAATATGAACTATAATACCAAAGACACAAAACACTCCTCCCTCCAGAGGAAGGAGGAGAAGCAGACCTTAAAAAAAATCAGAGAGAATACTACCAATGCTGCACAAACTGTGCTCTGTCCCTAAGGACAAATACCCCAAAGTCAGAAGGAAAGCAACTCTTCTTTTCCATCTCTATAATTTTCTTCCATAGTTTTAAAGACTCCAAACCCAGACTCTTGCAGAAATGAGCACAAGTGGCATACAGGGAAGCTAGACAAGTGGCAAGGAACATGAATAATGCTCAACCCATCAAACTTCTGTATGCTTTCCCAAATTTCCCTGCCACTTTAGTTATTGGTAGGTTGTGATTATGATTTGATACCAAAAAATTAAAATAAAAAGAGGGGTTTGGCTTGAGGGCACCCAAAAAAAAATGACCAGGGAAGCCAGAATTTAGTTATTTCCTCTATGGGCTGCTTAGTTGTAAGGAAAAGATGCTTTGGGCCTTCAATCTCATCTGTCTAACTGGGAAGGGGAACAGGAAATAGGGAGAGGATATAGTCAGATGAAAGTCATCTCATCATTTGGCACAGAGTGGAAGAGGAGGAGGTGGAGATGCAGGGTGCTGCTGGTCCTGTGTCTTCTCCCTTTCAATGTTGAGCCTGTTGGCCACATCATGTGCACATGTGTCGATGTTGCTGCTTTCCTCTGATCCTGTCAGATGTCCATCTCAAACTGAGCATCATCCCCAACTGCATGCTTCCCATCATGATTGTTCACATTGGTCAAATTGTTTACTTCTATATAGGCTGAGCCCCCAGTCTTGGGGTTTGTTCATATGAAACTTAACCCCACAAAGGATAGGTCAAGTTTACTTAAAATTTAGGCCTAGGGGGGCCAAGATGGCGGCTTAGTAATGTGCGCGTTTTAGTTCGTCCCCCAGAACAACTACTAAATAACCAGAAACAGTACAGAACAGCTCCTGGAGCCATGATAGTGACTGGACACACAGCGTACCCCAGTCTGGAACAGCTGGACTGGCTGCGAGGCTCCAGAACAGTGAGTTCCCCAAGCCAGGGCAGTTCCCCAAGCCACAGCGGCTGGCCCCCGGTGCCCCTCCCCCACAGGCGGCTTCCCAGAGGGAAAAGAAAGAGACTCTAACAGTAACAGGGACTGAATCCAACCAAACACCAATTGTAGCATTAATAAACAAATTTTGACTACTAAAAATAGGCCCCCAGGTCAGGCAAAACTGGACAAATCAGAGGTCGCCTATTGGGCTAATAGAAAAAGAAGAAAGGGGATGAAATGGAGGCTTTTTTGGCTGTTCCTATGGAAGCTTGGCTGCCTCTGGATTCAGCGGCGGGATTACACAGGCTGCAACAGCTTCAACCATACACAGAAACAGGCTGCTTTCAGGGCTGTCTCCCGCCTAAGCCTTCCCCAGGGGAGGGGTGAAATGCAACTCAGGTGGAATCCCTCTTTCAAGGAATTCAGACTCCAGGGCTTGGCAATTTGAAGCCATTAAAACCAGCCTACAACCTTTCCTCTGTCTCCACCATGCCCCCAGCAGGGAGAGCCTTGCAAAATTAAAGGAGCCAAAACATTTTTTGCTGGTGGGACCCGCAGACAGACAAGCACCACACACTGGGCAAATTAAGAAAAACAGAGCCAAGAGACTTCAAAGTAAAGCTTTTCAAATTGCTGGGCCTCACCCTCAGGGAAAACTGACACAAGTGACTCATTTCCCCTGAAAGGAGGCCAGTTGAGTCCAGAAAAACCCGGCTGGAGTCTGTAATACCTATGTAGACCCTCCCAAGTGTGAGGAGGGAAAAGGCACCTTAGAAACAGGACAAGAAACAAGAAAACAAGAGCTGAAAAATTATGTTCTGTTAAACAAAACTTAAGTTAGAGGCCCAGAAAAAGCTGAACTGAA